>NC_065920.1:70656214-72031214 GCF_024586455.1 Bactrocera neohumeralis | reverse complement strand
TCTCATCCGAGGCTGTTTTGATCCTTTCATTGGGAGTGTTTTTTATGTGACGGGTCCCAAACCCAACGCACAACCCTGTAAGTGTTCAGTAATTATATACTGAACAAAATTTGGCACTAAAAACAATTTGAACATGAGCACTTAGTACCGATTCAAAGTACTCGGTGGTGTCAATTTACAACCTGTTAAAGCAGTTAGACATTTTTGATCAACGCACCACTGAAAACACATAAAAAAGCGGCACCGCTGAATAATTATTTCACTTTAAGCTCTTCATGGAACATTTATCAGTGCTCACCAATTGCAAATACATACACACATTTACGGGAAGAGGAAAGCATGTACTCGAGTAATTTGTTTATCAGGATTAAAACTTCACTGCCAACGGCATGTGGCAACAAAACACCGAACCACGCACCAACCCAACCTCATAAAACTTTCCATATGGACCGACATAAGCATTCAACAGCTGCCTCAATGCATTTCAATCGTATCACCGTCAAAACAGTCATACAGGTACGCCACCTCTTTTTTGTACTTTTTCCCGTATTTACATGCTGTATTTATTCTGTGCCATGAAGCAGGAGCATCAGCACCCGCAATGCTTACACAGCAACAGGAGCAGTGAGAGCAGCAATTGTTTTTGCCGCTACAGCTATTAACCGAGAACGGAAAATAAGTTGACGAAAGCATGTTGTACGAGCTAAAAAAAGGGGCTACAAGTTGGGAAAGCAAGCACATAAAGAAACTGGGTTTCCACTTTTCTGAGCGCAAACAATGTAGGGGAAATATTTGTTGAAAATGGGTAACAAAAAGACAAGAAAGTCGCTGTCGACTTGTTAGTAAATGAATGACAGCACCGTCAACAGACAATAACAAAACATTAATTTTCATTGCGGGAATGAAATATGTTTTCTTTTTTAAGCACTCTATATGTATATGTGTAACAGTACCGGCTATTTCATTTACTCAGCAAATGTACCGTATAACAACCGACAGCTGTGCTACGATTTAATTAAAAATATAGCTGAACTGAAACTTTTTAGTTGAAGTTGTATTGTAGTATAACTGTAGGATGTGGGTACTTTTTAGTAAGATAGAAGTATACCTTTAGGAGCTATTTACTTTTTTAACGAAATATGAAAATGAAAAATTAAACTATTTTTTAGCATAATTTTAGGAAATAAATAACGCTTTTAGCGTTACATATGGCACAACATATTATTTTGTAGCATACCTTTAGGAGCTATATACTTTTTTAACAAAATATGAAAAATAAAGGAAAATAGTTGTTAGCAGAACCTTAGAAGCAAACATATTATTTTGTAGCATACTTCTAGGCGCTATATACTTTTTTAACAAAATATGAAAAATAAAAATTAAACTCTTTTTTTTATCATAGCTAAGGAGTTACATACATTTTTAACAAAATATGAAAAAGAAAGAAGAAAATAGTTGTTAGCAGAACCTTAGAAGCAAACATATTATTTTGTAGCATACCTTTAGGCGCTATATACATTTATAAACAGTTTTCAACATAACATATGGCAGTGTATTGTATTTTGTAGCATAATTTTAAGCGATAAACGTTGACTTTTCCACCACTTTTGCAAAGAAAGCATTTCTGCCATTTAAGGGTAGCGCAAAATGAGTTGAAATAATCACCGTATATTTAAAAATTAATAAATTCAAATTTATTTCTACCAGGTAGAGCTTTATAAATTTGTTGTAGTATTCAATGTAGCGCTGAAAAGTTTTTTTTAGCATACAATTTGGACCAAAACACTGTCTCTAGTATAACAAGCTGAGCTCTATAGTATTTTGCAGCATACCATTAGGAGCTATATACAGTTTTTAGCTTAGCATATGACACCATAGTCTTTTGTAGCCTTTAGGCGCTATATACAACTATGTGATAGGAAATTGCGTTTTGTAGCATAATTTTTGGCAACTAATGCTGTCTTTTCCATGTCATAAACATTCGGTGCATGTTTGAATAAATTGAAATTTATTTTTACCAGCTATAGCTTTCTAAATTTTTTGTTAATTTTTGTAGTATACTATGTTGCGCTTAAAACAATTTTTTAGCATACCTTTAGGAGCTAAAGAGCATTTTGTGGGGTTGCATACTAGTTTGAAGCATATCATTAAGAGCTATATAAGGTTTTACTTTTGCATATGACACTACATATTATATTGTAGCATACCTTTAAGCGCTATATACAGTTTCGTTGCATAATTTTTGACAAAAAAACGCTGTCTTTTCCACAGTTTTAGCTAAAAATTAGTTCAAAATGCAACAGACATTTAAAAATTAATATTTTGAAATTAATTTTTACCAGGTATAGCTTTCTAAGTGTTTTGCCATAAATTTTGTAGCATAATTTTAGACCTTAAGCATTATACAAGTATGTTAATTAAGCTTACCTCAAAAGAGGTCAAAATTAGATATAAATAAGTATATATTTATGGGTTTAATCCCTTAGCTCTTAACGCTGCTCCTGCGCTCCATGCCCCGCACACGCTGTGTAAACTCATTAAAAATGTGTGCGCTGTGTCTAAAAGTTTTTGCAAGTTAGCAGCATACTTTTAGGTGCGTTTACAGTTGACTGCTTGCAAAAGTACATGTATAAAAATATAACAAAGAGAAAACGGTGCAAACCCAAATATTTCTGCTTGTTGTTCTTCCGCACTTCAAACAACTCATTTCCGCTCAGCTTTAGAGCTCGTTATAAATGCAACATTTCAGTTTAGCAACTTTTTTGTTAATTTGCGTAAGAAAGTCTGGAAAATGTAAAGAAATATGTCACGTGCAGCTGACTCGGGATGACAGTGAGGTAAAGTAAAAGAAAAGTTCAACGCAATTAGTGAGCAGCAGATAAAGGTAACTTCAACGTGGCTAATTATGAGAAATGTTTTAATTTTGTAAGACTTGAAACGGAATTTGTAAGATTACGGGGAACGAAGAGCAGAGGTAGAGTTTTCTAAATTTGTTGTAGTATTCAATGTAGCGCTGAAAAGTATTTTTTAGCATACCATTTCGAGCTAAACAGTGTTACTAGCATAACAAGCTGAGCTGTATAGTATTTTGAAGTATACTATTAGGAGTTATATACTGTTTTTAGCTTAGCATATACACATAGTCTTTTGTAGCATACCTTTAGACGCTATATACAACCAAGTGATAGGAAATTGTGTTTTGTAGCATAATTTTTGGCAACTAATGCTGTCTTTTCCATGTCATAAACATTCGGTGCATGTTTGAATAAATTAAAATTTATTTTTACCAGGTATAGCTTTCTAAATTTTTTGGAGTATACTATTTTGCGTTGAAAAGTATTTTTAACATACCTTTTGGAGCCAAAGAGCATTTTGTGGGGTTGCATACTAGTTTGAAGCATACCATTAGGAGCTATATACAGTTTTACCTTTGCATATGACACTACATATTAGATTGTAGCATACCTTTATGTTGGATCTGGGTTTTACAGACACTGAAAGGCAAGCGGTTGTATTAACCAATTTGTAGAAAGGCTAAAAGAACTGAGTTATTAATGGTATAATTATTTCACCACGGATTTCTATCGACAAAAACATCATCTAAGACACAAGAATTGTTCTTTAGGTGCTATATCCACTTGTAAATTTCAAAAAGTCTTTATTTTTTTTGCATATTTGTGGAATGTACAAAAGTATAGTATTCAAAAATATTCTCCGAAAATTTTTAGTTGATACGGTATGAGCGTACTTCTAAACCATTTTTAACTTCGAAACGGCTAACCGATCAACTTAAAACCTCTTTCTTCGACCTTCTTAGACATATTCGTCAGGTAAAGTCGATAAAATACGATTTTTGATAATAATTTTGATGTTTTAAGACTTTAGAGTCTTTCTCCCTCCACATCCTTCGACATATTTGTCATGTAAAATCGATAAAATAAGATTTTTGATAATAATTTTGAGTTTTTAAACCAGTTTGAAGTGTAAATTTTTTTTTACAAAAAACTACTGATTTTTAGCGAAGCTATTATTTTGTCAAAAATCAAAGATTTGTATATTCATTTACAGAAATAATATTTTTTTTTGGTTTTTTGATTTGAGATAATTTTAAGCAGACAAAGTTTCCTCGCCGGCAGACACCTTTTTCCGAGGTCTTCTGGGAGATTGAATACATGAAAAAGGCAATTCCAAATTTGTCCAAATGAATCACCGATTATTAAAGTGCAAAAAGTTCTATTGTAAATTATTTTTATATATTTAAAGAAGAAAATGTCTCTTCACAAAAAAAAAAAAAAAATCACAAACAAGTGTTTTTCTGGCTTTCAAGAGAATATAACCTTCTAAATACCATATATTCCAACGATCGTGCGTTGGACCTCTCTGGAAAGGTGCTCTATTTTTGATTCGGGTCCAATAAATTTTCGTCTTCAAATCAAACTAACGGTATAAAAAGCTCCAAACTCGAGAAAGTGCAAAAGAATGTAGGACTGTATTTCAGAAAATGATCTAGAGTTAACCATGAAGTCCAAAAATTTCTATCCTTAAATCAAATGAACGGTTTTAGTACCGCGAACACGAGAAAGTGCAGTTGGATCTAGAACTACGTTCCAGAAAATGTTCTAGAGTTAACCATGAAGTCCAAAAATCTCTAACCTTAAATAAAATGAACGGTACTTAAAGCTGGATGCAGGACTAGGTTCCAGAAAATGTTCTAGAGTTAACCAGGAAGTCCAAAAATTTCTAATCTTGAATCAAATGGACGGTACAAAAACCTCAAAACTCGAAAAAGTGCAGCTGGAGCTCAGACTTCATACCAGAATATGTTATAGAGTTAACCGTGAAGTTTAACAACATCTTGGTAGACAAAAAATCCACGCGAAAATACCAAAAAGTATAGGACCTTGGTATAGGCTGTGCAAGACAGCTACAAAAACACGTCTGTATCCATTTACATGTTAAGTGATAATCAAACAACGTCAAATTTACGCCATACACTCCCTTCCTCTACCTCTCCACCACGTATGCAAATTTAAAACAGTTAACTCGATTCGCAAGCCAATCACCACCATGTTCTCGCACCTCCATTGATTTCATTTTCGAAATCTATTAACATTTGCATACATGGTTTACACAACTAAACCGGCGTTACGCTAAGCTAACAAGCCTAAAAGTATGCAATGTAAAATGCTACTTATGCATGTAGTTGATACCGAGCCGCAGCAAGGACTACGGAACTGCGACGCAAAAAAGTATGCTTTGTTGCCAGGCAAAATAGACAAACAAAGCGCACAGCACATAGCAAGCAAGTCGCGGAAAACGGAGCAAAATAGTTAACATGCAACAACAACAACTTGCGGCAACTACTAACAGCGCGCTGCGCGTTATAGCAGCGCCGGGCGGCGCAGCTGTGGGTTTTGTCAGCAGCTGTGCACAAAATTCAATACAAAATTTGCATTTTTCAATTTTCACAGCTTACACACAGGTTGTCTGTAGGCGGGGGTGAGGGCGAGTGTAAGCTCAAGGATAACTGCTACAACCAGCAGTAAGATATATCTATGTGTGTGTGGGTGTGGGTGTGTGTTTTCTATGCCAAGCGTATTATAGAGTTTATTTTGCATTAGTATGCGCGTGTAGTTGGCTTCGAGTGTGTGTGTGTGTTAGAAAATGGCGTTGTTGGACAACAAGCGCCATCACCTTCATCCAACCCCGCTTGGTTGCTGCACTGCTGGTGAATAGGAATTTCAATATTTATAGAAAAATTATGCAAAAAAGGCAAATTTCATGCAGTGTGTTGTTGTTGTTGTATGTTTAGACGACGGCATGAGGCATGCAACATGACGGCGGCAATGAGTTTGTAGCACACACAGAATCCCGCTTACAACCATTTGCCAATTTGAAAGTGGCGCTATCATAAGCATTAAGAATAACGGTGGGTAAGGCAAATGCAAATGATGGTCACTCAGCTGCGCGTGGTTGTTGCATTGAAATTTTGTACTTCTATTTATTTTGTACACAAAAAAAAAATATAAAACGCAAAGCATTCACTCCCGCACAAATGAATAAATGAACTTGTCTTCTTGCGCAAATTCGGTATTTTATTTTCTTTTATTTATTTATTTTTGTTTTTGTAGTAGTAAATTCATTCAGTGCAGTACATTTCGTTCTGAGTACTGTTTGCTATTTATCTTCTCGCCTCATTTGCGCTTTTTGACGCTGTAAAAGCAACTGATAATGATAATTTTAAATGAAAGTCAACAAACAGAGTTTTGAAAAAGCAGAAAAATAAACAAAATTCAACAAGCGGCGTGAGCACAATGGAAAATGTGGATAACAGAGCGCACTAACTTGAATTTGAAATGAAAAATTTAATTTTGTATGGATAATAGTTTAGGGCTAGATGCTCTGTTTTGCATTCATAGAACTCGATGTTGGTCAATAATGAAATAAATTGTGTAAAAAATTAAGCTAATTTTTGTATAATTATGTAAAAAATTAAGCTAAGTTTATAGCTAATATTAATAAAATTTTATCATTAAAAAAGGGCTACCAAAAATTTTGATAATGCTGGAGATTATTTCAACAAATAAGTATTTAGTCTCAAAATGTAAAATATTTCCTCAAATCATAAGATCTTTCAAAGCCCAACTGGTCATAGACAAATACATTGTGACAAAAAAAGGTAAAAGTAAAAGTAAAAAAATGTTGTCACACAAAAGCCTCAATACGGCCAAATAGAACTCCTTATGGACGGTTCGTTCCTCCGGAATATGATGCTCAAACCATGAATCCGTCTGTTTGTATATATACAACTAGTTCCCTCAGTTTTTAAGATATCGTTTTGAAATTTTGGTCATTTTGGGTTTTTGGCTGCTCATTTGTCGGAACTGCTGATTTCGGACCACTATAACATATAGCTGCCATACAAACTGAACGATCGGAATCAAGTTCTTGTATGGAAAACTTTTGCATTTTGCATTTGATATATTCGGATTTGATATACATAGATTATATAGGCATAAATGATTGAAAAATTGTTGATCTGAGTCGATTTAGCATATGTCCATATCTGAACACATGTATATATACGAACTAGTTCCTGTTTTTAAGATATCGTTTTGAAATTTTGCCATCGGGACGTCATTTGCCGATTTCAAGCACCATATCCCTCACTTTTTTAATATTTTCATCAGTTGAAGAGGTCGTCCGGAACGAGACATGTCTTCAACGATATCTCGACCAACTTTGAAAGCTTTGCACCACTCGTGGGTTTGTGTTTTAAATAAAACTGAATCACCATAAGCCTTTTCCAACATTCGTAACGATTTCGCATACCAAATTTGTTTAGAAATACAAAATTTTAGACAAATTCTTTGTTCGATATTTTTATCCATTGTAAAAATCGCAACGCACTACTGAGGTGTACCGACTTAAGCAGCTGCTGTAAGCAAACTGGTTGACAGATCGCGCTCATCGCACAGACAGTCCTACCAACTAAAAACGAAAAATACATTTTTTTGAAAAATCATTTACCCGAGGAATTTAATTACAATTCTCGGGTGCTTTTTTGTCACAGTATATAGTACAACTAGTGGATTCGGCCACGCGTTCCTTTGGTATACATTTTATATCGGGTGATTTTTTTGATTAGGACTTTTTTTGCATTAGTATTTGAAATCATAAACCAGACATGGTGTGTTATAGATGCTCAGTATGCTTTGACATTTCATCATGAATGTGATATAACGAGCAACGCTTGCAAATCGTTCATTTTATTACCAAAATCAGTGTTCGGTTCGAAATGTGTTTCGCGCTTTACGTCCGATTTTTTACATAATCGAAAGTGAGCAAACATTTCTGGTTGAATGGCTACGTAAATAAGCAAAACGCATTTGGGGTGAAGAGCAACCAGAAGCCGTTCAAGAACTGCCATCATCCCGAAAAATGCACTGTTTGGTGTGGTTTGTACGCTGGTGGAATCATTGGACCGTATTTTTTCAAAGATGCTGTTGGACGCAACGTTACGGTGAATCAACGATATCGTTCGATGCTAACAAACTTTTTGTTGCCAAAAATGGAAGAACTGAACTGTTTGACATGTGGTTTCAACAAATGGCGAATCACACAGCTCGCGATTTTTCCAAAACTTCGAGAACAATTCATCTCAAGAAATGGACCCGTAAGTTGGCCACCAAGATCACGATTTAACGCCTTTAGACTATTTCTTTGTACGTCAAGTCTAAATACAGAAATTTATTCCAGCTTTGGAAGACAACATTTCCGAAGAAATTCGGGCTATTCCGGCCGAAATGCTCGAAAAAGTTGCCCAAAATTGGACTTTCCGAATGGACCACCTAAGACGCAGCCGCGGTCAACATTTAAATGAAATTATCTTCAAAAAGTAAATGTCATGAACCAATCTAACGTTTCAAATAAAGAACCGATGAGATTTTGCAAATTTTATGCGTTTTTTTTTTTTAAAAAGTTATCAAGCTCTTAAAAAATCACCCGATACTATTATTCATATAATAAACTATTCAATACAGTGAAAATTTTATTTACGAATAAAGGTGAAATCGTTTTAGTCGGTGTAAGAATCCAAGGGATTGTACTGGAGGTTTAATTTTGAATATGTTCATATAAATTAATTTCATAGGAAAAAATAACGAATTTAAGCCTGCTTTCTCAATGTCTGGTTGCAAGTCTTTCTGTCCAGTTAATATTCAGCAACAAACTGTGGGACCGGCTAATGTGCCTGGTTAATGAAGATGCCAGCTGAATACAGCGTCCATTTAACAGAGTTTTCACTGTATTTTTTATTTATGAATTGTATTTACTATCCTATCTTTTAAGTTGGTTCGGACTGGACACAGTATGCTAAACTTTGCTGAAATCAGTTCAGTAGTTTAGGAGTCCATCGCGGACAAACAACTTGACACGTACTTTTTATATATAAAGATTATCAAGATTTCCTATGAAACATTAAAAAAGTGTGATATAAGTTCAGAAATTAGAACATCAGATCTTCAACATTCAATATGGAATTTCAATAAGAAAGCTGAAACGCATACGTAAAACATCAGATTGCGCATTCGAGAGCCGAGTAAATGCTCAGAATTCGGAATGGAAGAAGCTAAAATTTAATTTTTTTTAAATTATTTCAGGCTGGTTCTGTAAGCAATTGGCAGCGAAGTCATATCTCAGACTGAGGGAGTCCACCCTATTAATCGCATGCAATTAGAGGCATTCCATGATACAAAGTTCCCGTTTGTTGCCAATACCACGGATTTACGAAAACGTATAGAATTAAAATGGACTTCCCTAATTGCGTTCTTTTCCAGAGAAGAGTTGGAAAAAGGAGTGGTGGTGGGAGACGTAGGGATATGCACCTATACGGACACATCCGTGTCAAGCTAGTGATGCTTTTTCAGCAAACTTATTTTCTGTCTAGTCTGCAGTATCTTTCAAGCGGAGATCACAGCAATTAAAAAAAGCCTTCTTGTTCTGACAAAAATGTGCTCATAACAAGGAATATTTTTATATACCATATACAGATAGTCAGACTGCTTTGAGATCACTAAATTATCAAGGGCTCTCGTCTAAGATAGTGAGGGTATGCCTTGATCTCTTAGTGGATTTAGCATCTTACTTCGGGAATATATTCATATATACAGTTAGCCAGGCGGGTTTTGGAATTACATAAGTTTCATAATGTCTCTTGTGGATATAACATGCTATTTCACGATAAATCTGTAATGGATTCCAGGACAACGTAATATCTATGGTAACTGTGAAGCACCACCCTGCAATTTGATCTCGGAAAATAAGGAATTTATATGCCTCTGCCCACTTTAGATATTTAATCGAGAAACATGTTATAAATATAGCTCATTCTCGATGGTGTCAATCCCTGATTTGCTTAACAGCTTAACAGGCAAGCAAACGTGGCATGAATGGAATGGACCGGACATGCCGACTATTAGAGTCGAATACTCTAGTAGGAATGCTAACAGGTCACTGTCTAATTGGCAGACATGCCAGCAGAATAGCTTGAAGCTCAAACCATATTTTTAATATAAAATAGTTCAACAATTAATAAGATGAGAACCAAAACTGGTCATAGCTCGTTAGCCTACCAGACTAAGTTTCCTTAAAAAAATGATATACTTATCATCATAAAGAGACAACTGAGTAACAACTTACAGAAACATAAGCATTATATGAGGCCTTTCATTATTTTAAATATAAAATTTTTATTTTGTAGCTCTTCATTTCTAAGTTAAATACACTGTGTTTAGCGCCTTGGGTAGTCGAAAAAGTATTTTCGTTTTGTCAATAGATGTTAGTGCAGTCGTATATATCCAGTGCTACCACTCACATTGTGTCATAGCATATAGTGTTGGTAAGGTGAGATTTTAAGCTTTATTTAACCAAAAAAAATTAAATTCGGGGAAGTTGAAAAAAAGTTACAGCTGTTCAAAAATGAGTGAAAATAATGAAAAAATTCGCTATATTTTGAAATTTTTGTATAAAAAAGGAAGAATGCCACGCAAGCGACCAATGAAATTTGTAAAGTTTACGAAGACGAAATGTCTAACGGAAAAATGGCAAAAAGAAATCGATTCAAATGATACATATTTGTTTATTTATTCATTATTATAAAAAAAAATAAGTTAAAATTTCATTAGAAATACGAAAAGACTTTTTAGACTACCCAATATTTCGGATGAAATAAAAATGTTTGTTCTTCAACTAATCTATGCAAATCATACGAAACATAATATTCTTTAAAAAATTAATTCATACAAAAAAAGTTTTATTTTTTTCTGACACAGATACCATATTATATCCTTCAGCTCAAACAATTCATTCACTTTTCATCTCATTAACGTTAAACGATATTAGCACATTAAAAGCGTATATCAATAAATTTGTATTTCAAAAGTAGGCGGTATACAACACCAATAAATATACGAGTTTGTAGCACGCGAATGGCTTTCCGCTCGATTAGCATATGTTTAGGCTAATACGATTTAATGGCATTACGCCGTCAAGTAAAGCGCCAAAGAACGTGTTCACTTATATAGAATGATAGCAAAAGAGAGGAGAGAAAAAGTATTAGAAAAGTTACTGCGCGCTAACTTCATTAAAGCTAAAAGCTACGAGCGCCGAAAGTGTTATTGCTTTGCGTAAGCGTCTTAACAAGCACACTGTGCATAGAGTCTATGGATATAAAAAAAGGAAATCATAAAGGCAAACTGCTGAATGGAAAAATTCACATTCAAATCAAGTGTCTGCGCAGCTGTTGTTTGGTTTATATTCCAAAGCTCTAGCAGCGCCTATTTGTTTTCGGCCTACAAACAATTGAACTGCGTACACATGCTCGCCGTAAGGGTTGAGCGCCTAAAAATATGCTGCGTCACACATGTGTGTGGGCGGCTTCATTTGTTTTACACACATATAAAACAATAGCATTGAATACTTATTGAAATACATTTGACGTGTCCCAGAAAAGTGTAGTAGGCGTGTGAATGCATGAATGGAATTGAAACAAGCGACTGAAAGCTGTCAGTATTAGAGACTTCTACGAAGGTCGAGCGAGCGCTAAGTGGTGGGTAAGGGAGTGATTTGTGGGTGCGTGAGGTGGTTGCTTGCTGCGTAGCTTTTTTAAGTATGGCGTGTGTGATTTTCTATTTTCAATAAACTTAAAGATATACAACAACGATACGATCCAATATAGACACAGGTCTGTTGCTTTGTTTCAACCTGAACAGGGTATATTAAGTTGGCCACGGAATTTGTAGGACTCAGCAGGAAACGTCGGAGATTCAATTGCATATGGTGTATAATAGAAATGAGCAGCCTCGCGAGTCCATTTATATATGTCTGTCAGTTCGTATAGTCAGAAGCTGACTTGAGCCTCCTCTGTACTGTACTGTATTTTTCCTTTGATGCAAAAAAAATGTCTCTTATACTTAGTGATTAATTGAACAGTAGATGAGTTGACCGCCTAGTAGAAGACGCCTGGATAGAGGAACCCCAAATCCACGGAATGTGTTCGGATGACATAAACTGATCGTCATTCAGTGGAAATGAGAGCAGTAGCGTCTTTAATTACTTCTGGAGGTTTCTGGCTGCCATCGTACAAGTTGGAGCAGCGTAGTTTACCACAGATCAACCGATGCCTCTAAATGTTGCCACTATATCAATGGATACTACTTTATATGTGAAGGAAATGCGATTTTCCACGCCTTGTTTCGAAGCAACCGAAGTTAACGATTTTGTTCTTAACTCTTCGTTGAGCTCTAGAGTTATAATTCGAAACCATTCATGAGCTCTAAAGCTTTGAGGAGAATTTTGAATAAACTTCGAAGGCAATTGTGGATCAACAGCAGTTACACCAATCAAATATATTATTTTCAACTCAGCTTATTCAAGGTATTCGAAGGTGAGACCAAAATAAAAAGAAATTGTTCAAAGTGCTTATCTTCAACGAAAGCGAAGTCAGCTTTTAGATTGAGGGAATCCTCCCTTTTAGTCGCCAGTAAAACGGAGAGTTCTATGATACTTAAAAAGCTTCCGTTTCTCCCCAATATCACAGATTTTCGAAATCTTACAGAGTTGAATTTAAATTCGGTGCTCAATATTGCCTTCCCTTCCAGAAGTCTAGAGTGGGAAAGAGGCGAGGAGGTAGACAAAGACGATAAGCATCTATACGTATGGTTTCAAACTAGCTAACCGAGTGTGAGGTGGTCTTCTCTGCAAAACTTGATACCAAAATCGCTTTCCGTATACCAAACTACTGCAGTGTCCTTCAAGCAAAGGTTTTCTTTTTTATTGGCGTAAACATCGCTTACCCGGTTCCTTTTCGCTGCTTGGAAATTGCTACCTAAGCCAGGTCCTTCTCCCCCTGGTCTTTATAACGGAGTGGAGGTCTTCCTCTGCTTCCCCTGGCGCCTTTCAGAGCTGGAGTGTTTTTGTCCAATCGGACGAGATGACCCAGCCCCTGAGGCGACTTTGAGATCACTAAAGTATCTTAGGGTTTGTCTAAGTTAGTGAAAGAATACCTTAACGTCTTAGTGGTTGTAATGTCCTATTTCAACATAAACCTGCAATGGATTCCAGGGACATACTGATATACCAGGGAACTTTGAAGCAGATGAACTAGCCAGAACAGGCACCACTTTACAATTAGGCTACAGATAATAGGGAATTTATATGACCTTGTCTACTTGCAGATATCCAATCGGCAAATAAGTTATAAACTTGGCTGATTTTCGATAGAATCAATACTTGACTTGCTCAACAAGCAGACAAATGTGGGTTGAATAGAATATGGGCCCCAAATGCGGACTATTAAAATTTAAAAGGAATGAAATAAGAACACTAGTAAGAGCACTAACAGCTTACTATATAACACGCAAACATGCCACCAGACTAGGAACGCCTTATAACGTCTATTGTCGAAGTTGTCAGGAGGTAGAAGAGGAGGAGATCATCAAGAATCGCAACTATCTGTCGAGGGTTTCATAACAAGGTCAAATAAGACTTTTCGTACTGTTGAATATCATCATAAGCACGTGCTGGTTAAGTGAGGAGCCAATAGAGTGAGTGGATTTTAGTCCCGATGGCATCACAAATGGCCTTCTAAAGGTTTAGGTCCCCTGTGAGATAGTAAATCTATCCACCTACCTGCCTGTCTCCCATCTTCAACCTCTAACCCTGACTGACCAGCTTTGTGTTTGCTTACCGATTAAAAATCCATTTCCTATCCATTTTATACACGCCCAATGAAATTTTATCGGACACAAGTTGTTAATGAGCAAAACTGCAGTCTTCTTTTGAGTCCACATTACCTTCTTCTACTTTCAATTTTTACCAACTAATTTGTGTTGCCCTTTCACCTTCATTCACAACTTGCGCCCTTCGCAAATCCGTTTAACGAAACGTCGTCACTCGATTGAGGTCAGTCAGCCAAGCCAGTTGATGTGACCTCAGTTGAAAGAAAGCTTTTACTAAATACATAAAAAGAACGATTTCCTTGTGTTTAAGCACAAAATGCCATGCAAATCAGTAATAATAATAAATATGCAGGAATTTGTGCAATTTCATTAAGTTTTATGCGAATTATAATCGTAATATCTGAAAATTATTTTTCTAAGTAATTATGCAAATGCCGAGTGGTTGTGAGGTTATGTCGCAAAGACCTTGGCTTGTGCGCACAGCTGCTCTTAAATACCGTATTTGTTATTATTATTGCCTACTTTTGTTTTTGTCTAGTGTTAATGTTGATAATGCTTGTGATTATGTATCTACGAAATTGTTGTTGTGTTTGCAGCAGCAATGAAATTCAGTTGTAACGCATTTCTGCAAAACTTTGCGCCGTTTCATGGTTTGTTCCACGTCTTGTTTATAATACAGCTATATTTATCACACTCTCTCTCTCTCTTCCTCTTCTTCAGGCTCTGTGGTTTATCTAAATAGTTGTTGCACTTGTTTGCTGCGGTCACAGCTGTTGCTTCGTTGGTTGTCACTTTGCGTTGACATTTGTGAAACTTCCTGTATTTCCTTCCGTCAACTTTTTATGACAACTTTTGCATTTGTTTTGTCTTATTTCAACTTTAAGCATAAGTTAACGGAAATGCTATGCTTTTCCCTATTCTCCTGCACTCAACATACCAGGCTGGTCGGCCTATCAAAGCTTTGTCATCACATTAACGCAAATGTGAAAAAAAAAGTTTCTGGTCATTAGCCAAGAAGCTGCCAGATTTTTGGGATGCTTGCTCATAAAATAATATTTAAATACCTTCTGGCACATTTAATGCCTCACAAGTTGACAACAAGTCTTGTTAAATGTATAGGGTGACACAAAATTAGCTTACACGAACTTAGCTGCAGTTCATTGTTTCGAAAACGCAAGGTTGTAATTTTTAATAGTAAATTACGTAATTAAGAACTTCAATGCCTAGAACTAGGTCTATTCTGTATAATCACAATTGATGTTCTGATGGATCTGTTGATTATTTGCATTCGCCTTTTCCAATTATATCCGGCGACCAGTTAAATGATTCGTTCCCACAACAGTCGGGTCTACGTAAGTGGAACGGACCCGGACCTTTATCCGCCCGAGGATAACTCGGAGATTTCTGCCGCTACAACAAAAACAAAAAACATCAAGAACCAGTTAAATAATATTACTGGCTCAGTTCGGAGGTTACCACAAAAGACACATTTGTCTGGGGTTTTCCAAGAGAAACTGTTCTCAATATTAGACGAAAACACGGTAATTGGCGACCGAAATTAAAAGATTTTACAACACTTGATAGCTTTTTTGTATCAAAAACTTGACAAATCAGGTTTTTACTGAAAGTTTCAAAAGTAAGAAGTCTCGTACTAAAGCAATTGAAAGTCATCCAAAAGTAGTCCCAAGTAGTTCCAACAGATAACACCAAATAACCCTATCGAAATTCTCTAAAAGAAGGTTTTAAAATACGACAAAGAACGCAAAAAAGTGGGGAATTTAACTTTGAAGCAAATCTTCGTGAGCTTAAAGGGATTATAAGAGTATCAACTTTCAAATACAAAATAAACTATTTTTTTTTAGTCGTACTGTATTGCACATGTCTTCGCAACATTCTTCGAAAATTTGTAGTTGATCTGCTAAATAGTTTCGGAGATGTGAGAATATTTGTAAGATCGTTTCCGAGCGTTCGAAACGGCTCCCAATACTTAAACGAGCTTTTCTCAACACACTGCTTTTTGAAGTCGGAAAATTTGTTCAAAATGGCTGTAGGAAACGCATAAGAATTTTCACTCGACCTCTGACCTTGATATTATATGATCGGAGAAATAAGATTTTCAATTCTAAAATAGCTTGACTGATCCAATTAGAATTTTCACTCGACCTTCAACCTCGAAATCATATGATCGCAGAAATAAGACTTTCGGTAATAATTTCGATTTTTAAGTCACACTGGAAAGTAAATTTTCCACAAAAAACGGTTTTCTTGGGAAGTCGTCATTGTATGGAAAATCAAAGTTTTGGCTAGTCTTTCAGTCAACCCTAAATGCATTAAATTGGTAAGAACTGACATAATTCGTGATAAGTGTAAGTAACAACGAAGATAATCTTTGATAAAATTAGTTAAAAATTGAAAAAGAAGTCAATATTCTCTTTCACCACCCTATATATCACCAAGCTATAGCAACAAGCTTGGTTCCTGCCATTTTACAGTGATCGCCCTTCATCACTTTATTAGTCTGCCTTCTTAATTTTCGTATACTTCGTTACTTGTCCGCAAATGCATACCCAATTAATTTACGTTGTTTTTATGTCACTTCGACCCATGTTAGTAAGTACTTTCAGTTCTTCGAAGAAGCCATAAAAAATCTACAGACGCTTTTTACACAACTGTCATTACAAAACTGAAGAAAAATTAAAATAAAATCAAACTTGCTTCGACGTCGCCCTTGTCACAACTATTCATCATCTACACGCCCTTCCTCTTTCTTCAATATCACTTTTTCACGTTTTTTTTTTTTTTTTCTTTTTTTGTTTTTTAATTTATTTTGTAGACTTTCCTTATGCTTCCTTTATCTTACGTCAAAATTTACACTTGGACACAACGCATTTCCGCTTCGCTTCGCTTTTGATGAAGGGCAACGCTGTAGCATAATGTTATCCGCGGCGGCGTTCACTTTGCAATTAGGTTGAGTTGACTTTTTATAACGGTCACTTCCTTGACTATCATGCCGCCAACCTCAATACTTCGATTAATTGCGGGGAAATTGCTGAAACGTTAAATTGTTCGCCCTGGCGTGGCTGGCTTAGTAAAGCAAGCGTTAATACTTTCTTGAGTGGGAGTGCCAAATTATGCCATAAATATTTTATACCATAATTATGGCGGCTTAACAAAACGTTTTTTAAACTCGCGACTTTACACTGCTGTATTTGGAAAGTTCTGACGATGGGCAGTTGACAAAGGGTTTTGATTTTTTTTTTTCATTTTTCTTAATATTATAGAAAATGTGGTTGTTGTAATGAAGGATACAGGTTAGGCGGGGTGAGTAAAAGTTTTAACAAGTAATGAGAACACGTGCACCAACTTTTTTGAGCCAAATCTGGGTATGAAATGATAAAAAAAGAAATAAAAAAAAGAGAAAAAAACAGGAAATCATTTTCGGCGTTTGTGGAGTGGGACGTGAGGCGCAAAGTTCATGAAGTAGGTTATAAATCTTGGAATAAATTTCTGAAAAAATTCCAATTTCTGCTGCCGCACTTAATTCTGCAAATAGATAGAAAAATAACTGAGGCTTTGCACTGCGACCTATAGTCATTGTGATCCCTGCCCACGTAGATGGAACCAAGCACCTTGAGCCTACTTCTACAAATTGCTGGGCAATCCAGAATCAGGTGTTCTGGAATTTCCTGTTCTATGTCGCAAAACCGACAGTTTGCGCAAGAGACTATGCTCATGTTGGACAAGTGCTTGAGTCGGCACTGCTTTGTATAGAGCACGACAAGGTGGCGGAATTTTTCTCGGGGAGGTCCATCATATCTTTAAATCATACAAGGTTGTACCCTCCCTATAGTAGCTTGGCGTAGCGTATTCCTGCTACCTGCTGCCAGTGCCGTTCTCTCCCCACTCACTCTTCCGTGTGGCGCAACTCCTCCACCGCAATACACGACTCTGGCCTCGGTTACACATGTATGCCCCGGCACCCAGATTGAATACCTGATGTGTATTGCTGCCCCTCAGTAGTAGGTCGAGCGTGAAGTCACTCCATTCCGCCTTATTGTCGAGAGTAACTCTAAACTTTTTTGCAAAGTTTGTCTTCTTCGTAACACCGTCCCTTGGAAGAAGGGCCAGTGGTGTGTCTTCCCCTAAGGCATTCATTTATTGAGAAGAAATTATTTTCCCTTCGCCAAAGTCCTTTCCTGCCATGAGCAGCTGGTATGTTTCGCTACCTTTTTGATCATGTATATTTTGTATATGCAGCGGAATGAGCTCCAGCATGACTTCAAGTGCTGCGATTGGGACATTGCCCCGACGCAAGTGAGTTTCGAGAGTTGAAACCTACCGAAGACTGCGTTGCCTTCAATGCCCAAACAACCCTTCCATAAGTGACCCAGGATCTTTTCTTAGGCTTTTCTCTTTCCTATGAGAGCAGCAAACTTAAGAATTTGAATGCAGAAGAGAAAGATACTGACCTTCTTGAACTTTAGTGACCCGACAACCGTCTAAAAATAAAAAAGGGAAGTAAGTAAAACATCTTCAAATATTAATGTGCTGATAAGGCATTAGCACAATGTTTATGAGAGACCTTAACATTCCAAAACTCTTAATAAGAAATCAGTGTCCTTTATGGGTCTATATACCGCTCCCTTTCGCGATGTCCACCTATCCAATAATAGAAAACACGAATCCGAGGGTGGAGAGCACCAATCCGTTCTTTTTCTACAGACAGCGAGGCTAGTGTACCTCTCATAAAAAACAAATCAGCTTGTCAGCTTTACCTGCGATTTCGCTGTCCGCCCATACTAGTCGTATCACAAAGTGACTCGGTGCTTTTAATAACCGACTTAGGGCGCTGGATCCAATCCGATTGTCAACAACCTGAACTTGTGGGTCTACGCGAATTTTCTGGCCCAAAGTTGAACGTAATCGATCCAGTGAACTGCTAACTCTTTGGAAGGCTTTCCATGACAGTCAGATCTCCGTAGCCGGTAAAGAGTCGGATTTTTATGCGGCCAAGGACTATCAACTTCAGCATTTTTCAAAATTTTTTCAAGATTGTTTTCTGTCGATGCAACAAAGGCGAAGGTATACATATATAACGTTGCACGAAACTTAGTTCTATATAACCGGAACGAATCCGGAATTATATCGGATAAAGTAATGTCAACTCAATAACATTCTTCCGAATTATTTCAGCACTGTTTTGTACTGCTACAACAACAACAATCATATATAAATATATAACGCATTCGCTTGAATTATAACCGGTCAAGGACACCCACATGAGCAGCAAACAAGAACCATCACGAAATTTTTTTCTGCTGTTACAACAACAACTGCAACAAATATAGTGCAAAAAACTAAAAGCGCTGAGAAATTTCGTGAACCAGCGTAAAGACCTTGGCTATTACAAATTTTTCCACAAATTTAGCGCTGCCACAATGCAAATATCCATATTTAGATTTTACTGTTATGTTTGACAGAAATGCAATTACCCCTTGCACTAGAGACATGTAACGATGACGTACACCAAAACAAGAAAAAAAAAACACAAAAAAGTTCCCTTCTACAATTTATATTCACCATGGCTGCGCTATTAGACCCTCAATTTGTGCAAAACAACAAAAACTCAACAAAAACATATGCCACAGCGCTAACCCAGCAAGATGAGAGCGAAAATAGCGGCTTCAGTGGTATCAACACACAAAAATACAACTGCAACAAAGTTGCAGGAGCCACCAAAATGTATAAATATCTGCCAAGGAGCCGAATGACATTCACATTCATTGCACCGAAGCAGAAAAAAAGTAGAAAAAAAATAAGAAATGTAGAGTTGCCTTTGCTGCTGCGCTTGACTTTGGTATTTGTGTTTGAATTCCACTGTTTTAGTTCATTTTTTTCACTTGAAAATCTTTGTCTGTCGTCCGTTTTCGGTTAGTTGCCTTCAATGCTGACTATGTGGGCCGGCGACGGTCGCTCAACACTTTAAAACGACGCTGCCTTGCACAGCCCACTCTTTGCTCTCTATTGTCCGCTGCACTCGTGCAAGTTATAACCAACGACCAACAGCAACAATGTCTTCGGCACTGTATTGTCCTAGTGTGGCAATGTTGCTGCACATTCGTTGAAAGTCATTGGCAGTGATGCAGACAATATGCGATGCGATGAGAATGTCAGTGTCATTGTATTTTATGAGGCAGCAGGCATGCATGGAGGACATACAAATAATATAAATACCAAAAAGAGAAGAAAAAATGTTAACTTCGGCTGCACCGGAGCTTACATACCCTTCACTAACAAAAACATTTCAATAAAAAATCGAGTCTGAATCGGTTAGTTTGTATGGCAGCTATATGTTATAGTGATTCGATCTGATCAATTTATATGCAGATTGTACTGTTGCCTTGGACAATAATCCATGACAAATTTCGTTAAGATATCTCATGAAATAAAAAAGTTTTCCATACGAGGGACTTGACTTTAACCGGTCAATTTGTATGGCAGCTATATGCTATTGTAGTCCTATCTGAATAATTTCTTCGGAGATTTAACAGTTGGCTTGAACAATAATCTAGCCCAAAATTAATGAAGATATCTCGTAAACCAAAAAAGTTTTCCATACTATAAATTCATTTTGATCGGTCTTTGGTGGTCCGATTTGAACATTTCGGTTCGGAGAATTTAACCTTGTCCCGGAAATTGATTTACCCTCAATTTCATGAAGATATCTCGTAAAGTTAAAAAGTTTTTCATATTAGAACTTGATTTTTATAGGTTAATTTGTATGGCAGTTATATGATATAGTGGTCCGATTTGAAAAATTTGAGCGGAGATTTTAGCCTTGTCTCGGAAATTGATTTACCCCAAATTTCGTGAAGATACCTCGTAAATTAATAAAGTTTTCCATACGAGAACCTGATTTTGATCGATCAGTTTGTATGGCAGCTATAAGCTATAGTGGTCCGATATCATTGATTTCGACAAATGTGGAGTATCTTGGGAAAAAAAGAGCATTTGCAAAATTTCAGCTCGATATTTCAAAAAGTTATGGTTAAAGCGACCTGTATAGTGTATACTGTTTGGCAGTGTTGCCAGAGTAAGCGGCATAAATACAAAAATGCACATATAAATGCACTCATATACAATGTATTTACAGGGCATACTACTAGATTTTATAACCCTCCAACAATTCTGGCACACAAACACATAAACAGTGGTTTATGCAAGCAAGTCTGTGCGCTCACTCAGCGACCACATGAATTATTTAATATTTGTATTTGTATTGTCGCGTAGAATCGCATTCTATACATATACACACATATGTATGTATATAGAAGACTTTGCTGAACGCAGTGCGGAGACAATTGCGCGCACACACACACATTCATATGCAAGTAAGCTGCGAGTCAACTAGTCCGTCAGTTAGTCACATCAGTGCGTCAGTCAGTCATATTGGCAGCGCCGAGTGTGGGAAGCTGCTGTCAGACAGATATCGCGCGTCACGTCTTGCCTGAAATTATTCAAACTTTTTTGTTGTTGCTTTTTATATTTTTGTTCTTAGAAAAAGATCCTGGGGGTGGCCAACAACAGTTGCATTAACAAGCAAAAACGAATTAAGAAATGGAAAAAAAAAAAAATAAAAACGACACCAAGCGGATAGCGGCGAAGACACGACGACGTTGAATGAATACAAATGCAATTCATCTTGGCAGCTTTGCTCGCGCTGCATTTCGTAAGCTAAAGCGAGGGATTTTATGATATGTATGCAAGCAGCATATGGTAGCAAAGACTACGTGGGTATGAAAACGTGTGATATATGTATAAGCAGTTACCCAGTAGGAAAAAGTTATGCTTGTTAAGTTTATTAGAAAACTGATAATATTGTTTTTGATACTTTTATTTAATAGCTCTTACTAACTTTCCATCAAATCAATGCTATAACTTTTATTTCAAATATCTGCTAATACAATCAAGAAATTTCAATTTTCAAAAGAAAGAAAGTAATGAACCAAAGAGGAAACCCTCAAAAGTATATAAATGTGACATGTAATCCTGTTACTTACAAAATTTATGTATTTTGGAATTAACGGTAAAAAAAACATCACAAAAAAAGCGTTTTTCCTGAATTACAAGTGGATATTCAGAAAAAATATTTTTTTGGATTTTTTTTATTTTTTTTTTTTGTACGATAGAGGAGATTCAAGCAGCAGCGAATGCCGAACTGAAGGCCATCCCGGAAAGTGACTTCAACCAGTGTTTCGAAGATTGGAAAATCCGTTGGCAGAAGTGTATTGCATCGGGAGGGGATTACTTTGAAGGGGATGAAATTGATTTGGAAGAATAAATAAAGAATTTTCAAAATAAATACAACGTCACCTTATTTTTTGGGCACAGTAGTATTAATAAAGTATATACATAAATACCCTCTAAACCTGAAGAATTAGACAAAATTTTGATTTTTGACAAAAAGTTCCAAGAAGATCCGACGCCAAAGTTTTGCTCAGCAATGAGGCCAAATTCTAACTCAAAGGGTATGCAAACCAGCAAAATGTTCTCATTTGGGACGAAGAGCAACCTGAAGAGATTCAAGATCTTACTTTTCATCAAGAAAAAGCAACGGTTTTGTGTGTGGTTTGTGGGTATGTGGAATTATCGGTCTATATTTCTTCAAAAATTATGCCGGTTAGAACATAATCGGCAATGGCGACCGATATTGTGCCATGATAACCGAATATATGATGCCTGAAATTGAGGCTCGTGATCTCAGTTTCAACAAGATGGCGGCATTTTCGACACATCGCATCAAACAATGGATTTATTGAGAGAAAACTTCGATGAGCAGATAATTTGACGTTTCGGGGCGGTTGATTGGTATCACACTGTTATACTTTTTCCTATGGGGATATGTAAAGTCTATTCGGACAAGACCGCTTCGAGGCCTTGGAGCAAAACTAGTGAAAATAAGGGAACGAGTCTTCGAAAATTGGACTCAACGGATGGAACGTTCGAGACGTAGCCGCAGGCAACATTTTAAAGAGGTATTCTTTAAAAAATAAATGCCAAAGAATGATCTTTTGAATGATAATAAACATTCACCATTAAATTTGAAGTTTCTGAGTTTTTTTTTTTAAATGTAGGAAACCTTGAAGCACATCACCCTTTATGAGAAGCTCGTGTAAAATTTCAACTTATTCGGTTTAACTGTTTCGAACAAAGAGAGAGAGAGTTAAGAGTTCTTAACTGCTTCGCTGGCTGACTTGATTTTAAATAAAGCTACTTCTTGGTGTCGTAAATGTAAGTAAGTAAGTGTTGGCAGATTTTGCTTATAGTTACTGTTTCTTTAAGTATTTTAATTATTTTTTGATTACAAATTAAATTTAACAGCGGCATTTCTAAGGTACAGCTACACACACAGGCAAATATTCTCACATCAATCCAGCAGACTATGCAACAGACTAGAATTTCAAACTTTTTGAACACAACCAAATATTTCTTTCCTCAATAGCGAACGATTTCCTACAAGGATAGTTAACTCGCAGCACACTGTGTTGCATATAAAAGTATGCAAAGAGAAATGATTATATACAAGTGGAAGTGAATATGTGTTGAGATTGTGGCAAATGCGCAAATAGATCAGCGTGCAGAAGTCAACCAGTTAAACCCACAATTATATGTACATATGTTTGTAAGATTTATGAAAATTATTAACGCCATGCTGCCCTCAATCTATTTGATAATAGTTTTAGCTCAGTTAATAGAGCAATTTTGCATTTGAATTTATCTTATTTGATACAAGCAATTAAATTCACATAAAGACATAAGGAGGGAGGTAAGCTTAAGCGTATTATTACTTCGCTTTAAGGCAATTGGGAGTAAATGGCAATTGATTAATGTGATTTGAAAGGTTTATATTATATTTCATTGTAATAAATAAATATATTGAATAGTTAAATAAAGTTAATTAAATAAATTAAATTGATTTGAGAGGAGAAAAAGTATGACTTTAAACTTTCAATCGGAAGCTTTGAGAGCATAGCAACCAGAAGGGAACAGAACTATTGAATGTTGAAGTTTTGATCAAGCGCTTTGGCATCATCGCTAGTACTGATCAAATTTGACCCGGACTAGTCCATTTAAACTGCTTTTCCAAACTGAATTGAGAGCTACCAAAAGGAAACAGAACTATTGAATGACGGAGTTTGGAGCAAACGTTTTGCTTTCATCGATAAATCTGATCAAATTTGAACCGGACTGTAGGCATTTAAACTGTGTTTCAAATTCAATCGATAGCAGCCAAAAAGGAACAGCAATTCTGACTGAGGGAGTGTTGATCAAGCGCTTTGTCGTCATCCACACTTCTGAACAAATTTGACCCGGACTGATCCATTTAAACTGCGTTTCCAACCGGAATCGATAGCTACCAAAAAGGAACAGAAATTGCGAATGATGGAGTTTTGATCACGCTTTTTGTCGTCCTTTATATTACTGATCATATTTGACCCAGACTGATACATTTAAACAGTGTTTCGAAACTGAATTGATAGCTAACAAAAAGGAAGGGAACTTCATAAAGATGGAGTTTTGATTAACCTCTTTGTCGTCATCGATAATGCTGATCAAAATTGATCCGGACTGTTCCATTCAGAGAGCGTTTCCAAACCAAATCGACAAATCGTTTTTCCTAGATTGATACACACCTTTTTTTGTGAAGCTTGATCAATTAGTGCGTATGGAATCACGGCTAAGGGGTCCGTTGAAAATAAAGCTTTAACACGAACACGAGTATTTGAGTGGCAGAAAGTATTCAGTGAAGGCGGTGTAATGATCGAAAGCTTTCTTTATGTGAGTCGTCCCTGCATCCGCCCTAACCACGATGAAATAAAAAAGTTAAAGAAGCAGTGCTCCAAAATCGTTGTGTTGACATCAGAGAGATAACTGAGGATCATAACACCTCTTATGTCAACACATTTTATCCCTCAACACATTTTGGTTAATGTTTTGGATATAAAGCAGATCAATGCTCGAACAATACCGAAATACCTGAATGTTTTAAAAAACGACCTCAAGTAGGGGTCGCAAAGGAGATGCCATTGTCAAGCACCTGGCTTAGGAGCATATTATGAGGGCGATAACAAAGATTCGTATGTGTACTTGAAAATGTATTTTTTTAGACCGGATCAAAAATTATCAGATATTAAGTTTTCCAAAACAATGCTTTCCAATTCATGCTATTTCTAAATCACTCTTTGTGTCCTCACTCTAGACCCTAATTAAAGATGATCTCGTTGAGTACAAATTTATAATGAACGATCATAATGAACTGGATAAATTTCACTTGTATTACTAATTAATACTGAAAAATTATTAGTAAATATGTCTTAAACTTTTTGAAAATGATTCCACATCACTACATTTGTGCAAAGTCTTACAAGATAAGAAATAAGCAAACTAACTAAATCCTTTCAAAATTGCTCACAGTTTGCTAATGGAAAATGTTCACTTTATTGCTTCTTCCAACTTTCACAAATGAAGATGTGACATTAAGAGCACATCAGTGAACAAACTGAAGGACAATGTATGCAAAAGGATTTGAAAATTCGCTTAAGCAGAGCTCATGTGTGTTGCTAATTAAGATTGGAACATAGTGTGGTGGTGAAACAACAAGCTACTGGAAGAAAAATATGCTTTTTGTAATTGGAGTTTACTAATGGAAAACGAATTGAAAACGAAGTAGTCGGGAAACCAGTCGGGAGTATAGCTTACTTAATGAAAACGAATTGAAATTGAATTAGACAGGAAAATTTTTTTTGAAAATTTTATGCATAAATGAGCTTAGCAGGATCAAAATTGTTCGATTTAATATATAAAAAAAATAAATTTCGATTAAATATATAGAAAATATGCATAAAAAATTTGTGGAAAATATAAATGGAAGTGTACAGTTATGCATTTGCTTCGAACTAGTATGAAACTGGTTATTTCTGGCCGAAAACTGGCTGACTTAATAACTCTGAGAACATCAAATTGTAAAAAGCTTTCAGTTTCGAAAATATAGGCGACTAATGAGTTGTGGTTGACTTTAATACTAGTTCTATAGTGATTCCTAACAAGTAACAAATAAGTAGGATGCCTACTATAATTTTCAATTATGCACAATTTTTGTTTTTGCACTCGAATTAATACACCACAAAGAGAAGGAACTGCTGTATTCAAAGAAATGTTGCTTTGAGCATTGCACTTATGGTATCAGCATGGATTCGTGGAAAACATTTGAAATTTTAGAAGCGAGCAAATAATCCAATTCAAGGACAAAATGGCTGATTAAATGATGTAACTTTTGTTTCTTGTTCACATACACTGTTCAACAGAAAATTAAATGCGATTTTCTTTTTAATTCTCAAAAGAAAATTAGAAAACAACGAGAGTATAATGGTTTCTGATAACGTTGTATGGGCTTTCCAGCTTTTGAAAGTTCTGTCTGTCATTGGTAGGCAATATTGATTACAATCTCTTTGTGGTGAAATGAACACATATTCGTTATTTTCTAATCTTACATGCCATAACAATGCACATAACGCAAACAGTTACTGCAAATAGCATGCTATAGGCGATGACAAACAATGTTCTATACTGCTGAGTATAGATTGAACAGATGCATGACATTGACAGCACTAGAATTGATATGACAGTCCTTCAATATTGTTGACAGAAATTCATATTTGATAATAAATGTTAAAGGGAGTAATTTTGAGGAAGAGGCTAACAAACTTCAGGCTAACTATTTTGAAAAAAAATAAAAAATAATAATACATCAAAAATTACAAAAAGTAGGCTAAAGTACTAAAAAATGCTTTAGCTAAGCGAAACTGACAACAGGACTGGCTTGGAAAACGAAGAACGTCCTGGGCGACCAGAAGAGCTTGAAGATGAGGAACTGAAAGCTATATTTGACGAGCTTTTAAGAAGAGCACACTGAAGGAGTCACGCAAGCTACCATTTCAAAGCGCTTAAAAGCAGCCGCATACATTCTAAAGCAAGCACCCAATTTTTTTGCTTGCCCATGAATTGAAGATAAGACACCTTGAAAGACGTGTTAGCGTGTTAGAAATGCTGCTTGAACGCTCAAAAAGAAGTCGCATTTGCAACGGATTGTTAATGGTGATGAAAAATGGAACCATTATGACAACCGTAAGCCCAAAAAATTTAATGCGAAAGGTGGCCAACCAGCCAAATCTACGGCAAAGTCGAATATCCACAACGCCAACGCTGACGAAAGTCCGATGTCTTTGATATAAACAACATTCAAGTCGAATTAAGGTTAGGTTTGGTTAGGTCGAGAGGTTGATCCCAAGTTGATGAATCTCACTTGCTCGGTGTTTGGCATAATGAGAAGGGCGTACTGTATTATTAACTTCTAAAACCGGCTGAAAACATAAATGGAGAAGTTTCCCGTAAACAGCGCAGTTCTGAAGCAAGCGATTGTGGAAAAACTACCGGAATTTTTAAGTATAATATGAGACAATAATTTTCCATCACGGCAACGCTGTCATGTTGGAAGACCGGTTAAAAACTATTTGGAAAACAGCGGCAGAGAAGTTCCATCTCAAGCGCATTATAGTCCAGGCCTCACCTGATTTGATTACCATTTCGGATTTGTGTAGAATGCCTTAACTGGAATCCAGTTTACATCAAAACAGAGTATCGAAAGTTATTTTGATCGCCCTGCCGGCACAATTATTATCAGACGGTATCCACAAGTTGCCAAAAACGGGGAAAATGTTAGAGCTTCATATAAATAATATTCTTAAAAATACCTTTAAACATTTTTTTCTAAAATGAAATAATGAAAACCGGACGATTATATGTAATAATAGACTCAATAAAATTAGCCTTATATTTTCTTTATACGAAAAAAGCACAAACAACTTCATTAATTACTATACTTTAACGCTTCTCCAACAAAATAAAGAAGCCACTATATGCTCTCCTCAACAAACGTCGAATATCAGATATGTATTTGATGGGACGCAAGAAGAGGTCGAATACAAAAAAATGTGCGGGGTGGACGCACGAGTACCAATAAGAATTCGAAAAACGTTGCAAAGCAAATTAAGATGAACATGTTGGCATAAAATTAAATAATAGTATTCTATGCGTCTGTTACGTGAGCGAAATATTCAAGCGACTAGCAAGCAACTACAAAACATATGGACACCACCCACAACTTCACAACTACAGGAGAGTGGAAATGTCAATAGAGCGGTAGAGTAAAAAATTGGGGCGCATTCAGGAAGACCAACAGGAAAACCAGTTGAAATGTAATAGAAAAAAAAACTAACAAAAAAAAAAAAATAGAATAAAATGAAAGCGGGCAATGTGTTGGTATTTAGTAGCGACACCAATACCAAAGGTTCCCGGAATTCTTATGAACGAGAAAATTTGTGATAAACGACAGCGGCAGGAGGCAGGAGATTGACAGCATGCCAGCGTATGCATGTGCCGGCATCGCTGCTATGAATGTAGTGTATGTGTACGGAACGTGCAAGTTGGCGGTGAAATATATGAGGAATAGTAGGAGTAGCAATGATGCTCCAGTTGGCTTGCTGGCTGCTGGAGTGCTGAGTGGAGTTTTGTGTAATGTGAAAAAATGTCGTTGGTACGTGACATTTTTGTTTGCACTACGAAATAGTTAAGTCGACAACGTAAAGATGGACGACCCGAAATGACAACGAGTACGGCTAAGACTACGGAATGGCGTTGCATATGGTTGAATAATGGTTATGTGGACTATAGGAGTAGATGAAAAGTGTTGGTGATGGTTTGCTCGAGCAGCTTCTGCTATTTTGTGTAGTTTACGTGATTGACTTGCATATTCTTATAACGGGGCTATATAACTCTAATATACATGATTTTTTTCAAGTGAGTTTAAGAGCCAATAGTTGTGAGAAGGTTTGTTGGCTTATTTTGGACTAAAAGTTTTGGTATGAAAAAATATTTTTTGGAGTGAAGGAGATGCTTCGATTCATCGAAATTTTTGAGTTAATTTTTTTAAATGTGAAGAACGAGCTCAACGCCATTTAAAAAGAAGAAGAAGAATATGATCGAGCTGATAAGCTCAATAAAAATATGCTTTGAAAGTTGTGGACATATTGAGATGCTATAATAAAAATAATTTATTAAAAACAAAATGTAACATGGATACTGAATAAGATGTACTAAGCCAGATATAAACTGCAAAATATAAGATGAAGATTGAATAAGGAGTACTAAGCGACATATGGTGAGTTTCTCTATGTATGTAATTAAAAATTGAAAAACTTTAACATTCACCATGCGTACCATTTGATGTGTAGTTTCGCCAAGCTTCGGAGAAACCTCACTTCAGTAAAATTCTATTATTGAAACGCTTCACACCATAACATCGCGTCAGGGTCCCCAGTCTAGCTGGAATAATAGGCAAAATTGCCTTATTTGGGGAAAATAAAACTTATCCCGAATCCATGACTAAAAAGTGATTGCTTGGGTCAGGGGAAAGCATCTATGTTTTTTTATCTACAGGATATACATACATACATATGTATACGATGGATGACAATACTGTTGATTGTTGAATTATGTATAACCATGAACACGTTTAGTAGAAGGTCATGCCAGTCACATTTTTCAACAAAGTGGTGTGGGACACGTAAAGTTGATCTCACAAAAATTCTATGGGCGTCTGAGGCATATAGAGGTAAGAATGACTGAACGCCTAGATCTCCAAATTTCACTAACCTGACTTCTTTTTGTGAGATTATTTAAAAATAAACTTATACGAAAGGTATACTGGGATTATTGGCGAGTTCAAGACAAACTGCGCCGTGTAAACTGACACGAAACCATGACTATACCGCTCAAGATGCTATAATGGCAGTGGAATACTTAAAAAGAGAAAGACCGAGCTATAACACCCTCCAGAGATGCCATTTTTATAGCATTAATGGGTATAAACAGAACGTTGTCTTGATTTTGATGGGTCAGTTTATATGGTAGCTATATGCTATAGTGGTCCGATCTGAACAGTTTTTACGGAGATTGTAGAGTTCACTTGGACAATATTCCATGTCGAATTTCGTGAAGATATTTCGTCAAATAAAAAAAAATTTTCCCATACGAGGACTTAATTTTGATTGGTCAGATTGTATGGCAGCTATATGCTAGAGTGGTCCAATCTGAACAATTTTTCCCGAGATTGCACCTTCGACTTGTACAATATTGCATGCCAAATTTCGTGAAGATATCTCGTCAAATAAAAAAGTTTTACAAATAAGAACTTGATTTAAATCTATCAATTTGCAAGAATTAGAACAATTACAAATAAATAAATAAGAAAAATCATTTACACCAATAAATTCATTAAATTATGTCACGCTTAATTTCATAAATTATCTCATTTAATATTATACAATACACGTATTTCTATTTGTATTTTTCAAAGCACTTAAATTATAAGCAATTAAATGAAGTAAAAAAACACACGACTTCCGCAGCAGGAAATGAAACGCAAAGGGATGTAGTGTTGATTACACTTGCGTGTCGTCGTAGGAAATGTCAAATTCTATGCTTGGCAGCGCACAACAGCCGCTTGACATTTTACAAAATTCCAAACAAAACTCAACACACACAAAAAGTAAATAGAAAATATAAATTAAAAATAATAGCCGCAAGTAAAAATGCCGGAAATGTGTGAAGAAATAAAGAAAATCTATTATGAATTTTAATTGAAGTGAGTGGGCGACGAAAAGGGGGCCATGAAAATTAATTTCGCTGGCAAGTCAACAAACTGTGAAATGCATGTTTGTGGCATGAAACGTAAAGTGGGGTGTGTAAATGTAAGATGTAGGCACGCGAGGGAAAGTCCTACATATTTTATTAGGGGCGTAGGAAGTCAGGTTAAATTCAAATTAGTCGAAGAGTGTGGAGAAGCAGAACAGTCTCAAAATATAGTAAAATTTGCCAATTTCTAGAATAATTTTCGTAAGAATTTTATATTCAACAAAAAGTTGCCAATTTCTAGAATAATTTTCGTAAAAATTTTATTATTCAACAAAAATTTGCAATGCTGTGAAAATTATAAAAAAATAGGGTTGCCAACAATTTTGGTAAAAATTAGAGAGAGTTGAATATTGAATAATTTGAGCAAAAATTTCTTTATTCAACGAAGAATCACAATTTCGTGAAGTTTATAATTAATAGGGTTGCCAACGACTATGGTAAAATTTAGAAGGAATTACCAATACATTGAAAATGTTTAGAAAAAACTTCAATAATCAACAAAGAGTTATGATTCCGTGAAGTTTATATTATCATAAATAGGGTTGCCAACAATTTTCGTAAAATTTAAGTGTTACAAATATATTAGAAAAATTGAGTAAAATCATTATTGTTTACAAATTATAATGCTTTGAAATTTAAAACATAAAGGGTTGCCAACAATTCCGGCAAAACTTAGAAAGGGTTGCAAAAATATTCAAAAGCTATAGTAAGCATTTCATTTTTCAACGATGAGTTACTATTTCGTGAGGTTTATAGTGAGTGAATAGGGTTGCCAACAATCGTGATAAAATTTAGAAGGGGTTGTCAATGCACTGAAAATTCTAAGAAAAAAAACTTCCTTAATCAATAAAGAGTTGTGATTTCTTAAAGTTTATAATGTATAGGGTTGCCAACGATTATGGTGAAATTTAGGAGTTGGCATTATATTGAAGAAATTGAGTAAAATTTTTATTATTCAATAAAAAGTTGTACTTTCAGAAGATTTATAAAAAAATAGGGCTGCCAACAAATATAGCAAAATTTAGGAGTTGCTACTATATTGATAAAATTTAATAAAATTTTCATTACTTAAAAAAGAGGGTTGCCAACGAATAAATAAAAAAATAAAATTTAAGAGTGGGCACTATATAAAAATATTAAATGTAAAGCCTTCATTATTCAGCAAAAAGTCACGATTTCATTAAATTTATAATCAATAGGGTTACCAACAATTATTTGAAAATTATAACAGCTCAAAATTTCTTACAAAGTAGTATTGTCAACCGATTTTCAATATATATTTTCTATATCTTAGTTTCCATAAGTGGCCAACCTTCACATATACACACACACATACATATGTATGTTCCTAAAAACACATTTCTATTTTCAAAATATATAAATTGCTTCTATTAAAGTACGCGCCTTAAATGCCACTATAATTTTCAAAGCCACCACTGAAGCTAATGCGAAAATAATGACAGCCCCAAAAGTAGGTGCAACTTTCAACTCCACCGTTATATTCTATACAACTAATCTGTCACTTTAACCAGTTTAGGACCTAAAGTTAGATTATGACGCCACTTATATCGATTGACGCCTTTTAACTTCGAAAGCTAACCTGCACTAATGGAAAAAATTGCCATGAAATAATAATCAAGGTTAAAATTGGTATGTTAATGACTACAGCAAACACAAACGAAGCAAATCCGTTAAGTACAAGTATAAAAAATGCTTAGCTAACACATGTCATGCCATGAGCGAAGTGTTGGCGCCTAAAAGTCGGCTATAGAAATTATGACAGTTGTTAAATGACTAATGTGACTTATATGAAACGTCAAAAAAAAGCGAGAAACCTGTATATAAAATAAAGAAAAACGTGTATTAAATTCAACCACAACAACAACAACTTCAGTACATGTGTTCTCGCATTTTAACGATGGTCTAATGTCAACATTTTTTATAGGTTTTTGATGAAGCCGCACGCAGCAACAAAGTGTGGACTGAGGCGTAACAAATGACTCAAAGGAAAGAAAAAATTCAATATTGTAGGTGAAAAAATATATATAGCGCATGTCTTTTGATTATTTGTTGTTGTATAATAGATTTGCTGACATGTGACCTGACTTTGTGCGTCAGTGAAAATTCACTCAAGGTCAATTTGTCAAAGAAACAAAGCACCGCAGACAACAATGGCCTCTTCGCGCAGAAATGGTTAGGGAATAGATGAGGTAACAAGGCAGGTAGAAAATTTCTCTTTGGAAATTCGAGGTGCGTAAATATGTATGAGTACTTATACATACAAACATATTACATTACAAATCATTACATTACCATATTTAAGAAAACCTGAGATATACAGCAGTCTATTTCCAATGATGGAAAATCCACCGCCGTTGTTGAATTTAAAAAATTCTCATTTATCTCCGCCGCTTCGGCACACATTGATATCTAAGTAATAACTTGCGCTTCAACTGCTGTGCGTGAAATTCAATCACGAATTGCGTTTTTTTGGCTTTACGCAGGCGGCATTTTCAAGAATATCATCTTCGTTACGCTTCATTTTATTTGCTCACACACTTGAGCGCATAGTTAGTTAGTTCGCAGAAGTAATAATAGAAATATGTCAGACAAGTACGCACTATTGTGCATACATACACACACACATACATGCACACTTTTATTACGCAAAATTGCAAAATCTCAACGAACATGCCGCAAATTAAGTTGCAAGCAGATGTTGCTGTGGGATTCAATTAGACGTGAGTGGTTTCATGTAATAGAGTGATGCGCCTATTAGGGATATTCACTACATAAATTGAAAACTAAAAACCGGGTCAAAAACCACGTCAAGTGGTCCTTGAAAATTTCGAAAATTCTCCGATTTTGAAAATTAGCAGTTCATTCGGAAGAGGACCAGACGCATACCTCGTGATATAAATATTTCGTCAAAATTCTTTTTTTTTTGTTAAAGTTATTGAAAGTTGAAATTTAGAGCACGATAAAATTGTAAAATTATTTTCTCATAAACTACTGGAGATAAATCGATGAAATTTTGTGAAACCAAAGAAAAATGTATTCGAAAAAAAAATTATTAATAAATATATACAAATAGTTATAAAAAAACCATAAAAAGTATACATAAATATATACTTTTATAAAAAAAAAATAGAAAAATAATTAAAAAATATATAAAATGAGTTTTAAAATATTAAAGAAAATGAAATATATTAAAAAATGGAAAAACTTATATAAAAATAATCAAAAATTAAAATTTATAAAAAAAATACAATTTATAAAAAAAAAACAATTATAAAAAACAATATTACGTGCATATAAAAATATAAAATTAATAAAAAAAATTAGAAAATGTATAAAGTTATTTACAAACAAATTAGAAATATTAACAAATAATCATAATTTATTACAAAAACTTAAAAAACATGCACAAAAAAATAATCAAAAATTTATAAAAAAAAAATTAAATTATAAAAACACTAAAAAATTTATATAAAAATAATTATTAAAAAACAAAGAAATTAGTAAATTCATAATCAACAATTAAAAATTATGAAAACGATTTAAATTAATAAAAAAGATAAAAAATTATACAATAAAAAAATATAAAAAATATAAAAAAAAATATAAATTTAAAAAAGTTAATCAACAACTAAAAATTATAAAAACAATCTAAAATTTATAAAAAAAATTAAACTACTAAAAAATTAAAAAAATATTAAAAAAAAGATTAAAAAAAAGAATAAAAAAAAAATTACAAAAAAATTATAAAAGAAACATACAAAACAAATGTTTAAATAATTGTATACAAAATGTGTAGAAAGGTCAAAAACAAAAACAAATTTTATAAAAAATAATAAAAATTTATGCACATAACCATCAAAATTTTTTTAAAAAAGTTATCAAAACAAAATAAATAATAAAAAACATTAATGAAAAATTTTTGAAAAAATGTCTTCAATGTCAATAAAAAATTTAAGAAAAAAATAACCAAAAAATTATTAAATTAACTAACAATATGATTTAATAAATTAATTAATTAACTAACTAAATTAATTAATTAAATAAGAAAATACAATTCATACATGAATTATTTATTAAAAAGAATAACACATTTTATTTTAAAAAACTTTCAATATGTCTAATCTAACACAATCTAATACAATCTAACTTAAAAAAAATTATATAAAAAAAAACAAAAAAGTCAACACACAAGAATGACAAGAATAATAATATTTTAATTATAGTAAAAATAGACAAATTAACTACTGAAGTACTTTTAAAAATTAAAAAAACAAAAAAACAAATTTAGTTTTATTACCTGCAACAACAACAACAACAAATTCCAAAAAAAATTAATAACACTTTCAAAAAAAAGAAAAGTTTTATATATTTTTCAAAAAATATAATTTTTATACATAAGATTTAAAAAAATCTCACTCTTCGTGAATACTCCTAACCCGACAGCTCGTAAAATAGACGAATGAGCACGGTACACATATGTATATTTTATGTGTTTTCATTTACTTTTACACCACACATGTCTGCACCAGAGATTTATACTATGTCTTAGCAACTACATTTGTAAGTATGTATGAGGCAATAAACAACAAACTACTAAAGCTAGTCAACTGACGCAATGCAGTAGAGTAAGTAAATACGCACATACATATGTATGTATAATATGTAGCTAGTTAGCTTAGACATGTGGCATGATGGAATATTTATTGTGTTACTCATACGCCACGCTGAGCCAAAGGAAATGCCATATTACTTTAAGTACACATCCAAACATGCATGTAAATGTATATAAATAAGTTCGTGCCTTAAAGTTTCGGCTTTTTAGCAGCTACAAGATAACATGAGATATAAAGAAATAAAAATTGTTTCGGTGATAAGTTTTATTTAAACGAAAATGCAGAAAATTTAATAATTTATTACAGGGTTTACTGGTGAGCGAGAGAATACGCGATAAGCATGCAGATTTTGATGTTAGCACTCCGGCAGCAGGCTGAGAATTTTATATTATATTTAAAGACACACAAAAAATTATTAAATACTCGTCGTAAGGAGTTATATGCACTAGGCAAGTCAGAAAAAAATTTTGGGCAGCTTCCCAAAAAAAAATTTTTGTTAAAAAACTTCAGAGTGGCTAAAAAAATCGATTATTACAGATCTTTATCCTTTGGACATTAACTAAGATATATACTAAGGAAGGTACTGTGAAAATTTCAAGTCGATGGATCAAATCGTTTCGGAGGAAACTTCCTCACCGACTCTGAAAACAGCGGAACAACATCAAAATTTTGAAAAAATAATCTCAAGCATATGAACATTCGAACATTGAAGCATAATCTATTGTTAAAATTTCCTTCGGCAAAAAATTATCCCTGCCAAAGTATACCGTTTGCTTCATACTAGGACCACTTACTGAAAGTCATTTGCGCATTTCAAGCATCCAACAGTGCCTTTCCACTCAAAAACTAAAAATTATGGTCATTAATTTGTATAACATCTAACTTATCGCAACCTCAATCGAGTATACACAATTAAGAACTGCTAACATGACCTTAAACGCTTGCATGCTATCGAGCCATCTCTTCGTATTTAATTGGATTCACATTTGCACCTTTTTACGAGTCGCACTTTGTTTGTCTGTATGTGTGTGTGTGGCAAGGCACGTACAAAGCTGATTTTAAACGGAACGCTAAAAGCACATACACAGAGCGTAGATTATCAAAGCAAAACATCTTTGGGTCACTGTATGTAAACGAAGGAGCGTTGACGACCGCTCCCACCCAACAGTGCGTATGAGTAACCAATTGCTGCAGAGTGTTGCGAAATTAGAAGAGCTCTAACGAAGAAGCAATTGTAGTTAACGAAGCATTACAAAGCAAAAACAAGAACAACAACAGCACGACAACAACGCTAGTATCCAACAGCAGCTGATAGAGCTAAGCGCAGAATAGTAAGAAATGCAATGAAAAACAGAAAAAAACTGAAGCACACTGCCACTTTTGACCTTCACACATCAAAGCGACAGCAGCTAACCGTTATACGCGAAGACCAAAATGTGCTGCAACAACACTGCTACTTGGCAGTTAGTCGCTAAAATTTGAAATCTTATAGATGCTTGTGTAGTACGAGCTGCCACGGCTCACGTAACACGTATGTGATGACTGCGGGTGTGTGTGTGTGTTGGTCTTCTTATGTGCTTGCTTACTTCAGTTGCAATTAGAGCGTAGTGAGACGCTGATTTCTTGCAAACGAAATGAAGATGCGCTCAAGTGTCTTCTGAGAATGTGCAAATATGATACCGTGCAACTCTGCGCTCTTTTTTCCTCTTCTTTTAATTGTGATATTATTTTGCGTTCACGTTCGCGTGACACGTCCACTGCAGCGCAAATATCAATGAGCGCATACAAGTAAAATTAGTATTCAACGAATGCAAGTGCGAAGCGTACATTTGTGTATATACAAATGTATCTATGAGGTCAAGGTTGAGGGAAATAGCGAAGATTTTGTGTGATAGGAGATTTAGAAAAATAATTGAGGTTACGTTTGGTGTAGAAAAATATACCACAATTAGTAATTACTATCTCGCAGATATTAGAAATAAAAATTAAAGAAAAAAATAATAACATAAAGAGAAAAAAAGAACTAAATAATAAAAAATAATAATAAAAATAAAAAAAAATAAAAATAAAAAAAAAATAAAAATAAGCGAATAAATAAAAATGCAATAATAAAATAAAATATATAAAAATTAAATAAAAAATTATATTAAAAAAAATATATATTAAAAATAACAAAAAAACTAAAATAAAAGATATCCGAAATAAAAAGAAATATAAAAAATAAAAATAAAAATCATACGTGCCATACGTTTTAAGAGCGGAAGGTAGACAAAAAATTCAATATCTTTGGAATGGTGTGAATGAACAAAATTTTTTTTGCAGATTATTAAAGGTGAATATTTTTCGCTTTGTGTCACATACTTTGCAGTATTTTTAGCGTGAAGAACACATGAAAAATTTCAATTGTTTAACAAAAAAATATGTAAAATATTATTATATAAACAAATGGATCGTGAAAAAATATCTATAATGTAACGCGAATATTTTTCTTTGACTTCACAAAATTTCATCGATTTATCTCCAGTAGTTTATGAGCAAATAATTTTACAATTTTATCGTGCTCTAAATTTCAATCTTCAATAACTTTAAACAAAAAAAAATTTTTACGAAATATTTATATCACGGGGTATGCGTCTGGTCCGCTTCCTAATGAACTGCTAATTTTCTAAGTCGGTGCTTTTGCGAAATTTCCCTGGATCAGTTGACGTGGTTTTTTCCCACATGCAAACAAGTCAACAATGGTGGGGAAAGAACCGAGCCAAAATAAAAAAACGCCAAAGCCCCTCAAAAATCAGAGTGATGCTCATTATTTTTTTGGTATTCATGGTTTGGTGCATCATGAATTTATTCCGGAGGGAAAGACGGTCAATAAAGAGTTCTATTTGACCGTATTGAGGTGTTTTCGTGAGAACAGCCGTCGAAAACGGTCGAAATAGTGGAAGAACAATTAATAGATTTTACTTGATGATAATGCACTTTGGCATCGAGCCACGATTGTCATCGAATATAGAATCAAAAAGGCAATGAATGCCATCGACCAACCACCATATACACAAAAATTTGGCTCTGTGTGATTTTTTTTGTTTCTCAAATTGAAATTGTCGCTCCGTGGAACACGTTTTCAGTCGATCGTAGAAGGAAAATTCGCTGAAGGCCATCGGAAAGAAAAGATTTATTTCTGATGCGTACTGTTACCGCCGACGAAAAGTGGATTGTTTCATGATCTGAGAAGGGTGAATCAGCTCAAACCTATTCGAAGGCCGATAGTCAGCAAAAGAAGGTTATGTTGTCGCTTTGGTGGGATTTTAGAAGGGTCGTTTATTATGAGATTTTGACCGACAATACCACGATGAAATCGGAAGTGTATTGTAATCAGCTGGACTAATTGAGTGATGCATTCAAACAGCAGAGGCCAGATTTGGTCAATTGAAAAGCTGTAGTTGTCAACCAAGATAATGTGTGTGCTCATAAAAGTTTGTTGACTCGGCAAAATTTGCAGCTTGAACGTGCTGTGCTAGCACACCCACCACATTCTCCAGATTTTGCACCTTAGGACTACTACTTGTTGATATCTGTTGAACTTTCAACTTAAATCAAGACGTCAAAAGCCACTTGGACCAGTCTTTTGGCTGCAAGAATTACAAAATTTTATGGACGTAGAATTAATCTCTGGCTCGAAAGGCTGCAAGATGGCAAAAGGTATTTGATTAAAATGGAGAATATGTGATTTAATAATAATTTTTGCACAATAAAAAATGTGTTTCAATTGCACTAAAAAAACGAAATTATTTAGGAACGTCACAATATAAACTAAAAGATGAAATTGTTGCTAGAAAATGACTTATGTATGTATGTATGTGGTTCAAAAAATAAAGATCAAGAAATTGAATAAACCCACAGCTTTAGGTTAGATTTGGTTGGAATGGCTGATCTAGAGAGATCGCACTGGACAATTATATGTAGTCCTTAGGAGACATAGAAAAGAAGAACTCCTGTGTTCGAACTTATAAATAAGCAAAACGCTTACTTTCCACTACCGCCAGCTCGATGGGCGGTCTGAAGAAATGCGTTGCCGAGTGTTTAAGTTTTGACCTCCCAAACGTGAGACAGTCAAAATGGAAGTGTTGAGTTGTTTCCACCTCATCCTCTTCCACACAACTTCTGCAGATGGCGTCTGGTAAGATTTCCAACCTTACAGCATGGCCGCTATCTAGTAGTAGAACACAAGAGGATACGAGAGCAACGATCCGCTCCCATTCCATCGATAGCAATAGGTGACTTTCCTTGATTGCTCATCGGCTTTACAATTTCCTGCAATTTCCCAAAGCCTTACCTAATTTTAAAGTTTTTATATCAACATACATTTTTCACTAGCGTAAATTTCATACACATTTTGGCATAAATAAAATAAATATTTTTCAAAAGAATTTGCATAAATAGAATAAATAACATGTTTAGAATAATCTTTTCTGCATTCTAAAATGTTCGAACACATTTTTGTTGATTGTTTGAAATAATAGCATTAAATTTGAAAGGATTAATATGTGCAATAAATTTCCCGTTAAAAATTCCTCAAACACAAAAGCAACGCGTGAATATTTCATGTGCCACAGAATTAAATAGGAAATTGAAAAATCACCTAAAATTACCTAAAAGTTTAAGTTTTCATGCATATGTATATACACACATACATACATTATATCAGATATTTTATAAATGAAATATTTAACGTCAAATTGTCGCTTACAGTGCTAACTAAATCCCTGCCTCGGCTGGTGACGCAATCAATACCAATATTACAGATTTATTTCATATGCCTATTTCAGTTTTAAACTGCATATAAATCTGCTCGGAATTCCCAAAAGCATGAATGCGATTTTTTGCTCGGCTGTCTGCATAATTTATGAGCTCATAGTCAGTGAATTACAACAGAAAATAACAACAACAAAAACGGTATAAATTAATGCAACAGCAATAAAAAAAGTTAAACAACAACAACAAAACCAACAATAAGTAGAAAAACAACAGCAATTTATGCTGAAACAACAACAACAAAACCAACCAACAATAATAAAAACAACAACAACAAACTAAACCGACAACAGCAAAATATTAAAACAACAACAATGATTTGCATTATTTCGGCAAATACGCAAACATCACACACACACACCCAAACATATTCGCTCACTTCAACTCACCACAACCCCACTTATATCACACTAAGCCATAACAATCAATATTAATGCAATTCGCTTGTTTGCCTCATTGAAGACTCAATTCATATTTGTTTGCGAATTTCCATGTGATCAAATATTTTATTCATGTCGAATTGCCGGCATAACAATGAGGCAGGTCCGTTGTGGCGTTTTTGTTGTTGGCGAGGCGTTAAGGTGTGCTCAAGAGGTGAGCGGTGCGAGGTGTGGGGTCAGTGTTGCGGAAATTCGACAAGCGGCATTCGACAAGCGGCAAGTCAGCATGTGTGTGTGCAAAGTGAGTAATTATCATTATTTGTTGGCCCCAGGCGTAACGCGCAATCATTATGAAAATCAACGCTGCGGGCAAAAATCATTTCCGCTGCTTTATTGCTATTATTTTTATTTTGCTAGTTTTCCTTTCCGTTTGCTGTGTTGCACTAATGTGGAGACGAGAAGTGCCTACAACGAACAGAGGGGCTGGGCAAGTAGCGAAATGGTGATTTATTTAATTTCGGGCATTTAGAGGCAAAGGAAGGCAAAGCTATGGATAATGAGGTGTGCACAGTGGGTTGGAATGAGTGTAATGTAGAAGAAAGAAATTTTTTTTAGAAATTATTAAACTTTTGTGTGTTATTATGCACATTGGATTGGAATGGGTGTAATGTGTAACAAATTTTTTTTTTCGAAATTATAATTATGTATGTTTAATTAAATATTGCATAGTGTTACAGAACTGTTTAATGTAAAGTAAAAAAAAAATTTAATTGTTTTTTTTTTTGCAAAACATATATACATATGTACGTATTGATATAAAATGCACGCAGAGTTGCAAATATTGCATTAAAAATATGATTTATTTAAGTAACACTTAATTTTTTGTGAATTTTTTTTTGTTAATATAAAATGCAATGCATTAGAAATATAATTCAATTACATACCATTTAAATTATTTTTTACTTATTTAAAAATAATATTCAAACTTCTAATCACAAATATCGAATTTAAAATAAATAATTTTTAATCCCAAAAATCGCATTAAAAATGAAAAATGAAAATTCGAATCCATGTAAGATCGAATTGAAGAATACAAAAATAAGAATCCCAAGAATGATTGCGAATTTTTTATTTTTTTAAATTAACAGTTAATAACAAACAGTTAACAATTATTTTTTTTAATTTCAAATATTTTTTTTAATAAAAATTGTATTTTTTTAATTCAAAATTTTATTGTATTTTTTTATTAATTCATAATTTTTTTCAATTAAAAATTTTATTTTGTTTTTTATACAAAAGTTTTTTTTTTATTTTTTAATTAAATTAAAGTACGCAAACGCGAAAAAATGCTAATTTTAAACAAATTTGTTTTCATTAATTTTTTAATTACATAAATGCTTGGAATGAAAATTTTTTTAAATTACAAAATAAAAAAATCAAACTAAATGTTAATTCAATTATAGTTTTAATGCATTGGTTGCAACTCTGATCCCAAGTTTGTAATTAAAGATTTAAAAAATTATGTTTTTCAATTCAAAAATTAAAAAAAAATATGTTTTTGAATTTAAACATTTGAAAATTATGTTTTTGAATTCAAAACGATAACAGGCTAACCTCCTTCGTGGTCTGGTTTTGATTTCAAATTAAAAATTAGCAGTTTTGAATTCAAAAACTCAAATCATATTTACCCAAACTGAAATTTAAAATTATATTTGCAAAAAAAATATTTTTTTGGGTCATAAAAAGTTGAGTTTACTCCGAATTTCGTTAAAAAAGAATTTTGCTTTTATATAAGATAACATAAAAATCACAAAAACTAGTGCATTTGAACGTTTTGCATAAATTTTGAGGTTATATGAAAAAGATGTTGATACAAAGTCGTAGATCGTTTCTTTATCTCCAATTTTCCCTACAACCTTTTTCTAGAGGACTCACAATTTTGCTAGAAATCGAAAAAAAACTCCGGTTTCACCAAAAAGAGTCATTAATTCACGCTCAAAATAAATATGCTTTTACAGGAACGCCCGTAAATTATTTTTCCTTTCATATTTGTTATTTTATCTTGCATTTCGAATGATTTCGAGCGCACCATTATTTTTATCGCTTTCAAAAAGTATCTACCTTGGTCTCTTATCTCTATCTTTAATAACTTTTACTTTTTTTATATTTTTTTCCATTTATTTTTTACTGAAAGTTTTACTCTAATACTCTAAAATCAAGAAAACCTTAATCCCAGTTGATTTCATTTATTTCCAATTTTTTCCTATCTCAGCCCACTGTACCTTGTCCTTCGCGCATATATTATATTAAGTGTTTTTCGTTGTTCATTTTCTCTCTCAGCAAATACTAAGTGCTTTTGTCAAAAAAACGGCATAATATTCACAAATTATATTTCATTTTTGGCAGCAACACGCACTGAGTTTTTCTCTTCCTTTCCTTTACTGCAAGCTATGCGAGTTTTATTGCAGCAATTCCATTCGCTATAAACACAAAACATAAGGCGATTAAGTGAATGAGCCTACAAGTGTGCTATATGCGAAAAATTTCACGGTCGTGCTGCTAACGGTATTACGTCAGTCAGCACACGTGCGGCTGACACTAATGAGGGTTATATATATATACATATATATATATTTTTTTTCAATTTAATTTTTTTTATTTTTTTTTATTATTTTATTTGAAGCAGTCGATTTCGATTTGAAACTGATACTACTTAAATTTGATGTTTTCGTTAAAGGTTTCAAAACATATAGATTTATGTCAGAAATCAACGATTATACAACTTTCCGATTTTTTTCTTAATTCTTGATATTTAGTATATCTTCTTCTATTCTTCTTCCATTTTTTGGAATTCATTTCTGGTCATACCACTTCAAAAGCCATTCAACAAAATTGTTGTAAATTGTATATATATATTTTCAATGCGCCCCTCCACCTCGATAAATATTATTTTTCCAGTTGTTCTCTAATCTTCAGCTGCCATGACCGACAATAGCGGCAACCAAAAGTCATCTATCTAGCCCCCACCATCAATATTAAACGATTTCGCTGGCTATGAGTCATCGGTATAAATCGCCTTGGCGCCACATGTCTGCACATAGCAGTCGGCATTGCTACACGAACGCATATAAATTTTATATAGCCTATTTGTTGGCGCTGAGCCGGTCGTCGCCAGCTACACCACGCAATTCCCTTCATCTTACATGCTCTTGCTGAATTTTCTATCTTCTACTCGTATCTAAAATATCAAAGCATTTGGCGAGTGTGTTCTATTTAAAATATTTTCTGCTTTCATGACTATTGTTTTTGTTGTTTACTCGTAGGTACTATTATCGCGTGCCGGTGCTTTGACTTACGGCTTTTGTGCTTTTCTCATTACGATTATTTTAGTTTTACTATAATGTAAATATATTTACTTTTCATTCGCGACCTTCGTGCAATTATGAGTAAAACTAATTAGAAAAAATTACTGGAAAGAAATTAAATACAATAAAAAAAATTGAAAAATTTTGCTCACGAAAATTGACTTTGAAAATTATAAATACATATAAAAGTTAAAAAAAAAATAAATTCCGGTGAAAATTCAAGCACTTAATGTTATCTAATTAGTTTATAGCCATTATATCAGCGCACATGGCTTAAAAGGTCAACGCGTGATAATGAAGGAAGCAGAAAATTGCTCCGGTTTCACCAAAAATAGTCATCGAACCATAATTCACGCTAAAAATAAATATGCTAATACACCCTGTTTTCCCTGTACACCCTGTGTTTCCAATAAAAGTGATAAGTAATACTTTTTATTTAATGTAAAGTACAATCGAACACAACAGGAGATATTTACAGTGAGGAAAATTCGCGTCAAGCACAGGCATCCTAAACGATGAGTACTCCTCTTGGACTTAGCAGGTGAACTCCATCTGGTATCACAAAGGACCAAACTGGTCTATGCGTGGCTTATTGGCCTACCAGATTAACCTAACCTAACCCAACAATCGAACAATCTATAACTGAATATAACATCATTTAACTGGCCTCCATGACTTCTTTCGCAGCAACGAATTCGATGAACCCAACTTTCGAGCACTCTTTCTACTGAATCAAGTCGTACGTCAATGAATGCATGTTCAATATTGATTTCTAAAGCTAACAGGAGTCTGTTTTATTGCTAAAGAGTAATGTCTACAAATATTTAATTCCACAAAAAGTAGTCCAATGGTGTTAAATTACAACTTTTTGGAGGCCATTCAGTGACACAATTTCTTGAAATAATCGATTCTCCAAGCCCTCCTCGCAATAATTCGACTGGTGTACGTGTTGTGTGGCATGTAGCACCGTCTTATTGGAATCAGATGTTGTCTAGAATAACTTCTTTCAATTACGACCATAAAAAGTTTTTATCATCGATCTATACCGCATATCCATTGACAGTAACAGTGTCACCAGCTTCATTTCGACAGCAGAACGGACCGATGATTCCAGCAGACCACACCAAACAGACAATTTTGGTGAATTCAGTGTTTGTTCATTCAGAATTTCTGGATTTTATTCGCATCAGAATCTACAGTTTTATTAATGTATTTACCGCACCTCTCAGATGCAAGTGAGCCTCAGCGGAGAAGATGATTTTCCAAGGCAAAATCAGCAAATTAACGACATTTATGGTGGTCTATAAGCTTCAGTTCTTCAGTGAGAACAATTCTATAAGGATGCAAGCCCAAACCCTTTCTGAAAATCCGCCAGGTTGTGATTTGAGACAGTGCCAATTTCGACATATTGCGGCCTTCCACAACACTTGCCTCAACGGCAGTAATATTATTATTACTTCGTGCGGTTCTTTGTCTTATTGGCACTTGAATATTATGTAAAGACAATGTATACTCGGAATTTTCATCAATTCGACGAATAGCGAGTACAGGTAGTCGATTTTATGACCATAAAATGGCAAAACCGCACTAAAAGTTGCAATTGGAAAACGATTATTTCGATAATAGAATTGAAATTTGTAAACGTTATCCTTGCGTATTTCTCTCCACGATGAAATTGTAAGAAATAGTCAAAAAATTACAGATCAAGACATATTAAAAAGGGCTGAACGGACACTTAGAAGTCATATCATCCCTATTGGAAAACCCGGTACTTTGCTCGATAAAATTACATGTGGTGATTGGTGGATGGGTGGCTTGAAAGACGAAGAAGATCTTAGGCGACCAAACAAGTTTGAAAATGAGCACCGGAAGCATTACTTGATGGATTGTTGCCAAACACAAAAAGAGCTCTCAGAATCTGTAGGAGTCATCAAGCAGCTGGCAGCTGGCAGCTGGACACATTCAAAAGCACAGAAATTGGGTGCCATTGGAATTGAAGCTAAATGGCGTTGAAAAACTAGTTTCCATGACAGAAATGCTGCTTCAAAGCTTCAAAAAAAGAAGTTATTTTTACATCAGATTGATTGGTGATAAAAAATGATTCCATTACGGGAAACGTAAATGCAAAATATCAGAAGTATATCTGGTCAATCAGCCAAATGAACGGCACAACCGAATATCCATAAAACTCTCTATTTGGTGACGTGAGAATGGGGTGCCTTATTATGAGCTTCTGGAACCGAATGAAACCATTGTTAGGAAACGCTACCGACAACTACTAATCAAATTATAGCGAGTGGTTGTCGAAAAGTACACGAAATTTGCGACAAACACGAAGCAATAATTTTCCATCTTGACAACGATGAGGCCGAGCGTTGGCGGAACAGTTAAACACTATTTGGATAACAGCGGCTGGGAAGTTGGTCTCACCTACCTTAACCCAAACCTTGGCCCTTTTGACTACCATATGTTTTGGTAAATACAGAATAACTGCACTGGAAGGTTGAGAACAGCATATCAAAAGCATGCCTTGATTCGTTCTTGGTCAACAAGACAAATGTCGAATATTGGAAAAATTTTATAGCTTCAGATGGGCAATACTTTGAGTAATACTATTGCACTACTGTAGGCTAATTTAGCGTGAAAACCCAAACTACCTCAAGAATGAAGATCCATTAAATTTTGTGTATGGAATTTCTGGTGCCAAAACGTTCAGAATTTTGGAAAGGGCAAGTGTTTTTGATTGGTACAAATTATTCAAAGAGGCTCGAGAACCCTTTAACGAAGAACCACGTCCAGGACGGCCAATAAAATAAAGGAAAGGCCAACACGTCAATAAAATAAAAGAAACGGTGCTTGAGATCGATGATTAACAGTAGGAGATCTTAGTGGCATCGTTGAAATATCAAAAGGATCAGTTAAAGCCATTTTGAAATATCATTTGGACCTAAGAAAAGTGAAAGCACGATTGGTTCCAAAATCACAAAATTTTTGCGAAAATCAGCGTCGCATTAACGTCCGTGAAACAATGCTTTTCGACTACCATTATGTCATGAAACGTATTATTACTGGCGATGAGCGATGAGGATCTAAGCTTACGACCCGGAAACAGACCATCAATCGGCCGAATATCATGGCAAAAGTGAGCCGAAGCGGAAAAAAGACGTCAAAACAGATCAGAAATCAAGGTTATGCTCACAGTTTTCTTTGTTTATCGAGGTGTGGTGCACTCCAAATTCCTTCCTACCGCCCACACTGTCAACAAGAAATACTATTTGAGTATTATGCGTCGTTTACGCGAAGTTATTCGTAGAAAGAAGCCGGAATTAGGGGCCGACAACTCTTGGTTTTTGCATCACGATAATGCACCGTCGCATACTGCATTGATTCCTTCGTGAGTTTTTCGACAAATTTTCAACCAATATCGTACCGCAACCACCATTTACGCTTGATTTAGCTCCGTGTGACTTCTGGCTATTGGGAAAACTCAAATGACCGCTAGCAGTTACCGTTTGAGTCGATTGAAGACATTAAACATGAATCGCTACGCGCATTCCGGAAAATGTCTCTAATAACTGTTTCGAAGATTGGAAAAAACTTGTTATTGTTGTTAAACTGCTCGGGGTGTATTGGGGTCAAGGGGGATTGTTTTGAGAGTTATGACATAGATTTGAAGAATAAATTAAGAATTTTAAAATTATGAATAAAGTCTTACTATTTTTTGCCCACGGTATATTTTGAAAATTTTCTTTCCAATAATATTAATTTCTAGTATTAACCAGTGAACAAATATTTTTGGGTCCAATATTCTATATCACAAAAAACTCGTAGTTAGAAAATGTAGTATTATTCCATCTATATCTATTAAATGAAATATGGTGTATATAGTATATGCCTGGACCTGAGAGATAGAAACTAGCTTTCTTTCATAGACGTAGACAGAAAGTTAATTGTGTAGTGACAACGAAAGCTGACATATGACAGCTGACAGTCTACTAATTTCAACTTATATAATGTTAGGGGTTAACTTTTTTTAATTAACTTTACTTGCGAAATGTTTTGTTTCAAGAGAAAACAAAATACAAAATAATTATTTTCCAACAGAAATCACCTACAATAGTTACACTAACGTTCGGCGAATGGTTTTTGCATAACAAACAGTGGCAAACAACAAACAACAATAGGAGAATTTCATTTATTTTTGCTTACCAGCTGGCAAAATGGGAGCCCGGCATGTATGGCAGAAGCACTGCATCACCGAATCGCGTACTAATCCAATCAACATGATGACGAACGGAGACTAGCGACGACGACGACTAAGCGACTAAGTAAACAAAGAAATTTATTGATTTTAAACGTGACTCTTGGATTGATTTGCAGCAACACAGCGCTGGTGACGAGATTCAACGTTGTTTGTTTGGAAAGAAAGTTGGTCGCTGTGGCTGTGCTGTATGTGTGTGTGCGTAGGTAGTAGCTGCCTGACGTTGGATTTATTAGAAGTGAAATTAATAGCAATACAAACGTGGTGACACTACTGTTGACTGTCGGTTGTTGGCTGATGGGTGGCGATATTTCTCGCTGTTGTGCAAAGACACGCACACAAATGCACAGACACGCAGTGGTTGGGGTTAATTGGATTAGAGCGCACACACAAGTGAGTGTGCGGGTGGAGGGTGAAGATTTTGTTGAATGGTTTTATGTACACGCTGGCTTTTAGCGACGATTTTTTAATTATTTATATTTTTTTGAAATTTTTGAAATTTTTTCAAAATTTTTTCAAAATTTTTTTTCAAAAATTTTTGAAATTTTTTTTTCAATATTTTTTATTTTTTTTTTAGTTTTGAAAATATTTTTTTATTTTTTTAAATATTTATTTATTTTAGAGATATGTTTGTGAAACTGCCAAGTTATTTTCGCTAGAATTTTCTAAATTATTTTATTATTTACACTTTTGCAAGAATTCCTCGCACGAAAGTACACTGCAAGCAAACAAATACACAGACACTTTTTATGATAATTTTTGAAAAACAAATTTGCACACTACAAATATGATAGACTGTGGAAATATTATCCATTCGCTGGTGAACTGTTAAGTTCTATTTTTTTTATATTTCTTTCGTAAAAAGACTGTCTCAAAAGTGTTCGACGGCGTGCTTTGCGTTTCGAAAAACAGTCTTTCGCGATTTTTTATTTTTATTTGTATTTATTTTTTAGGCTTCCTTGCGTTAAGCGGCACTTTGTCTTCGTCGGTGTTTCAGCCAGTGCTCAATTAACGGGCTAACGGTACTTTTAAAAGCTTTATTTTGCGATTTCTACAATTTCTAAAACCAAAAACACCGTCCGGCGTTTAATATAGTCGATTTCTATATATTTTTTACATATATGTCGGTATATTTTTTTGCTTTACTGTGTTTGGCTTCTTTTATTAGGCGAATCCTTCAACGTTTTCAACGTAACGTAACGACCGCAGCGAACGACAAAGACAAACTGAATGGCAAATATGCCGCACTTTGGATGGCTACACCAGCAATGTTAGGCAGAAGGCAGCAGGATGACTGACAAAGAGACGACGGAGCAAGCACTCAGGACGTTAGTCACGTATTCGAAGATATTTCCGAGTTACACTTGCTCCTTGGCTCACACCAACGCTGCCGCAGCGACTGCTTTTTCGAAAATCAACGCTGCCTTTGTTGTTATTGTCACCTTTATAGCTGTTGTAGTTGTTGTGATTGCTGTATTGGCGCCGCTGCAAGGACACTCACACAAACGGGTTCAGGCCGAACGCCAACACCACCAGCACCGCCAAAAACAACAACAAGCCAGTATGGCACCCCACACCCGAGTAAATGTTCGTATTGCGTACAACAACAACAAAGGCAACTAGGAAGCATGCGTTTTCGCTGGCGCAGTAAATATTGAAAACTCGTATTAATTGTTAAACGGCACAAACGAGTCAGGCAGCACCAAGCGCACTAAACTAAAAGTAGTTCCACAACAAATATATTAACTATGCACAACTCAATTAATAAAAAATATTAATTTCAAACCAGATTTTAATTTTTTAATATAAATTTTTTTCTTCTTCACTTCCAAAATGCACTATTTCACTCAGCACGTTCACAACTAACGCTCGCAAAACGTGCAAACACTTGCGTGTTTTCTTGCTTTGGAAAATTCCTTTAGGGGGCGGTTTGCTGTCAGTGCTCACTCATATGTTGGGCGCATCGAGTTCGAAACCTTTCACGCAGAGCATGCGCACGGCAGTCTTCGAATGGAATTGGTGGTGGTTTTGGCTTGTTTCTTCTTGGTCTACTCTTTTGACTTTTTATGTACTCGTGTAACTAAAAGGAGGTTTTTGGTTTCATGCAAATATTGCATTAGTTATGCAAGTGAATTTTTGTTTTGGACACTCGAAAGCCGGTTTCAGGTTCGGTTTAGTTTTTTTGAAGGGAGTTTTAATGTATGCAATATATGCATATAAAGAAACCTTATTTGTACATCTTCTAGTTTTTGAAGATTTTAGGAGGGGTAAAAATATTTCGTAATTTAGCTACTACAACTAAGAGCTACCATAAAACCAAATTAGAACCATAACCCCAAAAGTTGAAATATTTCAATGCAGTGAGCTGAATTAATCAGTAGATGGGTAGGTAACCAAGTCTTTTCTTTATAAACTTTTTTTAATTTTTCTTTTTTTCTTTTCTTTATTTTTTTAATTTGTTATTTTTTTTTATTTTTTTAATGTTTGTTTCTTAATTTTTTTTTACTTATTTATTTTATATTTTTTTTATTGTTTATATTTTATTTATTTTGTTTTTTTAATTTTATGTTGAAATTAAATTAAAATTAAAAAGAAATTAATTTTTTCTATTTCTTATTTTTTACCTGTTATTTTATTTTAATTTTTTATTTTTTAACATTAATTTATTTTATTGTTTTTCTACTTTATTTAATTTTTTTTATTAGTTAAATTTTTAATTTTATTTTCTAAATTGTAGTTTTCTATTTACATTTTAATACACATTTTTTATTTTATTTCATTTTATTTTTTTTATTTTTAGTTTTTTTTTTGTTTTCATTTTAAATGTGTTTTATTGTAATTTTTTTTTTTACATTATTTAATTTTTATTTTATTTTAGTTTTCTTCTATATATTTTATTGATTTTCTTGTTTTCATTGTTATATGTATAATTTTTTATTTTTTAATTTATTTTTGTTTTTGCTTTGATTTTTAATAATATTAAATTTTTCCATATTTTGTTACCTCTTATTTTAATTTTTCTTAAATTTTTTATTTTTCAACTTAAATTTAATTTATGGTTTTTTACTTTAATTATTATTTTTTATTTAAATTGAAATTTTTAATTTTTTTTTTAATTTGCAGTTTTTTATTTAAATTTTTATATATGATTCTTAAATGTTATTTCTTATTAATTGCTATTTGATTAATTTTTATTTCATTTTAATTTTTATTTTTTATTCCTAGTATATACAATTTATTTATTTTTCAAAATTTATTTTATTTTTTTTTTAATTTAATTATTGATTTTATTTTTTTGTTGTTTTTATTGTTATATAATTTTTACTTTTTATTCATTGTGAATTAATTTTTTTTGCTTTTGTTTTTTTTTACTAATATTAATTTATTTTAATTTTCGCTTGCTTTTTTAATTTATATTTACTTTTTAATTTTTTATTTCTAATTTCCATTTTTTTTTTAAATTATTTTATTATAGTTCTCAATTTACTTCCTGTTAATTTTTTTGGTATTTTTTAGAATTCAATTTATTTTTATTTTATTTCGTTATATTTCTACCTATTTTATTTTATTTTTTTATGTTATTTTGTCTTCACTTTTTTCCTTTATTTTATTTTTTTCACTTTACTTATTTTTCATTTATTAATAAAAATTTGTTTTTATTGTAATTTTATATTAATTATTCTTCTTAAATTACATTTTATATTCTTGATTTTATTTTCTTTGTTGTTTGTGTTTTAAATAGTTATATAATTTCTTAAATTTTATGCTCTGTTAATTAATTTTTTTCTTTTATTTGAATTTTTTTTAACAATATTAAATATTTTTCCATGTTTACTTCTTTTTTGGTTTTTATTTAATTTGAGCAATGTTTATTTTATTTTTTTGGAATTTTTTTCAACTTGTATATTATTTATTAATGTTTTTTTTTTTAATTCAATTTTTTGTTTTTAATTTCTAAATTATTTTTTTTATATTGTTCATTTAAAATACTTTATTTTTTGTATTTTTCAGGATTAAATTTATTTTAATTTTTTTTTATTTATTTAATTGTATTTTATTTTTATTTTTGTTTTTTTAAAGTTTACATAATAAACACAGTTACATTCGAAAAAAAAACCAAAACCATGTGCAGAACTCACAATTTCTGAGGTTTCCCCAAATAAAGTTGCTGACGAACCAACAGCTCTAGCATGTTTCATACAATTTTATGCTTCTCAATCCGATCACATAAACCTAAATAAAATTATAAACTTTCTCGAAACCTAAAAACTCGAATACTTTCTCATTGTTGACAATTTTTGATTTTGCCACTGGCAACACTTTAAACTATATCAATACCTCAATTTCTTCTCCCAAACCTTCAGTCGAACACTTTTCGAAATTGATTGCTTTCGAATTCATTCCACCCACTAACACACACTTGCACGCAACCACAGCGCTCACACAGTCTCTCACTACCACTTACAAAGTCTCTCTTTTCCCATTTCAGCTAAAACAGGCTATTTCAATGCTGCTCTTTAATCATCGCTTAGTCGTAACACAAAATAGTGAAAATTTCAGCCGAACAACAACTAAAATTGGATTAGTCATAGCTCCGTTCGTCAAAGGCAGGCTGCGGTTAGGACCGAAGTAAGGAGTTGCTACAAATACAACACTCTTATGTGGGTAAAGCTGATATTTGACGGAGGCACAGCTTTTTACTGCAAACAATCTAAGCGCTTTGCACCCGTTTTATGTCTGTCAAAGTCGTCGTACTAATCGTTCTGCATTGTCGCCCATTGAAAGGACATGAATAAATTTATAACATGAAGCAAAAAAGGAAAATTATTAAAAATGCAAATAAAAGCGCTAATAGCGAATGAATTGAAAAGCAACTAAAGTAAGTATAAAACTAGGGGAAATTAACTATGAAAACCGCGAATAGCTTAGCAAAGGAAAATCACTTATACGAGTAGCTTATGGAAATCTCAGAAAGTCAAGTATTAATATTAAAAAAGTTGGAGTCAGAAGCACAAGAAGCTTATAATTGAAAATTGAAGGACTATATTTCTGATGTCTATTTAAAAGCTTTCCTAGAACGGATTTATGATCGTATAGTTTAGCGCCCTTCGGAGCGTTTAGAAGAAAATTATCTTAAGAGATTACACGACAGCTCATACTAAGTTTGTAAGACTTCACATAATACACTCGAAAGATTTATGGAGAATAACCTTCTGGATCTACCATCGGAACAGAGTTTTTAATACAAGTTGTCGGTTTCAGAAAATATTTTTTTCGCAACAATTCTGTTGATAATATTCAGTTTATACATAATTATTTATGAAACATACTAACAAATATATACTACTAACCAACTTTCTAGATCTCATATTTAGGAGAAGTTTTACGCCAAAACCACAAGTTCAGTCAAAGCTCAGTCGTTATAAATAACAACTTTATTCTTTGATGTTATATCTCTAGGTATATACATATGTCTGCACATCGTATGATTGAAAGATTTATTAATAACTAACATTTCTGAAACTTCATCGAAGTAAATTTTTTACTAAAAAAAGCTTTCGATTATAGAAAATAAAGCTCTTTCGAGAAGATAACACCCCATTTAAAAGAATTTATGAAACATACTAAAATATTTATAATGTAGGCCAACTCCCTTGATCTCAACAACCGAAAGCTCTTCATACAAGTGTAAGTTCAGTGAAAGCTCATCTGTTAGGGTTAAACTTACTATTCATTGACAGGTATTATATTATAATTACAGGTATTATAGAGTATACTCGAAAGATTTATTAATAACGAACTCTTTTGATCTCACATTGTCACAAGTTTTTACTACAAAAGCTTTCGCTTTAAGAAAAACTTTTTTGAAAGAATTCTGATTCGATAATATCCAGTTTATAAGCATTTATGAAACATACATACTATAAGACGTATAATATTAGCCAATTCTCTCGATAAATATTGAAGCAAATTTTAACACCAAAAGCTCTCCAATCATGTGTAAGTTATTATGCATTGATGTTACAGGTATTATAACTCCATAACTCGAAAAATTTATTATTAACTAACCTTATTGATCTCACATTGCCAAAAGCTTTTACTCCAAAAGCTTTCGCTTACAGAAAAACTTTTTTGAGAGGATTCAAATTCAATAATATCCAGTTTATACGCAATTACGAAACATACTAAGAAATTTATTATCCCTTGATCTTATATTGAGCAAGTTTTAACACCAAAAGCTCTCTATTCATGTGTAAGTTTGGTGAAAGCTCCGCCGTTGTGGTGGAATTTATTAATCATTTGAAGAGTTAGTAGAATTTCTTTATTCTGTAGGGGTTGTTTCAACGTTGTTTAACTCATGATTATGTTCAGTGAAAGCTAAACTATTTTTTGGGTATGAGCTTTTTAAAACTTAGCGTTATAAAGTTTTAAAACTTCGCAAGTTTATGAGATTTGATGGCTTATACCTCAATATGATGGGGGATAACATATAGACAGCTATCCAAAGTGCTTTGTGAAGTCAGATAAACGGCTATTGACCAAGCAACTTTAACCTATCACATATACGACCAGATAACTAATTCATATCTCCGCTATTGCACCTATATCTCAATATGATTGATATATGAGGTATTTTGACTTTCATATGGCAAAGACTGGACATTCGCAAACATATATATCCAAAAACATTCCTTTTTTATCCTGAATTGAATTCGCTCAGGAGTCAACACGCCTCCTACAGCTTTAAGCTTTCATTGATTGCTCATCGCATCGATTCTCAATTAGCTACCCAGTAGAGCTGGTAATGTACGTAAACAGTGGAGAAAAAAGAGCACAAACAGTATACAACGTTTTTGTGGATAATTTACGACACGGAAAACGCCAACAACAAACACCGACTATTAATATCGGGTGAATTTTTAAGAGCTTGATAACTTCTTAAAAAAAAAAAACGCATAAAATTTGCAAAATCTCATCGGTTCTTTATTTGAAATGTGTGTGATTGGTTCATGACAACTTTTTGAACATAATTTCATTTAAATGTAGCTGCGTCTTACGGTGGTCCATTCGGAAAGTCCAAATTTTGGGCAACTTTTTCGAGCATTTCATATGTAAAGCCCGAATTTCACGGACAATGTTGTCAAAAGCTGGAATAATGCAAAGCTTATTTCTGTAGACTTTAGACTTGATATAGCCCCAAAAAAATAGTCTAAAGGCGTTAAATCGCATGATCTTGGGGGCCAACTGCCCATGCATCCAGAAAAATGCACTGTTTGGTGTGGTTTGTACGCTGGGGGAATCAGTGGACCGTATTTTTTCAAAGATGCTGTTGGACGCAACGTTACGGTGAATGGCGATCGCTATCGTTCGATGCTAACAAACTTTTTGTTGCCAAAAATGGAAGAACTGAACTTGGTTGACATGTGATTTCAACAAGATGGCGCTAAATGCCACACAGCTCGCGATTCTATGGCCATTTTGAGGGAAAACTTCGGAGAACAATTCATCTCAAGAAATGGACCCGTAAGTTGGCCACCAAGATAATGCGATTTAACGCCTTTAGACTTGGTCAAAAAGATGTACAAAATTTCTCCACAATATCTAAGAAATTTAAGAGACTAGCGACTATTCCGGGACTCGGATGTGTTTAGGTATGGACTTTCCGACGAAGAAGCGAAATCGACTCACTATCGCGCTATTCCGTTATATCGGGTGATTTTTTAAGAGCTTGATAACTTTTTTTTTAAAAAAAAAGCATAAAATTTGCAAAAAATCATCGGTTCTTTATTTGAAACGTTAGATTGGTTCATGACATAATATAACCGCACACAACAAACACATGCAAACATAAACGCAAGCATACAAGTATGTGTGTATATGTGTTCCAGGGCACCAGCAAAAAAACTAAAAGCTGTGATATAGTGCCGTTACGAGCGGTAGACAGTGGCAAAGGCACACGCCAGACCAAACCCGGTGACTGGCTGTGACTGACTGATTTGGATGAATCATACATATGTAAACTCGTGCATTGGCCACACATACACAAACTCGTGAAAGCAAACGAACAATCAAAGAAAAAATAACAAAAAAAAAATGTTAACTGCATGATACCCTTCATAAATAGAAACAGTTTACATGCTAGGACTTTACCTTGATCGAACGGTTTGTATGGCAACTATATGCTATAGAGTTCCGTTCTGCATAATTTCTTCAGGGATTATAGCAATGCCTTGAACACTACTCTATGCCAAATTTCCTGAAGATATCTTGTCAAATAAAAAAGTTTACCATACATCGACTTGAGTTCCATCAATCAATTTGTATGGCAGCTATATGCTATAGTGAACCGATCTACATAATTTTTTCGGGTATTGTACTGTTACCTAGGATAATAACTTAGGGCAATTATCGTGAAGATATCTTGTCAAATAAAATAGTTTTCATACAGAGACTTGATTTTGAACGTTCAGCTTATCTGGCAGACATATGCTAGAGTGGGACCGCTATTGGTGGTTCCGACAAATAATCAGCTTCTTGGTCAAAAAAGAATGCGTGAACAATTTCTCCACAATATCTAAGAAATTAAGAGACTAGCGACTAGGGACTCTCTATATGTTTAGATATGGACAAACCGACGAAGATAGCGAAATCGACTCAGTCTATCGCGCTATTCCGTTATATAAATGATTTATGGGATTATACGTGCCCTGCTGTTTTTTCCAAACTTCGTGGCAAACTTCATATACCCCGTTCAGGGTATAAAAATAAAACAGAGGAAGTGAAAACGGAAAAAAATCCATAGGTAAATGAGGCGGGTAGTCGTTTTTTGAGTCAAAAGGCAACGATTCACAGCGGTTGAGAAAACAAAGCAGCTTAAAAGCAGTTAGACAGGATAGTACCAATGTAGACACTAAGGATATACGATTGTGAACGACAACACAACGATTACCGACCCGACTACTGACGCAGCGGACCGACAAAACCAACTAACTGACAAGCTGACAGACGGATAGTGAATGCCTGCGGGGCAGGCAAAAAGAGCGTAGAGCAGCTATTTAAACATCAACAAAGGTACGAAGGAGTCCGGTTTTGATTTCCATATGAGCTGGAGGGCAAAAACCAAAAATAAATAAAAAAGAGATCGAAAAAGACAAGAAATTATGCCGATGAATGAAGAACTAACTGTGTGTGTGTGTGTAAATATGTAATGTAGTTGTATTGGTGCAAATATTTACCGCTGTGTGTGTGACGAGCTTATTTGAAGGGTTTGCGGTTGGCGTCAGCGTGCCAGCCTAGCGGCGCCGACTACGCTGCAAAACGAACCAGCATGTTACTCATACAACATGGCGCACACGCACAAGCAGACAACTACACAAATTTATATGTACGCCAGTAAATAGTATAAAGGGCAGCTAGGTGGAGCGAGTAGCAATCGATTCAACTTGAAGCGGCTCGGTTAGGCAAATAACAAATATGAGAAAAACGAGCGCATAGGCCAGCTTATAAGGCATGGGTAAGGTAAGGATTCAATATCCTTGCGGTTAAGGCACGCAAGCAAGCATATTAAGTAGAAAAATCAGTTGAGGATGAGTGTGGCTTGTCCACTACATAGCAGACGAGTCACTTGCGGTTGCAAAAGCACATTTTAAAGTGATGTGCGGTGGCAGTGGGTGTCCAATGTGGGGTATGGCAATAAAATGAAGTGCATGCAGCTACAATGTAATGGAGTATCATTGGCGTTTGAAACACTTAGATACATGAAAAATATATTGACGCTCTTTAACGCTTCATTAATTTCTTGCACACTCACCGCTTTATATTGCTTATATATGTGGTATTCGTTGGTATGCACATGGCACTTTCGCAATGTTTGTTGTTGTCACTTACCTGAAAATGAGAAAGACGAGAAAATCAATAACACTAATGCAATGAATGATAAATATTTGACAGAAATGAATAGCAAAATATATAAAATTAATAATATTTGTGAAAAATTGGATAAAATAACAATAAAGGATAATGAAAAATTATGAAATATTAAAAAATTAAAAAAAAGAATTATTAAAAAGCAATAAAAATGATGTTAGCTTCAGCTGCACCGCAGGCATAATATAATAATAATCATCACACGTGCATTTCTTATAGCATAAATTGTTATAAAATGACCTTTTTCTTGATTTTGAACCTTAAGTTTGTATGGCAGCTATATGCTATAGTGGTCCGATCTGAACAATATCTCAGAAGATTATAGTGTTGCTTTGAGTAATAATCTATACCAAATTTTATGAAGATATCTTGTCACATAAAAAAGTTTTCCATAGAAAAACTTGCTTGTTATCGTTCAGTTTATATGACAGCTATATGCTATAGTGCTCCGATCTGAAAGCAATATGCGAAGATTGTAGCATTGTTTTAGACAATAATCCATGCTAAATCTCGTACAGATATCTTGTAAACTAAAAAACAAGTTTTCTTTACAAGAACTTGAGCTTACTCGATCAGTTTATATGGCAGCTATATGTTAGGATGGACCGATCTTACAAAATTATTCAGATATGGTAAGATTGTCTTTTGGCAATAATCCATGCAAAGTTTTGAAAAGATATCTTCTCAAATAAAAAAGTTGTTCATACAGAGACTTGATTTTGATTGGTCAGTTTGTATGATAGCTATAAGCTATAGCAGTCCGATCTGAACAATTTGTTCAGAGCTTAAAGCGTTGCCTTCGACAATAATCTGTACCGAATTTCGTGAGGATATCTTGTCAAATAAAAAAGTTTTCCATGCAAAAAGTTGTTTTTGAACGATCAGTTTGTATGGTAGCTATAAGCTTCCAGTAGTCCAATCTGAACAATTTGTTCAGAGCTTATAGATCTAACAGAGACTATAATCTGTAGCGAATTTTATAAGAATATCTAGTAAAATACGACATATTTTCCATACTTGACTTTTATCGTTCAGTTTGTATGTCAGCTATGTATATGGAAGAGTGATTCGATCTAAAAAATTTTGTTCGGAGATTACAGGATTGCCTGAGTCAATGGGCCATGTTAAATTTCATGAAGAATTCTGGTGAAATAAAACCTTTCTTACACAAACACTTGATTTAGACCGAACAGTTTGCATGAAACCTAAATGCATTTTGGAGTCCGACAGCAGCGGTTTCGACATATGATCAGCTTTTTGAAAATATTTACAAAATTAAAAAGCAAATTTATTCAACTAAAATGTGTCTATCTTAGCCACACTTAGTAAGCCCTTCATTATATGCGCTTAAATCGCCAACAAATTGCTTATCCTTCAACGACCAATCTGCACGTTGCATGACAATAATAAAAGCAAATTGCATTACTCCCAACTGACAGCTAGCAATTTTCTGCATAGCGCAAACCAAATGGCTTATTCGTATTAAAATTGTATAGAGTGCATAGTTCTTGACAATTAGAGACAAAATAAAAAGGGTTTAGTGCTAAGCGAGTTAATTTGAGAGAAGGCGAGCGCTGGTGGGTCCCTTGTGCCATATTTGTCCTTAGAGAACTGACGAGTGGCGTATGCAACGTTTGTGAGCTAGAAGGGTGTATGTATTTTTGAGTCGGAGCATACGAGTATGCAATTCACAATATAATATGGTTAAACGATGAATTTTGCTTGACCGGAATAAGTAGTTTACCGAAATGAACCACCTCGAAATGAGATGGAATTGAATTAGTGATTTTTGAATCAATCGTGCTTTCACTTTTCTTAGGCCTAATGACTTTTTATTGTCGATTCTCAAGCATCAATTATTTTATTTAATTGACGTGTTCATCATCAGTTTATGCTGATGGCCGTCCTGGACGTGGTTCATCGTCAATACGTTCGACAGGGTCGACCCTGTTTGTCCCAATCAGAAACACTTGCTCGCGACAAACAATTACCACCGAAGGCCTATTCCAACATTCTGAACGTTTCGGAAAACTTTGATTCCGCACACAAAATTTAATGGAACTTCTTTGCTGAGTAATTTCACTCATTGTAAAAATCGCGGAATATACTTTACGTACTTCAGAGACATGCGTATACTAAAAACAGCAACGATAATTTTGCTGTGACATTTGGCACAGATGTCGCTGAATGTCATATCAACACAGAAAATAAATATTTCGACGAATGGGTTTTCGCGCGAACACAGTAGTATTCACTATCGAAAACTGTCAAGGTAGTTTCCTTCTTCAAGAGAAGCAAAACGACCTTTCAAGCAATCAAATAGAACCGAGGTTGAGGTAACTCACCACTAGGTCCCCCATCTTTATAAACGAACTGATGATTAATCGGTTCCTCGTGACCTACAGTTCCAAATAGTAAACAATTTTCTTATCTTAGAACCAAAACAGTTATATTTCAAAGAATTATTATTTTTAACTGGAAATATCGATATTCGATACCAAACTTAAATATAAATATCAGTATATCGAAAAATTTTAATTTCCTCAGATAATATGTATCGATAATTTTAAGCAGGAATTATGGATATTCGATAATTAAAACAGAAGTGGCGATATTTAACGTTCGAACAAAAACAATTACAAATATATCAAAGAATTGCTGTTTCTCGAGAAAACATTACGATTATTTTCATCTGGAAATATCGATTTTCGATATAAACTCAAACAAAGATATCTGTATATCGAAAATTTACGACTTCTCCAGAAATATATATCTATAATTTCAATCTGGAATTATCGATATTCGATCATTTTAATCTGTAATTATCGATATGTTAATATAGAGTTATCGATAATTATATCGATTATTAAATTCGCAGTTATATATCCAAAAATTGCAACTTCTCCAGAAAATATTTCGATTATTTTTATCTGGAAATATCGATATTCGGTAGTAAACTTAAAAATAAATGTCTTTATATCGAAAAATTACAATTACTCCAGAAATGTATATCGATAATTTTAATCTGGAATTAATAATATTTGACAATTTTAATCTGGAATTATCGATATCCGATAATTTTAAACTTGAATTATCCATACTCGATAATTATGTCCATTATTAAATTTTCATTGAATTAAATTTGTTTTGAGGCTTATTAAAGTTCTGTTCTATTCGTTTTCATGGTACATTTCGCTTCACTAATATTTGTGAAGCCGGCGAAGACCAAAGAGAGAATTTCTTAGAGCTGCTTCGATAATGTAATATTATTTAACAATATTTAAGGATTTTAAAAAGTTTTGCTTGACCTTCAAGCGCCATGAATTTTTATACCCTTAACAGTGAAATAGTCCCTAAATGTTTGACATATCAACCTGAAATTTTACACTCGTGTTGTTTCAACCCATGAAACCAATTATTTGTCGGAACTATCCATATCGTACAACCATAATATATACAAACTAACCGCTTTAAATACAGTCGTTGCATGAAAAACTTTTTTATTTGACACAATATATGCACGAAACTTGGCATGGCTTATTTTCCGAGGCTCTACAATCTCCGAAAATGTTGGGTAGTCGAAAAAGTGTTTTCGTATTTCTAATCAACCTTTAAAATATCGCCAATTTCTGCATTATTTTCACTTATTTTTGAACAGCTGTAACTTCTTTCAACTTCCATGAATTTAATTTTTGATTAAATGAAGCTTAAAATCTCACCTCTCCAACACTATATGGTAGGTATGACGAATACGAAAGGACTTTTTCGACTACCCAATTTGCAAATCGTTCAAAATTAAGATAAATATTTTTTAGAGCGTTAAATTTTCTTTCGATTTTTTTTATTTTTTTTTTAAATAAACAACACTTTGCTTTAATGATAACTTTCAGATTCCAGGGAATTGAAAGTATGAAAATGACATGCCATTGCGCTTAAACGCTTTTCTGCTGCGCACTGCGCTCTGCATTCGCTCGAAATTACTTGCTTAATAGTTGTTGTTCTTCATTATAGTTTGTTTGGTAGGTACTGTTATTGCTTTTGTTAAACTTATCGTAAATAAATTTCATAGAAGTGTGTAAGCGAGAGAGTATGCGTGTAGTTGGTATGCAAAATTTTCCATCGAATAGCAGCGTGATTGTCATCAAATGTCATTGTCTCTGACAAAACTGCATACAACAGGCACTTGCTTTATAACTGTGCATGTTATCAGACATGCTCGTGTATGTGTATGAGTGTGTGTGTGTAGCTTATCGCGCGACCACGAGCAAAGCGCTGTAAAGTTGATAACCCGTTGTGTGTCCTTGCGCCCGGCTTCCTTCCTGCCTGCCTGCCTTGACTTGTGCTGCTTCGCGTGCGCCGGCACATAACGGTATTGTAGTGTAATGAACCTTCAACTATTTTTCTGCATTGTATACATATGTACATATTTTGTAAATAGGCGAATATGGATTTTTGTGTAATTTCATAAACATAAATTACATATCGTCACCTAAAATGCAAAATAACGTATCACCAAAAAAATCGAAAATCGCTGTCAGATATAATAACCAATATAACCATTCTATAACCCAAATATAAACATTTTATAAATCAAGTATAACCATTTTATAACCAATATATAACCATTTTATAACCAATATTTGTATAACCATTTTATAACCCAAATATAAACATTCTATAAACCAAGTATAACCGTTTTATAACCGATATATAACCGTTTTATAACCGCTTTATAACCGTTTTATATCCAAAATATACCCGTTTTATAACCAAACCTCAATTTTTTTAATATGAGTGGTTTTTAGTATAACGTTTTTTCTTCGCCTGTAAACTTATGAAAGTGATGTTACGTTATTTTGCATTTTAGGTGACGATATACGTATGTATGTGTATGTAGAAGAATAAAAGAGAAGCATTTCTTATGTATGTATGTGCATAATACTTTTAGCACACACTGTTGGCTATGCAATTGCGCTGCTGTCATTGCCACTACTATTGTACAACAACAACAACAACTAGAACAATACCAAAAGCGTCAGTCATGCTGCTGCAGTGTACTGTTATATTGCCGCATTCTCGGCATTGTGTGGCTGCAACGCTGAATGTGGCAAAATTGTAAGTTTATCATGTGTTTTGCTGCAGTTCACAGCGCAGCCTCCTCCTCAGCGTCTCACTTTACGCTTCACTTCATATTGCCCTACAAAATCACTTTACTACATACATATGTATATGCATATACATATACATACATATATACTATTTGTGGCATGCTACATAATATATGTGGAACCGAGCCTTTGCAGCTCCTTATCTCTTTAACCAACTCGACAAAACAAGCCTGGCTACACTCGCGGCACGGCACTTCTTTGGTGTGAAAATGCATGCCTGCTGCGCGATTTCTCAGAAATTATTGCATAGCGGAATTTATAATGCATATACGACTTGTATATATGTATATGTATGTGGTGTGTGTGTGTGTGTGTGCCAGCCGTGGGGCCGTTGTAAATCAAAAGGAGCAAATGGTTGCTTGCCTAAGGCGTCAAAAGCAGCTGTTCCACATATGTGCCCAATATTCCACGCACACATAAACGTATCAACGCCCGTATGCAAGTGCATATCTCTATGCGTGTGTGTGTTAAAGTCAGTGCACACTTATGCAGTCAGCTTTTGCTCCCGCAAGCAGAAAAAATTTTATTGCATTATTTGCATATTTCCACTGAAATTAATTGATTTTAAGCTGCGGCGATTGAATTATGTGCCAGGCCATTGACTTTTCGCCGGACCTGCCTCAAGGAAGTAGAAATCATTTTCTTTGGGCAAATAGTTGTTGTACTTCAAATTAATGGTTTGGAAAATGAAATGATTTTGCAAAGATAGCGCTAATGTAAATATAATTTTATTTACCATATTGCTCATTTTAGCTGCCAGCAACTATACATTAGTTACAGTAACGCAGCAGAAATCGATGTCACAACTCAAAGTGTATTTTTGATTCTAAAAACTTTAGGATAAGAGGTCATTTACCAGAGAAGGCAGCTCAAAGCTGATAGGTTATTCCAACGCAGCAAATGATCAACATCTAAGTTAGGTTAGGTCACAGGGTTGATATTCGCGCGTAAGGTAGCAATAGATCTCACTAGGACAGCTATGAACTTTGGTCTATTGTGATGGCGAAAACGAATGGTGGAACAACAAATGGCAAAACAATTGTTTAAAGAAATGGCGGTACTTAATCTTAGAACAAACAAAAAACAATTATATATCAAAGAATTGCTATTTCTCCAAAAATATTTCGATTAGTTTTATCTGGAAATATCGATATTCGATATTCTTAAAAATAAATACCTGTATATCGAAAAATTAAAATTTTTCCAGAAATATATATCGATAATTTTAACCTAGAACTATCGATATTTTAATCTGAAATTATCGATATTTTACTCTGAAATTATCGACATTTTAATCTAAAATTATCGATATTTTACTCTGGAATTATCGATATTTTAATCTAGAATGATCGATATTTTAATCTTACATTATCGATATTCGATAACCGAAGGTGTGTCTATCTTCAGTTCGGTCTGACAAAACTCGGGCATTAGAGATGAAAGTGTCAAGATGATTCCAACTCCCCTTCCTCCGGTCTTTCTATGCTTTGACAAAGCACGCCCGACAAAATATTTAGCTGCACCGCGTGTGAACCTAATGGATATAGATTAACTTTGCTTATATAGCTCTCACTAAGCCAGAAAGATCTCGAAGTTGCTCTAGTTCTGATTTTTGGTCAGCGCTTGTCGAGCTCTACAGTCCTACCAACTCACTGGCAATCGGATGAAATTGGAGTAAGGGTTCTCCTTACATTGCAAACTTACCAGCTTTACAGTTTCCGTTGATTCCCTTGTATCCTAACACCCAAACAAGTTTAATTACGAGTTCATTCAGAAACTTTTAATGCAATGACGACGGTCTTGAGAATCACGGGTCAAAGAGAGCTGCTCGCTATTATATATATGGATAAAACTCCATACTACAAACCTAGCGAGGTTGCGCATTGGGTTTGGGTCACGCAGAAACCACTGCCAGTGAAACAGAAATAACAGCCTCGGATGAGAGACCCCTCTTTTGATGACAACCACACCAAACGTTATAAAGACTATGATTTAAGGGCATGCACTTGGAATGTCCGATCCCTCATTTTGGAAGGTGTCAATGCCTAGCTGGTTGGCGTCCTCGTAAAGGAAAATGCTGACATCACAGTCGTCCACGAAAAGCGATGGACAGGACAAAGACGCAGACGAGTAGGTCCTTGTCACATCTATTACATCGGAAATATAAAGGAGCACACATTCTGTGTGGGATTAGTGGTGAGAGAAAGACACAGTCGTCGAGTTTTGGCATTCACTCCGGTGGATGAGCGTCTACCCACAATCCACATCAGTGCAAACAAATTTTTCAACATAACACTGATTTGCGCCCACTCCACGACGGAAGAGAAAGACCATACAAACAAAAATTCTTTTTATGAGCGGCTGGAGTGCGCTTTTGATGACTGCCCGCGTCGCGATGTAAAAGTTGTGATTGGCGATTTTAACGCCAGGGTGGGCAAAGAAGGTATCTTCGGCACAACGGTCGATAAAATCAGCCTCCACGATGAAACATCTCCAAATGTGTTAGGGTTGACCGACTTCGGAGCCCGAAAAATTGTTGTGTGTAGTACTAGATTCCAGCCCACGAAAATTCATCAAGCTACTTGGCTGTAACCGGAGCGAAAACTTCGAAACCAGATCGATCATGATGTGATAGATGGCTGAAATGTATTTAGTGCTCTTGAAGTGCGTACGCTCCGAGAACCTAGCACCGACTCCAACCACTATATTGCTGTAGCGAAGATATAAACCAGATTCCCCAACCGATGACGATATAATAGATATTTCATTGCCCGACTATGATGAGGTTCGATTAGCAATTACCCACCTGAAGAACAGACCGGCAGGGGCCGATGAATGACCGAGTTATTCTTACGGCGGAGAAAAACTGACAAGGACCCACTTAAAAAAGTATTATAGTAACTATAACCGAACGTTTTGGGTTCAATTACAAATAGCGATAAGCGGAAATCAGAGGATAGACACATCATAATGTCCAAATCAAGCCCGTAATCAATAAATACCAAAAGAAAAGTCATCCCGTATACCACATACGGTTCAGTAAGATAATGACCTCTATGCTCAACAAACTTCTTATCCCCTAGTTCAATCAGCTTTTAGGAAAAATTTAAAGGCAAAAAGTTGGTGCTAATGTCGACGAGTGGAACCTATACTCACGCCTTAGAGGTAAGTACGCAATTCGAAGAGCCACCGAAAACCAGCGGGTTCTTACACTAAAAACTTATACGAAAACTGGCTCTAACATACATATGTACATGCAAATTATTAACGTTGCATTCGCCTCTAAATTTATTGAAAACATCTGGTATCAAATATCAAAACTTCCTGCATATCAATTTTGAACAGTAAAAACGCCTACCGCTATTTCAGTCTTGCATATGTATTCTTACGCTTGCCAGCCGCCAACATATATATAAAAACTTTAGTACTTCTGAAGCTACAAAGACAATGAAGCCGCCAACAGCATGGCCAGACAGACCACATTCCCTTCGACGCAAGCTTTTCCAGCAGGAAACGTTTAATCTTAACTTCAAATAAACGGAGGAGAAAAGAAGAAATACCACATTTCAAAGACGCACGCGTAAGAAACTAGACACTTCAGAATACAAATGTCCAATGCCAATGTGAAGCCATCAAGCAGAAATAAACGCCTACAAGCACAAGAAATACAAAAGATATTCGAAAAGACATTAAAAACCAAACCAGTCGGGCTAGGGCTAGCAACTGCCAAGTCGTTGGACTCTGCCACAGCGCTTATGAAGGAAAAGGCAGTCAGCTGACTGTGGAGTTCGCTTGAACAGCCTACAAGCGAATTCAGCGAGTAGAACTGGAAGTACGTACTGGCTTTGGTATAATACTAGGGGTCAGGAGGAAGAGACCTTTACTTTTGGCGAAAAATACCAAAAAAAAAAAAAAAGAATTGTTTCATGAGTGGATTGAGATAGGTAGCCTGTAAAGACGTAAAGAGAGCAAGTGATAGCGTGTGGCACCAACTAAGCGATGGGCACACGATGACGCGCAACGATAGCGAGTATTGATGGAGAAAGAGTGAGCTTGATGACGGAAGCAGCCAGCAAAATGAACAACTATTGAGGCAGCGAGAAAAAGAACAACTAAAGCAACAACAAAAGACAGACACAAATTCTTGTAAGTAATAACTAGAAGAAATGAAATGCCAAAACGGAATGAGAGAAAATTCAATTTGGACACAAACAATGTCATTGCGAACCAAGAACTACAAACGCAACAACAACTAAATACTAAATTGCTGGTGGCAATGCTGGAGTCGGCTAACGTAAGACTGAAGACTGAAGGCGACGCGTCGCTGCTTGGAAACCCGGCAAACAAGCAACAACAGCAAAAACAACACCGGCAAACTATGTGGCTGTGTGCGTGCGTTTGGGTGCAAAGTGCTGCGCTGTTGAGCGTTGAAGCCGACAAAAAGTATAAATAAAAAGAAAAGCAACAACAATAAAGATGGCAAAAATAAGAAAAATTTTGAATTTCGGTTGCACTTAAGCTGGAATACCCTTATTAAATGGAAGTCGCCATACAAGAACTAGATTTTGATCGGTCAGTTTGTATGGCAGCTATATGTTATAGTGCACCGATCTGCACAATTTTTTCGCAGATTATAGCGTTGCCTTGGAAAATAATATATGCTGAATTTCGTAGAGATATCTCGTCAAATGAAAAAGTTTTTCCTACAAGAACTTGATTTTCATTGTTATGTTTATATGGCAGCTGTATACTACAGTGGTTCGATTTGAACAATTTATTCACAGATTGTACCGCGGTATTGGATAATACTACGTGCCAAATTTCGTAAGGGTATCTCGTCAAATGAAAACGTTTTTCCTACAAGAACTTGATTTTGATCGGTCAGTTTGTATGACAGCTTTATAGTGTAGTGGTCCGATCTGAACAATTTATTGGAATATCGTACCGCGGTCTGGGATAAGCCTACTTGCCAAATTTCGTAAAGATATCTCGGCAAATAAAAAAGTTTTCTCTACAAGAACTTGATTTTGATCTGTCAGCTTGTATGACAACTGCATGGTATAGTGGTCCGATCTGAACAATTTGTTCACAGATTATAGCGTTGCCTTGGAAAATAATATACGCCAAATTTCGGGAAGATATATCGTCAAATGAAAAAGTTTTCTCTACAAGAACTTGATTTTGATCGCTCTCTTTGTATGGCAGCTATATGTTATAGCGGTCCGATATCGGCAGTTCCGAAGAATAGGCAGCTGCTTGAGGAAAAGAGCATGTGTGCAAAATTTCAGATCGATAACTCAAAAACTGAGTGATTGAGTGACTAGTTCGCCTATACTGTATACTCCGTTCCGGGTATAATAACATATGAAGGCAGTGGATGGCGTGCAAGAGCCACAGGGCGCTAAACAACCGTTGTTAGGTCACAAACTGACTCTGCTGGTGAGTGTAGGTTCCGCATACACACACATACATGCACACAAGTTACAACTACATACATATGTATATTTGTGTGTTTTCGCTGCTCCCTACACTCACTCGAGCAAGTAATGTTATTGTAGTTGGCAAAATGTCGAAAATAAAATTCAATAAATTGCAGCGAGCAAAGGCCAAGAAAGCACAATATCGCTTACACATTTACATACAAACAAACAAACCGTCATATGCAGCACATTTGAATAGGGAAATCAGCTAGCAAAGAGCAGCATGCCAAGCGCACGAAAAGGCCAAATGACGAGCGTGTTAAGCTAAAGAGTCATGCAAAAATGAAAATTGCAAGAATGGGCGTAATGGATCTACAAAAGCACACATACACATATGATGTATGTATATAGCGGCCTGTGCAAAGAAAAGGCACCGCCGACATGCCGACACGCCTGGCAACAAACAATACAAGATGTGAACACGAGCACTGGTCGAGAAGGCTAAGCAAGTACGAGAAGCTGAGTAGAGCAGCAATTGCAGAGATCACCAGACCGTGCCGATTTGGGTAGAGATTTGTAGAAAAATTGCTAAAATATATGCGAAATGCTAAGAAAATGAAGACAAAGCCAGAAAAGCAAAGAAAATGAAAGACAATCAAGAAAATCGAATAAAAAGACAGAAATATACGAATGGTAGAAGTAAGTGAAGTGCTGAAGTGAGCAGAAGTTTAGCATTTGCACTTGGGGAGTGTTCAAGAGAAAGTGTGAATTAGTTAATCAAACACATATTTATGCAAGTGTTGAGTAAAGATTTCGTATTTAGCACTTACAGTATGCTACTAGCCGCAAAAATAAGAAAAAACAGCGACACTTGTGGGTAGTACTAGTCGAGTTAAATTATTTCTAAGAGCTTGACAATTGCGTCTAGATATCAACAAATGAGCTTAAATTATATTATTGCGAACCAATTGAGCTGGGAGCCGAGCTTATCTTAAGGCTTTGAAGCTGAACCTTTGCTAATGTAGTCGCTAAGGTCTAGATATTGTAGAATAGTAGAAGCTGTGTCTCCATAACATCCTAAAAATCTATTCTTCTTCTTCTTTTCTACTATTTCGTAAGTTTTCAATGCTGAACTCTAAACAAAAAAGAGTAAAAATCACAACTCCTCTCGACCGACTCTTTCTCTGCACCACTGATGGGGCAACCAAGCCTCTTACGAATCAGAAATAAAATCAGATTCTCAACAGTGCTCTCTTGAACGTTATTAAGGGGATTTAACTTAAATTAACGTTTTCGCTCTCTGGGCTGGCAAATATTCTCCATATAAACCCTCCCACAGTATCACGACGATGGCAGGGACGGGCTGCTAGCAGGTCGCCGCTCTTGCAGTTGAGAAGTATCTAACTAAGCTCCGACTTTTTAACTGGGTTGCTTCTCAATAGCATAGCATTCAGTCTTACTATAATTCGGGTACAAAACAGGGTTGAATCAAAATGTCATGCGAACTGCGTTTAGGACCAACTTGGCTATATGCCCTTAAATAACCTCCTGGCGCTCTCCATAATAAGATAGCCTTACTTGCGTAACGGGGACAATGCAAGTGGACTTACTTTGCACTAGACTCGTGGGTTCAAAATATGAGCCAAAACTATAAAAACTTCAATTAAGGATTAAAGGAGCGCGGATCTCCTGGAAAAAAACGCTGTACAAAACTAGTTGTTCCGAGAAGACAGTATTTGTAACCAGCTCGAAAACACCCTAAGACAAAGGCGAAGCTTGGTTTAATTGCAAAGGTTGGCATTAACACTGGAGTTGAAGCTAAGCCTAGCTTCAGGAAGGCTAAAATGCCAGCGGCAGCCGGAACCAAACCCTATAACCAGAGTATGGCTATAAAGCAGGGAGAGGAAGAAGATGCCAAAGGTGTCGCTGATATTACGAAAGGTCTATTTTTAAGATCGATAACGCAGCGGAAGCAGGGTATGCGGAGAAGCGTTGTTTTGCCTACCAGCTCAGAAGGATGCAGCTGTTATCGCCAACCAATCAGGAGCATAAGAGGAACAAAATAGCTCCAGAAGTTCATTGATTTCACGAAAGCGGTTTCACTCAATTTTAAACTTGAAACGCCAGCAGCAACCACCAAGAGGCAGAGGTCCGTTCTTCACTAAACCGTCAGTCAAAAAGCCAAATAGATGAATTTCTATTGCGGCCATTTTGGTGGGATGTCTGAAAGTATGCGCTCCCAAGAGCTTAAGTTTGATCTCCCAAACGCGGGACAGTCAAGAAAGAAGTGTTGAGTGGCTTCCACCTCATCTTTTTCCATACAACTTCTGCAGATGGCGGATGGTAGGATCCCAGCCTTTCTGCGTGGATACCAATGGGACACGATGGTGGCCATGCTTCCGCGAGCCCGTCATCTAATAGTAGAACACAAGAGTATCCTCAAGCCCAGCTATTTAGTAATAGACCGCTAGAGGATACAGGAGCACCGACCCGCTTCCATTCTACCGACAGCGGTTTTCGGGGGGTATATGGGTAGAGAAGGAGCCGCCAGAGTTCGGTTTGGCGACCCTATGATCCAAGTGATCCGGTATGAAGTCATTTTTTTTCGATTGCTTGGTATGAGTGAGAATTCCCCGAGAGTTCAGACACGTGGTCTTTCAAAGAATCTCTGAGCCATACACCTTCCGGCGATGTGGTCGCCGAAGTAAAGGCGAAAAATTAAAGCAAAGATTTTAAAGGAGGCGGTTGCGACGAAAAGGCATTACTATAATAAATCGATCCAAACAGGTGAGGTTGATGAAAGGACTGACGGATAAAATCCAGGACAATTACGCTAACGTTCAACTGTCTGCCGTTAGACAAGTATAAAAAAGATAATCTCGAGCTTTTTCGTTATACCAGATTAACAAATACGAAACTTTGTACTGAGCATTGTAGAAGTGTAAGACCTAATTTTATCTAAATGATAAGCTGACAAACAATAATACATGACGCTAACTACCTTTCTGCATATGTTGTGAATCCCGCTCATCTAATACGCTTTTCCCCTATAGACCCATTTCAGCAAAATCGCACTCTACGGAACGTTTCTTAAAATGGCCGTGATGACAACTAATTTATACTCTCACCAAATAGAGTGCAGATTACGGCTTCACTAACAATCGCTAAAAGATGTCTAAACTAAACTATTTTAGACCTGTTAGATGTTTGGTTAGACATAGAACATCTCTTCACCAAATGCGTACTGTCTACGTTAGTTAATAATTGGATTACATGCATAAACTTGTGGTTAGTTCCAGAAGGATCAATAAAAAATGGTTGTAAGTGGCATGAACTGCATGGGAATCCCAGCTAAGCCAACAAATAACTTCATATACGAATATTGGAACACGAATGCTGTAACTTAATGGCTACCAGAATCGCTCACCAATCACTTCAGCAGTTTAGCAACACTATGACTGCAGCCAATAGTTCTTAAAAAATGTATGAATCACTGGCCATTATTCCAACAAATGTAAAACATATAAATGCAATTAAAAATATGGTGTTCAACTTTTAAGCACAATCTGCTAAATCTTCATATGCTGTCACTACATTTTCTTCTTAAAATTTATTTTCACCCAACTGAAGTGCAATCCAATGACTAAGCGTGAAAAATACACAGTCATCACTAAAAGAACCATTTTAGTTTGTGTTGGTTAAATTAAAAACTTTTCGCATGAGCAAAATGCAGTTGCAAGTGAAAACAACACGAAATTTGAGAACAAAATATATGAGGAAACCAAACATTTTAAATGGCGTAATGATAGAATAATAATCGTGCAGGAAACTTGCAACTTGCAACATTCAAAATAATATTGCATTCCAGAAAAAAATAATGAAATCAAAAAAACTAAGAAAAATTTGTGTATTAGTATGTATGTATATACATATGTATGTATGGAAAATAATATGCAAAAATGTTTGGACAAATCTACAGACAAGATTGCCGCTATAAACATGCAACCCTTTTAGTACATTTGACTGTTTTATACCCTAAATAGGGTATATAAGGTTTGCCAAGAAGTTTTTAACACCCAGAAGGAAATGCAGGGTCTCCGGTATATATTGGCTAGTCGACAAAGTCTTTTCGTATTTTGTCAATAGATGTCGTTGCAGTCGTATATTTCCAGTAATACCAATCACAATGTATCATACCATATAGTGTTGAAAAGTGATATTTTAGATATTTTAGGCTTCATTCAATAAAAAAATAAATCCGGGGAAGTTGAAAAAAAGTTATAGCCGTTCAAAAATGAGTGAAAATAATGAAGAAATTCGCTATATTTTGAAATTTTTGTATAAAAAAGGGAAGAATGCCACACAAGCCACCAATGAAATTTATGAAGTTTACGGAGACGATGCTGTATCAGTTCGTGTAACACAACAATGGTTCGCTCGCTTTCGTTCTGGAAATTTTGCTTAGAAAGATGCACCTCGCTCTGGTCGACCTATCGTTGAAAAAGTCGATAAAATTATGGAAAAGATTGACCAGTACCGTCACATAAGCAGCCATGACATCGCTAAGGAACTTAACATTCATCATCAAACGGTTTTGAATCATTTAAAAACGGCTGGCTACAAAAAGAATATCTGCAATTCTTTGCTGAAACGAAATGAAATCGAACCATAACAGGAGACGAAAAGTGGATCAAATACGACAATATTGTGCGAAAAAGATCATGGTCCAAGCGTGGTGAAGCTCAACAAATGGTCGCAAAGCCAGGATTGGCGCCTCGAAAGATAATGCTGAGTGTTTGGTGGGATGGGAAAGGAATTATCCACTATGAGCTGCTTCAGCCTGGTCGAACGATTGATTCTATATTTTACTGTCAACAACTGATGAGATTGAACCAAGCAATCGAAAAAAAACGACTAGAACTGATCAACAGCAAAGGCTTCGTCTTACATCAGGACAACGCTAGAGCTTGGCACACATCCACCATATAGCCCTGACCTTGCACCATCGGACTACTATTTGTTTCGGTCAATGCAGAACTCTTTTATTAGAATAAAGTTGGCTTCAAGAAAAGCTTTTGAAAATTACTTGTCGCAGTTTTTCGCCGAGAAAGCCGAAAAGTTTTACATTGATGGAATAATGTCTCTTGCGGAAAAATGGCAAAAAGTGGTCGACCAAAATGGTATTATTTGTCAGGGTAACTGAGCCGAGTCGATTTAACCATGTTCATCAGTCTTCCCGCATATATGCGCGCTAATCCTTGAGTTTTCGAGATATTGAGCTGAAATTTTGCAAACGTACTTTTCTCCCCAAGGAGCTGCTCATTTGTCGAAACCGCCAATATCGGGCTGCTATGGGTTGTAGGTGTCATACAAACTGTACGATTGGAATCAAATGCTTGTATGGAAAACCTTTTTATTTGACAAAATATCCACACGAAATTTGGCGTGGATTATTCTTCAAGGCAAAGGTACAATCCCAACATATTGCTAAGATCGGACATTTATAGAATATTGTCAAAGGCAACGCTACAAACTCCAGACAATAATTCAATACAAACTGAATGATCAAAATTAAGTAGTTATATGGAAAACTTTTTTATTTGATGAGATATCTTCACGAAATTTGGTGTGGATTATTTTCCAAAACAATGCTACTGTATCAGAATAAGGTTTCCAGATCGGATCACTACAACATATAGCTGTCATACAAACTGAATGATCAAAATTAAGTTCTTATATGGAAAACTTTTTTATTTGATGAGATATCTTCACGAAATTTGGTGTGGACTATTTTCCAAAACAATGCTACTGTATCCGAATAAAGTTTCCAGATCGGATCACTACAACATATAGCTGTCATACAAACTGAACGATAAAAATTAAGTTCTTATATGGAAAACTTTTTTATTTGACGAGATATTTTCTCGAAAGTTGGCATGGATTATTGTCTGAGGCACCGCCACAGTCTCCGAAGAAATTGTTCAGATCGTACCACTGTTGCATATAGTTGCCATACAAATCACTCAGTGAAAATCATGTGCTTCTATATAATCTTTTCCGTGCAGGGTATTAAAGTTTCTGTTCAGTTTCAACATTTTTTAAATTTTTTTACTTTGACTCTACAACTAAAACAATGAAAACTTCACACATTTAATGTGGGCCATAATTTCCAGCTCAATCGTCAGACGACGGCTGACTGCCTGCCGGTCGGGATACCGATTGCAATTGCAAGCAATAGCTTTTTGCCTTTGTCGATTTGTTTGTTTGCTAGTTTTTACATTTATTTAGAGTTGTTTTCATAATAGCAGGAAAAACAATAACAACAACCAAAGCAATAAGCAACACACACGCTTCAATAATTTTCCAATTTCACTTTGGCATTGTAGCTGCATTTCTACACATACAAACACATATACCATATATAATTTAACCCACTACACACACATATTACACACTCATATCCTTCGTTCTGCCGTCTTCAGTATTTTTTTAACTTTCCGTTGCACCCTCCGCACGCTGTTGCAGCACCCTCTTTAAGGGTGAATTGTGTACGGACATTTTTCTTTGATTTCGTCATCACCGGCTTTCATTTGCGCCGCTTTAGTTGTTGCTGTTGTTGTTGTGAGCAGCAGTCAACATTTTTGTTGCGCCAATAGTTGTAGTGATTTTCAAAGTGGGGGATAAAAATATAGCAAACTTTGTATGACTCATACACATAAACAACAACAACAAAGAAGGCAGCAACAAAAGTGCCGGCTAGTGAGCTGCAAAACGAAGCAGAAAAACGAGAAACCAAAATGACGAAATTTGTCCACGGCTTCGTAATGGAGGAAGTGGCAAATTCAACAAACACGCAATGCACACACAAACACACAAATACACGCATATACTATTATATAACTTACATGAACAAGTGTACAAACCAAAGTATTGTTTGCTGAGCGGCGAGGTGGGGGCTTATGTCGCGTCTTTTGAGGCGACCGGCCGCCCGACTTGCCGGCAACTGTTGGCAGGCGGCTTTAGCCAACAACTTGGCACACACACAAACACACATACATACATACATACGCACACAAGTGAACATGCCAGGAAGCAGGCTGTAAATTATGCTTTGTTATTTTTGTTGCATTCTGTCTTTCAGCATAAAACTATGGTCGAGCGTTGTGCATTTCTTGGGTCGCAAGTTACCCCTCAAAAATGTACGAATATATGCATATACATACATACATACATATACATGTAATGTATGTAAATAAAGCCGAATGACGTCAGATAGTGCGAAAAGGCACAATTTTTTTGTTAAGTGAAATGAAATTTCCTGCGTTATTCGAGCCTTTTTTGATATGTAGGCATGTAATATATGTATATACATAGATGTAAATGTTAAGCGTATTTAAGCGTTAAGCTATAAAACTTATGCATGAAATGTGAAAGTGGTTGCTTTGCAGTGATGACTTGTGAACTTTTGATATATTGTTTAGAAGTAATAAGGCAGATGATATATAGATGTAGAAAGTTTTCTTCGCTGATCAGAATAGAAGTGAGTCATTGAGACTTCTGGATAACCATTGCTGAGGTCTACTATTATATATAGTGGAGATACTTAGCATGTGTCAAAGTGATCACAGCAATCATTGGTTTAATCGAAACAATCAGAAAATAAATACTCATTTGTAATTTTCGAATGATTGAGATTTTTTTTAAATAAATTATATCGGGTGATTTTAGCAGGGATAGATTAACTTGTTTTTTTTTTTTGAGGAAAAAAAAAAAAAAACGCATAAAAAATTGCAAAAAATCTCATCGGTTCAACCGATTATTTTATTTGAAACGTTAGATTGGTTATTTTTTCGACATTTCAAAAACAATAACTTTAATCGGCTGCCAAAACTTCAGGTGGATATCTATGGCTGAAAAATTGTTGTTTTTTTTCTTGAAGATAATTGAAGAACGCATGGTAGTCATTTAAATGTTGACCGCGGCTGCGAGGTTAGGTGGTCCATTCGGAAAGTCCAAAAACTTTTGGGCAACAATTTTTCGATATTTTGCTAAATAGCCCGAATTTTTTGAAATATTTCTTCCAACTGAGTTTTTGGAATTTTATTGCTGGCTTATTTTTGTAGACTTTAGACTTGACGTAGCTAAGGATTTTTCCCACAAAAATGTATATAGTCTAAAGGCGTTAAATCGCATGATCTTGGTGGCCAAAAGAAGCGGGTCCATTTCTTGAGATAAAGTGTCATGTAAGCATTAAAAAAATATTTAAAAAAGTGGTGCAAATATTGTAAGAGGTCCTACCGACAGTGTGAAAATTGATGAAATCAGATGGTAACCCCGCTCTTTCCCCATATAACGGTACTGTTAAAAACTACTAAAAGTGCGATAAATCAATAAATAAATACGCCAGAGACATTAAATTTTATCCCCGTAAAAGTATGACAGGGCTTTAATGGAGCCAAGGTGAAAATGGGACGATAAGCATGGCACCACTTTTAGGTGAAATCACATAACCCGAGATCAGACAGATTTTAACATTGTTTGGTATGTGACATTCCTCTGTGGAAATGGGCGAAATCGGAATACACCCACGCCTAGTTTCCATTAGATCGGAGAAGTATTAACTCCTAATATAAAGATTTTCGAATTTCCTGGTGACTTTATACCGCATATATTGGCCAATATGCGAGTTATCTTAATAAACTTGAGAAAGCGTATATATCTGATAACGGTGCATTTTTGTGCTTAGAATGAATAAAATCGAGTGAAAAATCGCTTAGACCCCATATAACCAACCACGCCATAGGTCGATCCCAGTAGAGTTTGCCAGTTGAATTTTATAACAAAATTACCTTAAAATATGCACAATAGAACGTTATATTGTTGAAGTGTCTCTTTGTATCCAGCAAGATACTTTGAGGTTGTCTATAGTCTCATAAAGTTATAAGTTATTATGAACCGAAAGCATAGCGTTGAGACTTGTAACTGCGTAAACTAATTTTTGTATGTAATCCAACAACAATTTTTTAAACAAGTGCAAACATTTATGATTTTATGATGATTTTTACAAGAACTAAAAGAACAGAGAAAATGTAAAGTCGTCAGTTCTCATCTTCAAAGTAGATATATAATCGTTCTGAAATTATAACTATGTATATTTACACCAAAATATGCATTACCAAACGAACTATTCCAATAATTTATTATGAGAGTCACATACTAACATACTAACTATACAAGACCAAAAAGCCTTCTTGAAGCCAAACTATAAATTTTGTAGATATTCAGTGATCAATAGAGGAATGTAATAAGGGAATTAATTACATTCGGGTTGAAATATTCGAACTCACGGTGAGATCTTGCCAATAAATTTACCAGTTTTCGCAAGAAATACTGATCTTCACCGAAATCAATCCCACAGCACATGGCATATACGCATTCAAGTTCTTGATTACAATAATTTAGGGCTCCACAAATTTCACACCAGAAATTTCGATTGAAATCACTGAGATAAACATTAATCTTGAAACCTCGAAGAAAACCTTTAAAATTGAGAAAATGTAGATTATTAAATATTTTGAAATTGTGGATGTCGTGGACACGAGCCTTTTTAAATTGGGTGCTGATAATGTGCACTAAACTACATTTGGATTCAAGTCTAATACATATAAGCACGGATACGAGCTTATCAGGCATCCTAATATGTTATTAAGGAATTTTAAACTTTGAATTAGATTGAATAAAACGGAGAAACAGCCATTTTTTCATAGATAAATTTTACTTAATTGCCTGAGGCACACATTGTGAACTTCTATAAAGCTTATTCGAAAAAGAGCGTCATACCCGGTACCTTTCTTAATTTTTCACAAATCTCATAATTTTATATATATTTTATTATCTTTTTTAATAGATACGTGATTTCAATTTAATGCAATTAAGTATGCACGAAGATTAAAGCTATGCATTCGTGCGATTCCATATCACCACCAAACCACTCAACTTTCAACAATTACCTACAAATACTGATTATGATTGCAAAAAGCATAAAATATTAGATTTCACACACTTACGGAAAGTATTCACCCACATTCATACACACACATACAAACATATGAGGCCCCACCTGAAGGTAACTGATTGCCAGCGCACAAGCTGAATGCCGATTAAGTACGAGTATTATGAAATCCTACGGCGACACACAAATAATACAAGCGCATTCGCATTGAAAATGTATGAAATGCATATTTTTGCTATAACAACGGTGAATACGCGCATAATCACGTGCAATCGCATAAATCACGGAGCGATGAATAAGGGCAATGGAAGACGCGTATAAGGATGTGATGTAGCATTTTATTGCACATATGCATTTACCTACTTGTGGATACGTAGGAAGCAGGTGCGTGAATAGATAAGGGATATGCATAAATGTTTAAGCATATGTTAGAACGGTACTTGCAAACGAAACTAGCATTGTAACGGTACACATATGCAACGCTTATAAAGGTAATCTACTGCAATACGGATTGTTTCACATGCGATGTATTTCAATTTACTTGAATGATAGGATGAGACATGCACGCATACAGGGTGAGACAAATGACGAGCAATTGATATTTATACTCTTGCAACATGTTGCTAGAGACTAGAATAGGTTTGTTCAACCAACGGTTGTTTGTAAGACCAAAAATTAATAAGTGATTAGGTTGGCGAGCAAGTTGTTTATTCCGAGAGACTGTTCTGCCCGCATCTTCTCATAATCTATGAAAATGGATGGAATCGCATGATAACCACGACCACTCTCCATATAACGGTTATATTGAAAAGTACTAAAAATGCGATAACTCAATAAATAAATACGTCAGAAGGATTCATTGAGGTTACATAAATAAGGCTCTGTTTGAAAATTATATAATGGGCGTGGCATTGCCCGCTTTTAGATGAAATTTAATATCTCAGGAACTACTTGACCAATATGAACCAAATTTAGTTCATAAGATTACCCTAACTTTCTTAAGTTACAATATGAAAATGGACGAAATCGATCTACAACCACTCCAACTCCCCATAGAACTCAATTTTAAATGACATCGCATGAGTTTTCTTTACCATACTGTTCGGAACCAAATTTTGCACAAATAACGCATTCAAGGCATGATTTATCTGAAAATGGTCGAATTAAGCACAAAAATTGTCAAGCACTGAATATGTGGACCTGAGTGCTTGAAGGTATGTAAGGTTGGTCGCGGTTCAACCGGGGTACCGCTAAATGACCTGTGTGGCCTGTATAAACTCCTAATGAACTTGATCTCGGTTATAGACTCGGACTATGATTTCAGGACTGAAGATTTTTGTATTATTTGAACCCATGGACTGGTGGTCGAGGCATATCGTTACAGGACTGCCTCCGTCGCGTTAAAATCCTGTCAGCCCACGGAGTACGCTCCTCTCGCTCTTTGCGCTGATCGGCTCCTTGCCCCATCAGGGTATGCGTCAACCCTCGCCTTGACCGCTTAACAAAAATAACATTGGGACTATTATACTATAGGCAACTACCCTCCGGGAGATGGATAGCAGCTCTGAGTGGAGACCCAATAGACATGAATAGCAAAAACAAAAGGAACGAAACCGATGTAGAGAGAAGTGGATTGGAACCGACCTTAAAAAACCATTTTGAGGGCAAGTCACTGCCTGGAGCAATGGTAACGTCTTCAACGAAGGGCAGAGGGAATAACTCAAGGGAGGGTAAGCCAGTCAGCAGAAGTCTGCCGACTGGCTGCGTAGGAAGAGGTAAATAGAGCAGACGACAGCGGAATATATTTCTGAAATTCAGACAGCATATCTTCGTGATAATATGTTCGTGTATCAAAACTGGTTAAAATCCGGCCAATAGTTTCCCAGTGGCCATATACTTAGCATAAAAATTTTCGAAATTCCTGTTGACCACGACAACAACTGAAAGTATCGTCGGACTTTGATCTTTGAAAACTGTGAGATTAGAAATATGTTTCTTTACACCCGAACTTAGGCCTTTCCGCCTTTTTTAATCATTTTTACCAAGGCTCACACTTACACATTTTCTCCAATGCCATAATAAATTGTCTATGTTAGACATTTTGACGACTCTAGAGTAACGTTTTTCAGTAACACCAGTATGTCTCACCCTGTACAGGCGAAATATGAACATTCAGTAAAAAGTAGCGCTTCCTTAAATACTTAAGACAGTTTGTAATATTGAGTACACGAAGCCATCAGCTGGAAAACGAAACCAATTGATATATTTTTTTTTCATTTCGCCTTATTTTGCATTTTTCTTATCCATTAATACATACTTGAAGCATTACATTGCATTACTGACAGCGCCAGCGAAAAGTACGAATACACGGTGCACGCACAATAATTGCAATATGCGAAGGAGCGCGGTTCGCTGCGTCACTGCGCGACCGACTGACAATATAACGATTGCAATATACGCCACGACCGCGTGCTATGCTCTTGCTCTGCGGTTTGTGGTATTCGGCGCACAAGTGCCAACGTGCCAGCCATGCGGTTATAGCTGTATAAGTTGTAGCGAAGGAGGCAACAAGCAAGCAGCGAGTCGCAGGCAGGATGCAGAAAAAATTTTGCAAGGATACAAGGCGAAAAGTAAGTGCAGCACAGAGCGAAGAAAAAAGTTCAGACAGCGAAAATGTCTTGGGTCGTTGACGCTTCGGCAAAGTTACTGTCGTTGCCAGCAGTTACCAACAGTTGGTGCAACGTCGCGATAACAATAATATAAGCGCACTAACTTGCGAGGGTTAGCTTGGAAACTACAGAAAAGTTTATAAAAAGGTGCATATGTCCTTAAAATTCATTAAATTAAAAAAAAAACTGGTGGAACAATTTGTGCCAATAACAAATCGAACCGTTCCCTTGACAGTTATCTACGTTTACAAACGTAACCGGAACAAGAACGAACCCGGATTATTATCCGGCCAAGGACTGGTAGCTCGACAGCATTCCTCCAAATTACTTCAGGAATGTTTTCTGCTATAACAAGAACATAGGTTATACTGACCGGCTGTCACGCCATACATAGACCTACTGGTTCTTAGCAGTGTCAGTTTAATTTTAGCTGCGGTATTTGTCATACAGGACGTCAACGCTTTTTTGCTAACTTTAAGAACGACGTGATATCGAATTTTGATACTTCATCTAGTCCCTTGAACTATGAAGCTCCTAGATATCTAACAAGAGTTCTAGATAATGCTGGACAGAGGTATTGGAGGTGTTCTATCGTCTCTCTCATACCTACTTCCCTGCACTTTCTGCATGTAACGCCGTTACTTACGCCCATTAATACAAGTATTTTCTTAGACTACCAACCGTTCTGCAGTCCTTTCGAGACCCTGTGAGAAAAAAGCGTAAAAATCATGCGTGGTTTTCTTCGGGGTTCTTGCACATGAACTTGGGAATCCTGCGTATGCTTAAGGCATCATCTCGGCCTGATCCGTCTGTCAGCCATTTCGGAAATTTTACTGTCTACCTTTTTAAGTCACTTCCGTATTTCCTGTACTGGTTCGGAAGGATGGCACTTTTGGTAATCTCATCAGCTATTTCAATTACCGGAATTGCTTTGAGGTCTGGAACCCAGTATACAAATACGCAGCCGCTTTCCGACAGCAGCTACTTCCACCGCATCCTTGCTTCTAAGGACATTCAACAACACATAGCAAATCGAAGATATGATATTGCTTTGCAGACGTCGACTATATATAGTATATATAGATTTAGGTTCGGATAGGATTCCGACCACGATTTAAGGTTCGGATGGTTATATTTCGAAAAAAGTCCAAAAAAGTGCATGGGAATAAAGAGTTCGTATAGGATGCATTAGGTTCGAAGACTGATAAGTATAAAAATTCTGTCAATGGAACTCATGTATCGACAAAACCGATCCATAAAATCCAAAAAACTTCTGTGGTTTGATCTCATAGAATGAAAAAAGCTTCGGAACCCATCAGAAACTCGATCAATATCGAAAAAGGCTATAAAACTTCCTGTTTGTTGAATCGACAATGCGACAAAAAGCTGAATCCGTTCCACATGTTAGAAAACTGATCTCGAGATAAAGCGACCCATCAGAAATCTGAAACTTAGAAAAATATCAAACTGAAAAAATCTCAAAAAAGTCCAAACGGGTTTCAAAGAAGTTAATATACCTAACAAAAACACAGTTTCCAGCGGCTAAACAAACTTTGATTTACCGAGAGGTTTCCTTAGCACTTCATATGCTACTACTTACTACTTTTCAGACCTATGCAAAGGAACACTAAAATAGTAAAATACCGATTTCATGAATAAACTAAAGCAATGTAAACACACCCTCGTACGAGCAAAGTCCATAGAACCTTGCATGCCTGTAGCAAAGCATTACCAACGGCTTTCCAATGCTCCACCGCTGCAACTTGAGTCGTCGCTGCTGTACATGACAAAACGGAAGTGAAGCGAATTTTTTTTCGAATTATCCTTGTTGCTGCTGTATTTGTTGTATTTTTTTCTCCTTCATTGCCGAACAGCCTGCCGTTGAATGTAATGCGCGCTCATTGCAACGCCGCCAACGTAACCGCAACGCAACGAAATTCGATCGCAGGACTTCGCAGCGGCTAAGGGTTAAGCAATCAATAGTCGAAGAATGTTTCGAACCGTACAAGCGGCAGCGGTTTTTCTTTAGCCTCAACTTTACTTGCCGCGCATCTTATGGCTGTTAGTGCTGCCGCTGCTGAGTGCGACTTGCTGCCTGCAGTAATGTTTGCACTGACTGCCTTTGGCGGTCGTTTGCCAGTGCATTGTCATGTTTTATTTAACGGTATTTTATTTGCGTCAGCCGCCGGGTCGTGATGGCTTGAACAGAAAGTTTCGTCAGGGTTGGCCACAGGCAGAAGTTACGTGAGACGAAGATGAAGCGACAGAATGATTGTGTGCGCAGCAAAGAAAGCTCGAAAGCAAATAAGAGAGTAACGGCACATATTTTTTTACAGTGCAGTGTATTTTTGAGACTTCTTTTACACATAAATTATATTTTTATTCCGCAAATATCGATCTTCAAATGTAATATTTTCATTCTAAGGTGAAGATAAGATAAATAGATGAGGATTGTCTCGCGATCTAAGGTCTATTGTGCCCATTCCAAGGTGAAGCGAGGGTGGTACAAATTATCTGATTTCAAATTACGGTCGTCACACAAAAATAACGGTACTAACAATTGACATATTCACATTAATACTTTTCCTTGTAGTATTAGCACAACTCTCTTCAGGGTGAACTGCTCCCCAATCAATCAATTTACAACTGCAACACCCTACAAGTTGTTATTGTTAATTAGATTCTCTGCTAGCTGCTATTGTGCCGCCTACAATTGTTATTAGCTTGCATTCGCCGCTCTCTATTGCCACTTCATCAGCAGTGTTTGGTCGTGTTCGCAGTTATTAGTGCGGTCAGCCAGTCGATGCCACTCGCTTAATAGCCATTGAATGTCATCACTGCAATTGTAAGCCACCACAAAATCAACGCCAATGCATTAAGTACACTAATACTTGCTCACACATGTACATTACCCTATCAATTCCGTACTGCGCCCCACCCAGTAGTAAGAAAAATCAATCATTGACGTAAACGAAGGATTGTGCTTTAACTTAAAAATACTATTAAGAGCGAATAGAAGGCACGACTATGGAGAATTTCTCGAGTGACGAAACACTGGAACACTCTGCAATATAGAAAAAACCTTCTTCAATCTCTGAAAGCCAAATACACTAAAAAAACTCAAAAATCATGAATTTTTTGTATTACTACCTCATCAGCTTTTTTAGAATTTGGTCGGACGAAAGCATACCCGACGATTGAAATTTAAGTATTTCAGTATGCTCTGCCCAATCTACAAAAAGAGCATATTGTGTGCAAGATTAAAACCGTCAACAAACTGATTGTGCCTTATCAGTGTGGCTTTAGGCCTGGCAAATCAACAACCGACCAGATATTCACCATGCGCCAAATTTTGGAAAAGACCCGTGAAAGGAGAATCGACACACACCACCTCTTCGTCGATTTCAAAGCTGCTTTCGACAGCACGAAAAGTAGCTGCCTTTATGCCACACTATCTTAATTTGGTATTCAAACTAATGCGGCTACGTAAACTGACGTTGAGCAATACTAAAAACTCCGTCAGGATCGGGAAGGACCTCTAAGAGCCGGTCGATACCAAACGAGGTTTCAGACAAGGCAATCCCCGATCGTGCGACTTCTTCAATATACTGCTGATGAAAATAATTCCAGCAGCAGAACTTAATCGCGCAGGTAAAATCTTCTACAAGAGTGTACAGCTGTTGGCGTATCCCGCTGATATTGACTGATTCTCCAGACTGGATAAGGAAGCGAAGCGTATGGAACTGGTAGTGCAAAACGAAATATCTCCTGTCATCAAATAAGCAGTCGTCGCACTTGACAGTCATAACTTCGAAATCGTAGATAATTTCGTCTATCTTGGAACCAGCATTAACACCAACAACAACGTCAGACTCGAAATCCAACACAGAGTAATTGAGAAGTAAAGTCCTCCTTCGACGAACAAAAACCAAACTCTAAGTCACTCATCATCCCCGTCCTATATGGTGCAAAGGCATTGAGGATGACAACATTCGATGAGTTTTCGATAGAAAGGTTTCGCTGAAGATTTATGATTTATCTGCGCATTAACAACGGTGTATAACGCCATCGATTGAACGATGAGCTGTACGAGATATACGACGACATTGACATACATAGTTCAGCGAATTAAAAGACAGCGGCTACACTGGCTAGGTCATGTCGTCCGAATGGATGAAAACACTCCAGCTCTGAAATATTCGATGCAGTATCCGCCGGGGAAAGCAGAAAAGACGTTCAAGACATTCCACTCTATTGGAAATATCAGGTGGAGTAGGATCTGGCTAAATTTGAAATCTCCAATTGGCGAGAAGATATCCATGCTCAGATACAATCTGTGGACCGTGAACTTTATGCTACATTTTCTTCTACCAAGTTACACTCGACTCTGTATTAAATACTAAGGACTTTACTAATATACTTAAAGTAAATTATGAAAGTTCCCTATTTTTTCGACGAAATGTAATTGTCATAAATCTATGAAACAGTAGTTCAATGTACATATCGTCACCTGAAATTCAAAATAACGTATCATCAAAAAATTCGAAATTGAGTGTCTTATTGATTATGATTCACTACTTCAAATGTTTTGGGCCTCAAACATAAATTACATATGTCCAACATTGAATTTTTTGGAAAAAAGGCTGCGTTGAAGTGTGTGAAACGAGCTTTCCGAACCAATATTAAAAATTTGTTTCACTCATGTTCCATTTTATGTCGTGTTCCATTCAACCGCTTAAAAATTTCCGAAAATGTTGTTACGTTATTCTTGATTTCAGGTGACGATATAATGTTCTCAAACAGTAAGGAATTTCTGTACGGACGAAAGCGTCTGTTCAACGGTCTGCTCTTAAAGGATTTGTGATGCACAGTTCTTGGTTTTTACAAACCAAAAACTCATTACTGTGGCGCTGAAAGCCTTGCTGCATATAGCAACGGTGGACACCGTTTTTAGACACAAGATGTATAGCCGCGAAAGGTCATCCCTCAGACTCAACAATATCTGGTCCTTAGAGTGACTAGCGAGCCTGGGCACTAAATGAAATTTTCAAAGTAAATACATTTATTTAAAAATATTTAGATTTCCACGTCAGCAATGTTTAGCTTAACCCCGGCTGTCATTGACTATCTATAGTTCACATACCTGCGAGGAAGGATAATGGAGAGAAGGACATTACGCTGGGGAGAGGCGGTGAGCTTTTTTACGGATGAATCAGAGCTTAAAGGGAGGATCAAAGCATACTTGGTGGATGAGTACATTATCGGGAACTTGCAATCTGCTCCAGTTTTAAGCTTCCTGGCCGCATCAGCGTCTTCCAAACGGAAGTGGCTGCCATAAAGATAATAGAACGATATGATTTGAGTTACAATAGCAGTAAAATTCGACATATATTCACAAAATACGAAAAGACTTTTTCGCTGACTATAAGGTTGAACTAAAGAATAGTGAAGCCCAGTCTTGGATTACCTTAAGTCGATCCTTCTACTATTTTATGATCAAACTGGTTTGAGTACTGTATAAAAGAGACGGACTCGCTGGAGGAGTGTGGCGGTGTGGTTTTTTAACGAATGAATCAAATCTTACTTGGTGCATGAGTACACTGAACTGTTGGGGCTTAAAACAGCTCAGACAGCATTGATTTAGCTATCAGCAGCTGTGTGTGTTGCAAAGCCTTTCTAACTTACGCTTTCAGCAAGGTCCATCTTTCAATGGTTGTAGGAGGCTTTTATTTGACACTGTCCAACTGGAATTCATGCAGTAAGAATGAACTTCTTACCGGATGCCCAGCTTTTTGCCCATAAGACTGAAATAAATGTTTAAGCGTGATCCCCCGCCATGATGAAGCCATATACCTAATTGTCATAACTATTCAATCTGATCAAATTTCTTATTTTTGAATTTGTGAAATTTGAGTTTAATTTTTTTTCTTATATTTTATTAACAAACTTTAAAATTTTGTATTTTCGTGTGAAATTTGATCTTATTTTTCTGTGCTTAGCAGTTGCCTGTTTATTAACAGCGAATTTCCTTAAAATATTGTATTTCCAATGGAATCATCGAACATCTTGCAGAAGTGTTTTGAGAAGTCACATTTTTGACGAACACAAGTATTCGAGCGACACAAAGCGTTCCACGAGGGCTGTGAAATCATCGAAAACTGCGAATCGTCCAACCACCTCATGACGATAACATCGCCGAAAAAGTGTAAAACCCAATGCTTGAAAATCGTCGTGTTGGCATCAGAGAAATAGTAGAGCATCTCAACATCTCTTATGGATCGACTCAAGACATTCTGGTTAATGTTTATACCCAAAACGTGACAGTGCTAGTCTCATCAATCCATCAATTAAAGTCCTGAATCTTTTGCAAAAATAATGTCGAGTAGAGGTCCTTGACAACCTAGCTGAGGGCTCTACATTCAACCGCATCCATTACTGATGACGAGACGTGCACTCCGAAAATAAGCCAAAACCGAAAAGGCCAAACTTAGTTGAATACAGTGAATGTCATCCCAGCCGAGGCTTATATTTTAAGAAGTGTATGAAAAATTGGATTAAGCTTTGGCATACTTGTTTGTCTGTTTAGAAAGCGATAATAAAGATTTGTATTTAATATAATTTTTTTGTCAGTCCGGGTCAGTTTTGATTCGATAAGATTTTGGTTGATAAGTGCAAGATTATACAATATTAGCATCATTGTTACATAACAGAGGGATTTCATAACAACAATGGACTACTGTTCATTATCCACAGTCATTTAAAATCCCACTCCTACTCTAAACCTGAGCCAAATAATACCCATTGCTTTAACTGCCTTACTGACTGTAATATCCTTTAAATATCTTTCAGCGAAATTACAGACAATCGTCAGTATGTGTTTCCCATTACGTCCACTCCTAACTCATACATGCTATGTATGACTTGATCGCCACAGCACTAATATATGGAAGATCTACTTCGTGTTGAGAGGATTAAGGATGTGAAATGCGAAACTCATTCATAAATGTTTAGCTGGCTAAATAGCTAATCAAGAGCTAAACGATTGCCGCAGGCACTACTTAATCCTGCAAGTTGCATTCTCGACTCATCCGGCCACAATTCAATTACACACTCGCTTTCGATTTCGCGTTGTCTCGCTACCGCGTCGATTCCTTTGAGTTTCTATGCCAATTATGACGATTAAAGCAGCGCGTTTTGCACTAATTAAACTCGACGCATTTACAGTTATACATACTTAGCTTTTAATTGGAAATACTGCCGGCGTGAAGTAACTGTTGTGGTTGAGTGTATTAAATAATGCGAGATATTTAGTTGGCCGAGACCACAAAACATTGCCACAAATTAATTAAGAACAACAGAGTGAAGCGAATGAAGATTAATGAAGAGTGATAGAGATGAATGGATGTAAATGAAGATGTGGTTAAGTTGCATGAAATTAGTTGAAATCAAACTCAGACCATATATTAGGAAAGGTTAAAACCTTTTAAGATATAAACTATCCCGCTCTTCCTTATTCCGCTTATTTTCAACATAATCAACAATTTGCTGCTGCTGATATGACAGCAAGTTGCAGCGATGAGCACAATGTCACTTTGATAAGAGTGCCGTTAAGTCTCTAACAACACTGCGCTAACGGCTAATGCTTTTTTAATATAAAATATAAGATTTATAGTGTGTAATATATTATTTATTTGACGCAAACTAGCATACGAAAATCGCTTGCAGCATAAAATGTACCTGCTTATCTACATCTCAGCCGTACCTATATTAAATCTTCAGCGCTTCTTTCCTCTCAGCAGACTTGTGTGTATGGCTGCAGCAACAAAGCTAGGCGTATTAACAAGTCAATCCTTTTGCCATACTCATGCGGGGCAATAAACCTAACTGCGATGGTAGGAACGAAAGGATGAGTAGAGGGATAGATAGGCAGAGAATTGTTGCACAAAGTACGCTGGGGATACGACAAATGTTCGTCATGCAAATATTTTTCTGAATGGATACAACTTATGCCCTCACAAGCATTGTGTCGTAAGTCTAGAACCAAAACTGGTTTGAAACTTAGATGTATATCAAGCAAATCTGGAACCCTTCAATATAGTTTTATTTTACAAGGATTGAGTCGTAAGATTAACCAGATGAAGTCGTAAGCCTAGAATCAAAACTGAAAGAAGCGTATGTGTATAAAAAAAGCAAGCAAATCTAGAACATAAATACATATTTGTATAACCCTTCAATATAGTTTTTTCCTACAAAGAACTGAATTGAAACATATTCTTGCGGAAAACTAGGATAACTTGAACCTAAGTATTCGTAAAACCTTTTCTTATCCTTAAGTTTTTTTTATTTTGACTAATTAAAAGATCTCCCTTTCAGTGAAAATCAGGTGGAATCAAATCAGGCTCACTGAAGCCATAAAAATAGCCTGAAAGTCAAGTTTTCCGCGTTGCAGATAATTTTGTTTTGGAAAAATCTGTAATTTCTTGCACAATACGCACACGCAAATCAACACCTCGTATTTTTCCCCGTCATAAAGACGACGAAAAAGCGTCTACCGAGCACTTTCGTGAACTCCACACTTCCGTGCTAAGTTTGCTTCGAAAACGGCTAAAAATTAGTAGGGTCCGAGAAATAAAATCAAAACTCAAGATCGGTGAATTTAATGTGAACACTGAAAGTATCGAAATCAAGGTTCCCAAGTTTATATTGCGACATAGGTAGAACCCTATACTTAATATAGAAGAATATATGAACTTCTCATCTCGGAAAGCATAGAATAGCACGCAAATCAAAATTCAAATATACACAAGGTCGTGAAACGGTTCAGGTATTGCAGTATTATGCAGTATTATATTAAAAAATTTCGGAGGAACCTCAAATCAAATATAAATCAAGATCGATGACTATTATGGAAACTCGTTGTTGGAAAAGAAATTTGAAAAGGCAGCATGTAATCTCCTTTTCCATAAAATACTGGTAAGTTTCTAGATAAAATTTATCTTCCGAACGAACTACCGAAGAATAATCATTCTTAAATTTGGGTACAAAGTCAGAGACATGACACCGACCTATAGAGAGAGAGTTTTCTTTTCCTTTAAAATACTTGTATGTTTCATGATAGTTTTCATCTGCCGAAGGAGCTTCCGAATAACTATCATTCTTAAATTTGGGTACCAATTCAGGTCTGACAAAGTCAGAGGCATGTTTCCGACCTATAGATTTCTGAAAATCTATTGTATTGTATTGGTGTAATATTCCAAGTTTACAAAAAAAACATAGGCCCGATCGACAGATTTGAGATGAAGAAACAGTGTTCCAAGTTTTCAAACAAGAACATATGGTATGGATGGTCCCGATCGATAGACTTCAGATGAAGGACCAATATTCCAAGTTTACGACAACAAAAACGATAGTCCCAATCAATAGATTTCGGAGGAAGGGGCAGTGTTCAAGTTTGCAAAAAAATAATATGGTCCCGATCAATAGATTTCAGGATTTCAGATTAAGGATCAGTGTACCAAGTTTAAGAGTCCAAAAAACATGAGCAAAACTGTTTTGCAAAAAACAAATAATTGGATCGATAGATTTCAGAGGCAGTGTCCAAGTTTGCAAAAACACAATATGGTCCCGATCAATAGATTCCAGATTTCAGATGAAGGAGCAGTTTTCCAAGTTCGCAAAAGAAACACCTAGACAGATTTCAGATTAAGGAGCAATGTCCTAAATTTCTAAGTTTCCAAAAAAAGACATAGTCCCAATCAATTGATTTCAGATGAGAGAGCAGTTTTTCAAGTATTATTCTCGAAGAGACTGCTTTTGCTTCCAGGAAGCTCGTAATATTATTGCGTCTAAAATTTATAAATGAATAATCTCGAAATGCGAACTTCAGTTAGTCTCCGCACAGCAGACATAGTAGACCCTCAAATACAACAGACACTAGCTGTATCAATGTAGACTATTCACTTCATACGAAAATACAATATCAGCGTAAAAGTAGTAAGAAAGCAGTAAATACATAAGCAGGGAAGAGAAGCCAAGAGGTAAGAGCGGCGAAAGATGTTAAGCCATCGAACGTTTGAGTTGAGTTTTTGTACGATTTTTGCGCTCAACTTAAAGTCACACAACGAACAAAAGAATTTTTTGTGCTACAAAATATGCACTACTAAGCCGACACTTCCCCGCACAGTCTCACCATAGTAGCGTCTCTTCTAAGAGAAAATCCTTTCATCTAACGATTACTAAATGCGGCATATTGCCTGAGCGTTGGACAGTTGAGTAGCAAGAGGCACATCATCATTATGGAATTTGTACTTGAGTGCTATTTTCCCCCCCATTTGCCACGCAGCGGCTGTACGGGTATTACGAAATTTGTTGCGAAGGCAGAAAATGAAGAACGCAATACAAATATTTCGCTCGGCTACTTTTTCCCTATCATTTTTCTTAATTTCTCTAAAGCGAAGCCTTGCAGAAAGCAGAAGGGCTACAATTCGCGCACACTAACCGACACACACGAAGACTGCATACGAAGGACTTCGGAAGTGCTTTCTTATGAAGCTGATAAGGGGAGGGAGAATGAGTTATTGGAAAATAAAGTGTTTAACACCAAAGCAAATGAATTGCAAATCTTTTGAAATTACCGAAAGTAGGAAAATCAAGCAAAAAAGGATACAATAAGGGAAAGTGAAAGCAAAAACAGGAATAGAAACAAAAATCAGAGAAGTACAAAAAGGCACAAGCAAGTAGTTTACAACAAGTCTGAAAGTGTTCGAAAAAAATCTGTGCGCTTTATTTATTGAGTATCCGGGCAAATGAAAATTAGAAACTCGCACAATGAATGAAAAGAAAAAGGAAAAAAATTACAGTTATAAATATGCAAAGGAAATATGCAAGGATGAGAAGTGAGTAGTATAAAGGTCAACAATTTGCCAAGCTTACAATATCATACCCACGCAAGCTACCACTTCAAACCCGAAAAAGCGTTAATGTAAACATAACTTCGGTTCGTGCGAGAAAAATAACCAAAAACACCAGTGCACAAACGCAAAACTCAAAGGCACAGCCAGCAGAAATTGGTGTGTAAGAAAGATCATTTTTCTTCTTTCGACAAAAACTCTCCCGAAGTTCTCAGAAAGTAGCATGTGTAGGTAGCGAGTTCGAAATTGATGCGAAAAAATTCTGAAAATGTATGTTAAGCTGTTGTTAAGAAAATATATGCGTTCCAGTTTGTTACAGCTGCAGCAAAGGCAATAAATTATCAGTTGCAGCACAGCCGTGTGTAAAACGGAGAGTGCAGATTGTGGATATGCAGGTTGGAAGCTCTAGACTAAGGTGCACATTCATTGTAAGGCATGCACAGAGGAATGCACTACATATAATATATTCTTATAGGAGTATATATGTATAGTTGACATGCCTACATATGGACATTTTTCATGCTTATTAATGATGACTGCGACATGCTTTTTACTTGCGAGTATTTGGTGAAGTAGGCAAATATAAAGAGCCTTTGACTCATTTGAAAAGAAATTGCCAAAATTGTCGCCAGATATTGGAGATTATATATTTGCACGTGAATATAATAATTATTTAGTTCAGAAATTAAAAAAAAATCATTGAGGTTGATCGAGATCCCTTACACTCTTTAACATATTAAATAAAAATATATTTAACCTATTCAATGGCAATTTATCGACTTCTTATCTTAAAAAGTGACCATGATGAAGCATGACTAAATTTTTTACTCGAGTTCAATCAACAGTTATCCAAAGATGACATTGTACGTAGAGTAGCAAACTCATAGCGTGAAAAACGTCGATATAACATCATTCTTATAACAAAGAAAAAAGACAATGTAGCACATCCAACGTATGCTCCTTAGGTGGCGACTATACAGGTCACACAAACAAACTTTCTTTGCAACCCTGTGCTATAATGTCCCCTGATGCATGTTCTTCTATAGTAGCCTCATAAATTACATTACAATCTCTATTAACAACTATTAGTCCAGTCATTAGTAAGTATACCCTACCATATGTAGGTTTTGAGACAACTTTAGGGTTTCAATATACAAGTATTTACAGACATATAAATGGGTATATCGAATTCCGAGATTCTTACCTAATTTAAGCTTAAATGACTGGATTATATAATTTAGGCACCCCATTCTATAATAGTGTACAGTTGCTGGCATACGCCGATGATATTGATATCAACCTCAACAACCATGCCGTTAGTTCTGCTTTCTCCAGGCCGGATAAGGAAGTGAAGTAAATGGGTCTAGAAATGAACAAGGGCAAGACAAAATACCTCCTGTCATCAAACAAACAGTCGTCGCAGTCGCGACTTCGCTCCACGTCACACTTAACAATCATAACTACAACATAAGAACAACGTCAGTCTCGAAAACCAACGCAGAGCACCTCTTGCCAACAGGTGCTACTTCGGACTGTGTAGGCAATTGACAAGTAAAGTCTTCTATCAACGAACAAAGACCCTAAAAGTCAGTCATCATCCCCGTCCCACTATATGGTGCTGACGCATGGACGATGACAACTTCTGATGGGTCGGCGTTACGAGTTTTCGAAAGAAGAGTTCTGCGGAAGATTTATGGTCTTGGTAACGGCGATACCGACGAATACCGCTGTCCATGGATTGATGAGCTGTACGAGATATACGACGACATTGACATAGTTTAGCGAATTCAGAGACAACAGCTATGCTGGCTAGGTTATGTCGTCCGAAAGGAGGAAAAGACTCCAGCTCTGAGAGTATGCGATGCAGTATCCGCCGGGCGGAGCAGAGGAAGAGGAAGACCTCAATTCCGTTGGCAAGACCAGGTCGAAAAGAACCTAGCTACATTCCAATTGGCGAAAACGAAGAACGACTGGTGGGCTGTTGTATTAAATTCGGCTTTTATCGTTTAAGCGGTGTCTACTTCAATAAACAAGAATTAAGTCACAGCCATTTTTAACGATAAAACATAGTATAAAGTGAAAGCATAACGAACCTCTCGTTAAAACACAATTCCCATTTCTATTAGCCAACGCTGGCCGCTTCTGTACGAGTACATCCTTGCTTCAGTCCTACTGTTGACATGATAAATTCAAATTAAGAGTTTGGCCATATGGGAACAGCTCATAGTAGATGGTTCCCTACCAATCCAACCAAATGCATAGCAAAAGTTTCCTAACCTTCGATCCTAGTGGGCCATTATTTGTGCCGGCTCACTGCGTTTCAGTCAGGACTGCTTTCGCCTGACCCACTTTAAGCATCGGCCTCAGAAATGGAAAAACAATTCGAGAGATCGTTGAAGACATGCCTCGTTCTGGACGACCTTCGACCGCTTCCACTGATGAAAATATTAAAAAAGTGAAGAATATGGTGCTTGAAAATCGCCAGACAAGTGTTAGTGAGATGGCAAGAGAGCTCGACGCGAGTCCGTTCGATTGATTTTGGTGGAAATTTTGGATATGAAACGCGTTCTTGCATGACTTGTCCTGATAATGTTGAATTTTTTTGCAAAAAGTGTACAATTGTGACCGAATTTAAAGCCACAAAAGCAATGAATACGATCGATCAACCACCATATTCACCGGTTTTGGCTCCGTGTGATTTTTTCTTGTTCTCCAAACTGAAAATGCCGCTTTTTAGAACCCTTTTCAGTCGATCGAAGAGATAAAACTAAATTCGCTGAAGGAACTTATGGCCAATCCAAAAAGTGCTAATGTAAAGTGTTTCGAGGACTGAAAAAGTCGTTGGCATAAGTGTATTACATTCTGATGGGGCTTACTTTGAAGGCGACAAAATAAATATTGATGAATAATTAAATATTTTGCGTTTTATTTACAATTTCCTGGTACTTTTTTGTCAGAATGTATGTCAAAAGAACTGTTAAATAAAGTGGACCAATGGAAAGTTCTTGAAGAGCACACCCATTTGATTCCGTTATATCCCCGAACTTTAAAAATTAGAGAAAATTTAAAGGAAGCAATATGATGTAGTTAAACTACTCCAAGTAGAGGAAGATTGGGGTATGTATTTTAACATTCTAAAGTTATACACAACAGATGTAAGAAAAGCAAACCAGAAGCCGGTGTATAACATTGGATACTTGACCATAGCAGCATGGTATCCAGTGAAGAGTAGTTACGCCTACGAATGGATAGTCGCCTCCAGAGCAACTCCCAAAACCATGCGATTGAGTACACAGAAGACACGGGAATATTGATACGAGGTGTGTTCAAAGAGTATCGCGACAGTTTGCTGACAGTTTTCTTCGATTTCAGGGGCGTGGTGCATCATGAGCTCTTGCCACAGGGAAGAACGGTCAATAAGGAATATTACCTGCAAGTTATACGCAATTTGCGCGAAGCAATCCGCCAGAAACGCCCGGATTTGTGGAAGAACAAATATTGGCTTTTGCACCACGATAACGCCCCTGCTCACACGACTTTTTGGCCAAAAACAACCAAAAACTGTGACTTTTTCTTGTTCCCTAAACTGAAGAGGCCCATGAAAGGACGACGTTACGCTTTTCTTGACGAGATAAAGACGGCATCGAAGGAGGAGCTGAAGAAGATAAAAAAAAATGATTTTTTGAAGTGCTTCGAAGATTGCAAAAACCGTTGGCACAAGTGTATAATATCTCATGGGGATTACTTTGAAGGGGACAAAATAGATATTCATGAATAAATAAATAATTTTTGAAAAAACACAAAATTCGCGATACTTTTTGAACACACCTCGTACATTCCATTCCTGTAGATATAGTATCAAAAAGCAACATATACAGGGCCATAAGATGTTTCAAGCTCTTCAAATCGCCGGACCGCATATGGTATATTGCCGGCTCATTAACAGAGCTACATAACGGTTTGATTAGTAATCATTCTCAAAGGAGTGCTGCAGTTAAACTATATTTTCTCGTTATGAGGGTAAGTCAGGGTAATGCTTTTCAAAATTTCTGCTCCACTACATCCTTTTCAAAAAATTCCCTTATTTAATTACCTCCTTTAACTCACCTTACCAGCATAGTTATCACATACTTAGAATAATCGCTCTTACCTGCAAGGAAACAAAAACAGGAAAAATAAATTATTTATGGTAATTAAAGGAAAATTATTTAAAAATTAATAAAAAAAACTTGCGTTAACTAAAAACTTTTTCAATTAATCATTTCAAATTAATACAATTTTTTTTTCCTTTTCTGCCCCTTTGAAGCAATGAAGAGCATTTGACTGGAATTAATTATTTGACTGATTACTTTTTTCAACTGAGTAACTGTGGAAACACATACATATGTATATTGACCGTAACACACTGACGTTGCATTGATTGAACGTAGCAAAAAGCAAGCGAGAAGCTGTTCAAGCTCAAAGTTGAGTTAAACAAGCATTTTTCGCAACGAAAATTTCCGAGCTGCACTTGGCATATCCGGAGCTTTAAATCATAAAATACAAATTACCAAAGCAGGCAGCAAATGGCCACAGACAACGCCGGACCTTAATCCAAACACATACACACTCACATTGAGAGAAAAGCAGTGAGCCACAGTAGGCATCCACGCATAGGCCATAACATAAGCGATATTGGCGAGGCAGCAAAAAGTGGCAATAGTATGGCAACGTTACAAAAACAAAACCAACAGTAGGCTAGATTTATTTATATGTTTATGGGTGTATATAAAAAATCGTAAATTTCCCAGCGGCATAAAGCTGGGTATGCGCGCGGAGCAGCGGTGCAAAAGCGTAAAATTCTTTTTTCACACGTTTGTTGCCGTTTTTGAGTTGCAAGCTCCGCATTCCCACTCACACACACACACATATATAAACATGCCAGCGCAAACCTACTTGTATTTAAATGCAGAAAGTGCGACTGTTGTATATAAATTATTATTTTTTTTTATTTTTGCGCCGAAACGCAGATGAGTTGAATATTTTGCAGACGTCGCTTGCCGCATTTTTGCTTGTTGCATAAGGTAACACGCGAATGCTGAAGCAACTGTGCCTTTTACAGCCAACACACTGCTGATGTGTACACTGCGTACGAGCAGTAGGTGGCGAGGTGTGTGACGGCAGACACTACGCAGTTGCGCTAGTGCAACACAGTTGGTAGACACGTGTGGGTGCAATGACAATTCGGGGGCGTTCGGTGAAGTGGAGCGTGAAGTGCATATAAAATAATAATTTTGTGTTGTTGTCGGCATTTAAGGTTTTATACTTAGTGGCAGAAGTGTAGGCAGGCACAATTTTGTGATTTTTCGTTATATTGAATTTTTTTGGTGGAGCGGGGCGTATGAGTAATTTTTAGGACAATGCAGGATTTACAGATATAAATGTCTGCTGTTCCATTTTAAAATTTAGGTTTAAAGGGAAAAGTCACTTTTCCTAGTCAGTCGACACATTGGCATATTCTAAAAAATGTTTAGGGGCAAGAAAATATTTAAACTGAATTTTAATAGAAAGAATACGTAAGTGTTGCTTCGACACAACGACTAACAAGAAACTTCATCTGCATCGAAGCTACAATAATATCCTTCGAAGATGCATTTCTTATAACATAAAAGCGCACAAAAAATGTTTTATCTTGATTTTGATCAACATCCGGTGTGTTTAACGTGGGTACCTGCTGACGACAGCCTTACTCCACGGCGCTCAAAAGCACAGCGGATCAAAATAATGCGTTGATCAGCGCCCTGAGAATGCTAAGCATTTTCAGTACCAATTGGCAGTGTGGCATGGACACACTAACCACCTTGGTCGGGTTCGAGGCCCATCTAAAATCTCTGCCGTGCTTTGGGTCCGGCACCCGGTTGCAATGCAACTCCACATTCAACTGACAAGGTCAGTTCTTCCCGCATTTGGGTTTTAACCACAACCCCCACGAATCTCCACAAAGGGCCTAACCCAACGAGCAGATTGGAGTTACCTCCAAGGGCTACTGCTCCCCGTGGCACCAGAATTAAGTCTCCGGTCAGACCTCGTAGCCGAAGCTACTACCAGTTGAGCTTCCATACAGCTCTGGACTAGCAGCCAGGATATTAGTCGCCTCTTACGACAGGCATGACTTACCACGGGTTTATTCGGTTTCCTCCCCGAACCCAAAGGGGTACCCCCTACCCACAGGGGGACTTGATTTTGATCAGCCATTTTGTACGACACCTATTTGCTATAGTGGGACCATCAAAACAATTTTTTTGGGAAACGTACGGTGCCCTAGAAAATAATCCACGATGAATTTCGTGATTTAATTTTGATGGGTTGTTGTCGTTGTTTTAACGGATGCCTAATCCCCGTTAGGATGGTGCGGATTAGCTAAGTTGCGGAGAAGAGGTGGCCAGTGTCATGCGAAGACTCATTGCACGCAGGAAATATATTGGATATGTCGGGGTCTGTTCTGGATAAGTAAGAGTTTTACGTGCTACAATATCTAGTACGAAGCTGAGTAAGGGCCACTCTCGTTTCTTGCGGCAACTGCCGTAATTGAGGAATGACCCCTCTTGATGTTCCTAGGAGGCGGTTCTGCTGCAAGCAGTTGACTGCCAGGATGATTTCTGCGAAAGTGCCCCAGCAGGAACTGCATGCAGAGGAGTTTATTATGCTCCTTAACTGGGAGCATACAGCGAAACCGCCTCACTATGTAGGTGTTCGATAGAAGACATGAAGAGGTATACTGTGGTAATCCGGAGTACAGTAGTTATTCTGACTGGTCTGTAGCTTCCTCGTCTGCGTTTCACTGCATCCAGGCGACCATATTGGTGCGACGTAATTTAGGACCGGCCGGCCGATTTCCTTGTAAGTTGCTAACAACGTTTCTTTTTTCTTTCCGCACGTGCTGCCGGCTAGCGACTAGAGGATTTTGTTGTGGCTCTGTATTTTGGCGACAATCGCGGTCATGTAAGGAGTGAAGGTGCACAGACTATCAGAAGTCACAACTAAAATTTTAGCATTATTGATAGTCGGAATCTTGACACCTTCGACTGCAATATTAAGGCCAACTCGGCACTCCTTCGTCTAGTTTGTAAATATGATCGCTGTGGATTTAGTGGGGGAAAGTGTTAAGTTTCGTGCAGAAAGGAAGTGAGGCAAGTCGTACAGATAGCCGTTTACCTTTGAACACATCGATTTAATTGCCCGACGTCAATATCGTGTAATCATCAGCGTACGAGGTAATAAAAACTCCCTCTGGTGGCTGTGGGAGTTTCAAGATATAGAAGGGGCCGGGGAGAGGACACCACCCTGCAAAACACCTTGATTAATTTTTATCAATTTTGAGTTTTTACCCCGAAAGAGTACGGATGATTGACGACCGTTGAAGTAGTTCATGTTTTTTCGATGTCCTGAAGTAGCATTATGTGAGTGACTGTGTCAAAGGCTGTTGGCAAATCCAACACTACGAGGATCGTTCTCTCACAGGGTGGTTTCTGGTTAAGGCCACGAACTATCTAGGTGTTTATGATGCTAAGTACTGTGGTGGTATTTTGATGGTAGGTACTATGGTTCGATCTAAAAAATTTCTTCGCAGAGTGCCTCATTGCCTTAGGCAATAAGCCGCGCCAAATTTCTTGAAGATATCTCCTCAAATAAAAAAATTTTGGCCACTGATGGAACTCAGATGAAGTTTTTGTTCGCCAAATATGAAATTTTATTTATTAACACAATGACTGTTTTCCATATAAAACATCCTTTATTGTTAGTATTGAACTATTTTGAAATTTCAATAATAAATTTAATCATACATTCATATTTTATTCATATTTAAAAAATTTATATTTATATTCAAAAAACTATAAGAAGCCTTAGAAGCCTTAAAAATTGAGACTCTATTCCATTTTCGTCATTTAAGCACACTCTGCTTACCGAAAAGGTCATATTATGAACCCTAACGTGCGTCTGTGAGACTTCAGCATTCATCATCATCTACTAATGCAGCCGTCAGCAAAATAAGTAAGCATGATTTGCCAAAAACAAATACAACAAGTACCGAGCAAATACACTATTTCACGAAGCAGACAGTCTAGCAAACAGACCAACAAACAAATTTTAAGAAAGTACCTGAGAAACTCAGTAGCGCCGATAGTAAAAGGATACGTATAAAAAATTCATCGCGGGTAAGACGAGAAAATACAACTCCCAAGCAAGAAGGTGAGCATGAAAAATTACGAAGCTTAACATTTATGACAGACACAACAGTTGTTGTTGTTGTTTCTTTACTTTTGCGTGAAGTCAACTTCGAATGATGGACCACATAAATTTGCGAGCAAAGCAGAGACAACATAAGGAAATAGCAAAGGCGGAATGCGATAAAAAAAGTCATAATCAAACGCTACATACCAAGAATGCACGTAATATAACTGTTTTATATCTACTTTTTAATAACTTTTTATTTTTATTTTTATGCAGGCGTATTTATTTTTGAATGGTGGAGCTTTGAATACTGCTGAATCAGCAAAAAAAAAGGGTATGTAGCAGAGAAGACACCACAATAATACAATACAAAAGTCAAAGAAGTGCAGAAGCCGCGTCGGACGAGAATATTTTATTTAAAAAAATATGAAAGAGGCAAAACTCAAGTATTTTATTCACTAAAAAACTTCGAAAGACGTAAGCAATATTCAGCATACGTGAGGTGAGTAAGCAGAAAATACGCCCACAAAGGTATGCAACAGGAAAGGGTAAAAAAAAGTGACAGTTAAATTGCGCAATTCATATTTATCATTTTGCGTAACTTTTCCATAACCTGTTTTTTACTTTTCTATGTGGCAAATATACCGGTAGTGTGTTTGAGAATGGCGTTTTTCTTATACTGAGCCGGAGACAGTCGATTTGTTAACACTGCCTTATCATGCATGCAAATGCATACTTTTAGGCAAAGTAAGTAAAAATCAATGTAAAGAACGAACTTGCTGTCAATTCTAGAGGCGGTTTTGCAGGGATAGTTTATTTTGGTAAGTTTTATATTAAATAAGAACTCCTCTTCCGAAAAGTAGTTGCATCATAGATTTCCTTGAGTTAACTACTTATATTTAAGTAAACTTAAGGATAAATTAAAATAATTAAACTGAACAAAATTTCACGGACTGGCCCATTGTACTTGCTTACCAAGCCAATCTATAAAAAAAATTCACTTAGAACTAGAAAAATTGAACACGAGATTGTTTGAAATTTTGTGTTTTCAATGAAGTTAGGAAATCGTTGAAAATGTTGCACCGAAACAGCGCTTATAAGCGTTGTCTTAGCATCAGAGAAGTAGCAGAGGACCTTAATTTCTGTTAAGTCTGGGTCAAATTGGTTAGGTGATTTTTTAGACGCTGAAGCGGCTTATAAGTAATATCACATAGTTACATTTGTCAACCTGACAACATTAAGTATTGACAATATAGCACACTGATCTAAAACCGACTTTTACTCCGGAGGCTTCTATAGCTCAATAGTACTTTCAAACACTGAACAGCAGAAAATCAATACAGACATAAGAGAATGTAAAAAATTTCAAAAGCCGTCAAAACACTTTGGACAAGTGCCTCGTGATAGTAGTTGTAAGTTTGTACATGCTATTTCTGGACCTAGAAAGCAGGTCCTTTGTTCTATTCCTCTCATATTTCAGCCAATTTTATTTGTCATCTTGCAGCTTGTTATTGTGTTCCATTTGTTCGGTGATTATGCTTATAAAGCTCATTTTGGATCGTACCTAGCGGGCATAGTATTGGCTCCGCTTCGGACTCGTCTAAAGAGGCTCTTAGCTTTGCCAACTTATCCACCTACTCGTTGCCGAAAATGTTCTCTGACCGGGACCATATTATGAACAAGTGAACCTGGCATGTCAGTGAGCTTTGGAATTAATCTTTGGTGTCGAATAGGCAAGCAAAGCGGCCTGGCTGTCCGTGTATATGGTTGCTTTCTATATCTTCTTCCACAGTTATGCAATAGAACTTCACAGGCTTTCACTATGCATAATTCGCCAATAAGTTTCAAAATGTATGATTTCGAGCAAGTAACCATTGCGACTAGCTCGAACAAATTCCTGCCGAGGACCATTTTCAATCACTTTTTGCAGCAATTGTGACCCCATATGTCAACAATAACGCGGCCAAAATTCTATTCCAGGGCTTCAATTGTCTCGGGCGTAACTAGGTAGACAAGCGACTGCACATAACCCCATAAAAAATAGTCCAGCGGTGTTAAGTCGCACGATTGTGGAGATTGTGGAGACTCACGACGGGAGATAATACGAGAGAACGTATCTTTCAATGAATTGATTGTTGGCTGTATGGCATACACCGCCGTCTTGTTGGAACCGAAGGTGGTCCACATCAACATCCTTCAATTCAGGTACGAAAACGTCATTAATCATGACTCTATAGTGTCCCCCATTGATTGTGACATTATTTACATTGGTGAACAAAATTTTTTTGTAAAAATCGGGATCAGCCCACCTTGTTGTTGGCCCATTCACCGAACTTGCGCCGCGCTCTACGGTCGTCCGGCTTCAATTCTTGCACGAGTTGGATTTTGCAAGACCGCAAATCAAGATCCTTACGCAAAATCTTCCATAAAATAGATGGTCACAACTCCAATAGTTGTCTGCAATGACGAATGAACTCATTCAGGTCTGCTGCGATAACCTGCTCCACAGCTACAATAGCGCTTTTGATAGCGCACTGTACAGCGTCTCTGTTCATTGGGAAATGTGCGACGGTTTTTTAAGCTCCTTATGTATAGCTGCAAACGCAACCATTGGTTTCCGGAAAAGGCAAAAGAACAGCTGGTACGATGAGGAGCATAACCTTGTAGAACTCCCTAAAGTAATCTAGTGACCGATGCCCAGAGTAATTAGCTCTGGAAGGAACAAGAGGATCGACACACACCACCTCTTCGTCTTTATGTATTTATGACGCGATGCCGCGATGTCTGAATTTGGTATTCCCGGGAATAAGGCTGTGTAAAGCAACACCAAAAGCTCCATCAGGATCGGGAAGGATCTCTTCGAGCCGTTCGATTCTAAACGAGGTTTCAGACAAAGCGACTTCCCATCATGAGTTTTTTTCAATATACTCTTGGAGAAATCAATTCGGCTTGCAAATGTGAACAGAGAAGTTATAATCTTCTATAAAAGTGTTGGCGTACGCCGATGATATTGATATCATTGACCTCAACAACCACGGTGTTAGTTCTGCTTTTCCCAGAATGAATAGGAAGCGAAACAAATGAGTCTGGTAGTGAACGAAGGCAAGACGAAATATCTCCTGTCATCTAACAAACAGTCGTCGCACCTGCGACTTGGCTCGCACGACACTGTCGACATTCATAACTTCGAAGTCGTAGATAATTTTGCCTATCTTGGAACCAGCATTAACACCAACAACAACATCAGCCTCGAGGTCCAACGCAGAATAACTCTTTCCAACAGGTGCTACTTAGGATTGAGTGGGCAACTGAGAAGAAAAGTCCTGTCGATGATGAACAAAGACCAAATTCTACAAGTCACTCATCATCCCCGTACCTGCTATATGGTACAGAGGCATGGATGATGACAACATCTGATGCGGCGGGCTTACGAGCTTTCAAGAGAAAGGTTCTGCGGAAGATTTATGAACCTTTGTGCATTGGCAACGGCGAAAACCGCAGTCGATGGAACGACGAGCTGTACGAGTTATACGACGACATTCACATATGTACATACAAGGTCTGTCGCAACAGAAACAGGACTGTTAAAAAAACAACAAAAAATTATAATTTTTCAAAAGTTATATTTTTTTATTCAAAGTAGTTTCCTTGTGCTTCGATACAGCGTTTAGCCCGGTCAATTAGCATTTCAAATGAGTATTTAAGGTCATTTTCGGAATGCTCTAGAGAATATCGGTCGTCGCCTTTTGGATAGCTGAAATGTTCTGAACCTAGCTCGCACGGTGCCATATCAGGTGAATACGGGGAGTGGTTAATGGTTAAAATGTGATTTTTGGTCAAATAATCGGTCATAAGCGTCGATCGATGAGAGAAATTTTTGGTCGTCAGTCAATTTGTGCGGAACAAACTTGGAGCACACCTTCCGTAGACCCAATTTATCTATCAAAATGCAATGAATGGAGTCTTTGGTGATATTTAACTCCATTTCCATGTAACGCAAAGAAGATTTATTTATTCTTAATAAATTTCTGCACTTTTTCAATATTGTTTTGAGTAATCACTGAAAACCGCAGTCGATAGGTCCTCACGACCTTCGAACGCTTAAACCACTCATGCACATTACTACGGGATAGGCACTGTTCACCATAAACTTTTTTCACGATTTGAATGTTTTAAACATTTTCCCAAGTTTAAAACAAAATTTAATATTTGCTCTATGTTCAAAATGCATTTTACGACCGATGACCAAAAGCTGCTGTCACTTTTTGATAGTTATCTAATTGTCTTAAAATTTTTACGCAAGTCAACAAAATTAAGATACAATGGTTGTCAAAAAAGTCTTGCGGTATTTTCGCTAGTTGGCGCTGATAGCGCGTAGTTCTAGTGTTATTCGTCGCATCGGGTCTAGTGCTATACCTTTTTGGAAAGCTCATTTCAAAACACGTGTGTGATTGATTGTCAGCTCTGGAGCTAAATAAAGAGAAAAAGCATATTTACTTACAGTTTATGGACCCGATACAGTTTCCATTTCCACCGCACAACGCCGTTTTCGTTCTGGTAGAGTGGTCGAAGAGACCGCCACGCTCCGGAAAGAACAAACCTGTCGTGAAAATTGCGATATAATCGAGCTCGAAAGAGACCTAGCAGCCGTAGGGTACACTTGGAATATCCAATAAAAAAAAAAAATAATAATAAAAATACCGCAAGACTTTTTTGACAACCCATTATTTAAAAAGTTCTGTTTCTTTTGCGACAGATCTTGTAGCTCAGCAAATTAAGATATAATGGCTACGCTGGCCAGGTCATGTCGTCCGAATGGATGAAAACACTCCCGCTCTTAGAGTATTCGACACAGTACTCGCAGGGGGAAGCACAGGAAGGGGAAGAACTTCACTCCGTTGGAAGAACCAGGTCGAGACATACCTGGCTACGCTTTGAATATCCAATTGGCGCCACGTAGCGAAAAGAAGAAACCACTGGCGCGCTGTTGTTAACTCGGCTATAATCGCGTAAGCGGTGTCTACGCCAATTAAGAAGAAGAAGTATAAGAAACTGCACTTAAGCCACTAAACCACCAATTTCTTACATAAAATTCTTCAAATTATTAGCTGTGTCGCAAATTAAAACTGAAACCCAGAACTCTACAGAAACTTACATATCTCAAACTTAATTAATTTTCGCAATATTTCAGGGAGCGCCACACAAAAATGCAGCTCTGCGCTTTTCCACCCCTCTTTCTTAAAGACCACTGCTTGCTATAAAGCAAATTGACACGATCGCTGGCGAAGCATGCAAGAACACACGACTTTCAATTGAAAAGAATACGTTGCGCGTACGCTTACCCGCAATGGGTGCTTTTGAAAACTGCTGCAGACCGACAGATTTATAATTTATTTATAATGCGTTCAAAGTGGAGTTGCGGCAAACATGCTTGAAAGCGCGTGGGAGTATGGAGGGCTCATAGCATAAAAGCTAAGAAAACAAACTGAAGAGGGATAGTAACTGTTGCATCCCCTAAAAATGGCAGGTAAGTACGCGTAAAAGAATGGTATTACGTATTCACTTAAGTATGTAGGACTGCATGTGTCCGTGTGTGTGTGTGAACATGCTCAGAATTTATGTGGATTTAATCTATTTGCAGAGAAATGCGCTCGAAAATGCATACAACGCACAGCCATTTGAGAAGCGTAGCAAAATTGGGGGATAAAACAACCAGCGGCAAACAACGCCGTGAGGTATTTGGATGAAGGGGAATGAGGTTAGGTGAAACATGTTACGCGACACGTTACGTGCAGCGTGAAATGTACCGTGCATACCGCACACATATCATTATTAATGCATTGCTCTCCATTGAATTATATATTTTCGCATTTGAGGTGGAAAATGCAAAGCCGTAAAGTAGCAGCGGTGCGGGGGTTACGCTAACCCACAACACGCCGAGGGGGTCAACACATACGCAATCATCATTTACGGCAAACAAAAAGGACCTATTACATAGCCACACACACACATACACACGTACATATATGGGAGGAAAAGGGGTGCTTCTGAAGTGGCGTAAAAATGCGAAATTGTTAAGTTGGCTGCGCGCTATCGGCCCTAAACCGTTAGTTGGGGTTCAGTAAACCCACTTAGTATTTTCATTTTATTTATATTTTTGTTGTTATTTTTTTGATATGCTGTTGGCTCCAGCGCACAAGTGCATCGATAACATGGAAAAGCAGTTGGAAAACGGTATAATCGTGTTAAGAGGACAATTGGATATTCATGACGGCAAACAACAAAAATACACACAACAAACAACTGGCCTCTACCCGTTGGCTATGTGGCCAACAAAGGACGCCAGTGCTATGGCACGAGCACGAATACGTTTGTGTTGTTGTTGTATAAAAGGGGGTGTATTGCATAAACATTGGGGATAATGGACTGACTGCAGTTCGATATGGACAATATATGATTGGCGGGTCAGTTCATATGTTGAGCTGTAAATTCTATTCGTCGGAGGAGGGTGGGTGTATGGCAGCGCTTCTACGCTTTGCATGCAATCCCTTTCCCAAGTGGGAGTTGTGCGTAGTTTAGTTGCCAATTGATTGTTTTGAAAATGTGTTGGACAACGAACATTGAACACGAAATTGTTTGCGTCCACATAAAGAGTAAAATAAAATACGCTTTTGTACTGCTCGATGATGATGACATGTGTGCAGCAGCGCAAGATAGGAAAAATTGCTAGCACACTTATTTACATTCAGCTACAGGTGTGGACATATTAATGGAGACATTATAAACTAATTTCTATAGAGAGTAAAGAATCCATGATAACTTGAACCACTGCGCGGTGGAAATGTCGCTAGGCTCCGCGGCGTAGTGGCAGCGTGGCGCACTGCTAGCGACATTTCCTTCTCAAACATTCCTCCGAGGGATATGAGGGTGGGGCGAAGTCGCTGGAGAAGAGGCGCAGTGAGCTTTTTCATAGATTGATCGAAGCTCAAGTGGAAAGTTGTAGGAGGAGTCTTCGGTCGGGAGCTCTGAATTAACTCTTGTTTCTGACTGCCAGTCCACTGTAGTGTCTTTCATAAAGAAGTGACAGCTGTTAAGGCAGCAGCAGATGTACTTCAACAAAGTACCTTCTCTTAGGTTGGTATGCATCCAGTCCGATAACAGAGCTGATATACAGGCCATGAGCTCGCTGAAAGTGCGAGTGCCTGGCCACAGCGGAATCGTCGGAACCTGTAAAGCCGTTGAGCTCGCTAGCCAAAAATTCAATTCAGATGGGAACGAACAGGTGTTGCCCGGTCTCCGTGCAAACGGCCGCTGGATCGACGGGCCTCACGGGAGCTCAGTATGAATTGGTCAGCAACCAGCACTTATGGGGTTCGGAAAGCCTTCTGCCCAAAGTGGACCGCAAAAGGACTATGGAGTTACTAGCTCTTAGCAAGGTACACTAGCCTAGCCAACCTAGCACATCACTTTTTATTTTCTCAAATAGGACGTAATTTTTTTTAGACTTTTTTTTTATTTTTTATGGGTTAAGTTAGACGTAAAGTCTGATCCCTGAAGAGATACCACATACAATATTTGTAATATCATGTAATGTCATGCATCGGCAAAATAGCTTAAGATAATCTGGATTCCTAAAGCTAAGAACTCTAAGTTGTTTCGACCATACGCTCGGAAACTCGGGATAATCAACAATGAAGTACCGAGATGATTTCAACGCGATTTCTTCCCAACAACTTCGACAACTGCAATTTTAATCTATCTGCATGGACAGTTATAGGCATGAGACTTTCGACTAGGGGAACACAAACAATGCTGACGCTAATGTGCTAACCGGAAGTCCGTAACTCGAACTGACGTATGGAACGACTTGGCGTATGTAAAGAAGCAAAATTGTCACATTTGGGACGAAGAGCAACCTGAAGAGATTCAAGAGCTTCAAACAACGGTTTGGTGCGGTTTGTGAGCCGGTGGCATCATCGGTCCATATTTCTTCAAAAATGATGCCGGTGAGAACGTAACCGTTAATGGCGACCGTTACCGCGGTATGATAACCGACTATTTGATGCCTGAAATTGAAGCTCGAGAACTCGGCGACATTTGGTTTTAACAAGTTCACGGCACTTCCCACACATCGCATCAATCAATGGATTTATAGAGAGAACACTGCGGTGAGCAGATAATTTCATGATTTCGGCTGGTCGATTGACCAAGATCGTGTGATATCACACCGTTAAACTTTTCCCTGTGTAAAGTTTAAAGTTTATACGGACAATCCCGCTTCGATTCAGACCTTGGAGCAAAACATCACGCGTGTCATTCGCCAGTTACCAATCGAAATGCTTGAACGAGCCATCGAAAATTGGACTCAACGGATGGACCTTCTGAGACGTAGCCGCGGCCAACATTCCAAAAATATAATTCACAAAAAACAAATGCCAAAGAATATTTTTTCGAATGATAATAAACGTTCCCTGGATCATCCTTTATAAATTACTGAAATGACCAGCTAAGTCGATTTAGCTGGGTCGGCCAGTTTGTCCGTCTGTTTACGCGCGAACTACTTTCTAAGTTTTTGAAATATCGATTAGAAATTTTGTCAGTTCTTTTCTCTCCAAGAAGCTGTTCATTTGTCGGAACACCGATATCGGATTACTATAGAGTATAGCTGCCAAAAAACTGACTACTCAAAATCAAGTTCTTAGATGGACATTTTTTAATTTGGAAGGGTATTATAGCTTCGGTGAAACCAAAGTTAACGTGCTTTCTTTTTTTTCTAATTTTATTAAAAACAATTCTAATAATAAGCTCAAGACTGTAGGCATAACACATACAGTTGCTGTATGAGTTTCCAAATAGAAAAGCACTCATTGCAATGCTAGGACCTACACGCAAATACTCAGTTACTCATATACTAAAATCAATCGTTTATTGTTTACCATTGGACATTTTCAATATCTCGCTTTAGAAAACAATAATTTAGTCCGTGCATATATTTACAAAAGGTTACAACAGAAAACGTTACACAGAAAAACGATTTTACAAAGAGAAACAAAATGATTTCCAAATAGCTTCAAACGATTTAAAATGTCACAAACTTAAGCAGTACCTTTGCCATACTGCTCCTAACATATTTCAGAAAAACCAAAACCAGACTTCATATTTGATGTTTAAATGGAAACACCAGAGGTACGCTCTCCTTAAAGCCATTAAAAATAAAATTGTTAAAATTGCATAGCTCACCCACCCGCAGCCATTTCAAGTTGACTGCCAATTAGGGAGTACTTAATTTCAATTTCCCCATGCATTACTTTCACATGCAACCATGTGTGTGCACACACGTATGGAAAACTCCCTGAACATTGTCTAGACGGGCTGCTCGCAAACGCAGCTAACTGAAAGCGTTAATGATGGCGTAGCTTTTGCTTGGTTGGCAGCTGGTGTTGGTGGTGAGTAGCCGTTGGTTTGTGGCAACAGCAAGAATGTGGGTTTTCGTAGAAGACAGGTGTGCAGCAAAACAAAAAGATGGAAAATAAAAGTGAGCAAAAAACGAACGCATACCCGGTGCTTTATTCGAGCAGATAAGAAGCCATTAATTAAGAGAAAAATATTTATTGCTCAAGCAAGCAGGAACAACATATGTACTCAGGATGCGTTAAAGCAGTGCAGGGTAGATTTTACTGGATTCTTTATGTACATACAGGTAACAGTTAAAGAGATTGTAATGTGATATAAAATTCATTTTAATGGATTTTGGAACTTTCGTAATTGAAGAGGACTAGAAGACCAGAATTAAGGAGTAGATGGATCGGATTGAAAACATACTAAAGAACTTAACGCCTTCGAAGAAGAGAAAAAATAAGTCACAACAACAAGATAACTCTTTCTGAGGATAAGGTACCACACATAAGTATACTTTGATTTTATAAATTCATTTGTCTGAATCGAGTGAAAAAAGGAAAGCCATGTGAAGCATAGGATGTTCATATAGATCTGATCAAATTTGAACCGGACAGGTAGACTTAAACCACGCTCGTAAACCGAATGGATAAAAAAACACAGTGAAAAAAATAGAAGGATCAGGACTTGAAAACTGGCGTTTTGACATCAGGGAGATAGCAGAGGATCTCCACATCACTTATGGATCGACTCAGTACATTTCGTTTGATGTTTTGGATATGAAGCATGTTTATGCCAGAATAGCAGAATCTTTTGAAAAAACTTTATTGAGTAGAGATCACAAAAAGAGACAAAGTAACTGAGACCCTACATTCATCGCATTCAAGCCAAAACGTGAGATTATGAATATGACGTAGAAACTGTCCAACAATCTAGCTAATGGCATTCCAAAAAAGGGTCGAAATCGAAGAAATCAAAAGTTGCGGAAGGCATCGAAGGCCATCTTAGCCCAAGCTTATGTGAATTGAAATTTGCATTAAGCGCTATCAAGCTTTTATTGGCTCATGAGCCTAATTTTAAGCTGATAATAATCAATATGCACAGATCTATCAAAGAGTTTAATAAAATATTCGAATGCATTGATAATGAAATTTTATTTCTTCTCTCTTCCTCTATATCTATCTCCCACATGTTCTATATATCTTTCTCTTGCTATCTATCTTTTTCGATATATCCACCTCTGTCTCGTCGCTCTCGTTTTCATTCTCATCTATCTATCTTTTTCCCTCTCTGTCGTCTTCTTTTTTACCTCCCCAGTGTCTTCTCTTTTTTCCTTTCCCTCATTTTCACCTTTTCCCTCTGCCACGTTGTTGTTGTTGTGGCAGTAGAAAAAATTTCTGAAGTAATTGGAAGGAATGCTGCCGGCTTGACAATCCTTGGCCAGATAAAAATTCGGGTCCATTCCGGTTACGTAGACCCGATTGTCGCGGGATTTCTTCGCATTTTCTTTCTGACTCTCCCTCTTTACACCAACGAATCTCTCTCTATTTATCCATTCATCCCTATTTATCTATATTTTTCTCTATATAGACCTCTCTCTCTCTTCCTCTTTACTATCAATCTCCTTCTTTCTGTCGGTCCATATTTATTTCTCTTTCTCTCACACTCTCTCTGCCTCACCCTATCTCTCTCTCTCTCTCACACTCTCACACTCTCTCTCTCACTCTCTCCCACTCTCTCTCTCTTCATCTGCTGATCTATATGTTTTCCTCTATACCTGCGTATCCCTTTCTCTCTCTATCTAGCTATATTTTCCTCTCGTTCTATCTACTTCTCTGGCTCTTTCTCAGCTAGTATTAGCTATTCTCGGTCCTGACTTTCAGCGAACTACAACTACGCGATGATTTTGGTCATTTTGAGGCTAAATAGATACATGCTTTCAACTTTCAACGGCTTCCAACTTTAAAGTCACAAAGAATCAAACTTCTCTATTGATAAATATCTAGTTTTTAATAGACCCCCATGCACTTCATGTAGACCATACTCCAACCATTCAAAACATACTAAACGAACTAATTAAAATCTTAATTATCAACGAAAATCGAGGTAATAAAAATGTGGCGACTGGCAACCGACCTGCTTTCCGCTCGGCCAATATTTGTCCAACGACAACGAAACGCACACATACACACATGCTATCTATTGTAGGTGATTTGGCAACCATGAAATATGTCACAGCCAATTCGTGGGGGTGCCAAAAGCAAACAATAGCCAAATGCATAGCGGTAACCGAGACCAGCAAATGAGGAAAATTACATAGGAACGGGATACATGGCAGCCATCTGTTTGGGTGGGTGTGTGCACGCACTGATTACAAACCACCGCAACCAGCAATACAGAGCGCAAAGCCCATATGAGCTTGAGTTTTAGGTGAAAGGGAGAGTGTGTGAAAATGAGGCTTAGTTGGTGGTGGCGACAGACAGACAGACGGACAGACAAGAGACTTGCAATTGCATATTGCAGCAACCGCACTCGTATGCGGTGCACCACTAAATGTGCATGTGCCCCCCCCACCCTCACCTAGCCGCATTAACAGCAGGAAACTGTTAAGCTGCCCAGCTCAACCGAATTGCAGTAGAGCATCAGCACAGCAGCCAGCAGCTGGAGAGCATGTAAGTGAGATACGGTGTCATGTAAAGGTAGGAGGAGGAAGAGGAGCAGGAGGAGAAGGAGAAGGTATGGGGTGTAGATAGCAGGCGTGTGTTGTAAACTAAAGCGGCACAAATTCGAAATTGATTTTTTTTCTTCACGCCAGAAACGCGCGGAAGGGGCAATCAAGCATAAAACCGCTAATGATGATGTTGTTGTGGCTGCAACCAAAGCTGTTGTTGTGGTGTGGCCGCACAGGCGGCGTTGGTAGGCAAGTAAATCGTCTGACAAATGCAGGCAAGTGCTCCAAGTTCGTGCATGTGTGGGTCTACTTCGTTGCCGATGATTGCTACCAGCTGGTTCCATAAATGCTTGCAACATCATATATCTGTATGTATGTAGGGGTGTAATAAGTAGCACCAAATGACTGCGAAACGACAAATTGCCGACAAGCGCGAGTCACATACAGATATGCGATCATTTCTATATACAGGGTTTGTCCGGAAAGTAATATGACTGAATTGATTTAAAAAAATTTATTGAACCAATCGTTACAATTCTTTAAAAACTTAAAAAATATGCTCCTTGTGCGTCAATGCAGTGCTGTCAGCACGATTTCCAAGCATTGAAGGCGTCACGGAAGGTATTCTCCGGAATGGCCTTGAGAGCCGAGTTGCATGCTGCTTGGATCCTCTGTCGTCTCAAAATGCTTGCCTTTCATCGGCCTTTTCAGGCAAGGAAACAAGAATAGTACGGGGACCATATCTGAGTTATAGGGCGGCTGCGGAAGCGTTGGGAAACCGGCCTTGGTTAGGTGGCTGTTCACAAGAAAGGCGGTGTAAGTCGGGGTGGTGTCGTGGTGCAACTTCCAATCGGCTGCGATGTCTTGTCGAACCCGATTGACCCGTCGTTTGAGTCTCTTGAGGACTTCCACGTAAAACTTGGTGTTCACGGTTTGTCCAGGATTGCCTTTTATGTCAAAAAAGACAATAGCATCGTTTTCACTCTGGATTTGCTCATTCTCCCGGTCTTCATCAGCGACCACTTCCCGGCCCTCCAAAGCTGGGTAAGCTGCTTGATTATATCAAACGTATCTGTTGCAGATTTACCGAGTTTCACACAGAATTTAATCCCCTACCTCTGCTCAAACGAACGGCTTGCACGCCTCACAGAAACACGTCGCGCGAAAAAGTTTTGTCATGACTCTTCAGGTACTCGGAGACAACTGACCAGCCGATCATTTGTTAGCTAGGAACGTTCTCAACCGAATCCAGTTTCGAAGTACATTCGCGGCGGAAGAAAATCAGTCCTATTACTTTCCGGACAATCCCTGTATATATGAGTATTCTCCTTCAATGAGCAATTTTTTCCTTTCATTTATTTACTTTCCATAAAATTAATGTTTACGGTTGCAAAATATTTTCAACCATTTTTCTTCAAATGCAATTAGTCAAGTGTAACAGACGACGCGAAAAAAACAACCGCCAAAGTCTCGCAGACTCTCCCGGTGCGTTACTTACAACATATGTATGTATATATATATCTGTATATATCAAAAGTCTTTTTTTTTCTTTTATTTTATTCCTTTTGTTTTAAATTTTCTGGCACTTTGGTAATTCAATATATTTCCTTTTATCCTTTCAAATGGCTTCTGCAGCCGATTGCCGACTGCCGTTTGCCGCTTTCACAGTTGTTTCTCCATTACCAGCTGTCAATATGAATTTTTCAGCAGTAAGGAACTTTGGCCTCGAGCTTGAATGTTTGCAAATGTCTCCCTCACTTTTCGTTCGTTATTTAAAATGACATTCGTTTTAAATGTACCGTTGGAAACAATATGGCTTTCAGCGCGTTGGAGATCCATGGTATGTTTTTATATGGGGTAGGTAAGCGTTGTGCACCCTCCCACCATGTAAAATTTGTTTGAATTATTGATTTTTACTTTGGGTTTATTTTTAGCATGGTTTTTCTCTTTCGCTGCCAAAGCTGACAGTAGTTAATAAGCTTTAAAGTGGAATATAAAGCTGCTCTTTCGGGTGAATGCAAAAATAGAAATGGTAAAAATGTGAAAAATATGTTGCCAGCTATAATTATGGAAATATAACGGTATACAACACAGCTACTTTTACTATAGGAGGCTCGGTGGGCTTTTAAAGCACGAAGCTAAGCCTAATTTCAAAAGTAAATATTACATTTCGGCTAATTTGATGTTTATTGATTCAGAGGTTCAGTTTTTCGATAATCAAATCCAAAAAATATTGTATAAAATGAGTCTTCATACTAAGTCGAAAGCAAATCTTAAATTACGGCTATTCTTATAGCGAGTAGTTCAGATATGGAACCGGGCATATAATCATATTTGAAACAATTTATAACTCAAGGCAATGGATGCCTAAATCTTTAAACGCATTTTTCACGTAATGCCGTTTTCATAGTCAGTAAGGCAAATTTCTCCGAAACGGCAGAACGCATTGAATTGAAATTTTCGCAAGGCCTTCTTAGATACAGTTGGATGTATAACGTAATGCCGACAATAAAAATCTCGAAATTTGGAATCCCGACAGTCAAAATACCGACAAGTCAAAAAACTCCCTCCCAATTCCAGCTATGCTTTAACTACTCAATAACATTTTTGTAGCACCATCGGTCTTTTTCATCAAATAACTTGGATTTATACATTTCTATTTGTTTCCAGCGACCGTTCTTTTGAGCTCTGACAACAAGTTAGAATCGCTGATGGCAGATTCTTGGTAGCCGAGTATATGAAACCCGATACAGACCTGGATTTTTATCTTACCAAGTCCTGTCAATTCGGCAACATCCCTCCAAATTACTTCAGGGATGTTTTCTATCGCTAAACAACAACAACAGAGTTGGATCCGGAGACTGGAAATACGTTGGATGCGTAAGTAATTCGAAAACCAATTTTGCGATCAATGAAAACTGATTAGTAAATCGTTCGATTGTGAGTTCGTGCGTTACTAACTTCGTTCAGAGTTCTCGCATACCCAACTCTTCATTAACAATTTCGTTCACACGTTCATTTCATATTTTTATAGAGACAGCTATCTCAATATACTTGATTTTACATCAATTCTAAATAATAGTAATTTTGATATATTGGAAGTCGATAGCGCTCATCGAATCAGCTAATGATCTTTACGGAATTTTTCAGTAAAGAAATGAAAAGCCCTTACTATATCTTACGAACCAATTATCCGTAATAAATGTAATTTACGAACGTCTCTTTTGAAGGTTAGATCCGTAGTTACCCCACTCACCCCACCACCAACGTGGATCCGCCCCTGGCTTACTTGACGTAGCCCCACAGGAAAGAGTCTAACAGCGTCTAATCGCACAAACTAGGCGTCCAATTGACTGCGCCAATTCGTGAGATCAAACGTTCACTAAACTTGATTTTTAATAAATCGATTGTGATGCTGTAAACACAAAGGAAGCGATAGACTTCAAGCAACATCTGTCAAATATTAAAATACACACGTTCTTATGGATACAATTATTTAAATAGCTGCGCACGACTACATAACTGTGGAACCACATATTGTCATCCAATTCGGGCCAAAAATATTCGGTTATCATTCAACGGTCGCGATTCCCATTTACAGTAAAGTGACGGTCTTTATTATCACGGAAGAAGTACGGTTCAATGACGCCGCTGGCCCATAAACCGCAACATACCGTAATTTTTTCGGCATGCAGTGGTGACTCATGGAGTACTTGCTGGCTGGTTGCTCAGTCCAATTCACGAACATACGACGATTCTGGTACTCAAGTGACTTCAGTTCTTGCGTCAACTTGATCTTGTAAGGATGTAAGCCAAGATCTTTTCGCAAAATTCGCCACAACGACGTCACAGAGATGAACAACGCTTGAAAGACGGATTTGGGTTTTCCTCAATTGATGCGCTAGCGCAAATTTTTCCACTAGACGTTCAATTGTTGATCTGACTGGACAATTATGACGACTATAAATTTGACCTAGCGCTCTTAAATTTGAGGCCATTGACTACGAATTTCGGTAGCAAATTTTAATAATTTCGTTCCATGGCAAACCTGACTGAAAATAAATATCAAAAAAGGAGAAATTTCTAGTTTTTTTTAATGTATTTAAGAAGGCTACTTGGTTCAAATCGACCTAGAGACATAGCAGCCATTGATGGCTATATGTATGTATGTAGGCTATACGATACTAGAATTGCTCCGAATTTATATTTCAATGGACTATCATTTTACCTATCTAACCCTCTTTAGATCGAAAATTAGTAGCTGGATTTGCAGTTTGACCCGGACTGGTCTATTTAATCCGCGCGTAATCCAAATTACTAATTTTTTTTCAAGTACGGTTCAACTTTTTTTTTATGTGTGAGGGTGAAGGTGATCAGTATGAATTAGTATATATTTGGCTGTTTGTTTGTGGCTTCGTCTCGTGATTTCTAACATGAAATCATACATTTTGGTTAATGTTTTGGGTGGGAACGTGTTAACAAAAACTTCACTCCTTTGAAAGGTCGTAAAAGAGTTAATGCTAGAGGCTTCGTATCAAAATAAATCTATTCTAAACAAGTAAGGAGATTGAAAATCATGATAAAGTGATAATCGAGATTTCATTATCCGTCATTTACATATTTTTCGATCCGTAAAGTTTTACATATCATCATTGGTTTAATGTATGTTTGCATCAGATGGAATTCAAAATAGCGCTATGTTCTAAGAAGGCGTGGTTGTGAACCGATTTCACCCATATTTCGTACATGTCATCAGGGTGTTAAGAAAAACTACACCGAATTTCATTGAAAAAACATGGCGTCCACGTGGGCGACGGCCCATTTTCAATTAAAAAAAAAAGGTGCAGCTTCCTTCTGCCATTTCTTCCGTAAAATTTAGTGTTTCTGACGTTTTTTGTTAGTCGGTTAACGCACTTTTAGTGAAAAAATACGTGTACCAAGTTTCATCATGATATCTCAATTTTTACTCAAGTTACAGCTTGCACGGACGGACGGACAGACAGACATGATTTAGGGAGAAGTGAGACTCTTTTAGTTTTGACTTACAAACAACCGTTATGTGAATCTATTTAGCAACTTTGATGCGAGAGTATAAAAAGGTAATAAAGATTCCATTAGTATAAGTTATTACGAATCAATATAAAATAACTGAAGCCCATTAAAAAGTATCGATTCAATCACTGTCCAAAAATCAAGAGGAAATTTTCAAACAAAAATCTGCGAAAATCAAGATACTTTACTTAAACATTTTTTTACTTTATTTGAAAAAATGATATATTCAATATTTACGCGAATCTCGCTTACAAGCAATCACTGTCAACGACTGTCAGGCGGTACACACTGGCAAAATGCAACAACAAACAATAATAATAAAGAGTATATAAAAATTCAACGCACAGGGCTAGCAATATGCCCCTTGACCGTCAAAGAGCCAACCAAGCATCACACTCATACATATGCACATACAGATATAGTTAAAAAATGCGTTAAGCCTATGGCTCCCGATCTTTGATACATATACTGACTATATGCAGCGCTTCAATCATTTTTCTTTTGGATATAAGCTGTGAGATTTGTTGTTTTTTACATTTTAAAACCACGCAGCCGAGTGTTGTGCAAAAAAAAATGAATAACAACAAAAACAAAAAATTATAATTTATTCGCATTTCACTGCTGCCTACGGCGTTGTGGCGTGGACAAACTTCGTTGAGCGCCGGCAAGTTGACGCGAGTCGGGAATTCAACAGTCAGTTCTGGGTCTGACAATGCACACACACCTTCAGCACTTACACGGCACTACAGGCACAGTACTCCCCGAGCATCATGTCAATGTCACTTTAATGTGAACGCGACCAACTGTCAGCTGAGTGTGTGCTACTTCTTTTTTCTACTTGTATGTCAGTTGTCATTGTTGTTGTAACTGTTGTTTTTTTCCCCCCCTTTTCTGCAATCATATTGTCTCTCTACTTTGCAGTTCGTTGCAGCGCTTTGTTTTTGTTCCATCCATTTTTTTTTTAATTTTTTTGCTTCGAGAAACGTTCAAATGTATGCGCGGGTGTGGAAAGTGTTGTAAAACATGGCAATGGGCTGAGCCGGTCCCCCACTGCTGTCGCTATCGTTGGTGTTTGGCCTAAGGGCATGTAATTGTTGTTTAAGTGCTGCAAATGAATACTCCCGCCGCCGTTATGACCACCACCCTCCGCCAACAACAACGTTCTGTCATACTCCACACACATTTGATTGGGGGAATTGAACCCTGATTTTAAATGACAGTGTACTATTTTTATACATGCATGCATTATATAGGCAAATTTGCTTTAATTTAAACAATTGAAGTTTAATTGAAAGTTCAATGCGACGAAGTTCTATTTATGCAAATGATTAGTATGGGAGAGATAGAGGATTGCGTTGAGACAAAGAAGACAGCTGCTTGAGTACTATTATTTGCTTAACTGATGGTTATTTATTGTCTCAATTATTCACTTTCATTAAATAAACGAAGTTCAGTTAGTTACACAATTCATAACTCCAAAACGCCTGAACCGAGTTTGAAGTTCGTCAATTCGGCCCTCCCCCGAATACAGGTCTTAATTTAAAGGACATTTTAAAGTATGACTTAAATATTAACAGACAAAAAAAACTTTCACATATTTTAACTAATTTTAAGAAAATATCAAAATACAAAAAGCCTATTCGAACATACCAACTGATCAAATTTGACCCGGACAGACCAGTAATTTTTCAAATATTTTAAGAAAAGTTTTTATTTTCGTCTACAAAATAGGCTCCTGAGTTAATACAAGCATGGCAAAGATCCATGCAATTGTTATAAACCTCGACTGGGGTGGCCTCATAACTCCAAAACGGCTGAACCGTTTTTGAAGTTCTTTAATTTGTTCTCCCCCGAATATATAGGTGTTAATTTAACGGTAATTTTGAAGTATGACTTAAATATTCTAGGAAGATATCAAAATACAAAGAACATACTCGAACATACAATCTGATCAAATTTGACCCGGACTGTCCAAAAAGTAAATTTTCACATATTTTAACTAATTTTAGAAAGATGTCAAACTACAGAAACATACTCGAACATACAATCTGATCAAATTTGACCCGGACTGTCCAAAAAGTAAATTTTCACATATTTTAACTAATTTTAGAAAGATATCAAACTACAAAAACATACTCGAGAACATACCATCTGATCAAATTTGACCCGGACAGACCAGTAATTTTTCACATATTTTAACCAGTTTTTATTATCGCCTTCAAAATAGGCTCCTAAGTCAATACAAGCATTCCAACGATCCATTCGATTGGTATAAGCCTCGGCTTTGGTGGCCTTCATCGTTTTCAACGACTTTTGATTTTTTCGGTTTCGGTTTTTGTTTGGAGCGCCATTCACGAGCTTGGTGGACAGTTTCAACGTCGTATTCATTAACCTACGTCTTGTCAGCACGAATAATGCATCATTGATGAATAAAGGGTTCTGGACTATACTTATACCTTCTCGACGTCGTTTTCGTAAAAGTTTCAGATCCTTTGATACGAGTCTAAGTAACTTCACTTCATAACCAAATGTCTAGAGCCGATCCATAAGAAATGTTGTGATCCTTGGACAAGTCCCTCTGAGGCCAATATGACCCCTTAACCTTTTCGATATTATCATCATTAAAGGAGGTGGATGGACGACTCGCATGAGGTAGGTTTCCGATGACTTCACAGCCTTCACACAGTGGACGATGTTACAATCGACACGAGTCTTTTGTTGAGCAATTTTGATTGAACAATTTTTTGTTTACAGTCGAATCTTCATGCAATATTAAATGTATGTTGGTTCCACCAATGCCTACAGTTGTCTCAATAGCACGATAGGTCACATGACGACCTTACAATATCAGTTTGCACTCAGCAATAACGACTTCCGAAACAACTGAATTTGGACGAAATTCGTCTTAAAGTGATCTAAGACCTCGATTGAATTTCCCATATGATCGATAAACACTGGTTGGAGCTTCATCGGCCAAAATTGAATTAAGCTCGTCGATGCACTGTTGCTGAGTTAAACCACGCGGAGAGGTATAAAAAATAATCGCTCGAAAATGTTTCCGATTTAATTTAATTTTTTGGCCGAGATGAATATTTTAAGTTACTGTAAACAACACAAATGCCGCTTGTATGTCGAAATGTTCTGAGTATGTAGAACATCAAAAATGTTAAATTTTATGATAAAGTTGTGAATTGCCAGACCCGAACGATGAAAAGACCACCTTCATATTTAGAGCTTGAACTACCAAAGTTTCATATCTGCCCGACGGAATTACGCAACTTGAAGGCAATTATTTTTTTGCCTAATTAGAAACAGAGTCAATTTAAATTTTTAAAAGGCGAAAAAAGAAATAATACTTAGCTGATAAGTTAAAGCTTTAACATCAAGTAACATCTTCATTTCAACTTTCTTTAACGGTTGTAAGTTTTCAATGATTTTTTAAGCCTAATACTGTAAGTCCATTCTCTATCGCATTCTCTCTCTCTCTATTACGTATATTTTTCTCCTTCACTCACTCTCTGCGTACACTTCGCTGGCGCATGTTATAAAATTTACGGTTCAACAAACTTTGCAACTACTTTTATTCCGCCACAAAACTATTTCCCTATAAAATTTCCGCCACCATCTACTGCTCGCACCAAATTACATTTACTGCACATTTATAGATAAGTTGGTATGTAAACTTAGTTATTACTATATTTGTATATTTACGCTGACGCTTCGGCGGACCCTGCAGGAATATTTATCTGAGAGTGAGAGGAGCCAGAAACGATACTTTTAAATATGGCTCAAGCAGCTTAGGACATCCGGTCTTAGACCATCTTCTGGGTATATCGCGCTGGGTTTGGAACACGCCCAATGAAAAGAAAAAGAACATTAGTAAAACCATTCGCCATAAACAGGACAGGTCACGTCAGGTTCAGACTATGAGGTGGATGCGTAAGAACTTCATAATCAAGTTCACGGAGCTTCTAGCGATTCACGAGGTGTGTGTTCTAGCGTTGTCCTAATAAAACACAATCTATTTTCTAGAGACCACATATGACCACTTCTGGACGATTGCTTCCTTCAGACGGTCAAATTGTTGACAACGTCTGGTGTGGTGTGTTTACAGTGGGTACCTGCTGACGCATGCATTTTCAGTACCAATTGGCAGTGTGGAATGGATACACCAACCACCTTTGTAGGGTTCGAGGACCATCTGAACCCTCTGCCGTACTTTGGGTTCGGCACCCGGTTACAATGCAACTCCACATCGAATGCTCAAAATGAACACCCTGCCTGAATTTGGGTATTAAACCACAACCTTCACGATACTCCCCGTGGGGCCAGGCCGCATGAGCAGGTTCAAGCCAAATCCAAAGGCTCTTGCTCCCGGTGGTACCAGAATTAAGTCTCAGGTCAGACTTTGTAGCCGAAACTACTACCAGTTGAGCTTCCACACTGCTCTGGACTTGAGGTTGGACCCCATACTCTCATCTCACGCACTCACAAATCACAGAAGAACCTGACCTTAAGTTTCAGCCAATTGTCTTGGGCACCTAAATAACTTACTTGCAAACCTTTCAAACGACCCATACTGTTCGGCATTCCACACCGCTTACACCTAACCGTCCATCTGACTAGCTAATCTCCATCCCTCAAGCTTCCTGAAGTCCGAGTACTTTGGACATTCTGCAATAACATGTACCAAAACCTCAAAGCGTGCTCCACATACACATTCCGACCATTTCGATAAGTTTCTATTATGCAAAAATGCATTCAGTGGTCGATGCTGAGTAAGTAGGAAGCCCAAGCTCAGACATAATCTGCAGTCTGGGTTTCCTTCTACAAACCTAACAGCACAAATGTACTCGTAAGGTCAAATTGTTGTCAGTACAGGTCCGTATTAAGAGTTTGGAAGCAGGGGAGCGCCTCATAGTATATTATTGTGGTTTTATTTATGAAAGTTTTCATCATCAGTAACCATTCGCCTCAAAAAAGAATCGATTTTGTTGCGACTCAGCGGGACCACGAATCTTTGACATCAAAATTACCGAAGCGGAATCGACGAAACCAAAATAGCGTGTGATTGAATGTTACAGTAAGTACGAAATGTTATCCTTCTAACGGCTATAACTAATTGTCATCTAATGGAAAAATAATTCATTTCTCCTTACTAGACTTTTTATAATGGCGGTTGCTTTCTATAAATCAATCAATCTCTCAACACATTTCTGTCTGTCTCATAAAATCCATTAGCCCTTTGAAGTCGGCTTACAATGTAAAGGAATAATCGAATCGAATCAAAACAAAGTAAATTATTTTTTCCAAAATTCACAAAAATTAAGTCAAATGGGTAACAGAAATAGAGGATTGCGATCGATTCCGCATTTTTCCTCGCGCAATAAAATTTCCTACAGAGGTCTATAACACCATTAGTACATAATATAAGAAAACTATGAACAATTTAGCCTACTACGTTGCAGCTCATTCTATGCCGACAATAACAACGAGTGCATACATGTACATAGGAACACGAGGCGAGGAAGGACTCAAGTAAACGCAGACGAAAATATACGTACGAAGACTAAAATGTAGCAACAAACAAACACATAAAGGCCTATGCAATGCTGGTACTATAGGCTTGAAAAAGGACAGAACTTGGTATACTATATATAAACATGTACATATATATTTTATATGTACATATGTACAGTAATACTAAAAGCACACATAGCACGATTTAAGCATAGAAAACTGGTAACAATCCTGCGCTTTATCAACTGCACAAACTTCACTCCGAGCAACTATCTCATATCGCCTTAAGCGATAATGTGCGGTGCTCACCCCTCAACTACCTTCTCGTATATACCACAATAGCACACTGCTGCCACCAGTGCCACTCGCGAATGTTGGAGCTGCATTGCGCCCGAACGAAAATGTCCTACGTCCTGCCGTTTGTATGCCGTTGGCGGTGAGTGTACGCAATAAAAGCGCTTCAACTCTAACTCATATCTGCGGCACAAAGAATATTAAACCACTAAAATGCCACTTTAGCATGCAAGTTTTGTGGCATACTATTTTATGTTATTGTTGCCGCATGATACAAGGGTATCATTGTGTGAGTGCTTACGGTAATATGTGGTGTTAAGTGTTGTTGCAGTTATGCTTTTTTCTAGCCCCCCTCCCCCCCTAAAATAAGTACTATCCGCCTAATCTGCGCCTGGGCTAGTTCTTTGGCTTATTGCTACGTTTCATACTTCCTCTTTCGTTTGAGCTGCGATTTAAATTCGTCAGTTGGCGGCTGCTACTTTGCACGTTTGTGCTTTTACCTGCTGAGAGAATCGCATATCCTGACTGTGGACTATACTCAGTGTGGCCAGCTTAATGCGAAATTTAAGTAGTTACTGCTAACTGTATTGCTTTTATCTTTCGTGTCTACGTATAGTTCGCTTCTTGTCGGGCAGCAACTGATATTTTACGCTTTTTATGTGGACGATAACATTACATATTCCTTTTGAGATAAGTCGGAGTATTAACTGCTTGTGGTTTTGAAATATTACTCAAGATTACTCAAGTTTCAATGGAAAATTGTCGATATAGTAATGAGGATAATAGCGTACAAGGACAATTTTTGGAAAGGAAAGAGAGCAAAAGAAAAATAAAAAGCAGAAGGGATCTAGAAATGTATATTTCTGAAAGTGATTCTTAATTTAGGGACAGTTGCTGCACAAAATTAAATGGCGAAAGCTAAAAGGAAGAACCAGAGAATGGGAACAGTGGTGATACCACGTAACTTACAAGAACATAGATAAAATCACGAAATTTTCGCCATCTCTAGTTAAACACATTTTTAGTCACGACTCACAATACTTAATAAAATTTTCTAAAAGGTTCGAAATGTTTTTTGGTGGCCCTCTGAGTTTCAAAAAGCAACTCTTCTGATCCAGACGATTTCCGGAATCCTTTCCAAGACAATTGGGTGGATAACCAGGATTTATATACAATCAAGGACATTCCTGCTTTCTGGGAGCACTAATCGCCAAATCGGTATAAGGGAACTGTGGAACTTTATTTCAAGCTCCTAACGTACAGCTGCAACTGAAACCATTGGTTTTCGGAAAAAGCAAAAGAATAGCTGCTACGATGATTAGTGCCGCCGCTTTTTAGTAAAGAAAAAGCGAAGAAGGTCGAGCAGAACATGAGCAGGTTGGGATAGATACCGAGAGTTGAAGAGGAAAGCGAGGCGCATTTGCAAGACAAAAAAAGAGAGAGGCCGAAATGCGTGAGTATGAATGGCCGATGGATTGCCGGTCGAGCTCTTCAATTACAGCGGCGAAGAACTGATAAGGAGCATGCATCAGCTTCTTTGTAAAATATGGTCGGACGAAGGCATGCCCAACGATTGGAATTTAAGTGTGCTCTGCCCAATCCACAAAAAGGGAGATCCCACAATCTGCGCCAACTACCGTGACATAAGCCTCCTCAACATCGCATATAAGGTTCTATCGAGCGTATTGTGTGAAAGATTAAAACCCACCGTCAACAAACTGATTGGACCTTATCAGTGTGTCTTCAGGCCTGGAATATCAACAACTGACCACCTCCTCGTTGATTTTAAAGGCACCTTCGACAACGTGAGCTGTCTTTTTGCTGCTATTTCTGAACTTGACATCCTCGCAAAACTAATATGGTTGTGTAAACTGACCAAAGAACCAAAAGCTCCGTCGGGATACTGTGCGGCTTCTTCAACCTATTCCCAGAGAAAAAAATTCGAAATGCAAATCTAAATTGAGAAAGTACAATCTTCAGAGTAACTCGTGCCAACAGGTGACACTTCGGAGAGAGTAGGCAATTGGGAAATAAAGTCCTCTCTCGATGAACAAAGACTAAAGGCATCATCCCTGTCCTGCTAAATGATGCAGAAACAAGGACGATGACAACAACTGATGAGTCAGTGTAACGAGTTTCCAAAAGAAACATAACAGACATAACAATAAGAGATATCGACGACATTGACATACATATGTAATTCACCGAATTAAAAGACAGTGGCTGCGCTAGGTAGATCACGTCGTCCGAATGGATGAAAACAGTCCAGCTCTGAGGGTATTCGACACAGTACCCGCCCCGCCGGGGGAAAGACCTGACAACATTTGAAATCTCCAATTGGCGCCAGTCAGCGAAAAGGAAAAACGACTGACGCGCTGTTGTAAACTCGGCTGTAACACCGTAAGCGGTGTCTACGCCAATAAGGACGAGGAAGAACCATAAAATTATCTGATAAGCTTATAAGTACGAAATTGTTTCTGGATTCCTGCTAAAACTTTCAAGATATGTACCCACTTATAATCCACCATAATCCGTTTTCAATACGGAAATAGAAAGTAAACCAAAGCAATTAAATTTAAATGCCATTATTTCTGCATTATTTACAAATCGCCACTTTCAAAAAGCTGTCAACAATATTTTTCCCATTTTCCCATTCCCGAACACCTACGAATCTCACGCAAACAAACCGCACAAATGAATAAATATACAAGCAACACATTTACAGAGATTCGGTACAATAATCCCCTGAGCGTTGACGACGGGCACGAAACCTCAAAAACAACAACAATAAGAAGCAGCGCAGTAAAAATTAAAAAGAATGGAAATGAAACAAAAATCAAAACCGAAACAGGACGTGCTGGGGCGCGGTTGTCAAATATAATGACCAACGGTAATTACGAAACCATAACAAACAAATGTGACCAATATGAAAAAGCAATAACAACAACAGTCAAAAATCATTTTATATATGTATACACACATTGGAATTTTGGAATTGGCAGCTAAAGTGGCATAATATTGGTTATGATGGCAGTGGAGCAACAACAAAATATGTCGACCACCGCCGCCCGTAACCGACCAAAGCCAATTAGAACATGCGGTGACGTTGCGAAATATTGGCCGGCGCATCGAGTGCCAACGCGATGTTCAAAGCCAAATTGTGTCAGGTCACTGCTGTTTGGTAGGATGAGGAGCGCCGAAAAAATATGAAAATAAATGTTTGGCTGAAAAGTTGAACGAAAAAAGCAGGGGAAAGTGCGTAGATTTGATGATTGCTTTCATGTTTGGCGTTGGAAATAGAAATAATAGAATATAGAAGCTACTAACAGCCCGTTGGCAGTTTTACTACCTGTATGACATAACCCATAACCAGGTTATAATGGAGTGTCAAAAAAGTCTTGCGGTATTTTTATTGAACTGTTTTTTTTATTTAAATTGAAATGAATTTTTGATGACTCATGCCCAGCTCTTAACCGATGCTACGGCTGCTACTATGCCGGTCTCTTTCGACCAATTCAGCGATTTTATCGCAATTTTCGACGACAGGCTTTCCGGAGCGTGGCCCATTTTCGACCACCTCTACACCAGAACGAAAACGTTGAAACCATCGTTGTGCGGTGGAAATGGAAACTGTATCGGGTCCATAAACTGCACAAATTTTATTGGCGGCTTGAGATGCATTTTTGCCTTTATCGTAGTAGTACTGTAAAATATGCCGTATTTGCTCTTTATTTTGCTCCATGTTTGCGATGCTATAACTCACGAACGACTTAAAAGAAACGATAGTCAATCAAACACGTGTTAGCGCGTGAAATGAGCTTTCCAAAAAGGTATAGCATGACCGATGCGACGAATAAAACTAGAACTACGCGCTTTCAGCGCCAACTAGCGAAAATACCGCAAGACTTTTTTGACAACCTATTATTAAGTCGCGAGCTAGTCTTTCGGTTTTGGAGATATCGATCTGAAATTTTGCACAAGTTATTTTCTCTTCAAGAGAATGCACATTTGTCGGAACTGCGGATCGCTATGTCATATAGCTGCCATACAAACCGAACGATCCAAATCAAGTGCATTCATGGAAAACTTTCTTACTTAACAAGGTATCTTCACGAAATTTGGCGTGGATAATTGATCAAGGCAACGGTATAATCTCAGCACGATTTTTTCAGATCGGACCACGATAGCTTATAGCTGTCATACAAACCGAACGATCCAAATCAAGTGCTTGCATGGAAAACTTTCTTACTTGACAAGATATCTTCACGAAATTTTGCATAGGTAATTATTAAGAGGGACGCTACAATATCAGGATATATTTATCAGATCGCACCACAATAGCATATAGCTGCTATACAAATTAAGCAATCAAAATCTAGTTAAGGATCTCTTGTGATCGTTTTATGCCATAAAACTGCAACTGTGCAGGGTATTATATAGTTAGCGGTACAACCGAAGTTAACATTTTTTCTCATGTTCATTTTTTTTTGTAAACTCTCTCACCAGTCCACCACGAAATCCCATCATTTTCACTTTTGCCACAACTTTCGCTTAAACTTCCTTTTGGACACCTGCTTGCCAACGCTTTGGGCTGCCATTTAAAACTGAATTAATTTTGGCACAATAACGGTTGGTGTACTTTAATTGCCAGCAATTTAGCGCCGTGAAACTGGGTTTTGGCATTCGTTCTACCTTTTAGCAGAAATTTTCAATTTCGCCCAACCATTTCCGCCGCCGCCGGTTGGCAATACAAAATATGGTTTTAAGTGTCGTGCCCTTAATTTCGCCGCCGTCAACTGGTGTGCAGCAATGTGCGTAATTGTGTAGGTGAGCCAATTGCTGTGCGGAAAGCAGCGAGTGTTGTGACGGTGATGCTCTGGGGAGCAAGCAACAATTGTGTCGCTACAAGCCACAAAACAGCAGACACCCAATACAGAGAAATCCGATGTAGAAGCTTTTAATTGTGTTTATACACAACTATACATAGATATTTACATACATATATACACTCTTTGAAACGCTTCGTCCGAGGTTAACTGCATACCCCCGAGAGCGCTGGCTGCGGCATTCGCAAAACCTTTATTCGTCCTTAATGACTTTCCTAACGCTTCCCAAATTGACAATCAAAAGGGTTTTTGTGTTTCCTCTAATTTGATTAATTACATCAATTCGCCACGCTTTTATTATTTACTCTATCTACTCGGTATAAATGACTGCATAATAACCGTAGACTGACTGGTTGGCGGCTTGACGCAAGCTAAATGTCTGTCGGAATGCCCAGTTGACTGCGCGTTGAGTGGCGCGTTGACTAGGGTGTGTGGGTGTGTGTACTCACTCAAGAAGTTTACTAAGCCGTTAACTATGACTTTTCCAACTTACAGGCCCCCTCCCCCTCTCAGCTTGTCTGTATTATCGCTTAAGCGTTTGGAAGTTTACTCGCAAATTCGCCACACCATCTCATCACCTCGTTTCATTTACCACCACCGTTTGTTGTTTAAACGATTTCTCGTTGTTTTGTTGTTGCTTGTTAAAATTGTTTTGTGTTGGAGGCGTGTATTGTGGGCCCATTTGTCAAGTTACATTTTATTATGCACTTAAATTGAATCCTTGAAATGTTTTAAATCTTATTTACTTTGGTTAAATGCTTAGACATTTACCCATTCGCCCTGCCAGTCGTGCGCGACGTGATTTCTTTGGGTTAGTTTCAGACTGTCGACGTGAATTTTTTTAAATATTATTTACCATACATATATTATATTAGTATGTAGATATGTACAGTGGTGGTCATATACTTAGCACACATCACTCTACCTAAATGCAAACGATGTTTTCTTCGTAATGTTACAAAATTCAAAGGCGCCACTTTGTCTAGACGTGATCAAGGCGCCAATCTAAGATATCGCAAAGTTTCGTCGCTTCTCGATATAAAGCACTGATTTTACTCCATAAAACAACATATTCGAACTGTAGTGTGTTTTTCCAATTATTTTTAGGAACAAAGATGAATTTTTGGCAACTTTCGGCAAGTCTTATATAAAGAGTGATCCATTTCGAGGTTCCCTAATTTTGTTAAAGAAACAACACAGAAACTTCAAGTCTAATTGGAAATGCTTATTATCATTCGAAAGAACGTTCTTTGGCATTTATTTTTTGAAGACTGTCTCTTTCAAATGTTGGCCGCGGCTAAGTCTCAAATGGACCATCCGTTGACTCCAATTTTCGATGATTCGTTCGAGCTTGCTGTGAACGGCGCCGAATCGACTCTCCACGGACTTGCGAACTGGACGTGGTCGATTCAGTCGAATATTATGGATCGAAAAATGCTGTGTCTGTGTGTTATGTTGGTCGTAAGTTGAGCGAAGCGCGCGAAGCACATTATTTACATAACGTTGTGTAATTGGTTAATTCATAGGGATCCACTCCTTAAGGGTTATCTATTGGATTGAAGATGCAGTACTTCAGACAATAGTGTTCTAAATATTGAATACTAGTTTAGATGTTTTGTGGATTACTCAATATCGGTAAAGGCTAGTAGCGGCAACAAGTAAAACAAGAATTGGTTATTGTCTAAACCGAACTCAATGTCCATCTGACCAGCTGAAATCGATATAGTTTTAATTACTTAAGACACTTTCACTTTATTTTTTTTAATACTACATGAAAAATTAATTTTCTTAATAAAGAGACGTCTATAAAAAATTCGGCGATAACCCTATCGACAAACAAATGAAAAGGAAAGTTAAGAAACGCCTAACCTCACCAACAACGGCCGCAAGTTACTTATGGATAATACTAGTTTGGATAACAGGTCTTAGCTGGCAAGGAAGGGCACCTCAGCCTCACTGACATTCGAGTGTGAACGGGTAGGAGCTACACTGTTCTCTTGCCGGTCAGAAGTGAGAGCTTGCTCACCGCTGCACAAGTATCGGTACATGCGCGATCGCTAGATTTTGTTTGTCTAACGTCAATCGCAAGAGAACCAGCCAGCTTTTCGCTTTGAGCAAGATCATGCTTTCCCTGATTGTAAAGATTATAAATCAACTTTGTGTTATTAGTTTCTAAGGTTAAAATCTCAAAGTGTGCCAGTTGCAGAAGCCGGTTTGAGGAATAGGTTTATTTGCGAGAGCAAACATTGCCGATCGCACACCTTTAGTCAGTTCATCCAGTTGAGGTGGCCGAAATGGAAATTAAGCGAGTAAGTAGATTTGTAATATGTAAGTCTTTTGCTATTTTCACAAAAAACTGAAGCAGTCAAAATGCAATTATATTTGGAATGAGGCATATGATCTCGATCATTGGTCATAACAACAGTATTAACACAAACAACAACGTCAGCCTAGAAATGCTACGCGGAATAACTCTTGCCAAAACGTGATACTTCGGACTCAGTAGGAAATTGAGAAGTAAAGTCCTCTCTCGATGAACAAAGATTATCTATAATCTCTCTATAAGTCACTCATTATTCCCGTCCTGCTATATGGTGCAGAGGCATGGACGAGGACAACATCTGATGAGTCGGTATTGCGGTTTTTTGAAAAAGAGGTTCCGCGGAAGATTTATGGTACTTGCGCATTGGCAACGGCGAATATCGATTCGTTGGACCAATGAGCTGTACGAGATATACGACGACCTTGACATAGTTCAGCGAATTAAGAGACAGTGGCTACGCTGGCTAGGTCATGCCGTCCGAGTGGATGAAAATACTCTAGGTCGGAGAGTATTCGACGCAGTACCCGCTGGAAGAAGTAGAAGAACAGGAAGACCTCCATTCCGTTCGAAATACTGGGTGAAGAAGGACCTGGCTATACTTGGAATCTTTAAAGAACGACTGGTGCGCTATTGCAAACTCGGCTATAACCGCGTAAGCTGTGTCGACGCCAATAAAGAGGTCCTTTTCTAATTTCACAAAGGGCTGATAATAATCAGTCTAAATGCGATTTTCTTTGGAATGAGGCATATAATCTAACCTAAAAAAACTCCCGACCGAATTGTCAAAATTAGAACTTTATTGAGGCCGCTAAACTCAATAGATCTTGAATAGAACTTTTAAGTCTACTGGGCTTCTCGATAAATATACAGCATATATTTTATCCTTCGATGCCGAGAATGATGTTACTGGCGAAGAGAATAATTGTTATGATATTTTACAGCTTTTAGCGGTTTCAACAAAAGCTCTCGATTAATTTGGGTGTTTAATTTGAAATTGATAGAGGTCAGTCTCTATAAAATAATAACGGAATTGTACCAAAGCTGACAAGATAACGCAATTATATAATGTTATATGTGTAAATATGTTTTAATTATAAGCGACAGTTTGACATATTACGGTACAAACACATTAAAATCATGAATACCTACATACAAAGACATGTCCGAACATAATGAGCATGTTAGCAGTCAAATGAATGAAATGATCCATTACTAATAGTAATAGTAATACAGTTACTATGACGACAATGACATAAGTCTGTCAAACTTGACACCCTCGCCAAAACATAAGCAAAAAAAAGCGCAAATTTGAGAACAAGCAATAGCGCGAGCGACAGGTGAGATGACCAGAAATGTGTTCGAACACAAAAATAATAACAAACAACAAATAACTAGAGGATATTGCAAAAAAAAGTTTGAAAGGTAAATAATAACGGAATATATTTACATATATACATATGTATGTACATATGTACATACAGACACACAGTCGAAAAGTTTAACCTTTTATGAGTTCATTTTATGGACAATAGTGGCAGGTAACAGACAAATGTTTTGCCATTAAAAAGCCAGACCGTCGACCAACCGACAGGCAAACAGCGCAACCGACACAAACAGGTGTGCTGTATGAGCGCAAAAACAGGACAGAGGTTATGTGAAAATGTAAAAGGAGCGCGCGCGCCTTTAAATAGGAAACTGGAGCACCGCGAGATAGAATGAGCAGAGCAACAACAAAACTGGCGGATGAGATGAGCTGCATAATAAAAACCGCAGACAGTGAAAATGTTTATGAAGCGGTTATAAGCTGGCTGCGCCAAAAATAAAATGACTGGAGTAGAATAGTCAGCGTAAGTATGAGCAGTTAGAGTAGAACGCATACACACACGCAACAGTTGTTGGAGGCATTAAGTTTACGGACCGTTGGACTTGTGGCGGATATGCATGTTGAAGAGCAGCGCAATGAGAGAATGTGTGAGTGTGTGGAGTAAGCGCATTCATATGCTTAATGCTGTTGTTGTTGTTGTTTTTGTCAGTCAACCGCTATTATTGTAACCACATATTCGGTGTGACATAAAAGGCTACATTAACTTTTATGTGGCATAAAATTTAAAGAGGTGTAAAAATTGGACGGTCCAGTGATTAACTTAAAGGATTTTTTGTTGAAATATGAAAAAAGTTGTATGTTGATATACATATGTATGTATATATCCATATAACTGGTGGAAGAAAACTATTCGCTTTTCAAAAAATTAAAAAAATACTCCTTAAGAAGTTAGGCCAGTCTAGAGTCCTCAAAGAGTCTAAAAAAAATATATTGGCATTTTGTTACAAAATGGGGTCTGAAACTCGTGTCAATAAAAAACGCGATTTGAATCTAACGGGAGATCCAAGTAGATGTACTTTTCTCAGTACCCTTTTTTTACAGACCCCGCGTGAGTCGTGTCAAGCTGTCATGTTATTTTTTTTTCAGTATAGTTTGACATTTCATCATTGAAAGACTTATGTCCAAACAACTTTTACAAATCGTTCAACTTCTTTACGAAAATTCACGTTCTGTAAAGAATGTGGTTCGCGCACTTCCTTAAACTTAAGGTCAACATAATCGGCTTACTGACCGTATTATTCGCGACACCATCACCCATATTGGATAATATTCGACCGGATAGACCACGTCCAGGACACAGTGAAGAAAATATAGCAGCCATAGCTTAGAGTGTACAGGAAGACCGTGGAGAGTCGATTCTCAGCAACTCGGAACGACTTGGCGCATTTTACGTCGAGATCTTAAGCGTAAAAAGTACTGATTGTGCAAGAACTGAAGCCACTGGACCTTCTCAAGCGACATCGCTTCTCTCTGTGGACTCTTGAAAACAAGAAGATCCGAAGCTAAATTTGACGCATTTGGCTCAATGGGTATGTAAAAGAGCAACCATTTGAAGAGATTCAAGAGCTGTCATTTCATCCAGAAAAAAAGAACGGTATTGTGTGGTTCGTGGGCTGGTGGAATCATCGGTCCATATTTCTTCAAAAATAATACCGGTGAGAACGTAACCGTCAATGGAGACCGCGGCAAGTTAACCGACTATGTGATGCTTGAAATTGAAGCTCGATATTTGATTTCATCCAAGACCGCAATGGATTTATTGAGAGAAAATTTCGGTGAGAAGAAAATTTCACGCCGTGTGTGATATCACATCGTTAGACTTTTCCTGTGGAGACATGTAGCTATCTAGTAGTGGAACAGAAGAGGTTACGGAAGCGCCGATAGCGGTACTAGGGTGCCTTTCCTTGCTACCTCACCAGCTTTACAATTTCCTGCCATACCGCTTTGGCCTGGCACCCATACCAGACACCCTATGCTATTGATAGTGAGACTAGGTACTCCTTAACCAACACTGAACGCACCGTTAATGAGTTCCAGGCTGGTACTGCCGTTCTGCTGAGTAGACGGCCAGACTGTACTCCGGAGAAGTAAATCTACTGCTATCTTATTACAAGCCCGGCTAGGAAGACACTGTAATAGTCAGGACGTCTGAAGCTGGAGTTAATAGAGAGCTTCTGATAGTAAACCCCTCCACCAAGCTTTGACCCACCCTTAAAGAAACTCACTGCTCCTCTCCGCCAACGGCTTCTTCCCACCCACAATTCTGTCCCCGGTATATAGGCAGAGGAGCCACCAGAGTTCGGTTTGGCGACTCCATGTACAAGTGAAATCAAAGTGTGTGAGGATATCCGAGTGGTCAGATACGTGTTATTTTAAGAACCCAGATTCTCTGAGTCTGATAGGAACTTACACCTTCCGACGATGTCTATGGACACTATGTGCAGGATGGTGTTAAGTGTCATGGTCGGAGTGGACCTTAGAGTAAGTGTGGTCTTTTCCAGAGGACTCCATCACATTATGACTCCATAGAACATAATGGGCTTGGGTATGGTGTCGTAGAGCCAGAGGACCGCTTTAGGTGGGAGACCACCCTTCTTGCCTATTGCTCCTCTATAGCAAGAAAAGGCAATCTATGCTTTTTTGCTCTCTCTTCGGATCCATGAAAGTTTCCTATCCAGGATGAGCCCTAGATATTTCACTGTATCCGCCGGTTGCAAACGGATGCATCCCATTTACCGCTGCGGTGCCACCAGGATATTATATCTTCAAGTAAAAACAACCATCTCGGTATTATTTGGGTTGATGGCGAGGCCACTTCCGACTGCTCGATTTGTTACGACGCAGAGCTATCCCTGCGTCAACTCATACACAGGGACTTTCCTTTAAATCCTTAATAAATAAACAATTTTTAAATGTTAAATTTTTTAAACATTTTTATCTGCAAAACAGAAATAAGTTTCAAATTAATTGCCCACAATGCCTTCACCCAACCATTAGCTTCAATAAACACCGCAACAATTATTAGTGCAAACTAGCAAAATTCAATATTTTCTACACAACTTTTTCACACTTTTCAATAACGCCCTCATACTGTTGCCGGAATTCCAATAAACTTATTTCCGGTCTAACGCTATAGAAATAGAAAGAAAGTCTATGGACGCTTGCGTGGGCCACACAGACATTCAACGAGCCTACAACGGCAACAACTCAAGGAAAATAACAAAATATACGCCCAGAAAATACGAGAATGATGGAAAAACCAGTCGAAGACTTGGCCAACGTTCGTGACGAAGGCAAAATGTCAATGACAAAGCAAGCGAGAAGCAAGCTGTCTTCTTAGCAGTTGGGGAAAATAAATATAATGAAAAGGGCTAAGTGCTTGTGGTGAGTTGTGTGTGTGTGTGTATGTGCGTCGGCAACATTGATGAGGCCAATGTGGTGATGGCAAGCTGAAGAATGATTTCTTTTCTTCGTTGCAATAAAGTGGAATTTATTTAGTTGTCAAAGTCTCTAAGGAAGCAGCAGCTGGAGAGCAAGAGCAAATATGCAATAGAGATGCATACACACACACATAAACATATATGTATAATACCTATACAGCAGTATCTGTGAGTGCGTAAGTGCGTTTGCAGTGTGGCATTCCAATAGATCAATGAGAAGAATAGCACACAAGTGTGAAAAGCAATACCAAGCCACTTCCGAAGTCTCAAGAGCGGCCTAGGTACATATATACACGTGTTCTTATATGTACATATGTATGTATGTGTGTGTGTATAGCCGAGTTAAGTTTCTTTGCGTGCTTACGCTATTCAAGCTTTGTCTATCTTTGTTGCTGTTGACTGCATGCTCGTACAGCAGTTGCTATTGTTGTTGTTATTTGGCGTTAAAGCCATTGCTACGTTGCGCTGCGTAGCTTAGAGGAAAAATCTAATTATCCATTCCGGTCAGGTTGTTTGTATTTTCACAAAATGTCATCATCAGCTGCGTTCCTCCTGCCAACCAGTGAGTGTGGTGCTCCAGCTTCATTATTTCGCTTAAATACATATCTATGAACTAGTATACAATATGCTATATGTGTGCATGTGTATGTAACGGCGTAACAGCCACGTTCGGTTTATATATGGTATATGGATGTTTTAACGCATTTGTTGAATGTTTTTGATGATGCCCACTAGGAATTGAAGACGTTGATTTAGAAAAGGTTATTTATTTTTTCACTGATTTTGGTTGTTTTTTATTTCTTTTATGTATAAACACATATTTTAATATTTTTGTTTTATCCTTATTTTTTATTATTTTCGTAGTTTTTGTTTTTGATTTTTTATTTAAAACTAAAATTTTTTACTATGTACATATTATAATTTATTTTATTATTATTTTTTTTTTTGCAATTATGTGACCTGGTCTACGAAAACCGAGCTAGCATATATATAGTTTTTTTTAAAAATAAACAACTTATTTTCGTCAGTTTCTCGTTATCTTTAATTTTACCTTTTTTTAAACATATATTTTTTTTAAATGTATTATTTGTTTTATTTTTTTTTAAACATTTATTTTAATTATTATTATTTTTTTTGAATTTTTTTTTTTTTTTTTTTTTTATTTTACATATATTTAATTTTAACTTTTGTATTTTTTATTTTTTTAACTTTCTAAATAAAATATTTTTTCCTTTAATGATTATTTTAAATTTCTTTTTCATTTATTTTTCGTCTTTTATTATATATTATATCTTATTTTATCATTTCAATTTTTGTATTTTTTATTATTATTTTTTTTTATTTTTTTATTAACATTTTTTTAATTATTATTTATTAATATATTTTTTTTGTTATTTATTTAAATTATTATTATTTAAAGCTTATATTTTTTGAATTATTATACTTTTGGTTTTTATTATTGCTTTTTTTAATTTTTTATTATTTTTGTTTTATATTTATTTTTAAATATTTGCATTTCTTTTTCATTTATTTTTCGACTTTTTCTTATTTTAACTTTTTAATTTTTGTATTTTATTTTTATAATGTTTTATTTTATTTTTTTATTATGCACTTTAATTTTGTTCTGTATGCTTATTTTTTTAAATTTTCATTAATTTTATAATATTTTGTTATATTTTTATTTTTTGTATTTATTTTATTTTTTTTAATTTTTATTTATCATTTTTTTATTATTTTTTAATTATTATTTATTATTATATTTTTTATTTTAAGCTTCATTTCTCAATCTTCTTAATTGGCGTAGACACCGCTTACGCGATTATAGCCGAGTTCATTTCTCAATACCTTTTATATAAATTAACGTATTTGATTACTTTTTTAAATTGTATTTTTTATCATTTTTTATTAATTTTATAATATTATGTTATATTTTTATTTTTTAATTTTATATTATTTAGAAGATTTTTCATAACTTTTTGTTGTTACATTTTTATTATTATTTTTTTATTATTTAACTACGTTTTGTCTCATTTTTATATTAAATTTTTAATTCTTTTGCTTATTATTTTTACTTATTATTATTATTTTTATTTTTAAAACTTTTTTATTTTTATTCTTACTATTTATATTTGTTAATACCTTTTAATATATAATAATATATTCTTGTTTGCGACGTTATAATTCACGAACGACTTAAAAGAAACGACAATCAATCAAACACGTATTAGCGCGTGAAATGAGCTTTCCAAAAAGGTATAGCATGACCCGATGCGACGAATAAAACTAGAACTACGCGCTTTCAGCGCCAATTAGCGAAAATACCGCAAGACTTTTTTGACAACCCATATTATTATTTATTATTTAAAATATTTAAAATTTTTTAATTTGTTATATATATTTTTTTTATTTAAAAAATCCACAAATTAACTATTTTTCCAACTGACAATTTTCCATTATAAAATTTATCACATGTTGTATGCGCTTGTTATCCGCACATAAACTTTCACGCTGTCACATGCCTGCGACTCCATAGGGATAAGGTATAGCAAATAGCTTATTTCAAAGTCAGGATTCACATACATACATAAATATTTAGAATTTAGCAGTTGCTTTTGTGGCAATGCAGATGCAGTGCGTGCACAAAATAGCACACATACTATATTGTATAACTGAGGTTATGTAGTGCATAATTCAAAGTTGTTATTGTGTAGATAAATTCGACTATTTTTGCGCAGACAACCATAATACGGGCTTCGGTATTGTTCGATGAACGAAATCGTGAATGCAATTTAAAGTAAATTTTTCGCACGAATTATTTTCAATAATATTTATTTAAATAAAAATATAATAATTCTAAATTAAATATTTAAATAAAAATAAAACCGCAATTTTTTCGGGATCCCGAAAAATTTTAATACCGAAATTACGGGATTGAATAAAATATCTGCAAATGAAGAACTTTTCGGGATCCCGAATATGAAAATTTTCAAATCCCGAAATTTCGGGATTGAACAAACTAAATGTAACTGAACATATTAATAAATATATAAGTGTACATACAAAATTACACAGATATTTTGTGGTATTGCCTTATGTTTTATGATGTTCAGTAAACTTTTCTCACAAAGTAAAAACACTCTGCGCGTTTCTGCTATTACATAATAACAATTTAATTTGTTATATTATTGTCAAAAATGCATATTTAAATAAAAACAAAATAATTCCATATTAAATATTTAAATTAAAAGTAATCCCGAAATTTTTTCGGGATCCCGTATAGGAAAAGTTTTAAATACCGAAATTTTTGGAATTCAATAAAATATCTGCAGATGAAAAAAAAAAAACGGAGTCCCGAGTATGAAAATTTTCAAATCCCGAAATTTCGGGATTGAACAAAATACACGCAACTGAACATATTAATAAATCTATCAGAGTACATACAAAGATATAGACATATTACCTTATGTTTTATGTTGCTCAAGTGTTATATCCTTATTATGGCATACACCTACTTGTAAATACAAGGTGCGTTCCAAAGTAAAAATGCGATAAATCGATGTTTTGGAGATGTTCAATTCCATTTCCATGAATTTTAATGATGATTTCGGCTGATTTTTGATGAATTCACGCACAGTTCGATGGAATTTCCGGTGATCACGGATTTCGATTGACCCACATATTAATCGTCATTTATGTCCTCACGACCACTTTGAAAACGTTGAAACCACTCGTGCACTCTGCTACGGGATAGGCAATCATCGCCATAAACTTGTTTAATCAATTGAAACGTTTCGGTAAAAGTTTTACCAATTTTAAAACAAAATTTAATGATGGCTCTTTGTTTATTTTCGCACCGATAACACAAACATACTGACACTTAAAACGCAATAACTTCACTTCCAATCGATGAAATGTCATGAAATTCTCACTCTCACTCGACATATAGATGGCGCCACCAGGGGGCGCTAGATTCAAAAAGTCCTGTTTACTTTGGAACGCACCTTATATATAAAACATACATACATACACACATAAGTATACGTGCCTCGACATGTGTATTGCTGACGAAAGTTTGTTTCGCAATTTTCCAATTTCTAATTATAACGAAACGACAAGTTCCAAGGTCTGTGAACTTGTATCAATGGCACGGCATATTGAAGAGAGGCAGCGAATTGATGAAGGCACCACATCGGCAAATGCCGGCAATATGAAACATGTTAAACAACCTTCGACATTGCGCTCTCTTGGGTATGAGCAAAGAAGAAAAGGCTTACTTTTTCATATATTTTTCTGGCATTTCTCGGCGGCAACATAATACTTTGCAGGCGCTATCAATTTGTCCTTCGATTGCCATAGAACTTTGCCAACCAATACATAGTACGTACAAACCACATAAGATGTGTAAAAGTTCTTAAAGCCTGCTGCATTAAAACTCGTACTACACGTACCATCTTAAGTGGCCAACGAAGTACACACGCACAGCATCCGAAGAGTCTAAGTCAGCTGGCTTGTGTTAATCCATGGTGAACCTTCAACTTTAGACTTACTCTCCGCTGCACTCCGCTTTGCTGCCGCACTTTACACTGCTTGACTGTTGCCAGGCGCACTCACTACATGTCTAAGTATGTGTATATGTGTGAGTATGTGGTTGTGTGTGTTCGTCCTGTCCATTTGAGCTGTTTTGGTGACTGTTTGATGTGTGGTTTTAGATTTACAACTACGCCTCTACGGTGTAACGCCTCACAAATTAAGTCAACTACTCACAGACTGCAATAAAATACCGTTGTAACTTTGTTAATTTTATATGAGAGTGGAGAGAGTGACTCTGCTCTTAGACCTTTAGTTTTACTTACTAAATTTGATTAGCCGAATTCTTTTGATTTAATTTGCAGCTAATTTCGTGGCTTCATTATTAAGTTATTTTGCACAGACACCACATGTGGTGGCCAGCGATTATTCTCATCATGAAAATACTTAAGCTTCTGCCATCTTCCCTCACTCTAAAACATTATTTAGCTAAATTATGTTGTGTTACTGAGTATATTGCGACCCCATTGGCCCGCTAAAAGCGGCGACGTGCCGAGACTGTTGATTTCGTTTGATGATGACAAATTAAATTGCAACAAACATTTTTCGGGGGTTAAATGTGGGCTTGTCGAGATTGTGCTCTTATGAAGGAACATAAAAACGCTTTTGCGGGAGAGCTTAATGTGTTGCTTCATAAATATAAAAAAAAAATCATACATGGGAACACACACAAATGTAATTCGAAACTTTGGTACACATAAATATGTATGTATGTATGTATATATAAACACAAATATTTATGTACGTGCATACTTAAATACCTATAAATATTAAATATTAACTGAAATAGTAATGGCCACGATAATATGCCGGTTAGCCACGATTTAAGCATTATTTTGATTTTAGTTGCTCATACGCCAAGGAGTACAAGTCGGCAAACATTTTGAAGGAGGCGAATAATTTGTTTTATTTTTTTTTCTAAACATTTCCTTTAAATTAATTATTATTTGTAATTATTTTAATTTTTTTTATTAATGTATTTTGTATTTATGATTTTTGTTTTTAATTTTTGTATTTTTTATTGTTTTTCTTTTGCAATTATCTAAAGAAAATATTTCCTTCTTTTATCAATGTTTCAAATTTCTTTTTAATTTATTTTTACTTTTTTTCTTATTTTTAATAATTTTTTATTTTATTTTTATTATTTTTATTTAATTTTTATAAATTTTTTTTAGTGTGTATTTTATTATTTTTATACTGTTTTAAATCATTATTTATTGTTATATTTTCTATTATTATTACTACTTTACTTAATATATTTATAATAAAATATTTGTTTTACCAGATTTAATCAATATTTCGATATATTTTTTTTAATATTTAGTCATTATTTATTTATTTTTAATAGAAAAACTATAACATAAATACAAAGAAAATATTCAAAAAATAGCATAACAAAAAAGTCGTTTGATTTAAAGCGTATTTAAAAAAAAAATTTAAAAAAAAAATTTAAAAAAAAATAAATTTAAAAAAAAAAATTAAAAAAAATTAAAAAAAAATAAAAAAAATTAAAAAAGATAAAAATATATATTAAAAATATTCATTTTGAGAAAAAAAGTGATAAATAATTTAAAAATATTGAATTAACGATGGCAGTAGAACAACAAAAGCTATTTGTTACCTATTTTCGATAAATATTCAGAAGTTCACAAGTTTTTATAGAAAAACCATACCAATATTGATGGCATATGATTAGTACACACTGATAGAAATGAAAAGATCTGAAATTAACGATAACAAATTCGTTTTTTAAAAAATCTATAAATATTGATGAATTGAAGTACTTATCGATTTTTTATTTAATAAACTTTATTTTTATATAAATAAAACATAAGATCGCCATACTCGTATCAAACGAGAGGCTGGTAGAAATTAACGATAACATTTACGATTTAAAAAAAAATCGATAAATATTGATGTATTTATCGATTTTATTTTTATTTAAACTTCATTTTTATTGCAATAAAATGTCTAATGTAAGATCGCCGTACTCGAATAAAACAAACCACTAGTTGAAATGCAAAAGACTGATCAAATAGAGATTGACAATACAACAGCAATAACGATAAAAAATCTTATCGATATGTTTTCATATTATAAAAAAATTTTGATGGAAAAATCATTGAAATATGGATAGAAAATAATGTGTGAATATAGAAAAGCGATATCTAAAATTAAAAATAACTAAGTCGATTTTTAAAAATATCGATTAATTTTGAAGTATGAGGTTTGCTCAAAAAGTATCACGAATTTTGTATTGAATGTCTATTTTGTCTCCTTCAAAGTAAACACCCCCAGATATAGTTCACTTCTGCCAGCGTTTTTCCAACCCTCAAAGCTCATAATGTGAACTGAGGGAGATGTAGGTGGGTAAAATTCGCTGAAGGAGGTGAACATATAACTTAAAATGAGCTTATTCTCGAATGGGTCAAAGCTTGAGGGGAAGGTTGATAGATGCGTCTATTGTCAGGAACTACCTATCAACTTCAGCCGAGGTTATTGGCACTTTGGTAGCGATAGATTTACTGCTCCGGAGTACAGCCTCCATTCACTCTGGTAGTAAGGTGCTGATACTAGCTTTGACTTTTGAATGCGTTACCTTGTTATTAATAGGACCGAGTCACTTTGTAATAAGACCAGTATAGAAACCAGGTCACAGCGGATTCATAATACTAAAGAGCAAGTAAGAACAGGCAGCCTAGCCCCGCTACCAATACAATTTGAAGGGATCGGTGCTCCACTCTCTTCTTGGGTTCGACCACTGAATAGCTGAGCTTCGCGGGAGCTTACTCCGTTTCTCCGATACTTATTCGGCGCAAGAACAATAGTAAGAGGTGTAGTGAGCTCTTTATCTTCAAAACGTTGTGGGAGTTCATTGCCCATTCGGTGTCCACGCTGTTAGATTGTTAATCGGATACCAGCTGTAACAGTTGTTTAGAAGCAGACGAAGTAGAAAAATCTCAACACGAAACGAGGCTTAGACACTGGGAGTAAACCCTTTCAGATTTCACACTGAGCTGGTGGACATCGAAATTAAACGCCATCGCAGATTTGTATTGGCCTCAAAACTTATAAGATCAGATACAGTAATACTATTTTATGGCTTCACAAAGGACTATATATAGTAGTTCAAGTGCGATCCCCATCTTGAGGATCAGCCTTCGAACCTTACGGTTACCCAAAAGGGTCGAAACTGACCTTTCGGCTGGACAGGGGTTAACGACCGTTATGTCAAATTATTGGTCTGATTTAATGCCTCATTGCAGAAAAAATGGTCCCACTGGCGTAGAACAAAGTGTCCTTCACCATGAAAATGCCACAGGCTTACACTTCCATCGTCGCCACGGTCAAATTGGTCGAAGTAGGTAATGCTCCGTCTATCAGATTTTCCAAATTTGGTTCCGTACGACTTTTTTTTATTTCCAAACGTGAGGAAGTTGCTTGAGAAGAAGTTTAACTCGTATGAGAAGGTTATCACCGCCTTCACAAATGTGCGATCCCCATCTTGAGGATCAGCCATCGCACTTAACTTAACTTAACCACTTCGATTACGAACAGCGTCTGTTGTGAGTCTAACATTTGTCGAAAATATGCCTTTGAACTTACCACACATTTTTAGCTAACTTATAGTTCAAAAGTTTCTTTATTGAAATAATAAAAGTCAGATAATATACAAAAAATTAGCGAAAAGTAGAAAAATTAAATTAGTTATCGATAAAAATCAATACATTAAAAAAAATTAGCTTAGAATTCAAAATTAAACTGATGTTGCAAACAACAAATGATTATCCAACAAAAACTACAATACGCCTAAAAGCAGGCTATGTTAAAAAAACTTCGCTCCCTAGCCTTGAAGAGCTCAATGAAGATGCGTGAAGTAAGTATCTCGAGTAAATAGATATACCCCACGCTTCTTTCGTTGCGCACCTTTGGCCATAATGAATATTGTCTGGCTTTTGATTGCATTGAATTAAGATTTTATTTACCTGATAAACATAAAATTTATATGAAAATGTAAAACAGCAAATCGAGGAAACTGAATCTGATGGTTGCGGCATAGCAAATAAATAACGAGTGAAAGAAGGAGGGCCAATAAAGTAGGAGCGACGACACAATGGCAGAAAGTAACGGCAGCACGGAAGAGATGCAACCAAAAAAAGATTAGCGACGTCGCAGATCAAAATGCGGATTACAGACGCATAACGCATGGATGCGGCGATAATAATGCAAAGTGTATCGAAAAAGTGGCATGACAATATATGCAATCAAACTGCTGACAAAGCTTATAATAACAGAGTTGCATATACATATATAAACAAATATACACAACAAATGTGCTCTACGTACATACATATGTATGTGCAAATGAGCTGGTGTCTGCTGAAAGTAGCAACAAAAAATATGGCGAGGTTACACCACATATTCGCTACTTAACGGACGTCAAACAATATGGCAACAACTACGCATACACACACAAACAAGTGGACGAATGCGTGTGATTGTGTTGTATGGCGCGTGTGGGGGCCGAACCTAATGCCTCTCAACCGGCAACCAACATTGTACGAGCATAGAATTTATTATTTCCTGGAAGACACGAGATGCTGGTAATGGCTGTGCATATGTATGTAGGTATGTGTATATGTGTGTGTGTGGTAGGCGCTTCAAGTCATGCATAAGTAAAATTAGTTGATGACTGTTGCATGTGCCCCAAAATGGGGTGACAATTTGAAAAAATTACCGACATTTGTCAATGCTTGTTATACTATATTTCTTATGCTCCACGCGAATCGGCCACGTGTTATAAATAGTTACTGTTATGTACATATGTATATATTTTTTGTTATTTTTCATTTCTTTTTGAGCTAATAAGCTGTGTCATTGAGTTGGAGAGGAAAAATTATGTAGAAATTACAAAAAAAAATAATAAAAAAAAACCAAATCATTTGATTTGTACCTTAAGTTACGTAACATTATGCAACATGCTATAACATAGCACTATTTCAATATATAGACACATAATATGATTTATTTTTTTTTACAATGAATAAGAATACAAAATAGATTAACATAAAACTAAAAGCATAACAAATCACAGCATGACATAACATAACATAGCATAACGTAACATAACATAGCATGACGTAACATAACATGTCACTTCATAACACAATGGAGGATGCAGCCATGTGTAGAAGTTCACACAAGTGAGGAAAGTCCTCTGAATTTACTTGGAAGTGGTCAGAAACGCTTCTTTTACATATGGCTCAAACAGCTCAGGACTTCCGGTCTTAGACCAAGTATCCTCCTGGTAGCCAAACAACATCCTTTTGAAGGCGAGCTAAAGTGAGAAGGCAAACATCCCTCCCCAGGGTTGTGCGCTCAGTTTGGGACCGGCCACGTAAAAAAGCACTTCCAATAAAAAGATCAAGACAGCCTCGGATAAGAGATCCCCCCTTTAATGATTACGATTTCTCTTGAGAGTAAAGGCTGACATCACCGCCGTCCAAGAAGTGCGATGGATCGGACAGGAACTGAAACGAGTAGGTTTTTTTGGCATTTACTACAGTGGCAATATAAAGGAGCGCAAATTCAGTGTGGAATTCGTGGTGGGAGAGAGACTCCGTCGCCGAGTCCTGGCATTCTCTCCGATGGATGAACATCTAGCAATAATTCGGATCAAAGTGAAGTTCTTCAACATATCGCTGATTTGTGCCCACGACCCGACGGACACCGTTGTTTATATGATGAAACATCCCAAATTTGTTGAGGCTGATCGACTTCACCGGGGCCCAAAATATAGTTTTCGATAATTCTAGTTTCCAACATAGGAAAATTCATCAACACCTGGCTGTCTCTTGATCGAAAAGCCACCAACCAGATAGATCATGTTGAGATGGACGGAAGATATGTCTTCCGAGGTCCTAATGTAGACTCGGCCCATTATATTCTTGCAGCCTAGATACGCACCCGCCTCTGTGCAACAAAACACGCACGTCAACAAATACAAGGAAGGTTCGACGTCGAAAAGCTGCAATCACAACAGACAGCCGAATGATTTTCTCCGCAAAAGAATAGAGGCGCCGAAATGCGTGAGTATGAAGTGCTTGACAAACTGGACGACAGTGGTAAGCTCGAAAATTCCACGAAAAGATGCGGCGACTAACATAAGGTTTCAAGACCGGAGCATTCTCTTGTAGAACCCCCAAAGGTGATCTAGTGACAGATGCCCAGAACATACCAAAATTATGGAGGGAACACTTCTCCAGCCTGCTGATTGGCAGTGAAGGCATAACATCAGGAGATGGCGAACCCGTTTCCTCAATCGATGATGATGTAGCAGGCGTTCCATTGCCCGACCATGAAGAAGTTCGAATAGCAATTACAAAATTAAGACGGCTACGCTGGCTGGGTCATGTTGTCCGAATAGACGAAAAAACTCCAGCTCTGAAAGTATTCCACGCAGTAATCGCCGGGGGAAGAAGAGGAAGACCTCCACTCTGTTGGAAAGACCAGTTGGAGAAGGACCTGGCTCTGCTTGGAATCTCCAATCGGCGCCAAACACGCAAAAGGAAGAATGACTAGCACTTTGTTGTAAACTCGGCTATAAACGCGTAAGCGGTGTCTACGCCAGTAAAGAAGAAGAAGAAGTTTAAAATTACATAGTGGCAAATTAAAAAAAAATTATGGATGAAATGGAAAAATAATTAATTTCATTGGTTAAATTGAAAGAAAAGTTTTAATTACAAAAATGAAAATTATTAAAAATTATTTACGTGGAAAGTTCAATTAAATTTAATTATTTTCGGCATGAAAATTTTTAAGTCATGCCATTAATATACATCAAATATACATACATTATGTACATATATACACATGTATGTATATATAAGGTTACGCCATGTGGTTTAATGCTTCAATCAATCACATTAATTTTTATTTTAGTCATTTTGAATATGAAATTACTGTAAACCGAGAGATTTCACTTCAATGCAACCCGATCAATGTGCAATGTGTGCTTTGCATGCTTCCGTCCACTTTAAATTTTAATGGTTTTCCGATAAATGCGCCATTGTGGCAACACTGCACACAAATTCAAATAAATCAAAATTGAAATCAATTTCTTTTTTGTCTCGCTTGCGAAAAGAAATAGTGACCGGAAAATTGTAGAAATATCCGCTCAAGCCTGCAGGCAAATTAAAAGGAAATCAAAGCAATGAATGGCGAACTTAGATAGAAAATAAAGCTAAAAAGCAACAACAACAAAGTAACAATCAATAGTTTTTGCCAGCAATTGCACGAAAAAATACAGAAAAACGCACACACAAACATACAAACGCGCTAACAATGCAATGCAAATGGAAAACGGATTAGAAAAAAGAAAGAAATAACGGAAAAATCAAGAAAAAACTGTAACTTCGGTTTCAACGAAAATAAAATACCCTTCACAGGTTACGAAAAGATAATTATCATGATTTTGACCCATCGGTTTGTATGGCAGCTATATGCTATAGCGGTCCGATCTGAACAATTTCTTCGAAGATTGTACCGTTGCAGTGGACAATAATCCATATCAAATTTCATCAAGATATCTTGTCAAATGAAAAAGTTTTCCATACAAGAACTTGGTTTCGATCGTTCAGTTTGTATGACAGCTATATGCTATAGTCGTCTGATCCCAACCATTTCTTCGGAATTTGTACCGTTGCTTTGGCTAATAATCTGTGTTAAATTTCGTGAAGATATCTCGACTAAGAAAAAAGTTTTCCATACAAGGACTAATTTTGATCGTTAAGTTTGTACGGCAGCTATATGATATAGTGGTACGATATCGGTGGTCCCAACAAATGAGTAGCTTGTTGGAGAGAAAAGAACATGTACGAAATTTCAGACCGATATCACAAAAACTGAGGGAAGAGTACGCGTATATAGAGACAGACAGACAGACTTCGCTAAATCGACTCAGCCCGTCACTTTATAAGACCTCCAACGGTTCGTTCTAAGTGTTACAAGCTTCGTGGCAAACTTAGTATACACTGTATAGGGTATACAAAACAAAAACGAAAACCAAAAAGTAAATCTAAAATCAAACTTTCCAACGAATGCCATTGAAATCAACGCTGCACCTTCAAGTGTGCGACTCCGTCGTGACACCCGCGGGACTACTGCGCGCACTAAGCAATTCAAAATCAAATCAATGCGTCCACCAACGTAATCGTGCCACAGACAGCTGACAGACCGACGATGCGGCGCTGCAACTTTGCCTAATGGAGTCGGTTTTAGCCCGCTGCCTTGGCGTTGTATGTTGCATGCTGTTCGACTGCCTTTTAGCGGTGGCGGCGACAACAAACAAACGCAAACTGGCAAGCAAGTTGCAAACACACACACATCCGTCGATCCACACACTCAACTTGACGCCGGCAAATCAATCCACGCTGCTAACTAAACTACAGTTAGTAGTTGCTGCAAGTAAATGATCAATAACAACAACAACAAAGTTGCTATCTGTATTTACAACAATAATAAAAAATGTCAGCAACAGTAACAGGAGCGATAAAATCAAAGTCACTTTGGACCACACACAAGCGCTGCTTTGGCACTAGCCAGCAATAGCAATAATACCAACAACATACAAAATATTTACAAACATTTTCGATGCGAGACAAGATTGCAACAGGCAAAAGCGCAGCAAACAAAAAAAAAGCAACAAAACAAGACCAAAATGTGCCGCACTAAACTGCAATCATGTAAGTTTACCCAACGAGCGTATAGTATCGGTTAGTTATCGGATTGTTAACCTATAAGGTATACAAAAAGGTGCTGTAATACGAGAAATTGTGAACGGTTGCCTTTGTTGTTGTACTTGCTGAAACCGATCTGTACTTGATTCTGAGAAATGAGGCGAAACCGAAAATTCACTGGAGACACTGAAGGCCATCGCAGCAGAAGCTTATAACAAGTGAATGAAAAATTGGATTAAGTGTTGGCATGCTTTTATTGGCTCAAAAAGAGTATATTTTGAAGGCTATAACTAAGATTCGTATGCAGATACGTGATTATATCAGTCCGGGTCAAATTTGATCAGATGGTGGATGACCCCCCACTATGACTGTAGTTGCTGTTGTGGCAGAAAACATTATCCCAATCATTCTGAGAGCAAGAACTATCTTTCCTGGTCTTTTTTTAGCAAAATCAAAATCAATTTTTTTAAAGTATCAATTCTTATGTTTACTAGGCAACTTGGAGCACTATTCGCATGCTGCATTGAAGTTTCAGACTTCAACTACTGTACGAGTTCACTTCGTGTTGGCATAACAACAACAACAATAAGACTGCTATAACAACAATATCAACCTTTACTTGGTTAATAGAAAATCAATTGAAAACAAACCGTTGAGGTTCATATGGTGCTTCAAACACAGGGTGGAAGGTACATATTTGAGGAATAAAGTATTACATGATATTGTGAAAATTTACTTTAAATGTACACATGGTAATGCAACCATTTTGAAAATTCAACTGCATAAAGTAACGAATTATGGTTAGTCTTTCATTGTCACAAACGCAGAAGTTCGGGTTTTCGAACGAACATCAGTTACTATTATCAAACACGCCTCAAGAAATTCTTAAGAAATCTTTCAAGTTGGCAATCCTTGGTCTGTTAAAATTCCGGGTTCATTACGGTTATATAGACACGACCGTCGTGGGAACGATCTGCCAGTTGTTGTTGTTGTAACGGTTATCCAGACGCTGTTTGGGCGGCAAGTTGTAAGTTACCTGTGATCAAATTCATCTAGCGGGAGGTCCAGCAAACATGAAACCAAGGCGCACTAACCGACGTAGCTTACGGTGATACTATTAGAAAACGTTTAACTTTTACCACAATCTTCTGTAGCAAATATGAATTGAATCTATTCCTCATTCCCAATTTTAGTCACCCTTAATTTTTTATTTATTTTTTTAATTTTTTTGTTTTTATTTTTAATAACCTCTAAAATCTCTCAACTGACTTTAACTAACTCTTACAAATCGAGCTGTCGCCCAAAAGTATTTTGACATTTTTTTGGAAACTTACCAAAATCTAAATTAGTTTTTATTTGCAGCACTATAGCAACACCTTTTGTTACAAACTTCAAAAAAAAAAAAGAAAAAAAATAGTAAACATAACTGTAATATGTACATGGTGCAGCACAGACGCAAACTACTGCATAGGGCACAACAGTTTACACAAAAAATAAATCGAAAAATGCAATCAAGCAAACTTGAACTTGAATTGTAAAGTTTCCAAAGCAACCAAATTGGTTTTAGTTTTTGTGAATCGTTTGCTTTTTGCTAAAGCGGTTTAGGAAAGTTTAGTCAATTTGGCAAAGGTGAAAACGCAATTTAATTTTTTTTAAATGTTGATCAAAATTGAAAATTTTATTTGATGTAAGTATGTAGAATATGTGTATGTATGTATATATGTACATATGTATGTATGTATGTATGTAAGAGAGGCTAAAATACAAAAATTATTAGATATCAGAAAAATATGTATTTAACAAATTAAAATAAAAAAAATATTTAAAAATTAAAAAATATATATTAATTAATTACAAAACAAACATTTAAAAATGTTTACGAAAATTATTTAAAATTAAAAAAAATCATTTAAAATTTGTTTTGTTTTATGTATTTTGAATATTTTTTGGAGAAGCCAAAACTTCAAAAAAAAAATTATGATAATTTAATTTAATTTTAAATTAATTTTTTATAAAACTTAGCATTTGAAATTCGTATTTTGATTCTACAAATTATAACAATTTATATAAACAAACACATGTATGTATGTACATACTTATACTTGTATATGTACATTCCTGTGTAAATACTCTTGAGCATAATCATACATAATAAATAGTAAATATTTTTAAGCTAGTCAAATACAGATTTAGAGTTCAACAACCTTTATCCGCACAGCCGAAAAAATTTATAATTTTTGACTATAAATCCACTAACGTCATCAAGTTTATATTTGAAAGGGTAGAAACTAGCCAATTCGAACATAATTTTAAAATATATAATAGTGACACTCATTTAATGTCACAAGCTTACGCACTTATAGCAAAAAAATGGCAATATCGCGAAACAGCTGTTCGCTTTTACATGCAATTTATTTTGCGACAAAGTTGCAACCAAACGAGACTATTTTCAGTGGCATTCATAGCAATTTGCCACAAATCACAATCTGTTTTGGTTTCTTCGCTTTAAAAAACAGAAGAACCGATAACTTCGGCTGCACCGAAGCTATAATACCCGTACCCTTCACGAGTTCACGAGAGTTTGGAGCGTTGCCTTGACCTCTACACCAAATTTTCTTAAGATATTGATACATATTTTCAAACAAAAAAATTTTCCACCGAAGGATTAGTGTTTGATTGGTTAATTTGTATGGTAGCTAGATGCTATAGTTGTCTAAATATGTTCGGATATTATAGCGCTGCCTTTGACAAAAATCTGTGTCAAATTTCGTGAAAATGCCTTCTCAAATAAAAAAAATTTTCCATACAAGAAAATGAGTTTAATGGATCAGTTTATATGGCAGATACATATATCCAATGTTCAGGGTATAACAAATACCAATCATAATTTCTTCACTGGCGTCCATTATTTATTTGAAATGTAGCGATAAATATATTTTTCTACGCCACTGAATTCAATGCTCTCTGAGCCTAAATGCAATTTTTCATACTTCTATTTGCATACGCAAACTGAATTGTTAGCGAATGCAAAAATATACATACATACATGTATGTAGCTGGATTAAGAAACAAAAAAAGAGAATACATAGAAACAGACGGGGTTATAGATTTTTGATGCATTTGCAACAACCAGGCTGTTCACTTACATACATACATACATATGTATATTCCATTCAAACTGGGTAACTGCGCGAATTAGAATAGGGATAAAGCGTAATAGCGGCTTTGGAGCACAAAAGCCATTTTCAAAACTCTGGAGTAGCTATGTACATATGTACATATCTGCTCACTACAAAAAATGCAAAATCACAAAAATGGGTGTGACATACATTGTATGTATGTACGGATACATAAAGTATGAATTTCTATAAATATGTACATGTGTACTATATATAAGAACGTACGTAGTTGGATCGTCTAAAATCATACATATGACAATTTATTTTTAACAATAACTCAAGCCCAATGCAATGCTTGATAAATTCTAGTGCGCTTCTTGGAAGTATAAAATGCATACACAGTTTCAGTTATTTAACTCAAAAAAGTTGCATTTACGTTTGAGACACAGCCACGCATGACAATTGCGGTTGAATAAATACGAAAATGCTCAAAATTTGTGTCAAACATGTTTGAAAGCTAATAAAAGCATATAACTTTTTTCCAACTGGTGACTATTGAAGAATTCCTCGCCACATTTCTACGAATATATTTTCTTGTTTGGCTTTTCTCGCTTCTTAACTGCTTTTGGAACCGCAACGCTCAAGCAATATAGTTACATACATATAGCACATACAAATATTTTTGAAATTTTGAATATGTACATGACTTACCTTCTTTTTCAGCAGCTGTTAGTTCAGCGGCAGCGGTTGTAGTGTTTTCAGCTGGATGCACCATGTTGTTGTTTAGATGTATTTGTTTCAAATTAAAGAGCGTGCAAAACCGATTTTAATTTAAAAATATACGCCTATTATAGGAAGAATATTAGTTTTTATTTTAATTATTTTTTTGAAGTTAGATTGTCTTTTATAGAGTTTTTGAATTTATGCAACGAATAATTTTGTAAATCAACTGGATGTTTCAAAGTGTACAGAGCGATGATGTATTTTGGGGGTAAAAACTTGCTGAAATGGGAAAAAAATAAATTACAAATTATTTACATATGTACGTAGAGTTAAATTGTATGGAACATATACATACATATATACATATTTCATTAATTAAGATTCATATCTAAACAAGTTGGCCCGTATTAGGATTATGGCTGCTAACACGTCTAAATGCCTATTTTAATTTTGGAATAAAAAAGATGATATCGTCCTAATTATTTTAAAAATACAAATTTTACCCACACTTGCTAATACCAATAAGAATAAGTATGGATTAAATTAAATTCCAATTTTGAACAAAAGGATTTTAAAATCAGAATGCTTTATTATTAAGGTAAATGAAGACATAATACCCTTTACAGGTGCATTTATTTTATGATAAAAGGGTTGCAAAAAAAGAAGAAGTTTCCTTATACAAATGTACATAGGTTGTCTCCACTTAATATATCCAATTCAGGGTATAAATATATTTTTGCTACTCCTTTTTAATATAAGTATGTAAGTACTAGGCTACTAGGCAAAAATTTAATATGCCAAGTGCGCGATCATTATTGCTGCTCTTTGTTCTGAGTTGCATAGCGTTTTTGAGACATGCCCGTCAACGCCATCGGCTGTCATGCCCATGAACACAGAAACAAAGTGGCAAACAATGGGATAGGTAGCAACTCCACTTCAGTGCAAAACGACATCAACACTATATAAAAACATACATAAGTATGTACATACATACATATGTATATGGATAGGAAATAAACAAAGAATAAAAACAATTGATCGTTGAAATAAACCAGCTGTTCTAAACTTGGAAATTGAGATTGCTCAGTAGTTTGTATATAAGCAGCCAAGGAACATGAAATATGAAGAATAATAAGGAAGCGTAGAATATTTACATCATTAAGCACAAATCATAACTTAAATTTTTTGAGTAGGCGAAAGAAAGGAAGTGTGCTGGCTGACAAACTGGTTTTCTTATTGGAAAACTCGACGAGTAGGTGCTAAAAAGGACAATACAAGAATTATTTGTTTTTTTCACCAAAAGCGACGGTAGAAGCAGATAATACTTACATACTTATGTACAATATACACACACGTACGTAATAAGGTGCTCCAAATTGTGGAAATAAGTTTTTCAATATTTCAATAATATTTTATAATAAAAGTTATATGCACATCATTTTTATTTCGCACTAGTTGAACTGCACTTTTTGCACAGCTATGCGGCAAAATGGCCGTCTGCAGCCCACTCGTACTTACCGAATATAGCAAATGATGAGCTTAATCCAATTGGAAAATTCTTCAAAATACAAAATTGTTTCTATAACACTTTTCTTTAAAAACACCACAAAATATGCAGATCACTAACTTTTCTTGCAATCAATCCTGCAGCACTTTGCAAATTGTTCTAAGAGAGAGTCTTTCTTGTATTATTGGCCAGTTTTTAATAATTTCACAGAAACTATGCACTAAAGGCAATGTTTTTTTTAAATAATGCGATCAACGCTATGCAAACCGATAATATTTTAGCAAATTAGATTATTTTATTAAGAACTTTGCACAATAAAATAGGCTTGAAACTTGGTAAAAAAACCGGTGAAAGAAATCGATGCACTAATGAACGAGTACAAATTCAAACACAAAGTAATTTTCAAGAGTACGCTGCGCAGACATTTTATATGAGCAGAAGATGGCAAAAATTACAAAAGCACACTTCAACAACAAAATACATCAGAAAAGTCAAAATAAAAGGAGTTTGTATTGAGCGGCGAACTTGAGGGAAACAAAGGCATGAAACAACAAAAACAAGTGTATGAAAGATGATGCATACAAACGGCAAATAGTTTAGTGCTGCCACACAAGTGGATGTGAAGTTATTGCGCTGTAAACTTTGCTTATTTAAAACTGTTCTAAGCAAGACGCATTCAATAAATAAATTCAATAAACCAAAAACTGAAATGTAAAGCAATTAAAATAAAAATTGTAATCAGTCTGGGTTCTAATACATTTAATAGTGAAATTAGTTATAATGCATTATAAAATTTATAGTACGCGAGAGTGGCAGCTCGTTGATCTTCAACTTCGCCTGCTGTCGCGCAGCTTAGAGTAAATAAACAAAAATACAAAACCAAACAGCTGAAAATCAAAAAGCAAATGAGCAGCAATTTCAAAGTCAAGAAGAGCAAAGAGCGCAGCAAAATGAGAGAGAATTGCTTTTACCGAACAACAAAACATAAGATATTTTTAAAGGGCATTTTAAAATTGTAACTGTTTAACGGAAATTATTTTAAAAAGTGTCGATAAGGTAGTAGAAAATTTAAATTTGTTGCTTAAAGCAAATAAAATGCAAATTTTATTGTTGAATCATCTCGCAATGCTTAGCTGAGGTGAGTGTGCTTTTGAATTGTTTATAAAATGTCAAAGGTGTATTGACGGCATGCATGTGTGTGTGTAGAAGTGGGCATACAAACTAGTTTTGTGCAAAAAAGATTGCGAAAATTGCAAAAACGCCGCCAAGAGATGAAAGAAAAAATATATAAAAAAAGTAGCGCAACAACAAAATCAAATCAACGTATTCCCCAATTAGTACCAATTTCACGTTAGTTTTTTTTTGTTTTCGGGTGCTGTCTGATTAGCCTTTGCAACCGCAGTAATTGACGGGCTACCTAATTTCTGTTTTACTTTTATTTTATTTTCTCTATGTGTATGTACATATGTAAATACATAAACGCAATCATGATACATTCATTTCTGTGTTGCAGGCAGTAGAGGTGGAGATGAATGAAGTCATAATCATTTGATAGGCGTTAGAATTTGAGTTTTGTAGGTGGTTATAGTATTGTTGGATATAAGTAAATTAAAATTATGTGTACATACATAATGTTCACACTTATGTATTTAGCTGTGTATCTTTATACATATGTATATCAACATATATTCATATGTATGTACATACATATATACATACATACATATGTAGATATATATATATGTATATATGTATGAATGTTATTTAGTGCCTCTCATTATAGCAATTTATCACTTTATAATTTTCACAAGCAATTTGACATTTTAATCGACTTCAATAGCTAGCAGTAGTGGCGTTAGTCACACCAAACGGGATTTTATAGTTGTTGTGTCAATAAAAAAATATTAGCGCAAACAATTTTCATTACAAAACGTGACGTACTAGTGCAATGACTTGTTCACCCGAGCTCACAAGAAATAATAAAAATCAAAGCGGAACAAATGAAAAGACTGTTATGGAAAAGCGATCACAACAAAAGCGGAATGTGTTATTTTTTATTATTTCATCGAAATGCATTAGTAAGCCTCCGCGGATGACTGCCACATCTTTTCGAACAGCATTTTGTTTGTGTGGAATGTCTTCAATTTGCAGTAAATATCGTCTTATTATTGAACTTGGCAATAAAAATTTAAAAATCCTGAAAATGTAAGATAAAAAAAACATATTTGAAAATGTATTTTTAAAATCTTAAAAATGTAAGACAAAAATATTTAACGGTGAATATATGTATGTACATTTGAAAAGAGATTAAAAACTTCGTACAAAATAAAATTTATGTTGTAGAGAGACGGTAAAATATATGAATGTAAGTCAAAACAAAGTTTTATGATGAATATATTTTCAAAATGCGTTTTTAGATAATTATTTTTTATGTGAAACAAGTCCACATTGTAAATGTAATATTTTATTTTTTTATTTTTTTTTGTACATTTAAACCAGTTAGGCATGCTTTGACTATGCATAAATTTTAGTTACAGTTCAGACATCACCATTCGCCTATATATCGGGTTTGTGTCATTTAAATCAAACTTGATTTGTTGTTGTGGCAAACAGTGTTATGCTGCAAATTTTATACAAATACACTTTATACAAACCAATTCATATGTCATGAAACAAGTTGCACACCAAATAATTGCATTTGTTTAAGAAAGTGTAAAGTTTTCACTTTTATAGGTTAGAGTACATTTTAAATTATAGCCTGCTCACTAAGTAATTGGTCCGAAATAATGATTATAAATAATATATTGAAATACTAAAAAATTTTCTCTAAAAAAATTGCAAGAAAAATAATTTTTTTAGAGAAAAAAAATTAAAAATAAAATTTTTGTAAAAATTAAAAATAATTTTTTAGAGAAAAAAAAAATGAAATTATTTTTTAGAGCAAAATTTTGTTTAAGCTTCTGAACAGGGAAAAGTAACAGTAACAATAAATAATAATATTTAATTACAAGAAAAATATTTTTTTAGGGCAAAAACTTTGTTCAAGCGTCTAAAAAAATGCAAATTTTTAATGTACAATTATAAATAATTTATTTATTGTTTGTTTTTTTTTTTTGTAATCCCGATATTTTTAATTTATAAGTAATTTTGTAACTTCTATTTCCAAATACCGGATTAAAAAATTAAAAATAAATGTTTAAAACCAAATACTGGATTGAAAAAAATTAAGCCTTAAAAGCCACATTGTTTTACTGTTTTAAAAATAAAATTTTGATCCCAAATATAAGTCTGAAATATAAAACAAAAAATTTAATCTCAAAATTAATAATAAAAAGTTTATACCGGATCGAGAACAATATTAATCACTAGATTATTATTAAAAAAAAATTAAAAATATAAAATACATTTGTTTTTAAATTTACATTTTTTCGAGTTTGCATACTTCGTGTTCTACAATTGGTTATCATTTGAAAATCTAATATATAATTTTTAAAAAATCTTAACTTAGTTTACACTTTTTGTCATATTTACATCTATAATTATAAATTAATTTATTACATTAAAAGCAATTTAATTATAAAGTTTCATTTATATATATATGTACATATGTATGTATGTATGTAAATATTTGAATTTTTATCCCTTTCCAGCTTTTAGTTTGAAAAAACATTTTTTTTCATTAAGTTTTTAGATAAAAAAACATATTTTTTAAATTTTTAGTCCCAAACATAAATAAAAAAATTCAATACCGAAATTAGAATTAAAATTGAAACATTGGAATTTGAAAAAAGAATTGCTTTTTTGTACCTTTTCAGCTTTTAGTTTGAAAAGTATTTTGTATATTTAAATTTATAAGTTAAAAAAAATTTTAATTTTAAAATTTTAGTCCCAAACACAAAATAGAATAAATTAATCTAAAACATTTGCATTTTTTGGAAAATTTTCAAATTTGAAAAAAATTGTAATTAAAAACATTAATCCCAAAGTTAGAAATACGACTTGATAATATAATATTTAATCAAAAAATTCACAACCCTACATCCACAGCGTCTGCTAAGCAACAAATTCACTGACATAATGCCATTTAAAGCCTCCGATGCTAGCGCTGCGTTATCTTTAGTTTATGTAATAATTTATTGTTATGTAAACTTTTATAAATGTTTATATACAATATACACACACCTATGTATATGTATTTATATGCATGGTATATACAAAAAATATAAGTAATAACTCAGACAAATTTCCGATTCACGAAAAAAGTGTTCCACTTAACTTCAATCTTGTAAACCAGATCAGCTGAGGGCAACAGATAACCCGCACAACAATCGCTTGTAGCAACAATAAACCAATTAAATAAATTCAAAATAAAAACAAAACTCTAAAAGAAAAACTGAAGACAGATAACAAGACTACCAACAACAACAAACACAAGTAATTTCTATTAAAGAAAGAAAAAGAAAAAGTTCTTTGACATCCCACACGATTTTGAACCTGAACTCGCCGCCACAATATAGTCCAGTGAACTTAGAGATGCAAAGAGAAGGCTGTGGAAAGTTAGTTAACGATAGTTGAGCGGCGGCGGTTGTAAAATATATTTGTCTGCTGAAAAAGTAACCGGAAATGATAATATTGGTGTTTAGGCGGTAATTGGTAATTACTTTTATTCCAATAATTTGTTTTTTATTCTTCCACAAACGATTTAATTGTTCAATTCACAACCTGTCGTAAAGCATCGTAAAATCGTAAAATTATAAATTTTTACACTTGTTTTTTATAATTTATAATTTTGATCAAATGGAAAATCTTCAGATTTGATTGTAAGCATAAAAAAGTAAAATACCAAATGGGAAATTCTTAAATTCTTTAGATTAAATGAAGATGAGACCATCATTTTGTCAAAATTTAAAATTATTCGGTCATTGCCTGTATTAATTTTTAATTTTTTTTTATTTACTTTTTTTTTTTTATTTTTGGATTTTTTGAAATTTAAATTCATATTAAAGCTTCGAATTGGAAAAATGCAGAAATAAATTATTAACATTTACCGGTTACTTATTAAACAGAATCTTCATGTGTTTATACAAACATAAATAATAAAATACTCATTGAAAGGGAGTTCTTTGAGCAATAGGTGCATTTGTACCTAGTTTAGTAAGAGTACATGCAAACATATCCATATATACCGGTACATGTATGTAAAACAATTCAAGTTGTTATGTTGTTGTTATTTTCTTTTTCACTTATCCGCCTGATCGCTACATTCTTTGCACCTCCAGCCAAGTTCGCCAATTTCGCCTTTTAGTAACGACTCATCGTTATAAGCGGGTTTTGTTGTTTTTCTAATTGGTTAGTGGCTGGTTAGCTGCTGATGGTACCACATAACCCAATTTCATGTGAACATTCTACTGGAAACGAGGAAATTTCTAATTAAAAGCTCTCAATGTGAAGGTGAAGATAATTAAAAGCTAAGGTCGGTGTTGTTTTTGTTGTAATATGGTAACAATATCTTATAATAGTTATAATAAACTTTATAATTTTTTAAATTATAAAACTTAACGAAATAAAAATACTTTTTTTTACGCCATTACGACCCTGCAGTTGATATTTACTTTAACAGCTGGTTTTGTTTACCTTATTTAATATTGTATTTACTGAAGCAAAATTCAAAATTTGTTATATTTTTTTTCGCTTTGCAAAAAATAAGAAACAAAAAAAATTACATATTTTTATAAATTATAAATTTTCACGCATACACAAACAGAATTTGGATTATGAACACAACTAAATGCTTATAGAAATATAGCAGACCCAGCAGAGTTTGACTGCTCATACACACATGTACATACATACATAAGAGTGCAATATCTGTATTTAAATTAAAAAAATGTTATTTTGCCACGCATTCAACAGCCATTGCAACATTTTCGTAATGCAATTCTTCTGCTTTGTCTGCGTTGGTACTCATTTTTAAGTACACAGCATTTAAGAATAATGCGTTCAATAATAAGAAATGTTAACTGCTCTTGGGTGTTTTTGGAGACAACCAACCATATATGGCACACGTTCCAACTTGTTTGCTTTGCGAATGTCACTGAAATGACGCTCAAAGTTCAAAGCTGTGTGGGCAGTGCACACACGATTGCAATGAAGCCGGTTGTACTTACGAGTTGCACAAATGATGCTGGATTTTTGTGCTTTATTATGATTTTTTTTGCTATGAAAAGAGGCAGTTTTGTGTGAATCAGACTGGTGTGCCCTTATATGGTTGAACACGCTTTTTTTGTCTTTTTTACTTGATTGGCTGCTTGTTTTTCGGATGCTTTCTAAAAGAAGAAGAATGAGGAAGAAAAATGTAATGTTAATAAATATAAGCACAATTAAATCTAAATAATTATGTTTATAAATCATTCAAGCCGTGTTAAGCGTGTGTTAATGCTACCATAGTACTTTGGAATTCTTCTACTTTAGCAAGAGATCCTTACATATACACTAAGAATTATAAGAACAAAAGATAGAAGTGTTTGAAAATTTGTAACTTCATCTTTAAACTCAATTTCAATTAGCTTAGCTTAAATTTGTGGATATAAAAAATGTATTTTCTTATTTTTATGCATTTCCTTATCCACCTTTCAACTTCGTTACGCACATACGCTTTCTAGACACCAGAAAAAAGAAGTCTCTAAGATAAAAATGTAGAAAATTTTACGTCACTGAAATGAACGCGCATATAAAACCGGCACACGACCGGCAAATATGTACCGCTAGGGAGTTGGACAAGCAGCAGTGGTGTGAGGTTATGTGTATTCCTCCCACAAAAGCTGATAGACGCTCGAGCAAGCACGTAAAGCTTACAAAAGCTGTTCATGTTTTACTACCTGTATTAGTGTCGTCGGTGTGGCAAAGTGATGCTAGCCGATGCTTAATAGCTTGCATACATGCATGTGTACTTGCAGACACATACTTACTAATTCACGCCCATTCCACCGATAATAGAAGTTCGTTAAAGTTTTTCCGAAGGAAAGGGAATTTTTCGCATAAAATTGAACATAAAAATGTCGCATGTTTTATATGCGTATAACGTTATGTCTCCTTCCATAATATGCATCCATAATACATCTGATAAGAAGACTCTACAACTACAACTACTGTTCAATTTATGGTGAGGATACTTACATTTTTGTCTGCTACTGCGGTTAAAACATAACCTCAATATGGCACAACAAATTGTTTTCTTGTTCTCCTTGCAGTACTGCTTTTTTATAGCGGTGGATGTGGTGCGGCAATACTATGAGATAGTGGTGACATTACAATAATAACTTTTGTTTGATATGTGCTACCCCCGCTGTGGGAGGAAATAAACATTTTGAGGTTCCTTATTACGCAGAAGGAGGAGGCATATTTTGTTTTTGTTTAAATATTATGGAAATAAGGCATTGATTCATTAGACTCATGCCTGCACAGCCTCACCGTTATCACTCTTCTGAAAAGAAACCTGGAAATACTGGTAGCGGAAATCCTTGGCCGTCAATCGGATGCAGCGTGTTTTGTGAACAAAATGATTTGGATTGTATTCCAGTGCAGATAGCTTTTGAATAACTTGCATAGTTTTAACAAAATAGTTGAAAATGTAATATTCAGGCTTTAATAAAATTAAATCTTAATATTATGATTATTATTATACTAATTATTTGTATTACTTCAACCACATAAATTTGTTTGAACTGCAGTAACGTTGTGCACTACGTTATCGACAGCTATTATCTCTGTTCCTTCATAAATAATAATGAAAGCCAACGTAATCCGGCTTTACAAAAGATATAATTTTCTAATCAAACGCAAATAAATAATAAAACCATATCTTAATTAGATAAACGAAATTTCTTTAAAATAGACGAGGCGTAAAAATTTTCAAATGTTTTTTTCTCTATTTTATCAGTTTGTCTTTCACATTGTGGCAGCACTGCACAGCTGTCAGCTACAGATCACAGAGAAGAGATACGAGTACGTGGAACTTTCACAGCTGAACTAGTCGATGAGAGAAAAACTAAATAAATATAGTGAATTATTAATTAAATAATAATATAATCAATAAATAGAGTGGTTTGAAAAGTTCATTATACTCGTACATAACTTTTATGCTGTTAAACCCAAGCATTTCCATGAAAGAATCTCGTTTTGAAGTCTGAGTAATATTTGCAATCAAGGAAGGCCGACAAATTTATGCTAAAACAAGGCGAGATAAAGTAACAACAACTACAATAATAAATACAAAAGAGTGCTCGAAACAACGAAAGAGTGGCCATCATTAGCAGCTGGAGCAAAGTGCAGGAAGCCAAATTTGTAAAAGTGAATTCCAGACAATATAATTGTAAGAATATTAAAAAAACAAAACAGTTAACCACTGAATAAAAATGGCACCCACACGACGACCTAGCGATGGTTTGCTGGCTCGAGTAAATTTTCCGCTATATGCAGTTGAAATGCTAACCAGTCGGCATGTACTTGTGGCAGGAGGTGGTGGCTCAGCTAAAACAGGTGTAGCTAATGGCTTTGTGAGTACTTTAAAACTAAAAAATAATAATAATAAAGTTAGTAAAGGATTAATTTTATTGGCAGGAAATCTACGAGATCTATCACAACGGCACGCACTTCTGCGCGGAAGAGGTGGTGCGGCATGAGACAGGCGCCAATGTTGTTATGAACTTTGCTGTGCGTAACGATGGGCGACGTTCATACCTGTGCGCCGGACAAGAATCACACTGTCAATTATATTTTGTTAATCCACGTATAGTTTATGAGGGCCAAGAGGAAGCGACAACAGATGCAGACGAAAGGCGACCAAGAAGTAATAGTACAGCGGAACATGGTAATGAAAATGGTGTACGTAGGCGTGTAGCACAGGCATCTGGCGTGCAGGATCTACCAAATGGACATGCCACAGGCGCCAGCAAGAAGACAGGCGATCAGAATGCCAACTTGAAACGTATACGTTTTGATATTAAAGCAGCTGATTCAGTGCAAACAGATTTTCTGACTACTGAACCGCTCCAGCGGGTGGTACGCATTAGTCCGAATGGCCGTTTGATGGCAACTGGCGGCACAGATGGTCACTTGCGCGTTTGGACATTTCCACAAATGGTGCAGCGCAGCGACATAGCGTAAGTAATGTACGCTCTGCTAAATACAATTTTCAACATATGATTTCCGATAATTAGGTCGCACAACAAGGAAATTGATGATATTGATTTCAGTCCGGACTCGAAGTATATTGTAACTATTTCGAAAGATGGTCAGGGTTTAGTATGGGACCTGGCGACAATGAAGCAACATCACCAACTGAAATGGACTACACCCGAGGGCTCCAAGTACCTATATAAACGCTGCCGATATGGTACCATTGAGGCGCAACGCGATAAATATCGACTTTTCACAATTACGAACCCTCTGGGTAAAGTGGGCAAGCAGCGTGGTTTTCTACAGCAATGGGATTGCATTAGTGGGCAGCTACGTAGTGCTGTACAAGTTGACGAAAGCTTAGCGTCATTGGCTGTGCGTGACGATGGTCGCTTTGTGGCTGTGGGCACTATGTTTTCGGGTAGTGTTTCTATTTATATTGCCTTTAGTTTACAGGTAAAGTAAAATTATATTGAAAGTGCTTGTGCTTTGATTTATTTAATCTTTTCCTAATTTATAGCGTGTTCTGCACATACCGAACGCGCATTCGATGTTCGTTACTGGTTTACAATTCTTACCGATTACAAACGAAGAAGGACCGCCAATTTCAAGCGATACTGAGGCGGCGGTTCTTTCAATTTCCGTGGACAATAAAGTATGCATTCACAGTTTGCAGCAACGACGTAAGCGCTTATTGAATTTTGTATTTATATTTTAATGATTTTCTGTATTTTTTTTATTTCGCTTTAGGCACCATACCCGCTTGGGTAGCAATATTACTCATTATTGTAGTGCTGTTCGGCGCCTTTGCATTATGCTCATATATAGGCATTTAAACGTATACGTGTGTGTGGCATTTAATTAAGTGAAATAAACATAGAATTATGTGGAAGTTAAAAATTCGTTAACTAAAAACAATAAGTCGGCAAATCGTTACTAAATAATAAGTGCTTACAGTCCAGAATAAGCAGCTGAAATAAAAAAACAATAGCGTATACTTTTTGTTTTGTTAAACTCTCGTTCAAATTAAGTTGTATTTTTTGTACAGTTATTTGTATTCCATTCGCACATAACAAAACTTAAGTGTATACGTATTCATATTTAATTAAGTTCAAGTGCTTTCACTAGTTAGCCTTATCAAAAATAAAAAAAAAAAACACTAAACGATGTAACATTTGATTCTATCTTAGGTAGCACGCCTAACGCTGAAGCATTTCATTGTCATTCGTCAATAGCACCGCGTCAACTGATTATTACAATTATTTCGATTTTCAACTCCACTCAGTCGATCGAAGTTGAGGTAATTCAACCGGTATTACGAACTTGCAAAGTTTCATTGGTTTTGCTAACCTTAAAAACGAAGATTTGACATATAATAAACATCTGATAATTTGTAAACAAAAAATCAAAATAAATCAAAAATAGATGTGTTTGAAAAAATAGAGCGTTACACGATGGAACAACGTTTCTTCATTTTTAAATAATATTAAAAAAAAAATTTTCTAGTCTCAATCGCTTAAAAACAAGCGTTCAAATTAAACACCACATTTTATTTTCCGAAAAATGCAAATAAATGGTTCTAAATCACAATCATTAATACAAAATAATTATTAAATAACTTAACGGCTTGACATTTCAAATCCAATAAACGTTCTCGCAGCAAATTTGTTATATTAATCAGCTTCGACAGCCTGCCTTAAAGGTACCGCTAAGCTTTTCTTCAACGCGGACTGTTCGGCCCACTCCTTAGCATGTTTCTTCTTTCGATGAGAATACATATTGCCATTAGATTTGAAAGTTTGTGGACAAAAACTACAGGTATATAAAGCTTCTCCGGTGTGGGTTGCCATATGTTCCTGCAATTTTAAATATGGAAAATAATGTAAATAACTATTTGGACTCAAAAATATATACACAAACTTATAACTCACTTTAAAATCGGTAATTCGTTTAAAGGCTTTGTCGCATAATTTGCATTCATGTTTTCTTTGCAAGGAATGCATATACTTTATATGTTCACGATGAGCTTGCAGAGACGGTGACACTTTAGAACAAATTGGGCAGGTTTGTGGAGTTTGATACTCCTCCGTGTGCATTGTTTTCATATGACGTGCTAAGCCATATTTCGTTTTGACCGCAGTATCACATAGAGCACACTTTATTAGTTTTCCCGGCGCACCAACATGGATTAGACGCATGTGTTTTCCTAATTGAATGTCGTCGGAGAAGCTGAAAGAAATATAATAATTATGAATTATCACCTAAGTATATAGGTACCCAGAACAGTTTCACACGAAATTTGTAACACCCAGAAGTAAACGTCAGAGGCGATATAAAATTCATAAATAAATGATCTACATGACGAGCTGAGTCGATTTAAACAAGTCCGTTTGTCCGTGCATATTTTTGTTGTACGTCTATTCTCACCAAGAAGTCGCTTAAATGACTAAGCCGTCGATATCGGACCACTAAAGCATATAGCTAGCAAACAAACTGTTCGATCAAAAACTGGAAGGGTGTTATAAGTTCGACTTGACCTTTTTTCTTGTTTTAACTATCTATAGCACTTACGTTTTACCACATTCTAAGCACGGTACGGTTTTTTGATCTTCTGTAACGTGAATGTTATTATAATGCTGTTTCAAACAAGAAGCACGGAAAAATCCCTTTGAACAAATTGTACAACGATGTACACGTTCCCGATTGCCATGCACATACTGAAGATGAAGATCGATGCAACGTCGCTCCGTCATTCGCTTTCCGCAATGTTTACATTTGAAATAGTCGGGATCTTCATGAAAATGAATATGATCAATTAATAAACCTCGTTGACGTATTTTTTTACCACAACATAGCACATAACCACTCGTTTTATGTGCTTCACTGAAATGGGTTTTCAAATGTGTGAAGTCCTCTAATGGAATTTGACAAATGCAACAAGTAAATTTAAAATTTTTCTTTGCAATATATTCATCTAATTCCGCAGTTTTCTTACTAACGCTTTTTCTTTGATTTATTTTACGAGACTTTCGTTTTGAGTGACTATCTTCTTCATTCTCACTCTCCAATTCTTCAGAATCAGAACTATACTCGTACGATGATACAGAATTGTCCATACATTCTTCGATTAAAGGCTCATCTTTAATCTCTAAGTCTTCAGAAACCATCTCTGATGGATTACATATATCTGTGGGACTAGTTGAGGCGGGTAACATAAATTCTTCAACTTTAATTATATATTCCGAAAGTGGTTCAACTTGTGCGTCGTCATTAGACATGATTTCTTCTTTTATTTCAAAACTATCGGTTTCGAAAGTCGCACTTTTGAGAGTATACGCAGCTTCCTTATGCACTAGCTTCACATTTTCATAAAATTCATGAAATGTTTCTACTGAATTCCAACAATTTCGACAAATGAACTTCATTTCAATTTGAGACATCATGTCCAGCTGAATAAAATAATTAAAATGTAGTATATATGTATAAAGGCAAATCCACAATAATTACGCACCCCATCCTTAAAATGCAATTCAATCACTTCACGTCCATTCAAGTCGATAACTTCTTTGGAGTCCAAATATATTTGATCCTTTGAACTTTTTAAACATAGTAAACAACATGTCTCATCAAACATTTTAATATCTTACTACAATGGCTATAGAATAAATAAACGGGGATAAATCTCTGCAAACTTTATCTCTGCTGAAAACAACCCGACAAGCAGTGATAAAGCCTTGATGAGCGCCTCGAAATTTGCGATTTTTATACCATTTTCCATTGTAGCCAGATCTCGCATAAATAAAATTTTTGGACATTTAAATAAAACACCCAATATTTATAACGATTATATTTAAATTTTTTGTATGACTTTATGGTATATAAAAATAACTAACTTTTGATCTTTCAATACTCAATAAAAGGATTTAAGCTTGTTGGCTCGCAATTAATACATTTCTTTTAATAATTTTCCATTCAAAATTAATTTTATGATGCATAACATCATCAAACATTTCATAAAATATATTTAAATTTCACGTTTTCTTTCATTTTTATTGCTCCATATTTTTTTAGTGAGCTTGAACGACGGCAAAAAATGTATATATACATATATATATATATTATCATTCTGACACTTCCAGCCGTTTCTCGATGAGAACGAACTTATACAAAAGTATACAACGAACTTTGCTGTCAAAGCAAATGTCTGAAGCCAAGTAAAACGAAAGTTGTATGTGAATCAGCAATTACGTTCTGTATTGACAGGTGTTCTGCAAAGCAAAACCAAAAACAAAACTTCAAAATAATTTGTTTGCAACATGCCGGTGATCCCAGTTTTTCAAAAATCAATATTATCAAAGTTAATTAAGGTATTGCATTCTTAACGAAAGTTCAACCAGTAATATGGGAAAGATTGTGAGGGTAGTTTTCTGATACGCCAGTTGTGGTAGCGGTAGAATTATGCAGAGTTGACAGTCATAGGCCGGATAAAAATCTGGGTCCGTTCCGGTTACGTAGACCCGACTGTCATAGAAACGGTTAATTCCACTGATATAGCGCAGAGAACGTACATTTATTATTACATTATACGTTCTCTGTATAGCGTTGAAACCCGTAATACCTCAAAATATATTGTTTTTAATTATATGTATGCTATATCTCATTGTGTGAAAGATACGAAAAACTTAGTATGCTGATGATTAAATAAAAAACAATTATACAGTAATACTTATGTGTTTTTATTTTAAGTTGAAGAAAAAGCAAGTACACAAATTATTTTATCAATTTGGAATTAAGATGTCGCACAACTAATACGACCGGTTAAAATTACTAACTAAGCAATAAATAAATTATATATGTTAAGTAGACGACTATATTTTGAAAAAAAAAGAACTTTAAGCCCACCTTGGATAAAAACAAACATGAAAAAACAAAATCATATGTATGTGTATGGACACAAAAACATTCTTAGTAATATTACAGCCACTTTTTCAGTTTCCATTTGTACATTGTAAGCGTTGTAAAACAACTTCGTGCTTCTTTTGCCAATTCATAAGAAAACTCTCTAACGCCATAAATGAACGTTCTTCAGATTTCAGCTGTTTCAAGGCTGCATCACGCTGATCGGATAGTATACTATTGTCAACACGTATTTGTGTCAATCTTTCCTTAGTAAAATTGTGTCGCAATAAAAAGCTGGTGTCGCCGTTTGCTCTGGCATATGGCTGGTATCTTGGTTGACCTCGTAACTGTGTCGGCAAAGCTGACTGTTCCGCGGATTTTGCCATAAACGCAGCTGGCTTTTGTATTATTTTGGTGGTTTGCATTTCCGTAATAGGCAACTCTTTGTTCAGCAATTCTAATGGTATTTTTGCAAATAGTCGCTCCATAATCTATGAATTAAATGTATATAACTTTATTGTCTAGTTATTGCTATAAATTATTGTCATTTACATACCAGTTGTTGATGTGTAAGTAGTTGGTTTTTTTGGCGAGGTGCTAATAGGCAGTGTATTAGTGGGTATAGTCTCCAGTGGCTTTGTTTATCATTTTCTTCTATTTCCAAACGGCGACGTTCGGCGCTATAAAGTATGGGCATGCGAAGAAATCACTATTAATTTTATTATAAAATGTATATAATATGTTTACTAACATGTATTTATTTTTGAAACTGTTTATTTTACGACGCACCTCCTGTGCGTTGACAAAAAAACCATATTCCCGCATACCCTCTGATATTGTACGGAAAATAGGTATATTTGTCTTTAAGGTCGTCACTTCATTGCTATGCAGTCTCCATAATTCCACCAAACGCATCTCCTCCCAACTGTTCCAGTATCGTGATCGAAGATGTTTTGGTACTATTTCGGTGTCCTCGCCGCCAGTTGTTGATGTGTTTTGTGATTGAGCCGGTGGCTGGTTCTCGTCGATTATCTCCAGGTCGCAATTGCTCATCTTGTGCTATAACTGTTTTAGAATGTATAATTTTGTAATATTTGCTAGAAATATATTGTTAAAAAGAATTATGTTTGTGAAATACGTTCATAACACAACAAAATAAACAAATGTCACTATAATTTTGCTTAGGTGAGCATTGCCAAGCTAAAAAGATATCAAAATTGATTTCATATAAAGTATGTTCTGAGCACACCGAAAGCAATAATACTGCCTTTGAATATACAATATATCATATGCATACTTAAAGTTAATAATTTTTTCCCATTAGTTAATAAAAGCAGAAAATACAAAAGAATTTCGGTTTCTAATATTAGGTATTTAAATAATTTGTGAACTAAATGGTGGCCTGCATGGTGGTGATTTAACCGATAATTGGGTTGTAACGAGAAATCGTAAAGTAGCGGTATGAATAAAGAAATTCGATTTGAGTACGTGACTAATATGCCAGCGTTGCCATTTGTCCAAACATAAAACTTGTCTATTGGAAATAAAACATAAAACAAAAGTTTTTTCTAAAAATTTAATGCGTTTATTAAATTTTAGCAATTTTTAAACATTAATTTAGCTTACGAATTCTACTATTTCTCCTTTATTTTTCCTTACTATGCTAAAATGCAGTTTTCTGATTCTCCCATTTTGGCATTTTCGTAACGAATCATAAACGTCAAACTTTCGTTCGTTTCTCCCGCTGCGTCTTTAGCGACAGTTGTGCAAAAAGTACAAAATTTTATACATAAAATCTTGCACAAATTATAATTTCAAGAAAAACGTAAATTCTACCATTAAAAATCGTTTGTTGTACCCCAACCATTTCAGATGTTGTCTGAGGAAGAGGCGGCAATGGACTACGATGAGTTGACATTGAATCCATTGCTGGCAGAAATTGAGGCCGAAACTGATTTGGACTCGAAAAAAGAGAAACAACGCCGCTATTGGACGCCAAAGGAAGAGCAACGTTTCTTTGAGATTTGGGGACGTGATAATTGGCGTTTAACGCGTCACGGAAAAAATACAATTTTCTTTGCACAATGGGCTGTTGAGTTGAAGGAGCGCTTTGATATAGAAGTGAAACCCGAGGAAATACAAGCGAAAGTAAACCAGACGCGCGCGAAGTTCAGGTAAACGTTGGGCGGTTACATCAAGTTCCATTGTTTAATGTTAATATCTATGTTAAACTTTTTACAGACAAGTTAAGAAGCAGATAGCTGCTGACAAAAATTGTGTGCGTTGGAAAAAGTTTGCCATTATCGATAAAATTCTTAAGAATCAATATCGCCCTAAAGACGCCGAACCTGTACCGAAAGAGGCATTGGAGAATAATCGTGACATCGATTTAAGCGAAGTACCGTCGCCGCCCTCGCCACCACGTTCAGGACGACAGTCTTCACCAAATAGTATTACATCAAGTTCCAACACGCAAGAAGCAACTAATAATGCTACGACTACGGATAATAACAACACTTCGATATCATTGGATGTACCGGCTAGCACTGAAGACATAGACATCAAGGTATGTAGACAGTTTTTTGGTGTCGATACATAAATACATATTTTTACTTCTATGCAGAGTGAATTTCTTACTGACTCCAGCATCACGACTTCGCTGTTTAACGCGAGCACTGAGCTCTTCAGCGATCCAATCGACGAGGTAAAAGCCGAATACTCTAGCGATTTTCACAATTTTGGCAACTATCCACAGCCAAATCATTTTGAAACACAGCCACCAACTCAAGACGATGACGATGAGGAGCCACAGCTGCACACTTTACAAACACCACAACAATTGTTAGAAGAACAAAAGCAGAAACAACAACAACAGCAATTACAGCAACAGCAGCAACAATACCAGCAGTATCCACCAGCATCATCAACGGCGCCACCCCCTGACACCACAACAGGCACCAATACGCAACTACTGCAAACTGGTTATGATCATAGTAACACATATGCCAATCAAAACCATTATGCGGCAACAACTACACCAACACCAACGACAGCTACATCATCTACCGCTAATCCAGCATATAATAGTCAATACGCCGGTAGTAATAATAACGTTACCAACAGTAGCACTAGTGGTGGTGCCGCACCAATGCAACCACCAACGACGGGCCTGGGTCGCGGTGCACCCGGTCAACCGCGTCGACGGCGCACATCGCACGCCAACAACGTGCTAGCAGCACAGGCTGGCGCCGAATCCTTAGAATCTATGTACCTAAATGAGGTGCGTAAAAAGAATATTTTACTTGCGGAGCAGTTGGAAATCGCACGTAAGCGTATGCAATTAGAGGAGCGTAAAGTGAATTTGTTGGAACGTTTCTTTCCACAATGCTTGGAGATGCAGGAGCAAATACTTGGGAAACTCAATAGCAATACTTAAGACGGTGTGAACGTGTCATTGTAAGGTATTATGTGAAGTGGAAATGCATGTGGAAGTTTTTCATATAAGTTAAAGAATAAGTGGAAATTGCAGCAAATAATAAAGATGTGTTTAGTTCAAGTAATTCTACAAGAAATTCATCAGAATTTCGCATAACATCTTGTGAAAACTAAATTTGAAACAGCGCTACGTCGAAACGGTGAATGTGAGTGTTGTAAAAAGGGGAAATCCCGCATTTTGCTAAATTGATTAAAAAAGTAATTATTTCTAAGATGCTACTTTTGATTTGGCCATGCAAAATACAGTTTAATTTGTTTCTTATTGTAGTCTTCTCTTTTCTCTTTTCAACAAGTCTTGTTGTGAAGAGCAAAAATTGTAATTCTCGTGTATCGGTACCAGTAATTCTTAGTCTTTTTTTTTAAACTTTATATATACCATATTATACAAAGTATTTACAACAAGCTATGTTTGTGTTAGTTTGTAGAAACAATTACAATTATATTAAAGTAACATTGATCCACAATATAGAAATTTTAAAATGATTTTAAAATATTTTATCATGTACAACATTTCATCGAATTCGGCTTATAGGCCAGTGCAGAAGTGTTTGAAAATCATAAAAATTGAACAAAAAAATCAATATAGGTTCAAACTCAATTAACAAGGAAGGTAAATAAAAAAATTGAAAGGAAAAATAATTTACGGCCGATTTGGGGTCGAGAAAAGAAAGGAGGCTTGAATTTTTCTCTAATATTTTAAGTTTATGCGAAAAAGGTGTAAATAACAAATTTTCCATAGGACTCGTAGGCTCGTAGGAAATCGAGATAAATCATTTTTAACCCTTAAACCCGGTAAATTATTTTTCTTTTAATTTTTCAAAAATTATTTACCTTGGTCTATTAATATTTTAGAAAAACAATCAACAGTGTGCTATTTAAACAAGAATTCAACACCATTGTTTGTATTTTTTTTAGTTACCCTTTACAAGTTTAAAACATAATTTTCACCGAAGAGATAAAAAGCGAAAATATAGAAAGCTAATTAACTAATTAATCGCCACTAAGCATAGATCAAAAGATTGTAAAATAATTCATATTTAAAAACCCCCAACAACATGTTTGGTAATAAAAATACAAAAACAAAACTATATACTTAGAAACATACTATGTGACTAGGAGTGAAAAGTTGCAAGCTGAAATACGAACAAAATCGTAGAGTTGTTTAGGAGCAAAGAAAGCGGCATGGAACTGCATATGTACTAGAAGAGGAGGAAAAATTGACGCATGCACATGTTTGTCAATTTGTATGGTAATTTTGCGTAATAGGTAGTTGATAAGACCAGTTAATAAACATGATTTCTCATTTGTAAAACCACGAAAATAAAACAAAGCAAAAATTAAATAAAGTTAAATGATTTTTAATGGCACAACAGGTCTTTATTTATTTTATAAAATAGATTCTCAGGTTTTGAAACTTCTTCTTCAGGTTTTGAAACATTGATTTAAAATTTTGCACACACGCGCTTCTCTCCCCAACAAGCTGCTCATTCGTAAGAAGCGCCGATATCGGACCACTTTAGCATATATAGTATGTATGTATGTATATTGAATTACAGTTTTATAAATTTTCCTATAGCCTGCGAATCCTTCGAATATCAGTTGTTCCCCCTCACCACAGCGCTGTTCAGAGTTAAAGGGAAAGTAAGTAGTGGTTCTGTCGGTAGCTCTCCATCAACTCTAGTTTCAGACTACTGCAACCCTGTAGCGTCCTTCAAGCGACGTTGGCTGCCACCAAGACTGAAATTGAGGCATTTTTCAGAAAGGTGTGTATGTTTAGCAAATCCAAAGCGACCATATTCACAAAGTGGAGGTTAGAGTACAGACTTGGCTTGATATTGCAGTCGATGGCGTTCCGACTGTCAATAACCCTAAAGTTTTAAGTAAGACACTAGACAGCCTGTGCTTCTTTACTCCTCACACGACTGCGAATATTGGCAAAGCACAGAGTCGTAAAAAAATCCTCAAGTCGCTAGTCGTCAGCACATGGGGAAGTGACAAAGCAACGTTGTTGGCAACATACAAGGTAATTGGCCGGCTGGTCCTTAACTACGCCGCTCCAGTGTGGTCGCTTGGATGCAGTGGAACGTAGACGAGGAAGCTCTAAGCATGTCAGCACACTGTACTCCGGGCTACAACAAGATGCCTCTTGATGTCTCCCATCGAACACCTGCTCAAAGAGGCCCGCGTGCTTCCAGTTAAGGAGCATAATGAACTCCTCTCCAAATAGTTTCCGCTAGGGTGTTTTCGCAGAAATCATCCCTGCAGCCACCTGTTGGAGTGGAACCGCCTCCTTGGAGCATCAAGAGGTCCTTCCTCAACTACGCGACGACATAAAACAATACGCTGACCAGACTTCTGACGCAACAAACTTCAGACATGCACTGATCGCCATTCACAGTGGATCCATTAACACCTTCACCGACTTCAACTCAGTGAATGGCGTACGTGCACGAGTCAAACCACCACACATTGCAGACGAAGAGCTCGAGTTGCCGCAAGAATCGAGAGCGACCCTCGAGCAGCTTCGTTCCGGATACTCTAGCAGGTTAAAGTCCTACTTATTCAGCATAGACCGTGACATATCAAATATGTATGATAGTAACCCTTCTCCCTATGGTCCGACCCCGTCGAAACAGCACGTTTCCTCGGCCTACCGTTGGATGACGTCGATGACAAGTTATCTAATCCTTACCATCCTAACCGGTATTAGGTACCCGTTACAACAACAATAGCAATTAAAAATAGCTTGTTTTATATTAGAATCGTATGGCTGCCAGATTACAGCGGAATCGCCGGAAACTTCAAAGCCGCTTCTCGGATGTCTGATTGCTTTCTGATGTTGGACCTCCAGCAAACGCTGGTCAACAACCAAAACTTGTGTGACTGCGAGAATTGAGACCTTCTATGAACTTCAAATCACATTTAAATCCATAATTTTAGAAGTCCATGGGGCTTATCCAACGTAATCAGACAATATGATGAGCCTCCTGAGTGCAAGCGCAACAACTTCGTGAGTATCATTAGTGCTCACTTTAATTCGTTTTTCTTTCACCTAAAAAAAAACAGTTTCCTCTATGAAAGCTTAATTTTTTAGTTAATCAGCAACTGAAACAAAAATATTCCCACCAGGTTAAGTAAAAAAAGCCATTATCTTCGCAATTTGGCGTCAATTCGACATATCAATACAGGAACAATTTTTGGACCACTTGGGTTTTCCAATGTTGAGGAAAACTTTCTTGAAGTAATTTAGAGGAATGATTTGTCAGACCTTAACCAGATAAAAATTTGGGTCCATTTCGGTTACGTAGACCCTACTGTCGTGCCAATGGCAAACTTTCTCTTTATCAGCAGTTGAACTTACTTTCCGACGTCTTTTTCAAAATCTTCATAAATCATTCTTTACTTGAATCGCCGCATAAAACTGAAGGGTAATGAAATAAAAGCATACTCGTTTCGGTAAAAGCGTCTAAACTCAATAAGTATTCTGCAGATCTCTTTTCTAATTACTTACCGATCCAAACAGACTTAGATTATTGGTCGAACACTCTTGAACTCGAAAACTCTGGAACATACTACTAATTATTTTGGCATCTGGCTTTTGTGGTATAATGGTGGCATCATCGATTGAAGTCCTTTGGAAGTAAGCCACATCTTATGGGTAGGCTAAGTTTGGTTATCTCTTTATCACACCTAATACTCAGTCGTTTGTCGATCCATAAAGTGCTATAGATCGGAACAGAAACTCCAGAATTAAGTCAATATTAAGAAACAAGCTGATTAAAAATTGTTTTTGTTCCATTGAAATTAATTTTTGACCAATACATAAGGAATACGAAGCGATTCGATACGCCACGAAAAGTACAAGAGGTTACAATTCCACTCATAGTACCATACATTATAGTTTGATTGATAGCATCATGGTGAAATAAAATTAATTTTAGAGTAATAATAAGAATTCCTAATATCATTTTCAATCTACGCCTCTAATACAAAGTAAAGTCATAAACAAATGGTACACACTCGTATTAATGAAGCAAAGCGGCATAGGAGTGACGGGCATGAGAAATTCCAGCGTACCTTTGAACAAGCGTTCAAATCAAAAAGACAAGCAAGTGTCTACAAGATAAGCGTGTAGATGATAGGGCCAAGAGCTTCACATACCTACTCAAATAGTCTCCGCTTTTGTGAGCGCTATCTCGTGTCGGTGTGATATGGGTGAGCTACAATTCAAATTCTTTGAAGAGACCAATGAAGTGTCAAAGTGTCATGCTGTCTGAAATCTATGAGTCCATAGCATAATGGATTAACGAAGGGCATATTGGGTTAATGTATTTTTCACAGCTTGATAATAATTGAAGAATTTCACAAATGAATAAAATGAAAAAATGTGATCAGATTTAGAGATCAACTTCAATGATCGGATCAGTAATACCGATAATAGATAATGAAATACTTACAAAAATGCTTGCTTTTATGAGCAGAAAATAGTAAGACTTTGTACATAAATTTAAAATTCTTAATTTATACTTCAAATCTATGAATCTAAGTCGTTCCCCTCAAAGTACTCTCCTTGGCCACAATACACTTATGCCAACGTCTTTTCCAATCCCCGAAGCAGTTGTTAAAGTCAATTTCCGGAGTTGCCTGTTATGCGCGTGGTGATTCACGTTTAATGCCTTCAATCGTTTAAAACGGTTTCCCGAAGCAGTCTTTTGAGTTTGAGAATAGTAGAAAATTTGGCGAAAAACTCACGAAGCAGCAATGCAGTATGCGACGGTGCATTATCGTGGTGTAAAAACCAAGAGTTATCGACCCATAATTCCGTCCACTTTTACGCGAATAGCTTCACGCAAATGACGCATAGCACTCAAATAGTATTCCTTGTTGACGCACCTCAATAATCCAAGAAAACTGTCAACATAACCTGTCAACGTAACCTTGATTTTTGACCTGTTTTGACGTGGTTTTTCTGATTTTTATTCAGTTAAGGACTATCGCCTACGTTTGGTAATCGGAAAGATTCGCTCCGAAAAAAATCATGTTTTCACTTCAGGTATTTAAAAATGTTTTCACTGATCCTTCCGCAACGATGCCAGTAAGACCTTTGGCTGTCTCTTTTCAAGCACTAACTTTATTTTATTGACGTCCTGAACTTGGTCCGTTCGTCTTTGAATTAGCCGTCCTGAATCGTCGTCAATCGTTCCTTCCTTGAAAATGCTTCCCGCCGATTTTTATTACTAAGAATCACTTAGTGGGTTCCTTCCTTCAGAATGCAGCCGTTACTAAGAACAATTGTTGTTGTTGTTGTTGTTGTAGCGGCAGAATTTCCGTTCCCACGACATTCGGGTCTACGTAACCGGAACGGACCCGGATTTTTATCCGCCCAAAGACTATCAACTCGGCAGAATCCTGCCGCTACAACAACAACAAGACTTTGCAGTAATGTTCGGCGTTGTCCAAATGTAATCGATATAGTTACTGATGGCACCAGGGACCAAGAAATACTTGACTTTATGTGACAAATCTGTTTCGAAGACGATTTTTGAATAGAAATATTATAAATTTTCCAAAAATCTTTCAGAAAAATATGGATAAAGTAATACAAAGTGTAAAAAAATAGCCTTGATACCTGAAAATTCCAAGCGTTTCTTAAATATATCACTGTAGATGAATTAAATCTTTTATATGACGAAAAGAAGAAAAGGAAGTATCTAAATTTTTTTAAATACATTGCACTTATAGTCATTAAAAATACTCAAGGAAACAATTAGCTTCTCATAATGCAGAAAAATAACAATAACAATAATAATAAATCCGGCAGACATCCCCACGCCAATAAGCCGCGCTCAATTGAAGTCTTAAAGTGTTAAAGTAAACAACAACAACAGTCAGTTAGCTTAATTTCAAGTTCACTACGTCAAGTTCGGCATATAAAAAAGTTAATCAGCATCGAAATAATTAATACTCCTTATTTTTATATATTTTAACGTTTCATATTCTATACAATTTTTAAAAGTTTGTGAGGGTACATAAAGCAACTTGTGAGTATAACTTAATTATTTCTTAAGTACTTGTTAAGTTTTGATTGTCTTCATTATTCCCATATAATATTTAGTTACGACATTATCATTAAACAAATATTTGAAAAACCCTTGAAGAAGATACTTGTTTCGACCAAAATTTTATATTAGAATTGTTCGCTACGAATCAAGCAAATTTATTAATTAATTTAGTCTAACTAGCTCTCCAAATTTTGCAATCTATTAGTATAGATAAAGGTACACGAGTGAAACTTAGATTGTGGTCCTTCAATACAAACTAAAATGTTCTCATAAATGACAGACGAAGGCTTTTGCCAAAGCTCTATAACCGCCGGCAGTCACAACAAATGAGAGAATCGCGTTTTCAATGGCCGTAAAGTTCAGTCTTCTAGAACTCCTTTGACTGTCTAACGTTCTCTTTATTTTCGACTGTGAATAAAAAAATTAGCAATTATTTACTATATAGGCTATATATGCAGTTTGCCAAGAGATGGCGTAACTTGATTCCTATTCCATTGAAAAAAATGTTTTTCTGGGGAGTTTTTCTTCATTACTTTAATATGTGGTGATTTTAGCTTGAAATACGAAGAAGTTAGTTGCCAAACACATGAAGAGCTCGCAAATCATTAGGAGTCACTTAAGCAACCAATTCAAAGCGTTTAAAATCAGCCGGATCTATTCAAAAGCAAGGAATTTGGGTGCTAAATGAACTGAGACGCTGAAAAGCGATTTTACATCTCAAAAATGTTGCTTTACCGCGGCAAAACGAAGTCGTTTTTGCATCGGATTGTGACTGGGGATGAAAAATGAACCCTTTCTCAAAGCACTATGTATACGAAAATAATGATGAACCTGATCAACCAGCCATATTTACAGCAAAGTTGAATATTCACGAAGCCAAGGCAATGCACTGTTTTTGGTGGGAACAAAAGGACCTGGGGTAAAAACAGATTAGCAAAAAAGTAGGTCTTGATAGCGACACCTACTCAACAAGTTGAAGCGAGTGACACCAGAAATTTTCTGCTGGGCACGATTTCATAGTTTTCCATATGACACCTATCGGCCAAATGAGGTCGGTTAAAAACTATATGGAAAACAGCGACGGGGATCTTTTTTCTCAGCCGTCTTATAGACTAGACCTTGCCCCTTTTAACCACCATATCGGCCTCGTTTAGAAGGTCGGTTAAAAACTGTTTAGAAAACAGCGACTGGAGTTTGTCTCAGCCATCTTATAGGCCAGACCTTGTTTATTTTAATCACCATATGTTTCGGTAATATGGCTCACATCAAAAACTCGGCTTAATTCATTTTGTGTTGGCTGTCGAGCCGGCAATACCATCCCCATCTTGAGATCCAGCATTCATTATTGGATAATACTTGACCGAATAGTCCACGTCCAGCCCGTAGAGAGTGTACACGATGACCGTGGATAGTCGATTCGGTGCAGTTCGCTGAGGTATACAACGGCTTGGCGCATTTTAAGTCGAGAAAAATCGTCGAAAATTGCGCATTTTTGGACGAAGAGCAACCTGAAAAAATTCAAGAAACAACGGTTTGGAGTGCTGGCTGGGCCATATTTATTCAAAAATGATGCCGGTGAAAACATAACCGTCAATGGCGACCCTTATTGCGCCACCATAGTCGGTTAGTTTATTTGATCGTTATCTCGGCAACATTTGATTTCAACAAGACGATGCCACTTACCCCACATCGCAATAATCAATGGATTTATTGATAGTACCCTTCGGTGAGCAGATAATTTCACGTTTTGATGTGATCGATATACCACCAAACCGTCAGACTTTTTCCTGTGGAGATATGTAAAGTCACAAGAGTATACGGACAATTCCGCTTCGATTCAGGTTTTGGAGCAAAACATTACACCAGCTACCAGTCGAAATGCTCGAACGAGTCATGGAACATTGGACTCAACGGATCGACAATCCGAGACGTAGTCATCATTTGAAAGAGATAATCTTCAAAAAATAAATGCCAAAGACTGTCCTTTCGAAACATTACAAACATTCCCCATTAACTTTGAAGTTTCTCTATTTTTGCTTTAAAAAAGTAGGAAACCTCAAAATAGATAACCCTTTAGATATGATATTGAAACAAAAGTTGTCTTAGTGTAGAAGATCTTCAGAAAAATAATTTTTTACTTGCATATACGCCCGCCTCACACCACTGTCTATTGATAAGGTTCAATGAATTTATTGTATAATGGAAAGTGTAGAAAGAAATAAAAGAGCGACAGCCGGTAATTGTTTATTATGCTGTCATACATGGCAGTGGCCTTCGTTTGCGTCTGTTCGGAGTACTTCAGAGTAATACTTATGCAAATATTATGTCTACTCATATAAAAAACAATAAAGAGAGTATGAAGTTAAACGGCAAATAAATTTGTTTTCATGCAGAAATGCGATTATCGCGCGATAAGCCAGCAAGCAAAAGCCATTGTAAATTTAACGAATCTATATTTGAGAATCGAAAGACTAAAAAATAGAGTGATAAATTAATGAAATTTAGAAAGAGGAAGTTTGAAGTACAGAACCATTAACTTTGACGATCTTTTGTAGTAATTGTCTCATAAAAGTTGGTATGCGATAGTTGGAGGCGAGAGGAGGCACTAGGTCGAGACTATCAAATACATTTTGGGGTAATATTTAAGTTACTAAGAGATCAGGTGCCCAGAATTACCACCGGATCAGAATTTGCGGCCTGATCGGATGAGGATCAGTATCTAATTAGAATCTGCGAACCGATTCTCACAACAGCAGACTCTACATTATCGGAATTGACACGAATTTTACACAAGCAAAGGCTAATATTTGGATCGGTGAGTATAATAAAATCAAGATCTTCCAGCTTTTTTAATACAAAGAGTACTTTAATGTAAATTGAAATGTAGAGGAATGACCAAACGATGTCTACAAATCCAAATTCGATGAAAGTGGTGTGGCTTCGAAAACTGGTTGTTTAAAACCAATAACCAATTTTCTAAGACCCACCCCTTTGGTCTGAAGCAGCCTCTCACAAATTTCCATTCGCCAAAGATCATCCATTTGAAATTCAGTTTCCAAATCTTTTCGGCTTACTGGGTATCCCTATATACAAACTTCAAGCACCATTTCACGTGAAGTATCGACAAAATCTTGACTGTGTGAACTTTTTTTGCTATGGAACGAAGAAACTGTGTAGAATGTCTTGACGTGTCTAGTAAATAGTGAAGCACTTATTTATTATCTATCTTCATTTCAAATCATATTCCGCTAAGTGTTCAAACATAATCTATTTTTAGTCTGACATGCGATGGCTCTTGACTTTATTGACTTGCATCAGTTTACGCGTGTGGAGAGAGATTCACTAGAAAAAGTTTCACAGGTCAGTTCACAGTAGTGATAAAGAGGATTGGTTTATCTGTGGTTCGTTTGTTATTTTATGGGCACTGAGGGGTAGAGAAATTTTTAGATTTGTTGAGTAGATTAATGTCATTCTTGAAGATTTGAAGAATGTAATTAAAATTAATGCTGGATTTGATGTTAAAATAAAGAGTCGATTAAATCATGGAACAGGAAAGCCTAGAACACATGATTCGGGATTGCCCAGCAATTTGCAGGCCCTAGATTCCATCTACGTGGACAGGGATCACATAACCTCAGTTGCGCCCAGCAGGCTCCTGGAATTGTTCAAGATGCTGGATCTTGTTGACCATATGTGATATAGGGGAGGACACAATAGACCGTAGGTCGCAGTGCAAAACCTCAATTTTCACTACCTATCTATCTGTCTAAATCTATGATGAGTTTGATGAACGGATTTTCTATTGAAAATTAAATCTAATGATCTATGTGTGATCTATGTTATGGTAAAACGCTCACAAGGGCCATAAAATTTTAGATTTTTGAATGTAATGCATTTGGAACATCCTTTCGACCGCTAACTCGATGAAGGCCTCATCTGTTCTAGGTCCAAAAGCATTAGAAAATATTCTAGCAGAGATACTCGGATCTTTATCCGGCCAAGGACTGACAACTCGCCAGATTTCTGCCGCTAAAATAACAACAACAACAGATAGGCTCTCGGTATGGCGTTAAAACCCTCAAATTATGCAAATTGTATGACCAAACAGAGAATTTCAGTGGGAGCAATGGAGTTGTGCGAGTGAGCGCGACTTTTAAAAATGTTGGCTTAACTCCCCCGAGCGCAACCAGATAACAAGCACTTCGCTGCGTTGATGTAATACGGGTAGATCTGACGGAGATTGTGATTTCTAGCTTATCGGCTGCCTTAGCACTGACGTAGCTGACATTTGAGCGCGTTGGACAGCCGTAGAGCGCCTTGAGCAGCCGCAGCGCGCAAGCTAGCCGATCATGGCTTATCATTTCAATGTGCCGTGTCGACCTGTTGGCGCTCAGTTGAACGCTGGCAGTCAAGTGCAGCGGTTGTGTGGTGCGCGTGTTACTTCTACGAAGTGCATATACGAAGTAGTGGGTGCCAGTCAACGGCCGGTGTTGTTGGCTACCGTTTGCAAAGTTGTATGTTACTCGCTTGTTTGCGTGCGACGTGCATAATAATTGATTCGATTTTATTGCTCATTTACATGAAAATCAAATAAGAGTTCAGTGACGTGTGCGCGTACTTCACTCAGTGATTTATTTTTACTGGGTTAAAGCAAAAAAAAAAAAAAAGTTAATTGCAAACGAAAAATAATAATTAATTAAAAATTACAAAATAAAATACAAATTTTCAAATGATTTGGAAAACGAATTTAGTGCTCTTGTTGTTGGCGCTGATAAGTGCGACGCAGGCGCGTAATTTGCCACGCGCTGATCCAACAAGTGAACCGGATAAAAAAACACCTTGGGAATTGACGGAAGCGCTTTCGGCTAGCGGATCCTTACGGAGTTTCAATGGCAGTTGGATTAATGGTAAATGTTTTAGACATTTTTGCAATAAAATCGTATACAAATTAGTGTTAACGCAAAGAGTTTTTGCGCTAAGTACTACTACTTATGTTCCTAGAAAAAAATATTCTGTGAAAAATAAGCCAGCATTCCGCTTAAACTGTCTTTATAAAATTCAGCTTACTTCGCCACCACTTTGGTTATGGAATTTAAGCCAAATTTACTTAAGTCTCACATACACTTGTGACTCTTAACGATATCTAACGCTGAAATCTTATCAAAGCCTATGCAAATCTAATCTGTCAACTGCTGCCATAGTCGCCTTTCAAATTGTACTATTGGTGCTATAATTCTTAACACTTGTTCGCTTATTTATTGCCTAATAAAACCGTGTCGATACGCGCAATAAAGCTTCACACCATGACAAAACTATTTTTTATTGGAAATTCCTGCGACTTGTGGAAAACTCACATATTCGCGTGTCGCTTTTAAGTTGCCACTGCCTCTATATGTATATGCATATATTATATATAGTACATATGTATGTTTGTGTATTTATGTTTTTAACGGTTTTACCAAACAAGCTGAGCTTGTGACGCGCTCTCGCTTGCACAAATTGCCATTTTTTTCTCTGCGCGATCTTGACTTTTAGCTTGGCTGACATTCGCTCAATTTAACCTGATTAAATTTCATGGTGAAATGCGTTGGTGGACTAGACTTAGACCATTAATTGCTATGACCTATGTTTGGATATTTCCATATTAGCTAATGCGAATGCTTATGAAATATTGAATCTATGAAAAGAAATATGTAAATTTAATAACATCGAATCTTAAAAGTGGTTCAAACATTAAAATTTTAATATATTATATAATATTTCTGCTGAGTGAAAACAGTATAGTTTTTTGGAACTCCGCTTGAACAGTTAATCCTAAAATGCTATTAAAAAAGTTATATGAGAAAAAATAAATAAATGTTTAATTCAAGACTTATTCTTTACTGGCATAGAGACCGCTTACGCGAGGTAACAACTGCTATAGCCGAGCTAACAAATGCATGTAAGTGGTATCTTTTTGGCTTTTTGACGCCAATTCGTGATGTCAAGTGCCGCCAGGTCTTTCTTCAACTGAGTGGAGTTCTTCCGCTTCCTTTACTCTCACCGGCGGATTCTGCGTCGAATACTTTCAGACCTGCAGTGTTCACATCCATTTGGACAACATTAGCAAGCCAGCGCAGCCACTGTCTCTTGATTCGCTGAATTAAGTCAAAGCCGCCGTACATCTCCTAGAGCTCATTGTTCCATTGACTGCGTCGTTGCCAAAGCGCAATGTACCATAAATCTTCCGCAAAACCTCAGTCTCGAACACTCCTAACTCAACTCAGCAGGTGTTGTCATTGTCCATGCCTTCCCATCATATGGCATGATGGGAATGATGAGGGACTTGTAGAGTTTGGCATTTGATCGTCAATACCGTAGAGTAATTCTGCATTGGATTTGAAGGCTGATAGTGTTGCTGGTGTTAATACAGGTTCCAAGATAGACGAAATTCATTGGTTTACAGTTATGACAGTGAAGTGTTAGCCAATAGCGAATGCGATGATATTTCCTTTTGTCCTCGTTCAGAACCAAACCCATACGCTTCGCCTACCTTTCCAGTCTAGTGAAAGCATTATTGATAGCGCGGTTGTTAAGGCCAATGATATCAATATCATAGGCGTACAAAAGCAGCTGTACACTCTCATAGAAGATTCTCTATTTAGCTCTGCAGCTCAAATTATTTTCTCCAAGAGTAGATTGAAGAAGTCGCACGAAAGGAAGTCGCCTTGTCTGAAACTTCGCTTCGTATCATATGGCTCGGAGAAGTCCTTCCCGATCCTCACGGAGCTTTTGGTATTGCTCAACGTCAGTTTACACAACCGTATTAGTTTTGCGGGGACACTAAATTCAGACATCGCGGCATAAAGGCAGCTCCTTTACGTGCTGTCAAAAGCAGCTTTGAAATCGACGAAGAGGTGGTTCGTGTCGATCTTTTTTTCACGGGTCTTTTCCAAGATTTGACGCATGGTAATAATCTGGTCGATAGTCGATTTTCAAGGTCTATAGCCAAACAGATAAAGTCCAAAAAGTTTGCTGACGTTAGGCTTCAGTTTTTCACTCCATACACTCCGTGGGATTATATCCGATATCAAGGAGGTTTATCCTACCCTAACTCGCATAGATTCTGGGGTCTTATTTTTGTGGATTGAACAGAGCACGCTTAGGTTCCAATTGTCGGGCATGTTTGCATCCGGCCATATCCTGCAAAGAAGTTATTGCGCGCACTTTGTCTGTTCTTCAACGCCGTATTTGAACCTATCGGTCCCTGTCATTTTGTTGTTCTTCAGGTGGGTAATTGCTATTCGAATGTCTTAATAGTCGGGCAGTGGAACGTCCTCTCCATCGTCATCGATTGGGGAATCGGGTTTGCCATCTCCATATGTTACATTTCACTGGCATTCAGCAGACTAGCGAGGTCTTCCCTTCATCACTTCAGTATTCTCTGAGCATAAGCCACTAGACCACTTCTTTGGGTCCTACATAAGTAAGTATGCTGCGATCTTTAAACTTTTCTTTAATCGCTGCATCTTTTCGAAGAATTTTCGAGCACCCCCCTGTACCCTATTTGCTAGTTCCTTCGTTACGCTATCAGTTTATGATATTATAAACCTCTCTTCAGATTTCTATTACCATAAATCTAGATTATTTCTGACATTTTAGATTAAAGTGAAATTTCCGGAGAGAGTTTTCTATTTATTACCTAAAATTTTATTGTACTTAGTATTGGAAATTATAGATAAGTTTTAACTGTAATTTTGGCAGAAATACCCTGATCAAATCTGGTAGAAGATTAAAAAAGTGAACTCAGCATGATTTTAACTAAATTGTTAAAGAGTTGTGATAGAAGTTCGGATCTGGGAGAATGATATGTTTTGTGCTTGGAGTAGTGGAATCCATTCATCATGATTTTTTGCCGCTACAGCGTTTTGTGAGCTTTGGCTTGCTGCATCTATTATCTCCGGACATTTCGGTGACTTGGGAAGTACGAATTTCCATGTCTTACTCCAATCCGTCGATCCGATCGATCTTATTTTTCCTTTTGTTTTGATGTTGAACGTTTTGGCTTTGATAATTTTATTCTGCGCCCATTCATCTTATATGACCTAGGTATCTTAATCGATGGGCTTGGATTCACCTTCTACGCCACTCATATTTAACTGTTCCAACAATTCTTCTTTCGAATATTTGTACTTTGTTATTGTTCTTTTCCAGCAGCGACTATGATTCTGCACCGTACTATGAAACTGATCAACTGATGGTTTTGTAGACAGCTTCCCAATATCGTAAGATCAGCAGGAGGTTAGGTAAGGTCGTAGGATTGATCTAAAATCGATGATTGGACACATTTTCGTTCTTGGTTTTACCCATAAACTCCTCAAAAGTAGATCACTAGATTCTCATCGATCGACGAAGTGTTTTGTGCTTACCACAGATTAATTAAAGAAACTTCGCTAGGTTCGCCAAAGGTGTGTCAACCGAGATATTTAAATATCAGTCTGGCAAAAGATCGCTATAGAGAAGGAAATGATAAGATGATTCCACATCGCTTTCCTCCATAACGTACAGCTTTGGTAAGTTCTGGTCGTTGACCAGCGCCAACTGAGCACACTGGAGGACCTATGGTTCAACGTTTGAATGCAAGCAAGACTCTACTTAAGCAGATGTTCGGTTTTGCAGTCTTCAGCGATCTTCTTCAGATCTGTTAGTTTAAAACTAGCGAAAGAAGACTCAATTAACTACCCTCCCCCTTTAACTTCGATTAATCCTCTGCAAAAGCTCATTGTACCTTTTCTCCAACGGCTTTGGCCAGCCTACAAATACCTACCAGGTGTGTGAGCAGATAAGGAACTGTCAAGAGAAGGTTCCGTAATGCAGTGATCTATGTTGAAAGTAATGCAATTGAAGCAGTGGAGAATTTGTGTCACTGCCCGTCGTCTTATACATTCAGTTTCCCTAGGTCTAATAGCAGCCTTCGCCGCCAAGCACCAGCAGCTATGTCTGCCAGTGCAACGGGTAAAATAGCATTGAGTACCATTGTTGGGTAGTCCTTACTGTACTACAGATGCTGATGAGGGCCGCTCTTTGAACACGCTCCAGCTTCTTAGCTAGTGAGGGTTTTCAAAGCGTTGCCAGACAACGATTCCATAAATCATTATTGACTTAACTACAATTTCATACAGCCAGAACACCACTTTTGGTGAGAGGCCACACCTCTTCCCAATTGCTCCTCTATAAACAACAATATAAAGCGACAGATACTTTCCTCACTTCCTCCTCGATGTTTGGCTTCCATGAAAGCTTCCTATCAAGTATAAGCCCAAAGTATTTCACCCTGTCTACCGGTTGAAGAATAGAGCCTCCCAACGAAAGGGAGTAATGTCAGAGATTTTGTATCTCCTAGTAAAATTAAATTAGTTTAATTTGGATTTATGGTTAATCCATTTCTTATTTCTTTTTGACCACTTGGTAACCACACTCAGATACCCTTGGGTTAGATCGTAAACAGTGTTGAATTTTCCTTTTGGTTTTTTAAAATCACCAAATGTTTTCAAAAAAGACTAGAATGTATCCAAAGGTGTTGAAATCCAAGGCGTAGTCTTATATTATCGCTAGATCTTTCTTTTTATATTTCTTTCATATAATATCCCTTGTCCTTCTTGTTAAACTTATCGTTTACTCAATATTTCAGATCTCGAACTCGCCTACAGAGCAGCGGACGGTTACCTCTATAAATATAATGTGGCTACGCTGAATCGTTCTTTACTTTTGCCGCCAGAGATTTTCGTAAGAAATATTAGATCATGAATAAAGAAAAGTGTACAAATATTTTTTTCAATTCTCAGGAAGTGTATCCATCAGATCTTACGATCACTTTCTCGCCAGACAACACAAAATTGCTGATACGCTACGATGTCGAACAACAATTTAGGCATTCGGTGATCGCGAAATACTCATTGCTGGATATAGACACGAGGTAAATAGAACTAACTCTTCTATAAAAAGTAATCATTTTATTGAAAATTCCTTGCAGAAATGAGACCAAAATCCATAATGGCGAAAAGCTGCAATTCTGCAGTTGGTCTCCGTCGAAAAATCGGCTCGCTTACATCTACGAAAACAATGTGCACATACACTACGAAGACGACGAGGAGTTGCAACTTACCACTGATGGTGTTACCGGCGTAATTTACAATGGTATACCCGATTGGGTATACGAGGAGGAGGTGCTCTCCAGCGGTAGCGCTATGTGGTGGTCGAAGGATGGCACACACTTGATCAGCGGCTATTTCAACGATGTCGATGTGAAAACTTTCAAATATCAAGTCTACGAAGATAAATATGTGAACAACTCGTTGTTAGAGTATCAATATCCCGAAGAACTCGATTTGAAATATCCCAAGGCCGGCACACCCAATCCAGTTGTGGGTTTACGTCTATTCAATATAGATACCAAAGAGTTAGTGCCCGTGAATATTACGGCGCCAGTGGATGTTGTAACGGCAGACCATATCATACAAAACGTTGTATGGATCGATAGTGAACGCATTTTGTTGGTGTGGCTGAATCGTCGGCAAAATTTGGCTTCGCTGCAGGAATGCACAGTGGCTGGCGTATGTCGTGAGGTGACGCAGTTGTCCGAGCCCTCCGGTTGGATTATGATAAGCACACCTGTGTGTGAGGCTACCTACTGCACATTCACCAATTGGATTGATGATTGGCAACAAGTGTGGAAGTTGGACTTGGCAACGGGCAAGAATCAATGGCAAAGTCGTGGTAATTTCACGGTGTTGAACGCCTATTACTACGATGAGGCTGCCGACGAACTGTAAGTGTTAATAGCTCCGGCGATGATGGGTTGGATATACTAAGTTTTATAAATCCTTCGTTCTAGGTACTACCAAGCCACCTTGGAGGATCAACCCTTTCAAATGCACGTCTTCCGCAACAATGTATGCTTGAGTTGTGAGTTGCGCGATCTTGACAATAACGTGTGCCGTTCTGCTGGCGCTTCTTTCAGCTCGAACAGCTCGTACTTTGTTTTGAATTGTAATGGACCTGGACCAGCCATTATACGTATTTTTGAGACAAAGGTAATGGTAACATAAATCTTTTAGAACTAGACCATAGATCAGAAATCCTCTTGCTGTAGATGTCTTTGTGGTAGCTCAATCGTCTTAGTACCCATCACCTCTTCCATCAGAAAGTAGGGTTTTTGCGATCTCTTGTGTGTTTTCCATTCTGTTTCAAACTTGGAGGCCATTAAGTTGATGTAGAAAATTATTTTGTGAATAATCTCTAACTTGGGAGCACGATTCAGCAAAGCAAACAACCAATTTTTATCAACCGCTCACACAATGTGATTTTGAAACTTCTGGCACCGGTCTTGTAGACCCCTTTAGTCTATCTAGTTAGAGTAACAATTGATATTGTAGAACTATTTAATTAAGCCGAAAGTGCTCGCAAAACTCTCTTGGAAGGACATCTTGAGAGTTCTGTTTATCGCTAATTATATAACTGATCACTGTTTTCTATTTTAGACTAATCGTCAAGTTGCTGTCTGGCAAGACAACAGTGATTTCCACGAAAAATTCGCCCAGAAAGAGTTTCCAGATAATACTTATTTGAATGTAACACTGCCTGATGGTTCCTTTGCCGCCGCCAAACTACAATTTCCACCAAATTTGGACGAATCCAAAAAGTATCCAATGATTGTGTATGTTTATGGCGGTCCGAACTCAGTACGTGCTACGAGCGCCTTCACCACTGGCTTTAACTTGTTTATGACCACAAATCGTGAGGTCATCTATGCACTCATCGATGGACGCGGTACCGGAAATAAGGGCAAAAAATTACTATACAGCGTCAATAACAATTTAGGCGACTTGGAGGCACAAGATCAGATTTTTGTTACAAAATATCTACAGAGCTTGTATACGTTCATCGACAAAGAACGTGTTGGCATTTGGGGTTGGAGTTATGGCGGCTACATGACGCTCAAAACACTGGAGTACGATGCGAATAATACATTCCAGTGTGGTGTGAGTGTTGCACCAGTTACCTCATGGTTGTATTATGGTGAGTAGTGTGGTCGAAGTGTGGTTTAAGGAAGAAGTTAATTGGAAAATTGTTTCTTCTCTTTTAGATACCATCTACACTGAACGTTATATGGGTTTGCCAACGGAAGAGGATAATTTATATGGTTATCTAAAGAGTAGTGTGTTCCGTAATGAGATTGACACTTTCAATGTTCACGATCTTCTGCTGGTCCACGGCACAGCCGATGATAATGTGCACTATCAGAACTCACTGTTGTTTGCCAAGAAATTGCAAGCTGCCAATATTTTGTTCGAGGAAATGGTTGGTAGTACATTTTACTCTCCATGAAACCTGAACTAAATCCGTTTACGTTTCGCTCTACTCTCTTTTTAGTCCTATACTGATGAGAATCACTCGATTGGCAGCTTTTTACCTCATCTTTACAATACAATTGACAACTTCTTCATCAGTTGCCTGAATTTACATGTTAAAGATGATGATGAGGGCGAGGACGAGAAGAGTAATTGATTTCAATATAAGACTGGATTTTCAATGACCAGATTGTTCATATGACTAAGCAGCAGAAGTATTAGTTAGATAAATTTTTTTCAATTAACTTTCACAATAAATGTTTTTTCAAAGGATTTGAAATGATGAGCTTCCGGTTTTTAATTAAATTATCAATTAATGGATCCATTATACGAGAACGAAGCGATTACCAAGCTACCATATGCCAGTATACCAATACCGTATCGTACTAATGGTATATCTAATCTCATAATTTTTGTTTTGATGACACAAAACTTTCCAGTCGTTGTTTTTTAAAAAGCTTTTAATCGGTCTGGAAACATGAAAAAAAGTGTTGCCATGATGGAAAATTATTGTCTCGAGTCCAGTTGTAAATTTCAGACTTTTTGGGCAATCGTTCGCTTTTTTTTGATGAGCTGTTGTCGGTACCGTTCTCCATTAATGGATTCACTCGTCTTAAGAAATAATGTAGTTAACCTTCTGATCACACCGAATACTGAGCACTAACTTGCCTTCATGGATATTCGGTTTTATCGATGAATGGATAGTTCATCAGGTATCACATATGATTCTGTTATGTATCCATAATTTTTCTTTTCGTAGCGTTCAAGCGGTATTCTGACATACAAAATCGCCTTTCATAATCTCTTGACTTCAAGTCATATGACACCCAATTCACTTACTTCTGAGTATATTCAGCTGCTTTGAAATTATTCTGCTTGAGTTATTTCCAAAGATTTTGTGAGTTATTTTTCGGCAACAATCTTCAACAAAAATGCTTCCAAACCTCATCTTAAAACTTTTTTGGCAGCCCAGGACGTTGTTCGTCTTCCAAGCCAATGTCACCACTTTCAAATCGTAAAAACCATTTTTGACCCTTCAGCGCAGCTAGAACATGAATCACCAAAAAAATTTACACGAAGAAGTAAGATGACTTTCGGCTGAGGTTTTCTTCATATTAAAGAATGATCTTATGTGATATTTCGCATTCAGTTACTTTTTTTTGCGATCCCTGAAACAAAATCATCAGCTTTAAAGTTCTTTGCGATTAAAGCCTTGACCTATTTTAGAGAAAATTTTAGCGAAGAATGTGTGACCTCGACAATTATGAGAAAATTTTCAACGACAGTTCATAAATATTGGTTACGTTAAGTTCAGGAAAAAGGTGAATCTCGATAGAACTCACTTGGTCATTTGTGAACGTTTATTTTTGTATTGCCAAAAAACTTAGGAAAAGAAGTGAATCACCAGATAGTTTATAGAAGAATTTTGGGCTTTTACAAATTTCTAAATTCTTCAAATATCAGTTTCGCTCTAAGATTGTAAAATAAGTCTCAGATGGCAAAGGTGGGAAACAGCGTTTTTGACAGATCACGCGCGGTCGTGCGGTTAATATTTTCCATCGTTTATTTACGTCTGAACAACGTTTATAATTCGTCCTACTTTATTATGAAAATTTACGTTCTTTAGAGAATTTGTAACATAATAGCCTACTGAGCGTACAATTGCAACACCATCACCATCTTGAGAGCCAGCATTCATTATTGGATAATATTTGACCGAATAGATCACGTCCAGCACGCAGAAAATATAGCAGCCGTAGCTGAGAGTCTATACGAATACGTGAAGAGTCGGTTTGAGTAACTGAGAGACCGTGAAGACTGGGCGCATTTTATGTCGAGCTTCGTAAAAATTTAGCTTGTGCAATAATCAAAGCAACTCGAACTGACGTTCTATATATGGAACAATTTGGCGCATTTTTATGAGATCGAGATCTGAAAGGGTACAAAATACAAAAGCCACATTTGTGACGAAAGAACTGAAAAAGACTCCATCATTCCAGAAAGAACAACATTGGTGTGGTTTGTAGGCTCTATGGGCATTTTTTCAAAAATGATGTCGGGGAGAGCAAAACATTACGCGTGTCATTGATAACCACCTAAAATTGACTCGTGAATGGAACATCGAGACGCGCCGGGGCCTCACATTTGCAAAGAGATAATGAGCAAAAATTTCACGTTTTCGGTCGATTGATAAACATTGCCCATTAAATTTGAAGATTCCGTATTTTTGCTTTAAAAAAGTAGGGAACATCGAATAAGATGTTTTCATTTCCCAGTTCTTCAGTTCTTCTGCTTTTGCTCTTTAGAAATAAGTATATCCGCAGGTTTCTTTTCATATAAGACATAGGTCTAAACTATGAGATTTTGTAGATAATATTCCTGAATAAAAAAAATTTAAGGATTTTTTCAGCCTATATGATTTTATATATCGGAGTTAAAGAAAAGCATATGTGGTCAGAGAAGTTCGAAAATAAACAGAGCAGTTCCATTTGACTGTCCATAAGAATGCTTTTAAAATTATACAGTTTCCATTTTTTAGAGGGCTCCCACCATTATTTTATGGAAAAAACATATGTAAGTATTCTCTTTTACCATCTTATATACTTGCCCGTCACAATTAAATTTTCCAATAAAATCCTTCACAATTTCCTTTTTGCTGCCAAGCACTTTTCCGCCATTACTTTTGCATTCATTTGTTGCATGTTGGCATTTATGCAACAAAAACTTTTAATCCTGCTGGTTAACTGATGGATTTAGTTTTGCCATTGAAGCAAACGATTGCTCAAAGTCACATCAAAGTCAAACTGAATGGTGGTGAAAAGAGTTAATAACGTTTCCGGTTGTGTATTACAACGCAGCAAATATGCTTGCACACATATGTTTATACCTATACATATACATATAAACTGTAATTTAATACATTCAATGAAATCGTTGCACTTATATAAACTTTGAAGTGTTGAAAAGAATATGTCATTGTGCTGTCTACCATTCTTCCGCGCTCACTGTAATCTCTATTGTTTGTTATTGTTGACGCTTGCGTTTGAGAACTAATCTTGGAGCGTTGCAGTTATTTCTTCATATGGTATATAAGTATATATATCAATAACCTTAGACATCTTCTTGGCGTTTCTTTTGTGTCCTTGATCTTAACCCTTGATTGACTTGCTTTATTTGTGGGCTTCTCAGGCAATCTATTGGCATGCTCTCTTGCAATATTTTACACAACATAGTTCAATTGTTCTTTTGTTGCTAACTTTATGATTGTGCTGGCCGTCGGTGTTGTTGCTGCTTTTGCTATTTTTATGGTGTGGGTGCTTGTAGTGTTGGCGACGTCGTCTCAGCACCAATAATACCTCCATAACAATCGCCAAAGTTTTTCAATATCAAGTTCAAGTAAAAACAAAAATAAACACAATCATTGAACGTTTTGCTAACTAAGCGTAAGTGTTGGGCTGTGTGGGGGTGGAGGAAAGGCTGTTACATTAGCAGCACACAGCCAATTGCATCAATGGAAGATTTCATAAAAGAAATCAATTTTAAAAGTTGGATTTAAAATTGATCAATAAATTCGTTTTATATAAAATTGGATTTCGTGAGTTTGTGAAAAGGTTAACATTTGATGGTGCAAGTAGTCAACCATTTCATTCATCCAGATGAATTTAAATTATCTGCTTTTTTTTCTTAAAATGGGGGATCCATTTCGTAGTTCCCTAGCTTTTTAAAGAAGAAACACAGAAACTTCAAAATAAATGGGGAATGTTTATTATCATTCGAAAGAACGTTCTTTGACATATATTTTTCGAAAATTATCTTTTTCAAATGTTGGCCGCGGATACGTCTCAGAAGGTCCATTCGTTGAGTAAAATTTTCGATAACTCGTTCGAGCATATCGAACGGTAACTGGGTTGAATGCATAAGCTTTAGACTTAAGATATCCCCACAGGAAAAAGTCTAACGGTTTGATATCACACGATCTGGAGCTTTGGAAAGCCGAGCGGTCTCAGTTCTTACAGAAGCTGTATTTTGTACGCTTTCAATTAAAGATCTCGACATAAAATGCGCCAAGTCGTTCTATACGTCCGTCCGAGTTGTTGCGAACGGCGTCGAATAGACTCTACACGATCTTCGTGTATACTGGCAGTTACGGCTGCTATATTTCCTTCACTGCGTATTCGACGTGGGTCAAATATTATCCAATAATAAATGCTGGGTCCCAAGATGGGTGATAGTGTTTCGAATAGTACTCTCAGTAGGCCGATTGTATCGATCAAAGTAGAGCGAAGCGTGAATTTTCGTAATAAAGTTGAATGATTCGTAAAAGGGGTTCAGCCGTTATTCTTTCCATGATGAAATGGCAAAAGATACTGTACAAGAATAAGTTAACAGCTAGACATGACCTAACGTGTGATCTGTCAAAAAAATGCTATTGGAAAAAGTACCTTATTTGGATCACACGTTATAAAAATTATTACTATTAATTAAAGATAAACATATATAGGAAAGGAAAAATTCAACATTTTTTCTGAGTCTTCACTGAGATTTCAGTAAAGATTTCGAAGTTGCTGAAAATACATACTAGATTCTATATAGTATCCAATCCAATGTGGTGAACTGACACGAAGGATTTATTATCGTCTTCAAAATAGGTTTGTCATAAGATTCGACTGTGATTCCGGATTTTCTCTGAACGGAGTTTTCAATTTCGAAAAATGTAAAATGTCACTGGGAGCCAGATTTGGCGAATATGGTGGCTGAGCGATTTTCGTTTCATGTTGGCCAAAAAGTCAGTCACAATCATTACGGCGCACAATCGAGATAAAAAAATCCACGAATTTTTTTCTCACAAAAACGTCACAAAAAGGGTTAGTAGTATTTCGACTTTGACGTGTTTTTTTGTCGATTGCGGTTCATTTTTGAGACGCTATTTGCTAGATTGCTGGTCATTTTCGACGTCATATACATACACCCACACCTCGTCTTCACTAATGACATTTTTGATAAATATATTATCATCAGCTACTTTGTCTTACCTCTCATTAGCGATCTCTACTCGAAGTCGCTTTTGCAAAAGAATTACTAGCATTAATACATTTTATACCGAGAATTTTAACAAATGTGAACAACAAAATGTAGATCAAGTAGATCCATAAGAGATATTGAGACCATCTGCTATCTCTCTATAACTCAGAGTTCTTTCGAAGATTCGCGTACAGTTTGAAGACTTTTTGAAGCCTCTAACGAAAAGGCTTTCGGAGCATTTTTAGAAAAAAAAAAAATAACTCTTCACAATATCAAAACTTTATCAGAAAGAAAATATGCTTCATGCATCCATTTTTAAGGAATAATCTACTTAAAAACAGGCGCTGAGAGAACTTTCTATTATTTCGAATAGATTGTAAAACCTCCATCTAGAAATGGCAGAGATATATGTTGATTGAGACAAGTTTTTATTGTTATTTTTTTGGTTAAGGCTGTTGCAGATGTGATTCTTCCGATGAAGTTATAGGCCATATAGACATATTTTCGCTTCTATTTTGTATCTATTTATTCTATAGTTTATGTCGTCATGATAGCGCTAAAATATTTCTAATATTTTATTTCTTCCACATAAGATTTATTAATAATTCTTCGAATAAATTTTCTTTTTCTGGCCACCTCTATTCTGAGAAAATCTTACCGTCTACCCAAAGCAGTGCGCTTGCGTACAGAGAACACAAATTTTAATGCAAGCCCAAATTTACGGTTGCCACACCATTAAATTTACGAGTTGAGTCATTTTGGGTATTTTTTGGATAATTTGCAAGGCTTACGACTTATTGCATATCTAAACCCGGTGCCGTTTTCACAATTTTTTTAACGTATTCTGTATATGATATATCTTCTTGGTTACATAACTACCTGAGATCTACTTCATCGCTGAAAACTGCGCAGCACAATCAGTGGACGACTACTGGCTGCAGGAGAATTTACATATAGGAACCTTTGGGCATAGCTAGGTAGGTAATGGCGTTTGGACAAACACCGACTACATGATCCCACTTTTCAACTGGGAAAGAAGTTTCAAAGTAAGCATATAAAAAGATGCCTGTCCTAAAGGTATGTATGACACTCTAAACATCTATTGGGATGGCTCGAAAATGGACGACGGAGTTCGTGCGGGAATATACTGTCTAGAGTTAGGCAAAGGCAAGCTTTTACGTTGCCGGACCACTGCTGTATATTTCAAGCTGAGGTTTTTGCTATTGTAAAAGCCGCGGAGGTGGCCTCTAATGCACCTGCAGGCAAATCCAGAGCCAACATTTATGTAGACAGCCAAGCAGCAACCAAGACAGTAAATTCGTATTGCATATCGGCCTGAAGTGTCTTGGGAAGCAGGGCAGCAGTAGAAAGCGTTACTAGAAATTAACAACTTCACTTCTTTTGGGTTCCAGGCCACAAAAGCATCTTGGGTAAGGAAATAGTGAAGGAGATTGCCAAGACTGGTGTAAGGCTATCATCCGATAACGTGATCAACATTGGGTAACTTATGCATTGTGTGTACGACGATCTTGACAGAAGCATGGTAAAAAATATCAAGACCCGATGGAACAAGTTACCTGGGTACAAAACTGGAAAAGTCATGTGCAAAACGGTAGATCGGAAGTACAAAAATTCCTATTGGCACTCGATAGAAGAGACTGTAGGAACATGGTGCGAATATTAACTGGTCACTGTCTGGTGGCGACTCACGCTCGCAGGATGGGGTTAACGAATCGAGAAAACTGCAGGAAATTTCTAGAGCAGGGCACCAGGGAAACAATGAAACATCTCTTGAGCACTTTTCCCGCATTGACAAGACTACGCTGTCAGCATTTGGGGTCGCCACGGTATGATACACTGGAGGAGGTGTCGATAGTAACGCCTTAGAGTCTGTTAAAATTCGCGTCAAGCGCAGATATCCTAAACGATGACCTCTCCTCTTGGAATTAGCAACTGAATTCCATCTGGTATTACAAAGGACCTGGTCTATACGTGGTTTATTGGCCCACCAGATTAACCTTACCTAACCTTGTTAATATATTTTGTTTAATTTTTCACGATGGAAAAATTTACTACACCTACAATAAAACGCCATATTTTTGTAACTCCACATGATTTCAATAGTCTGGTAACTCTATATCAATGTAAACAACAACGCAACCAAACACACAAACAAAGCAAATCGAGTGCAAAATGTGATTGCAAAATAAAACCAACACTACACAAATCTAATGAGAGCATACTCAGCTAACCGGCAAAAAAGAGAGCGCCTACAAAAACAAAATGCACAGTCGAACAAACCACCAAATTGTGTACACAAAAACAACAAGAATGGTGAATGAAAGCAACACAACGCCACTTTGTAGTTCAAGTTCAGCAGTGAAGCAATTACAAAAACAAATGTGAACAACAAAATGTGATAAATCATAAGAAAAAAGTGCGTTGAAAAGAGCACCGAACACGTGATGGCAGTGGCGCCAAAACCTGCCTCAACATTGTGCAGCAGCGACAAGTGGAACGGTGTCGGCGTGATTATTGCCAGCCGCAGTGGTGGACGCTGTGGGCGCGGTGGGTGCTGTGGGGTCGGCTTTTTGGTGACTCCGCGTACAGAGATGAAATGCTATTATCAGTTATAATGGCTGGAATATGTAACAATAACGCCGCTGCTGTTCGGCAGGTATGTAGCAGGTGCAGCGCGACAATTTCGCTTTTAACAGTGCACGAACTCTGCATAAGTTAACAGCGCACTGTAAAGCAACGACTGCAATTATGTTATAGCCGTGCTTGTTGGACACTTATTCGGCAAGACATTCAACAGAAGGTGTTATCATTTCACAGCGAGCGGACGTATACGACGGAGCCGAAATAAAATGTGCGCGCATTTACCGTTTAAAGGTGAGAGAGTTTAAGTGAATTTGAATTTGAATTTGGTGTAAGTGTGCAAGTGTTTGTTTGCGTGAATATATTTATTCTATATGCGCGCGTCTCTAGTCAGCAATAACGGTAAATTTAAACAGAAAACGCTAAAATATGAATTATTCTGCATTTTGGAAATTGAAAATGAACGGGTGGGAGTGAATTAAATTACTGTTTCGTGTATAAACAAACAACGAGTTGCGTTGTAAGGCAAATGTAAACAAAAGTGGCAGAACAGCAGAAAAACAAAATGGCAACAGAAAATTTTCGCAAACAAAAACAAATAAATGAAAAGATAAATAATAAAATTTACAAAGAAAAAAAAATTTTTTGTGGTCTTTTTGAAATGATGTAAATAAAAGAAATATTTGAAATATTTACATACATACATATATACAGATGTAAAAGTTTCCTATCCGTAGTCTCTGAGTTCCATTTGCTTAATGTTAAAAAGAAAACTAAAATTTAAAATAAACAAATATTAAAAGTAAACAAAATCCAAAATTTATAAGTGTATATGCGCTTATTTAGCAGTGAATGAAAATAATTTTATTTTTTAAATTAAAAATGTGAAAAATATGCTACACAGTTTTTAAGAAAAAAAAACTTCAATATGACAAAAAATTGTTTTTTGACGTCTTGAAAATATTAAAAGTTAAAAAACTAAAAAAATAGTTCATTTCGAATTCTCTGAAAATTAAAATTATTATATAACAAGTAGAAAAAAATTGGAAATTGAAATTGCAATTTATGTGTGCTGATGTACATAGTGCTGAATTTAAGTAAAAATAATTCATTGTTGTATTTTTAAAACAAAAAAAATAAAAATTTTACTAAGTATTGAATTTATGATAAAACGTTTTAAAACGACTAAGAAAAAAATAATTATTTGAAATACATTTTTGAAAAAGTAATCCTTTGAAATAAATGTCTGGCAAAAAGAAAACAAAATTAAACTTGGCGAAGAAAGAAGTAATTATTTAAAAAAAAAAGAAAAGAAAAGAAAATTTATTTGGAAAAGAAGAAAGTAATTATTTGAAACAAGTTTTACGGAAAAAGCAAATCTTTGATTGCTCATGGAAAAATAAGATTTCAATTATTTTCAATAAAAAATTGATTGATGACACTAATTCTTTGAAATGAATTTCTGGTGAAGCAAAGAAAATTTTTTTAGCGAAGACAAAAGTAATTATTTAAAATATTTTCTTTGATAAAAAATTTGTTGGAAAATTAAATTTTAACTATTTTTATTAAAAAAAAATGATTGATTACATAATACCTTAAGAACCAAATTTTTTTCAATAGCTTTAGTCATAAGTAAAAAAGTACTTCTACGAAGTTAGCTTCCAGAATCGAAATATTCGCTGAAAATACCCAGCCCAGTGTTGTACAGTTTAATAATTTCTATGAAAATCACATTTTAATTACTTCCATCGACAAAAAATTGTGTAAAAAAAAGTTTTAATCACTAAGTCACCGCATGAAGAAAGAACAGTGCCATATGTACATACATTTTAATTGGAATTTCTCCAATTGAGTGATTTTTAATTACAAGTTTCAACCCATTACAGTGAAACTTCGATAATCTCAATTAGTGGTAATCATTACTGTGAAAATTTTCAATATTAAAAATAATAATATTTCGAATGAAGCATGAATTTATTTTTATAGTGTGAATTGAAAAAAGTTTTCAAAAAATATTTTAAAGGTGAAAAGTGGCATGAAACTACATAGAAAAAAATAAGCAAAATTTATTTTATTTTTCGAAGGCTTTGCATACTTTTAGGCAAAATAAAGTATTTTATTGATTATATGCTTGAATTGGTCAAAAATCCTGATAAAATATTTTAAAAAGTGGAAAGTGACACGAATCGGAATAAAAATTGAGTTAAAAATATAACAATTCTGGCATAATTTTAAGCAAATAAAAAATTATTTTATTACTTTCTAAGGTTGCTCATACAGACTTGAATTGGAAAAAATTGCCGAAAAAATATTTTAAAAAGTGACAAAGTGAATGACATGAAATTAAAAAAATAATAATAGTTAAAAAATATTAAATATTTTAAAAATTGTTTAGCATATTTTTAGGCGAAATAAATTATTTCATTGATTATATACAACCTTGAATTTGTAAAAAATCCTGCGAATATATTTTAGAGAGTCGAAAGTGACAAGAAATAGCATGAAAAATAACTTATAAAAATAAGTTGCTTTCAAGGTTACCTTATATATATGTACATGTGAACGAAAAAACACATAAAATATATAAAAAAAAAGCGAAAAATTATATTGAAAAAAATAATTAAAAAAAAAATTAAATTTTTGCCGAAATTTTTGCATATTTTTGGTGCGAAAAAAAATTATTATATTTTGAAGTTACCATTTATATATTTCTCAAAAGTTAAAGGAATTAACTTTAAAGGTAATGATATGATATTACATGTGAACGGACATAAAATATTGAAAATAAAATTGAAAAAAAATATATTTTGAATATAATTTTTGTGTACTTAAAAAAATTATTACATATATAAAGTAAAATAAATTTATTACTTTGAAATAAGTCTAGTTGATTTGAAAAATGCTCAAAAAAAAGTGAAGTGAAAAAAACTGCAATAATATATAATATTTTATTAGAAATTTTCGAAGTCACCGTTTATATATTTCTCAAACGATTAATATAATTACTTAAAAGTTATGATATGACGTGATATTGAAAAAAAAATTAAAAGCTATATTGTTTGCGTAGCGTTACAAAGTTTCCTGTTACCTTGTTTGCATATTTTTAGGCGAAAACATATTTACTACTTTCAAATAATTTCAGTTGATTTGAAAAAAAACGGATAAATATATTTTAAAAAGTGAACTGAAATAAAATTGAAAAAATATTAAATAATTTTGTTCGGAATTTTTGCATAATTTTAGTTATTTTTTTTATTGCTTTCGAAGCATACTTTTAGCGAAATTTTTTTTATTACTTTATCCGAAGTTACCATTTTTATAATTCTCAAACGGTTAATGGAATAACTTATAAGTTATTAAGCCTATACTCTAAAGCTCTCTGAGCTATACTGTGTTGCTTACTTAGGGTATAAAATACATTCTATTAAATTTTAAGTTTTGCATTCTTATAGTATTGTATTATATAAGATATAAATTTGAAAAAATGCTATAGAGAATGAATTTTATTAGTCTTTTTAAATTATGTTTTCCAACATGAAATTTCACAAATAAATTTGTAAGAAAGTAAAGTTTATATAAATTTATAACAAATTGCTCTTAGTTTTAATTAAAATTGCCTAAAAACGTCAAATGTACATTGTTTAAAGATCGAAATGTTATTTTTAAATATTTTTTATATTTTAGAGAAGTGGAGTTCTTAAAGATATCTAAATAAAAATGTATCAATGAAACTACCAAAACCTCAATTTTTCTAAAAAATGTGAAGGTGAATGTATTAAAACAACCAAAAAAGCACTTTCTGCCGAAAAATGTAAAATACGTTTTGTGAAAAATTTTGTGAAAACATACAATAAATATACTAAAAATATATCAAAATCGCTCAAAAGAGTACTACCTGAAATAAGATGGTTAAACAACAAAAGTCAAAGTAGAAATAAGCACTTCAAAATAAATGGAGCAGAAAGTGAAAGAGCATATGGAAAGTAAAACAGGCAGTATAAAAGCAAAGTGAATAAAACAAAAAAAAAATAAAAAAATTATAAAAAAATATAACGGCAACGACTCGAATAATAAGCTGCAATAAGTAGTCGTGCCAGAAAAAAATGTAATTATTATAGCAAACAAAAAAATATTTTAAAAACCTACCCTTTTAGCTTTTTAAAGCGCTTTTAAAACTGCAGCATTGCCTGCTTTTAGGCGCACATTACAATAATCATAAATACTTAATAGCTTACGCCCCTCTCAAAAAGCGCTGCATAATGCTTTGTAAAAATGGCAGCGCCTTAAATTTACGAAAAGAAGAAGTGAGCTGTCGCAGCGAATAACTGTAAGCGGCGAAGTAAAACTTTCGGCCAACATTAAAGTTTGTGAAGCATTAAAGAGTGCAGCAGAGCATGGCATTAGAGCGCGCGACAGCAGTGTGAGCAAAAGTGCAAAAGTGTATATGAGACCTAAAGTGACCAGTGAAAAGTGCGAAGTGAAGCAAAAGGTGCGTAAAAGTGAAAGTGAAAAGTGAATTGAAGTGTGTATCGAATTAAGGTCATAGTTCAAAATGTTTAAATAAGAAAAAGAAAAATATATGAAGCAAACATTTCGAAAAGTGTCAAAGTTTCTACAGAAAATGTCCTTGTAGTACTGCTCAATAAATATCGCGGAAAATTTATCATTGAAAGTTTGCTTTGCTCCAAAACAAATTTCTCATACGAATTCAATATCAGTTCGTCTATATAAAAAATACTTATTTAAAATAACAAATCCAAGTAAGCTGCTCACCGCATATCCTTTTTGCCAGCATACAAAAAGCGCAGGAGCTTCAATACCCAATAATAAAAGTAATCCAAATAAAATCGCAGCTAAAATTGTAAGTGAAAAAGACACTGCGAGATAAACAACTGATCCAGTGTGTGTTAACTGCCTGTAAACAAGCTTACGGCATTAGGCGGCGCGTCTACGGAAGCAGCAGCTGCAGCAGCAGTTGTGGTAAAGGACATTCGGCACAAACATACTGAAAATTTAATGTGTTTTGCTTTAAAGATACGCACTTATTTTTCGAAAACTTGGAGGTAAGTGAGTTTTATGACTTTCTATATGTTTATATGTATGTATATGTAATTATGTATGGGTTAGGGAAGTAAGCTGGCAAAATCTCTCATTGATTGATGAATCTTATCCATGAATAAGTGAAACTTGCAACTTTAAGTAACCAATGAAGTCAACAAAATTATTTCTTTTATTCGCGATTCCTGATCTCAGGTTGAAAAAACGTCAATTTCTATTGCACAGCAGCTATAAAAGCATAAAAGTATATATTTGTATAAAAATCTTTATCTCGATTTTGAGAAAACTTCCATCACTTCGTCGCAGAGACTACACGTGGCAACTTTTCCTTTGTCCACATAGCGATGAGGAATAGTGCATCGGGAGGACTCGCTGGAGGAGAGGCGCAGTGAGTTTTTTCACAGTTGGGTCGAAGCTAGGAGTAAAGGTTGTATGAGATTATTCTGTAAAACGTTTTTCGTCAATCTTAAATTTAGGGAACCGGACCACTGTAGAGTTTTTCAGCAGAAGACTCATTGGGCTAGCCAGAAGGGGTAGCCTTAACCCGCTCAAACCGTAATAAGACAAAGTTGGATCTACATTGGCGCCTTGCGTTCTAACACTAGACCAATAGACCTCGGATGTTCTTAGCAAGCGCTGGTCGACGACCTGGAACTGTGCGACAGCAAGATCCTTGTGGCCTAAAAACAACTCATGAGATCTGCTGAACTGCTCGCCCTTAGCCGGCGCTGGTCGATGACCCGTACCTGCTCAATTGCAAAATCCTTGTGGCCTAAAATGAACACATGAGATCTGCTGAACTACTTGCCCTTGGCAAAGTTCATTTTGCAGCAATTCATACTGGACACTGTCTAGTGTATCTTCATCCCGCAAGGTAAAAATATTGTTGAATGCAAGTTGCGAAAGTTGTATGGAAGAGGGAGAGGTGGAGACATCCAGGCACTTCCTGCTCCATTGTCCAACCTTTGGAACACCAAGGTTGAAACAGCACCCCAGTCAGACCTTCGGCAAATTAGAAGATATAGACGAAACTGACAGTAGATAGATAGATAGATAGGAAAATTGGGGCTTTACACTCATATATGGTCACAAGGTCCAGCATCCTGAACAATTTCAGAAGCCTGCTGAGGGTATGTGATTCCTGTTCACGCATATGGAACCAGAGACTTGAGCCTGCCTCTGCAAATTGCTGGAAAATGCAGAATCAGGTGTTCTGAACTTTCCTCTACTAGTTTGCGCTAGATAGAAAGCTGTCATTAGCCGTCTCAACAAATTTGTGAAAAGCTCAAAGTGATTTGTCGATCTTGTGAGCTTCTGATCTATTATACTATAAAGGAGTTTTAAGTACCTCAACCAATCGGGTCTCTAAGCTATCCAAGTGAGATCGACCTCTTAACATAACCTAACCTAACCTAAGTTCCTAGGTGTTATTAAGGGGTTAGACAAGTCTGGTGTTTTCAAAAAATTAAAGTTTTTTGTGCTTAAGTTAGACATTAGGATTTCAAAAATTTTGTTAGAAATATTTTTCTGGCCCTTTTTTCCGTTTTCAAAAAATTTATTTAATTTTAGTACGCCACTTACAAACAAGTTTTACGGGTATTGAGATACCGTTATTGTTAAATTTTGTTTCCGATATTATCATTTCCTACACATTTGTGGGATCACTGTGGCCCTTAGAGATACTTTTGAAAGCGGTTAAGCTGGAGATTGGCTCAGTAGCCACCATCTTTTATGAAAATGTGGATGTCAAGACTTATTTGTAACAATCAATTAAGTTCATTGAAAAGACCTGGCACATAGCGCTACTAAAAATAAGTTCATATGATTTTCAGTTAGCCCTAACCATCAAAAGGCGCGTGTATAAAATTGACAACTTTCGGATCATTAGTGAATTATAACATTTTGAGTGAAGAAATTGAAGTTGTTGGAGTGAGCTGATACTCTAAGGATATGAGTATGAGATAAGGATTGAGTGTGTACATCATATCATTCATGAATATTTGGCTTGAGAGAGCTCTGTGCAAAGTAGTTGTCGTGCTGAGCTCACATTTTTGACCAAAACAGCGTCGAGCTGATGATTTGGAACCGATTTTGGAGGTGTTCAAGCGTAATAAACCCGAGTTTTTGCGTCGATAAGTAACAATATAACAGTCGGCTGGCCAGGTTATGATGTCTGTATTTGGAGATGGGCATGGAATAATTTTTATTGACTACATTGCAAAAGGAAGAGCCTTCAATAACAATTAATAGCGTTATGAAGGACAAAATCACTGAAAAACAGCCGCATTTGAAGAAAAGGAAATTGTCACAGACAGTGAAAACGATAGCATATAACCATGAGTTGAGCTTTGAATTGCTTCCGCATCTACCATATTTTCCAGATCTACTTTCCAGCGACTACTTTCTGTTCTCAGATCTCAAAGAAATGCACGCTGGGAAGAGATTTTCGTCGAATGAAGAAATGATCGCCGAAACTGAGGCCTATTTTGAAGCAAAGTACAAATCGTACTACCAAAATACATAGTAGCGAAAAGTTAGATGGTCGCTATAATCAGTAAATTACTTTTGAATGGAAAAATGTTGAATAAAGAAAACAAATTTTGTCAAAGAAATTGGCAAATCTAAGATAGCAAGACTTCCGGCGACTTTTACATTCCTGTTACATTCACAATTATTTAGACACTCTACCTTTGAAACATATTTATCACTTTTGTATAATTCATTTGATATTAGCTTTACTGTGTGCTTAGCTTTAGTGAGTTGAATACTGGTGCTTTCATTTCAATACGATATTTGTTTTTGCTTTTCGAAAGATATATATATTAAAAGTTGCAATTGGTGAATATATTTTGCACATATTTCCTTGAGAATATTTTTCGTATTCCATAACCTTCACTTTACTTACTAGTACCTCAACAACAAGCTACAACTAATGTTCCGCTGTAATAATATGTACCATAATGTCACCTAAAATACAAAACAACGTATCATCAAAAAAATCGAAATTAAGTTTTTTATTGCTTACGATTCACTAAATAATATTAAAAATTAAATTTTCAGCTGCCGCAGTCAGATATAACCAATACATAACCAACAAGTAACCAATATATAACCACTATATAACCAACATATAAGGAATATATAACGACTTTATAACCAAAACTCAAATTTTGTTTCAATACGAGTATAAGTGTTTTCTATTATATCGTTTTTCTTCGTCTGTAAACTTATGAAAAGTGATGTTATGTTATTTTGTATTTTAGCTGCCGATATGTAATACCCATTCGGCCATGAAAGCATCGGCTAGCCAACGAAAAAAGTGATGTCATAAAATAGTGTCGTTATTACATATGCGCAGGGCACACTTTTCGCATATCATATTGGCGCTTTACTTAACGAAATGCGATAACGGTACCCATTACGCGTCGGTGCACAAATAATGAGATGCTTGTGAAAAAGAGAACTTGAAAAAAAATTTCGCACAAAAATGGCTTATGTTCCGGTTAATAATGTACATGGGTGCATGAGTGTGTGTGTATGTGTGTGTGTTGTGGCATAAATTGTATTGCTGAAATTCGATAGCACTTTTGTTAAACGCGAATTTGTAAGAAACGCAATGAACCGCATGGCTGCCATAATAAATTGCGCAGCTAACGACATCCATTGCTGATGAGTGCTCACCTCGTTGTCATTTAACAAGTGCTGCAGCAAAAAGGTAGCATGTGATTGTATGTGTGAGCGGTAGTAGAGTACTTTTATTTTTATGATAAAATGGCAGTAAGGTAGAAATGAAAGAATGAAAAGGCATAATGTGCGTAGATAAAATGCTAGGGTATAGTTGTGAAAACCGTTGCGTGCTTTTAGGCGTTTCAGTAGTTTTTTCGCAAATTGACGTAAGAGCACTGGATTTTTCGGTTAATATAAATCGGCGTTAGAGCACGAAACAATGTATCGTTATTTAGTTAAATAAAATACAAATAAAAAAAAATATTAAAAAAAATTCAGAGCAGCGTTTAAAATAAAATAACTCAGGAGCCAAAACTAAAAGCACGTACACTTAAAGAACAAATAAAAAAAATTAAAAGCAAAAACCCCACTTCATGCCTTATGCGCCTAAAAGTACACTACAAGTAAACCCCTAAAAGTATACTACACCTTGCAAATTCATCCCTTTGTGCAGCAATATTATCAGCCAATGCCAAGCGTGTAGGTTTCATTGAAAATTAAGTTGGCTTCTAGCTATCAATTTGCGATCTTCATGACTCAGCAATACACCGGTGCGATTGAAATAACAAAGCAATGCTCATGAAATTGAAAATTTCGCCAATAAGACATATGTACGTACGTCCCCAGGAGCGTGCTTGACAAAAGCAAAAGCAAAAAAAAAAATCAATCAGTGTTGTGCAGAATGCAGAGCACCTGCTGAGTTGTGAATAAATTAGATTTTTTTCTATTTTGAGCTTGGCTTGAATGAATACAAATTGCCGCATCTGTTTTTGTGACAGTAAAAGGCTGCTGATTTTTGCTTCTTGGGCATAGTTATATTAAAATTTATTTACGCAACGTTGAATAAAGTGAAATGAGCATTTTAGGTTTGCCGGTGTTGGGTATAAATGTGGGGAATTTATTATTAAATAAGTGCAAATATTTCTAAGGGTATGCATACCTGTAGATTGTAGCTTTTTGTAGAAACTATAACTTTATTTGGAAGTTAAGGCAGTCTAGTGCCATAAAGAATGGCCTAAATTTGGCAAGATATTCCAGGTGTAAGGAAAAACGAGTCAAATAGTTATTTTTAAGGCTTTATTAAATATTCATTTGAGTGAATAACACCTGATCAAATTTGAGTCGGACAGACCAAACTAAAAATTTTATTGCTGCCTTCCATACAGCGTCACTTAAAATGCAAAATAACGTAACATCACTTTTCTTAAGATAACAGGCGAAAAAAATGATATAATGAAGCCTTTTATATTGAAAAAAAATGTGGGTTATGGTTATAAAATGGTTATGTATTGGTTATATTTTGCTTATAAAATGGTTATATACATTTTGGTTATATATTGGTTATACCTGAGCGCGGAAGCTTGAAATTTTACCATATTACATATATACTATAAAGTAGTGAATCGTAAGCAATAAAAAAACTCAATTTCGATTTTTTCGATACGTTGTTTTGCATTTCAGTTGACGATAGGCGCTTGAGACAATACAAATATGTACCAAAACATTAACCGAAATGTATACAGCCGGTCGTATTTAGATCCTCAGCTATTACTCTGATGCCTAAACTACAATTTTCAAGCACCGTTTTTTTAATTTTTTCGACGATCATATTTAACAGAGTTGGATGGATGACTCGCATTAGATAAGACCATGACTTCATATCCTTCATTGAATGCTTCTTGGCGCTCAAATACTTGTTTTCGTGATAAAGTAGACTCTTCAAAACTCTTTTTTTCAACGTTTCCGTAGCCGTAATTCTATTGAAATACTAAATTTTAGGCAATTTCGTTCTTCAGCTTTTTTTCATGGCAAAAATCGCCAGACAAACTTTTTGCGTCTTAAATAAAAAGCTGTCAAACAAATACTAATTGGCATTGACTAATTGAGATCAAGCTTTACATGAGCATAAAAAGTTGTATACCAATCTAGGAAAAAATTTATTTATCGGTTCCGAGTCAAATTTTGATTAGAAAGTATATTTCGAAAAAAAAAATTGTTTTGATGCTGACTGACTTGGACGTTTCGACACTATAGAAGAATCGAAAAGGGTCACTGGTTTCATTTTGTACCAGTTGAATACTCTTTTTAGAACCGTAAAGTAAAACAAAATAATTTTTGAACCCTAACTTTAAGGATAGTATCCTCAGGATAATTTTTTTAACTTTGTTTCACTTCTATTCGTATAGGAATCCTGGACTCTAACAGGTTATAAACCAGCTACATCGGGGTAAAAAATTTATATCTGTAAGAGAATTTGAATAAATTTAGTTAGCAGCTATTTTCAGCTGTAATTTTCAGCAGGTTTATGAAAATAACGTTAACTCGAATGGATAAAGTATTAAGGAGTCTTATGCTATCTAGGCAATACATATACAAGTAGAAGGTTGTGTTTTATATTTCGCGATTAGAGAACAAAAGCACATATTAATCACATAAAATTGCTTTATTGTTTTTCAAAATATTCTCCATTAAGTTTTTTACACTTTTTTATGGGTTTGAACCAATTGTCGAAGCACTTTTGCCACTCTGATCGAAATATCTCCAAAACATGCGTTCTGAACGCCTCAACCGTTGCCTAAAAATGATGGCCACTTAGTTTATTTTTTCTCGTACGAGAATAAAAAGACGTCAAATCGATGTTTTAAGTGCTCAAAAATTAAAGTTGTTTTCTTTCGATGTGTGAGGGCTCGCATTGTCGTGATGAAGAGTGATCCTTCTTAATACTTCGGTCAGGTGGAAATCCAAGTCCCCCTGCTGTCGAGTTATCCACGTATGAATGTATACGTATAAGGCTGTGGGTCCACCGTGCTTTGACTGAAGTTTGTCATCGTTGCTGCCATCTAATTATGCTCTTTTTTCTCTCCTCTCATAGTTTTATTTCTGTATTTGGTGCTGATAGCTCATATAATCTCGTGAATTCATCTCCTTGGATGTCTATGGACGGCTAGTAGCTACTACTTCAGCTGCTTCGCTGAATATAGTTCGAAAGCATTTGTTACTCTTATCGCTGTGAGTCTAAGCACTGCATTTATTGGTCTGGCATACTATTTTATGTCTAGTCTATGTATTTATGCTGGAGCAGCATATAGTATTATTGAGCTCATCGCTTTTGCGATTAGAAGTCGATGGTTGGAGTGCACACAGCCTCTATTTGGCATCATTCTGTTTTGCGTTAAGCCAGTTCGAGACTAACAGAAGAGAACATTGGTGTTTCTTAGGTCTTGTTTAGCAACTGCTACCACTATAAGGTCGTCCGCGTCTGCGTTTAGCACTCCATCATTCACGAGATAACATAAAAAAGGGCCTACTACTGAACCATGTAGTACTCCACTTGAAATAGAGTAACTCTTGGTGCCTTCGTAGGTGTCTGAGATCAGCCTTCTATTTGTTTAATGTATATTATTTGAACAAATTATTGTATAGTGAAAATAAGAGCTTATTCTAGTAGGTTAATTTACGATCTGCTTATATAAAGTCTACAGCACTCTTTCGATTTTTTGCTAAGTCGTCTCATTCAAAAGTTATTGGAATTCAAAGTTCAATCACAAATCGTAAAACATAATTTTTATTATATACCATATTCTTTCACAAATTGATGCCTCATTTATATGTACATATGTATTGTATATTAGAAATTCTTTTCTAAACACTATTATAAATAGCTCAAATCACGTTTCCCACTCACACATTTACCACTACTGCTGCCGCAATGAAAGTCCTTCACTACAAACGAAACTATTTTGTGAAATCTCTCATAAAGTTGACATTCCAAAATGCCAAAGTACATACTAATTATATTAATGAACGAATAACTAGACAAAGAAATAGCGAAAAAAATACAAATAAATAACCACCTGTGTGTGTGTTTACCTTTAACAAGCTATATGTATAGACACATGTTACGACACGCAGCTATTAAACTTTAACCCCATGTAAATTGGCGCTCATGAATTATGTAAAACACGCAACATGATGCCGCTAGTATATAAGAATGCTTGTACTACACGATTTGTGTTTGTTTACACACACACGTAGCTCATAACGCATCCTTGTGATGTGAGCGAATGAAACAAAAGAGAAGAAAAAAATTCCAGTCACGCAAAATAATTGTGTGCTCTGGTAATATGCATTGACAAAGCGTAAAGAAGGAAGCCATAAGGCTGTCTAACTGTTTCCAATCAGCGGAAAAGCATTGGTTGCTAATAAATTATGTTTATTTGCGCGGTTATTATACTTTTGTCTTATTTATTTGCATGAATATTTGCTACTCAAATGATTTTTTATTTATTTTTGGTGAATTTTTAGGACAATGTTCGGCTTTTATGAACTAAATTTTAGCAATTGTTTGCATGCAAGTAGATTAAGATAGGTTAAAATGGTATTAAATGGTCTTTAGCTTGATTTTGATCGTCGGTTTGTATGGCAGCTATATGCTATAGTCGTCCGATTCAAACAATTTCTTCAGAGGTTGTAGCGTTGTTTAAGAAATCCATCTCTGCCAAATGCTGTGAAGATATTGATTTAAATAAAAAAGTTTTCTATACAAAGACATCATGCCGAACGTTCAGTTTGTATGGCAGCTATATGTTATAGTGGTCCGATCTAAAGAATTTTTTCGGAGATTGTACCGTTGCTTTGAATATTAACATATCTCAAATTTTGTGAAGATATCACTTTAAATAAAAGAGTCTCCCATACAAGGACTTCATTCCGATCGTTCAGTTTGTATGGCAGCTATATGCTACAGTGGTCCGATTTAAACAATTTCTTCGGAGGTGGTGCTTCTGTTTGAGAAATCAATCCATGCCAAATTTTGTGAAGCTATCACTACAAATAAAAGAGTCTGCCATACAAAGACTTCATGCCGGTCGTTCAGTTTGTATGGCAGGTATATGATAGAGTGGTCCGATATTGGCCATTTCGATGAATGAGTAGTTTATTGAAGAGTAAAGGACGTGTTCAAAATTTCAAATCGAAATCTCTAAAACTGAAGGGCTAGTTTGCGTATATAAAAACGGATAGAGAGTGCTGACTAAGTCGACTCTGCACGTCATGCTGATCATTTACATCTATGTTTTATATCTTAGATGTTTCCTTTGTTTAATAATATTGTTAATATATCCTACTAAAAGTATAATTATATGAAACAATACACTTACCAGTACAAATATCTGTTATATCCATCCCCTACAAAATTCGAAATCTCAATAATTCAGCACTAAAGACTGCATTAAGACCATTAAATTAATAATTTAAAATTTCCAAATATCTTTATTTTAGCCATATATTATTATTATCTTATTCTGAAATTTCTGAAATAATTTCAAAATTTTCCAAAATATATTTTTTTCAAAAAACCGTATTTTTCAAGCACTGCTTAAATTTCACTTTTATGAGAAACAAATTTTTTTATTTTCAAAATATTATTTACCCAAAATTCGTGAAATATTATTACGCTTGTGAAGCACTTTAGACCAATCATAAAATAATCAGCGACAAAAACCCCAAATTTATTGCATTTTTCGCCCTCAATTAAATATTAAATGCATATACACACACACACACGGCCAAAAATAAAATGAAAACCCAAAGCAAATAAGCGAAATAAAGCAAATATTGAAAATGCCGCGATTTTGAGGAGTAAATTGGCAATAAACGTTAGTTATACGCTTTTGAGCGCAACAGAATTCGTAATAACTGTGCACACACCAAATAAATTCAATAAATGTTACTCATACGCCGTGGCTAACCCAATGGAAAGTTAGATAGCTGTGCCACGCGAACACGTAGGAACAATAAAACGAGCGCAAAAGTGCTGCAAACAGATACCACTATACATACACACATACTGAAGCATATTCACACACACACACACAAACGTACATACCTACAAACATGCACATGGCGATCTGTGAAGCGTGCGGCATCCATAAACGAAATTCAATAAATTCGACATAGAAGCGAAAATATTGAATTTTACTGCGGAGTCTATAAATAAATTAGTTATATAAACTGTGAAATCATAAAGCCATAAAAAATGTGCACTTTCGTTCCCAAAAAAAGACTTGGAAAAATATTTTTGCTGCGCTAAATGCTAAAATACCGCGACTGCGGGTGGCGCACGCTAGGTGCATGAGGCTAGAGACCGCTAAAACACATAAAGCAAACCGGCGTCGAAATAAATTTAAGCGAAAATATGACAATGCAAGTACGAGTGCTCATAGATAGCCGATGCAATAGTGCGCAATGCCATGAAAATAATAAAAGCAAATAGTAAATGAAAATGAAAAATTATCAATGACTGCAGGTGTGTAAGTGCCCATATACGTTCTTCTATAATATTACTTGTACATGTGCTACCTCGATTTCTGCACTACTGCCCTTCGGTGTGGGTGTGCGCTAGCGTTTGGTCAGCGTATAAACAAATGGCAATAAAAGAGTGTAGAATGCAGCGTTAAGCTAAATAAATTATTGTCGCATAGAAAACAAAGCCATTAAGATAATGTAGACGTGAATTGTGTACAGTTATGTTTGCAAGAAAATGACAGTTGCATTGTAAATAAAATGACTGGCATTTCCGCGGCAATAATTTGTTAGAAAAGTGTGATAAACAGGAAGTGGTGAGTTACTAATGCAGGAAGCTTGTTTTTTAAGTAGATACCGGTCAGTAATATAAAGTAAGTTTAAAGTGAAAGTTATTATTACTTTTTAGCACTGTAATTTAAATGTCATAACAAAAAGTTTTTAAATCCAATCTTTGTAACTATGACAAATAAATTATTCAAAAAAGTGATTTTACAAATTTAAATATCCAAAATTTTTCAAAATTTTTTTGTAACTATGACAAATAAAACATTCAAAAAAGTGTTGCGATTTAAAAAAAAAATTTTAATTTCAAAAAAATTTTATTTTTCAATTTTTTAAATTTCAAAAAAATTTTAATTTTAAATTTTTGAAATTTCAATAATTTTTTTAATTTTCAATTTTTTAAATTTCAAAAAGTTTTTAATTTTTTATGTTTCAAAATTTTTTCATTTTCAAAAAATCGATCAACACTTTTTTGAATGCTTTATGTGTCATAATTACAAAGAGACTTTTTTCATATTCCCATATCTTTAAAACAAACACACTATAATTTATAACGATGTCTTAAATAGTTTTTGAGTTACAGTCTTCTAAATTGTAGTCGCTCAGCTCAATTAGTTTATCTTTAAAAACTTTTCTCCCAAAACTGCATTTTTAAAATTTGCTTGAGTGCTTGGGAGATAAATGATCCGTTTACTATTATATTTTTGCAGCATCTTCTTTATATATCCAGTTCACCATACAATGATCTACCCGTTTATTGAACTGAATCCCATCTTATTGTTCCTCGATTATTGAACATTATTTTCTATTAGAGGATTTGTTTTAATTCCGCAGTTTTATGTTTAAATTACCAAAATAACCTTTTGTTTAGGCTAGTTGTGCCCTTAAATATAAATATAATGTATTTATTTTTTCCAGATTTTAAATCTTTATATAATCACTTAGGCGAGATTATGAGTTTAGCAATACACACTTATTATTTACATATTTATAAATTTTTTAATTTAATTTTTAAAATTAAAAACTGCATCAAACTCCCAAATATGGTTTCCTGATATTACATTGAACTCTACAATTTTATCAAATGATCGCTCTGCCTTCGATTCATGAGGTGTGAGTCCTAGCTAAAACAGTTTTAAGGTATAACAATGAACTGTTGCCTACATTTAGGGTCATATAATGATAATTGTTAAAGAAATTGGAAAATTAACGCACATGGAGTTATTGAAAAATAAATTATAAATATTTCTTTTATTTTATTTTTATTTAAAATAACTGCATTTCTGCCCTTTCTATACCATTTTTTTAGCAGCTGAATGCATATATGGTGTGCCTTAGATAATAAATCTGTTTTGTATAATGACAAAATTAAATAAAAATAAATAAGATATACATATTTTTAACCACATTAATTTTTTTTTAAAACGAATTATTTTTTCTTTATTTTTTAGTATTTTTTTAATTTACTGTAGAGAAGTTCTTCCAGTTGCTTGTATCATCTAAAAAACGATTTAGATATATATATGTATATACTTGTATATATACATATATATATGGCATATAACCAATACATATAAACGATCGGGATCACGAGACGAGTCGAATTCCGAGTGACTTTTACTTGATTGTCTGTGTATACAAGCTGTTGTGGCTGGGGGCGCGCCATCTAAGAGCTCTCTATACCCACTTCCTAACCCATTCAAGCTATATCAAGTTGTCATTTCTTTTTGACTCACCCTGTGAAAACGAGGGAAATTGGATTATAGCCTCCTCTTTTAATGGTTTTCTTAAACACTACTAAAAGTATCATAAATATATTACAAAATACGGCAGAGATATGAAATTTTTAAGAAAATTCTTTATGGGAGCCGGTGTTAAATTTTTTAAAGGCGTGGTACTGCCCATTTATTTATCCTGATGAGGAACATTTAGATCTCATATAACTAAAGTCTTAGTATTTAATATTTCCCGGCTTTTCTCTCGGCAAGTTGCAAGTTTATGAAATGTTCGGTACCACTTGAACTTAGATTAGTAAATAGCTTCACATTAAGAATAATATATTTTCTTTAAAAAAGAAAAACACTAATTGCTAAGGAAATCGTATGTTTTTTATTTAATGTAAGATTCAAATGTCTCCTAGAGTTCTTTTGAATTCATATAGTACTAAAGTCATATGTCATGAATAGCATTGTATATGTACAATATTATAAAGTTTGAAGAGAGTCTAGTAAATTGTTAAAGACCAATGCCTTCAAATAATCTTACAATAAGTTGTCTAATGGTGTAAAATCACAACTTCTTGGTTGCCATTCACTGTCACAATTTCTTGAAATAATCGGATCTCCAAACTTTTCTCGCAATAACTCGGTTTTTGTACGTAACCGCGTCAAGAAACTGACTTCTTTATAGTTATATCTGTACCGCTTTCCATTGATAACAGTTTCACCAACTCCATTTCAAAGGAAGTTTCCAAAGAAAAAACCACACCAAACTGTTTATTTAGGTGAATGTAATGGCTGTTCAATTTGTGGATTTTCTTCGTAAAAGAATCGACAGGTTTATTTGTTCACTAGTACTCAGATGAAAGTGAGCATCGTTGGAGAATATGATAAAAATCCTCATCGTTTTCAAGTTGTTTCAAGGCAAATTAACGACGTTTACGGTGACACAATGGCTTCAATTCTTGAGTGAGAAAAATTGTATACAGATGCAAGTTCAAACTTTTTGTGGTTTGGTTGTGGTTTAAGTGGTGTTAGAAAGTCTTGATATTAATTATATGGGGGATAGGTCTCGTCTTTGCTCAATTTTAACTATTTTGTGCATAAAGATACACTCTTATCAGTTAATTAAGTGTTGTAATTTTCATTGAGATAACACAAATATTTGCCGATATATCCAGCATAAAGTCACCAGCAAGTTCGAAAATCTTTATATTAGATATATGGGGGCTCAGAAAAGTATTGGCCCGATTCAACCCGTTTTTGATATATCGACATACCATTGTTAGAGAAGGATTATCCCTGGATTTCAATTATGTATCTCACACATTGAACGATAGTTTTGATCAAAAGTTAACTATAGATACTGAGGGTCTACACATTCGTTACCTAAGGGCTTGCACAGTTTAGCTTGGATTTGGATAATTTTTGGTCATAAGGAGGCATAGTTTATTGAAATTATTAGTGCAAAATTTTATCCCGTTATATTAATTATTTCTTGATTTGCATGATGGAAAGTGAAAGAATCAAGTGGAATTTTAAATTGTACTATATGGGAAGTAGGCGTGGTTGTTGTAACTGCGGAAATGTCAGTGTTGAAAAAAAAGGTTTCAAAAATATAATTATAGTCTACATTTACACATTTCTCAAATCAAGTACAAAATTATGTAGTTCCACCTTAAATACTACTCTGTATCCGCTCCTCTATATACATATATAACCCTATATATATCTCGATTAGTTTTAGGTGCTACGTAAAACTGTTAAGTGAACAAAACTATTATACTCTGTAGCAAAAGATTGCAAGAGTGTGAAAATAACTGAAATATTTAAGTAAAATTTTTCAGTACACCCAGGTATATCTGCATATAAAAACAATTAGTTTATTAACAAGAAATACTTAGCATTATTTTTTAATTGTAATGTTGACCATAAGTTCTGTTCTACTGAAATTCCATTGTGCATTTTTTCTTGTACATACGGTATTTGCCCCTTCTCCATTGTCCCATCGTTCATAATTAATTAACTACCATCACTCTTTTTAAGGACTTACAAGCGTCAAGCTCACAATTCGAAACACATTTTTCATGCTGACCACAACACTTGCAACGCAACACTCAAACGCACTTACTTATACATATATTCAGAATTAAGTACATGTACTTGCAACTATGCCACATAACTGCTGAGTATACATATTTGTCATCATTAAGCAACTGCAACAATATGCGCAGACAGTCCCCACAATAGCAAATCATATGTGTGTTTATAAAAGCAAAAACAAAATTGAAAAAACAAAACAACAAAAAACAAAAGAGCAGAAAACAGCAGCAAATGCAAGTGTAGCACACCCGCCTGGCAGCCACATGCCGGCGCCTGCAATACTTATGCAACTTTTGACATTCCTTTTTCAACTTGAACGCCCTCATGCTGGGCAAACGCGCGTAAAGCAAATCCTTGAATGCGAAGGCGAAGAAAAAAATCCGGAAATTGTTTATTTACACTTTCGTATGCAACGTCTTGCAACCGTAAACACTTCTCGCCACATACAGATCGCTGCTGCTACACGCATAACCCTCACATCACACCACGCACTCGTGCAGTCGCAGTTTACACGCTGTTTTTTACATGCTTCCTTGCTCTGCTTTGCTTACTCTACTTTGCTTTGAAGAATTCTACGCTGTCACCACCATCACATGCTTGACTGAAGCTGCAGCCAACGCTTGCCGCTGATTTATATGACGCTGCATTAATTTGTTGTTGTGCTTCCTTTTCACATTCCGCCCCCGTGTTATCCCTCATTTGATTCATGCTTGCATTTTCCAAATGTCTTTTGTCATCTTTCCTTGCCTCGGTCGCGCTTTAACTTTTTCCTTCTTTGACAACAAGAGAGTTCATTGTTATTTAATATTTCACGCTCTGACTTATTGTTGTTGTTGCGTCTTCTATTCTTTTGCTGTTGTCATGGTTTTGTTATTGTTGCTCTTTTGATTGTTGTGGCAAATAATACTTGGGGAGCGCGCCGCCACTGTGCTGGTAGCATCTTGACTTTGCTGTCATAAGACTTTTGCTTTAAGTGCACATTCGTACATAGAAATACTTACATACACATACATACATTCATATATACATTCCTACAAACATACTCGTACATACCTACATATTCACACACACATACCTACATATTCACACACATATTATACATACATTCATTCTCAGCGTCTCTGCTCCGTCCTGACTTGGAAGTTGTGGGAATTCCTTGTGCTGTCTGCTTCTTGGTGTGTAAACAGTCAAGGTTGCGTGTTGCGTGCAGTTTTTAATTAAAAATTTGGAGCAATTTTTTTAACTGCTTAACGTTTTTCAAGACGGAAATATGAAATAATATAAAATTATATAAACTATGTTTGCAGATAGATACTTAAGATACAGAAATACTTGCGTGTCTTGCCAAAAAGTGGTGGAAATATAATACTTATTTTAAATTTTTCTCTCAGTGTGTGGAGAGGTATGCATTTTAGTTGAAAATATTTCTTTTATTTTTTGAAATAATTTTTTTGTTTTCTGGAAAAATTTTCTTTTATTTTCTGTTAAATTTTGAGGAAGTTCATTTATGTTTTATGTAATTTTTAGATTATTTTTTGTTTTAATAAATCTCAGTACTAATATGATATTAAATCTAAAGGTTAAAGGAGTATTCTAGCCTAGAAATATAAAAAAATCTAAAAGTGTTTTGAAATATTTCTATAGCCTAGATATTCAAAAATATCTCTTTAAACGGGGTTTACTAAATTCGAATAATTTTGAATTTTATGGTATGACAAAAAGAACCCGAAAATTGTAAATGAAACGCAAATATTTAATTATTTATCAATATTTACTTTGTCGCCTTCAAAGCAATCCCCACAAGATGTCGCAATATAGTAATATACTTACATGTTTCTACGATTTTTCCAGTCCTCTAAACACTTTTTATACTCTCGCAACAAAGTTGCTAAGGAGAGTATTACAGTTTTGTTCACATAACTGTTGTTTGTAAGTCCTTAAACTAAAAGAGTCAGATATAGAGTTATATATACCAAAGTGATCAGGGTGACGAGTAGAGTTGAAATCCGGATATCTGTCTGTCCGTCCGTCCGTCCGTGCAAGCTGTAACTTGAGTAAAAATTAAGATATCATGATAAACTTGGTACACGTATTTCTTGGCTCCATAAAAAGGTTAAGTTCGAAGATGGACAAAATCGGCCCACTGCCACGCCCACAAAATGGCGGAAACCGAAAACCTATAAAGTGTCATAACTAAGCCATATATAAAGATATTAAAGTGAAATTTGGCACAAAGGATCACATTAGGGAGGGGCATATTTGGACGCAATTTTTTTTGGAAAAGTGGGCGTGGCCCCGCCCCCTACTAAGTTTTTTGTACATATCTCGGTAAACTACTGTAGCTATGTCAACCAAACTCTATAGAGTCGTTTCCTTCAGGCATTTCCATATACAGTTCAAAAATGGAAGAAATCGGATAATAACCACGCCCACCTCCCATACAAAGTTTATGTTGAAAATCACTAAAAGTGCGTTAACCGACTAACAAAAACGTCAGAAACACTGAATTTTACGGAAGAAATGGCAGAAGGAAGCTGCACCCAGACTTTTTTTAAAAATTGAAAATGGGCGTGGCGTCGCCCACTTATGGACCAAAAACCATATCTCAGGAACTACTAATCTAATTAATTTTACAGCAAAATAAAAAAATATGTAAATGGCGGATAATGAAATCTCGATTATCACTTTATCATGCGAGAGTATAAAATGTTCGGTGACACCCGAACTTAACCCTTCCTTATTTGTTATAAGCACTTTTTGGGATGGCTTTCAGTTCCTTCGGCGAATTTTGTTTTATCACTTCGATCGACTGAAAACGGGTTCCACAGAGCGGCCATTTCAGTTTGAGGAAGAAGAAAAAATCACACGAAGCCAAATCTGGTGAATATCGGTGATGGTTGATCGATGGTATTTATTGCGTTTTTGGCTTTAAATTTGGTCACAATCAAGACTCGATGTGATGGTGCATTATCCATCGTGTAAAACCCATGAATTGTTCTTCCACAATTCCGGCTGTTTTCGAAGGATGTTTTTATGCAACCGGATCTAAACGGCCAAATAGAACTCCTTATTGATTGAAACAAATTCATTATGCACCAAACCACCTTGATTTTTGAGCAGTTTTGACATGGTTTTCTTGGTTTTGACTAAATTTTTTCTATCCATTCTGATGATTGATGACTTGTTTGCATGCCAAACTCATAAACCCATGTCACATCGGCAGCTGTAATGATCTCCATGAATGTGGGATCGGAATTCGCACGATCAACCATGTCCAAAGAGACGGTTACGGTACTCTTTTTTAAAAAAATTCAGCTTTATCGCGGCAAGTCGAGCAAGAAGGCGTTTCATACACAAATCAATCGAACGGACTCGCGAGAGATGTCGAGCACTCTTGCTATGGGGCGCTGATCAACGCATTGTATTTATCTACGTGCTTCTAGCAACAGAAAGCGCCGTGGAGTTAGGCCTTCGCAGGCAGGTATTCACGTAAAACCACAACGGACTCTAACACTTGCCTGATGATTTTTAAGCACCATATTCTTCACTTTTTTTATATTTTTATCAGTGTAAAAGGTCGAAGATCGTCCAGTATGAAGCATGTCTTCAACGATCTCTCGACCGTCTTTGAAGGCTTTGTACCACTCGGCTTATTACTTTTAGACATCACCAAACACAACTCTGAATTTTATCTAGCCGCCATTTTCTGGTTTATTTTAGTTTTGTATTATGTAAACCAAATAATTTAACATTTTTGAAAGGCGCCATGAAGGTTGTCATCCTAACGACGAGAACCCACTCTATTCATATTCAAGGACACAGAACTTTCTAAAATATTTTGTTTTGTTAGGTGGCTAAGCAAAGATCGCACGTGAACTACTTTATGTAAGTTTTTGTGAGGCCATGGAAAAGAAGAACTCTTTTGTTCGAACTTATAAATTAGCAAAATGCTTAGTAGAAAATACAAATTTGTAAGGCGTTTAATTTCCTTTCTCGTCAGCTTAGTGGGATGTCTGAAGGTATGCGCTTCCAAGTGTTTAAGTCTTGACCTCCCAAACGCGAGCAGTCAAGATGGCAGTGTTTAGTTGTTTCCACCTCATCTGCTTTCATTCAGCTTCTGCAGATGGCGTCTGGTAGGATTCCCAGCCTTACTGCGTGGACGTCAATAAGACAATTGACTGTTAAAAGCCCTATTTTGAAGTGTGTTTAGTTTATTTTAAAATAGTTTACGAAAAAAAATGTTGTTGATTGTTTGATGAAATATTTTATTTAATGAAGAAATTAAAATAGTGTACTTACATTTACAGAAGTTAATATACTTTAATATCAGCGATTCGTCTTGAATTTACTTGTTTCCGTAGTTGATTTCTAGGCGGACATATAAAAAGTGTCTGGCGGCAGGAAAGTATTATTATTATTTTAGAAAATCGAAATTGTTGTCAAAAAATTAAACCCTTCAATTGTTAGCTGACTAAAATAAATGGTTTTAAGTAAGGTGGAGTAGGAGTTTTGTTTTTAAGTTTTGAACTTGCTTTGATCAAGAAAAGTTTTTATGATTTAGCAGTCGACGTGTCTACGCCAATAAAAAAGAAGGAAAATGATTCCGATAATAACCATATATATTCTAAAAATATTATTGAACAATCTGTATCATGCTCTCGTTATTATGCTTTTATTCTTAACGACGGAATTCTCTGTTGCTGCTCACTCCATTTTACACCCGTGGGTCATTAAAATTGTAAAAATATAGACAAGAAAGTGTTGTTGAGTAGCTAAACTTTTCTATAAGTCGTATGTAGCTTTCCATCTACGACTTCACACATGATTGCTTTAGGTTGAACACAAAGTTTAAATATATAGCGCATTAAAAATGAAATTTCACATAATTGCGTTACTCTTCACTATGTACTCAGTGTAATAACAATTTCATCACTGACATTAAAAACAAAAAGTTTATTAAAGTTTATGAAAACTTTACACAATAAATATATACTCTAAAACCCATTAGTTCAGCTCCTCCTCCGTTCACTATGTGCTCAGCCTTATATTAAATTCACCACAAATATTTAAAATGTCGTTTTCTTCAAAAACTTTATTCAAAAGTAAACGTTATTCGATATATTGATCCGCTAACGACTATTATTATTGCTGTGTCTTCTTTTTGTTATAAACAAGTGTAAGAAATCATTAATTTTCATACTTTCAATTCAATTTGCTGTCAGACAGTAGCTTAGTTGCGAAACCGCATTAAATTGTTCAGGTGTCAGTCAATGTCTTTCAATCGTTGCACGTTTCGCTCGCTGTAAATGTTCGCTGGCTGTATATGTTTACCCGCTGTATATATGTTTACTCGTTGTACATGTTTGCTCCTTCGTTCGGTTCATAATTTATTTAGATTTATTGACATTTTGCTGATTTGCTGTAAGCACTTTACCGCATACAAATTGTGCTGACCCCACGTAACCTGAGGGTCAAGCGCAAGGTCTGCATGTTTATTGCTTCGATTTCGAATGTAATTGCAAATTAGCTTCGGGTTATGAAGCAGTCGATTTCGAATTATTGACAATCATAAATATTTTTTTGCGATTTTATTTTTTAAGAGTTATATGTATGTACATTTGTTAGAAGTACTAATGAAGAGAAGCGTAGAGTCAAGTAATGAAGTGGACGAACAGATAGTATATGTTAAAGAATGACTGGTTGTATTTCCAATATATGTTTACCAATAATAAGAAGATATTTACTTTTAGAAAGTACCTTACTTTCCAAAATTATCCACTTGATATTGTCGTTGTTGCATATTTTTATGAAACTCGACGCAAAAACAGAGTATTACTAATCACTACTATGTAACTCGGTATATCTAAAGGCAATGTTACTGTAACTTTTGCAGTTGAGACAAAAAATGACAGTATAAAGATAGGGTAAACCAGTTAAAATACCAGAAAACAGTTTTCTCAGGTGCATTTCTAATAGCAACTATAAATTATATACAAAGTCAGTTGTGTGTAATAAGTTTGATCGATCAATTTGTTTGACGGCTATATGCTATAAAGTTCCGATATCGGTGGTTGCAATAAGTGACCAGCCTTTTAGTGAGAAAAAGCCGTCTATCAAATTTCAAGGTGTGTTTACAAAGCATGCACCTAGGTTAGGTTAGGTTAATCCAGTAGGCCAATGAGCCACACATAAAATTTGGTCTTTTGCGATATCGGATGGAGTTCAGTTCCTAAATACAAGAAGATTAGTTACCGTTTAAGATGCCTGCGCTTGACACGAATTTTAACAGGCTCTGCGGCTTCACTGTTGATACCTCCTACAGTGCATTACACTGTGCGAACGCCAGATGCTTACAACGTAAGCCAATACGGAACAAGCGCATAAGAGATGCTTTATTGTTTCCCTGGTGCCCTGCTCTTGATATTTCCTGAAGTCTTCTCGATCTGTCAGCCCCATTCTGCGGGCGTGTGCCGCCACCAGACAGTGACCAGTTAGTATTCTTATCATGTTCCTACAGTCTCTTCTATCGAGTGCCAACAGGAATTTTGTGTACTTCCGTTCAACCGCTTTGTACATGACTTTTGCAGTTTTGTTTCCAGGTAGCTCGTTCCATCTGGTTTTGATTTTTTTACCATGCTTCTGTCAAGATCGTCGTATAGGCAATGCATGAGTTTTCTAATGTTGATCATGTTTTCGGATGTTAGTCGTAAACCATTTTTGGCGATCTCATCCACTATTTCTAAACCTTCGATGCCTTCGACGCCTTTGTGACTTGTGAAGTTTCATGCTTCTGACAACACTTCTCACTACTGCCCTGCTACCTACTCCTAACTCTGGACAGTATATTCTCGCACCAACTCCATCATCCATTTTCGAGCCATCAGAATGGTTGTTTAGAACCATATTTTTCTATGTTTACTTTGAGCCTTCTTTCCCAGTTGAAAAGTGTGACCATGTAGTCGGCCTTTGCCAGGCGCCATTACCTAACAAGCTATGCCCGAAGGTTCTATGTAAATTCTTCTGCAGCCAGTAGTGGTGCCGCCGATTTTGCTGCGCAGTTTTCAGCGAAGGTGGCAGGTTTAGTACCAGTTCAAGAGCCGATGTTAAAGTTTTTCCTAATGGTCCGATTATGCATTGGCTTCCGTTAGGTGGATTTCCGTACTACTGTCCACCATACTACTGGACTGTAGAGTAGAATTGGTCTAACAATAGTTGTTTATCGTCAGTGCATGAGAGAAGGAGAGAGCCCCCAGGTTTTGTCGAGTATCTGTCTACACGCATATAAAGCATTACTAGCTTTCCCTACTCTTTATTCCACGTTGTGTTTCCAAAGCTACTTAGTGCGGTCTTTGAGAGAGAGTTACAGAAGGGAACCTTCATAGAGGTATTTTGTGCTTTTTCAGCACGCACTTAACATAGTATATAGAGCAGTAAGCTTCATGGCAGAGTGAGGAAATAAAACAGATTATCACACTGTTACTTATTTATGTTCAACTGATACTAAAGTCGATTTTCGTTAGCAATTCTTGTCATAACAAGGTCCTGCAACTTTCACTTTTGCAACATCTATAATAATAAGGTGGATTTCAATAAAAGATATGAAGAACATGTCAGATAATGAAAGGAATATATTCATACATATAGTATATAGAAAGAAAAAAGAGTAAAAGACGAAGATAAAAAGCTATCTTCAAATCAAATAAAAGCTTAGTTTGTTGAAGTTAATACATACATTCGGTGACAACAAAAATAACATAAATTTCACCCAGAAATGGGAAGGGTTGCCATATATATATTTTTAGAAACGGTCAGCAATGATACATACTCTAGAATATAGAAGCAATTTAAGTTCTATCGGTCAATATAGTGTGCCGTGTAAATTTATGTAATTAAATAAGAATTAGGTAAGATCGTTAAAAGATGCCTAGCCTAGTCAGCGTGAGTAATTAGTAAAGCGATTTTATGCATTTTTGGCTAAATTATAGTATATCTAATTTTATATACTCATCCAGTTTTTCTAATATGTCGTATATCGTGAATCGATATATACGATATAAAGGCGAACAGATTTTTGAAATTCTTATGCTGGCTATATAGAGCACTCGGGTAATACTGACCCGATTATATCCATTTTTGGCAAAAATTTAATTTATTACCAGTGCAAGTGAAAGATGTTGCCGGAATTTCATTAAGATAACTCATGAATTAATCAATTTATTTCGCATGAAGTCTGCTAGAATAACGAAAATCATTATATTGTCCCCTAAAATGCAAAATTACGTAGGGATTACTTTTCACAAGTTGACAGGCGAAACCACTCATATTGAAACAAAACTTGAGTTATGGTTATAAAGTGGTTATATATTGGTTATATCTGAGAGCAGCAACTGAAAATTTTATGCTACATATAATAATGTAATGTAATAAGGTAAGAAGTCACTCAAAGGCGCTCAGATTCATATATACGGAATTTGTGGGCTTGATAAGTTATGGACCGTTTTCGAGAAAATTTAAGGAGGTATTCTGGTTTAAAAGCCCGAATTTTAGGTATTTTTTTGACGCGATAAAAAAAAATCAAAAATTATTTTGACTATCCATTTTTTACATGCTTTTTATTGATATTCTAAGAATACAAAACATAAATAATATAAGAAAAAAATTAAATTTAAAAAAAACTGCAGGTCGGCTAAGTGGAGACTGATGAAACAATGGCTTGTCCTGGTATGCAGGATATAAATCCTTTCCGTGATCTAAAATGAAAATTTATGCGAAATCCGTGAAGAGTAAAAGTGTAGTTATCGCACTACGAAACGTTTTTGAAAAAAAAAAATAAAAAATTTGCAAAATGGTGGTGGTTTGAAAAAAAAGTTTCGTATTTTCCCAGTTTTTTTGTGGTTCGGAATGTTTTAAAAATAAAAAAAAGTCTTTCGAAAGCTCTTCGTAGTGCGATACTATAATGTATAAGAAAGCTCTGTGTAAAATTTCATGTGAATCGGTTGAGTAGAACTTGAGATATCATGCACACCGTTTCTAGAAAAGTAGTTATGAGAAAAACGAGTTTAAAGTTTGAGAACTAGTCGCGCGCAGTCGGAGTCGGAGTCACAAAATGAGCTGTAATTAGGGAATTTTCGTGAAGGGTTATACTATAAAAATATGCAAAAAAATCGATTTTTTCGAATTTCTAAGCCAGAATACCCCCTTAAATCTGAAATGTGAGACACTTATTTATGAATTAAAAGAAAATTATAGTAAAATTTCGTCCAATCACTAGTTGAGCTGAGGCATTATTTTTAGAAAATACTATGCCATTTTTAGATTCAATCAAAATTTTTACTGAATTTTCATACCAATTGAACCTGAAGCACCCACTCGCCTTTATGATATACACCAAAAATTTCTTAAACCTATTAACGCATTAAATTGAACGTTAATTATTTTTTCTTAGCCTCATCTGAAATCGCTCTCTGCATTCAATAACTATTTGCCGTTTACTTTAAAGTGAAAGCGTTGTTATCGTTGCCGTTGCACACTCGCCGCCCACAGTTGGCAGAGCATTAAAAATATGGTTACCACTTCCAATGCGTTTGTTGTTGTTATTTTTAACGTTAAACGCAACAATTGTGTTTATATTGTTGTTACTGTTACACTACGCTGTCGAGGCACAAGCTGTTGACTATTTGGTAAGCTTTTGCAGTTTTATTCGAAAAAAATTTATATATTTTTTCTCGCTTTTGTGTATACTTCAACCATTCGCTGTTGTTTTTGTTGTTGCTTTGTTATGTAGTTCTCTTTAAATTGTTTTATGTTATTATTTCGCAGACTGACAACAGCTGTTCACACTGTGTGGCGGCAACTGCAGATGAAGTACCTTTTCAATTTGCGAAATTCAATTAATTCTTGCAACCAAGTCCACTCCATCTCCACTGGTTTATTGTCGCCATTGTCATGTGGCGTATATATCTTTTAAGCTCACACTCTCGCCTTAATGGGTTGGTACAGTTAGTCGCGCTACAGTTGGAGGGTGAGCAGCTGGTGTGCTTTTAATATACTGACCAAATGCTTTCTACGAAAATATCAAATAAACGAGCCAGAAGTTAAATGGTAGGTATGTGTGTGTGTGTCCGTTATTTCCCGAGTTGTCTTATTTTTTTGATAGGGTCCTAGAAAAATATCAAAAATAAAGTTCTTAATGCTTTTTCCATAAAATCACTGCTTTAAAAGTTATACGCAATCAAAGTTTAGCATAAGACATTTCCATAGTACACCATGTCGTATGAGTAACATAGATATTATAAGGCAATTGTCTTAATTCTCAGTGCATTTGATGCCTAACTTTAACTGCATATAACTTTGAAAGGAGTGATTTTATGAAGAAAATTAATAAAATATTTTTTGTAGAGCATTTAATTTTGTAGTCGAATGTTGCCCTTTCAAAGTTGTGGATTAATTTAATTTGGAGTTAAAAAAAATAATATGAAAAATCAAAGTATCTCATGCAAAATATATAGAAAAAGTAAAAATTTAAACACGCTTCATAAAAATTTACTAAAATATAAGTAAACTTCGGCTCCTCCGTAGCTATAATATACTCCTAAATTGCATTTCTCAGAGCATAAAAAAGTATAAAAAATAAAAATATATGATTTTGTGCGATGAGTTTGTATGGCAGCTACATGCTATAGTAATACGATCTGAACAATTTCTTTGGAGATTATACCGTTACTTCGAAAAATAATCCATGCCAAATTTTGTGAAGATATCTCACCAAATAAAAACGTTTTTCATACAAGAACTGGATTTTGAGCGATCAGTTTGTATGGCAGCTATATGCTATAGTAGCCCGATCTGCATAATTTCTTAGGAGATTCTACCGTTGCTTTGAAAAATAATGCTTACCGAATTTCGTGAAGATATCTTTTGAAATAAAAACTTTTCTATACAAGGACTGGATTTTAAGCGATCAGTTTGTATGGCAGCTACATGCTATAGTAGTCCGATACCAAAAATTTCTATGGAGATTATACCGTTACTTTGAAAAGTAATCCATGCCAAATTTCGTGAAGATATCTCGTCAAATAAAAAAGTTTTCCATATAAGGACTGGATTTTGAGCGATCAGTTTGTATGGCAGCTATATGCTATAGTAGTTCGATCTGCATAATTTCTTAGGAGATTCTACCGTAGCTTTGAAAAATAATCTTTACCAAATTTCGTGAAGATATCTCTTCAAATAAAAAACGTTTTCCATACAAGAACTGGATTTTGAGCGATCAGTTTGTATGGCAGCTATATGCTATAGTAATCCGATACCAATAATTTCTGTGGGGATTATACCGTTGCTTTGAAAAATAATCCTTACCGAATTTCGTGAAGATATCTCGTCAAATAAAAAAGTTTTCCATATAAGGGTAGGATTTTGAGCGATCAATTTGTATGGCAGCTATATGTTGTAGAGGACCTATTTCGATAGTTCCGTCAAATAAAGAGCTTCTTTGGTAGAAAATTACGTATACAAAATTTCATATCAATATCTTTAAAACGGACAGAAGGACAGGCCGACGGATTTGGCGAAATCGACTCAACTCATCATACGGACCACTTAATACGAGTATATCCTGTTCGGGGAATAATAACGAGCTCTTTTTCATTACATAATTTTTTAAGCACAAAACTGAAAGCATCAGTAAGATTTTGCAAAAAAAAAATCAATTTGTGAAAAAACGAACACCCTAATGCGTCTGTGTGTGCTAGTGGTTGTGGTGAGCATGTTGTTCTGAGTCTCAGCGCTTGAAGTGACCAGCATTGCAGAGCATACAAGCCGCTGTCCGAGCGATAACAGCTTCAACTGTTCAATTTAATTTTATTCAATTAGAGAAAATCTAACAGTTCCAATATACCGTTAGTAAATTTCGTAAGACAAAACACGACAACTCACTTAGACATTATACCAAACACTTCTATATACATATATAGTATGTGTGTGTGTCTCTAATCCGCAAACATCTATTCATCACAAGCCACACCTATCAACGGCCGAATTGAAAGCAGCTTATGGTCAACTCGTAAGCGTGCGCTATTAACGCTTTTGATTACGTGTAAACAGTTGAAAAGCGTAACGCAGCCACGTTACACGGGGACACTGCAGCAGCTCGGTAGCTGCCAAAGCATTTCGGCTTCATTTGGGCAAAACAAAAGCCAGTTAAATGGAGTGCAGCACATAAAGTGTGCAACGTTGTTGGTATGTCTATTGGTGGTGAGGTGTATATGTGTGCGAAAGGGGCAAGTTTAATGCCTGCCATAGCTTCGGCTTTACGAGCGGTAGCCGGTATGCGAGGAGCTACTAAATTTGCTGATTTTCCGCTTTTATATGGCGCTCAAGGTTTTGTTTGTTTGCATGTGTGTGTGACATTGTTTACATGAATAATTTTCACTTTAGGTTTGTGGCACAGTTTTAGGCGTGCGAATTATGCTCACACGGCTGCGACGACACCTCTGCAATGAACGGCTTTAACACCACTGCAGCACAAACTATGTGTGTGTGTGTCTATTTGTCCAATTTCCTATTAACTTGCCATTCTCCTTGCTTGCTTGTTTCGTTTGGAATTTATGTGCTTTGCTTATATTGTGTAGCTTCTGCTGCTCGTGCTCCGGCACATAATTTTCGGTTTTCATTTGCACTTTGTTTGCTTTTATTACCCTTTCTATATTTTTATTTCACACTTCTGTTCAATTTCTTTTGTTTTCTGTGGAAATTGTGATACATCATAAAAGTATGGGAAGGCTGCACTTAATTATCTTCTTCTTATTTTCTGCTTATCTCTATCTTTGTTTATTTCATTTGTGGTTCAGGAGAGTTCTTTTGGTTATAAAAAATACTTTTTAATTTGGAATTTTCTGGTGAATTTGAAGAGATAGTTCGGAGATTGTATCCTTTCCTTGGAAACTAATCTTTGAGAAATTTTGTGAAGATATTCCGTCAAAAGTTTTCCATTCAGGAATTTGATTTTGATTGGGTCTTTTGTATGGCAGTTACATATATGCTACCGTTGTACGTTATCGGCGATTCCAACTAACGATCAACTTCTTGAAGAGAAAATCGATATATTTAAAACTGAGGGACTAGCTCATGTGTTAGTTACGCAACTAAGTTCTCGCTGTTTTTTCAATCAAAATGAAATTTTATTGTAAGGAAATGGTTACAGATTATTTCTTCGCAGTATTGCCCATCGCTAGTCACAACTTTTTCTATCTTTCTGGCAAAGCTTGAGTATCATTGCGGTAAAACTATTCATATTGTGTTGCTATCGAAGAATCAAGCCATTTTCGATGTCGTTTTGTTAGTGGAACTGTTTCCGAGCCAGACCATTGGCCAACGAACGGAACAAATAATAATCGGACGATGCAATAGCTGGAGAATATGTCGGGTAGGGTAGGATTTTCCATTTACAAATTACAGGTGGTAAATTACAGAAAAGTTGTGTGAAGCAGCAGATTTTTTTTGCTGCCTCTTCTCATAAGGAACCCACGTTACTTGTTAATACATCTTTCCTAGCTGCATATAGTCGTTTTTAAACGACTAAGCGGATGACTACGGTGAAGCAAGCTCTTAAATTTAGAACATAGAGCAAAGACTCCAAATATGCTTCGAAGGTTTTGTCTTCCACCATGCGTAGGATCGTTAAAATCGAAAGTGGTCTTTGAAGCGGCGGAACCAACCATACATACCTTCGTAAATAGTTCACTTTGAACGCTTCGGTATAAGAAAAAAAGGAAATCAGTATATGACAAAGGAACACAACCAAATCTAGTGTTGAAACGCAGTTTCTTTTTCAAATGCCCAGGTTAAGTTTATCACGTTTTGGTTACATGCAAAGCGATCACCACTAGCTGCTGCAGCCATCTATTGATAAGTAGGGGGATCTTCATGCTCATCATTTATACATATGTACATATATACTTTATATATCTCCGACGTTTTCTTCTGGTGGTTACCTCTTGGTAACCTAATATATATATAATATATATATATATATATATATATATATAGGCTTAGTCTTGGCGTAAGTTCTGTTATAAAGGCTACAAATACATACAGCGTGGTAAATTAGCAGAAAAATCACTTTAGTATTTACTTACGCTTATTAATAATGCCTTGTGGAGCTGCCGTGTAGGAGTTAAAGTCGTGCTACGGTAAGTTTAAATTTAGAAATTTAGGAGCTTTTCAAAAGACTTAATATTTCGAGAATATTGTCTACAGTAGATGATAGAATGAGAAGTGGTAATCTTAGCTTGCTTCGAAACAATTCAGTCATAAAACTATGCGCGAACGCATTCGTAGACATCTTCTAAGAAAAATGAAAATTATGCCAAAGGAAATGGCAGATCAATGTCAAAACTTATTGGAGATGAACACTACTTGAAAGCTTATGGTCGAACAATTGGTCACCTTCTGACTTAAAGCAAATTGGACTCAACAGATCCAAGCGGCTACTTTAGCGGCTTGCAGTGGTAACAGAACTTCTGGCAGGTCTACGTATATGAGTGTATACATATAATTGTGTCAATATAAGTACAAGTATAAGCATGAATATGAGTAAGAGAAGTGTAAGAGTAAGAGTAAGAGTAAGAGTAAGAGTAAGAGTAAGAGTAAGAGTAAGAGTAAGAGTAAGAGTAAGAGTAAGAGTAAGAGTAAGAGTAAGAGTATTTAGAAAAATATTAAAAAGCACGTAATCACTTGTCAAAGATTCTTCTATTAACATACCAAAATGTGTTTCTTAATTACAGTAGTAAAATTTTTCGACTTCTGGGAAGGACAATAATAAACTTTTGTACGCTTAATAGAGTGTGAATTAAGCTTTGTTGGCACATGTGCTTACCTCCTTTTAGAGAAACTGAGATTTCGTAAAAGTATCTGCCTTAAAGCTTCTGTGATATTGAAATCCAAGTACCTAAATTTGATATTGATATTTAAGTAGTTAAAAAAAGATAATCACTTCAGTTACCTATGCATTTTATCAGTATATATTATATATAAATGAAAAACATCAATTTTTTTGTCATAAGGCTTACAAAACTTAAGAGACACGTACGTAATACATAAAAATAATTGCAGATCAAAACTTTTTCCGATGGTCTGAAATTTCAGTAGTATAATATACCTATGAGCCTCCATAGACGGATTCGATATGCATTTTTTATGAGTAAATGTGAGGTAAAAGAAGAAATGTCAAGGCTTATTGCTCGTTTGCGGCCAGGAAATGTAAAAAAATGTTTAAATGACAGCGAATATTGGGTCATCACTCACACTCATACTCACGTATATTTTTGGCACTTCGAAGCTCTCATTAAAGACCAAACGTACAAACAAACACGAAGTGCGCCATTCATAAAGCGTAGCATTTCAGGCACGTGCTCGTTCAAAAAACTCCGAAAATCCTTCAATACAGCCGCCTTTTATGACACTCGCATTTATGCGAGCGTATTACAACTTCTGCGCGCATAAATAAATTTGTTTTGGCATTTTTCTGCCTCGACGCTAAGCACTTTTCGAAATGTGAGCTGTGAGTTTATTACTTTATTTCGGGGTTGAGGGCTTAGTTTGTGTCGTTTATTGCTGCAAAATGCGAATGAATGGATTTTTTATGTGTGTAGATATGTATGTGTATCGAGTGTGTGAGAATATTCGGCTGCAATGTTGAAAGGCCGTGCAAAGGCGGAAAAAGGAAATACCGACACGTTCGCTGAACTTCACATCACTTCACATCAAATGGTTAATATTTGTCTGTATGCCAGCGTGTTTGCTTGTTGACAGATAGGAAGTACAGGCTGAACATAAGTGATATATGTATGTAGAGTAAAAGAGGTGGAGAAGCCATAAAATTTAAGAAAAAAATGGCAGAAAAAATGTGATGTACACATATTGTATGAATGTATTTATGTATGCATATGTATATGTATGTATGCATTTATGTAAATGTATATATATATATGTAAATATACATATATTTATACACCTGATTGCCTTCGTTGCCCATTATCTCTGTCTAAAGCAATTTTTTGCATGCCAAGCAATTTGATGTTGGTCCGTCGTTGCGTATACGTAACATTTTAATATCAACTATATTATATTTCTTTTATTTTCTTTTTCACATAGATTTACATTTCTTCGCTGTTTTATGGCTATAAATTTTTTGTGTTAACATCATTTTGACAAATCATCTCAAATACTGTCGGTTCTATTACATTGAACATGAATTGAATTTATGACAGTTTGATTATATTGCCTCCATACATACATACATGCGATATTGCGTTAGGATTATGGTCCATATTCAAGCCTAGTTTATTTTCGTGCATCATAAACAAAGCGCATTAGAATTAGCATTATCTTAAGCGCTTTAAATGTATGCTTAGATGGCATAGCATTGTCTTGTTGGCTGCAGTTACAAAATTTTGCAAATAAAAATCATAACTAATAACCAATATATACAAAAACAAGCATATCATATGTATCTGTGTATATGCCTATGTATGAAGTAAATGTCACGTAACTAACAATTTACAAGCACCTTACGTTTTGCTGAAATCAGTATTTTCTCATCATGCACGTATAATCTCATAGCTAACTTCTCAATAATGTGGATATATTTGTATATAAAAGTATTATATTTTGTAATTTCTTCTACTCTATAGTCACAAAATTTTTTATCACTATTTATGCTGCAATTTTACTTATCTTTCGCATTTTTTAGTTTATAGTTTTCATTAATCGTTTGCTTAGAGGGTCGCGCTTGAGGTTACCAAGTGTACATTATCTATTTAATGGAGCAATGAAGTGACTGTTTGCATTTAAATGCTTGTGGTCAAAAGGTGAAAGTACTAATCGCAAGGTGTTTTTGAGAAATGGAAAGAAAATGGAAGGAAGAAATACTGCCATACTGCTTATTGTATTTATTCTAGTGTCTCTTATGTGGATAGCTTTAAGGTCTTTTATAATGTGGGCAATAGCAAAGTAGTTAGAATATTTTCTAGCTATGTAACACAAATAAGCTGGTAATAAAATTTTAAAAATTTTTTGTAGTAGTATTTTTTCACATTTATCGCTTATAGTCTCTGACCTGCGTCATTAACATCATCCAATATATAGAAAATGTTTTATAATTGTTATAAAATGCATGTGAAATGGTATGTACGAAACGTTGTCTACAATTAGGCTTACCTTAGCCAAGTCACCTACCTTTTGATCCTTTTCAAATAACTTTATTTATGAATACCATAGGAGCATTCTTAAATGATTTCATTTACTTAGTCACTGTCGTAAGAACTAAAGCATTATCTGCTTCAAAAGGTTTAAGTTGTAAAAATTTGCGTTTGTCAGGGGACAGCGCTGCTGCATTAAGTGAAATTCTCGGACTTCTGAAAGCCTACATCTTTGTAAATTAAAACAATTATATCTCATAGATCTTTGAATAAGCTAAGAATCAATCGACTGTAAAATTTTAGAAATTTCAAATTCAAATTTAATATTTGATAAACATATACATAAAAATTATTGAAAAATTGTTGTAAGTATTTTTTTGTCAGACTTCTTGTTTACAAAATCTTTGCTGCAAATTTTACATCATGCTGAATGTAGGCAATGTTTTTGTATTGTTATAAACAGTTTGATAAATGATGTTCAAAAATCGTTGCCTACAATTAGACACAATTTAGTTAAGACACCTACCTTAAAACTTTGAAAATGAAAAAATTATGAATCATAAAGATGGGAGTAGTCTTAGTTGCACATTTAACGTCATTATGAATATAAGGTATGTTTTATTATCCAAATAAAAGCGCTGTTAAATGGAGAAATGGTAATGGAGATCTGAAGCGTTGCTAGACTAATTTTAGTGAAGTCACCTACCTTCAAACTGTGTGAAATGATCTCATTTAGCCAAGAGCAGGCTGAGAACAGTTCCGTAGGACAAATTTTCTAAATTAAGACTAAATTTTCTGTTTGAAATGCTTTAAAAGTTTAACATTTTTTTGAAATATTTGTTTTCCACCATCATCGCTTATAGGTTCAGAGTGGTATCGTTAACATCATACAAAATCTAGGAACTGTTTTATAATTATCTGCCTATGAAATGTGGGCAATATTTTATTTCTGATAAAATCATAACTAAAAAAAAGTCCTGTTAAATAGTTTTCACGAAACGTTGCCTACAATTAGGCATATCTTAGCCAAGTCATCCACCTTTTGAACACAAAGCTATGAATCCATAGGAGCAATAAAGATTTTCTTAGAGAAAAAAAAATTTGACATACTAGAAGTAAAAAAATAGTATATCTGATGCTTATCTTGTATAGTCTTTCTTAAGAAAATACTAAGAAAGGACTTTCAGATTTGCTGCACTTATAAAAAAATTAAAAGAAACCATTTAACTACTGGGTTTTTGGATATCTTCTTTCACTGTGCAAAAATGCAATTGTGATTTCATATTAAAGAAAGACTACCATTCTACCTCTGACTTTATTCAGTCGAGGTGCCTATGCCTACGTTACGCAATACATCTTATTAATTTTAAAATAATTAAAAACCATGCTTCACTGCGTTTGCAAATTTTGCACAAAAGCAAATTTGACCTGGCAACGAAAAGTTTTCAATAATTTCATTTCCCTTTTAGCTTCTTTGCGAATGATCGTCTTTTTCATAACTCCACCGTTATAAGACAAGAGAATTTGCTTTCGCATTTGTTTTTCCGCATTTTCATTAATAACTCGGCGGCTTTTCGGGTGACGGTAGAGAGTTTCATTAAAATTTACCGGTCGGCTGCATTCATTAATCAGACTTTTACTGACGCACATTGTAGAAAAATAACCAAAAAAGGAAAAAAAAACAAATAAATGTTGCGTAGAATTTTGACCAGCAGCTATCATAAATTTGAATTTTGTTTATTTTTCCACGCACCAGCCTTATTAGTCATTTCTTGTACTAGAAAACAAAGACTATAAAAGTTGGGAAGCTAATGACCCTAAAAGTAGCTTAGCAACAAATTTGTCAGAAGTAAAATTGCATAATTTTAGGCGTATAATAATGAAATATCAGTGAAAATAATGAAAATTAATGTTTTCCTTTTCAACTCCCATTCTACTTTGTACTGCATAAATCAAAAGTACTATTTAGTGGAGCTGGTAGTCGGCTTTTAGGCGATTGGCAAATTTAATTGATATTTGGGTGTGGCTTAGATAGCTGATACGTTAACTCTAACTATTATTAGTTCTATAAAGCAGCTTATTTCTTGAAAAAAAACTAAAAAATTACAAAGCGTTGTGAAAGCGAAAATCACAGTCCGAAAAGTGCTGCATATTTTCTGGCAAAAATTCAAACAATGGGTATATGTCTTTTCTTGCTAGGTTTTACGCCAAAAACAGCGGCGTCTAGCTTAAAGAGCATTATAATAGCAACTGCTACTTTACTTCTATAATAGGCGTTGGCTTGGCAATTCAATGAGCTCATAAATCACAGTTGTGTTTGTACAACAAGCACAGTTTTAGGCGCAAATAAACAACAATGAGTTGTAGACAGTAATTTGAGCAGGAAAGGTGCGTTGTGTGTCCAAATAGAACTGAAGGTGGACAATTTTTGTGCAAAGTGTATGATGAACAAGTCTTAAAGGCTTGTGGTGCTATAAATAGCGATTTTGTAAATTATGTTAATTAAAAAAAATCAGTGAAAATATAAACTATAAATGGAATATATTCGAAAACGGTGACGAAAGTGTGATGAAATAAAAGAAATTGTATTTTTGAAAATTTAAAATTTTTTTTTTATGTTTTATAAGTGACTCCAGCCGTTTTGAAATGTGAAAATATTTTGTTGAATGACTCTATTTGATTTGAAATGTAAAAATATTTTGATATTTTATGTAGACACTTTATTTTTTGGTTTGAAGTACCTTTAGGAGAGATTTCGTTCAATATTTTCGTATCAGCACTTTCCTTAGATTGACTGCCTTCAATTTTGTATTGACGTTTGAAGATTACACATATAGAGAAAATAACAACATGGCAAAACTTACGAGGTATATGACGCAGCTAAGGATCTAACAGCCATTTAAATGCAAGGAGTCATTATATTTTTCGAAAAAAAAAAATAAAGTTGCATTTTGTTTTTTTTTTTTTTTCAATATATTCGTACTTTTTGCATATATGTCAATATATTATCTGTCGTTTCATTTTTTTAACGCTTTTTGCATTTATCCAAGTATATGTTGTTGTTTTGAATAAAAATTCAATTTGAAAGGGTGAGAAAATATCATCTTAAATATAGGCCACGTTTCATTTTTAACAAAAAATACCACGTAAAATAACAATCAACAAACGTTGCCTACACTGAGACGCAATTTATCAAAGTCACTTACCATTTTATGTTGTCATAGGTATGAAAATTTGTTTAATGTTAGAAGTATTAAAAAATGTATTCCAAGATGTGAGAAAATATTGCCTTAAGTTGAAGTGAAACCTACACAGCGTATCATTCCTAAAATTTTGCCTACCATCTTTACAGTTTATTGCTTACCAGAATGTCTCTATATATAAAATTTGCTTTGTAGACTATTATTTTCACATTGAGCATTTGTGTGCATATTAATTTCTGATTAATATGAAAATAGTCTGTCTCAGGACGGAAAATTGTTGGTCAGCACAATTGTTACCAAACCTGTCAGCGGCTGCTTTCTCAAATATTTTATGTGACTTTGTATAGTATTACCATTGCTTTCCCGCTGAGGCATAGACAATATATTTTACGACTTCTGAATTCATTTAGCAGACAACATCATGGAATGAGTGCAATGTCTTCGAGACTTAATGTCATTAATCATTGTTATATGTTATTTTGTCACAGACAGTATGAGTATGTGGACATTGACGCAGCGAGCTTATAGAAAGGCACTTAGCTGGTTAAATTTAATAGGATTCTCGGCAATAAAGCGTCTTTGTATTTACTGCTGAGTGTGAAAGCATTTTTCATCTCAAGTGTCTATTTTTTTGGCAGTTGAAAGGTGTGACATCAAATGGCACATATTCTTTGTCTGCTTTTAGGCAAATTGCGTTGTAAACACGTAAACAGTTTGCGCGTGCATGCGGTGAAATAAAATCAAGTTATGGCAGGTCATAAGAGTCTTCAAGTGCTTTGTTTGCAGTCTAGCCACATTGTTATACATGAAATTGAGTTGACATGTCATAAAATATCGACTGAAGTGCAAATGCATAAGTGTGAACTGACTATACGTGCGCTGGACTACTTTTAGGCGCATAAGCCTTCTTTTATATGTGTTTTGACAAACTGCTACTGCAATCATTAATCTACGCTTTCACTTTACATGTGATTTTATTTATGAAATAGTGGCATGCAATAGCGTTTCGTTTGGAAGACAACATGTTAACCACAGATAAGCAACATGCTTTTGGGCGCATTTGTATTCTTTTAAAACAAGGTAGAGGTGCTTAATACGAAAGCTTCATTTTTGTTGTTTTTTGTGGCTTTTTGAAGACATTTTTAATATAGTTTTACGTCAGCAGTGTATTTTTTAATCAAGTCCACTGTCTTTTGTAGGAAAGTGCGCCTGTATGTAGACTATATTATTTGTGTGTATGTAAATAGGCCAGGTGAACCCATATTATTTTGACAATCGCATGCTAGACAGCTATTAAATTGCCGAAATATTTTGGTTAGCAGTTTGGGCGATTGCCAGACAGCACGTAATATGTGCAAATACTTTTGTTTGAGGTTCACCGATTTTTTTTTTTATCTTTATACAATATAGTAAATAGTTTCAGCAAATCACCTAAGCTCTGGCATTAAACTGCGTTAAGACAGTGTGCTACTTGCAAATCTGTTCACATCAAATTTTTTGTTTATCATTACATGAATTTTTCGCGTGTTGCTTTCCATCATTTTACTTTCTTTCAAATTCCACTTTACTTCCAAATCTTACATTTTCCTTCATGATTTCGGAAAATTGCTTCATTTTTTGTTTTCACTGCCATTAAAGTGCAGTGGCAGCCACAAATTGCTGGCCGCTGTGGCCATGCTTGCCAGGCATGTTGTCGGTCGGGCGTTTGGTTGGCCTCCACTACAGCGCAAGTCTAGCGCAAATTTGCGGCGGTTGTCGTCCCCGCGCTGCCAAACGCTAAAATTCATTCAATTCACAATAGCGCGGGTTGTAAAATTTTATGCGAAATTCCGCTTTGTAAGTGCTTTTGATAATTTCCAACAATTAGCGTTTTGTGCGTTGGTATTTTAACAATTTGTTGTTGTTGTTGCTTGCCTATAGGCTAAAGACAATATAATTTTGGCGTATTTTAAGCAATTTTATTTCAATGACAGCATAAAGTTTGTGTTGTTACAGCTTCGGGCCACAAATTAGAAATCGTTGCGGGAGAGGAAATTGAAAAGTAATGTAAATAAACTGAAAATGAAATATAAATAAAGAAAATATGATATTGGTGCACTGAAATTATGGGGTTTAAGGGGCAAATAGCAAAAATATCGAAATGAAAAATAATCAGCTAAACTACAGTGGCGCAAATTGAAATTAGGACAGTTTTTCTCCTTACGTACGACATCCCTTCGCTACATAATATGTTGAACTTGGACTCGTCAGAGAAGTTTACTTTCTCCAATCCACTTCGGCCCAGCTTTGGTGCTTTATAGCCCAACGGAGGCGTTGTTGACGCATTTTCTAAGTCAAAAGTGGCTTTTTTGCGTGTCGTCAAGCGTTCAAACCAGCATCCCGGAGCGTGTTTCGTACAGTTTTAGCAGTGATTTCGATTCGATACGATATTTGATATATTTTTCAAAAATTTGAATAAGTATTGTTAAGATATATTTAATTACACTCTGAAAATTTTAAAGCAGTTAATAAAGTAATTTGCTTTGTAATTCCCAAGATCATCTTTTTTGGGTTCGTGTCTTCGCTTAGCTATTGGGTTCATGTCTTCGCTTAAATACATTCGCTTAATACGTGTGTCATTTAATGCTTGATTTTAAACCACTGATTTTTCCCAATTATTGTATTCACTCACTTTTAAATAACGCATCATAAGCTAAAGGAATGTGTGTAAAAAAAATGTTTTGCGAATTCCTTTAATTTTAACCTCTACTTCTTTAAGATTTACTTTACTACGGATATTCTTAAGGACTTCGGCGTAGCTATTGATTTCTGCTGGGTTTATGATCACGGCCTCTGACTGTCTTTTGGTCCTATTATATTTTCTCTGACTTGTAGCTATATTCTCCCTTGTTATCTCTCTTTTTCGTTTTTATGTGCTTATACAACCGTTCTCTCGTTTGCGTGGGTATTCTTTGCTCTTTTAGGCAAACCTTTTGCACCTGACCGTCCTTTTCCTTTCGTGGTCGCACTGTTCTCGAGGCTCCACAGGGATAGTTGCGCGCTGCTTCGTGGTTATTGACTCGGGGGTTGTTATGCATCTGCTTAGATGTCCCTGTCTTTTTTCATTTTCTGCGATGAGCCAGTTTCTACGGTAACTCTTGATTACGTAGTAATAGACGTTCGCCTAGTTCTGCTGCTCCTTTCTTTACATCCATGCTGACATCCTTCTGTTTTGCCTGATATCCTTGCACTCGTCTGGGGATTCCTCTTCTGACCATCTTTTTTGGGTAATGTTCTCTTCTTTCGATTTCCCTTGAAGGTATCTTTTCTACAGTTTTGTCCGGTTGCTTTCGAGTAATGGTGAGTACAGGGAATCTAAGTATCCCACTACTTTTACGGAACACGGTCCCAAATTCCTCGTCTTGGCCACATTTATTTTGTTGTTCTTTCTGTTGAGGTTTTTATTTGTTGTTGCTGCGGTGTATTCATTTTGTTCTAGTGCGTCTCCGCTTCCAGCTGCTATCTCCGCAAGTTGTAACAGTTGGCCTTTATGAACCCTGTGGTTATTTATGTAAGCAGGGAGCCCACGCGAGATTTAACACAAGTCCTTATGGGAGTTTATGTTCAGAGTCAGTTTCGGGCACGAATCAGGAGCTTGTCTCAACTGAACCTGTGCGGAAAAAAGGAGCTTGGCGACATGCTTTGAACGTATTTGAAGATCTGTCCGGGTTTTAACGAGACGAAAGTGAGAACAGTATTAGCCTCTCAGCCTTTTTGTTTCGGGTTTTCAGTACGCCAAAATCATAATCTTCGTCAACGTCTGTGCACATTTGCAGCTGATCTTTCCTTTTTGTAGCCTTCGGGGGTATGTTTTCCCTCTAGTGCAACCCGGTGGGGGAAGTAATATATAATACTTTAATATTTTTTCCTCATAGGATGACAGTGAATGAAAAATTTTTTTTTTTTTTTTATTGAAGTTAGATTATATTGGTCGACTGTCAATAGAGTTATTATTCCTTAGTAGTGCTAGATGAAGACTTAGTTTAATTTGAGCTGATGTATTGGTCATACAGGACGTCAACACTTTTGCAAACTTGAAGAGCGACTTGTTATCTAATTTTGGACCTTCATTTAGTCCTTGAACTGCGAGGCCCCTATAATATTTAAAACGAGTTCTACAAAAGACCGGTCAGGAATAGAGGAGGTGTGGCGTCTCGCTAGTGCCCTCTTCCCTGTTTTTCTTGCATCTCGCGCATACCTTCTTCCCTATATTTCTTATATTTGTCATTGTTCCTAATGCCCATCCGGCTCGCTTATGATGTCAGTAAGTTGTGACCTGTCATTAAACCAACAACTATCCGGCAGTCTTTTCGAGTACAGTTATATACAGTTATATACTCAAACAAACATTTCATAAATTTCAAATAAATAAATCATTTAAAAATGGGTTCAATATCAAAAAATCTCGAGTTTAAACAGTTTTTAAAAAACCCTTTGATCCCCAACTAAATTGCTGTTTTATTTGGTGTCTTCTATTTGCTTATGAAACTTTATTATTGCAAAGGAAAAATTGCAAATACCAATATTTGATGTGATACTCTGAGCAAAGTTCGCAAAAGTTCACGCTTAATTGTGTGACATTATGAAACTTTTGCGACATAAATAAAGCAATTGTTTTGCGCTCTTCTAATGAGTTTACGCTTAGGCTACAAACTTTCCGAGTTTATGTGCGTCACATTAAATGTTGTTGCCGCTGATGAAATTAAACTTTCAAAGGGTAGATTAATTTGCTAAAATTAGAAAAGTCTATTTATGTTGATAATTTAGAGACTGAAAAATTACAAAAAAAATGGACTGGAGCGGTTGAAATTTAAAGCTGTCGTAATTAAATGAAAAAATATGTTGAAAGAATTTTTTGGCCCAAAAATATTATAAATTAGTACTTATTGACAATATGATTTGGGTTTAGTATTGGATCATATGAAGAAAAATATTTCTATGGCATGCTTTTAGGCGCAATGTCACACTTTTAATACCTTTACATCGTAAAATGATGTTTAATTTTGCGTAAATAATTTTTGAAGGTGAGAAAGGCAAAATTTAAATCAATATCTCAAAAACTGAGAGACTACTTTACATATGCCAGGTGTACCGTTAAATTAACTCAGCTTGTACCGCTGTTCATTTATATACATATACTTTGTAAGGTCTCTAACGCTTCCTTTTGGTTGTTAAAAACATCGTGACAAACTTAATGTGCTTTGTTAGGAGTAGAAAAATATTGGAAATATGGAAAGCAAAAACCGCATTGCCTTGAAAAGAAGAAGGAAGAAGTTAGACTAGTGAAGAAGCTTTTAAAAGTCATTAAAAAAATCATAGCAAATTGAAACTCCTCGAAAACGAAAGACAAAATAACAAACAGTAAAGGAAAAGTAATTTAAGAGCGACATGTAGTCGGGAAAAGAAAGGAGAGGGGCGTGGCTGAATTTTTAAGAGTTAGGAATGATTTTTCTCGATTTCCGTGGAAACTACGAGTCATATAGAAAAAAGTTATTTGCAACTGTTGTTGTAGGTAACAAAAAGGACTATAACTTTTGGATATAAACATATGAAATTTATGTGAAAAATTTACATAAAAAATGGGTTGGGGTTCCTTTTTTTTATCTGGTATACAGAATCTCTTTCAAGTGTTGGCCGCGGCTACGTCTTAGATGGTCCATCCGTTGTGTTCAATTCTCGATGACTCGTTTGCGAACTTCGAATGATGTGTAATGTTGATGTTTTGCGGCAAGGCAAGAATCAAAGCGGGATTGTCCATAGACTTTAGACTGTACATATCCGCACAGGAAAGAGTCTAACGGTGTGATATCACACGTTACCAAAGCGTCAAATTATCTGCTTACCAAATTTATTCTCTCAATAAATCCATTGAGTGATGGTTGAATCGTTTTGTTGAAATAAATGTCGCCGAGATCACAAACTTTAATTTCAGATATCAAATGGTCGGTTATCACGGCGTGATAACGGTCGCCATTGACGGTTACGTCGGCATCATTTTTGAAGAAATATGGACCGAAGATTCCACCGGCCCTCAAACCACACCAAACCGTTGATTTATCTGGAAGAAAGGTCAGCTCTTGAATCTTTTCAGCTCCTTGCTTTAAATGTGGCAATTTTGCTTTTTTACATATTAATTGAGCCAGAAATGGGCTTCATCTTTGATCAAAATTTGACTCGAAAATGCCGGATCTTCTTGGATATTTTCAAGAACCTATGCGATCTAAGCGATGCTGCTTGGGAAGATCGAGTGGCTTCAGTTCTTGCACAAGCTGTATTGTTTATGCTTTCAATTTAAGGTTTCGACATAAAATGCGTCAAATCGTTCCATACGTCAGTGCGAGTTGCTGCGAACACGTCGAATCGACTCTCCAAAACCTTCGTCTTCACAAGGTTCACAGAAACTGTGCCTAACGAGATATTTCAATCGCAGTCAGGCAAGAGTCAGTCAATAGAGAAGAAAGTGTTAATATGATTTCATCTCACCTTGCCCCATACAACTTCCACAAAGAGCTCTGCATAAACAAAATTTAATCGTATCACGTAACAACTTACTGTTCTCATCACTGAATCTCATAGGTTCTGTTCTAGAACTCAAGAGGATATCGGAAAATCGACTATATGCCAATCGAATGCATTTGGGGTAAGAGCGGCTCATGGGCTTTGCTGTTTCTGTCGGCAAAGTCTCTTAACTTAGTAATTTATAAATCTCCTCCTCATAAATATTATTGTACTATAATAACATAAAATAAGGGCAAACTTTGAAAACTTGTTTGATAGTTTTAGCAATCGCACTGTTAATAGCACTAAAAATACAGCCTGAAGCATCGAATCGAAAATAAATAAATTTTAGTTTGGCTCATAGTTAATGAAGTTTTGATTTCATCTCATTCATTCACTCATTGAATATTTTGAATAGTGTATATAATTACTTCATTAAATTGATGAAAAAAGTAATAGTATGTTTTTTTATAATAATACACTAATTACTATTTTGGTTCAAATATCATAAATACCCACACTAGTTTATCGCACCGAAGTCAGTTAGCGAATGCATTGATATTTCAACAGCAATTAAAATATTTAATTACCACATAGTTAATTAATTTAATTGACATATGAAATAAGCTCAATTATCATATTACATAAAAAGAATTTTGTTAAACCTATTGATGCACAAAATGATATAACATTGAAAGGGTAAAAAACTCCTTCATATTTCTAAAAAATTTAATTTGGTTTACAATTATTGAAAACCTACCAACAGGATTGGGTGGAAAAAAAAGAATTTATATAAAATTCCGCTCAATAATTGTTTGTAGTTGGAGTCAGTTCTAAATTTATACAAATACAAACCACAAAAATTAATAAATATTCTTTGATTTATAATTCAGAGCGAAAAAAATCGATTCTCACAAACAAAATTGTATTCTCACTTTAATGACGTGTTGCAGGTCACATTTCACATTTGCAATCCATTCAATTCATGAAATTGTTTTTGGTAATAAAAATGAAATGAATAAAAATATCACATAAATTCAGCCCTCTACCTACAACCCATTCCTGTGAGTATTCAGGGTATTAAATGTATAAAAGAAATAAATTCTAATTGCCCATCCCATTTAACAGGCTTTTGTTTATTGACAAGGGTATGCGTCTAATTAGCTTGACACACAACTTGACTTTTCTTACTTAATAAAACAACAGAGTAAATAAACAAGTTGACTTTATATATATATATATAAATATAACGCGGTTTTCAATAAGAGCACAACAAAAGTTTTTGTTTTTTACAGGGTCCGGCACTCGTAACCAATTAAAAAAGCCATAAATTCGGTTTGGAAATTTATTTTTATTTATTTTAAAGTACAAAATATGTGAAAATAATCCTAAATTCAGGACCAATTCAGTTTTGCTCGATATGACCATCTTTTGCCTTAACTATGGCCTTGAGACGGTCAAAAAACGAATCGCAAGCTGCCCGAATGTGACTTGCCAGAATTTTGGCCCACTCACAGACAATGGCTTTCTTCAGCATCTCGAGACTGGTGTATTTTTTACTTCGGACCTTGCTCTTGAGAATAATCCATTGGATTCGCATCTGGTGAATTCGAGAGCCATTGTGTGGTCGTAATGAAGTTTGGAACGTTGTTTTTCAGTCATTCTTGGTTCACTCGCGCTTTGTGAGACGGTGCTGAGTCTTGTTGAGACGTCCATGGTTTGCGACTGAAATATTTTTTTGCCCACGGCTTCAAAGCAGCCTCCAGAACACTTTCCCGATAATATGTCGCATTTACTTTGATGCCAGGCTCAATGAAAACAATTGGAGAGCGTACATCTGCGGTGACAGCGGCCCAATCCATTATTTGCGGTGGATGCTGCCTCCTGGTGGCCAACCGATAACTTAGATTCTCGTATGAACGCTCGTTCAAGTAAACCCTTTCGTTTTGAAAGTTTGCGAATTGCTCAATTGGAAAAATTTTTTCGTCAGAAAACACAATGTTCGGAATTTGATCGCTTTCGACCAAGCGAAGCAACTGCTTCGCTCTCTCAAGTCTTACTTGTTGCTGCTTCGGTGTGAGATCATGGGCCTTTTGGAACTTGTAAGGCTTGACCTTGCTCATTTTTCAATATGCGTCGGATGCTGCGGTCCGATATTTTCAGTTCTTTAGCCATTTGATTGGCACTTGGTCGTGGATTTTGCTGAGGTCAGTTCTTCACTTTCCGAACCAACTCACGTGACGTTGCAGTCTTTTGATGTCCACCTCCATGGCGTTTTGTGGTGCGATAAACAAAAACTTTATTCACATTAAGGTGTTTGAGCTCACGAACAATTGCTGGCTGTGATTTTCCAGCTAAATATAAAGCAATCACACTATTACGTTTGAATTCCATCGCTGATCACTTTTTTTGGCGTTCACTTTTGGCAAAACGCTTTTGTATACTTGTGAACAATACTCCGAACTGTCATTCAGCAAATTTATAAACAGCTGATTCCAGTGCGACAGCTGCGCGGACGGTCTTAAGTTGGTTACACTTCGAGTGCCGGACCCTGTAAATAAAACAAAAACGGTTTGGGATATCAACGAAATTCTTTATTTCTATGAAAGTACACTAATACTGTTCAGAATAGAATCCGTAGAGAGGTTGTTGAACGCTACAGAAATGTCCAGGAATACTCCAAGAGCGTATTCCTTATATTCAAAAGCCCTTTCGATTTCAAATACCAGTGTATGGAATGCAGTCTCTACTGATCTGCCCGTCGTAAATGCGTGCTGCGCCTTGAACAAGCTTCTAAGAAGCGCTGCGGTCCTAATATACGCGTCCAAGATTTTTTCTAGCGTTTTCAGCAAGATGGAAGCTAAGTTTATATACCTAACCTTTGAGTTGGTTGGCTTGTTCCTACCTGCCTTCGGTATGAAAACTACCCCAACCTCTCTCCATGAGTGTGGCGCATAGCAGAACTTCAAGCATCCTCTATAAATCACCTTTAGCCATGGCACGAATAGACAGAAGGCATTCTGCAGCATTGCTGGAATGATTCTGTCCATATCGGAAGATTTGTATGGGTCGGTGAGTGGAATGCCCAATCTATTTTATTCTATAAGATGTGTTCGGGAACGTTTACTGCACTACTCCGTTCGTAGCTAGGACTTACCGCGTCTTTATAGCCTGGAAAGTGCACGCTGAGTAGGTCTTCCAATGAGATCTGTCAGTTGTCCGTTCACTCTCCGCTATTTTTGCGAATTAGATTGGGCGTTGCGGAGCTTTTGGATAATAATTTCCTCGCCACCTCCTGGATCTTTTCGAATACACTGCAAAAGTTTTTCAAGGATACTGGCTTTGTCCTGCGCACCAACTGTTTGTAATCCCTTGGAAAATCTTTATATTCGTTCCAAGAGTCCTCGATTTCTTCTAGCTTGGCTCAGTTGAAGCATTCTCGTACTTTACGTCTGCAAGACCCAAGTTTCTTGTAGCGTAATGAAAAGTTGTATTTAAAGCTTTCGTAAATACAGTCACGCCCTTTTCAAGCTCTTCATGTGTATTATTCGCGCAAGGTTCAAGTCGCTTGCTTAATAGTATCTGCCTGTAGCGATCCCAGTTTGTATTCCTGGGATTTCTTCTAACCTCGTTTCTGTTTCTGATCTTTGTACCTATGGTCAGAGAACGATGGTGTGACTTAGCACTCACCAATTTTCTACCAATGCACCTTGTGTATAGAGTTATATCTAGAACGTTTCTGGAAGTTCTGGTTCTAAGTAGGTAGGTTCCTCAGCTCGTTGAGCTACAACTAGATTACTTTGTAAAATATATTGAATAGGGATTCACTTTGATGATTGATGTTGGTGCTGCCCCAAGCTGTATGATGGCCCTTAGCAGCGGCGCCCACGACAAACGCCTATTAGCTTCTGCTGGATGTAGCCGCCGGCCTTTGGAGCTCCGCCGTTGGCGCCTCGTAATCATATGGCATGTAGCAGGTCGCAAGGAGTAGAGTTTCATCCTTGTATCATAAACTTTAACGCGTTTTTTCGAAAATTCGTATTTTCACTTTTCTTAGACCTAGACGATTTTTCAAAATGGTTTTTACTGATCCTTCTGATATTCTCACGATGCCAGTAAGATCTCTTACAGTTAATCGTCGGCTCTCAAGCATCTATTTCTATATATTATTGACGTGTTAATCATCAGTTGATGTTAAAGGCCGTGCTGGACGTGGTCCGTCGTCAACGCGTTCTCGGCACTTTTTGAACAATTTGTATGAACCAAAAGCGCTTGCCCGCGACAAACAATTATCACTGAAGGCCTTAACCAACATTCTGAACGCAATAAAGATGGCATAAATCAATGGAACATTTTTACATATCAATCATTTTGCAATCATTATGCATAATTACCACTTTTGGACAGACAAACAGATATTAGCCATATTTTCTATGTATTTGTGCAACTCTTTTAATACCCTTTAATGCCGACAAAGCAGCTTAATTGCCAGCTGTCCATTTAAATTTTGTGCTTGCGCCTAAAAATATGTCAACAGCAAAATTCACAGTTCGCTCCAAATGACAGCATTTTTAAATTTTCTTGCAATTTGTTTTTCGATGTCACAGTATTAGCTCTTTGCAGACAACAAGTGTGGGTGCTGTCTACGTTTATTTATAACTTGCGAATTATCAGTAAATATCAAGAGTCAATTTTCAAATAAAAAGTATATTATATGAATTATTGCTGCAAAAAATCTATATATATGTATATTAGCTTTCGCGCCTTTGTGTATGTTATAGTATACATAAATGCTCAATGCTCGTACGCAGAAAAAGACTTTAAAAGTGCTTTCGTCTTGGTTTTTATCTTGCTTTTTTCAGCTTAGCAAAGATTTGTTTACCCATAGTATTGATTATTTTTTTCAATTCTGCTGTTAACTCGATTATGTGAAAAGTTTGATTACTTTCACGTTGAAATATTTGCTACACATTCTTCGTACTTTCATTATCCCAACTTTAAGACATAAAATATACACATTCATATGTATATCTATATAAAATATGCATATAGTATATGTTCATACCATATATTACTTTTAAATATGTTAGATCTTCGCTGCTTGCCAAATGTGTAATCAAATGGTCGTTAGTAATAAAATCCGTCTTTGCGAACTTCATCCTTTGACAAAATTTATGTGCTTTGCCAAAACTCATTGCAATTTGTTTTCCATTTTTATTTTCTTTCATTCCAAGCTGTGACGAGTTAACAGTTTAACTTTACTTTGATTGCAATGCGATCAACTTGGAGGTTAACTGTTGTTCAAAAGTATATAAATAATAGCGAAAAACGTTTTTCAAATAACATTTTGAAATTGAGAAAAGTGAGATAATATCTTTTATTTTATGTTAAAGACATTTAGCAACTTTGTCTTTGTTGCGAGAATTTTTCTAAGGTAAGAATATGCAAAAATAGTAGAAAGAAAATATTTTGTATGAACAGCAAGTAACCTTTATTTATATTTTGAGTAAAAATAAAATATATTGGGTAGTCGAAAAAATCTTTTCGTATTTCTAATGAAATGTTAACTTATTAACTTTTTTTGAAGCTTAAAATCTCACCTTTCCAACATTTTATGGTATGACACAATGTGATTGGTAGCACAATAGAGGTATACTCGTACGACTGCAACGACATATATGTAGTATATTGACAAAAAACGAAAACAATTTTTCGACTACTCAATATTAATATAACATTAATCTTATAATCAGTGTTATTTAACATTCCTATTAAATTGTAACATTATATCAGAAACACTACTATTTAACATTAAATTGCTGTTAATGACAACATAAAAGTCTAAAACGAGTGCTATTTAACATTACTGTTGTTAACATTTGCTGTTATGCTTAGCAACGCCAGTCATGAAATGTTCTTTAACATTCTCTAGTAACTCGTTTACAGTTTCTGTTAAGGAGACATGTTGAAACAGCAGCAAAGTTGTAAGCAGTGTTGTTTAACATTCTCCCTTGTAAATTCCTTACAGTCTTTGCTAAATCAATATAAAGCGCATTTGTTAAGGATTTTGTACATAACAGATTGAATTATAATTATCATACTGCCGCTTAAAATAATCAAAAACAATATAAACAAGTAAGGTACGATTAAGTATGGGTGTAACCGAACATTTCATGAACTTGGAACTTACAAGTATCATAGTCGGATAAATACCACCAGGTGTTGTTGTTCAAGGAAATCGTGAATGGATTACAATCAAAGCGAAAATTTTACTAAATCATCCTCAATCGTTTTGTCTATTTTAGCCAATTGCACATACATACATATGTACATATGTACTCTTAACATGCCGCATTCAAAATAAAGGCTTTCACGGTTTCATCAAGGTTCCTCACATACAAAAACTAATCATATGGAGTAAAGTCAGCTGGATGTTCGAAAATCCTGATATTACTTATATGAGGGCTAGGTCAAGTTTCGCCCCTTTTTTTTATCTATATTAGATGCATTATTATATGCTCTCTAAATTTTATTAACATATTGGCCGATAATATAGGTACATATGTATATAGTCACCCGGAAGTTCAAATACCCTTATATTTGGTATGTGGGGGCTAAGAAAAGTATTGACCTTATTAAACCCATTTTTATCAAGCAGACATACTATGATCAGGAAAGAATTATATGCAAATTTCAAAAAAATATCTTACACAATGACTGATGTTTTTTATGAAAACAAGATCGAGTGAAAAATTTCAGATCGATATCTGGAATTCTGAGGAAGTAGACATGAATAAATTGACTGAATTCGTTATACTAATCATTTATTTATCATCCTATCGTATAGGGTCTCCGACCATTCCTTAAAGGTGCTACAATCTTCGTGGCAAACTTAATTAGGGTATAATTACAAAATAATTGTAATAACACTCAAGTTAATAGAATCGTTGAAAAACGCATTCTCCAAAAAAAAAGTTTGTCCAACAACTCTTCGACCTCTTTCAAAATGGTAAATCTTTGTCTATCAATAGTCGTTTTGAAAGAAAACTGAAACCATTTTCATTCATTAACACACATTACAACCACAAAATAACTAATTTATACCGCAAATATATGAAAGCTGTCGTTCAGACGTCTCTTTGGTTCACATACCTCAACTACATATATTAATAGAAACTGCACAACATACCGCTTTAATCTCGACCCACACTTGAATGCAATTTTGCACTTGTCATTTGACTGAGTCACAGCCGTTTAACACTCACAACTCTTTGTGCTCTTAATATAAATATAAACAAGTGCATGCTAGAAGCACAAGATTTGCTCTTTGCTCTACTATAAAAGTTTTTTATGAAGTGGACAATTATGTGCTTGCTTAGTAGACATAAATTGCACTTTTAGATGTGCACAAATACTGGCATAAGGCTCGCAATGACGTAAGCGTAAAGGAATTTTCACAATTGTTAGTTCTATATAGACAAATTTTACTCATACGTCATGTTGGACGGTGGCCAAGCATAGAGGAATTGTAACTAAACTTTTTGATAAAAAAGAAATACTACTCATACGCCATGTAACACCAATGCCAAGCATAGAGGGATTTTATGAAAAACAAAAATTACTCATACGTCATGCAGCACCATGGTCAAGCATAAGTGAATTTTAGCACATTTTTTTATAAGAAAGAAACAGTACTCAAACGCCATGTAGTACCATGGCCAAGCGTAAGAGAAATTTTAGAAAAAAATGTTACTCATACGTCATGTAGGTCCACAGCAAGGCATAAAGGAATTTGTACCCAATTTTTTTAGAAGAAAAAAATATCACTCATACGCCATGTAGAACGATGGCCAAGCATAAAGGGATTTTAACACTTTCTTTTTATAAGAAAAAAATATTACTCATACGCCATGCAACTCCACGAACAACTAACAGCAATTAACGTAATATACACAACACACACGTGACTTGGCAATACAAGTCATCAGCTTCAATTTAGACTTCCCAGAAAAACAAGCGAAAAAATGGGTATGTGCATACAAACTCCCAAATCTCCGCATTCCAATGGCATATCAATGGAAAATATCACTCGACAGGCAACATAAAACGATTATATGTTCGGGCACACGTACATATTGGCAAACACAAACAAATGGTCAGCGGTTGCTAGCAAAAGAACTGCTACAGCATAAAATCTTTTTTAATACCTTAATCCAATTAACGGTAACCATGTGACATTTAGGCGCTGCATTCCAATCAAACGTTGGCATTCACAACTGATGCACATGAAAAACTATTACGTAAACAACCATGCGGGTGATTGGTTGTACAAAAGCGCAGCGGTCAGCAGTGAGTGATTTAAGTGAATCTGCACGAGCATTGAGTTTGCGGTATTTTGCAAGAAAAGCAGCGCGAAAGGACAAATATTTCAATACAAACGTTTTAGGGACGGAAATATTTGTATAAACTATTTTTTATGTATAATCTAAAGCAAAGTGCATTTATTTCTAATATTTAAATTTTTCTTTTGTTCCGTTAAGCAAACTAATATGCATGAAACACTGCGGAATTTTATTTCGAAAACGCTAATAAACACATTTATTTTATGAATATTATTTCGTTTTTTTTTTTTGTTTAGCACACGTGCCGCTTTTGTGCCATTTACCACAAACATTAAAACAAATTCAACAATTTCGCGCAAATAATTCGTTGCTGCGGCCTGAGCGCCACGAGCGCGTAGAATTTGTGCGCTGGGAATTCGGTGCATGAAACTTTTCAATTAGCAGCATTAGCTCATTGAAATTCTAAATGATGGCTTAAAGTTATGCAAATAATTTATGAAACATGGCTAATGCTGCTTTTGTGGTCAAGCGCATGCTTATTTGGCTTGCATTTGGAAACAGCTTTCGAAATTTGATAGTTTGCTGCAACTGAAAACTACTGAATAAATATTATTTTGGCTGTGCTTAGCTTATGTTCAGAATTGTTTTCAAAATATTTTTTAAAATAAAAGGAGTTTGTTGTTTTCTACAGTTTTTTGGCAAAAGTGTATGCTTATTAAGCATGAGCAGCAAAGGGAACTGAAGTATATTTATTAACTATTTTAAAGTAAACATGTAATGGGTTGTCAAAAAAATCTTGCGGTATTTTTATTGAATTTTTTTTTATTGAAATTGAAATGAATTTTTGATGACTCATGCCCAGCTCTTGACCGATGCTACGGCTGCTACTATGCCGGTCTCTTTCGACCAATTCAGCGATTTTGTCGCACCAGAACGAAAACGTTGAAACCATCGTTGTGCGGTGGAAATGGAAACTGTATCGGGTCCATAAACTGCACAAATTTTATTGTCGGCTTGAGATGCATTTTTGCCTTTATCGCAGTAGTACTGTAAAATATGCCGTATTTTCTCTTTATTTTGCTCCATGTTTGCGACGCTATAACTTACGAACGACTTAAAAGAAACGACAATCAATCAAACACGTATTAGCGCTTGAAATGAGCTTTCCAAAAAGGTATAGCATGACCCGATGCGACGAATAAAACTAGAAGTACGCGCTTTCAGCGCCAACTAGCGAAAATACCGCAAGACTTTTTTGACAACCTAATATATAGTTTTCTTTTTAAAATAATAAAACAAAATTAATTCATCAATTATTCTTAGGGAGCTATCCTAGTGCGCTTACTACAAAATTGATAAAGTGGCGGCGTTTTAAAAATGAAAGTCGACAAAACAGTAAGCCGACATCTAGATGCCCACTAATTTTAAACAGCAGAGGTCATTGGTGCAGTGAAAGCCGATATGTTTGCCACTCATTTCCAAAACATGTTTACTCTTAACGAGTTTAGTAATGGATCTACAAGTAGTAATGCGGCAGTCAGCAATTTTTGGAATGTTGCTTGTCAAATGGAATTTCCGATTCCTGAAATAGGTGCTGTTGAAGTGCTGAAGGAGATAATAGCATTGGTAAACAAAAAGTCACTAGGCTAAGACTGAATTAATGCATTTGCACTTAAAGCGCTACCGAAAACGTAAACTGCATGATTGTCCAGCCTTTTAATGGAATGCTCAGCCTTTGTTACTTCCTATTACAATGGAAATGGGCTCAGGTTATTTTAATTTTTAATTCTTCTCATGTTATTTTCTTCTTAACTTGTACATCTGGTTAATTCTTAGCGACCAATTAACCTACAGGTAGTTATATCGAAAGATTTTGAAAGAATATTTTTACGCAGGCTTTTGCCGGTGTTGAAAGACAAACATCAGTTTGGCTGCAGAAATAATCATAGCACAATTGAACAGTTAAATAGAGTGGAACACTGTATAACTGACACTATGGAAAATAATTAATAGTGCTGTTCTCCTTGAAGTACATTGACAGAATCTGTCATCTAGGCTTATTTCTCAAATTAAAGCGAAAACTAACAATGTCTTATTATTTGCTGCTAAAGTCTTACTTGCACAATCGAATGTTGTACATTAGATGCCGTGATGCTGAGTGGATTTGAGACCTGTTCATGTTGGCGTGCCCCAAGGCAGTGGTGAGTACACCTATGCTCCATATTCTTTATACAGGAGACCTTCCTGAGATCACCTCTAATTCCACATTGACGGCAAGCTATGCTGATGATACTGCACTGCTAGCATCAAGTGGCAACCCTAATACTGCTTCCAGAAAACTGTAAATGCAATTAAATGCTCTAGAACCGTGGCTCACCTAATGGAACAAGTACTAAATACCCTCAAACATAAAAATACTCCAAAAAATATTTTTTAGCTTGTTTACATTAAATTTTTTTATTAAAGAAGTGGTAATTCATTGTTAGTAGACTTAAAAAATCATTTAAGGAAGTATTTTAGTCTAAAAATAAAAAAAACAACATCGAGTTTTTTATTTTCAAAGCTTAAATGTAACTACAAGAGGAATTTTTACATTCAAATTATTTTCGGATTCCGTCATCCAAACTGGTTCGGCCGGCACTAACCAGTTAAACACTTTCCGCCAAACTTTAAATGCGCTATTTTAGAAGCTGTCTTCTTCAAAGTAATACCCCAGATTTCTCAGGTTCTAGTTGACCGATTTACTTGAAAAGCGTCTTTTTAATAAACTTGTCTACGTCTGTGACTATCTATTTTTCCAAGTTTAAATTTTTATTTTTTTAAAAAAATTCGATTTTCAGACAGTCGCCATTTCATGATAAATAGTTTTTCACCCAGACATTGCGACATTATTCTTTATTCGAAATTCTTTTTCGTTTTTTGCTTGAGTTTGCTAGAAACGTTGAAATCGTGAGTATGGCTCATTGGTAATTTTAAGAGATTCCTGCTCATCAGCTGCTAATATTGGAATTTTTTTCTTTTTTATTTTTTGATTGTTTATAAGCATTTTTGTAATGCTAGTAAATAAGAAGAGAAAATAATGGATGGTATTAATATAAAATCCCCGTTTTAACGATACTTTAGGGATTATAAGAAAATTATAACTCTAGATAAGAGTACCCCCTTAATGGCAGAAATATGGAGCTTATTGAACACTTTGGAAAGCTGTAGCTCAAAATTTACTTGAGATATCGAAATTTCATTTTTCAAGTTGAAGACTCTGCAATATGCTAAAAATCTAGATGTGATCCTTAATCAAGACTTTTCAAAAAATCCATTAATTTGTTGGGCTTAAAATCACTTTAGAACTCGGCTATAACTGCATAAACTTTTTTTGCGCTAGTAAAAAATAAGAAGAAAGTTACTTCAGAAGAGTGTAAAAGCATTTTGGTGTCTGAAGCAGATAAAAATGGTCTCGAAACTGCACTTTTAAAACGGGCAATGAGGTTACTGCCGACAGACTGTAGCTTTGTAGTAATATTATCTGGTTTAATGAAGATAGTTAGATAAGATATATTAGTGATTATCGCAGTTTTTTCTAATTTACTGCTAACTTTTTCAATCAAAACTTTAATATTTTTTTACAACTTCACATTTTACAAAAAATAACAATAACAAGGCAAAAACGTATGAATTCTACTAGCAACTCATATATGGCTTAATGATGGATTGAATGATGGATGGATGGATGGATTATGAATATTTGTCATTTGTTTCACATAGCACAAGTTCCTAGAAAGACCGCCCCAATAGAGGCTGGTTTGTTGTTTTCCAAAATTCAAATAAAATAAAGCCTAGAAAGAAATTTATTTTTTTTGTCCTTACTTCCAGAATAAATTGCCAAAATATCAATTGCCTTAAAACTAACTATGCTGCCGTTGGTCTTAAAAACTTCTTTGGGAATAGAGAAGTGAGTGAATACAATGATTTCTATAAAATCTATGCTTAGACAAGTACTCCTAATGAAACATACATTTCAACAAATACTAAGCCAAATTTTAGCGAAGTCACAAACCCAACACATATCTGGCAAAAGGGAGTGCAACGAACGAACAACGAAATTTTTTACTTTAGATCACTTAAAATTTTAGCACAAATTTCTTGCAACACTTGACCGTAATGGTACTAACTATGCACAAATGTACAGTCGTGTTATAATGCAAAATATATTGTTAACATTCCAAAGGGAGTTTGCATTTGCTAATAACTGAAATTTAAACATGAAGTGCTGAATAATTAAACGAAAGTGTAATTAATTACTTTGAAAGTGTTCAAGCGTTTGACTGAGAGCAAAAGCAAATGTATTGCGGCTGATTTAAATTTATGCATTAGATAAATGCGTGTCGTCAATATTCAATTCAAAAGGAAAATGCAACTCTGTTGCACTCAAATTAAAATTGCATATGTTTGAAGGAGCAATACTTAAAGGCATTTGAAATTAAATGGTCAGTCAAGTGGACACGATTTCAATTAATTGAAAATATGTAAAATATTAAGATATGATCTCATTTACAAATTGTCTACAAAATCTAAATTTGCCACTTGCATTTATGCAGCTAATTGATTTATTCATTTGCCACTTACGAATTTATTAGAAATTTGCGCTTTTGTTGATTTCTCTATCAAGTCTATATTCAAATATATGCATATACTTATATATGTATATATATATATATATATATATATATATATATAATGAATTGTGCTAAGTAATTAGTTTGTGAAGTATACAAATTAATTAAATTTAACGCAGCAGCAAATTAAAACTGTTTAGCCGCAAACACTTTAAATTGCTATGCAAGGCACGTATTATCTCTAATTTGCAACACGTTTGATGATCAAAAAAACGCAAATACAAACTAAAATATATACACACATGCAAACGCACACATACATATTGAGAAATATTTATATTTACACATGCATACTTTGAGTTTTTTGTTTGATAATTAGAGCTTTTATTTCGATATTAGGTCAATACAAGGAGAAGTAATAAATATTTAAACAAAAATAGTTACTTACATTTATTATTGGGTAGTCGAAAAAGTCTTTTCGTATTTTGTCAATAGATGTTGTTGCCATATATATCCAGTGCTACCAATCACATTGTGTCATACCATATAGTGTTAGAAATGTGAGATTTCATTTAACCAAAAATAAAAATTAAATTCGGGGAAGTTGGAAAAAAAGTTACAGCTGTATAAAAATGGGTGAAATTAATTTAGAAATTCGCTATATTTGGAAATTTTTGTATAAAAAAGGGAAGAATGCCACGCAAGCCAACAATGATATTCGTGAAGTTTACGGAAACGATGCTGTATCAGTTCATGCAGCACAACAATGGTTCGCTAGTTTCCGTTCAGGAAATTTCGATGTGAAAGATGCATCTCGCTCTGATCAACCAGTTGTTGAAAAAGTCGATGAAATTATTGAAAAGATTGACTAGAACCGTCACATGAACAGCCATGACATCGCTAAAAAATTTAACATTCATACTCAAAGGGTTTTGAACCATTTAAAAAAGGCTGGTACACTGAATTAACATCTGCGATTCTTTGCTGAAACGAAATGAAATCGAACCATTTCTGAAGCGAATGTTAACGGGAGATGTAAGGTGAATCAACTATGACAATAATGTGCAAAAAAGATCTTGGTCCAAGGGAGTGAAGCTCAACAAATGGTCGCAGTATTGACGCCTCGAAAGATTATGCTGAGTGTTTGGTGGGATTGGAAAGGAATCATGCACTTTGAGCTGCTCCAACCTGGTCGAGGGATTGATTCTATATTTTACTATCAACAACTGATGAGATTGAAGCAAGCAATCGAAAAAAATGGTCAGAACTGATCAACAGAAATGGCTTCGCCTTCCATCAGGAAACGCTAGACCACACACAATCTTGATGACTCGGCAAAAACTGGGAGAGCTTGGCTGGGAAGTTTTGATGCCTTCACCATATAGCCCTGAACTTGCAGCATCGTATTTCTTTCGGATTGTTTCGATCAATGCAGAATTCCCTTAATGGAGTAAAGTTGGCTTCAAGAGTAGTCTATGAAAATTATTTACAGATGGAATAATGTCTCTAGCGGAAAATGACATGGTCGATCAAAATGGCACATATGTGGTTCATTAAAGTTCATTGTAAATATTAAAAAAAATCAGTTGAAATTTGATTAGAAATACGAAAAGACTTTTTCGACTACCCTATATATGTATATCAAAAGGAATATATGAGATGATAGAAGCCCGATTGCTACGTAGCACTAACTTTACTCAGCTTACATTATGAACTTGTTTTCAGTGCTTTGTATCCTGATTTTGTGAAACTAATATTTTGTATTTCGCTCACGTGCAGCTTCATTTCGTTTGTCGAAATTTAAGAGGTCGAAAAGGAATATAAAGTTGTATAAAAAGATTGCGCTGAAGAAGTGGAAAGCATTGGCATAGATGGATGGATTTACAGACTTTTGCTATAGTATTCGATTTACGTCCAAGCAATCGTGTAAAAAGCGGTTGTACAAAAAGTTGTTTGTATGGGTTATTCGTACGTGTGTAAACAAGTATTTATTTGAATTGAAATATTTGTCTGCCTTATGTGTATTTAATAGAGGGTGATTCATTTCGAGGTTCCCTTCTTTTTTAAAGAAAAAACACAGAAACTTCTAATTTAAAGACGAATGTTTATTATCATTCAAAAGAACATTCTTTAGCATTAATTTTTTAAAGATTATCTCTTTCAAATGTTGGCCGGGACTACCTCTCACATGGTCCATCCGTTGAGTCCAATTCGACTGGTAACTGATGAATTACACGAAAGATGTTTTGCTCCAAAGCATGAATCGAAGCGGGATTGTCCGGATAGATTTTAGACTTTACATATTCTCACAGGAAAAAGTCTAGCGGAAAGTTATTTACTATTGTGCCCAAAAAATAACATTGTATTTATTTTGAAAATTCTTTATTTATTCTTCCAAATCAATTTCATCGCCTTCAAAGTAATCCCCTCTCGATGCAATGCACTTATGCCAACGGATATTCCAATCTTCGAAACACTAGTTGTAGTCACTTTCCGGGATGGCCTTCAGTTCCGTCTTTGCTGCGGCTTGAATCTCCTCTATCGTATAAAAACGGTGTCCCCGGAGCGGTCGGAAACCCTCTGGTAGTCGGAAAGCATCGTTTCACACACTTCAACGCGACGCCTTTTTTCCAAAAAATTCAATGTTTTCGGTACCAGTCGAGATTTGACGCGCTTGAGGCCCAAACCATCCTTCAAAATGGTATTGGCTGAGCCTTTCGATATGCCAACTTCATCAACAAGGACTCTAATTGTTAATCGTCGGTTTTTCAACACCAAGTCTTTGATTTGTTGAACGTGAGCTTCGTCGGTTGAGGTTGATGGTCGCCCTGGTCGCTCTTCGTTTTCGACACGATATGCCAACTTCATCAACAAGGACTCTAATTGTTAATCGTCGGTTTTTCAACACCAAGTCTTTGATTTGTTGAACGTGAGCTTCGTCGGTTGAGGTTGATGGTCGCCCTGGTCGCTCTTCGTTTTCGACACGTTCACGGCCGGCTTGGAACTCATTATATCACTTGAAAACATATTTTTTAGACATCGCTTCATCACCAAAGGCCTTCTGCACCATCCTCAACGTATCGGCAGCAGAAAGTTGATTCCGTAAACAAAATTTAATGCAAATTCTTTGCTCAAAAAATTTCGACATCGCAAAAAACGAAAAACTCACTTTTAGCAGCTTACAAAACGACACGTATCTCAAACACTAATGAATATTTTGACATGAAATGTGACTGACAGTACTACCAACCTAAAAAAAAAAATAGTTCTCCAAATCCTTCGACGCGCGCAGTTTGAATTCAAATGTCACAAAGTAATAAAAATATTTCGAGAATATTATGTTTAACACCAGGAACATCTAGCGGTTCAACCAAATATTTTGTATCAACTGTTATTGTATGATTGGTTCTGGGGTGTAGAGGAAAGGACGGTATACAAACAATTCGCGGGATCATGGTTCGAACTCTCCTATGGTCAGCATATAACAGATATATATAAATAAACTCTCGGCACTCTACAGGCAATAAAAATCGTTTTATTATATTTCGATAAAGAAAAATATTCTCGAATTAAGCATAACTCATTCGAAGTCAGACATCTACTGGCACAGATTTAGACCGGTTAAGTAATTCATAGCAGTGCAAGAACTAAAAAAATTATTAAAATGACAAAAGTTCGCATAGTTCGATTTCCTAATCTAAGTTCTCTTTATACTCTCATAACAGTAAAGTTTTTTACTTCCAAATTTACTACAAAATTTACTCGTAAAATTTATTCTTAATTATATTAAAATTTGATGCAATTAATTTGTCTGTCATTAACTAGGCAACTTTATTTAAGTTTCTGCTAAATATTTTACATTGTTAGCAGGTATTTGCAACAAACTACTGCCACTGCTGTGTGCTGCCTTAAAAGTTTTCTACAACATGTAAATTAATTCGCTACAAGTAGGCAAACATTAGCAGAAATTTCGCAGAATTTCACCTGTTGCCTGAACATCAGAGAAAAGTTCATATTAAGTGCATGCAATGTGGATTTGTGGGTTGACAGTAAGAATGAATTAAGTGCAGTTTTGCTAAGTTAGAGAAAATTTAATATTAGAAGAAAAATATTTGAAGTATTTGCGGAAATTGAAAGAAAAATGTTTTTTGTTTTTATGTTACTCAATAAAAATTAACAAAACTGTCTAAAAAAATTTTTTGAGAGGCAAAAGTCTTGAAGTCCAGACACTGAACCAAATTTTCGTTTTCAAGTATAAATCGGCTGATACTGCTGCAATTTCACGTTCAATATTCGTACGAAGTTCAACAATCGTCGCTGGCATGTTGACATGGATCATAGACTTAACGTAGCCTCACAGGAAATAGTCTAACGGCGTCAAATCGCACGACCGAAGCGGTCAAATGACTGGGTCACTTCGTGTGATAACACGTTCACCAAGCTTGGTTTTCAATAAATCGATGATGACATTCGGTGTGTGGCTTCTGACGCCGTCCTGTTGAAACCACATATGAACCAAGTCCATATCATCCAATTCGGACCAAAAATATTCGGTTATCAATGAGCAGTAGCGATTTCCATTCATAGTAACGCATCAAACCGTAATTTTTTGGGATGCAATGGTGGACTCATGGAGTACGAGTGAACTGCTGCCTGACCAATAATGCATATTTTGTTATTGGCCATTCAGCCAGGAATGAGCCACTGAATAATTTGTTTATTTCTCTTTATCCAAAATCTTGCAAAGTACGCTTATATGACTTTTATTATAATCCTTTAGCTTCCACCTGGCTTGTTATCCCTTTTGAGTGCTGAGAAAATGAAATTTTGTCTCAAAATTGCTTATGCTTATAATTAATAAGGAAATTAGTCATCTTTGAAAATGCGTGGTAAATGTTTGTATGTTGTTAGCGACAACTTTAATTAACGCGTTCACTTTACAGGTCGAGTTGAGTAAAAGTTACTAATACGCCGTGGTGTTCGTGGTTTCAATAAAGGCTTGCATATACATAAGTTCATTGTGAATATAGAAGTTTGTATACAAATTGTAGGAGTATATTCTGAAGGAGAACCAATGTATTCAAAAAATAAAATATTTTATTTTTTTAATCAAAATTTGATTTGACGCAGCATACAATTGAACTATACAGGTATTCCCAACACACATCAATTGACTGATGAGAAATGACATGTGATATGGCTTATCTGTAACTAAGCCCCTATAACGGTAGCTAACCAACACCACGGAAATCACTTAGCTGACATTACCAGACAACTCAATCGATTGTGTGTGGCATGTTGCATATATGTATGTATGTACATATAGTACAAGGTGCTGGCTGACTGCTGTTGCACTAAGGTGTCTATAAATACATATATCTTTTTGATTGTATATTTTAGAATTTCTAATAAAAATGCATGTTACGCGTTGGAGTGTAATAACGCGAGTGCAGGGAAATAACTCCATTTGTGCGGGTATGAAAAAGATTGAAGGTATTCCTTGATACCCTGTAGGAAAAAAATAAGAAGTGGGAAAAAAATATTTTTACTTTACATGCAGAAACTAAAATAACACTAGCTCTGTTCATTCTGAGAGTTTTAAAAAGGTAAAAATAAAAAAATGTTGCCACATCTCATTAATGTAAAAATGATATCTTGTTAAAAAACAACAAACAAAAACTCCCAACATACATACATAGGTATGACACCACGTTTAAGAAAATTTTGCTGTGAAAATATTTATTTATTTTTGGGGTTATAATCTGACTTTAAATAATTCATTTAAATTTGCACTTACATATGTATATACAAAATATTTGAATATAATAAAGTAGTCGAAAATTACAAATAAATGTATTTAAATAATCTTGATATTTTAGATAACAGTGTTGCCATACTTGTTGCATATCAAAATATTATAAATGTTAAGGAAAATAAAAAAATCGTTGTAAAAGTACCAAATATAAATTACGTAGAAAACTATACTATATAATTTTGTAAATGGAGTTGCCACCTTTTTAAAATGACTTTTTGATAAAAATTTTAAAAGGAACATATACAGGATTAAAATGCCATATACATACATATGTATGTAAATATGTTCTAAGGTTTCAGTTTTGTAGAAGGTTGCCACATTATAATATAATAAGTTAGGTGTTTTACGAAAATTAAAGCTCACAATATATACGTTTATGTGGGTAAGAAATGTATTATTGAAGTTTTTATTATTATATAAGTTTGTTTTGGTACGGAGTTGCCACCTTTCTTAAATATATTTTTGATCAAAATGTAGGAAAAAACATATGTATGTATGTATATAGCTACGAAATGGGAAATACGCAGAAATTTTTTATTATTTGCTAAAGTTTAAGTTTTATGGCGGGATGCCACCTTGTTACATACATACATAATTGTATGACTATTAATCGAAAATTAGAACTAACGATATACACATGTATGTATGTAGGTTAGAATTTCGATATTGAGATTGTTATTATCATAAAATTATTGTTTTTGGTAGAGAGTTGCCACTTTTTTAAAAATATTTTTTCATTAGAAATTAGAAAAGGAACAAATAGTATAAGTTCAAAATTTGAAAAACTTTAAATGTTTAATAATTTTCTAAGGAAAGAATTTCAATATTCACATACTTATTGTTTTTGGTACAGAGTTGCCACCTTTGTAAAATATTTTTTGTTCAAAAATTTGAAAAGAAACCAATAAAGGTTTAAAACGCGGAAAACTTATAATGTTTAATTATTTTCTAAAGTATAGTTTTGTGGTGGGTTGCCACCTTTTAATATAATTAGTTGGGTATTTATCGAAAATTAATGTTTACAATATAGTAAAATAAGAAATATGCTCAAATATATAACTCTTATTATCGCAAGAGTTTTATTTTTGGTATAGAGTTGCCACCGTTGTTAAATATTTACAAAAGTGTGAATAGAAAATTTAAATAGTCGATAAATGTCGGCATAAAATATTGTGTTTATATATAAATGTAAATATTTTCTATCATTGAAAGGTAAAAGAGTTGCCACCCGTTAAGGATAATAGTCGTATGAAGAACTTTTGTTCGTTTCATAACTTTAAAATAAAGTTTCCTGCAGGGTCTTCTGATTCTATTTACATTAGTACAATTGAGCACACATTTAAGGTTGCCACCTGGTAAATTATGCATACCGGTGTCGTTGGTTTCCACACTTATCTCTGCATAAGCACTTGTAGGTGTCTACATGCGACTGTGTGGTGGTATCTTTGCTGCAGGAAATTGCCATTGTCGACGAACACCGTCACTTCGCAGCAATGACACGAGCTGCATGAGCAACAACAAGAAGGAGATACAATAACACGTACCAAGAGCCAACTATTTGTGTGCTCCATATTTGTGGTGCAGTAAGAGCTCACTTCAGGCAAGCCAGCGAAGACCCAGAGAGAAACAGCAAAAAAAACCAAAAAAATATGACAATAAAGATATTCAAAGCAATAGCGACAGGAAAATTGCAGTGGAAGGCGCACCAGAAAAAGCAGAAAAAGTGAAAAATAAACAATTGAAAAAATATTCAAATGGCTGATGTCACTTAAGGCAACGCCATGTTTATTAGCAACGTAAAAGCAAGTGTAACGTGTCGCCGAAGCATGTGCGCTTAAGCACTCACATCTTTAGCAGACGTCTTTGCACCTGCAGACACCCACAATGTGGCACACAAAAAACAAAAATAGAGACCGTAAAATAAAATGGCAACCATAAGAGCGAAAAGCTTCGTGCTTGGCGTGGAAAATTCTTCATTTCTAACACATGCAAATGCTCAGGTCACACGTGAGCGTGCTGGCACCTTCAACGCGGCCAACATTTTTTATGCTGATCTCATGGCAATTTTACCATTTTGCCTTTTTGTTTGCTTTCGCCGTCGTCTCTCGAGCGTACACGTTGCTTGTAGTGCGTTTTTTGCATTGTTTTGGCGCGTTACATAGTTACCTGCATGGCTGCCTGGCGGCTGCTTGTAAACCACTTGTGCACTTTATTTCATATATGCAAATTACTGACTGCATATTTTCAGACGCTTCGTTGTGGCTACCGAATTGCGAAATTTTTCAGTTAGAGCAAGCACTCTGCGGCTGCTGCCAACTAGTTGCAGTTGTCATTGCTCAAAGCATAAGTTACATTTACAAATTTTTTAAGGAACCTAAATTTATGTGTGTGAAAATATAGTTTGAGAATCCCTTAATTTTGTGAAAATTTTTTAAAAAAGAGTCTCAATTTATATTCTCCAAATTTTTGTAACTGACCATTTTTTAAGGAACCTATAAAGATTTGTCTGAAAAATTAGTTTGAGAACCCCTGACAAATTTTTTAAAAGAATAAAAATTTGGTATATGTCCTAGAATTTTGTTACTGTGCATTTTTTAAGGAATCAGAATTTACTCATAAAAGTAAAAAAATATAAAAAAATCATCAATTAGTTTGAAATTTTCATTACTGAGAATTTTTTTATGGAATCTGATTTTATGTGATCGAAAAATTAAATTTATATGCATATTTCCATATATGACAAATCAAACAAGGACTTAGTTTGAGAGTCCCTGATTTTTTGCACCTTAATTTCCATTATTCGTTATTTTTATTACTGAGAATTTATTTTTTTACTGATAATTTAGAAGATGTAAAATGACATTAAGAGTTAGTTAGGGAGTTTGGCAAACCCTGGTTTTAATTAGTGAACAATTTTTGAACGAGTTTAAATTTAAAGGTATTAAAAATTAAATTCATACCTATGGCAAACAGATTTATGATTTAGTTTGGGAGTCCCTGATTTGTTGTACCCTTTGTACCCATTTTTTAAACAATGATTTAGTTTGAGAGTCTCTGATTTCTTTTGTACCTTAATTTCTATCACTGACAGTTTGTTATACCCTTTTTTTTACTGAAATTTTTTATATTCATGCAAACTTAATTTACGAGTTAGTTTGGAAGTTTGAGCAACCCTGATTTTATTTAATGAAAATTTTTTGTATGTGTTTGGATTTAAAGGTACTAAAAATTAAATTAATGCATATTGCAAACTAAACTACGATTCGGTTTCGGAGTCCTAGATTTTTTGTACCCTGTTTTTTATTGCTGGCAATTTATTTTTTTTTTTATTTTGATTACTGAGAATTTTTTAAGGAGTCTAAATTTATATATATGAATAATTAAATTTCGAGTTAGTTTGGGAGTCCCTGATTTTTATTAGTGAAAATTTGTCAAGTAGTCTTATTTATACCTATTAATGGAAAATTATATTAAAGGATGGTATGAGAATCTCTGCTTTTTACTCGATCGTTATACAAAATTCATTGTTTGTTAAATTGTATTTTTAGTTAGTGAGCTCCTATTCCCATTAATGTTTGAAATCTCTTCATAAATAGGCGTAGTTTCCAAACCTTAACGGGAGTACTAGGTCTGTTGGAAGAAAATGGTGACACAAAGGCAGGCTAGGGAGGGGAGAGAAAGAAGCTCTACTTTGTACAAGTCTCACTATTTCTAATATATTTCTTTCTTGACTATCGCCTTCCATATAACTATCTACTGAAGATTTTGGATTTTATGAGGAGGACAGAGTTATTATCCTCAATAAAGTACTAGTAAATGAGGGCGTTTACCTTAAATTGATAGAATTTATAACCTTCTTATTGAATAACAAAAACATCAAATATTCTACTTTCCTTCAATGGAACTCTTTATTCCTGTGAAAGTACATTCGATGCCATTATATATGGAACTCGTTTTTTTTGCATGGCTACCACGGCCACACTTGCAGAAATCCAGACGCTGGATCTGATTTTCAATGGTTTTCAAGCATAAATTAGTCGATACTGCTGCAATTTCATGTTTGATATTCGTACGAAGCTCATCAGTCGTGGGTTTCAATAAATCGATTGTGACATTCGCTGTGTGGAATGTAGCGCCGTTCTGTTGGGACCACATATTGTCCAAGTCCATATCGTCCAATTCGGGCCAAAAATATTCGGTTATCAATGAGCAGAAGCGATTTATATTCACATGTAACTTACTGGTCTTGATCAACGCGGAAGAAGTATGACGCAGCCGGCTTATAAACCGCACCAAACCGTAATTTTTTCGGGTTGCAATGGTAACTCAAGGAGTACTTGTGGATTGCTGCTGGACCAATAACGCATATTTTGCTTATTGACGGAGGCTTTCAGCCAGAAATAAGTCTCATCGCTGAAAATGATTTTTCGATGAAAATTTGAATCATTTTCAAGTTGTTCCTCAGCCCAATTCACGAACATAGAACGATTATGGCGGCTTCAGTTCTTGCGTCAATTTGATCTTGTATTGATGTAGGCCAAGACCTTTTCGCGAAATTCAAAAACGACGTCACAGAGATGCCCAACGCTTGAGAACGACGTGTTAGAGACAGATTTGGGTCTTCCTAAATTGATGGGCTAGCGGCAGCAATATTCTCTACACTACGGGCACTTCTTTGTCTCTCTGCCACAGGAACATTTTGTACTGGGCCTGTGGATTAAAATTTTTCCACTAGACGCTCAATTTTTGATCTGATGGGATGATTATGACAACCACAAATTGGACGTAGCGCTGAATTTCGGTAGCAAATTTAAATAATTTCGACTCGTTGTGGGATCATATATCTCTCCATGATAAAATGGCTGACATTACTGAAGAGAAATGTCAAAAGAGCGGTAAAAAATGTCGCGTTCTTTACTGTCCCTATCGATATAATTTTCTAGCGTCGCTATTGAAAAAACCGTTATTATGAAACGGAATTTTGCAAAGTATTTATTTAATATTTTTCATGCACCAAAATCTGTCTATTGTTACCCATTGATATCCATGAGTCATCCTTGCCACATATTTCATTTATTTGCGTTGCTTTCTTTTGTACACATATTGCAATTCCTGCTTTCAATTGCTGCTGTTGAAATTCGTATCCTTTGACTTCTTATTCCTATGTTGTTGTTGTATCACCAAGATTTCCATACTTGTCACTGCTGTCATGTTATTGCCGCGCCACGTTCATACTAAGCAAATGCCATTATGCTCTTACTGTCGCCAATGTTGTCGTCGTCACCGTCGTCGCCAAATGCGACCAATAACACGAGCAGCACAAGTTGCACTTATTTCCATTTCTAGAAAACCAACAAACACTGTCGCGCATACTTTTCGAAGCATACTTTTAGACGTGGCGTTGTTGTGGGGAATTTACAACACCAACTAACTTACGCCGTTGCAACAGTAAAATATTTACTAACAGATACTTGTTGGTATGAGTGGCATTTTTCTTTGCAACGGTGAAGCGTGTGGCATGCAACGGCATTTGTGTAAAAGGAGTGTTCGAGCACTTTCGGTATTTCTGCTGTTGAGTGTGTTTTCGAGTGGAATTTTCATATAGTGTCAGCGCGCCGGAAAATATGCAATGGCATTTGTGAAACAGTTATTTGTTACAACAAGAAATTATATACAAATCATTGTTGTTGCAACAAAATGCGAAACTAAATATTTATGTGTACATAAAAATAGAAGAAGAGTGCGACAGTTCTCGTTTAAAATGTGAAAATGTAGGAAAGTTACACAGTGAGTGGAAAAGGCAGGTTTCAAGTGCTTTGGGAGTTTCTTGGCGGATAAATATGCAAGGTTGAAATCGGCGTCGCAGTAAAGATCCGATTTTATTTCTTCGAAAACAGATTCAAACCCTGAGCAAAACTGACCGTGGTGATGAATATCTTGCTTAAGAAGCACCAGCGTTTACCAATAGGTCTCCAGCATTAGTATCCGTGTAACCTGCCCAGAGTCTCTTACTTCATTTCCAAAAGTGCCACTTTATTTTTCGAGTCTTATGGCCTTTGCGAAAGTTTGGAACTCACTTCAATAAGCTAAGGCATTTAAATATATAATTTATTTAACTCGTTCTCATCATAAAATGCCCTTTAGAGTTAGAGAGAGACTACGAGATATCATCAAAAAAAAGAGTGGTTGAAAAATACAAACATTTTAGAGTAGATGAGAATAAAAACGACGAAAATTTGTGGCTGGACTTAATATAATCTTGAGACTGCTACGTGGATTGGAAATCAGAGCTGAAGAAATTTTCCATCATCATTTATAAAGCCATAGTCTTCTATCAACAACTTTAGTTTCAGGTTGCCAAAACATCTGCTGCGTATTTCAAGCGGCAGTGGCTGCCTTGCCTTGAGCTCGCTCACTGTGTGCTCAGAATTATCATTATTAGAGGGTCTGTTCTTTATACCGATAGCAGCAAGCTACTAAATTTACTGACTCTTTTGAGAGTCTGGTCACAGCAGAATGGCTGTAAACTGCAAGTTACTTACCGAGAGAACTTGTACCGCATTGGCAGCACTACGCTGTAAGCATCTGGGGTCCCCCTTATAATAAACTAGAGGAGCTATTGATAGTGAGGCCGCAGATTCTGTTAAATTCGAGTTAAGCTCACTTCCCTTGAACCTAGGAACTGAACTCAATGGCTTATTGGCCTACCAGTTTAACATAACCTAACCTTTCCTACCGACAGTCTACTAATTGCTTGCTTGCTTAACCTAACGCTGTGAGACGTAGTATTGGCTATAGAGCTGAAGTCCACAGTCTGTTACGCCAATAACTTCAACCCGAAAGACTGAATTGTGGTCATTTTGTTTGAAGCCACCTTCTGACTGCCGATTACTATAGAAGAAGTTCGCTCCTGTTCCTATTTCACCCTTTGATCCGAATATGTAGGTTTCAACGTTGCAACTGCCGATCGCAGAACCATTAGTCAATTATTCTCTATTGCGGAACGAAAATGTTGTGTTCAATTCCACATGGATTTCTTTTTTCCGGCTGCAATGCATATTTAACCAGAGTTCGCTAACAAGGTTGAGTATGTTACCAAGTTCGTAGTGACGTCGAGTCTGGCTCCAATGGACTTAAATCATGAGCCGTAAACATTGCATTTTTGATCAAATCAAGACACAATACCTTAGAATTCGAATTTTAATTCAATCTATGACTGAAATTAGTCTGAAAATTTGTTGCATTTTCGATCAAATCAAGACACAATACAAATTAGTCTGAAAATTTGTGCTGAAAAAGTCTAAAGCATCCATTAATTGGGAGCTTGTAGCCCGTATATAGTGAAATTATTTTTCAGAAAATCTAAATTAACTTCTACTGGGTATAACACTCTTAAGGCCGCCTGACAAACACGTACCGAATCACTTAGAACATCCTCGCTGACTAAATATCAGGGTGGCAAGCACTTAGGTTTAAGCTTTCGGAAAACTTGCATCTCCCTAAATTTCCTGGTAGAAACATCTTCACGTATTTGCGCAGCAATTTCAGCCATAAATCTGCTTTTTTCGTATACGCGTGATTGCCGCACAACATAAACATAAATAAAACACAATTTAGCTTGCTTTTACTACTAGTTAGTTACAGTTAGATTTGGCATACATTATTTTATTAAATTTTATTGTATTCAATTTAATGCTTTACGCTGATTTTTGCATGGAAAATCTGGCGCGTAAATTTCATTTCGAAAAGATTTCGCAATTTTCCTGCAACATGCAAATTTATGTAGAGCACTTAAGTAAATTTTGTGTGACCTTAGTTTCGCTACTCTCATCACTTTTTCGTATTTTATTTCGCGCTGCGTTTTTATACACGACTCTTCTGCACCTATTATTTTTGTTGTTGGCGGCAAGTTGATTTTAGTCAACTATCAACTATACCAATTTTCTGCCAACTAAAATTTGTTATTCTTTCATGTTGACTTTGTAATTTTATCAGCGGTATGAACGCGCCTTAAATATTCAAAGGATGCACATGTATTGGTAGTAGTTTACTATATACATAGATATATAGTATATATAGAAACATATTTTATTTTATTGAAGTCGCGGAACATTTTAAACAATACTTGAGAAATATTTTGTACGTAGACACGTTTCCTAAATTGATCATCTGTCGAACAAATTTTCCTTAGAACTATAATCATCATAAATTTATATCCAACAAGTTAAAGTAAGGTCGAGCATTTAACCGATAACTTATAGAACGGGTTAGCTATTAGGTATTTAAATATCTCGACTTCTTTTCCTTTCTCATTGTTTGCTACTCCAGTCAAGTTTTCTCATCTACTCCTCAGGCTATGTAAAGGAGGATTTTAACCACCCTATGTCATTGGAGGCAATTGCACACCTAAGTTCTCGAAGTGAAAAGTTTGCAGCTCTCTTTCACTTTAAGAAAGAATGTCTCCCTTTTATTAAATTCAGCAAACCGCAGTGAATTTTTAACCAGAACTACTTGTAAATACAAACCGGTCCAGCTTTAAAGTAAGTGAGAAGAAGAAAATATTTGCTAAAAACAGTTTCTTGCCATTTAAAGCGGCGGGATCGGATGAGATTATTTCCATAATGATGCAGTAGCCAAAGGAACTAATCGTTCCAAAACTTACAAAGATATATACAGGGAATATCTGGAAAGTAATAAGACTGAGTCGATTAAAAAAAAAGTTATTGAATCAGCGCTGCCAGCGCGATTTCCAAGCATTGAAAGCGTCATGGAAGGCATTCTCCGGAATAGCTTCGAGAGCCGAGATGCATGCTGCTTGGCTCCCCTCTGTTGTCTTAAATGCTGCCTTTCATCGGTCTTTTCAGGCAAGGAAACAAAAAAAGTGACGAATCGCCTGTGATTACGTTATTCAAAAATTGGGGGTCACTTTCATACATTTTCGAATTTTCTTGGCACACTTCAACTCGCCGCAATTTCTGGATGCCAGTGAACACCTTGTGCATGTTCAAGTACTCCGTCACAATGTCATGAACCACAGATTTTGATAAAGGTAACATCTCGGCACTATACTTAATCGTCGGTCTGAGTTCAAACCTTTGCGCACACGAGTCACATTGTCGGTGTTTGTCGAAGTCGCAGGTCTCCCATCACGGTCTTCAACAGCGACCTCTTCCCGGTCTTGCAAAAACCGAAACACACCACATCTTGCTAAAGCAACATCTGGGTAAGACTGCTTGATCACATCAAACCTCTCTGTAGCAGATTAACCGAGTTTCAGGATTTCGCCAGCTAGGAACGTTCTCTACCGAATCCAGTTGGCGTGCGCATGCTCCGAAGTGCCGTCGCGGCGGAAGTAAATCAGTTCTATTACTTTCCGGACAAACCCTGGAAGCCCAGCATCCAACTATCTAATACATATACCGAATACCTGAAGAAGGAGTAAAGAGTATTTGTATAAGATAGCTAATCGAATGCACAACACACATAAAGCGTCGATCAACCGAAACTGTTTTACACGAAGTGATTTATGTAATTGAAATTTACTACATCACACTCACTATACAATGGCTTCCACAATCTTATGGAAAGAGACTTACGAAAGTTACACCTTTGGAACGCGAAGAGCTAAGAGGCTAGAAGATACTACTTCTTTCTATACCAACGGGTCCAAAAAGGACTGCGGAGTAGTGGCTTGGGAACTTGACATCTCTCTTTCTATCCGCTTACCAAACTCAGCTAGCTTCTTCAAAGTGGAAATACTTTGTATAGAGAAAGCCTGTGGATTTATATAGAATAACTACGAGAGGATACAGAAAGCAAACATACACACAGATAGGTCAGGTGATATTATATTCCAGGAAGGTCAACTTCTTTCTCTTTTATTCTGTATTGGCGTAGAGGATATGGAAGGATGTAGTTTTGTGTAGAAGTTCAAGCAAGTTAGGAAAGTTTTTTGTGCGTCATTCACTTGGTAGTGGCCAGAAATGATTATTCTGCATATGCTCTGGGTAGCAAAAAAAATCCGTTTGTAGGCGAGTAATGTAAGAATGCGAAAATCCCTTCCCATGGTTTTGAGATGGGTTTGTGACTCGCCATTTAAAAAACACACCCAGTGGATAAGCAGGCCAACTTAACTTGTCCATAATTTGGGCTCTCGGTAACAGGAATATTTTCAGCAAGGAAAAGGCTGACGAGTTCGCAAAGCTCGGATACTATTTAGACGTATGAGACGGTCAATACCATGACTACTACTAGGAACGCTCAAAGGAAAGAGATGGATTGTTAACAAGTAGCTCAGAGCAGTTGGAACTCAATAGCAAGCAGTAATATTTCAAAGTAGAGATGGCCCAGATATGATAAGAATAGAACCAAAAATCTACTAGATATGATCAGAAATAACTATAAACTATTAAACATACTTACTACTTATATCATATATGTATATAGCTTTATCACAAACTCGACACAAAATACCTGGAAGCCATCAGGCACCAAACCTTGAATGGTTGTCCATAAAAAAGCATAAGGGGTATAGGTAGTTTCATTGAGAGTATGGAATGGTTTGAAAAGGGATATCTAGAGATTATAAGCTTCTATGATAGTGCATCAAAATGACGCATCCAGCGCTAATAGAGCTCATGCTGGCATCTTAACTGCCTACCTTCATAAAATTTCCCAAAAATTTTTTGTGCCAAATTTTATGCTCTCAAACCTTTAGAGCGGTGATTTTAAATTGTTTCCCCCATTTCTATACGCTTTCCAATCCTCTAGTGTTAATCGCGAGTTTCTGCACTATTATATAGCATACTTTTCGCCGTCTAAAATATAGTATAAACCGCTTATCTATCTGTAATGGAGCATTTCCGTCCTTCAATATCTTTCATGCAAACACCGAACTTCCTAAAATCCAAATAAAACACCGCGCCAAGTAATTGCACCGGTCTATGTAAACATTCAGTGCACAGTGATTTATGCGCCTGCATGTATACTACAAATTACTATGTATAGCGAAATTGGCAAAAAATTGCACTCGCAACAATTGCTTTCAATTTACTGCTGATATATCAACTATGCTGTAGCACGTACTCGGGCTTGTTTGTTTGTACAGTTATTTCGATGGCTAGTGATACATGCCGCATGCTACTTGAGTTATTGTACGAGTTTTGTAGCGAATGGTCGCTGTTGCATAATAATAAGCGCCGAAATTACGCGGATAGTGAAACTAATACAGTTAGCATGAGCGCAAATGTGTCTGTAGTAAACAATTGTTCGGAAATTGCGGAGATTGAGCGTCATTTGTTGCGCTCGTGTTAGGGTTGTCGAACTTGTGAGGCTAGCGTAAATAACAGTGAATTATTAAGGTTGGGAAAAATTGTTGTTTCCTTGGCACTTTTAAGATTATTTTAGCTAAGAACTAGCTAAGAAAGAGAAAAATTGACGGAGTTTCTTAAAAATAATATTAAATTGGCGCTCAAAAGTAGGCAACAAAGTGCTCGTAAAAAATCAATCAAAACATTTATTGTACTCTCTTAATAAGACAGCTGAGGCCCTTTCGTTTTTCCTCGATTTTGTTTTAGTTTCAAACATAGAGTGAAATATCTTAAAAATTCTGCTTGCTCAACTCCATAGCATACTTTTAGGTACTTACACTTTGAACTATAAATAAGCTTTCACTGCTGGACTATGTGGTAATACAAAGTGCTCTTACGCTGCTTAATTTACTCGTATGTAGCAGCTGGTGCGTGGAGCAATAGCTTACAAAGTGTTATAGTTTCCTCAAATTAAGTTTCGACTAAGTATTTATAGCATACTTGCAGGCACCTGTGCTTTTTGAGATGGCACGGAAAGCTGATGTGTGCATGGTAAGCTCTTGATATTAAAATGGATGGTGAAGATCGTGAACTGTACTTACGAATAAGTAAAAAAATATTATTAAATTAAATAACACAAAGTTCAAAAATTTTTTTTCTTTGAATATTTTTTAAAAATATTTAAACCCAAAATTTACGTTAAATTAATTATAAAATGTGAAACAAAGAAACAGAAAAGGAAATAAATTTAATTAAGCAAGCTATAACTTTTTAAACGGTTTCTGTTTGCATATATTTAGGCGCCTAACCTTATACATTAGATAAAAACTGTATTTATGAATATTTTTTTACAAAGAAATGCAACAAAAATAATTAAATAATTAAACGAAAATTATTTTAAATAAAATTGAATAGACCATCACAGTCCTAAACATATATATTGAACTACCCGAAAGTATACGAAGTTAGTTTTGTTGTACAACAAGGTTTTAAAATGAATGATAAGCTAACGATAAGGTATTTTGAAGCATTAATGTACCTTTAAAGAGTATAAAAAACAGTTTGTTTTTATGTCGCCTAAAGGTAGGCAACTAATAATTGATTGAATAATTGATATAAGTACTATACAAAAACAGAGCTAGAAATTTTAAGGCGACTGATAAGCTAACGGCTAAGACTTTTCTAATGTTTTTCTTTACCTTTAAACTATAAAACGGTTGGTTTTATTTATGATGGCGCCTAAAAGTAGACAGCTAAATAATTTGTAAACCAAAACTAGAATTGGTTGATAATCAAACTGCTAAGGTCTCTCAGAAGTTATTCTTTATTTATATAAAATGTTGAAGAACTGTTGGTTTTGTGAATGACGGCGCCTAAAAGTAGGCAACTAAATAACTGAAACTCTAACGTGAACACTTGGCTAAAACAACACTAGAAACATATTAAGAAGACAGCAAACGTCGAAGACATTTTTAAAGCTCTTCTAAAACCTTTGAAATTTTATATATGATGGCGCCTAAAAGTAGGCAATTGAATAATTTAAACACTATTATGTGTACGAAGCAAAAACAGAGCTAGAAATTCTAAATTTTGATTAATAAGCAAATGGCTAAAGTCTTTCTAAAGTTATTCTATACTTTTAAACGGTTGAATGACTGCGCCTAAAGGTAGGCATCACAATAATTGTTACTCTAATATGAAAACTAGGCAAAAGCTACGCTATAAAATATTTATAAACAACCTCATATACATCCGAAATGATTTGCTAAACAAACGGAAAACAATAAAATTTATATTTATTGCGCTTACAAAACCTCCATTGCCTACTTACAGGCTGTTGCCGTACGATAAGTAAGCTTTAAGGTAAGCACGTAATATATGCTCAATTTCACAATTTCCATTTTAGCACACTCACGGATAAAATATGCATTTGCCGGCGCTTAAGTGCAGGCATATGAATGAATGTAATGTATGGAAAACTTGTTGGCAATTTCACTTTGCTGCCAGTGCGCCTAAGAGGCCACTCTAAGTGCCCTTTGCATGCTTGCCTTTTGCACTCGCTAGCTGGCACATGAGCGAAGAGACACTCACGCGAACATTTGAAAAAGTACATGTTCTTCAATTTGTTGAGTATCTGTAGTGGCTGTGCAGTACCATTTGACTTTGCGCCGAAAAGCGTGCAATGGTTGTAAAGTGCAGCTTTCACATTTCTATTCAAGCATTTAGCGTTGCTACGTCTACAATGCACTATGTTGTGTGCGTTATCTTGTGTTGTGGTTGTTTTGTGGCAGTGACGGCTGTTGGAAATTGTGGTCGTTTGTGGTGGCAGCTAACACTTCCTAGCACACTTGTAGGCGCAGTAGCATGGCAAGCAGAGAAATAGCGTAAGATTGGCGTACAGTAAAGTAGTGATTTGTTGTTATTGGCAGCGAAACGATTGCTCGTTGGCCGGCACATTTGCATATAGATATCTGCGTCATAGTTTGCATGTGCGCTAAGTTGGCTGAGTTTCTAGCTTCCGCATCCGGCTACGATATTTTTCCTACCTTGTAATTTGGTAAGCAAATCACGCAAATGCTGTTTGCTGCCTCGTATGTTGTTACTTCTCTTCTAATGTGTTTCGTTTGTAGCACCTTTGCTACCTTTTGATTCTGTTTTCTTGAAGTTTTTCGATAAAGAGCATAAAAAAAGAAAGTTAGAAAAAAGTTTCGAAGGATTTGGTGCATGCGCTTGATATTTAACAAAAGTTCGCTTACTTCCTTATTCTTTAGAACCAACGTTCACGGACGTTTTTGGCATGTTATAAATCACACAAGAAATATCGCAAATTTTCTATTAGAAAGTATATACACATGTGCATATGTATTTATATATATATACATATAAGAGTAATCCTAAGAGTGTGCAACTTGGTTATAAGTTACCTTAAATCTTACTATATATAGCCTTTGATTCAAGGCATTAGCAAGTATTTGCTTTTTGTTGCATTTTCGAAGGTGTGAAAAGCGTCTGCCAAGGAACAAGGTAAACAGTGTGAACAAGGTCTTTTCTTCGAATGTCCTGCAATATATAATATTTCTTTTTAAAAATTGTATTTCTAATTACTGCGAAGTTGAAGCTATAACTACTATACTATAACTGTGAGTTTTGCGATCACTAAACAAGTGAAGCAAACAGACTGCTTCGTTCATTGAACAAGTGAAACCAGCGGACTACTTCTCCACTGAACAAGTGAAACTAGCGGGTTACTTCGTATATTGAACACGTGAAACGGGCGGATCATTTCCAAAACTGAACAATTGGAACACTTTTTTTCGGAGTTAATGGGCGATTTTTTTTTGCTACTGCAAAAAATATTTTTTCTAAATTTTAAAGAGCTTTAGTTTTTCGTATACTGAACAAGTGGAACGAGCAGATTACTTCGTTCACTGAACGAGTGGAACAGGTGGATCATTTCCGAAACTGCTTAAGTTTAACACTTTGTTTCTTTTTTTTGATTCTAAACGAAAGATTCTTATCGAAAAATGAGAAAGACATTTTTCTTCGAACATTGACGAACTGATACAGATGGATTATTTCGTACACTGAATACACTTTGGATCGGCTTAGGGGTCAAGAGAATCCAAAATTTTTCAAAAGTAGCCACCAATTATTGAAGTTATATGAAAAAAACAATTTACCAAAAACGCGTTTGATTTCATGTCATTCGTAACTTAACTAAACTTTTCTTAATTAAACTTAACTTAACTTGACTTTAAGTTAACTTAACCTAACTTAATTTAATTTAACTCAACTTAACTTAACTTAGCTTTACTTAACTTAGCTTAACTTAACTTAACTTAACTCAACTTAACTTAACAACTTAACTTAACTCGACTTAACATAACTTAACTTAATTTAACTTAACTCAACTTAACTTAACTCGACTTAGCATAGCTTAACTGAAGTTAACTTAACCTAACTTAACTTAACAGCTTAACTTAACTCGACTTAACATAACTTAACTTAAGTTAACTTAACTTAACCTTACTTAACTTAACCTAATTTAACTTCACAACTTAACTTAACTCGACTTACCATAACTTAACTTAAGTTAACTTAACCTAACTTAACTTAACGCTGCTTTCCTTAACTTAATAGAGGTTAGTTTAACTTAATGTAGCTTAACTTAATATAACCTAACTTCTTTGACCTAATTTAACGGAACTTAACGTAGATTAATTTAACTTGGCTAAGATTTACTTAATTTCCTGTTGTTAACTCAATGTAACTTAACTTAACTCAACTTAACTTTGATTAATTTCAAGTCATGCGTCTGAAGTGGATGTAACTCCTTAAAAAACTGGAGTATCAGAATTTTGTTGATGCAATAACTTCATAGCTGGCTTACTACTATACTTTCGAATTGACATAAGTCAGAGTTCATTATCGTATAAGCGTATCGTATATAATGAGGCTGGCACCTACAACCCACTACAGAGAGCATTCATTCAATAGTATGGCTTATTATAACGAGTACTTGCTATTATTACATTCCAAAACTATTCGCCATTATTTACAGCAAATTTACTTGAGAACTTTAAATTACGCTGAAGACTAAACTTCGTAGTTCCGTTACACTATTTAAATATTTATCTTATCGAACAAGCAATAAAATGACTTTATATTAGATTTGTAGAAATATTTTGCTTGTTACTTACAAAATTTGTTTGACAATGTAAAACTTTTAAAACATTTTATTTTTGATTTTTTCTACTTACTGCCACTTTTCCCCCGCACTCAGCAAACACTCACGTTGGCACAACTATTAGATATTGCCATGCGCGCCAAAAAGTATGCAAGCAAAAGTTTGGCATTACCAAAAAAGTCATCAAAAGCAGCTGCTGAAAGCTGTCGTTGTGTTGGAGCATCGCCAATCGAACATTTTGTGTGCGAAGGCGACTGAAAATAAATCGATTGATGGCTACACAAATGTGGCTCGGGCAAGAATAGCACAATTGCTGGTTTGTTGGTTCGTTGATAAAAAATGCAAAAATGGCGCAGGTTGAATGCATGAAATTTTAGGAAATCGTTGCAATATACGCTTGGGACACCACATGCGCTCATATAATATATAAACGGGTGTGCGTGTGTGTGTGCTGTCGGTGTGGCAACGCAAATTGGGAAGTTCACTACTAGCAGCTTGTTACTTTGACAGTTGAAGCACAGCGTGCTAACTTGTTGGCTATGAAGTGTAAATTGGCAACGCGCAGCACTTTGTAATACACCGTGTACCCCGGTAAGAGCGGTCGTTGGGGCGCTGCGCGGTGGCAAGTGGGATCAACGTTGACACGCTATGCGCCAAAAACAACAACAACGCTTTGCCACAGAAAACTGCACGCCATATCGCGCGCACACACACACAGACACTTCATTTGTCATGTCGTGCTACTATCACGCACACACACATACATACATACATGCGCATACAAATGCTGGTTTGCCTGCATATTTGATTTCGCTGAGTCAAAGTTTGGTTGGCGATAAATTGGCGCTGCAATTGTCATTAGACGGCAGTTGCATTGGCGGTCGCAGTTGACATTTGCGGTGTGCAAATGATGTGTTCACACATACACACCAACAACAATGCCGACCCTTAAGCTGAAATTTGCACACGCACTTGTCAATGTATGGGTTTAATCACAATGCTAAATTGTGTGCGCTTCTATGCATTGTACAGGTAATTGCTGTCCTAATTCTGGCACACTTTATTGTTATTGTTGTCATTGCATGGCTGGCTAGGTGTCATAGCACCGTATTAAATTGACTTCATTTTCAGGTGTTAAATTTGACTTTGTGATCGCCACATAATTGTTGCGTATAAGCTCATGCGCCTAGATGTATGCTTTTATTTGGCATCTAAGATTAAGATTAAGAATTAGTTGTTAATAATAAGTAGTGCAATTCGGTGAAATTAAGTGTAAATTGGATTTAATATTTGCGGTGCTGTTTGGAAGCTTTAAGGCTAAAGTGAATGAGTTACATATGTATATTTCCTCGTCATCCTTAAATAACCTTAATATTACTTTATTTAACTCAACTTAACCTAACTTATCTTAACTTAACTCAACTTAATTTAATTTAACTTAACTTAACTTAAATGAAACTTAAACTTAACTTAACTTAACTTAACTTAACTTAACTTAACTTAACTTAACTTAACTTAACTTAACTTAACTGAACTGAACTGAACTTAACTTAACTTAACTTAACTTAACTTTTAACTTAACTTAACTTAACTTTATTAACTCAACCTAACCTAACTTAACTTAACTTAGCTCAACTTAACTTAACTGAACTTAACTTAACTTTACGTAACTTAACATGTCTTAACTTAACTTAACGTAGATTAATTTAACTTAACGTATCTTAACTTATTTTAATTTAACTTAGCCAAACTTTATTTAATTTTCAGGTAATTTAACCAAACTCAACTTAACTTAAGTTAGTTTAAATTAAATTAAATTATCTTAGCTAAACTTTACTTAATTTTTAGGTAACTTAACCTAATTAAACCCAGCTTATTTAAACTTAACTTCATTAAACTTAACGTAACTTAACTTTGCGAAACTTAACTTATTAGTACTTAACTTAACATTTAACTTGACTTTACTTTATCACTGCGGAATGGAATAATTTAGTAATTTTAGTCCAGTAATCGGACTATATAGACCAGGGTTGAAGCCTTTGAACATGGTAAAAAGTCAATAAAATAATGGAAGTGCAAGGGGAGGGTCGGGGTTAAACTTTTAAGGGTAAAAATATGAATCTATTTTTTCTTTTACGAAATTTGTGGTAAACTAACATTTTTAGGAAGATTTTTTTATTAAAAAATATTATTTTTTCACCTCATTTCGACTTAATATCGGAAAAATGTTCAATCGAAAATTCTCAAGTCCATGTATCTGTTTTAAAAACAAACCCTGACCTCAGATTAGATTAGATGGCTGGCTCTTACGCTTTTACCAATCTTTGGTGAGTTGATCTGAGGTTCAACAATCCAGTAGTGAACTACAATCAGCCAAATGAGATCCTACCCGTTCCCATTCCACAGCTGTTAAGACTAATGCACCTGTTCTAGCTCGTCAACCATGCCGTTTCCTGCAATAGCTCTGTGACCCAAACTAGTCTGATGGTTTCTGATTTTCTTTACTAGTCTTGAGTGTCAAGTGAGCGAGCTCAAAGCCAATATCGCTGCTCTACCATCGGGGTGGATTGTCACCGGTCTGAAGGATCTATCGCTACCATTATGGCAGTATTCACTTTCGGGTAGACCAATAGCTCTACCTGAAGCCTAAAACTGAAGTTGATGTAAAGTTTTCGATAGTCTACTCTTGGGTAACCCTCCTCGCATGCTTTAATCCATTTCTCAAATCTTTTCTTTCCATGCTTGCTGATGGTATGTGAGCAGAAACCTCACAAACAGGGCTAAGACCTGGTAATCCAAGTATTTTGTAATGAAATCAAGTTGAGCGAGTTCCAGACTGCCACTCTGGTCTTATATCGGCATCTTCGTCTTTTGCAAAACTTCTTGTTCGCATTTTACACTACAAAATTTTGTCTGTCTTTGTCCTCAGATAATTTCAGTCCACCATTCCACACTATTTCTAGTGGTATCACATGCTGTCAGCTAGACTTGTTTATTTTTGTCCGCATTCGAAAAAATAACATTCTGCCCTCTTAAATATAATATGCATTATGCTTTCTCTGTCGTATATATAAGGGGTTTGAGGACCTTGCGCCCCATAATATGCCTTACTTAATATCCGAATGTAATCCTAGAAAATTATTGCTAGCAAATATGATAAATGTAGGAGATAAATGCAAATAGGCAGAAAATCGATGTCGCCCATTCATGCGTGTCGATGAATTAGACGCTTACGAGCTAAGCAATTATATTGGTGTGGTGCGTCTTAGCTCCATAATTCGTATTAATTTCTTTATACGCAACGATAATTGTAGCGCCGCAATATATGCAATACATTTGCAATTATATTTTGGCTGCTTTGGATGCAATTCATTGAAAGAAGAATACATTTATGCGCGCAGACAGACCGAAAGATAAAAATGAGATACTTCCCAACACAGTGGCTTACAGTACACACAAAACACTAACGATTGTTATTGTAGCTTCATAATGTAGACACATAAATTCAACACAATAAAAAAGTGCACATAACAATTTTAGAGTAGTGGCTATAAATCCGGTTACTTTGTGGCCATTCACTATACTAAATTAGTGTGAATAGAAGGCACCAAGTGATGTTGTAATCAAATTCCATGAAATGGAGCATAAAAACGCTGTGAAAAATCAGAAACGTAAAATCTAAAATGCGAAATAATCTTTTTCACCATAAATGCCGTACTCGGAGCGCACAAAAGTATGCAGCAAACAGGCAATAATATGCTAATACTGTGGACAGTCGTTCGACAGAAATATGAGACATGTCAGCCATGTTTTATGATGCCAATAAATCGACAATGTCTGTCGCGTGGCAAAAGTGTAAACGATAGGAAGCGGGTGGCATAAAAAACGGGTTGGAAGTGTTACGGGCTAAAAGAACTGAAAACCCACTACAATGACTGAAACTCTTTACTTCACAGTCACTCTTTGGTCACATGCTTCTTACCTACGATCGCATGGCTTACTGAGTTCTGTGGAAAATGCCTTTGCCGCTATTATCGCTGTTGCCTCATCAATTCAAATTGTTTTCCGGTTATTTGCAATTGCATCGCCCCCGTTGACTTGACCACATGTGACAGCGCATGTCGGCCATAAGTTGTGAGCCAAGGAAGCAGGCGAATATTAAAAGTGTAAGGCGAAGAGTGGCGCAAAAAAGAAATACGTAAAAAATGTGCAGTATTGAGGTTAACCACATGTCGACCAGTGTGGGTGTTTATTAGCGCATGCATGCATGTGTGCGTGTGTGAAAACCGTTAACGATGTTGAAAGACGTGGTTGAAAATGGTCGAAGGAAACCACCGCACAGTGGACAATCGCAAAAAAAAAAGAAATATTTTTTAGGTATTCTTTAAAGATCTAGTACAAGAACGAAAAATAGGAACTTAACCTTAAAACCTTTTCGAAAACACTAAAAAAAATACTGTTAATAGAAGACCCACAAGAACCAAACTCAAAACTGTTATAACAGAGCATAGAATCTTATTTTTGTTTTTAAATTGTTTTCGTTTGGAAACTCTATGAGTTCGTAAGCGAAAAGGTATCCTTTTGTCAAGACTGCATTAGACTGGAAACAAGCTGGTTCTCGTGGTCCTTTTGTCTTTTGACTTTTGTCTCTGACCCTCTGGACTTCACTTGAGCTTAGTGGGCGCTGGTCAACATCTAGGGCTGTTCGATTGCGAGAGCCTTCCGGATCCAAGGCATCCAGCATCCAAGGGATCCACTGAAGTTCATACTCTCAGCTATGCTCACCGTGCTGCAATCAAAGAAGGCCTTACGGACGTTTGTTAAGTGCACTCTTCTGGACCTGATTATCATGTAGTGTGTTGTTGCCTTCTGGGACTTGAGAGTGTCATTGATGCGGAATGAATGGATTTCCGATTATGATGTGGAAAGGAAAGGATCTTTAGGGAACAAGAGGTCTAGCAAGAGCAAGAGTCTAAATGGTACGGTCAGGTTGCAAGAATGCTGGGACAAGTCCTAAAAGTCGGGTTACTTGCCAGTACATCAAGAATGTTACGCCAGAGAAACTCAGACATAAGATTCTGTGTGAGTCTGGGTTTCTGCTTACGGGAATGGGCCTGACTACGTTCTTGCAACAACGACAACTGTCTGATAGATCGGAGTGTCTGTGGGGGTGTACATATTTAGATGATTGGGTGCACCGTATCACGGAAATATCTCGGGGCTATAGGTATTACCCGGACTGATGGACAATGTGATGTTACGTTTATTAAGGGAAATCCAGACTGCTGGTTCTCTCTGAGTTTGGGTTTTCTCTTAGAGACACTCTGAACTGATTGATCGAGTGTCTGGGTGGTGTGCACACAGCACGTTACTCGGAATGCCCAATGTTGCTCTGGAATACCAATAGACATCTCGGAGATATTACCTGGACTGACGGACGATTAGGTGTTAGCGGTGTGATCTCAATTATTCGGAATGCCGAACAGTTAGGTTTGTTTGGTATCTTTTTGCGTGAGTTGTTTAGACGGCGAAGGCGTTAGACTAAGAATTAGTGTTAGCTTCTTTTGTAAATGGTGTCTGCGTGTAATGTGCTTACGGGATTCGACCACTGGTCACCAGTCCAGAGCAGTATGAAAGCTCAACTGGTAGTAGCTTCGGCTGCGAGGTCTAAATGGAGACTTAATTCAGGTACCATGGGAGCAGGAGCTCCTGAACTTCTCTTCAACCTGCTCACGCGGCATAAGTCTGCGGGGAGTATCGCGGTGGTGGACGATTGCTGGACTCTGACTGTCCAAGTTGTATAAAGGAAGTTGAAGTGGAAATATCTAGGTACTCTCTGCTTTATTGTCCAGCTTTTACATAACTGAGGTTGAAAGTCGTTGCAGTCACATTTTAAGCGACCCGGGTGAAATGGCCGAAATTGGTATGAATCGACTCAACAAATCTGTGAAAGACTTGAAGTGCTTTGCCGACTTTTGAAAAGCTCTCGTTCAATACTTGGGAGTACTTAGGTAGCACAATGGACCAGCGTTCTCAGCTGTTCATATGGGCTCCTCTTTTCGATCGAACTTCTAACTTAACTACTTCTAACGATAATTTTTCTCCTCTATACTATTTTATAATGTCAAAATATTCGAGAATTTCAAAAATCAAAAAAATAAATAAATAAATTGACGACCAATAACCCACTGTGCGGCGCCATAACAGTCACAGAAGTCAAGCCATAAATATATTCATACATACACAAGCACATACACATTCAATTACACATATGTAAATATGCACTTTGAGCATATCTGTGTGTATATGTATATTTGTGAAAAAAATTCAATTCTTCACCACTCCGCAGTCACATGAGCTCGAGCTCAGTGGCTTGGAAAAGGCCAATACTTTTTGCTGTCTGCTCGCTGTCAACGCTCATGACAAATGCGCTGGAAAAACTGCTTAAAGTGTATGGGCGGATGGGCGGCGCGAGGCCATAAACCATAAATGACATAACGCCGAAGCAGGCTGAAAGTGGACAGACAACAATAAAAAAGTGCACTTACATGCATTGTGCGAAATCCGAAGCGCATACATTGAGATTTATATCAATATTAATTGTTAAGGATACTTGTGGTCAACTTACGCGCACACGCAGCGAGGGAACGGAGGCAACGCGTGGAAACACGTGCAGCAAACAGGAATTTCTCTCAGCTCGTAAACGCTGCCATATGGCCGACCGTATGCTGTGACACTCACACACAAAAGCGCATATTTGCACAAATTGTTAAAGCTGCTGGTGTGCTTGGTAAAGTTTTTGTTGTACTTTATGGTTAAGAGTTCAAGCTGCGCTTGTTTGCTCTTGTAATTACGCATTGCTTTGCAAATATCTCGCTTTGTCTTTCATCACTCAACAGGCTTATTACAATATGGTTTTATGCGTTAAGTGGCTCAGTTGACTGTGTGGACTTGTTGTTAGTGTGGTGCGCTCTCTGTCTTTGCTTATACTCGCTAATATGTTCTTTACTCAATTTGCACTATATTTGATCGATTTTGGTCATATTTTCATTATATTATTTAATATATTTTTAATTTTTCAATTTTTAAAGAGAGATATTTGGGAAAATTAGTGGAAGCCAGTGGTGATCTAGTGACTGATGCCCAGAGCATATTGAAATTATGGAAGGAACACTTCTCTAAATTGCTGAATGGCAGTGGAAGCATAAATCCAGAAGATAGTAAACCCGATTCCCCAATCGATGACGATGGAGCGGACGTTCCATTGCCCGGTCGTGAAGAAGTTCGAATAGCAATTAACCGTCTGAAGAACAACAAATCGGCGTGGGCCGATGAATTGTCGGCCAAGTTATTCAAATACGGCGGCGAAGAACTGATAAGGAGCAGGCTTCAAGCATGCCCCAATGATTGGAACTTAAGTGCGCTCTGCCCAATCCATAAAAACGGAGACCCCACAGTATTCCATACTGTACTATCTATTACCTCTAAATCAAGAGTTGATCATCGAAGACCGGTTTTAAGACTGTCTATATTGTGTTACAGTTCTTGGATTCGACTTTCTGTTATATTTCGAAACAGATGTAGAATATGGGTGTTACTATACAAACATTAGCTCAAGAAAAGCGAGAAAGTAGTTACTCTCTGTCGGTGATATTATTACGATTTCGTTGCCTTTCACTACACAGGAAAAGTCTTTCTTCAGCAGTCGTATGCTCTATTTTAATAAGTTGTTGTCCATTGTACACGGTTTAAAATTGTTAGGTGGTTCAGCCTTACCAAGCTTTGCCCAAACAACCAATCCATAACTGACAGTAGGGCTTACGATCGTGGTATACAGCCACCTGATGCTACCTGGCGCGCAGCCCCAGGATCTGCCGGCTAGGCGTCTGCACATCATGAATGCCTTGGTGGCTCTGGATAGTGTTAATTTCACGTGTCTATTCCACTGTAATGTTGAGTCTAATGTGAGGCCTAGGATATTGACCTCTTTAAACACCTCCAACTCACTGCCTTTAAGAGTTAGGGGCCTCAATCCCGAAAGAGATCTTCGCTGTTTAAAAGAGGCGACAGTTGTTTTTGACGGATTGATATTTAACCCTACCGTATTACACCATCCTTTTGCTAGACTTAAGTCCTTTTGAACTATGTCGCAGAGAGTGTTCTCATGCTTACCTCATGCCATTATGACAATGTCATCGATATACCCCTGACACTGAATCCGACTGTGAGTAATTCAAAGTGCTCATCTACTACTAGACCCCAAAAAAGGTGGGATAGAACTCCACGAGACAGCTCCCCGTGGTACCAAGATGAATCTTGCTTTCCCTCACAGTAGTTTTAGCTTTTCTAGTACGCAGTACAGTCTCTATCAATCTGCATATTGGAGCCGCCACATTCCTTTTCTTCAGTGCCTTGATGACGCTTGCGTGGGACGCCTTATTAAAAGCACCTTCGATGTCAAAAAAGACACACATCCAGTATCAAGCGAACTCTGAAGTTCAACCGTGAGTTGTTGTCGGTAGCGTTCCCTAATTATAGTTTCACTCAGTTTTAAGAGCTTTTAATGTTCCCAACAAATATAATACACCAAATGTTGGGTTGCCGTAATTAATCCATTTTTCATCATGAGTCCCAACCCGCTGCGAAAATGACTTCGTTTTGTAGCGTTCAAACAGCATTTCAAACATGCGGAATCATCTTTCACAGTCTATTAGCTTCAATTTATCAACCAATATCTTTACTTCTGAATGTTTGCGGCTGCTTTTAAACGTTTCGAAATGACTGCTTGATGGACAGGCAAAGATTCTGTAAACTCTTCTTGTGTTTGACAACAATAAGTATACACCGAGTAATGCTTCCAGGTTCTTATCATCAAACATATTGTGGTCACTCAGGACATTCTTTGTCTTCCAAGCCAAACCACTTCTTTTGGTACAGTTGCTCAGTTAGAGCATATTCATCATAGCCATCCACCAAAATACGTTGATTTTCGTAGTAAAGAGTATTATTATTTACATTTGTGCATATTGTTTTGTATTTATATAAAAAATTATTTAAGAACTTAAGAAAATAATTCTCATTAAGGCCTACTGTATACTATTATATTCCACTCTATAGTTTTAAATTTGGACTAAATAATTCAAGTAAATTAAATCATTCTATATTTGAATGTATTTAACGCGCAATTTACCAGAAAATAGTTGGCAAAGGCTTCAGAAAGTGACCTCATTATCTTCATCAATAAGCTGAAGCAAAATACAAAAAAAATTCTAATTTTTGGCCAAAAGCGGTCCAGACAACTTCAAAATGCACAACAAAGAAAAAAACAAACAAGCAAAAAAAGCAAAATTCACATACATTTAAATACACACATACATATGAAGCATCCAAATTCGTTGTTATGTTCGACTATGTGTTCGGCTTTGAGTGTGGTGGGTTGAAATTCTTCACTGCTTCCGAATGACCTTTAAAACGGGCCTCTGCAGCTTTTTAGCCAGCAATGACTATTCTAAACAATGAGTGCCAGTGCGTGCTGGCAACAAATTGTCTGCACTGCCACGCACAAACAATGGCAATAGCGACAAAGATAAACAAGAACAACAATGTGGCTGTACATAAAAAGTAATGTCATTTCGTTGGCGACCCGGCGGCAGAGGCTTGCTGCACATTTCTTTTGGCAAATGTCAACGCTGGCAGCTATTATTGCTAGTATATTCATCAGCATTGTTTTGAAGTTTTTGTTGCTAATATTTAGTATTTGATGTTTTTGCTTTTAAATGTTTTCTGTTGTTGTTACCTAGAACGCATGCTTGCCAAGCACGCTGACCATTTACATGCATAAGAAATACGTGGTTGAGTGGAGTAAGCTTTTAGGCGCTCGAGCTTATGATGGAAGCATTTAATATTCCGCAGCATAGAGAGACATTAAAGGCTGGATAAAGGAAATTTGGCAGCACAATGAGTATGAAAAGTGTTTTTTAAACGGTTGCGTATCATGTGACGAGCACAAGAGGTGCAACGGTGGCATTTCAGGGAAATTAAGAGCACAAGTTTTTGTTTCTTCTATAAAATAAATCATTAAACGAAAAATAATATAAGCTGTGCATATGAGTGAGAGAGTGCTCCTAAGAGTACACATCCTGACAATATATTTATACAACATATAAGATATACTATATAGTCCTAAAAGTTCAAGTAACTGACCAAAAAAAAAATTAAAAATTTCAAACCTTTTGCAAAAATTTTCCAAAAAAAAATATAAAAAAATTAATGAACTGTTTTTTCTTCAGAAAAAGGAAAAATGTATATAAATTCAAAACAAATTTTATATAGAAAATTGAAAAATTTTAAAATTTTTTCAATTATTTTCCAAAAAAATAAAAAAATAATAATTAACTAACTTTTTTCAAAGGAAAAATGTTAATAAATTCGAAATACATTTTATTTCAAAAATTAAAAAAATTGAAAATTTTTCAAAATACATTTTATTCAAAAATTTTCCAAATAAAGAACTACTAAAATTTTGAAAGCATATGCTCTGTTCAAATTATTAGAAAAAAATAAAAAAATATTATCTGTGTTCATTAATACAAAAATTTTCAAAACATACTTTTTTTAATTAAAGGGAAGGAAAAAATGTAAATAAATTCAAAATTAATTTTATTTCAAAAATTAAATTAAAAAGTTTAAAATTGAAAATTTTTCTAAATTAATTTTTTTTCAAAAATTTTCAAAATAAAATATTGCTAAAAGTTCTCAAAAAATTCAAGCATATTTTCTCTTTAAGTTAATGCAGAAAATTAAAAAAAAATTATCTGTTTTCATTAATACATAAAATTTCAAATAATATTTTTTTCAAAAATTTTTCAAATAATCTATAATATATGTAATTGAGTAACCAATTTTTTATTTCAAAAATTCTAAATTAAAGAAAAAGTTAAAAATTTTCAAAACACATTTGTTTTCAAAAATTTTTCAAAAACAAATATTATAGAATTTCACAAGTGTATTTTCCATTTAAGTTAATACAAGACATTTAAAAAATTATCAGCATTCGTTAAAACAAATGTTTAAACATGAGGGTGGTCCTAAATATTAAACAATTTTTTTAAATCGCACTTTCCGATAAGATTTACCACTTTTAAAATTAATAAAAATTAATATTAATATATTAATTATTAATTAATTATTATTAATAATTAAAAATAATTTTCTTTCAAAATTTTTCTTAAAAATAAATAGATTTCCAAAAAAAATCAATACTAATAAAGAAAATAAAATGATTTTCGTTCATTAATAAAATTGTTGGTACATAAGGGTGATCCATAAAGTCAAAATCATTTATTTTGCTCCTCTTACTCTCAGAATAAAAAGTACCGCGTAGAGGTATAAGCTCCATACAATTAATTAATTAAATTAATTAAAACAAAGTATATATGCTCATAAGCAAAAACTTAAATATATTAGGGTGTTCCTTATATGCATTTTTTCTAATCTCAATTCTTTTTTTAATTTCATTTTCGCCCTATAAGGGTCATTCCGTTCATTAATAAATGTATGTATGTACATAACGGTGGTACTTAAAACCAAAATGCATGTTTTTTCTAGTCTGACATGGACAATTAGAACTACCACGATAAAATATAAACTACAAACATTTTAAGCAACAATTAAAAAAATTATATGCTCATAAATAAGAAATTTAAGTAAATTAGGGTGGTCCTAATTAACAAAATAAACTTTTTTTCTAATCACATCTCAAAATATCACTCTCAACTTAAAGAAATTTTCATTGGTAAAGATTTGAGGGAGGTCACAAAGAGTACTGGAAGGCTTAAGCTATCTATCTCAAATCAGTAATATCTCAAATTTAAACAACAACGCAAAAACTTTTTGATTTCAAACTTTAGAAATGTTTTGTTTATTTTCTTTTTTTTGTTTTATAAAGCTTCAACTATCGAAATATGCTGAAAAAATAATTCTTTCGCTCTAATTTTCTAGTATAGTAGGTAGACTATTTTGTAAATAATATTTTTTTTTCCAATATTCCAAATATTGATATTTTGACTGTACTAGTATTATATTATATTTTTAGGGTATGTTTTATTTCTAAAGCGTTTTTTCCCAATGCAAGCAAGGATTTAACGTGAACCTTGTAAACTTAAGTACCACCCTTATGCTGAAAAATGTATGCTTATTGAGCTATCGCTTGAAAAATCTCAAACTGTAGAATATGTAATTTTAAATTTGTATACACAAATAAAGTATTACTCATTGCGGTTTGCGGTTTATGCGAAATGTAGCATACTTTTGTGGTGAGCTTGAAATGGTGCACCGCACCACAAGCAAACAGACACACACATAGCCAGAGCAAATGTAAAATTTGGTTTAAATGAGCATTATTATTCCACTAGTAAATATCCTGCTTGAATTTGGAATTACATGCAAGAACTCAGTTTTTTGTTTGAGCACGTGCGAGCACTCATATGTATTTGTACTCTTCTGCTAATGTGTGTGTGTGGGGAAACTTAATTTTGTGGTCACTTTGATTGAGTGAGAGGGCAAAGTCGGTATTTCAGACCAGAGTGATTAAGTGCTACGAAGGTGAAGGTAGTTTTTTATAACTATATTGAATAGGTATGTATGTAAATAGGTATGTTAAAGTATAATATATATGTATGTAGATATGTTTAAATATGTGCGCATTGTTGGAATGGAAGATACGAGTATTAGAGTAATAAGAAGTATTAGGCTTCTTCTCTTCATTATGAAAAATCGATAATAGAATTTTCGAACACATTTCACAATATCAACAATTCCTTAACACAAAATTTCTGCCCAATTTCTTTCCCTTGTCATATTTCTCATCTGAATTGAAGGATGAATTTTGAAAAAATCGAATTTTTGAAAATTTTCTCTCTTCGAAAAATTTGTCAGGTAATGATCGAAGGGATATGATTTTTGATAGTAACTTCGATTTTTAGTATTTAGTATTTAGTATTTAGTATTTAGTATTTAGTATTTAGTATTTAGTATTTAGTATTTAGTATTTAGTATTTAGTATTTAGTATTTAGTATTTAGTATTTAGTATTTAGTATTTAGTATTTAGTATTTAGTATTTAGTATTTAGTATTTAGTATTTAGTATTTAGTATTTAGTATTTAGTATTTAGTATTTAGTATTTAGTATTTAGTATTTAGTATTTAGTATTTAGTATTTAGTATTTAGTATTTAGTATTTAGTATTTAGTATTTAGTATTTAGTATTTAGTATTTAGTATTTAGTATTTAGTATTTAGTATTTAGTGTTTAGTATTTAGTATTTAGTATTTAGTATTTAGTATTTAGTATTTAGTATTTAGTATTTAGTATTTAGTATTTAGTATTTAGTATTTAGTATTTAGTATTTAGTATTTAGTATTTAGTATTTAGTATTTAGTATTTAGTATTTATTATTTAGTATTTAGTATTTAGTATTTAGTATTTAGTATTTAGTATTTAGTATTTAGTATTTAGTATTTAGTATTTAGTATTTAGTATTTAGTATTTAGTATTTAGTATTTAGTATTTAGTATTTAGTATTTAGTATTTAGTATTTAGTATTTAGTATTTAGTATTTAGTATTTAGTATTTAGTATTTAGTATTTAGTAATAAACCACGTTTCTGATTTTTGGATTTGAGATAATTTGAGGCAAGAAAATGTTGCACACAGCTATATAGTTTATTTACGAGGTCCTCTTTTAAACGGGCTACTTAATCGAGGGAATCCAAATTTTTGAAAACGTGTCGCAGGTTTTTAAAATTTTTTAAATTATGTAAAATTACATTATTTTCATTTATTTACTGAAAAAATGCCCCTTAAAAAAAAATAAATAAATAACTAAAAGAGCCGTTTTTGCTGAGAAGTTAATACAATCCTTTAAATAACATTACGTTCCAATTGCTGTCTGAAAATTATTGAATCTAAAGTTTTTTCAACACATAAATAATGGGTTTCGCAAACATTTATATTTTATTTTTCGCTGCCATTTGTGTTTACGTATATTTGGCGCATTTTCCTTTCATTTACTTGTGACATTCGTCAGCTTTATGTGGCTTCATTTCACGCACGTGCCTTGACAATTTTCAAAATTTCAATTAAATCGTTAATTGAGTTGGCGCTCAAGCCATTAATGGATTTAATTTGCAGACAGTAGTTGACTATTTGAACTAAGCGCGGCCTTCAACGGCGATTTTGGCGAGAAAATTTTTCTGCTATTAAAGAAGCGGTTAGATGTTAGTAGGAACATTAATTCTTGTTTCTAATTTTTTTATGAAAATTCGAAGAATATTTTCATAATAAATTATTATTCAATTTTTAAAAATTTCTTCTTTTTATTATTAAATTTTTTTAAGAAACTATGTGAAAGTATGGTACACTGGGGTTGTGGTAGTTCATCAACACAGCAGCGGTATTGAACTATAATATATCCAATATTATACTCACACTTATTTCTGCTAAGAAATCACACATATTGAGCGATATATATTACATAAAGCCAAACGGAAGTTTGAAATTCTTACATTAGGTACCAGGTTGCTCAAAAAGTTTTGTCGTTTGATAAGAAAAACACAATTTTATGATTCTAAATACACTTTATTATTTAGTATAATCTCCCTCAACATTAATACACTTGTTTCAGCGATCCTTCAATTTGTGGATCCCATCCCTGGAGTGATAATCCGAAAGTTCTGCAAAATACGCTTCAGCAGCCGTTATGACCTCGCTTTGAAATTAATTGAAGAAAACTGTTCCTTAACCAACCTCTTCATTTGATGATAAACGCTTGCCACGCATACATTTTTTTATTCTGGAAACAAATAAAAGTTGCTCAGGGCAAAATCTGGTGAATACGGTGGATGCTCCAACAATTCGAACTCTAATTAATAGTTTTTAGCCATTGTCAAAATGCTCCTGTGACACAGTGCATTGTCCTGATGAAAAAGGATTTTTTCTTCTGCAAAACGGGTCTTTTTTCACGAATTCTTTTCTTCAACTGGTCCAAGAGGTTGCAATAATATGCAGTATTAAGTGTTTTACCAGTTTGTAAGTAATCCACAAACAAAATTCCTCTCGCATTTCCGGACACGAACTCGTTTCGAAGCCGGAAAACCAGGTTCACACCACTCTTTAGTCTCTTGTTTTCATTCAGGATCATGATGATAGTCCCAAGTCTCATCTTTAGTGATGAATCGATGCAAAAAATCCACTTAATCATTTTTAAAATGTTCCAATCTCTCAGTCAATCGACGATCTTCCAAATCCGTATCCTGTAATTTGGCTATGATTTCTGGTGTTGATGCGCTTTCTGGACGTCCTTCACGTGGATCGTCTTCAAGGCTTGTTCGACCACGTTTAAATTCCGAAACCCATCTTTCTACTGTTCTAATTTTAACATTCGTTCGTGAATTTCTTTTGGTGCCACACCTTCCAAAAATAAGAATTTTATTAGTGCACGATATTCAATTTTTTCATTGTAAAAAAATACTGTGACTCGGCGACACTAAAGGGCTTCTAAACAAAGAATAATTGACAGATTGAAATGAAAAAAAAAAAAAAAAATTGGAGCTAGTAGCAAAATCCTCTCTTATCGAACGATAAAACTTATTGAACAATCTGGTATATTGGTACTACTTGTAGCACGGACGATATTATAGCCTTACCAGTAATACATATATGCCACCTTTCACTGAGATGCTGCACATAAAGATCAATCGCTAGGACAGTCAACCGGATGTTTGAAAATACAATTTCGACATTCATTAAGATTTTTGGAATTCATTAAGTTAACTCACATATTGGTCTATATACATATGTATGAGCTATAAAAAAATGGAAATGTAAAACTTTATGTTTAGTATACGAATGCTGAGGATAGTATTGGCCCGATTTTATTCATTTTTGGCACAAACTCTCTTTGAATTTCAATAGAAGTCCTCGCAGATCGACCGCTATTTTGGTGAATAGTCAGCCATAGACACTGGAGCCGACATATTCAGTACCAGGAGCTTTGAAAAGTTATAGTCCGATTCCAACAATTATAAGATATGAGATTACATACCTTAAAGGCACCATTTGTGCAGACTTCTTTTTTGATCGCGATAATCACTCACATTTAGATGCTGTAAAATACAACAACCAGATGAAATTTAAAATGCAAAACAACGTATCATAATAAAATCGAAATACATCATATTACATATTTGTAGCATAAAATTTTCAGCTTCCACTGTCAGATATAACCAATATATTGGTTAGTCGAAAAAGTCTTTTCGTATTTATAATTAAACTTCAATTTCGTTTTTTTTTTTATATTTATACTAATAAATAAGTAAACAAATATGTACCATTTTGGTCGACCACTTTTTGTCATTTTTCCGCTAGAGACATTATTCCATTAGTGTAAAACTTTCATTAGTGTAAATCGAAATTTCCAGAACGGAAGCGAGTGAACCACTGTTGTACAACACGAACTGATACAAAATTTCAAAATAAAACGAATTTCTTCATTATTTTCACTTATTTTTGAACAGCTGTAAATTTGTTTCAACTTCTCCGCATAATATTTTTTTGGTCCAGCTTAACGTTTATGATATATTTCTTGTGTTTATAACATATGTTTTATTTGACTCTTTTCAGAAACTTATTTCTCTGCGATAAAGGAAAGACTTTTTGAGACCACAAAATTCAAGTAAGTCGCTATTATCAATTAACTATGTATATTGTTAACCATATTGTATTTCACAAAATATTTCACAATATGATTAAATATTAAAAAAAATAAATAAATATTTTATAAAAAAATTAATATTTCAATAAAAAAAACTAAAAAATTTATTTAAAAAAATTAAAAATTTAATTAAAAAAATTAAGCATTTTATAGAAAATTTATTAAAAATTTTAATTCAAAAAAAATAAAAATTTTATAAATTAAAAATTAAAAATTTTATTTAAAAAAAGCTAAAAATTTAAAAAAAAAAACTAAAAATTTTATAATAAAAAAATAAAAATGTAATTAAAAAAATTAAAAATTTTATTTAAAAAAACTAAAAGTTTTATAAAAAAAATTAAAAATGTAATTAAAAAAATTAAAAATTTTATAAAAAATTTATAAATTGAAAATTAAAAATTTTATGAAAAAAATAAAAACTTTATAAAAAAGTTAAAAATTTCTTATTACCTGAACAGCGTTGCTTATCGTTGAGCTAGTTTAGTAAGTCCTCTTTGACGAACTCTGCCTCTAACTCTCTCTTTCTCAGTTACAACGGTACATTTGTAGATGAAATAATGTATAATTAATTCGACTGATCGCTTATTGTTGTTAGTGGAAAACCAATTTCATAAGATAATTTTGGGATATTTTATGTTACATATTTTCTTTGTCGTAAGACTGGATCTTTAATTAGCATAACAAATGTAACAGCCTAAAAAAGCAATTTTTGAAAACTTAAAAAACAAAAAAAAAAATTAAGACTATATTTATGTACATATATATATACATATGTGTATATGGAGATATCGGTATATGGAGATTTATGGTATCGAAACTGTCTCTTTCAAAACGATACCAACAATTACTCAGGTTCTACTAAATCAATTCAACTGAAATTTTTTGAGAGTCCACGCTTCATATCATATCCCCAAATTGCAATTTTTACTATTTTTGAAAAATTCAAAACTGTCAAAAAAGTCGTACAAAATGTTTTTTTCAGGCAGTCGCCAGTATTGCAAGTAGTTTAAATTACTAAACCAAAAACAAAACAAATGAAAACAACATCACAATGCAGTGTACTTCATTCGAAAAGGCTATCAAACGCTTGGTGTAAATAACAGTAAATATTTTTGTAGTACATGTGTACGGAAACACATGTGAGTAATTCACACAAGGCGTGTGCCACTTACTCGAGAAGCCTGACTCATACATACAATGCACACTTATCAAAAACACAAACAACACACAAACTTTTTAATTTACAAGAAAATATTAAAAAAAAAATTTGAAGAAAAATTCGGCGAAATAAAAATTTTGAAAAAATCACTTTACCAGGTAAGCATATTCCAGCAGCAAGACGATATAACAATCCCAGCTGGCTGTTAACAAATGCCTACATTTTTGGATTTTTGAAAACAAAATTGTTGTTGTATACAACAAATTCACACATGAAGAAATATGCTTGTTGAGGAAAATGAGTCTTAAGCTCAAAGCTTCACAGCCCACACACACAAAGTACCAAAAATCCCCAAAATTTGTATACATACAAACATGTATGCCAGACATACATAACAACCCACACACTGTCAGCACAACTTGGCACACGCTGCCTAACACAAGTTGCTTCCAACATTCCTTCAATATGAGGGATGATACAGAAACTTTTCCAAAAATTTTCCAACATATATTTTCACACACTTCACATATGTTATGTCGTTACATAGATTTACATTTATACATATATATATATATCGTTATGGGCAAAAAAAAGTAAGACTTTGTTCATATTTTAAAATTCTTAATTTATTCTTCACAATCTATGTAATCCCTTTGGCCCCAATACATTTGTGACAACGTTTTATCCAGTCCTCGAAACTGTTGTCAAAGTCAATTTCCGGAATAGTCTTCAATTTAATATCTTCAATTGACTCAAAATGGTTTTTCCAGAGCAGTCGTTTGGGTTTGCTAAATAGCCAGAAGCCACACGAAGTTAAATGGTTAAATGGTGGTTGCGGCGCGATATTGGTTGAAAATTCGGCGAAATATTTACGAAGAATCAATGCAGTATGCTACGGTGCATTATCGTGGTGCAGAAACCAAGAGTTGTCGGCCGCCATTTTTCACGAATAGCTTCGCTCAAACGACGAATAACAGTCAAATACTATTTCTTCTTGCCAGTTTGGCGGGTCGGAAGGAATTCGGAGCGCATCACACCTTGATAACCGAAGAAAACTGTCAACATTACGTTGATTGTAAACCTGCCTTGAGGTGTTTTTAGCTTCGGCTCACCGTTGTCACGATATTTGGACGATTGATCGACTATTTTTGGGTAGAGACGAGACTCCTCGCAAGTAATAATATGTTTCATGAAAACCTGGTAGACGGAAAACATAGTTTCTTTCTGTTTCCTGCCGCACTTATTCAATAAAAATTCGCATTCCTTTTCTAAACATAGTTGCGCCATTAGGTAGTTGGGTAGGCTGCCCTGTTGTATTTCGGGCTCAATTAGCAATATCTGTGCCATTTTGATGCACTAATCGTTGACCTTTTTGTTATTGATATCATGTTTCACCTTCTCTTTCAAACCACTTTGTGGTTTCGATGAAGCTACTAATGTCCGATATGCTTCTTGTAGACAACCATTCAAGGTTTTGTGCTTGATGGATTGCAAGTGTTCTGTGTTGGATCTGCGATAGAGCTGGGCATTCACGGAGAAAGTTTAAAATTGTTTATTTCGCAGCCTCGGCAGATGTTGTTGTTGGGCATACCCATTTTGGACGCATGTTCTCCAAATGGCCAATGCCCTGTTTAGTACCAGTTACTCTGTATATACTTTTCCTGCACCTATTTAATAAGTCGTTAGTTCTTTTTCTGTCATATATTTCTGTCATAACTGTTAAGTTGATTGCATTTTGTTATATTTTTCCATCTGTTATTTGCTAATTGTTGAAATTGTTTATTGAGATGTCCCGATCATTGGAATATACTCCTGTGCCAGCTCCGCAGTCCATGTTGGACCCGCAGGTATAGACTGAGAGGCTATCTTTCACCCCTATTATCACCCTATAGTATAAGTCTAATGACAGCCGTATACCTCCCCACAATTTTACTAAGTTGAAGGCCCCAATTCTTGCTGACGCTTCTCTTGCAAGTGTAGTCGGCCATATAGGCTTTATTTATTCTTTTTTCTATATTTATTTTCCAAACCCCAACGAAATAGACAATTAAAGCTATTGAGTTTCTACTAGATGCATACAGTTTCACAGCCTAGACTCAGCACACTACCACAACCACGCGCATTTACAGCAATTTCTTGGAATACCATCGCTCGCCAACTGGAAATGGGCGCATATCTCTTACATCTAATATCCGTCGGCAAATCGCCTAGGTTCGCCCATTCGACAACGCCATTTATCAATGTCAACAGCCGCCAGAGCTGCCGTTACCAACAGCACACCAACAAACTACACCGCCAGCGCCACCAACACCATTAAGAGCGCCGCTTATTAGCCGCGAAAGATTTGCGCACCGCCGGTTGACCCAACGGACGTGAATGTGGGCAGTGAATATTTTCCGCTTGAAACGATAGATAAACGCTCATGACGACAAAGGAAGAAAAATCGTCGGTTGTGTGTGTGTGTGTTGTTAGAAGAGCGCAACGGCAGAGCAACTCAAGCGTGGTGGAGGCAAAAAGCCTGCAGATAGAAGACAAAAAAATGCAGATTTGCAAAATAAGCTGTGCTGCACAACAAAAAAAAAAAACAATGAAAAAAGAGCAAGAAATCGAGTAACGAAGAGGAAACGAGCAGTCAGCGGAAGACGCGTGCGGAGGCGGCCGCTTTGGCATTCAAATAGCGCAGTCAACTGCGTAGCGAAATTAGCTGTGCTTGGCTTATTTGAGTAACAATCGTTGCTATTGTTGTTGCCGCCGATGCTGCTGACAGTTTGTTGGCGATGCGCGCAACATTGTTGTTGGCTTGTTATATACTTTTGTTTCTCTGTGTTTTTGTTGGCATCTTCTATCGCATTGCAGTGCTAATTTGCATGAAATGCGATTGCGAGCGCTTGCGTTTGCCAGCTGCGCACGCTCGGCTCGGCTCAGCGCACACACACAAACGAACACAGGGTGTGTAGCACAAGCTTCAGCCAACGTGTGCGCTCGAATGCATGCGAAAGAAATTGTCGCCAGAGAAATACGAGTAAACACATTTGCATAATTTCAGGCTACGGCGCATTGTAAATGAAATGAAATAATGTCGGCGTGTTTGTTGCCTACATTTAGGCGTGCGTTTGTATGCACACAACTTTCGGTTGGTTGCAAAATTGCCAGCAAACGTCATGTCGAACTTGTAAAATTCGCTTTTTATGGAAATTTCACTCCACTGTAGGTAGTACGTGTTAGTTTCTTTACAATTTTGTGTGTGTGTGTGTGTGTGCCTGTGTGTTCATTTAAGCCTCTGCACCCGATGCCTTGCGCACTGCATCGTTTTGATTTTCACTGAAACTCATTTCGGCTTTAATGAGTAGATATGCATGCTGTTATTTGAGCCAATGCCAGCTACGGTTGTCACACACGCGCAGCTGATTTAGTTTTTGGGCGCCTAAAATTGCACTACGAATTTTAGCTGCTAGCAGCATTTGCTCGACGCCTGACTGCTACGCACTGGCAAAACCTATTTCACTATAGTAGAGGGCAAAAGCAATGTGTTTAAAAATTAAGTTGGCTTTGCTAGCCTACCGTTAGGCGTATTTACGTTTTAACGCCTTTGTGAAAATTCATAGAGGCGATGGAGTTACAAGTATGTGCGTGACAGCTTTTGTTACTGCGGGGGAATGAAAGTGGTTAATATACTTCATAGTAAAAGCGTTAGCGCCTGAAGGTATGCAAAATTACTATACATTTCTCTATGAAATTACTTGTGTTCTATATGTTGGCTATATTTGCAGTGAGTTCACTCGTACTCGAGTTGATTGTGACTAGAAATGTGTTGAATAAAATACTCTACTTTATTTCTAAAGCAATTTCAAGTTGTAAGGATATTGTAGTTAAAGTCTTTTGTATTAAGGGGTTATATCAAACAAAGTTTTTGGTTAACTTTTTTCTAAGAGGCCTTATCGACTACTGCTTCGCCGTTGCCAATACCAAAGGATCATAAATCTTCAGAATATTTCTTTCGAAAACTCATAGCCCCGACTCATCAGATGTTGTCATCGTCCATGCCTCTGCGTCATATAGCAGGACGGGGATGCTGAGTTACTTATAGAGTTTGGTCAAAGTAGCACCTGTTGTCAAAAGAGATTGTACGTTAGATTTTTAAGCTATATTGTTGTTGATACTGATGCAAATATAGATGAAATTCGGTGGTAGACTTCAAAATTATTTACGTTGCGAGTTAAGCAGTCTGTTTTCCCTCCGCTGCGACAAGGCACTCCTTGTCGTACCAGCTGTGCTTTTGCATTTTCCGAAAACCAATGATTTCGGTTGCAGCTGTACGTAAGGAGTTTGAAATGCTGTCCCACAGTTCCCTTATACCGAGTTGTTGACGAGTGCTCTCAGAGAGCAGGAGCGCAAGTCGATTAGATAGTCGTTCGGCTTTCTGTTGGGATTGCAGCTTCTCGGCGTCGAAGCTTCCTCGTGTTTATTGACGTGCATTTTTTGCTTCTCATAGACGGGTGCGAATCTTGGCTGCAATAAGATAGTGGTCCGAGTCGATGTTAGGACCTCGGAGCGTACGCACATCTAAAACATTGGAGACATTTCTTCCGTCTATCACAACATGATCGATGTGGTTGATGATTTTTCAATCCAGAGAGCCAGTTAGCTGGTTGAATTTTTTATGCTGGAGTCTAGTCCCACAGATAACCATATTTCGGGCCGCGGGGAAGTCGATCAGCCTCGACCCATTTGAAAATATTTCATTGTGGAGGCTGAATTTACCGACCGTTGTGTCAAAGGTACCTTCCTTGCCCACCCTGGCGTTAAAGTCGCCAAAAATGATTTTGATATTCTGGTGGGATCAACTCTCATAGGTGCGCTCCAAGCGCTCATAGAAGGCATCTTTGGTTATCTTTTTCGTCGGAGTGTGGCCGAAAATCAGTGATATGTTGAAGAACTTGGCTTTGATGCGGATTGTGGCAAGGCGTTCATCCACCAGGGTGACTGCCAGTACTCAACAACGGGATGCTTCTTTCATCACAAATTCCATACCGAACTAATGCTCCTTTACATGACCCCTGCAGTAAATGCCACAAAGATCTACTTGCCTCAGTCCTTGTCCCATCTATCGCATTTCTTGGACAGCGATGATATTAGTCTTCACTCTAATGAGGACATCAACCAGCTAGGCAGCGGCATCTTCCGAATTAAGCGGACATTCCAGGACGTAAGTTGTAATGCTTAATGTGTTTGACATGGTCGTTAGAAAAAAGGGGGGCTCTCTTTCGAGACTGTTCCTAGTTTCATTGGTAGTGTTTTTTTAACGGGTCCCAAGTCCCGCGCACAATCCTGGAGGCTTTCTCACTTTAGCCCACTTTCAAACGAATGTTTTTTGGTTACCCAGAGGATACTTGGTCTAGGACCGGAAGTCATGAGCTGCTTGAGCCATATGTAAAATAATCGTTTCTGGCCACTCCCAAGTGAATGACGCTCAGAAAATTTTCTTCACTTGCGTGATTTTCTACACATGACTCCAGAGTTAAAGATCATATTCTTAAACCAAAGGAATTTCTATTCACTAAACGTCCCACTACTGCTTAAAGGCAATGCACTTAGGAAACGAAATTTAAAATATTGTGCTAAAAGTGGAGCTTTGGCATTTCTCTCATAAAATATGAATAAATTTAGGCAAAAGAAATTCTCTAGTACGCATATGCATAAATATTGTAATATATGTAATATGTGTTCAGTTTCCATGGCTTTGATCTACTATTCACCCACTTACACATGTAAAGAACTTAAACTTTCTAAAAGAACAAAAAATAATAATGAAACAAAAGTGAATAGAAATTAAGCAAAGAAAATGAACAACAGAAACAATTTGTTGCCTAACGGTGTTTAAATATGCCTGCTCTGCACGTACATGCATACTAAATACTAGAAAATATTTCTTCGTGTGAGGTTTGAACATAACTGACAGCGCTCACTCATGCTGCATTATTTAGTGTTCTTTTAGGCGCAAAAGCATTTGGGCAAATGAAAAGCATATGGTTATCATGCTTTGATGCTCAAAACAAATGCGTAGCAACACAATTAGCTATACACATAGGCATATGTAGGTGTGTGTAAATAATAAGTGCTTGTTTACATCAAAGTCCGTAAATAAATATGCATATGTGGGATATGAGTGACATCCTAATGTCATATGTGTATACAATAATAGGATATGTGATGAGAAGTGGCACTTGAATATAGCTGGCGAAAGCATTTAAAATGTCTTCAGTGATAAAAATAAAAATCTTGTTTGCTGCTTAATGTTGCACGGCTACAGTACACTTGTTTTGATTTACTGTTAATTTAAAGGGTGTGTTTTTTGGCTGTGTTTGGAAGGCCTGGCTGTTTGGAAAAACGCAAGTTTATTAAGAAAAAACAATTAAAATGAGTAAAGAAAAACAATTTTATGATATTAGCTAGATAACATAAATAAAGGGTGTAATTTTAAGAGGTATAGAATTACATAAAATTGACAAACATGTTATTTGTGACACTAATTTTTGGAACTGAACCTAAAAAGTGTGGGAGGAAATTAATTTTATGATTTTAGCTTGATAGCGTATGCAAAGGGTGCAATTTTTGGTGCTACAGAGTTACGTAAAATTGACTACTGTCAAAGAAAACCTTATTATTTTTGACATTCATTTCCGGAACAGAATAGAAAAGTGAAAAAAAGAAAAACTATAATGGAACAATGCTTAACAAGTGAAAAACGTGGACAAAGATTTCTAAAAATCTTAATTTACTCTACCACGTTGCCACATTTCAGGTAGCTACAAGGCACAGAAAATAACCGAAAATAATCGTTAGACACCTTTGCATTCAGAAAAAGTTGCTGCTTAGGTGAAGTTTCAGGTAGCTACAAGGTACAAAATTAACTGGCACAATGTTTAATAAGACTAAAAACGTTGACATAGATTTCTAAAAATCTTAACTTATTCTACCACGTTGCCACATTTCAGGTAGCTACAACTCACAGAAAATAACCGAAAACACTCTCTAGGCTTCCTTGCATTCAGAAAAAGTTGCTGTTTAGGTGAAGGTACAGAAACTTACCGAAAACTATCTCTAGCTGCTTTTCATTCAGAAAAAGTTGCTGATTGAGTTGTTTATTTTGTTTTTTCTAAAAAAAAAAGCAATTCAGTTCTCTATTTTTTGTTGTTCATGTCATTTTTAATACGCAAATTTCGACGTGGTTCCGGCAGATTGATGCAATAAGCATTATCATCACTTAAATCGAAGTAGCTGTTTGGTGATCAATAAATGAGATTGTCAATTGTTAACCTAAATCGCCGTTATATTCCTAAACTTTTGTCTAAAACTTATTTACAAAACGAGTACAAACAGAAGTCAAAATATTTGCAATTTTATTGCTTTGATCCTCATCAACTTCATCCGATACAAATATTTTTAAAATATATAATACATGAAAAAATTCTGTGGCTATTTAGCCATTCTTCTTTATTTTCTATTTGTTTATTTTTATATTTTTATACTTTTTTATTTTTCTTTTTTTATGTTTTTATATTTATTTTCTTTTTCTATATTTTCTATTTTTATATCCACATCAAAAATACTCCATACTCTAAACCAAAAGCTCTTACATCAATATTTTTCTCATTTAGTTATTTACAAATTTTCAAGCTAAGCTCTTACATCACATTTAATGTGAGACATACGTATTCCATAAAATTGTATTTGGTCTGTTCTTTTAGCCTGCGGTTGTGCAGCAATGAGTTTAGTCCCTTTTTGTGGCTTAAATGCGGTAAATATAAAAAATTCATAAATTTTAATTTCGTATTCCACATGTCTGGCGCATATATGTGCATACATACATATATATGTATATAGATTAAGGTGTGCATTATTTCACAAGCTGATTTTTTTTGGGGCTCTGCAGGCCCATGCAATACAGATTTTCATACATGCAATTCTAAACAATTTTTAGTACATAATGGATAATTTTTATGGCAAATCTTTGAAGAAAGATGAAATTGTTTTAATTTTAGAAGAAGTTCCAAAAAATAAATAATCAAATATGGATATAGAGTCTGATGAAGAAGACCAAGTTATAATATTAGAAAGCAATAAAAATCAGTTTTTGAGTGACGTTCTAACTGAAGTCATGGCTGAAGACACAGCAGAGCCGGAAAATCCTGAAAACACAGTTCTTGAGGAACCTTTGCAGAAATAAAAAAAAAATTGAGAAAACAGCCGAGCTTTCACAGTTTGACTCATTAGTGGGGCCATTAGTCTCTTTTGAAGATATGGACACGCCCACACAATTTTTCTTGTCGTACAGTTAAGCTATTGTTGGGGGAACCATATTTAATTCAAACTTGTATGCGGTGCAAAACAACAAAGCACTTAATCTAAAAAAACTGAGTTCCCTGCATTTCTTGGCATGATTTTCCTTATGGGTTACCATCAAGTTCTTTATGGGTTACCATCAATTTTCAAGTTGGCGATTCGACTCAATACAAATATCTTTACATGTAAATGGTAATTCAAAAATTCCGAAAAACAACAAAGATCCGCTTTTTAAAATTTGCCCTATGACTGACGCTCTAAACAAATGCTTTCAGCAGGTGTATTGCGGAACCAAGGAATTATCAGTTAATGAATCTACGATTCTTTTCAAGGGAAATCAAACAATATTGTGCCATGAAACCAATTAAGAGTGGTTATAAATTGTGGTATTTGTCGTATCAATATGGCTATATTAAAATGTTCCAAATATATCAAGGAAAAGTTGAAACTGTGTAAGAGAGGTACGAAGGATTTGGTCTCGGAGAGAAAAGGTGTTGTCCCACACACAAAATGTGTGGCGCCAGAACAAGAATATGTATTTTGAAAATTATTTTACCTTCGTTAGACCCCTAGAGTTTCTCCAAACTCAGAAAGTGTTTGCGTGTGGAACACTTAGAGGCAATTGAAACGAACTTTCTTCAAATATGAAGCCAGAAAGGCCAATGCAAAGAGGCGAGTTTGATTTACGATCAACAACGAATAGGGTAAGTGTTTATAAATGGATAGATAATAAACCAATATTATTGACGTATAATCTTCATGGCACTGAGCAAACTACAGCCAAGAGAAGGAACCGGTAAGACCAGAAAATAAATTTTCAATGTCCAACTGTCTTTAAAGATTACAAATCATTGATGGGTGGGGTAGACAATGCAAATCAACTGCGAATTACCAACGGGATATGCAGGTGATCTAAAAACTGGAGGCATAGATTTTTTTTGGGGGCTTTTGGAAATAACGTTCGTGAACATGACAAAATCACTCTGCTGGATTATGAACGGTTCGTTGCTCAATTTCTAATGACTCAATGGGATATTGGTGCCAATAAACGTGGCTTGAGTCAGACACCAACACAGTCAACCAAAAAACGTGGTGGTAAGGGTGCGTCAGTTGTAACTGATGTGCGACTAGGTAACTTGGGAGTACATTGACCAATATTTGTTGAAAGCCGCCTTCGAAAATCCAAAATTGCGGAATATTTTTATGCTGCAATGAATAAAACAATTGTTCCGCCGAATATAATGGCATTAATAAATGAAAATTTTTAAGATCCACAAACCTATCAGTACTTCTAAGTATCATATCCTTTTTGTACGCTGCGGTATACTTGAAATTTATAATTTTCTAATTTTTGTTAATAAAATATTTATATGACTGATATTATATTGGAAAATAAATTAAAAACTTTTAAACTTTTTGGGAGCTTGGTCAACTAAGGGCTAAGGTTATAATGAAATATATTGAGCCTTTACACAAGTGGCTTTTAACCCTTAAACGCGTGGTGGTTCCTTCAGGAACTACTATTTTTTTGTAAAATTTTCATGTAGGAACATGCATTTTTCAATATTACATCACGGCACATATTGCTTTGATATATCCGTCATCTTTTAGCTCAGTCGCCACTTCTGTGTGAGCTTTGCAGTCATTTACGTTTTGACTTGAGTAAGAGTGCATCGAAAAAATAATTTCAAGGAAAATTTTGTATTTTCAAATGATTTTTGTGAAAGTAATAATAATTGATTAGTGCTGAAAAATTTAGAGGCTTCATCGTTATTACAATTTAATTTGATGTAAGTGTTGAAAAAACGTTTACAAATTTAAATTTTTAATTTTATGAAATAAAACTTGAAAGGTGCCTGGAGGAACCGCCAGGTGTTTAAGGGTTAAATGCTATGTTGCTCATACGACATGGAGTACCGCACGGATACAGTCATTTAATGTTTAACTTGCACTGAGTATAACTTTGTAAGGAATTTTTTTATGAAAAAATTGAAAGTTTTATTTATTTTTGGAAGAAATATTTTTTTCAAAAAATCTAAAAATTCTATGTGAAATCCTTTGGAAAAATAAATGATTTAGGCACAATCGTTTAAGCCAAAAAATTTAAGGTTCAAGCGGCATTTACAAAAAAAAAATATTTCTAGCACACCCTAATGTACTTAAGCATAACATATGCGTGTATAAAAATAAATAAAAATTTGTCATGAGGGCGGAGTACATAAGTATGCTTAAATAAGAGATAAAGCAAGACAGCGTTTGTTAATATGCCTTTTATTTAAATTAGCCCGACGTAGCTGGAACATCATTTGCATATTGATGGAAGCTAAAAATAGTATTTGCGGTTGATATGCTTTTTCCATCTTTTTTTATATTTTTTTAATGAAAATCTGCATCAAACAAAGTCACAAAGAAGAAGAGGTGGAGATGTTGTCCTTTACAAAAAAAAAAATCCAAGCCAAAGCCAACAAAAGTCGATCTCACAATATTTGCCTTCAGGGATGAAAAACCGACTTTTCCATAACAATTTTATTCTATGATTTTTATTTTACAACAAAACAAACCACAGTAGCGACTACTGTCAGCTCTACAGCCGACAATTTACGCTTATTGGGTAGTCGAAAAAGTCTTTTCGTATTTCTAATCAACTTCAACTTATTTTATTTATATTTGTAATAATAAATAAATAAAAAAATATGTACCAATCTCACCTTTTCAACACTATATGGTATAACACGATGAGATTGGGAGCACTGGAGATATACGACTGTAACGAGATCTATTGACAAAATACGAAAAGACTTTTTCGACTACCCAATATATTTTAGTTTATATAATATTTGCTAAATTCCAAAACTTTTGACTAACTTTTATAGTTAAGTACAGTTGGACGCTTTCGATTGCACTGGAGCGGGTAATTGTTGCCACACAATTCTCACTTACTTCAAACACTACTCAACAACTTTCACTTTCATAATTACTATCAATTAGTTATTTCAGCACTTTCCTCCTGCCCATGGACACCTTACTAATTGGATTACAATGTCAAGAGACTTCAGCGCGAATAAAGTACTTTTATTTGTTAACAATACTGCCACAACAAAACTAACGCAATAAAAATTAAGAAAAAATAGCAGACAATGTCTGAAGTTAAGATGAAAGCCATTCACGGGTCCTAACCGCGCGCACGTGATTTGATTTCTAATCAGCGGTTTGTTATTTTGACGTATGCGTACAAGCCAACAAAAACAACTGAAAAAAATATTGCTAAAATTACACAAATTGCTTTGAGTCCGTAAACAGCGCCGTAGAAACACAATGTGCCGTTCATTCACCTACGCGCCTACGAGCGGCGCAGCCGATACGTAATTGGACGCAAATTTGCATAGGTTCGCAATTGTTGTCCAGCCGGGCGTATACTTAACGCACGAAATTGGTTTATTATCAAGCACAACTTTTCAATTTGTTCGTGTGTGTTGTTGTGTTCCACAACAACTAATGCGCCGCAATGTAGGCAATAAGGGCCGAAAAAGCCTAAGTAAATGCGTGCGCTAATGTTGGCAAAACATTAAAGTAAATACTTATGCTTTGTTTGTTGCCCCGAAAAGTTTTCGATTGTTGCTAATGACCGATTTTTTGCACTTTAAGTTGGGATATCACAGTTTTTGCGGGTTTGGTTAGTTGCTAAGGTTCATCTTAATAAATCAACATATGTTTTTGTTGAACGATAAAAGTGAAGTTGTGTATTTATTTGGGAATAGTTTAAGCTAAGTTAGTTTAGTTAAGGTACTATTTGCTTGGAAGTGCGATGGTTATGGGTTTTCAGCAAACTTAAAAATATGTTAAAAATATGAAAAAAGGTTAGCCTCGGCTGCACTTAAGCTATAAAACCCTTCACATTTGCATTTTTTATACCATAAAGTGTATAAAAATATCTTCATCTTCATTTTGATTGATCCGTTTATATGGCAGCTATATGCTATAGCGATCTGATCTGAATAATATATTCAGAGATTGTACCGTTGCCGAAGACGTTAATTCGTGCAAAATTTCATGAAGATATTTTGTCAAATAAAAAAGTTTTACATACAAGGGCCTGATTTTGTTCGATCAGTTTGTAGGGCAACTATATGCAATAGTGTTCCGATCTCAACAGTTTCTTCGGAAATTATAGCACTGCTAAAGGTCAAAACATATACCAAATTTCGTGCAGATATCTTGACAAATAAAAAAGTTTTCCATACAAGAGCTTGATTTGGATGGGTTTGTTGTATGGCAGCTATATACTATAGTTGTCAGATCAGAACGATTTCTTCGGAAACTGTTGCGAAATTTTGGGTAATGAACTATGTCACGTTCCTGAAGTTATTTTGTAAATTAGAAAAATGTTTTTTTATACGGACTTAAGTTCGAAAGATAACATTGTATGACAGCTATAGGCTGTAACAATACGATCTGAACAATTTCTTCGGAGTTTACAGCATTGCTTTAGATAATATTGATTCTAAATTTGGTAAAGATATCCCAACAAATCAAAAAGTTTCCAAACAAGCACTTGAATCTTATCGTTTATGAATCAACACAAGGACATTAGAGCGGATCGATTTACAGGGAGCCAAATAATTTAAAAAAATCGCGTATGCGGGAAAACCTCAACAGATCATTCTAGACAGCTTTACCTAAGCGAGAGTAAGGCTAAAACTGGTTTCAAGTCGTTTTAGGCGAAATTTTTAGGGATCATAAAAATCTCTTCGTCAGTTTTTGAAATATTCCAACGAAATTTGATACCAATATGTATTGTGATATTCTATTCATCATTTTTCAGAATCGAAAAGTTCGGACAACTATGTAACACATCCCCCATATGACTCAAATATTTAAACTTTGTCTTAAAAAATTGGAACTTAATTCATTATATTGCAAGTTTTCTATAAAACTGAATACACCTTTTTCAGGTTATAAACAGGTCTTTATTTAAATTTTTAATTTTAAATTATCGCCAGAAATGGGAACAACATTTTACTTTAGATATTTTCAAAAATTATACCAATAAAATGTTGACTACTATTAGGCATACTGTAGCCAAGGCACATACCTACTTTGTTCTAATTAAATTATCTACAAATAGTAACAAGTAAGGAAGGGCTAAGTTCGGGTGTCACCGAACATTTTATACTCTATGATAAAGTGATAATCGAGATTTCATTATACGTCATTTACATATTTTTCAAATACCGTATTTTTGTAAAGTTTTATTCCGCTATCATCATTGGTTCCTAATGTATATATTATACAGAGAAGGCATCAGATGGAATTCAAAATAGCGTTATATTGGAAGAAGGCGTGGTTGTTAACCGATTTCACCCATATTTCGTTCATGTCATCAGGGTGTTAACAAAATATTATATACCGAATTTCATTGAAATCGGTCTAGTAGTTCCTGAGATATGGTTTTTGGTCCATAAATGGGCGCCGCCACGCCCATTTTCAATTTTTAAAAAAGCCTGGGTGCAGCTCCCTTCTGCCATTTCCTTTGGAAAATTTAGTGTTTCTGACGTGTTTTGTTAGTCCGTTAACGCACTTTTTGTGATTTTCAACATAACCTTTGTATGGGAGGTGGGCGTGGTTATTATCCGATTTCTTCCGTTTTTGAACTGTATATGGAAATGCCTAAAGAAAACGACTCTGTAGAGTTTGGTTGACATAGCTATAGTAGTTTCTGAGATATGTACAAAAAACTTAGTAGAGGGCGGGGCCACGCCCACTTTTCCAAAAAAGTTACGTCCAAATATGCCCCTCCCTAATGCGATCCTTTGTGCCAAATTTCACTTTAATATCTTTATTTATGGCTTAGTTATGACACTTTATAGGTTTTCGGTTTCCGCCATTTTGTGGGCGTGGCAGTTGGCCGATTTTGCCCATCTTCGAACTTAACCTTCTTATGGAGCCAAGGAAATACGTGTACCAAGTTTCATCAAGATATCTCAATTTTTACTCAAGTTACAGCTTGCACGGACGGACGGACGGACAGACGGACGGACGGACAGACAGACATCTGGATTTAGTTTTCGGACTTACAAACAACCGTTATGTGAACAATATATACTATAATACTCTCCTTAGCAAAGTATAAAAAGTTATCAGTGTATGTTTTAAAGCCTCAGTTAGTGGGATATATACTATAGTTCTACAAATCTTTTTTGTTAATAATTGAGAAGTATTGTGGTTTAAGTTTGTATTATTTTAGCCAAGTCACAAACCTAATCAAGTGATAAATTAATGATGTTAATACATAATAGTATATTTTTCACATTAAAATGAAAGCAATAGATTTTTTTACAGTATTTTTTGTATGTGATAAACGGTATTACATTACTTGTACTTACCCATTTTTAGTCAAGTTTCACACCTGACTATAAAATATTTTTAAAAACTACGCTTTGAAATCACTCTTTAAACATTTTATTTTTATAATCAATCAATATATATTTTTACTACCTATAAAATGTTGCCTACTACTATTACTATTTACCCGAGTCACAAACCTAGTAAGCTCTAGTGCAATTATCTACAAATAATAAAAGGTAATGAAATCAAGTTTAGCCTTAATTAGTAGGTTATGTGCTTTAGTTCTAAGTATATTTTCTGTTGATAATTGATCAACGAAGTATTTTGGCTTGAAGCTATACTATTTTAACATTATATTCACGTCACGAACCAAGTGATAAGTTAATGATGTGTATTAAACCAATATTTAGTTGTTTATATGTGATAATTAGTATAAACTACAATTAGGCATTTTGTTAGCCAAATTTCACATCTCACTTTAAAAAAGTATGTCAAAATTTCACTTTGAAATCATTCTTTAAACATTTTATTTGGCATAAAATCATTTCATATTTTTATTATCTATAAAATGTTGCCTACCATTAGGCATACAAGTCACACACCTACTAATCATTGATGGAATTATCTACTAATAATAAAAGTTTATGAATTTTGGCCCCAATTAGAGGGATCTGTGCTTTAGTTCTATGTATAATTTCTATTAATAATTGGCTATTTCAGCCAAGTCTCAAACCTATTCAAGTGATAAATTAATGACTTGTATTATAAGAATAGTTTTTACATGTGATAAACGATATAACGTTGCCTACAATTAGGCATTTTTAGCCAAGTTTCACACCTGACTCTAACAAAGTTAGTCACAACTCCGTTTTGAAGTTGTTCTTAAAAAAAGTTGAAAGAAAGAATATTTTGCTTCTGTAAAATTTAAATTTCAAAATTTTTCAATTTTAAAACTTACACGGTATCGATAAATGCTTCTTAGTACTTTTTAAAAATATTATTCAATAATGAAATAACTTTTATTTTACTTCTTTTTTTAGTTTGTTTAGTTTAGCTCATTTTATGGTATCAACTTACGCTATAAATAGTATATGTCTCTCCCGAGTTACTCATGCATTAGTAAGCTATATTAACCCTTTGCGACCCTATGTCTGCTCTCAGCCATTAGGTAATATTTAATTATTAGCGTGGAAGGATACTATTTTAAGCAGCTACGATGCCTCAGCTATGAAAGCTATTCAAAGGACATTAAAAGCAAGTAGCACTGTCAACATTAGCAGACTAAAAGTTGTCATAAACAACAAGTTGAATATGGGAGGTGTCGATAAAGCTAATCAATATGCAAGTTCATATTGTAAATGGTGGAAACATGTTTTTCTGTGGATTAGAGATAAGCGGGATCAATATCCTTGTATACATCTTATATAAGGAGTCAGCAACAAGAGAATACAAGACGCCTATGTCAAATTTTATTTTGTCCGAAAATTTGTGGAACAACTTGTAAGTGATTTTCGTGATGAAATATTTTCAAAACCAGGAAGACCATCAACCGTTTTTTCAACGAAAATTAATTCCGACCTGCATGACATCCATACATAAAATTAAAACGGTCGCAAAGGGTTAAATATTATTTCCATTCTTTCCTGCTTTTAAGTTTAGTCTTTAGTACACCACTTTAATCTGCGCCTGGGTATTCCCGAGTGCTATCATATCCAAACTTCACTTTAAAAACATAAATAATTTTGCCGAAAACTTTATCACGAAACTTGTCTGTGTTTCGAGAAAATAATAATTGAGGTCACAAGAGATTAAAGTTTTAAATATTATTCAATTTTCTACCCAAGTGTCTAGCATGATCCCTTTAAGCCTTCACTCAAGCTCGCTCAAGCATTGCGCACTCAACAAAACCGCCAAAGGCACAACGCACGGGCATTTAATAAACTTTTGCCAGCAACAAGCAAAACCGCAAATCTCACTTTCAACTATACACCGTCTTTCAGCGCACCTCACCTCATAGCCGCAGCAGACACACGAGCTGTTGCACACTCTCTGAGTGATACATAGCCATGAATAAATCGCTGTGTGGCACAAAACTTTGCATGACTAATTTCGAATTCAACGCACAAACTCAGACTCAGACAACAAATAAACAGGCTGAAACGTCAACAACAGCAACAGCAACAAAACAAATATCTCTAAATACGAGAGCGAGCGGCAAAACAGTAAGAGTGCCGTTACACCGGCAATAGATTGAAGGATATTGTGATGAGGATATCGAGATAAGTAACGAGTTGCGCCATTACCGTTAGAATATAAGTGCATGTGTATGTTTATACATATATGTGTGTGTGTTTTTGTGTGGGCGATACATCGCAAATTGCGCCAATGGCAAAATTAGTTGGTGTGAAGGGTATATAAGTGTTTTGTTAAGTAGCTCATATAGCAGCAGTGGCAGCGCAATCTAAAGTGGAAATTCTAATTCCAACGAGAGTTTTGTATATTTGTGATATATGTACAGTTATTTAGGTTTGTTCTTGTTTCGCGCTTTCTACTGATTCAGCGCCACGATTAGCAAGTTTATCTATTATGCGCACTGGGTGAAAAACTGATTAGAATAATTTAATATATGGAAAATTTACACACCTGCTCGTTCGAGGGAGTGAAGCAGTGAGCATAGAGTTGACTGTTGGGTATGAAAAGCTTGTAGAGTTGTCGTGTGAAAGTTTTGCATTGCAAATGGGTTAGCGAAGTGCAGCGTTGTGTAGCTAAAGTAAGGTATGCATATACATATTTATTTAAAATGGATATAAAATTTATAAAAATTTTATGCCTGAGAGACAATTAAATTGCACTTAAGCCATCTTAGCCCGCATTTTATTAAAAAATATAAGAATAAAGCAAGGTCTGAGTCGATTTCACCTTCGTTCTAAATATTTAATCTCCGGTTCTGAGTTCTGTATACTGAAGAGGACTGAGCTCCTGCTTATCCAGTAATAACCATGACATACTAAAAATTAATTGTGGATACAAAAGCTCTTCGCATGACACTAACTTCCTCTTAGCATGTCCTACCGAACAAACTCTACTAAATTTTTCTCTGTGATGCAACTATGTTGAAACAGCCCGTTTCCTGAACTTACCAATAAAAGTTTTCAATGATAGCTGTTTTAGCGCTTTTCTCCAAACCAGGAACCAGATATTTCATACAACAGCAAAACAATTTCATTGTCATTCGATATTAAATTAATGAGTGGTCTAGAATAATGTCTGCTTAGTTTTATTAACTGACTAGATAGAAGAGACTGGAATACTAACAGGTGGCGACTAATGCCGCTGGATGGGGCTGACAGATCGATAAAGTTTTACTAAAAACTGCGAAAATGCTACCGTTTCAGATTTTTTTGAATTGCGAGAGTCTAAAATATTCTGTTACATCCTTCTTTCCTACTCTTCCTTATTTATTTCGTAATATTTTTAGGTAATCAGAGTGAACTTATTGACGAATTGTTACTTAACATTAGACATGCAATTTGGAAATAGTCAAAACGTTATGTATAAAATAATTGGTTTTTGACTTTGCTAAATTTGCCTAAATGTAGGCAACGCTTTGCTACTTTCAGTTATATTGAGGATGATATTGAATTACTAAGCGATAGGCAGTTAGACTGGCAGAACAGCAACAGTTCTTTTCAATTTTATATTCTACAGCAATAAGTATGCATTATAGCCAGTTAATGATAAGGACTACTTAAATATTTAAATAGGCTATGAGAGAAGATTCAGTTCAAATATTGAGATTGATTTGAAAGAGCTAATCTTCCAAAATATATGCCAAAGAATGTTCTTTGGTTTGATAATAAGTATTTAACATTAAATTTGAAGTTTATACACTTTCTTATTTTTTCTTTATATATATGTACATATGTATTTTCTTTCACTCAATTAACTGGTTTTTGTTCCCACTTAATTTTTTTTTCGACTGTACTTAGAATCGGGCTTTTTGTTGTCACTTAAATTTTTTTTTGTTTCCAAGGTGCCGTTCCTTATGGCTCGAAGGACCATGTATTTTTTTTTCTCGTGAGTAGTGTGGAATGTGGGTTGTAAGCGCTAATGGTGAGTATGGTGAAGGTGCGTGTCAGTGTTGTGAGGTTGAGTTGATGTGGTGTGATAATGTGGTGTATGTGTGCATGTTGGGGGAAGATGCTCATTTATACACTGTGTTTTTTCTATAAAAAAGAGGGGAACCTCGAAATACATTACCTTTTATTTGATAACTGGGCGCTTGAAAGGCTATAATTTGACTTCGTTTTGAGTTAACACACTAAAATAAATAATAAGCATTTGTGCTTAGTTTTACTTCGAAATCTTAGTAAGGCGTAGTTTATGTAGGCGTGGTTGTAGTGTGACTGTACTCATTTTCAAACGGTAGCAGATTAATGTTACTATCCAAATTTGCTTCATATCGGTTCTAGGAGTTTTTGGGTTATAATATTTTATCAAGAAGTTTGAAGTGGTGTTCTCATGTAAATCTGCTATGTTATATTGACGGTTGAATTTAATGTTGCTGATGTTTTAGGTTAGACTTTTATGGTACTTTTAGTGGAGTTGAAGATAATCTTTGTAAGCGTGCTGGACTTGGTTAATAGCCGGCTTCAAAAATTATCACATTGTATCATGAAATGCTTGAAGAAAAGTTGATTAAGCTGTAGAAATCGGTGTAATATATTCAATAAAAAAATAGAGGTCATCGTTTGGGGAATCGGGTTTACTATTTTCTGGTATTATGTTTACACTGGCATTCAGCAGGATGGAGAAGTGTTCCCTCCATACTTTAAATATGCTCTGGGCATCAGTCAATGGTGATTTATTGATGGAGGTTCTATAAATATATGTTCTGGTCTTGAAACCTTATGTTAGTAGCCGAAGAGTATTTTGAGCTTATGGCTTTGATCGTAAAATACTTTAAACCTTGTTTGCAACATATTTTTTCATAACATAAACTTGTAATAAATATTTACACCTGCTGCCATGCGGAACTTACCACTATTCCTTCTAAATTTCTTCGGACTTCTTCGTTCGTTCGGTAGTTTCTTCAACTTAATTCAATTAATTTAAAATATCTCAACTGTTCCTACGGCTCTATCTGCTTTAAACCAGGGATTACTACGACTTTTTCCAACTTTGCTATTGACATTGGTAAATAAGTGGTCGCAGACTCTTCCGCTAGAAAATGCATGCCATCAACGTACACAAGACGCTAGCTAAACCATAAGTAAGTCTAAGCACATAATGGCGCGCAAAAGCAACTGCATTGAATGCAAAGTACGCCATGGTGATGGAGGAGTTAGTTTTTGTAGACACCCATTCATTATATTTGTAGCCTGAACACGGCTATAATCGCGTAAGCGATGTCTACGTCATTGAAGAAGAAGAATATAAATGTGATATTTTAAATATGCCAAAAAGTTTGCAATATTCAAAACGTCCAGAAAATCAAATTTCGGAATCGATCACCTTTAGGTACTTGTACGGATTTATTTTCATGTGAGACCTAATAAAATTTGGCACATGTGTTTGTCCAAAGCACTGTCTCCGTCTCCGAATAAGTATATTCAGCTCAGATTAATACAGCATATAGCTGACCGATAAAAGAAATATAAACATATTTGTATACCTTTTTATGCTATAAGAAATGCATCTGTGATGGGCATTATAGCTTCAGAGCAGCCGAAGTCAATTTGTTTTTTTCTCATTCTTTTCCTGTTTGCTTTCAAAACCCACTATGTTTTCAGCCTTAGCATTTAAGTTGGTACTTTTAATTTATGCATGCTACGTAGGTAGTAACCATGCCAACCACGCAAGCGCGTCTCATGCGCAACCTAATCCGTTTTAATGCATTCATTAACTGCTGCTCAACGTACATGAAATGTGGGTATTTAAAATGCCAGGAAACTCAAATTATATGATACCTAGCAGTGCTACGTTAGAGCAACTAATTTTAAATGCGGCAAATGTGCTGCAAATGGTGTTAAGAAAGTGGAGGAAGTGGAAGAAGTGAAGTGACATACAAAGAATGAATTGATATTTAAGGGCTTGTGCCAGTTTAGTGCACTTAAAAGGTGTCTAAATTTAATAATTTGAGTTGGTAGTGAGGAAAAAGGCATCGATTTTTTAATTATCAGGCTTTGTTAGGTATGTATCTTTGTATATGAAAAACATTTCATATTGATGTTGGCGGCTTTGCGGACACATTTTTGGAGATGGTGTCTGTAGACAGTGGTGATTGTTGCAGCTCGCACTATTTGGGAAAAAACTTAAAAAAATGATCATTTCCTATATAGTACTTGCTAGTAAAGCCCAGCCCAGCCCAGCTCTTTTGGGCATAACAGTCCCTTTAATTACGCCTCAATTCACATAATTTTTTTTTCCATTCCAATCAATATTAATTCACCAAACATAACATTACATATCTGCATATTATTTGATGATATATAGTTATATATTTATATATCTTTTAATATCACATAAGACAAATGATGTAATCGTACTACTACAGTTTGAAGGCTTTTAGCGCTTATTGAAATTGTGCAAGTTTTGTATTGGGAGATATGTATATACAGCTGTTGACAGCTAATTAGAAACGACACCTATTTTGAAGTAAATGATGTTATTTTCCAATTAATCACGTATTTATACTGTATTTTCATTCACTTTATTGAAACCTTTGTTAAACTTAAACTTTAATAGTAAAAATTTTTTTTAAAATTAATGTTTTTTATAAAGCTTTTAACAAAAACATTTGGAATCAACGATTTGAGTGCAACAACTAATTAGAAACGAAAATATTTTATCAACAAAAATAATGATATTACAAAAACTTGCTTTCTTTCCGTTAGTATTTTGTTGCTTAACTCTTTTACTTTAATATTGCCTCACATCGATTCCGAATTTACGTTATAAGACTCTGACAGCGCACCAATGGTGTAGCTTGCCATGCCGTTCTAATTTCATCATAGAGAACACCGATATTTGGGATATTTTTGGTGCACCGAACATACCTTCAACCATCTGGACCTAATGATTAATTTTTGTTATATCGCTTCAAACGACATTCTTCCGTTGATTTGTTGTTTTAGACCAATAAAAGTTGGCAAAGTGTACGTATCGTTTCTACGAATTTTAGTCAGAAGTGGTTTCCTGCGTGCTGCCCCGCACGCCACCTACAAAAATGGGAGCGTTTCTAATTAGCTGTCAAGAGCACCACGTTGTACTCTCACCAAATGGGTGATCCAAGGAGAGTTACTTTTTTCAATAGCCTCTTTTTGACAGATCACGCGAGAGTGTATCAAGCTGACAGGTTGTTTTTGTTCAATATTATTTGGCACAAAAAGGAGACCCCAAAATCCCACCTACCCACCTACAGCCGATTGAAACTGGATATCTACCGTGACTACCATTATTTAACATTATAAGATATTGCGCAGTTAGGGTAGAAATTTTCGCTTCCTGAAGAGAGTAATCATGCTTGAAAGCGCACTTGTCCCAACGCTGACATAAGGGGGTATTCTGGTCTAGAAATTAAAAAAAATCGAAATTTTTTTCTTATATTTTCAAAGCTTAACTATTCAAGAATATGTGTGCAAGAGGATTTTTCATAATTCAAATTATTTTCGGAGATATAGGCATTTTTCTGACCCGGCATCCAAACTGGTTCGGCCGGAACTAATCGAACAAAAGACATTACGCGAAACTTTAAACGCGTTTTTCTCAAAACAGACTTTTTCGGAACGATACCCACGATTTCTCAGGTTATACTGGACCGATTTACTTGAAATTTTTATAGAGTCTTCTTTATAGGCTTGTCTATGGTTGGAACTAGCCCCATCCCCAAATTTTTATTTTTATTATTTTTAAAAAATTCGAATAGTCAGGCAGTCGCCATTTTGTGAAAAAATTTTTCTCACTTTTCCGTAGTTCCGGCCATTGCGACATTATTCTAGATTAATAATCTTTTTTTTTTGGTCAGATAACTTGAAATCATAGGTATGGTCACGTGGAAATTTTTAGAGACCCCCCATTTCGTCAGCTCATAATTTTTGAAATTTTTTACTTTTTTTAGTTTTTAATTTTTTTCTGTACTCTTCTAAAATTAAAAAATAACTAATAAAAAATGAATAGTAAAAATATTAGTTGCCTTTTTTTTACGACACTTTAAAAATTATCTGAAATTCATGCTTCTAGACCAGAATACCCCCTTAAGTGCGGTCACCTATGGTCAGGTGAACGATTGTGGCGAGAGTAAAAAATAATCAGTTTTTCAGTAATTTATATAAGTCCATAGAGTCTACAATTAATGTCTAACGAATAGGAAAAAAGTTCATACTATTCATGAGCCGTATATTAATTAAATGTTCTCCGTGGAGTAATTAGTAGGCGCTATCACTTTTTTTATTGATTTTTATCAACATAAACACCTTCATTGCAATTAGTTGCGATTAAAAAAAATTAATGAAAAAGGACTAGTGTCCCAAAAGTAGGTTTTGCAAAAATAAAATATGCAACTTTTATTATTTTTGTTTTGCCTGTACGTTCATACCAGTTAATTTTGAATTTTGCTAGTTATTTAGTTCGTAGCATACTTGACGGCATACATAGCAGTGTGTAGGGAATAAAATGCCCTCTGGGGTTGGAATATTAAAAACCAGCGCAAACATGTTTTCCAAACTAAAAGCGCAGGCAAATAAACACTTTTCTCATTAAAAAAGCGAAAAAGTATTTGTTGGGAGAGCTGAAATAATATTTACAAATACTTTTTATTTTAATTGCAATCTTTGATATATTTATGTACTCAAACGGGTATGTTAGTTAGTTAGCTTTTCTAAAATCTCTCTAAAATTAGCAAACCCTTTATGAAGTATATTTTCACTCTACACCTTTAATTACCTCATGATAGGCCTGTTTACCTAATTTAGTGGGAAGTTAGAATTTAGTAGTTGGTTTAGGCCTCATATTTATTATGGTTGTACTAAGCAAAACTAAAGTTATTAATACAGTAGAATTTATCTAAATAAATTCATTTTCGTTTTATATACTTTTTGGCTCTTTTTGTGGCGAATATTTCTCTTTAGCCTTAGGTTGTTTATTAGTAATTTCTGCTGCTCAAAATTAAAAGAAAAATAAAATGAAAAAAAAATTAAATAAATACATTTTTCGTGTCATGTCAACATGTTTACTACATTTCATATCATTTTCCTTGCTTAGTTTTCTTTCCTAAATATAAATTCCCAGCAAAATGAGAGATGTATTTCTATAAGGAATACATATGGATATATTTACGCTTAGCTATTAAAAGAAAGTAATCAAAACTTACGTAGGTAAATAAGCTGTCAAAAGAGGTGCTCCTGGAATAAAAGCTTTCCTATAATGAATATGTGAAATCTATCTTAATATTTAAGTTCAAAAACTTGTGCAAATAGATAGATAAGCTTTCATAAGGAGTTTTCCTGCAATCCTGCAATGATAATGAATATATGAAAGCTCTCTTAATATTTAAGTTCCAAAACTTGTGTAGATAAATGAGCTTTCACAAAAAGCTTATCTGAAATGAAAGCTGAAATTGGCTTAAGCATCTAATAGCTCTAATAGTATAAAATATGAGATTAGAATCCCTTCACATGGCGAAAGCCCTTTTAAAACTTTTAAGCTGTCACGAAAATTTTTCCTGGAATAAAAACTTGCCTAAAAGGAATATTTATATGAAAGTTATCTTGATATTTTAGTTCCAAAACTTCTGTAGATAAATAAGCTTTCACAAGAAGCTTTCCTGAAATGAAAGCTTAAATTAGCTTAACTATCTCCTAAAATAAAAGATGAGACTAGAATAATTTCATATGGCGAAAGCTCTCTTAAAACATCTGTATGTAAATATGGTGTCGCGAAATTTTTCCTGGAATAAAAGCTTTCTCAGAATGAAATATTTGCTTTGTCTGAAAGGATTGTAATAAAAGCGATTATCGAGTTAACAACAATGAAATATTGTCCTTTTTGTCTCCAACGGAGGAGGTCTTCCTCTTCCTCTGTTTCCCCGGCGGGTACTGCGTCGAATAAAAGAGTGTTTTCATCCATCCGGAACATGATAGCCAGCGTAGCCGCTGTCTTTAATTTGAACTATGTCAATTTTTACGGCTCATCGTTTCATCGAATATGGCCAATTAAAGGACCTCTAAACAATTGCTGTCATCAAAATTAGCAGGACGGGAATTTTGATGACTTATAGAGTTTGGTTTTGTTTGTCGAGAGAACTTCAATTTATCTGTTAAGCAATCCTGCGTTGGATTTCACATTTTAGTGGTGTTAATGCTGGTTCCTAAATAGACGAAATTTTCTTCAGTTTTCAACAGTGACGTTAGTCGCGAGTGCGACGACTGTTTGTTTGATGACAGGAGATATTTTCGTTTTTTTCACTACCAGACCCATTTTCTGTGCATCCTTGTCCAAATTTGATATCAATATCGTCGCTAAACATATATTTCTTTTAATTATAAGAATTCTCTACCAAAATTTGAGCAGCTCTTTAAGCTTATCTTTAAACATTCAATTTCTACATATTTTCTTCAGTTTTCGTTATGAGTATTAGATATTTTCGATTTGACTGTTGTGAAATTTTTTTCTATTTTTATCACGTTTTTTCATAAGCAATTTTATGTTATATGCAATTTGCTCTTTCAAGCAAAAATATTTGCGCGAACTCAAGTGTAAAGTTCATGAAAATTAATTACATTGATTTTAGCAACATTAAATGTACCTAAAAGTGAATATTTAACATCCTTCCTCATTAACATGCTTCTAGTCGATCTACCACCATGGCGTATACGCAACATTCAAGTAGATCACAAATCATGCATGTACATATGTATGTGTGCATTTATAAGAAGTTAAAAACTTTCAAAGAAATAATTTGCACAAGTTCCTAATCAACTAAGCATGCTTATTTATTTATGTACTCACTCAAGAAATTTCACATGTAGCCTCAGGTGTCAATGCTGCGAGCAAGCGGTTTAAGAAGACAGGACTGCTGCACGTGGCAAAAATAAAGGTACTAACACCCGGAAGCAGCTCGTGAGAATATGAGTGATGCGTATGTAAGAAAGTATCGGTGAAAGGTGAAGAAATCATAAATTTAAAATGCAGCAGTTGAACGAGTGGAAAGTAACTTGTGAGCTGCAAAATTCAATAAAGTAAATTTTCAGACAAATTTTGGCAATTGAGTACTTGTTTGAGTGCGTATATGATTTGAGAGTGCATATATATTTTATATATTGTTGGTTTTCATTTCTTACTGAAGTAATTAGAAGACTTTGAGCTTGCTATAAATAAATTACTAATGAGTTTGTCAGAAAATTTATGAATATTGATGATTTTTTATTTAGGGTGAAGCAGCTTTTGGTTATTTTTATAATTTATTTAGACAAATATTATTTATGTGAGTTGATGACTGTTGCATATGTATCTGGTTTTGTTCTCAGATTTTTTTTCTAATAAAAAAAAATATGCAAAAAAAATTTATTTCAAAAAATTTATTTAAAAATTTTCTATTTCAAAAATTTTTAATTTTAAATTTATTTAAAAAATTTTTTTGTATTATTTTTGGGCCATATTTTTATTTCAAAAATTTTTTATTTCAAAATGTTTTTTTTTCAAAATTTTTTTTTTTTCAAAAATTTTTTTATCTCAAACAATTTAATTATTTTTTAGGCCATGTTTATTTCAATTATTTCAAAATTTTCCAAAAAATTTGTTCAAAAAAAATTTTATTTCAAATTTGTTAAGAATTGTTTTTTTAATTTTTTAGGCCATTTTTTTTATTTAAATTTCTTTTTTTCAAACATTTTTTTATCTCAAAAAATTTAATTATTTTTAGGCCATTTTATTACTGTCCATTTTATTTCAAATTTTTTTTTCGTTCAAGTACAAAATGAAATTTTTTTTTTAAATAAAGATCTTTACCCATGTATGGATCTAAGATAATAACATATGTCTCATAATTTTCATAGATTTTCAATAAATAACGCACTTGTCATTTAGTACAAACCTTTAAGCAATAAAGAAATAGCTCAAGGTCATAATCAACACAAATTTATAGGCTTCTGGCACGAAATGTGTGAATAGGCTTAAGATAAACAAAAATAAATTACTGAAACATAAACAAAATCACGGAAGAGCAATAAAAGTGAGAAATAAAATATAAAAAAAAGTCATAAATAATTACAGAAAAGCCTCCCACATAATTTCAGTGTGAAAAAAATATTTTGGCGACATTTCTGACAAATCAATACAATTCTTTGTTACAACCAAATTTTCGATATACAAAAATCATTTCATTCTAAAAATACACCAGATCAACTTTGACTTAAAAAACGCTGGATTGAAACCGATTCTCATATCTCTCCATATTCTCATTGGCAAAGTTAGAAGTTCAGAATAATCCGTAAAATACTCGCTCATGTATACAATATCCTTCGAAGAATATCACAAACTAAACTCTCTTGAATTGATTAATTTATTTCTCTGCTAAAAAGTCCGCAATATTTTATTCTAAATATAATTCCCATTACTGTTCTACATTTTGGTCTGCCAGTATTGCACATCTCATTTAGTACCTGTCAACTTGTCACTTGTGTCTACCAATCAATTCAACAATGGCTACTTAACCTTTATTTTTCCTTCTTTATTTCAGCGCTTTTATTCTGTCATGTTTTTATTCATTTCATTCCCATCGGCCAAGAGTATAAAACGAAATTATTTATAGCCCATTTTATTACTGTCCATTATAGACATTAATAGCAGTTTTGTGGCAACAAATAAAACATATTGTTCGGCTGACAAAGGTGTCTGCAGACATGTTGTTGGCAAACACTCATCTTGGCAGTCAAGTAGGCGTGCTTAATCAATCGATAACAATGCTGCTTTTTTGGAGGAATATGTGTACTTACATTTTTATAAAGGAAAGACAAAAGTGTGACCGTGTTCAAGATCTGTATATACTACATAGTAAACCTTGTCATAAATATTAATATTAATTTATTTTATTAATAAAATAAATATTTAATAAATATTTGAAGATTTATTTTAATAGTTGACTTATAAATATTTCCAATACATTACAAATATACTGGTTTTTTAAACTGTGCGCTCAAACCGATTCATAATTTTTCGATTAATTTTTCTAAAATCGGTGCATTATTTTTATTTTCGTGTGAAATTTGATCTCAATTAGCATGTGTGTGTGTAACTACCAAAGCGGTTTGTAGGTCGTATGGCCGGTTGCGCTGTTCCACTTCCAGCAGGCAACTGCTTTTGGCTGCAACTCTTTTCTCGATCTGGTTTGCAAATCTCGTAACCATAGATGTGAATTACGGCCGCAACGCAAGTACGCTCGGTCTTCCTCTATTTTTGAGGTAGCCCAAGACAACATTTCTTACTACTCCTTTGTCCGGTTGGACTACGAACTAAGTCTTTCATGGATTTTCATCGCCGCCATTTAGGTTGCTTCTGCCTCCTTAAAGGTTTTGTGCTAAGTCTAGCTTTTTTCGCCGACAAGACATCCCCCGGAAAATATCGTAAATCTTCTTCTTCCGTAGTGGTGACGCTTTCAACTATATGTAAACCTAAGTCTTCAAGGACTGTACCGACATAGAACCTTTGGCATCTTTGGAGAGTGTACGGAAGCTTCTTCTTCCGTAGTGTTGACGTTTTAAACGATATCTAAGTTTGAGCCTTCATGGACTATAAGACCGGTACGGGACATAGCAATGACAGAATATTCCCTACTTGAGAGGCGTTAGCAAAGCATTTTAGCAAGAAGAGGAAGATAGATATTTATATCTGTCTTAGCTGGATGTCGTCTGCTCGCATAACCAAGAACTGCTACTAGAAATAGATGCGAAGCCGTGACATTGGCAGCAGCAACGTTCTTTACACAGTCAGCATCCGCGAGGGGGATATAGCCTAGAGATTTTTTGTTGACTAGTATGAGATTTGAGGCGGGAAAACCACACTACTTCTAGCAACACAAGAAGGAGTAGAAACAAGCCATGCAGATAAAAACACACCAAGCATTTATACACAACAGTAAAAAAGGGTTAGCAGCACAGGACTGCGACAGCGTCCAGTCCCGGCAACAGACTCAGCAGTGAGTCGGTCCTCTGGCACGTTTTGGTACCCTGAATGCGGTCTGTTAAGAGTGAGATTGGTAGTGAGTTAATCCTCTGACCGACTCAACCCTTAACATTGCGGTCGCCAACATAGTTTCCTGTGGTCCGGGGCTTTGCATGGCGAAAGAGTTATCGTAAGCAAATTATTCAACGAAGTCGGGGAGCGGCAGTGACATGGCGGTGGCAAGGAATGAATGTTTCGCAGTGAGCCGATCCTCTGGGAGGCATTTCAGTCTTTACCGTATGAAGGCTGGAGGTCATGCATGAGGTGGGTAGTGAGTCGATCCTCTGACCTACTCCGCGTTTGGCATCGCGGCTTTTGTCACTGAAAATAAGAAAATAAAATTAAGTACGATTTGTAGAGAGCCTCATAGTTTACAAATCGATTGTAATGAACGCTGGACACGGTGAGTATATTTCAGCGCACAACAAGAAGCAGGGGCAGCAAAATGTTTTTTAAACTCTTTTGGCGCATATTTTTAGTTGTGTATATATATTACTTATAAGCTCGATTTTGTTTCAACTAAATTTCATATATAATAATCTTCTAGAAAGCAGAGAGTTCAGTAAGCCTATCGCCGTACATTAAATCTTAATATCCCAGACAAAATTTCGGCAGATATTTTTTATAATCATTTTTTCGGAGTTGGTCTTTTTGTTAGCTGTTACTTGATTAATACTAAGTGTGGTTTGCCATTTCATAATGAACATACATACTTCGAAACATGTGGGGTGAATGGTCCCAAAGCGAGATGACCACCGATCCCACTTTTCACTCGAAATTTTCGTTTTTTGATGAGGCTCACTTTTGGTTGAATGGGCACGTTGATATACAAAATTGTCGTATTAGGAGTAATGAAAAACCACCAGCCATTGGTGAGCCAATGGAAAAATGGGAGCATGTCGATGTAGACGATTTTTTATTTCAAAAAGATGGCGCTATATGCCGTGCAGCCAACGAAACAAACAATTAAATGAAGGAAACTTCAACTCGCTCGGCTTAAACCGCTTAAGTGGTGTCTTTGCCAGTAAATAAAAAGAAATTTTTGGTCAGTGCATTACCAGCTGTCCTGGGCCAAGGGCGTTGGTGCCATGATCGTGCAAGTTAACAACGCTGGACAATGTTTTGTGGATGATGTGAAGTCGGCTGTCTGTACAGATAAGCTCAGGACGATTGACGCCTTGGAAGAGAATATATGATGAATATGCTTTATAAAAAGTTTCACTTTTAAAATATTATTTTATGAAAATATTCTAGTATCGTTAACAAGAAATATTTGTCTTCATATGCAAAAAAACTTTTGCTAAATGCTCAAAGTACAAAAAGGCTTTAACTAGTAACATAATATTTTAAGAATTATTACGATAAAAAATTTAAGTAGAACATCTGCCAGCTTTTGTAAAAATTTACATAAATTCTTTACTCCAATCTAAAGTACTGCAGTCTCAACTAAAACCAGCTACCATCATTACACCATTGAAGCCATACGCTCAATTAAGAAACGCACTACGAAAATTTATAGTTTAACTTGACAGCATTTGCGTTATGGCCACTAACACGCACTCTTAAGCTTCCGAGCAGCTGCTTATCAGCGTTAGCGCTGTGCTTTACTTAAGTCTGCTGTGCTGAGCCAGTTTGCGGAAGCTGCAAGTTGCTTAAATTTTAAATAATTGCACTTGAATGGCTTGCGAACGCTACGGCAATTAGTTATGTAATATTTACGGTTGAAAGTTCCGTAAAACCAACTTGTACGACTTCGCATTGCGCACTAATTGACCGAGATGGATGTGGGCGTAAAACGGCAGCTGGAAATTAAGCGTACTTTTGCAAGTAATTAATTGAGTTTTTGCTGCGTATTATTGCATATTTTATTGTGCCAACAGCTGCCGTTTTACATTTGTCGCTTATGAAGATTAAGTGCTAATAAATTACTGCATTAGCGCCTAATGCTATGCAACGACGTTTTATATGTGCCTTAAGCGCTATGGTTGATTGCAAAAAGTGTGTGTTGTTGTTGAGTAAAGTGTTTTTGGCGATAGATAAAATTTATTTCAAAATGTAATTTGAAGCGGATTCAACTCAGTCTCGATATTTATTGCAATTTAATGGCTTTTAAAGTGTTATGGGAAATTGAGATATATTATATTCAAATATTGGAAAATATTAAGGGTTATAAATAAACGTATTTCAGTCAGATATATTTATTATATGGATATTATTTGTTATTACTAGATCGCCAATATATGTATACTTTTGATAACTCAAATGTAGGTTAGGGCGGTTTCAGGTTGTTTGGTAAAAATTTGGCTAGAATTGTATTATTTTAATTGTTGCAATATATTGAATAAATACTCAAATTATTTCCTTATTTGCACTCATTATTAGAATCTCGAAATAAAATCCAGGACTTATCCAAGTGTTGTACGATGAAATTTAAAGATTATCACATTATTAGTAATGAAAACTTGAACCACTGCGTCGCAGAGGTTATTCGTAGTCGCCATTCAAAGATTGTTGGTTAGAGTTAGCACCAAGCTACTTAATCATCAGACTTGTTTGGGTCGGATAACCATAGGAATTGCTGACACCGGTGTGGGAATGATCCAACACATTCCATCGGCATCTTGTGTTCTAGCACTCAATTAATTGACCTCGCGTGGTCTTAACAGGAAAGCAAGGTTGCGGAACTTTAATCCGCTGACGTAACTACCGGTTAAATATTACGTTATGGGAGAAACAGGACATTTAAGTCTGCTCTATTGTACTGACTGATGGACGCCTAATCTATTGAAAAAGTCTCAGTTTTGTCATTATGAATGCTGACCCTTCGCTAACAGCTTTTCATTTATCAGCCGACTGATACATGAGTGTCGTTAAATTATCGATAGTAAAACTTTAAAGTTAGCTTCTAAAGCATCTATGTCCACTAAGTATTTGGGTCAGATAAAAATCTAGGTTCCCATGTCGTCTGTCGATCCACGAGCGGATGTTCAGTACAAGTCGTTGGGTTTAGCGCCCTTTGGATGAGGATTACCACCGCTACTGCCTCATTTTGATGCTCTTGTTCCTCTCCTCAGTTTTTGCAGATACTATTTTAGACGCCGATAGCTGATATAATCGCTCGAGTTCATCTGCCTGGATGACAATGGGTGACATACTGGCTAGTACTTCAGCAGCATCGGTTGATTTAGACCGGAAAGCACTTATTACTCGAGCTGTAGAAAGCCTATCCACTGCAGTTAACGGAACTCATTACTTTCGCTATTAAAAATCGCCTCCACTGGTCATCATTCTCTATAGAGCATTATAAATTTTATTTGCTTTACCGGAAGTATACGCTAGGTGTTCATTAAATTTTAATTTGAAATCCAATATTACTCTCAGATACTGTGAAATAATCTCGCACTCCCCTATGGTAAGCTCCATTCGTTCTTCTACCTTTCTGGTGCTTATGAGTAAAACTTCTAGTTTATGCTCCGCCAGTTTCAGACTCACAGAAGAGAACCATTTGCGAAGACCATTTAAGCATTCATTGCATTTATTTCTTAGGTCGACTTCTCAGCATCTCGTCAAACATGCGGTTTCATAATAGTGGGCCGTGGGATACTCCACTCGAGATAGAGTAGTTCTTGGTGCCTTCTACCGTATCAAAAATCAGCCTCTCTCTTTAAAATAACTCATTATAATGCTTATGAGGCTGTGCGTCTGCAAGATTCTTTTGATTTAGAGTAGCACGCAAGAGATCTACTGAAGTATTTCTCCTTCGCCTTGCTGAAAGGCATGCAGTAAGCCAAAAATCGTATCGGACGCAAGTTGACAAAGTTGTATGGAGGAAGGTAAAGTGGAAACATCCAGACACTTTTTTCCAGATTTTGTAAGACTGACGTTGAAAAAAATTTCCGCAGTCATATCTTCGGCGAAGGACAAATATACGGATGTATTAACCACCTCAATAAATGTGCCTCAAAACGCTTTGTTGATTTTTTGTTTTGTTCAATACTAAAGGGGTAGTATTGGCGATCTTGGCTATCCAAATGTGATCCATATTCGGATCGACCTCTTAATATAAACATACCTGATCAAAGTTAGAAGACGTTAGACCAGTCAAAAGCCCCCTAAAAATACCTCATATTGACAATTTATTCTGGGAATAAAATTGTGAAATAAACAAGTTTTCCATACAAGAACTTGAGTTTGATCGGTCCATTTGCAAGACAGCTTGCTATAGTGGTCCGATAATAGCGATTCTGCCGAATAAGCAGATATCTGAGGAAGAAAAAGACAGATGCAAAATTTCAAACCGATATTTCAAAAATCAGGAACTCACGTATGTACAGATGGGGGAAAGTTGAACGTGATTGAAACGGCTCAGCTCATCAGGCTAATCATTAACATATACAGTACTTTGTATGGTCTCCAACGCTTTTTTTTTTAGAAATCTATAGAGTTAAAATGTTTTCATAATACTGAAAGTTACTCAAATCAAAAAAAGGACGATTTTTGGAAAATCGTAAGCAGTAACTCTTTAAGTATACTCAATATCGCTATTATTTCATTTGCTTTCTTTTCTTTCATTGAAAACATAAATATTAGTGTGCTCTAGCAATAATCGTTTATATTCCAAAAGGAAGTAGTAGGAAAAGAATTTTGAATGAAATTTAGAAAACTTAAAAGGTGATTATTGGGAAATCCTCAAGATGGCGCAAGGGATAAAAAATTTGAGAATTCAGTTTGCAGCTTTAAGCAGTATATGTATAGCCGAGTATACGGCTTGCAAATCAAACTAGTCTGAGAGCTTTCATCGACTATCACAACATTTTCAGTAAAAAAGTTATATAAACACTTTATAGTGGGTTGGCAATTATATGCGTCAGCAGTGACGTAAATTGTAAAAAAATTCATGAAATCATTGAATTGCGTGTGAGAAATAAATTACGATTACAGAAAAAGTCAAAAACAAAAATCGATGATGAAGTAGGGCAATTGAATGCTTACAAAAATTTTGTGTTTTTTAGGTTTTTTTTGTTTAGATATTTTATTTATGTATTTTTCTAGCTATTTTTCTAAGTATTTTTTTAGGTATAGATGAAAAGGACAAGTGAAAGCAACGAAGAAACGGAACTGATGAAAATTGCTACCAGCGCTAGCGAGTACCGACATGTGTTGTGCTAATGGGGGTGTACAGCAAAACGAGTGCCAAAAATATAAATGTATAGTATATGGCAAAAAAATGAAGACAGATCAAAATAGGTAAGGTGAAACAAAATTCCAACTAGAAGTCTTTTTTTGTCTCACAAAACGTTGGGAAAATCAAAAGTAAGAAAGCGAAGAAGCAAAAAGCCAAATGTGGCAATTGCCGTGGAGCACTAGACAGTCGGCCTGCAGCAGGTTGTAATTTGAGTAGCTGAAAGTGGGCAATAAAACGGCAGAAGAATAAAGAAATTGCTGTCTATAGCCTGAAGAAAAGTGCAAAATGCCATAGCGAGCAAGTGGTTGGACGGACAATTTAATTGGAAGGGCAGTGGGTCAAGCGCTATAAGAACTCTAGGCAGCGGGTATGAAAAAAGCTATAAGTTTGAGTGCAAGCGATAATTAAAGATGTGGAATTTACAAAGAATTAGTGTTGAAGCAGCAAAAAGTACGAAAATAGTTTTATGAAAGACAACGGAAGCGAATATATGGAAGAAAAAAATATACAAAACTCCTTAATGAAATTCGATAGCGTGCGGCACAAGAAAAAAACCGCGTCATATTAAATGGCAGCTGGCAAGAAAACTAAAGCAATAACAATAAAAAAACAGAACTAGCAACAACACTTAGTTGTATTAAAAGTGAGGCGAAGCAAGTTGACGGTGGCAGCATGTCAAACGGAAATTTGTGGCAACACGAAAGGCAAGTGTTGAAGAAAGACACAAAATGCTGAAGATTGACGCAGCGCAGCAAGCATAAAGCAAAAACAAAAATTTATTAATAAAAATCAGCTTTAAAAATACTATAACTTGCTTTGTGGCTTACTTCTTTCAACGCTGCTGCCTCCACTCACCCATATTTGTATGCAACAAATTTTTGCACGCGCAACGCTTGATAAAGTAGTAAGTATTCTGTGGCATGCTAGACATGCAAAGTTAGCAAGCGGATGTTTTTGCGCCTTTGCTTTGGCATCAACAATTTTGCGCCACATACAAACTACACTCTGCACGGGGCAACGGGGCGTATACGTAATAGAGCAATTTGGGCGTTTTGTTGGTCGTTCGCTTACAAATTGTAGGTTTACCCTTTTCCGGTTGCCAGTTGGCCTAATGGCTGTAGATTTGCGTGTCTATTTTTTAGTGCCATTCGCCTTTTTTTTAAATATTTCTTTTTCTTCTTTTTAATTTTGCAAAGTGCATGATTTAGCGTTGGACTGCATTTATTTTGCTGCCGTCTGCTGAAAGGGGCTAAAGTGTTTGGCAGTTATTTGCAGCCCAACAAAATTAATAGCAGGTTTCAGTTTGCTTTATTGGGTTATGCGGACGTCTATCAAAAATAAAGAAAGATACGTTAGGTTTAGTCTGTTGAAGCTAAAATGAGCGCATGATTGAGGTTTGTATGAAAGAAAGTGTGAAATCGTAAGTGTTATTAAATTTTTTATAGACTTACTAAGAGCTGTATGGAATTTGGTTCAAATGAATGAACATTTTTAATAAAAAATGTATAAAAAATGTTAAATACGTTTGTTGAGAATTCAGATTTAAGAATTATTTAGTTCTTGTCTCATTTTACTAAAAAAAATTTTTCATTTAGCATATCGATTACATTAGTTGGAAATCTTTCTCTAAATTTTGTCTGGATTTATACACCTTAACCTGCTATATGCTCCCTCTCTCTGGTCTTTTAATGAAAACTGAGAGTTTTAAATACTTCCCGCTATATAAGCTTTAATTCGTTTTACAGCTGCTTTTCTTATAACCACTCCATGCATAACTAAATTTGAAAATGTAAGCGGCCAAGGGTTTGCATTCAACCGAATAAATTGTATTAGTTCTTTCTAGAAAAGTTATTTGTTATTTTCAAGTCGAATTAGAGTAGATTCTAAACTGATTTTTAATTGTACTGCTTATAATGTCGGTCTGTTGTGGTACCTAAAACTCCTACATAACTGATAGGAGATCCTCAGGAATCGACAAAGTGTTTTAAGTATATCACCTGTCGAGAAGTTTCATCCTCAGTCTTGAAAAAACCGGACAATGTTGTATAAAATGTACGGACCTCACCTCACCATTCTCCATACAAATTTCATCACTTGTTTCCGACAAGATTTTAGTCTGCGTATATTGAACAATGTCCATAAACCTCCTACAATTGCGAAAAGATGCAATTTGCTAAGGGCAAGTAGTTCAGTTCTACTCTAGGCCTAAAGAATATAGCAGTCACACAGAAGCGAGTCGTGAGATGTCTTTAGGTTCAGTACTCGAATGCAAGATGAAAATGAAGTCCTAACTCGTTCTCATTCCTATGTGAACAGGGACGAGATTTTCTTCACATCGGCTTCAAGATAACTTCCAGGACGTGGTGCATCCTCTGGTTCGAAACTGCCTGAACGAAATTTTGCTAGTAAAGTTTGGCATTGATTCAGTCAACATTTTTTCTCTGCATTTTTACTTTTGTGTAGAAAAAGAGCTAAATTTTGCCTAGAATGGTGTTTCTTTTTTCATCTTCACTAAGACGCCAAACAAAAATTATTCCAAAAAATTTAAGAAATTTGTTTACAAATAAGTTTATTATATCAGCTGTTCAAGTATGAAGTTGCCAAGGAAAAAAATCAAATTTTTGTATTCAAACGAAATTACTTAGTGGCTCAATCGTTCGCCATACATCCAAGATCCCGATGAGTGCCACTTTTGAACACATTCAAGCTTTTTAGCGGCAGTGTTAAAATGTTTCCTATACAAGAGTTTCACTTCTTTTTCAACTTGTATTACAACTGCATGGTTCGATATCGGCGGTTTCGACATACGTCGGTAGCCTTTTACATTTCGGGATTAGAGATCAAAAAAAATTTAATTATCAAAAATTGCTTTACTGTTTTTCAAAGTATTCTCCAGTCAGATCTGTACATTTTTGCAAGCGTTTGCCGCCTGATTGATGTTTCTCCAAAATATGTGCAAAGCATTAATCGCCTTTTCAGGTGTCGAAAAATGATGACCTATTAATTTATATGTTTTTTCATAAAAAGCTAAAACTGAATTAAGTTCATCGATGTACTGTTGCTGATTTAAGGGGTTATATAGACTTGTATGGGTTGGAAAAATCGATATTTTTTATTCCATTTTCTTAAAGTACATCCTTTTAGGATTATTTCATTCAAATTTCATAGAGATCTGTGCATTTGAGCTTAAGTTACAGCTGTCAACAGCGAGTTTCTCCCATTGCCGGTTATCTCAAAATGTTGTTTATTAAAAAGTACCGTTGCGGTAAGCAAGGTTTCTCAAGAACCATATGACCTATCGATGTAATTTTTTCCTGGCTACTTGAAAACTACAATATCTCATACTTGAACGAAGGATTTCTTATTTGAATTCTTATTTGAAAAAAGAGTTTTTTTGGGAATAAAAAACTGAATTTTTATACCCACAAAAATCGCCATTTGCGTAAAAATGTTTATTTCGCCAAATTCTTCATTCACGTACGGCGTTATTTGATTGCAGTTGAACCATCACCTACTTATCATGCTCACCGCAAGGCGTGTAAGAAAAAAAGTACATACATATATCGGCACAACAGCTGTACTGCCAACAAATGGGCACATTTTTCACTGAATAATTAAATTTAACATCTTTAAACATATATAAACGTATCAACAGCGTTCAGTTATTTAAAAAAAATCCCCTCTTTGCAGTGTACTACTGTGCCCAAAAAATAAGGTGACATTTGAAGGATTTGGAGAATAATTTTTTTTATGTTGGTAGTACTGTCAGCCACATTTATGTCAAATTTCATGTCAAAATATTGATTAGTGTTTGATATACGTGTCGTTTAGTGAGCTGCTAAAAGTGCGTTTTTTGCGAAGCCGAAATTTGTTGAGCAAAGAATTTGCATTAAATTTTGTTTACGGAATCAACTTTTTGCTGCGGATACGTTGAGGATGGTGCAGAAAGCTTTTGGTGATGAGGCTATGTCTAAAAAAAATGTTTACAAGTGGTATAGTGAATTCCAAGCCGGCCGTGAACGTGTCGAAGACGAAGAGCGTCCAGGGCGACCATCAACCTCAACCGACGAAGCTCACGTTCAACAAATCAAAGACTTGGTGTTGAAAAACCGACGATTAACAATTAGAGTCCTTGTTGATCAAGCATATCGAAAGGCTCAGCCAATACCATTTTGAAGGATGTTTTGGGCCTTAAGCGCCTCAAATCTCGACTGGTACCTAAAACATTGAATTTTTTGGAAAAAAGGCGTCGCGTTGAAGTGTGTGAAACGATGTTTGGCGACTACCAGGGTGTCATGAAACGCATTATAACTGGCGATGAGACTTGGATCTATGCTTCCGACCCCGAAACAACCGATCAATCGAGCGAATATCCTGCCAAAAGAGAGCCGAGACCAAAAAAATCGCGTCAAAGTCGCTCAAAAATCAAGGTCATGTTGACTGTTTTCTTCGATTATCGTCAAACAGTCAACAAGGAATATTATTTGAACGTTATGCGTCGTTTGCGTAACGCTATCCGCCTAAAAAGGCTGGAATTGTGGAAAGACAATTCTTGGTTTTTACACCACGATAATGCACCATCCCATACTGCCCTCGTAATTCCTGATCATTTCGCCAAAAACTCAACCCATATCGTTCCGCAATCACCGTATTCACCTGATCTGGCGCCGTGCGACTTCTGGCTGTTCACCAAGCTCAAAAGACCGCTCCGGGGACACCGTTTTTATACGATAGAGGAGATTCAAGCCGCAGCGAAGACGGAACTGAAGGCCATCCCGGAAAGTGACTACAACCAGTGTTTCGAAGATTGGAAAATCCGTTGACATAAGTGCATTGCATAGGGAGGGGATTACTTTGAAGGGGATGAAATTGATTTGGAAGAATAAAGAAAGAATTTTCAAAATAAATACAATGTCACCTTATTTTTTGGGCACAGTGTATATAGCCCCTTAATCCACGTCGAAAGTTGTAAAAGATAATCGCGGAAAATATTCGCGATTTAACTTAATTTTTTGGTCGAGCAGAGTATTTGAAGTTACTGTAAACAACACAAATGGCGCTCGTATGTCAAAACGTTCAAAGCATTTAGACAAAAAAAATAACAATATAGTTGGGAATTGTCAGATTGCAACACTAGGGTTGCCGAATTCCGAAATATAAACGATGCGATATACTATATACTTCGGCTGGTGTTAGCAGTTTTTTTGTAGAGAAAAGCACGTCTGTATAATTTCAGATCTAATTCTGATCATTTATATATATATTTTATAAGGTCTCGCCGATTTCTCCTAGGTGTTGACCCGTGATAAATTTAATATACTACTCTGTTCAGAGTAAAGTTATGATCTTTCCATTGGTGGCATATTACTCTTGAGCAATATGCTGGTAGCTCCCTACTCAAATACAAGCGTCCTGCATCAATAGAAGTATACATTTTGCTGTCAGCTTAATAAATTATGTCTAAGTTCTTTAATGTATGTACTATTCTAATATTTATAGAGTATGTGTACATATGCATATGTACTTACATGTATATATATATGTCTGTATGTATGCGTGGCTTTATTAAAAATAATTTGCTGCCGCATACCATGTAATTTTGTAATTAAAATGTCTGCAAAAACGATTTTAATTTTTAATGTTTTCATATTATTACAGTGGCTACGAGAGCAACATAAACGCTACAACAACCGCACAACAACGACAACAACAACAAATAGTAATATACATGCAAACAATGTAATAATGTCAACGCTTGCAGCAACAGCGCAAATGCCAGGAGTCGCCAAGTCAAAGACACTTGTGGGAAATGTGGCAAGCAATGCTACAACGGCAACAACAACAACAACAACAACAACAACGACGATAATAACAGCAAGGACAACAAGAGTTACGACAAAATTAAGCAATCAAGATAATCACAATGAGTATGTCGCTGCCAACGCCGCTGATGCGAAGTATTTAAGGCACGCAACGCTGGGAAATTTTAATCAACAAAACGAGCAGCGCCCTGCCAGGCTGGTGAGCTGCAACAGCAACAACAATACACGCGGCACATGCAGCTGTTGCGGTGGAGAACAGCGCCAGCAGCAACAACACCAACAACAGTTGAGGCTAAGCACAGAGATGAACGATGTCAACAGCATGTGCGGCATAGCAGCAACAGCAACAACGCCGGCTGTAATGTTGCACGAAATGAATGATGTCAGCCGCTGCCAGCGCATTTTAAGTAACAATAATTCATGCTGCCGCGCTGATAACTACATTAAATGGAATTATGAGCGCCAGGCTTTAGAAAGTGATAATGAAAGCGCGCCCTACACACGCTTGCATAAGCAGCCAGTGCGCTACCACACGCGGCGCGCCACCACTGTTTGCACAACGCCCAGAGTGGGCGCTTTATCGGCGCCGGAAATTTCAACACGCGTGTCAGCGTTACCCGCGGCGCTCGATAGCAGGCAGGCAAATGGTACAAAAACACGCACAATCGCGCAACAGCAGCACTTGGCCCTAAAGGCACCAGTACTTATCGCTGAGCCGGGTTTAAAGAGCGCATCCGGCTCAAAAAGCACGAACAGTTTGGGTGCTGCAAGTGACGCGCTTGCTGTGGAGGGTCGCGTGTGCAAACCCATAATGTGCAACAAAAAGCGCCACCTTAATGCGCGCAGTGGCAAACATAGAAGAAAGCATTGCAAGCGCAAGCGGCGCTGCCACTCGCCGACCAACAGCGTCCGAACGGAAATGGCTGAAACAAAAGGCGCGGTGAAAACGCGCGCGATTAGGTGCGCGACAAAAAGTCCAAAAGCTCTGAATTCGGGCGTATTGACGTCATTTCTTTTGAATTCCACTTTGCTGGCATTGTGCAATGCCACCGCCGCCACGGCGCTCTCTGCAGTGGCGGCAACACTCGGCGAAACTATTAATAGTTCCATGGGCACTGATGCGTCCCCATCAGCGCCCGCTGCCAACATGGTTGGGAGTGCGTATGAAAACGTCAGCGCTGCTAACGGTAATGGCAGTCATGGTGGCAGTCAAATAGTTTTCCCCAATGGCGGCACTAGTGATATTAGTTTTAATGACAGCGACAATTTGCTGGACGAAGATGATCGCGAATATATTTTCGACCGCACCGATGTGCGCATCATTTTTATAACGCTGTATACGCTAGTGTTTTGTTGCTGCTTTTTCGGTGAGTGTTACAATTATAGCTTTAGTTATAGTTATAGTTAGTATTCAGTTAGTGGAAATTATAAACATTTAATTTTGTTCAATATAGTTTTTAATTTTAGGTGATTTCGTTTAAATTTGTATGGTCAAAGTTAAGCTCACTAGTTTCTGCTGGCTCTTAAGTTATATTTTTATAAAGAAAATTTATATTTCTTCCTTTTGCGCAAAGGTCAGCCTGTCCCGCATAACATCATCTATCTGAGCCTGAGGCTTGGTTCGAAGTGCAAGTGAATTCATGTTTGAAGCTACTACAAAGAATAACAGAATATTTAAGACCTAAATGATGTTATATAAAGTCGGTCGTAGGAACCTTCTAAGCTATTTTAGTACTTTAAGGAAAAGCTATTCTGCATCTACATCTAAGTAAACACATGCGAAAATTTCTGAAGAACTCTTCTCGAACTCAAAGAGTACATAAGTTATTGACTTAAAAATCGAACTTTAGGCTTCTAAAGGTTATACTAACACTGAGAATGAAGTCAGAGTTGGAAACCTTATGATACGAGTTGGTGAAATTTGACCCTTTTCAAAATAAAAACTTCATTTCTTCTTCTTTACTGGCGCAGTTAGCGCTTACGCGGTTATAGCCGAGTTAACAACAGCGCGCGTGTCGTTTCTTCTTTTTTGCAATGTCGCGCTAATTGGAAATTCTTAGCGAAGCCAGCTCCTTCTCCAGCGCGCCTTCAAACGGATGTTCTTTGGCTACCTAGAGAATACCTCGGCTAACACCGGAAGTCGTGAGCTGCCTGAACCATTAGTAAAAGAATAGTTTCTGGCCACTCCCAAGTGAATGGTAATTAGGGAACTTTCCTCACTTGCGTGAACTTCTACACCTGACTCCATCCTCCATTCAAGGCCCTAGGTACCGAATATGTGGACACCAATATCTATAGTTGACTTTTGACCGAAAATATCGTGAGATATTTATCGAGCCATTACTTCCATGAGTACCCATATACCTAATATAAAGATTTTCTTCTATTGGAGTTATCTCAATGAAAATTAGAGAGTGTGTTTTATTCATAAGAGCGTATCTTTGTGCCTTAAATAGATTAATTGAGCGAAATCTTGACCAAACCCACATATAGCTAATATCAGCATTTTCGAACTTAATGAAACCCAGGCAGCATTTTTTTGGTATCAAACATGATAATAGTTAATAGATAAAATCGAGTCGACACTACTCGAACTTCAATATACTCGTACTACGTATGTATAATGATTTTCGTTTTTCTGACAAATCTCGTCACTATTAATGATTTGTTGAATATATCAGTCAGTGTATGAGTTATGTAGAGTATATGTATATAAAAAAATTGCTTGGACTCCGATCCTCTGTTTGATGTTTTACATCTTAAGATATTTTCCTGTCTTTGATTCCTGCAAGTTGCAAGAGTATAAAATGTTCGGTTGCACCCGAACTTAGCTCTTTCCTTCTTGTGGTATATGTAATTGGTAATGTATTTAACTATCAATTATTGCATATATAGTATGGATATATGAGTTTACGTAATAGGTCACTGCATGCAAATCTACCAACCATGCATTTAAATTACTCATATGAGAAGCTCTGCTATTTAACCGGAAATTATAGTTCATGACTGTTAATTACAGTTTTTTTAAGATACTGTAAGAGATTACCATCTGACGACTAAACGAGCAGCACTTCGAAAACACATCAACATAATACCGCAAACAATGCTGTGGGAGGCAACAACAAGCATAAATAAATACTAATAGTTTGCAAGTAAATACACAAGGCATTCAAAAGCATTAGATGCATTGCTGTGCTTGCGCATATTTATTAAGCAAGCAAAAGGCTTACAGAGCTGCATTGTTATGTGCAAATATCTACATGTTTATATGTATGTTGGTACATAACTGTATGTGCTCGCTACCCCAGTAGTCGGCTATGCGCTGCTTGTAATTATCCTGCTAAATTACAGCCATGCTCTGTGGCACTAATCATTTCTGTGCGTAGCCTTTATGTCCTTTCAGACACTGACTCACTCATACACATATATACACGCACACAGCCATGCTTATATTTCCCACAAAGTGCACTTGGTACAACAATGTGTTAACTGATACAAACATTTAACGGTACAATGTGCTCACCAATGCACTTAACTGTAAGTGCATACACAAATGTTTGTCTATATGTATGAGTAAGAGTGTGTGTGTGGGCGTTTACGCCTGATATGCAGGTAGTTACATGATAATTTGCCAGACCCATACACCCACACTGGTTGAACTGTTGGCCAACGGAAATATCAATTATTTACTTTTGGATGTGTGGATCGTGTATAAATATTAGGGTGTCCGTTAATTATCCAAGTTAGGATGGGTTAGTTGATATGACTGATCCCTCTGCCTGGCAGCGGATCACATTTACACTAACCACCTCAGTGTTTTTGAAGCCAGACGGAAAACTTCTGTAGTTGAATATCAGCTATCGGCGAAACTCCCTGATCTATGGTAAGTATTTCCGCTATTTCTCCTCGATGTCTAAAATTATGAAATTCGAGACTGTTTCGCCTTGAATTCGAGGAGTAAGTGTTGAGCTGACTCATTCTTTTCTAAACAGCTAATGTTGCTGAATTGAACTGTGTCCAGTTAAAAGCTCTATAACCAATGAAAGATGATTGCTGAATGCGAAAAGTTCGCTAGACCTCTTACGATGTATTCTGGGCAAGACAGATCTTGCGCATCTATAGCCGTAGGTTTATGGTCAACTAACACTTTCCCAGCTAGACTGAGACCCAAAAGTCCAGCAGGGGTCCACAAGAATCCAACGGAACTCCTTCGCAGTTATTTAGACTCAAGTCCTAGCAGGTTCGTCAGCCAAAAGTCAAGCAGGGATCCATAAGAAGCCGACGGAACTCCTATTCCTTCCATCTCGCAGTTATTGAGACTCAAGTCTTAAGTCCTAGCAGGTTCGTCAGCCTTGTAGTTTCCTGAAATACTGCTGCTAATTAATAAATCCAGATCTAATGGAAAGTTGCCGATACTGGCTTTCTCCTTCAGCAAGTCTTTTCCTCCCATACTTCCTTCGAAGTTAAGCGAGCAACGAAACAATAACCAGTTATATGCTCAATGAGCCTGAGAACAAATTTCGCGGCCATTCGCCTTGCCGCTACACCCACCGGTGCTATGCGCAGCAGGGCGTTTAGCTGCATGATTGCTATGGTTCATAGTGCTCCACAATTACACCCGTCTTCTTAACTATGGTTTCATATAGTCAAGAAACTACCTTTGGTGAGAGTGCCACCTTTTGCCAATATCTTTTTTGCGGCAATGCCAGGTAATCGATGCCGTCCTTGCCATTTATTTGACGATGACTTTCCACGAGCGATTTCTGCCTAGGTTGAGCCCGAAGTACTTAGCCCTGTCAGCAGACCGAATCCGCGTTCCTTCCTTTGGTGGTAGATACTCCTGTGGAATTTTGCACTTCTTTGTGACCAAAGCCAGTTCGGTTTTGCTAGGGTTTATAGAGAGACCGTCTTCAACTGCCCAGTTGCTTACAATGCCAAGGTACTCGAGAGTTAGCTCATACATGGTATTAGATATTTTGCGTCAACCATGATAGCTTCGTCGTGGTAAATTACGCAGCAGTTGAATTATTCAATCATTTCTAGAAGATCATTGTCAACCATGATCCAGAGAAGTGGGATGCTCATTCCATTCCACCATGTTCGTTCTATACCAGAGAGGTTTGAAAATGAAATGCTTATGGTTCGATTCAATCCAAAACTTATTCAAAGCTCAAAGCTGAGGGCACAACAGATCTAAGGTCGCGGTGCATTCCTCATCTATAAATCTAATCTCTTCAAAGCTCTAATGACCGTTTCCGGCAAAACGTTGTTAAATGCCCCCTCGATATCGAAGAAGGTTCCCACTTCCAACTCCTTGTTTCTTATGGTTTTCTCGAGCCAGGTGACAAGAGTTTGCATGGCAGTGTCCACTGATCTACCTTTGCAATAGGCATGCTGTGTCCTTGAAAGTAGATTTCTCGGAATACTACCTCTCAAGTGCGAATCGATCAGTCTCTCTAACGTTTTTAATAAGAAAGAGGAGGTGAGTCTGAAATCCTTGACCGACACATGATCTTGTTTAAGTTAGGTTAGGTTAATCTGGTAGGCCAATAAGCCACCCATAGACGAGTTTGGTCCTTTGCGATACCAGATGAAGTTCATTTTCATAGTCCAAGAGGAGTAGTCATCGTTTAGGATGTTGTGTCGCCATCAGACAGTGAGTACTCCCATCACGCTCCTACAGTCTCTTCTATCGGTGTTCTTGTTTACATTCCATTATGTATTTTTAGTTCCAAGAACTGAAACTTCGGAGGTCGTATCAATTAAAAATAAAATGAACTTGGCAAACAACGGACACCCTAATGTATATACATTGGTGTATGTGAGTGCGGTCGTCTCCATAAGTACAAGCTTGTTTATGGCGATTGTGGGTTTCGTAATTAGTACAGGCGTGCAAAGCGACATAGCAAAAACAGCAACAATAACATCGTGGAAAAATATAAATGCATGGTTCGTCTGCGTTTGGAAGACAATTTAGTAGCAGGTAGCCATAAACTACAATGAAATACATTACGAATTGTGGCAAATAGCGGAAATGCGCGTCTCTCTTTGCAGTCATTCTCTCTCCCTTTCTCTTTCTCTCTAAAGCGGCGCGCTTAATGAACTATGCAAAATTTACCAGCGCAAAATGCTATAATTGTACCGGGGAAGCACCCACCGATGTGCCATTAATTGCTTTTGTAATGAAGGTGTGTGGTTGTGTGCGTGCGCCTATAAATTTACAGCGAATTACGCATTTGACTTACAGAGCGACCGCAACACCAGCTGCTTTGGCTCTATGTCTGGTGTCTAATGTTAGTTTGCGGTCTCCCTGCTCCACTGCTCTGCATCCTACTTTCACTTGACTGCCTGACGGGGCGGACGTCTGTTGTCTGCCTGTGTGGGTACCATCACAACTGGCAGCTGTTGATTGCCCGCAATGCGTTGATGTGGTTAGCAGCTAGAATTTACTGGCTGATTTGGTGTAATGCAGCTATCATAACGATTTAAGTGTGATTGTGCCTTGCTGAGTGTCGACAAATTGTCTAAAACTGTTTAGTGGCACCTGTAAATTATTAATGCCACGTCTTGAGAGTTGCTGGCGAGTTCTCTAGCAGTAGCCACTATGTCAAGTCAAAAGCATTGAAAAGTTCCAAAGGTAGATTGAGTCGTAGTAACACAATATCGATTGTAGATCTATCGGTGGATCCTGAAAGCCGACCAGAAAGCAATCCAGCTTCAATATATATAATCTTTCCTAGTTCACTATGGATTTGGTGTTGTTGTGTAAAAGTTTAACCAGATCCTGTGTGGTGGAATTTAGGTAAACTGTCATAAGGAAAAGGTTTTTAGATAAATGTATTTCAACCAGCATGCAAAGAAATGTTTAGTCTTGTGAGTCTTGTTTGGTTCGTCGGCATTGGTTCTGCATAAGTGGGAGTTTAACCTGCTACCATATTCAGAATTTCGGAAACCCGAATCGTATGCTTCCAAAGACGGCTCGGCGATCTAACCCTCTTAGGATCTTCTTCTTTTATGCCCTGGTGTTAACTTTCTAGTCTGTAGACTTGAAGTCGGATATTCCTTTCGAATAATTTCCAATCCGATACTGGGCCGGTACTATAGGACCTTACCTATAGTTATACGAAGTTTGTTCAAAAAGTATCGCGAATTTTGTATTTCTTAAGAAAGAGTTTTTTCATGAATATCTATTTTGTATCCTTCAAAGTAATCAACCCCAGGTATACTGTATTTCTGCCAGCGTTTTTCCTCATTCTCAAAGCACTTAAGACGTAGTTTTTTGTGACCTTATTTAGCTCTTCCTTCGATACAGTTTCTAACTCCTCAATCGTAGCTTAGTTTTTTAAAGGGATTCTGCAGTTTTGGCAGCAAAAGAAGTCAAAGTGGACCAAGTGTGAAGAATACGGTGGCTGCGTCACTATTAATGTGTTGTTTTTGACCAAATGATCGCGCACAAGCAACGATACTTATCATGGTGCAAAAGCCAATTTTTGTTCTATTGACCGCACAACCTTTTGAAAAGGACTCAAAAGCAAAACCTTCATATTTGACTTAACTTGGCGCGCTTTTTACGGTCTTGACCGAACTTGCCAGCATATGTAAGGAATATGAGTACGAACATAACCCAATAAAACAATCGAAACTCGAATAGATTTAAACTTTCGAAGTTCAAAACTCCCGACTTCGCTTAAAGGTATAACGTTCTTTACAAACAGTTCACTTCTTTGGCAGGTTCTATCCTTTGCATAGAATATTTTGGGGTTCATCGAGCCTAAGCCAATAAATTTGTGTCAAGTGATATCCATGGATGCAACTCTACTTCGGTGGCAGTTAAACTTCGTGTAAAAAAAAATTTTGGAGAAGCTGCTCTACAGCTTATCCTCTTGAGAATTGGTCACTGTCTCAGTGTTACCTAACTATTCTCGGTTTTTCGCATTGATGTCACTACAACTCTCATTATATGGCTAGGTCACTCTCAAGCTCAAGTTTTTTTGTCTTTCAAGTTACGACATCTGAGTATTTCCCAATGGTGGCTCCATCTGGTAGCGATATCAATGTTTCCCACATCAGCCATATAAGATATCAGCCCATAAGGTAAAGAAGTACCGTTCGACAGCACGAGACAGATTTTTTAGGGATTTTAATTCTTTTTTGATTGACACCACACTGAAATAGCATTATCCATCCTCTTTGAATTATTCTTCTTAGACAGTGAGTATGGATCGACGGAATCTATAAAACAGACACCTAAAAAAGATTCGGAATAGTGACAGTGAAAACTATAGTAAATGAGACTTCATAGCGTGAAACTGCAAGACCTTTAGTATATCAGTAGTTACCCAAAGAAATTGGATCAATGCATGGTTCAAATATATAATTTTTGTTTATAGCGATTAGTATTAACAGTTTTTCCAGGTTTTAGCAGCTTATGATATACCACACCCTTTTGATTCCGTCAAACACAGAGTAGTGCCTTCTTACCTTAATCGATCTGTTTTTGCAGCTGCTAATAATGGTTGTTCCGTCTTAACCCTTGATATTCTCCGCTTAGGATTCTTAAAATAAATTAATTTTTCAACGCCAGTGACAATCCAATGCAAAACTCGATTTTCTTTCATGTCTTTCAAGTAAAATTACACAATTCGGTTTTCTTGGTTTTCCATTCGTCCTTCCATCAATTCATGTTGCAGCCATTTTTCACATTCTTGGATCTTTCCCATAGCTTTCAAAAGGTTTGACATTAATTGTTGTGCAACATTAAATTTTGCTGCCATTTGCTTTTTACTCAAAGTATCATCTTCATCCAATATTGCTTACAGTTCAATGCCTTCAACCTTTTTTGGTGGTCTTCCACGTTCTTCATTTTTCATATCAAAATCATTATCTCTGTACCATTGAGCTATATTCCTTCTGTTGGAGCATGATTACCATATGCCTTGGCAAGCGTTCTATGCGATTTTTCTGCAATGGAAACGAAAAAATAACGCTTTCCGCAAATCATCACTTTTCGGTACAAAATTTGACATTTTGAACACAATGAAAACATATGATGCTGCTAGTTCAGTAACTGCAGGGTTATTGAGTATGTTTGACAGATGTCATGCCAATCAAACAGAAAAACAAATCAATTTTATAACAAATGTTCACTACCAGCAAATTTGTATCTTAACGCTCACTTTATACCGTTGTATTTAGTTAAAAGCTAAAATTTGCTTCGAATGAATATTTTTAAAGCTTCAGCGCCTAAAGATACTAAGTTGTGTTAAGCTGTTTTGTCAACTTTTCAAAAATTTATAAACATCGTGTTACCAAATTAATGAGTTTATTAAAAAATTATGAAAATTTGGAACTTTTATTTGCTGTCATTGCACGATTAGGACTCGTTATCTGCGATTGACAACCATTTGCCAATTTGTTTACAATACGACGTTTGAAGCATTGGCAAAAATTTCGAGAAAAATCTTCGCTTCGGCAATAATTCAATTGTCTAGCAGTATTTGCTTGCTAGACATATTTCTACGAATCCTGAATATTTTAGCAATTTTTTCTTTTATTTTTTTAATACATACAAACACATATATAAGAAAGTATATGTCATATATTTGGCCAGCTTTGCCAATCAGTTTATTAACCGTTATCACGAACAATAAGTGTTGAATTTTAAATTGTTTACACTTTACACTTCAATGGCTTTGAACAGGGCTTGTAAATGCCTATGTTTATACACTTACGTTTAATATACTACTACATATCGTCACCACCTAAAAAGCAAAATAACATAACATCACTTTTCATAAGTTTAAAGGCGATGTAAAAACGATATAATGGAAAGCACTCATATTGTAACAAAATTTGAGTATGGGTTATAAAGTGGGTATATATTGGTTATATATTGGTTATGTGTTAGTTATATGTTGGTTATATATTGGTTATTTGTTGGTTATATGTTGGTTATATATTGGTTATATTTGACAGCGGATGCTGAAACTTTTATGCTACGTATACGTAATATGATGTAGTGAATCGTAAGCAATAAAAACTCAATTTCGTTTATTTTGGTTTTGCGATGTTTTGCATTTTAGATGACAATACATATTTGTAATTGGGTAAAGTGCCTCAAGTTGTTTGCAATAAAAATGGCAAAACCAAATATTTGTTATGGCGTAATATACACACATTTATACTTTATATAATATGTATGAAAATACTAGGGTGGTTAAAAATACGATAATTTTTATGTTTTATACGCTGAAAAATTGCTTGGCGGTCGACTCAAAAAATTTTCTCTATGTGACAGAGTTTCCTAAGTATTAATATTAAGGCACTTAGGATGGTCCTATGGAAGGTAATAATTCAAATGTACTTAGGAAGGCCGTCCGAAAGGTATTTTAATATTAAAATACTGAGAAAGGTCCTCCCTTTTCAGTTTCTTATTATACCCTGTACAGGGTATATTAAGTTTGTCAAAAAGTTTGTAACACCCAGAAGAAAGCGTCGGAGACCCTTATAAAGTATATATATAAATGATCAGTATGTCGAGCTGAGTCGATTTAGCCATGTCCGTCTGTCTGTCCGTCTGTCCGTCTGTCCGTCTGTCTGTCTGTCTGTATATATACGAACTAGTCCCTCAGGTTTTAAGATATCGTTTTGAACTTTTGCAAACGTCATTTTCTCTTCAAGAAGCTGCTCATTTGTCGGAACGGCCGATATCGGACCATTATAACATAAAGCTGCCATACAAACTGAACGATCGGGAAAAAGTTTTTGTATGGAAAAATTTTGCATTTGACAAGATTTATTCACGAAATTCGGTAGAGGTTATTTGCTAAAGCCACACTGTAATCTCCGAAGAAATTGATCAGATAGGTTGACTATAGCATATAGCTTCCATACAAACTGAACACATAGTTACTAACAGAAATGCACCTGTGAAGGGTATTTAGCTTCGGTGCAACCGAAGTTAACGTTTTTTCTTGTTTTTTTATTATTTGAAAGTATGATTCATAGCTGCTTTTGAGTTATTTCAACATAATATCTCCTCTCTTGTATCTGTAGGAAATTTAAATCTCTACAAAAATGATGAAAGAACCGAAGCCTCACCATTCAAAATTTATTAAAGGTATCATAATAATGATTTTTTTTTTGTTAACGATTTGTAGATAATGTCATGTCAATGGCTTCTTAAAATAACAAAAGTCTAACCTTCAATAACTTTTGTACGATGGGGTTTAAAGGCAATTTTTCATAGTACAAAATAAAAAAAAAATTTAATATTTTTAACCCACCCTAGTATATATATAGATGTGTCACATATAAACACAATTGGACATAATTCAGCCTTTGCTGCTGCTTTTTGCTTTCCTTCAGCTCTCAACAAGTGAAATCTGTGCTAAGCATTTTACGGTATAAATATATATATAAATTTATAAATATATATAAACATATATAAATGTATAATAAATACCTATATGCCGCCAGTAAATTGCCGAAAAATATTAAAAGTCCATAAAGGGTTAACTGAGCTGACTTTTGTATTTTCTAAAGGTGCTCACAAACTGTAAAGGATCAACTGTTAAAGTGCCTTAAAACCACTCATGTGCATGCACATACACTCACCAATACATATAAGTGTTTCTAATACCTCGTAATAAGAAATTGCTGCAGAGTGTGAAACACATAATTTAATTTTATATTTATTCTGTCTGATTTTTTGGGTTCGCTTAACAACCTGTTAGCTGTGGATTTACCTCTGTCATGTTTTAAATACATACCGATTTCGTTGAATAATTTATGTATTGAAAAGGGTTCGGTTATGGTGATTAGAGTGACAAGTAGTTGAATTGTTGTGATATTAAATATCCTTGTCACGAATGTTAATTGTGTGCGGACTTGTCTGTGTGTTGAAAACGGCTGCCTTGTTAATATTGTATATGCGAGACAAATTCTAGACATTGCCAGTAAAGTATTTTTAATTTTGGCGCAGACTTCTTAGAAACATGTGAAATTTATGCAAGTTTAAGGTTACAGGATTTGGTTTTGCATTTTAATAAATAAAATTTATCGGGAAGAATATAGTTTTCTTTCAATATTTTCTAGGTCTGTGGCCTTCAGCTCCTTTAATGAAATTTGTTTTATCTCTTCTCTGGTTGATCGATGGTATTTATTGCTTTTTTGATTTTAAATTCGGTCCCAATCTTGACTCGATTGCTTGGTTTTGTCATCGTGTAAAATCCATGAACTGTTCTTTCACAATTCCGGCCGGTCTAATAGTACTCCTTACTGACCGTTTGTTCTCCGGAACAAATTCATGATGCACCAAACCACGAATATCGAAAAAAAAACAGTCACAGCGTGTTTTGTTTTGGTTTCGGCTCGTTATTCCCTCCATTCCGATAAATTTTGACTTGTTTGCATGTAAAATTCATAAACTCATATCTAATCGGTAGTTATAAGGTTCTCCATGAATGCGGGATCAGAATTCGCACGATCAAGCATGTCCAAAGAGACTTTGTTACGATACTCTTTTTGAAAAAAAAAAATCAGCTTTATCAAGATGAGTCAAGCAAAATGGCGTTTCATATCCAAGATATCCACCAAAATCATTCCAACGGTCTCGCGGGAGATGTCGAACTCTCTTGTCAGCTCTCTAACATTTGTCTGATGATTTTCAAGTACCATATTCTTAATTTTTTTACTGTTTCCATCAGTTGAAAAGGTCAAAGGTCGTCCAGAACCTTAACGTTCTCTCGACCGTCTTTGAAGGCTTTGCAGCACTTATAAGCTTGTGTTTTTTATAAAACTGAATTACCGTAAGCCTTTTCCAATATTCGCAATGATTCCGCACACGAAATTTGGTGAGAAATACAAAATTTTAGACAAATTCTTTATTTGATTCTTTTATCCATTGTAAAAGTCGCAACGCAGTACTGTGGTTTACCGACCGAAGCAGCTGCTGTAAAAAACTGGTTGACAGATCGCGCTCATATATGGCATAGTAATTAAGGACAGTCCTACCAACTTAGCAAAATGTGTACATTTTTTTGAAATATCATACGCGGGGAATTTTGCTTAGGATTTCCAGGTGCTTTTTTGTCAGCCCAGCTGATCTTTTTGTGTTGGGTAATCCCGAAATATTTGAGAAAGCGATGGCCCTAACCTGTAAAAATGTGGAGCTGAATTTTATTATTGTCTTTCCTGTAAAAAGTAAGTGAGTTCGGGATCTCCACTCTGAACGGTTAGTGAGGTCATCCGCATACCAGAAAGTGAAACTGTTCCTATTCTCCTTTTCAAGCAAGCTCGATAAAAAACTTTCTTGAAGAGCGCTACAAGTGATGTGGTCAGTGATTTCTATATTTTCCACAGGCATCGCATATGGCATTTGCATTGCTTAGCTTATGACTTAACGAGGATGGCATGCTCCGGTTAATATTAATAAAAACTACAGAATTCATTGTGACAAAAAAGCATGCGGAATCCAAATCCTACATTTAAAGAATTTTATGTACTTTTATTTATTATTTTATTTACATATGACCTGTAAACAAATTTATAGACAGATCCCAGCCGTGGCCTACCACTATCATATTGGTCTAAACCTTTTAAGTATAACATATATTAAACCAATTATATCATCACCTAAAATGCAAAATAACGTAAAATCACTTTTCATTAGTTTACAGGCGAAGGAAAAACAATATAATAGAAACCATTCATATTGAAACAAAATTTGAGTTTTGATTATGAAACGGTTATAAAATGGTTATAAAACAATTATATTTTGGTTCTATCTGACAGCGGAAGCCGAAAATTTCATGCTCCATATAAGTGATATGATATAGTGATGCGCAAGCAATAAAAAACTCAATTTCGTTTTATTTTATAATACATTATTTTGCATTTTTGCATGTGACGATATGTAAGTACACGGCCATTGCGTATACGTAATATATGTATATTTGAAATTTCAATTAAAACCATTCGGCCTCATCACGTTCTTCAGTGGCAAAATCAATATCGATTTATGCAGATTAATACCATATTTCGTTATTTTATTAACTTAGCTTAACTACGCTCAAATATTTATTCAATTTAAATTAATTGCCAAAATTTACTACCGCTAATTTCTAAAATGTTAGTGGCAGCTCAGCTACACTTGCTACTTGTAATAATAACGATGCCTAGCAAGCGACTGTGACTAAGGGATATTACCATACACATTTAATAGCGTACATTTTCATATTTACATTAATTAATAAAACGATTTTTAATTATATTTTTGCCTGTCAATAACGATAAAGCTTTGGCGGCGCGCTGTGGGCAAGCTAATACGATATGCATTAAACAGGATTGCCAACTGTGCTATTGTGTATGGTACTAAAATAAAAATGCAGTAAAAAACATTACATTCTAGCTAATAAAAGTCGAGTGCATGACAAAGCGGAATTTAAGTTTACAGTTGGTTATGTAATAATATTTTTGTTTGATATTGTATTCAATATAACCTGAACAGGGTGCGAATTAGTCGCGTAGTTTTTTAGATGTCGGGCTGAAATTTGACATAAGTTCTTTTCTGTCCAAAAGGCGGCTCATTTGTTGGTCCGGACGATATCGGAATTTTCTAACGTAGAGCTGTCATACAAACTGATACATCAAAATTAAGTTCTTGTATGGAAAAAATTTTTATTTGACGAGATATCTTCACCAAATTTGGTAGAGATTATTACGCAAGACATCGAAAATTTCTTAGAAGAAATTGTTTAAATCGGACAACTATAGCATATAGCTACCATACAAAGAGTACGATCAAAACTAAGCCTTTGAATGGAAAAGTTTTTTATTTGGCAATATCTCTTCACGAAATTTTACGTAGACTTTTGCTCAAAACAGTGCTACAATCTTAGAAGAAATTTTTCAGATCGAACCACTATAGCTCATAGCTGCCATACAAACTGATCAATCAAAATAAAGTCTTTGTATAAAAAACTTTTTTGTTTGCCGAAATACCTTCATCAAATTTCGCGGAGATTACTAGTCAAAGCAACGCGAGTTTTTTCCAAGAAATTTTTCAGATCGGATCACTGTAGCATATAGCCGCCATACAAACTGTACGATCAAAACCAAGTCTTTGTATGGAAAACTTTTTTATTATATAAGATATGGTCACCAAATTTTGCGTGATTTATCAACAAAAATTGCGGTATTATTTGTGAAGAAATTTTTTAGATCGAATCACTATAGCATATAGCTGCCGTACAAATTAACCCCTAAAAATCTATAAAATATCAAAATCAAAATTTTGTTTATCCTTTATGCTATAAGAAATGCTTATGTGCAGGGTATTATAGCTTCAATTCAACTGAAATTTTCTTCTTTTGTTTTTAATATTAATTTTTGGTTTAAAGAAATTAATTTTGTTATGACAGTTGCTGTTATTATCCACAGCATATTTTATTTATATAAATAAGTTTGTAGAAAGCATGTCATTAACTACGTCACCACCACTATTGTCCGCTTATCTCTAGTGCATTCGCATAACTAGCTTAATACTACGTGGTTATGATTATTTTCCACGCTTCATTGTCTCGCTAGTTAACCGCACACACCTACAATGCCGACTGCTGATATCCACCTCCGCTGGCGTTCAGCTTGTTGCTCATTTAATGCCTGGAAGTCGCATTGTTTGGCGGCTTTGTTCGCGGTTGCAAAATGGCCGCCAACTGCGGCAGGAGACGTTGTATTTGTCTCGTGTAATAAAAATTAAATGAATACAGACAGACAAAGAAACGAAATATGCTCTCTAGACAGACAATAGCCGATAATTATATTTGCGGTTGTGGAGCTAATTAACTTGTTTTAATGCAGCGAATTAGCCGTGAAGTGAATGAGCGTCAAGTGCATGGAGAGCAGCAATTATTCTTAAATTAATTGCATTAGTTTGGTTCTTTAGCAGATGGATCATAAATGAGTTTGGAGTAAAATGTGGTAAGGAGCGTGTTTTCAGCTTTGAGTAAGGAGCTTTCATTGAAGTTTATGAGAAATGTCAAACGAAATGCAGAGTATTTGTGGAGCAGTAAAAAATATAGACTGAAGAGAGTGCATCTAAATTTAGCGTCCACTTAACCTAAAAAAGTAGAGATTGCGCATTACCCTCATTATGTTCTATGGAGACTTTGTGTGATGTAGAGCTCTAACATAGAAAACCTTATAAGTGGTCTCTAGCTCTAGAGTGTTCAACAAGCGGCGCTCGTCAACATGTCTTGTGTACCAATGTCCACAAGATCATATTACATATCATATTGTGCTCATAGATATCGCTGGAAGGTATATGCTCGCGAAAGTTGCTATCAGACGGAGAATATGGTTTTCCAAATGAAAAGATATCTGAACATTCAGAAGTCCTGACACGCTTTGACTTTATACCTGATCTTTTGGATGATAAAGTTGCCAAATCTAACTCCAGCGGCTTTTTCTCTGCCCTTATAAATGCGAGGGAGGTTTGGATTAGTAGAAGTCGTTGAAATAGAGGGACAGTAAGCTTCTTTATCGATGGCTTGGCGGAAGCTTGGTGAAGGGATATATTTTGTCAGAAGCTTTCTATTAACTTCAGTTTCAGACTTCCGGACTATTGAGGTGAAGTTGCTGCCATTAAGGAAACGGTAGATTTACTGCTTCAAGGTGCAATTTTCTTCAGAAAAGTCACTGTCCACTATCTAGCAGGACAGCGATACGCAGCTCAAGGATAGAACTAAGTAACCGTGTCTTCAAGGCTGGTCTAGGAATTTGGCCAGCGCTGCGCTACCATAGGTTTATGCGCTGTGAAAAGAACTTTTTTGTCTCAAGATTGTTCGTAGGAGATCCAGTGACCTTCTCACGTTCAGTAAGGCTAGCATCTTCCTAGTTGCGGGGGTTCTAAGAGAGCATGCTTTAACGACATCCACGCTGTAAGGTTGATAATCTTATCGGACGATAGCTGCAGAAACTGTATGGAAGAAAACGAGTTGGAATCATCTCAACACTTCCTTCTTGATGGTCCCGAGATCAACGCTTAAATACTTGACAGCTCACACTACCAAATGTCCCACCAAAGTGATAGGAATAGAAATTAAACACCGGAACAAATTTTATTGGTTACAAGGTGATTTGCTGTCTTAAAAGTTCGAGTTCCAGGAGCTCAGCTTTAATGGTATCACAAAGGAGTGCCTACAGTAGTTCAAGTGCGGCTCTTGGATCAGCCAAAAAATCTAAACCGACCTAACCTACACCAAAAACTGTAGCTCACATCGATATTACTGTCGCTGCGACTGATTTGAGATTTATGAAGAGGTCGAACAAGTACTCCTAACCCCAAGAGTAACGTTATGAGAAATGCCTAATCGACATCTACAGTTCTAAACAAGAAAAAACTTCAACTTCGGTAGCACCGAAGTTCCTTTCACAAATAAAAAAGGTGAACATGATTACATCTTCACATCTTCTAGTTTGTATGTTTCCCACACAAGAACTTCTTTTATATGCTCTAGTGGTCCGATCACAAGAATTACTTCGGAGATCGTACTACTGCCTCAGGTAATTGATATCTCGCAAATAAAAAAGTTTTCCATACAAGAACTTGTGTTTGATCGTTCAGTTTGTATGACAGCTATAAGCTATAGTGGTCCGATATTGGTGATTCCGACAAATATATAGTTTACTGAGGCGAAAAGGATGTGTGCAACATTTGAGATTGATATCTCGAAAACTAACAGACTTAAGACTATACGCTAAAGCTTTCGCTAAAGCTTTTAAAAGCTTTTTAGGTTCCAACGATGACGTGAGATATTCGTTGATATTGAAATAGAATGAGGCAGTGTAAAGATATAAGTATATACATACTATTCTCAGCTAAAGCTTTTAAAAGCTCTTTAGAATCCAGCGATTTTGTGAGAGCTTCATTGATATTGAAATATAATCAGGCAGATATAACTGTATAAACATATATTCAGTCAAAGCTTTTAAAAGCTTATCTTTCCATAAAACCTCTAAAACGTTCGCTAAAGTTTTTAAAAGCTCTTTAGAATCTAGCGATCTCGTGAAAACTTCGTTGGTATTGAAATAAAATGAGGCGTATAAGGAAATATATACATACATTTATTCAGCTAAAGCTTTTGAAAGCTTATCTTAAAAAGCTTTCCGTAAAGCCTCTAAAGAGCGGAAATATCTACTTTAAAATACAAAATATTCCTTTTCAATAGTATCTTTTTCCCCACAATAAAATATTATAAATGTATATACGTAGGTATGTGCATTCATGCCTCAAGTCAGCGCAGACGAGTCGCATAAATTTACTCAAGACAATTTGCAATTTTTATTTTTAGCTAAACTGAAAATCACCGTAAAATTGCTAACCGACCGTAGTCCAACAGTCAATAGAGTTGTGATTTTGCTCCTCCCTCCCTTCACAACTTGCCATTACCCACAATGGCATTATGTAATTTGCTAGCCACTGTTGGCTTCCCAGAAATAGTGAGCCATTGAACGTAAATGTGTGCCAGTGAGCTGTTAAGAGAGAGAGAGAGAGAGAGAGCAGTCCGGAGGATGCAAATTGAAGCGATAGAAAATGAAGTGAAAGAACGCCACTAAAGACAGAGTCAATTTATGCAAATTGTTGCAGTTTTTCTAGCACATGCTTCGCAAGTATACTCCTATAAGCATACTTGCTAGTTGTTGTTGTTGTGATGTACTTAACTTGCAGCCAACTGGCTGCTCCTGCTGCGCCATTGTGTCGTGCATCATTTTACCAAGCACCGAAGCGTTGGCTGACAGGGTCTGAAGATGGCTTCAAATCGCTCCGAACTATACAATTTTGCAGGCAATAAACGACGCCACAGCAACAATAGCAACAAGCGTTGCGGCAGTGTGTTGGATGAAAAAATTTGTTTGTCAAAGTATTTACGCAGAGCTTTTGGGGCAACATTTCTGCTGAATGCCATAAATTCGTCTGACAGCAGCGGCCAACGTAAAGTCAGCTTATGTTGCCGGCTTTAAAAAGTCAGCCAATACCAGCACATGGCAGCCCTGGAGAGTACGTGTAGACAACAATAACAAAAAATGAAATTGCAACAATATTTTCGAAAGTTAGAAAGTGAAGCCGGCACAAAAAAGAAAATTGTAAAGAAAAGAAATAAAAAAAAGGCTTGGAACATGAAAAGTGTCACAAAACTGCCGGCAAGTCTCGTGGGTCCATATTGGCTGGTCGGTCCTGTTAGTTATTGCTAAATTGACGAAAAAATTTCAAACAACTTTCAGTTTTCTTTTTTTTTGAAAATTTTGGTGCAGCTAAAATATATGGCTGTGCGTACGAAAGGGTCTTTTTTCTATGCCGGCGTTGCTGTTATAAATCAGTTAGAGTAGGCAGGCGTGACTAAACTGGCAACTCAGTGCTTTGCTCAGCTTGTTGTTGTTGTTTTTACACAGGCTAACGAATTAATTTGTGCTTTATGACCTTCATTTAACATGTGAGTATACTGGCTTTGGGTGTCCAAGCTCTGACCCTCTCTGAAAAAAATAAAATGAAACAAGATATAAAAAGTGAAGATTTTTTGCATCGACTGTTAGCTGAGTGATGCATTGCAGGCAGCCTGAGTGATTGATTGCCGTTAAGATAATTTAATGGCGGTATCTTAATAATTTTAAGTTGAAGATATGAAGCATGTTGGAGCACATCAGGGTTACCTATTTATCATATGTGACATCTTTACGGAAAGCTTCAGGTGTCAAAAAAATCAATTTTTTTTAGTTGATTCGGATGTTGTTTATTTTTAACAGCTGTTTCCCAGAAAACTAGTTTTCGCACGTTAGCTCCCTTTTCGTAGACCAGGTGACATATGATCATCTTTTTCCGCAGCTTCAGTAAAGTTAGTTGATAGACCTAATGGAAGGTAGAGCTAATAACTCATTTTTAAAGAAAAAACATAGAAACTTCAAATTTAATGGGAAGGAACATTCTTTAGTATTTATCTCTTAACCCTTCAAATGTCGGCCGCATCTACATCTGAAATGGTCCGTCCGTTGAGTCCAATCTCATATTCATTTGCTTCTTTGTTAGTTTGTTGTTATCTAGTATGGGGAAAAGTTCTGTGTCGATTTAGTAAGGGACGGACTCTTATGTTCCAAGCTAGATATATAAGTTTGAAATAGTGAGAAAAAGATACCTACTTACGGAATGATTTAAGATTTTGAGGGCTACTTGCTGTGATTCACACTGCCAAAGAGTTTGGTTAAGTCAAGGATTAACAGCATAGACCTGTCTAAAAGTCTAAGTATCAAGCCATATTACTCTCATCAATTGACTTTTCTCAGCGTTTTCTTTTACAACACCGAATATGTAACTTTGAGAGAGTGCGAAACCGTGTTCGCTCATCCGACTTTTCATTCTGAGTGGATTGTAGAGATCATAATTTTCTTATAAAACTGTATCATTATTGAAAAAAAGTTCAAACTCATAAATTGGCTGGTTGCATTAACTCGCAAACTATACTCAATGCCAAAAATGCAACCACTTGAAAAGAGAGGCACAAAAGTCTACACTTGAGCGCCTTCAGTGCACATAACTTTTCACAAAATTCGCATAACAATTGCTACTCCTTGCTCTACTCGCAGTTGTTTGCCCGTAATTAGTCGTCGTGAATATTATTTATGCATTTATTCAACTTGTTTTCCTTGCATTGTAAATAATTTGCTTTTGTGACAAGAATAAGTTTATAATTTCTCAAGAGTTTTTTAAGTGAGCCACAAGAGAGCCACGCAGTCAAGTCAAAGCCAAGGTTACGACAATGAAAGCGGCGACAAGTGAAAAACTTTCCGACTCACCGAGACTAAGATGGTTAATAAAATTTAATTGAAAAACTTTTGTCATTAAATGTTTATACCTGCTCGCCGCCATACAGACACATATACTTATATGTATATGTATATTTAGTAGTTACAGTTATATTTGGTTTGTGTGAGTTGGTGCATTTTCTTTCTGATTGTGGCTGCAATGGTTGCATTGCGACCAAATTTCAATGAATCCGTGCCTTCTCCTTCTTTTAAGAAAGGAAATGTCAGTAGTTGCGTACTTAAATATGCTGCAGTGCCGGCGCTTGGTCATATTCATTGCAATTGTAATTATGTAATAGCGAAAAATTTTAAAAGAATTCCTAATTATATTTCACTTTATTTTTAGTCGCCTTTTTTGCTGTTTTCCGCTTGGATTGTCAACTCTTTCGAATTGTTTACTGTCTTTACTAAGCTCGGTGGTGTTCCTCCTGGATTTAGGCGCACGTGCGCTCTTCTTCCGTCAGCATTTATTTTTCGTGTCGCTTAAGCCTTTTCGTTTGTTGCTAATACCCAAAGAGTTTTTTTGAAAGTCAACAAATGATTTTTTGATTACACAGAAATTTTGTGTGAAATATTTTGAACACATTTTAACAGATTTGTGGAAAGGGATTACTATATACCACAGTAATGAGGTGTTCACATACAAGTTAGTAAAAAAGAAAAGATATATATATAACAGAAAAGTGGCGAATCGCTGCCACCGTATGTATATCTTGCTTTTATTTGCGGTTCGCTGTTAAAAGCAATAGAGTTATGGCGTGCCAAGCAGCATGTTAATGTTATGTTAAAAACATGAAGCTGTTACTAATCGATGTAAAGGCACGTACAAGCACTTCTTACTTTAATAACAAGAAATTGTTAGAAGTGAGAAAGCTTAAGGCTAAGTGGGAGCCATAGGGAGTTCCTCGAAGTATCAATAAATTTTAAAAGCAAAAGAGTTAAGTACCAGGAATACGAGGAATTTCAAGTTGCTTTGTAACGTGTTTATGCCCTTGGAATTGCTTCTGAATTTAATACAGAGTTACAGCGTTAGTTGTAACTAGTAAATTGTTTGCTTCTGTGACGTCTTTGTGGCGAATTTTATGAAAAGGTCTTGGCATACATTCTTACAAAATCAAATCGACGTTAGAACTAAAACCACTTGACCCCCACAGTTGTCATATGTTCGGAAATTGGACTAAGCAACAACTCGAAAATGATCCGGATCTTCAGCGATGAGGCTGATTCTTCTCTTGAGGCTGATGGCTTCGTCAATAAGCAAAATATGCGTTATTGCCACTACAGCGAATATCAAAAGGGATTTATTGAAAACCAGGATCTCATAAAACAAACTTAAATTTACAAATCGCAATAAAATATATCTTTTTCTGAAGCGGATGGTTACGTGGTGATAGGGCACTTAGGCAACGTCAAGCGAAGGCTGGTTTTATGGACCGGCTGGTTTTTGTTATGCCGTGCGATTGGAGTTCGGCGCTGTACTATCAATATTTGGACCGTCTAAATGAAACAATCGCCCTGAAACGGCCAACGTTGGTCAATAGAAGTGGAGTTATGTTAATATATCAAAACATTGTCAGGCCAAGCATACCTAGCAGACAGTTTAATTGGCACGTTCTAACTTTATAGTTCAGTGCTGACGACAAATGAATGGTACCCATTTCTGTCTTTGGTACTAAGGTTCAAACCGCCCGGTATTGACAACAACAAATTCACACGTTCTTATCTATGGTTCTAAGATTCTAACCGCATTGTCCAGTGCTGACAACAGATCAATAGTACCTGTTTCTGTCTGTGGTGAATAATGTTGCTCTTGGAAAATTCGCTTGAAGGAAAATTTGTAAAAATAGACTACCAACAAGAATGAGAGTTTCTATGAAAGTGACATTTGAAATTAAATTATCTTCAAAATGGCAACAATTTGTCGGATGAAACCGTGAATTTTTCGAATCATACGATAGATCATCAATTTGTTGTGAAAATTATGGATTAATTTTCATTAGACCTTGCACTAATATAAACGATGTTATGATTTTGAATGTTCCTTCCTTCTAAAAAAAAGGAATTAATCTATTGAAATTGGAATTACAATTTAAGCCATTTACAAATCTATAAAGCAGTTTGTGGAATGAACTAATTTCAAGCATAAACTTCACTTTGGGTTTTGAACTTAACTAAATGATTTATTTAGCGGAGACATATACCTTTTTGGAAAGAAATGTAAATGAAATAATTTAGAATTTGTAATAATCAATAATTAGTTAGTTAGGCTAGCTAAATGGTAGTGATCCGATCTGAACAATTTCTGTAGCCAAATATGTGTACGTTCAGTTCTTTATGAACCTTCGAACTTTAGCTACTATGTTCGTAACCTAGAGGTGTATAATTGAAAGTTATATAACAAATATTTGCTGTTATAAGAAATGGGGCTATACATCTTTCTTCTCTTGATTAAAATGAGTCGAAAACCTAAAAACTGGGGTTATACAAATTTGATTCAAAAATACAACATTTTAATAATATGATTAGCTTCAGTATGCTTAATACCTAATTGTCATGTTCCTTAAAACATAGAATCATTTCGAAAGGGCAGTTAAATCAAATACACATATAATCTATTTTGCAGAGAATATGCTGAAATCACAGATGCAAGCGCTAATTTTAGTTTTTATGAACAGATGAGCACATTGATATATAAAATTTTGGTGAGATGAATAATGATTTACACACTCGTACATCATTGTGTTATAAATAAGCAAGATTTGTACAAAAACTGAACTTTTCTGTACTAGTTCGCAAATGAAATTATTTTTCCCTTTTATACATACTATATTAAAAAAAGATATGATTCACTGGAAGAGGTCTCGATAGTGAATATGGCAAAGTACCAAAACTAGTCTACGCGTGACTCATTGGCCTGCCAGACTAACCTAACCTATATTAACAAAAAATTTTATGTCTATATAATTTAACCAAAAGCTTACATTAAAACTTCATTTTCCTTTTATTTACAGGAAACTTACTTGTGATACTGGTTGTAACATTATCGCGGCGCTTGCGCTCAATAACGAATTTCTTCCTAGCAAACTTAGCTCTAGCCGACTTCTGTGTGGGTCTATTTTGTGTGATGCAAAATTTATCGATTTATCTTATAGATAGGTGAGTAAAAATTAATTTTTTAGACAACTATTTGTTTATATATATAGATTATTAAAGTTTCAGATAATTTATTATTTATACAATATATATATGTATATATATAGATATATCATATAGTTAGCTGAGTAAAGAATATTTTTTTAAAGTTAATTACTTGCTTTTATATATTAACAATAATTTTTTATAGCATGAAGGAAATTTTAATGAGCAAAAAGCTTACATAATTACGGCTTATGCATTTCACGCAGCAAAATAAATTTTTAATCGCGCGCCAACCAACTGCCGTTTAAAATAAATGTAAGGAAATGAGATATAAGATTGGCAAGTCAATCACGCTTGAATGAAGAAGTTAAAGATAAAATGCCACACATGTTAACATATGTATGTATGTGAATGCAACCGATAACACTTGAGTGGCTCAATTGCATTATGTTTACGGTAATAAATCAAGTGAAAGCGCAAGCAAACGTTAATAATGGCGCCAGCCGACGCAATGCCGTAATGAGCGAAGCCACAAAAGCATTTACACAATTCGTCAATAAATTTTAAACTTTTCACTGCATTCAAGCGCAGGAACAAAAGCCAAGTATTTGCAGCAAGTATGTGTGTGACTGTTTGTGTGCGGCATGCAAATGTTTGCAGAAATCGCGCGCGCTATTAAACGCACATACAGGTATATATACACATATGTACATTATGGGTGTACGTTTCGATTTAAATTTTTTTTTGCAGACTTCTAAATTTTAGTTATTGTTTTTGAAAATAAAATTTATCTTAAGCTAAGAAGCTGTTAATTTGTAATTTTCTAATGTATTTTACATGGGATTTCTTGATCTATTGCAATTCTTTTTTTTATCCAAAATTAATAAATCTACAACTTTATAAGTGAAATATTATTATAAAAAAATTTAATGTTCTTCAAAAAAGTTCTTAATAATTTTTTTCATAAAACCACTCCTTTCAAAGTTGTACGCAGTTAAAATTACCCATCAAATGTACTGAGCATTCATATATGTAAGTGCCTTATAAATTCTGTGTTACTCATACGACATGGTGTACCTGACGAATGCTCACCTACTCAATAACCAATAACCGAGTCTCCGTGCATTTGATGTTTAATTTTAATAAAGTTATACGCAGACTGAAAAGGAGTGTTTTTTTGGAAAAAATCATTAAGAACGTTTTTCTATGTTGCTTATACGACATGGTGTACTGCATGAATGCATAGTTCCTGAAGAAAAGATTCTCAAATAAACTGCGTATAACTTTTAATGGAGTTGTTTTATGAAAAAATCATGAAACACTTTTCTCTAGAGCGCTAAATTTTCTATTAGAATATCATATTTTTAAAGTTGTAGGTTTGCTTGCTTAATGTCAAATTTAAAAAATCCCATGCTATGTACTACTTAGAGAGAAGTCGGTCAGTTTGTATGGCAGCCATATGCTATAGTTATCCAATCTGAACAATTTCTGTAGATATTGTACCGTTTATACACGAAAATATGGGTGTCAAACTTGGTGAAGATATCTCGTCAAATGAAAAAGTTTTCCATACAAGCACGTAATTCGCTCCGTTCAGTTTGTATGGCAGCTATATGCTATAGTGATCCGATCTGATCAATATCTTCAAAAACTGCATTATAGCCTTGGATAATAACTCATGCCGAATTTCGTGAAGATATCTCGGTAAATAAAGAGTTTTCCATAGAATAATTTGATTTTTATAGTCCAGTTTGTATGGCAGCTATATGTTATAGCAGTCCGATCTAAGAAATTTATCAGGAGGTTATACCGTTGCTTCAAGAAATAAGTTTTGCAAAATTTGATGAAAATATCTTGATAAATGTAAAAGTTTTTCATATAAGCGCTTGGTTCCTGATCGTTCAGTTTGTATGACAGCTATAAGCTATAGTTGTTTGATAATGCCAGTTCCGACAAGTATGCATCTTCTTGGGGAGTTAAGGACGTATACATAATTTCAAATTGATATCTCTGACCTGAAATTAGATTTTAGATGATTTCGACTCAGCTCGTTATGCTGATAATTTATATGTACACACATTTTAAAGGGTCTCCGTTAACGTCATCTGAGTGTTACAAACATCGTGGCAAACTTAAAATAAGGCATAAAAAATCATCTCGAGAAGAACCTCAACCCTAATAAACATACATATCTACATATATGCATGTGTTGCATTTGTTTACTTAGCAAGCAATTGCCGTCTGTTGCCTGAGCTTTCAGCAGCGCCATTGCATGTGCGTGCACATTGATTTACTGTAAATTTGTTTGCGAAACGAGAAACCGAAAAATGAAAAATAAACTGCAAACTATCCATACACACATACCAATACACATATATACCATACAAACATGCACACACACACATCTATTCATGCCTGCATATTGGCCATGCATGTAAGCAGCACTGTTGTAATCAGCTTTAGCGCACAGTAACCGTGCGATTTGTTGTTGTTGTTTCTTTATTAATCGACTTGCTGAAGCTTCATTACGTCAAAGCAATGTTGGTTTAACAAAAATTGGCAAAAAAGTGAAAAAATATTTAATGCGCACACACAAAGAAAAGTTATGCCTTTTGCTGGCAAAGTGAAAAGTTTACGCCGCTTAATAGCGGGGGAAATGAGGCGAGTTTGAATTGTGCAAAAATCGAATATGCGTGCAGTTTTAAGTTTTCGCGCAAAGCCATAGTGGAACGAGTTAAATGTGTTTGCTGTGCATAATCAAGTATGCAGAGAGGTTCACTTACATATATGTATGTATGTACTTTATCTGAATGGGCAGTTGCTGTGGACCACGTTGTGTGCGCAGCCTTTTATCTTGTCTGTGGTGGCGCGAAGACTTGTGGCGAGTGACTTTTTTAATATTCAACGCTTGTGGTATGCATTGAATTTATTGAAACACGATTTGAGATTTCAAATAAAGCAAATTATTGGTGCTCGGCAAAAGTTGTGCTTTGCCTCTATGAGCTATCAAGCCAATAAAGTTTTGTGAAGTACTCGTATATGTTTAGTGGATGCCACTCGGAAAAGCGACACTGGCTAAGACGTTTGAACTTGTCCAACGAGTAGATCTCATATACATCTGTGTTGAACTATGAACAATGCCATTAATGGCACTGAATGCCCTTCTATACATAGACTCATACTTTAGCAGACATGTGTATTACTGGAAGCTCGCTGTAGACTGGTTACATGACATGAGTTCAAAATGGAATATTCTTAAACTCTCTCCTACTTTGACGGCATCCCTGAGAACTTAGATCACTGAGATGCAAAATCTTTTTTTCTGTTAGTTATCGACGAAATCGTATGAGAAATTGAAGTTTTTGTCTAGACTTCTCACAGGTCCCGTAACTGAATTCCATCTGGTAACGTAAAGGGCCAAAGTTGGTTTTAGCGTGGATGAGTAGCATACTAGGCTACCCTAACCTATCAAAGAAAGGTATGAGAGTGAGGCTGAACTTTCACTGAGCTTGAAAGTCGAGGCTCAGTGGAAATACTGGAAGTTTTATATTGGAACATAATCTAGTTTTAGGATGTGAGAAGCTCCATATCAAGCATAGTTTTAAGCTACCAAATAACTGTAGTGTTTTTCAAGAAAATGTGACGGCAGTTAAGAAAGCATTACATCGCTCTGAAATGCTGTTTCCTGCAGAGAGGTGAATATTCATGACAACAGAGCGGCCATACTGTCTTTGAACTAACGATTTGCTAAAAGCTAGATGAGGAGTGTTTTTCCTCACTATAACAAGATAAAGCTCTTTCGTTAACTGGTCATAGTGGTATCGCTGAAAACAGTAAAAACGAGCAAGAGAGGGCAACCTCGTCCCGATTACGACACATTCTGAACTAGATTGGACTCCGTAGTCCTTAAAATGGACCTCTGGATTTCGCGTGAGCTTAACAGGTGCTGGTCTGTAACCATCTCCTGTGGTTGAGAGTCCTTTCAGCTTTAGTGTGTACCGCGGGAAATCCACTGAACTGCATATTCTCAGCAAGGTTCATCTTTTTGCAATAGTAGAAGTTCTCACTGGACTTTGTCCAATCTTGTTGTTTTAAGGGATGCCTAATCCCCGTTAAGATGCCAAGTAGTCGTCGATGAAGGACGGAAGGATCAAGGAACGTGCTGTTTCGTGGGATCAGAGTAAAGGAGAGGGGTGTCAGATGGGTGGAGTTGGTGGGTCATGCAAAAGGGTGATCAATGCCATGCGAAGACTCATTGCACGCAGGACATGTATTGGAGGAGTTCGTTATGCTCCTTAACTGTGAGTATTAGGGCCTCACTATGCAGTTGTTCAATAGGAGACAGCCGATTACATTGTAAGTTCGCAACAACGTTTCTTTGTCCTTTCCCGTGTACTGCCGGCTAGCGACTTGAGGATTTTGTTGCGGCTCTTTGGTGATAATCGCGGTCATATGAGTAGTGAAGGAGCACAGACTGTCAAATTCACACCCATCAACTGCAATATTGAGATCAAGTCTGTACGCCTTCGTCTAGTTTGTAAATATGGTCGCTGTGATTTTAGTGGGGGAGAGTATTAAGTTCCGTGCAGATAGAAAGTGAGAAAGGTCGGAGAGATAGTCGTTTACCAAGATTTGTCCAATCTTGTCGGATGCTAATTGTTAAAGTTGTATGGAGGAAGTTAAGGTAGGAAGGTCCAGACATCGTTCATTGTTCAGTTTTTGCAAGCCCGAGGTTGAAAAAAACTGCTTGTGGATATCCATTAGTTACTTGTTAGTTAGTTAGTTACTAGTTAGTTGCTAGTTAGTTACTAGTTAGTTTTCAGTTAACATCAAAGACTTGCACCAAAGTTGGAAAAAGGTTGTTGGCCAAGTTACAAAAAGATTACTGTCGATATAAGAGAGCATTTGCTCTCGGCGTGCTAAGAATATTAGCCGAGTTTATTTCTATGTAGAAAATCTTGCATATATAAAGACCATAATCCACAAAAAAAAATCGAGTTAGAGAGATTTCGAGTTATGGATGGAAACTTGTATGAAAAATAGAAATAGAGGTCAAAAGTTCAATTGCCAATTCGAGAGTTCGAGTAATAGAAGTCGGTGTTAAGGAGGTTCAACCGTTTATAAAATATCAAAGCCTTAGAGTAATTATTTTTGAAAGCATTACAAATTCGTAGAGGCATTTAATTTTTCCTAAAAAAAAAACAAAATCATTATATTTTTGCTAAAAACTGCAATTTTCTCAATTGTCAAAAATGTTTGCCTTAAAAAATCAAAGTCTTTACATTTTTGCTAAACAGGGTAATTTTTTAGTTAGTCAAGAATATAATTATATTCAAAAACACTACTTTACAATTGGAAAATGCCACTGGAGGGAAACTGAAACTAAAAGAATGATCTAAAACTTAACATAAGTATTACAAAGTGCTTGATAAACTTAAATTTTATTCCCAGCTTTCTTCTATTAACTTTATTAGTTGACACGCTTGAGTACGCGCAGCTCATTGACAGTTAAGACACTGCTTACTACTGTGTACACTACAGCTCATTAATTCGAAATTAGCACCAAATGAGTATAAATCTTTGCATTGTTGAAAATCTTTACTTCCACTTGATTATTAACAAAACATTTGCACTTGCAACATGAGGTGTCAGAACTAATTTGATATGCCTGTCATGAATATTCAAACGACAAAGGCAGCGGCACACACGGGTATACAAGGGCACTTATGAGTATTTTCGGCTAAGTAATTGTGTGTGCGAACATTTTAACAAGCATTTCGCATTAAGAAAAAGTAACGATTGTGTGAGTGTAGGAATTTTGTGTCGTATTTTATATATACTAACTACCTTTATCTGCATAAATGCGTAATAACTCATGCGTGTAAATGTCGGTTTCATAATTTAATTTAACCCATATGTTACCCTTCAGACAAATGTAGACAGTTTTATCGCGCACACACATGTTCGCACAAATTATGAGTATATACGCGCTGCGGATATGTGTTATGTACGCTTATGAGCACAAATAAATCCACGCTCTACTTAAACAAAATTGGTGGCGGCGTGGCGTATAAGTAACACTTGTCATGGCGTTCAAGCGTATGATGCTTTCAAGGTAGCGGTTGAATGAGTCAAGTCAATGTTGATTATTGTAATAAATATAATATATTTTTGTAATAATTTATAAAGGGATTGGTGCGCATATGCTAAGTTATTGCTGGGATTTAATATGCATATGAAGAGTCATACTGATAGCCTTAATTTGTACAGCTTGACTTTAAAGTCAGTTTGAACTCAAATAATCGAAATTCGCTTAAATTATGAAAAGTTTGCAAGATTTTTAATTTAATAACGGAGTAGTGTAGAGTTTCGTATGAACTAATATTTATTGCATTTTATTGAGCAATTTTTCATGACTTTGAAAATTAGTGAACAAATTTTGGGTGATTGAACAATTTTGAAAAAAAAATAACTTTTATACACCAAACATGGTACAGTAAGTAGTCCAAAAAGTTCATAACAGCCAGTAGGAAATATTAGAGACCCTGTTTAATGTATTTAAAAGTGATCAGGGCGACAAGCTGAGTCGATTTAGCTTGTCTGTCTCTCCTTCTGTATGATATATACGCGAGAAAGTCTTTCAGTATTTGAGTTATGGATCTGAAATCATGTTTATGTCCTTCTTTACCAAAGAAGCTGCTTATAAGTTGGAACCACTGTTATCGCATCACTATAGCATATAGCTGCCATACAAACCGAGCGGTCAAACTCAAGTCTTTGTATTGAAAACTGTTTTAATTAGCAAGACATTTTCAGGAAATTTGGCAACAATCATTCTCTTAGGCAACGCTACAATTTCTGGAATTATTGTTAAGATCAGAACACTATAACATATAGCTGCCATACAAACTGACCGATACAAATCAAGATAAACATTGTTTTATACTCTTTAATGTTGTAAGTAAAGCAGTTGTGAAGGGTATATCACTTCCCTACAGTTAACATTTATTTTTTTGACCATTTTAATTCTTTTTTTCATCAAATTTTAGCCTTAAATCGTACAATGCCTACCCAAGAGACACGCTAACGCTCTCATATCCGTAATTCGGCCTTAATTTTCCTTTTCAACAAAAATTTATTTATTTTTCTGGTATTTTATATATGTATACTAATATAAATATGTTATATCTATGTTAAATATATTACTGGATTCGCTCATCACTTGCACCGCCTTGCAAATTCCATGAAATTTAGTCAATGAAGCATCAAGCGTTGAACTGTCCTTCGTGGCCATTAAAGCAAGCGGAAATCCCACACAAATTATAGCATTCCGCATAGTTAACTGCCTTACTGGTCATGTTTTCAAAGAATTTTATTGCTGCTAACTGTCTTAGCGACAGCACCACAGCTGCCATTATGTCGCACATGCGGTGATTTTCATGTGAAATCCAGAAAGCTTTTATTGCCTGAATGGCTTGTAATTATCGGAATGAGCCAAGTGAGGGCGGTGTATTATGTAATATATGCATATTAGGGTGCGTCAAGAAATTGGAAATTTTTTTTCGTTTTATGCTCGGAAAATTCGTTGGTGGAAACGTCAAACAATTTCTCTTGGTGTGAGTTCTAAATAATAATAATAAGCTCCTAAGCTTCCCAGTTTGCTATTGTTTCTTAATATTGGAGAGAAAAATCATAATTAGGGGATTCACAACTTGTCATAACCCATTGTAAAATCGACAAATAACTTGAGTCATATATATTCCAGCTTAATCGGAGACTTATATATAGGATATATATAGGTGCCTGCTCTGGCTAGTTCATCTGCTTCACAGTTAGCAGTAATATAACTATGTTCGGGCATCCAGTACAGTTTTATAGCGAATTATTATATGATGCTAGATCTACCAAGAGATTAACGCATTCTTTTACTATCTTTGAAACTCTAACAAACTTGAGTTAAATATTACCTGTATGTATGTATATGTAGTGTAAATGTATGCCTTGTCGTGAGCTGACTCTTTGTCGGAAGACGAAGGCCTTCTTTAACTGCTGTGATCTACACTTGGAAGGCAATAAAGTGGTGTGTTAGACGGAAGGAGATTTTGCTATCCAATTTTGTTGAAAAGATATTACCTACTATCTAGTTTGAACCCATCCATATAGGTGCTTATCCCTGCGTCGCTGTCCACCTCGCAAGCTGGTCGGGAATTGAACCATGAGAAAACGCTTCCGCTTGCGTTTAGAAGAAAGCATACAATTTCTCTATGGAAGTTCCCTTCTATAAATAGGACACAACTCTATCTCAAGCACCGCACCAAGAACCTTGGGGTAGTCTTGGACAGCAAATAACTGTAAAAGCACAACGTGGAAGAAATAGTGAGAAACTCCAATGGTGGCTCTTGAACTAGTACTTAACCTAATACACCTAATACACCTGCAGGCAATGTCAGAGTCAACATCTACGTAGACTGCCGCAGCCATTAAGGCTGTAACCTCGTATTGCATATCGGCCAACAGTATATTGGGAAGCAAAAGTTTTACCAGAAGTAAAAAACTTCACCTCCACTGAGTGCCAAGCCATTGGGAAACGCATGTATTGTCTAAACGACGATCTCGACAGAAGCAAGGTAAAGAAAATCTACACCCGATGGACCAAACTACGTGGGAAACGGTAGATCAGAAGTACACAAAATTCTTCTTGGTACTCGATAAAAGAGACTGTAGAAACATGATCGAAATGATAACTAGTTACGCTCTGGTGGCGACACACGCCCTCAAAATGGGGCTGACAGATCGATAGTGATGCCTTAGAGTCTGTTAAAATTCGCATCAAGCGCAGGCATCTAAAAAGATGACTGTGGAGTAGTTGGACCTAGTAACTGAACTCTATCTGATATCGCAAAGAACTAAAATTAGTCTATGTGTGGCTCATTGGCCTACCAGATTAACCTAACCGAACCTAATAAATGTGCAAAATAAGATTATAAAATGAGATAAAAATGTCAGTCGTTTTACCCACCCTAGTTTATATATGTACGTACATAGATTCGGAGGCAAATGAGCGTTATCATGTGTGGAGCATGTTTGCATACCACATACTATACATAGTATATATTTCAAGCGTGCTGTATGCATATGTATATATGTATACTTTAATACATCTATATTAAAATATACTTATTTACATAAGTTAATGTTTTGTTTAACGCTTCTACGTTTGGCGACAAGCAACTAAAGGAAGTAAATTTTGTGTCTATGTAAATATTTGATGACATAAGATTTATTGTTAGTAATTACTCAGGGAAATTAAAGAACTCATCACTCAGCTTGAGTTCATCAAAATACCACTTTATGCATTTGTCAAATATAATGGGTTGTCAAAAAAGTCTTGCGGTATTTTTATTGAATTTTTTATTTTTATTGAAATTGAAATGGATTTTTGATGACTCATGCCCAGCTCTTGGCCGATGCTACGGCTGCTACTATGCCGGTTTCTTTCGACCAATTCAGCGATTTTATCGCAATTTTCGACGACAGGCATTCCGGAGCGTGGCGCATCTTCGACCACCTCTACACCAGAACGAAAACGTTGAAACCATCGTTGTGTGGTGGAAATGGAAACTGTATCGGGTCCATAAACTGCACAAATTTTATTGGCGGCTTGAGATGCATTTTTGCCTTTATCGTTGTCGTACTGTAAAATATGCCGTATTTTCTCTTCATTTTGCTCCATGTTTGCGACGCTATAACTCACGAACGACTAAAAAGAAACGACAATCAATCAAACACGTGTCGTGAAATGAGCTTTCCAAAAGGTATAGCATGACCCGATGCAACGAATAAAACTAGTACTACGCGCTTTCAGCGCTAACTAGCGAAAATACCGCAAGACATTTTTGACAACCTAATATTTTGCTTGAAGAAAATCTCACTTGCCACCCATTACTGATTCTTTTTACATAATTCTACGTTTTCAAACTTTTCATATTAAATTTTATGTAAAAAAGAATTAACACTTTCGAGCGACAACTGTACTTTAAGTGCCATGAAACTCGAATTTCGATAAAACTCTTAAAGTTATGTCTCAGCAAAGAACTTTTCTCATAAAACACAGTTAATTCCCAAATAAAGTTTTCAAATACACACATAATAAATTTTAAGCTACCGTTATAACACAGAATCTTAGCAGTCCTTACACAAATTTTTGCATATAAACAGCTGTTTTTTATGGTTACTTTTAATATGCTCTTCACTGGCGCTGTCATTTCTTGGCTGGCTACTGATAAGCGCCTCAAGTACTTTGGCCTCTCATTATGACATCTCAAATATATATAGCATACATATATAATATGTATATATATACACAAAAATAAAAATATTTGCAAAATACTTAACATAATGGAAATCCCATCAAACATATACACACACACACGCACAAATACATGCATATAAACAGCAGCAGAAAAAAGTTATCTGCTTCAATAAATTTGCGCATAAATTTTCAGCTGAGCTTCAGTTAGCCCCCTGGCAGCTAGCGTTTACTTATTTCCTTTTGTCACTGCTGTCGGCACGTGTGTCGATCCGACACTTGTTTGGCAATTATGACACTAATCCGGCATTGGATTGTGTTTAAGTGAGCAGTGCGTCAGACATGTTGAGGCGCTAATGGCTCAAGTGAGTGGAAATAGTGTCACAAAAAAGCATGAAAAATATACTTATCCTTCTTATTTCCTTAACCGCGTTTTTTTTTGCAGCGGTTAATGAATTACAGCGATAAGCATTATTGTTGTAGGTTGCTGCTTAAGCGCTGTCAAGAAAAATTTTGCTTTCACAGAATAACATAATTAATATAGATAAGTCTGTCTGATTCCTTTTTCAGAATAATACCGTCTAATTTCTTACCGTTAAGCTGCCTTAAATATAGTAATTTTTACATTTAGTGGCTTTTAACACGAAATTATGAGCTGCTGTTACAGCATGTAAACCAAAACCATGAATTCAATATTTTCTTTTATTGTTTTTGCTCTTCACTTTTGCTAACGAGAGAGTGCAAAGAAAGAGAAGTTATTGGTTCATTTTATTAAAATAATCTTAAATATAAGGAATACGCTCTTGAAGCATTCCTGGATATTTCTGGAGCGTTCAACAACGTCTCTACGGAATCTATTCTGAATAACATTCAGCCAATAGGTATTGATCCTTCTATACAACGTTTGATCTATACAACGTTTTATTTCTGATTTGACCTCTAGACGTATAAGAGCAGAATAGAACGACGGTAAAATGACCAAGGAAGTGTGCAGAGGTACACCCCAAGGTGGAGTGCCATCTGCGCTTCTATGGACATTAGTAGTGAATAAACTGCAAAGGAAATTGAAAGGCAAAGCCCCTTAGATGTATGGCCACATGCATGGACGACATTGGTATTTGAATAACGGGTAGGTGCCTACAGACCATTAGCAGTATTATGACCACCACTCTCAAAACAGTCCAAAAATTGGCATCGCAAGCGGGCCTGGGGCTGTAGTGTTCAGATCTGAGCCCTTTGTTCGTAGATTGTACCATTGCATAAGACAATAATCTGTTTCGAATTTCTTGAACATAACTCGTCAAATGAAAGGGCTTTCCATACGGATTCGTTCTTTTTGTATGCAGATACTTATATGCAATAGTAATCCGATATTCACTTTTTCAACAAATGAGTAGTTTGCTGATGAGGGAAGCAAGGATGCAAAATTTCTAATCGCTACTGCAAGGCTGATGGTCGAGCGATTTGTTTGGCTCGGCATTCAACGTGACAGTAAGTAGTTTGCTAAGAACTGTATTAGATGCCAACGGAATAAAATCATCCGACACAACAGGAGTGTACTACAGGGCCGAGAGCTTCCCAGTCAACGATTCGGATACTCACATATCGACATAGTGGGCCCTAGGCTTTACTATTACCAAACATAATGGTGCCGGCAGTTGCTAAGGCCTTGTTTAGTGGCTGGATTGCGCGTTTTGGCATTTTCATCGACATCGCGTCTGACCTTAGAGAGCGCGTAGTTCCAGCAACTATTCCAATGCATTTCACATTTAAGAACAACACCGTACCACCCGCAATGCAAATACCTAATTTAGCGATGGCACCGCACATTTAAATTTTAGCTCCTCTGCCACAATGAGCAGTGGACGTCCTATCTACCAATTATGTTACAAGGTGCGTTCCAAAGTAAACAGGACTTTTGAATCCACTTTTTTTTTTTTTTTTTTTTTTTTACGAGGAGGAAGCATCGAAAGCCTGAACCCATGTCAGTGTGGAACTTTAATCCGAACTAAACCCCCACTGTCTTGTACCAAACCCCCCGATACCACCGTCAAGTATTACGTCAGGATGAAGCTTGAGTATTACTCAAACGTACACGATTGTCTAAATGCATTCAGTAACAAGCTGCATTTCGTGGCCCTACCTCGGTTTGTCTTATGCCCCCCTCGTACAGTGATTGTCACCAAAACCTTCTTGTCTGCTCCAGTCATAGTTTGTGTGTCGCGTCTTAGTTGTTCGTTGGAATTTGGAGTAGTCTTCTACGTTGTTGTTCTCCAGCTCTTTGTCGTTTCATGATTTTTGCTGCCACTTCGGACACGGCTTTCTTATCACTTATCTAGTGATTCTACCATTTGAGACACTAGGTTTTCTGGGGTTGGGTCTACCCCGAATGCGTTTCTCAAAGATTGCCTTTCTTCGTCGTATTTCGCACATAGGAAAATTGTGTGCTCCACATTCTCGATGATCTCGCCTCCGCAATAGTCGCATACATCGTTGTCTTCATGATTGAATCGCTTCAAATATGATTTGAAGCGCCCCTGGTGGCGTCATCTATATGTCGACTGGTGCGTTAAGATCTGCTATCTTTATCGATTGCCCAGTGAGATTTTGTCCATTTCATGACATTTCATTCATTGGAAGTGAAGTTATTGCGTTTTAAGTGTCAGTATGTTTATGCTATCGGTGCGAAAATGAGCTTCGAACAAAGAGCCAACATTAAGTATGAAACAAGTTTATGGCGATGATTGCCTATCCCGTAGCAACGGGCACGATTGGTTTCAACGCTTTCAAAGTGGGCGTGAAGGCATAAATGACGATCAACATGTGGGCCAATCAAAATCCGTGATCACCGGAAATTCCATCGAAACTGTGCGTGAATTCATCAAAAATCAGCCGAAATCATCACAGAAATTCATGGAAATGGAATTGAACATCTCCAAAACATCGATTTATGGCATTTGAACCAAACATTTGGGCTTACGAAAGGTGTGTGCACGGTTTGTTCCGCCAAAATTGACTGACGACCAAAAATTGCTCAGAATCCAATATTCGAAAGACGATTATTTGACCAAAAATCTGATTTTAACTATTAACCACTTCGTATCACCTGTCATGGCACCAAACGGCTTTTTTATTTTCGGAAAAATGCATTTGCCCATGAAAGGAAAGCGTTATGCAGACGTAGAGGTCATTCAAAAGGCTTGCACCGACATACTGGCGATCATACCGGCCAACAAGCTAAAACACTCGTTCGACATACTTTAGGACCGTGCAAAAAGCTGTATTGAAGCAAAAGGAGACTATTTTGAATAAAATAAATTGATTTTGCTGAAAAAATAATTTTTTCTGTCCAGTTTGTAATCCACCTTGTGCGGCTTAATTGGCATGGTATTCCATACCAGAGATTCCCTCATGAAGTTTTTACATTATTTAGATCAGAAGAATGTAGCATATAGCTGCCATATTAACTGAACTGTCAAAATCAACCAAAACCAAGAATACGTGTTTTGGCATATTTTCGTATATTTGTGAGCTATTGGTGACATTATTATGCCATTTCACTGCTAACAACATATTGAAAAGTATGCAAAATAAAGGGTCATGTAGAATATTAGCATATAAGTTGCCAAAAACTACATCCTAAACTTGATGTAAAAAATTTCTACACAGACAAATGCGAAAAGTCAATTTTCCGTGCACCAAGCATATCTCCAACGAATAGCAAAGAAAAAAGGAATTAAATATTTCGGAACAACTGACACAGCTGCCACATACGCCAAAAGCATTAAACGTTTTTGCTACAATTTCCACTGCAAACTACTTTCGTGCTTTCGTGTTATCTTGCGGCAGCACCGTACTTACTTGTACATAGTTGTTGCAACGGTGCACGGCACACCACAATTTCCTTCCTGGCTTAACCGCTTGCACTTGCATCAGTCACAGCTGTTGCCAGCAGCCAACACAATGGTAAGCCGTTGCCTTGCAACGCGCCGCGACGACACTGCAATTACGCATAATGAGTAATGTAAGCCAGCAGCAATGCAAAGCCAACAACAACTAGAACAACAAAATCATAAGATTTGCTAGTTTTTCGACGAAGCAGCTGCCGCAAATCCCATGTGGAAATCTCTCTTCTTCCACAGCGCGACAAATTCCTCTAAAATTTAATATCTTTTTTTTTGCGCGCAAAAAACTGTGAAATGTATGAAGCAGTTGCCTGCTGTCATTCACACACGCTGCTGCAGACGCGCTTGCATTCTCTGCATTTGTCGGAATTTATGTTAATTAAATGTTGCGTATACGCCATGGCGCACACGTATGCTCCTATTGCCGGGCAGGTTTATTTAAGTGTAATAGACGATTGTAGCTCCGCTTATACTTGCGTGCAACACACTTATACATATATATATATATATATATATTTATTATATATATACTTATATACGTATGTGTTAGTCGCCCTGGACATTTCTTGGTCATGCATATAATGCGATTACTTGACTCCACTTTGGTTATCTGTGCTTGTGCGTTATGCGGATTTCAGTGAAGCAAAGTGACATGCTCACGCTTTTTCTTATGCTTAAAGCTACCGTTAATACATGCATTGCCAGCTTGCTTGTATATGATTAAACGGGAAATGGAAATTTAAAGAAAAAATATATATAGCACAGAACTATTCACTCAAGCATTAATATGACTTGGAGCTACCCAAAAATATCTAGCGAATTTTTATATTCTCTTCTATGTATGTATGTATATAATGACCTTAAATCCTTAAACATTATTTTTTAATATACTTATCTATACATATAAAGCATATAATTTTCCTTCTATTCCTTCTCATTTAGCTGGGTGTTTGGCGAGTTTCTTTGCCGCATGTATCAATTTGTGCACTCGCTCAGTTACACGGCGTCGATTTTCATTCTCGTCGTCATCTGCATGGAGCGTTACTTTGCCATTGTCCATCCAATTACGTGTAAGCAGATCTTAACGGCGACTAGATTGAGGGTAAGTGTTGAAATATGAAATCAACTGTATTTAATGCATGTATGTATATCTGAGTAATATTATTTCGAAAGATTTTTTTTCATAAAAACTTATTTTTTTAAGCCAATAAATGGCGGAAATTTGACCACAAAATGCGATTTTTTGCTTAATGTCTGAGAAAACATGAAAATTTTTATTTTTTTTTTTCTTGTTTCCCTTCGTACAAAGAAATATTTTTTGGTTTTTTAATTTTAAATGAATCAATAATAAGTTATGCTGTTCACGGCGTGAGGACTTTTTTGTGAGACACCCAGGTAGATAAGGTCTCAACGACTGAGTTTTCAACATTTTTATATCAAAATTTCAGGAGACATTGCTCAAGTACGTACCTTTCACATGGCATATTATACTTTTGAAATATGTGACAGTTTATATAAAAAAATCGTAAAAATACGTTTTTTTTCCCCTCTGAAACCCACTTAACCTGTTAAGAGGCTATTGGTCTAAGGCCGGTTTCAGGCCAGCGATTTTTCTGGCGGGACAAGTGCACAAGAGATGCTCACATTCTGCGTGTGTATTCTCAACATGTTTCTACAGTCCCTTCTATCGAGTGCCAAGAAGAATTTTGTGTACTTCTGATCTACCGTTTTGCACATGACTTTTGTAGTTTTGCACCCACGTAGCTCGGTCTTTCGGATGCTGATTTTCTTTACCATGCTTCTGTCGAGATCGTCGTATAGACAATGCATGAATGTTGATCACGTTTCCGAGTGTTAGGCGTACACCATTCTTGGCAATCTCGTACACTAGTTCATTTCACCCGATGCCTATGTGGCCTGGCACCCAGTAGAAGTGAAGTTGCTTGCTTCTGGCAACATTTTTCACTGCCGCACTCCTTCCAAAAATACTTCAGTCCGATACGCGGTTACTGCCTTTATTGCTACTTGACTGCTGCGTAGATGTTGACAATAGATTAGCCTGCAGGTCACGCATTAGAGACCGTACACCATTCTTGGCTTTCGTAATAGCAAAGTTCTCAGTTTAAAATATATGACAATGGTCCGGCACCCATTTAAAAAGTTACCTTGCTTCTAAGTTTGGACAAAAATATTCCTGTCCGATACGATACGCGTTTACTGCACATTCTCGAGCCATCAGTAAATATGTTTATTGCATAGCCAATTAGGTGCATTATTCGTCAGACCAGCACCGAGCTATGCAATAAAAGATCTAGTTTAAAATTTATGCAGCCAATGGCGATGCGAAGATTTAAAAGTGACAGGTTAAGTACCACTTCAAGAGCCGCCGTTGGATTGCCACAAACTCCCTCGCACATTTTCGAGCCATCAGTAAATAATTGCATAGCCTGAACCCTTTCCATTGTATTCCGGTAGGTGGATTTCTGTATGCCTGTTCACCATACTACTGCACTGCGGGTCAGTGACAGGTTGTACTTCAATAGCGTCGTTGGCACCACTGCATTGAAAGAGGGCTATTTCCGTATGCCTGCCCCGCAGGTTGTACCGAGCATCTGCCTACACCCATATGAAGCATTGCTAGTTTCTCTCACTCATCTTTCCATGTTTTGCTTCCACAGAAGTTTGCTGTCTAAAGACTACCTCAATGTACTTGATGCGATCCTCGAGATGATTCCATGATAAATATCAATATTTTCGTGTCTTAAACGAACAGTTGCCACACACATACTAATTGACTTACCGAGTTCAAACTACATACGAATGTAACGAAATGTTGCACCAATACAAACAAGTGTTGTTGTTTGCCGTTTCTGTTTGCGCGCTTAGTTTCAAAGTACCAGTCCAAGGCAAATTTGATGTGATAGTAATCCACTAATTTAATTATAAATTTTCGTATAGTGATCTTGAAAAAGAACCCTGTATTACACATAAATTATTTGTCCACTTTCGAAGTCTGTCATTCTTTTCTTTTAAATATGAAATACACTCAAGAGTTAATACATTTTATGCGGTAATAGTCTTAATATAAATCGTCTCCATTATCATCGAGAGTCGCGGAAGTTGGACGGCCAGACTAATAAAAGACCTAAACTTATAAACAAACGGTAAAGTTAATGAAGTCGACTAGACTACACAACTCAGCTGTTATCTGGCCAAGAATACTTCGAAAAGTACCTCCACAGAATGGGAAAAGTCGAAAAGCCGTCACGCCTCTACAACGATGCGACAGAAGAAGCCGCTGAATACACATTCCTTCGTTGTAAGAATTTGAGAATGCTTTACCGGAATTCTTTTATTTTATACAAAATTTTTTAAAGGCATTTAGGTGCAATCCTCATTGAAGGTGTGTTTCCATCAGCAAGTAACTTTTATTTCAAATAAACCTTATACAATTTGATAAAATGCTAAACTTTCAGTACAACTTTTTGAATCACTTTTTTATTCCTTTTATAGTTTACTTATTTTCACGTATTTTTTTTTTTATTATAATATTTTTTTTTAACTTGCACAGCAGCTTAAGTGACCAACGTACGGCGCTGCACTCCAATCTTAATTAAATCCGCATCGAGCCTTCACAGCGCACTTTATTTATATTGGTCCAATTAACAGCTACTTAACTTTTATGGTTAAATCAATTTACCGTTAATTTTCACTATCTTCTTGCGACATTGCAGCTTACCAATTATGTGGCACATACGCCTACAAAGCGATATGCGCGCGATAATCAATGAAATTCCAGCCGCTGTAATTTTCATTAATTAAAAGTGATTGCGCAGTCACGGCTCGGCGACTGAAATGCGCAGCTTTACTAAATACAAGTATAGTGCACATATAATATATATATTAACATATGTGAGGTTTTCGCTTGTTGGAAGTGTGAGCTAAAGGAAATTGAATTTTAATTTCGAAACACTTCAAAGAAAAAGCTGTGACCAATAAAGATGTTGGTCTGACTATATAGAGAAAAACTTAATTTCAGCAGTTTTTGCTACACATTAAGACTCAAAGTGCCCAAAAGCGCAATTTCTCTATAATGAAATATTTAATTGAATTATTCATCTACACGCTACCCCCAATATTATTCATCAACAAAAACTGTTATTGCCGAAATTCATATGTTTGTTTGTTTGCTTCGCTAATGTGCGCCACAAGTGTATAATCATTGCATAATATTTCGTATGTGCGAGTAAATATGTATGAATACTAGAGTGATTCAAAAAAAATTATTTTTTTTCGTTTGGTACTCGGAAAAATAGGTTGCTAGACACCTCTAAGAAAGCCTCTCCAAACATGAGTTTTTAATTGTAACGGGAAGGTCCTCCGACATACAGTTTTCTATTTTTTCTTATTATCAGATAGAAAAAATTATATCTCGCTTCCAACTACTTGAAAAAATATCTTGTTTCTTAGATTTTGTAGGAAATTGAATGCTCTACAAAAAAGGTCTATTGTGATTTTTTCGTAAACCCAAACGTTTAAAAGATATTAACAGTAAAAGGAGGACCTTCCCGTTACAATTAAAAACTCATGTTTGGAGAGGCTTTCTTAGAGGTGTCTAGCAAACTATTTTTCCGAGCACTAAACGAAAAAAAAAAATTTTTTTTTGAATCACCCTAATGTATACGTTTGTGTGTGTTTGCTTAACTGTGAAAGTTTCGTCAAGTTTCGTGTCTAGCAAACTATTTTTCCGAGTACTAAACGAAAAAAAAAAAAATTTTTTTTTGAATCACCCTAATGTATACGTTTGTGTGTGTTTGCTTAACTGTTAAAGTTTCACCATAAGCATAAATGAGCGCAAACAATATGCCGAGTTCGCAAACAAAATGTGGTCAATACACTCCATTGTTCAGCAATACACACACACTCGCACACCCATACTCACATGTACAGACATGAGCAAATATTTTTGGCAAATGTTTACTAATATATATATTTATATATTTTCCCACAGCATTTTCCAATTTTCGTTTGTTCAACACTTAATATTTTTGCTTATTTATTATTTTTATATATTAATGTTTTATATATTAGGAGGATGGAGTCATGTGTAAAAGTTCACGCAAGTGAGGAAAGTTCTCTAATCGCCATTTGGGAGTGGAGAAACGATTCTTTTACACATGGTCAAGCAGCTCACTATTTTTCTTTGACCAAGTACTAAACTGGGTAAAAAAAAAAAATCCGTTCGATTTTGAATCACCCTAATGTTGTGTTTGTGTGTGTTTGGGACCCGCCACGTTAACTGTGAAGAGCTACACCATAAGATGAGAGACCCCCTTTAAATGAGACCATGGCAAACAATATGCACCTGGAATTCGTCAAACAAATTGGGAAGGTACGCTGCCCATTGTTCATGTCCTCAATACACACAGGCTGACATCACCGCCGTCCAAGAAATGCGATGGACGGGACAAGGATAGAGACGAGTAGGTCCTTGTGACTAATATATATATTTATATATTGGCCATATAAAGCAGCGCAAGTTTGGTGTTTGTTCATCGCCGAGTACTATCATTCACTGCTTATTTATTATTTTTATATAATCCGCATCAAAAAGGTTCTTCAACATATCGCTAGTTGCGCCCACGCCCTGACGGAAGAGAAGTTCGATGTGACCAGTCCTTCTATGACCTTTTGGAGCGCGCATTTGAGCGCTGCCCCACGTGTTTGATTGATTGTCAAAATCGTTTTGGTCGTTTGAGCCATAGTGTCGCAAAGAATGGAGCAAAATAAAGAGAAAATACGGGTATTTTACAGTACTACGACGATAAAGGCAAAAATGCATCTCAAGCCGCCAATAAAACTTGTGCAGTTTATGGGCCCGATACAGTTATCTGTAGTACTAGATTCCAGCATAAGAAGATGCATCAAGCTACCTGAATGTCTGTCGATCGAAAACTGCGATAAAATCGATCTGAATAGTCGAAAGAGACCGGCATGTTTTAGCATGTAGCATCGGTCAACATCGACTCGGACCACTAGTCATCAAAAATTCATTTCAATTTCAGCAAAAAACGCGCGCAATAAAACACAAGGAAGACTTTTTTGACAACCCATTATTTATCCAAAATATTAATATTAAGCTTTCAATATTTGATATTCTAGCTAAGGTTTCATTATTCAAACTGTCTGTGTGCCAGTGCTGGCGTGTAGGCTTATTTAATTCTCTGTTACGATATAATTTTATTATATAATTTCTTAATTTAATAATCAATTAAGAATGAGTGAGAACAAAGAGTGCCTTCCTGAAGAAAGACTGCATAAAGCTGCCTTTATTAAGGTTTTATAAATTCTATAAATTCTAAAAATTATACTATTTTGTATTTGAATGATATTTCAAACAAAAGCTCACCTTGACTGCTCCTTTTTCGGGTACTTCTATCGGCTTCATATACTACAAAGAGCAAAAAATAGTAAGACTTTCTTCATAATTTTAAAATTCTTAATTTATTCTTCGAAATCTATGTCGTCTACATCGAAGTAATATCCTTTGGCCATAATACACTTGTAGTAATGTTTTTTTCTAATCCTCAAAACTGTTGTGTAAGTTAATTTCCGAAATAGTCTCCGATGCGCGTTGCGATTCACGTTTAATATCTTCAATTGACTCAAAACGGTTTCATAGCAGCGGTCAGTTTGCTGAATAGCCGGCCACACATTCAAACATCAGGCGAATACGATGGTTTTGGCATCAGCTATCTTTGAAAATTTGACGAAAACTCACCAAGAATCAATGGTATGTGACGGTGCATGCCCAATCCATGAAAAAAAACCATCAACCGTGGTGTGTTTCCATCCGTTTTCATCGCATATAGCTTCTAAACGAAGCATATTGTGTCAAATAGTAGCCCACCGTTGACACCTTGTTCGATCTTAAGGGCTTCAGACCTGGCAAATCAACAACCGACAATCAAAGAAATCTTGTCAACATAACCTTGATTTTTGAGCTTTGACGTAAGTTCTTCGTCGATTTCGGCTCACCTTTGCCATGAAATGCGGCTGATTGATGCCGCGATTTCTGGGTCGTAGCCCCGCAAAACTCATACGGCTGTGTAATAATGACGTTGAGTGACATCCTGGTCAGATCGGAAAGACTTTGTTTCATAGACGTTAACCGACGCTGTTTTCCGAAAAAAGAGTGATTTTGTAACAATCATGCTTTCACTTTTCTCAGGCCCAAATTATCTTTCAAAATAGTTTTCACCGATCCTTCCGATATTCTAACGATGTCAGTAAGATTTCTGGCTGTTAATCGTCAATTCTTTATCAATGATTCCTTTATTTAATTGACGTATCATCAGTTGATAGCCGTCCAGGACGTGGTAACCAATCGAAGCGTTGGAATGGAAAAGAAGAAAAATTTGTTGAAGTTCCGAGATCGGCTATTTTTTCAAAATGTAATAAACACATGGGAGCAGTTCATCTTGACAGTCATGCTTAGTGGATAAGCTATATAAAGTGAAACATCCACCAACAATGGTCAGCCTAGAAAGGATAACTTTGCCAACAGGAGCCTTCGGACTGAGTTATCAATTCCAAAGTCCTCTCTCGGAGACAACAAAAAACCAAACATCAAGCATATGCCACTTATAAAATTCCAGATGGATATTGCAAGAGTCTTGGACGGTGTCAACAACGGATGAGTCGACGCCCGAGTTTTGCAAAATGCGAAAGATTCAATGGATTCGCGTTAGCCACTTTTCTCAGAAGTGCAGTTCGATGGAACGATGAGTCACGTTGTTGAAGAATCGACAAGTTCAAAGCGATTTGAAAAATGGTCATTGGATAGTTTGGGGAGAGAAAGAACGTTGTCGCCTTTGTAAAACCGGCACACCTCTCTCAAAAAGCTTAAAATGTGGTGTTCATCTATGCTGCAATACGCACAAGAACTGTTTTTTTATCTTATCACACTTAAAATACAAAACAAACATATACATACGTATATGATAAATAAAGAGAAATCCCTTGTTTACTCGTATAATGGTTGTCAAAAAAGTCTTGCGGTATTTTCGCTAGTTGGCGCTGAAAGCGCGTAATTCTACTTTTATTCGTCGCATCGGGTCATGCTATACCTTTTTGGAAAGCTCATTTCACGCGCTTACACCCGTTTTATTGATTGTAGTTTCTTTTAAGTCGTTCGTGAGTTATAGCGTCGCAAACATGGAGCAAAATAGAGAGAAAATACGGCATATTTTACAGTACTACTACGATAAAGGCAAAAATGCATCTCAAGCCGCCAATAAAATTTGTGCAGTTTTTGGACCCGATACAGTTTCCATTTCCACCGCACAACGATGGTTTTAACGTTTTCGTTCTGGTGTAGAGGTGGTCGAAGATGTGCCACGCTCCGGAAGGCTTGTCGTCGAAAATTGCGTTAAAATCGCTGAATTGGTCGAAAGAGACCGGCATATTAGCAGCCGTAGCATCGGTCAAGAGCTGGGCATGAGTCATCAAAAATTTATTTCAATTTCAAAAAAAAAAAAATTCAATAAAAATACCGCAAGACTTTTTTGACAACCCATTATATTCTTTTCTTTGCATGTATTTATATCACTCAAATACTGCATTAAACGCCCAAAGTTGCTTATAAGCAACTTTCAATATCTTTTGATCGGATCACGTTAGAGAGCTAAAACTTTTCATGACTGTTAATTGAGCCATTTTAAGTCAGAAAATCAAGAAAAAAATTTCTGGTAATTGGTTTAGGTGCGGTCTTGAAAGGATTAAACATCACAGATAAACGCTACACTTTATTCACGTAATTCGCCATAGAAATCATCAAAAAGTGGGTGCCTTCTAAACTCAGCGCTTCATCATTTGTTTTTAACATTTTCACATCTCAAAATGAACTCGTTCCATTACCCATTGCGATGGCAGTAAGTTAATTTTAATAACAGCAGTTGGCTAATGTTTATCATACACTATCGTGTGTATTTTCGTTGGCATTTAAACAAATCAATCTATTGGCATACCAAGTAAGCAAAATTGCCAAAAAAAATGTTCACATTAGGAAACTGTTGAAATAAAAGCGAATCGAACACTACACTGACACTCGCATGTGTACACCCAAATGCTCAAATGAGCAGATACTTACTTGTGTACGCATATGTGTGCTTATTCATATGTGTCGATGAATAACAACACATCGGAATGTAGCAATTTATAACGGCGAATAGGCAGCAGCCGCACGTGTAGCATGCAAGGCCAAGTGCAACGTTGTCGTGCAAATGACGCAGCGCAAAAACAACGTCGACACATATTGTCTATGTGTGTGAAACGCAACGCCGCCGGCTGATTGTGGGTGCGGTGGTGCTGACATTTTCGCCGGCGGTTCGGCGGCAGCGATTGATATGAACACGCAATGCGCAGCGGCACGTTTTCGAAATTTATCGACGCCACAAACAGCCGACGGCGGCCTGGTGGCGGATATGTGCGGCATATATGCACGTAGGCTAGCAAATATACATATATGTATTAAGTATGCGCGTGTGTTGGTGCTGAATATAAGGTTTACAAAAATGGTGTTTATTTGCTGTCATTTTGCAATTGTCGGCGCGTGAGTGCCATATATATCTACATGTATATGTACGTATGTACTGTAAATGAAGTAAGGTTGTTGTGTTTCTATGTACGTATGTGTGCGCATGTGTGCGTGTTCGGTGGCAATTTCACGCGTGCAGTCGCCTAATTTTTCAAAAATACTCATTACGTTAGCTAATTGTGTGGAAAAATGAATGTGTGGTGCTTAATTCAGATGCGCAGCACTGAGTTTCTACAATTTTTGGAAAGTTGTATGCAGAAATGAAAGGAAAACAATTGCGAAATAATTCCTTCAGTTGTTTTAATTTATATTTTGGGAGCTTTTAGTAAGAAGAATAGTTTTCAAATGAAGTTACGCTGTTTGTTGTGTTGCTAGATATTACGAAAGTTTTCATTTCACTGAACTTAGCTCTTCTAAGCCCTAAATAATTTATAAAAATTCGAAAAAAATATATAGTTTCGCGCTTAAAATGGTTAAGTCCAATGCACCGACAACAGTTTGATTGAGTTATTTCAATTGCAGCTAATACAGAAACGATTGTGCTCAATATTCTCATTATTATACCTTTGTTATTAGTATCCCTTATTAAAGGTTAGCTCGTTAAGCAATTAGCCCACAGATGAAAAACTCTAATTGCATAAAAACGGAGGTTGAATACTCTGCAAATACTCTTTTACCTCGAAAGTTTCGCACCATGCTACTCCAACTTCTTTGATCTATCTGGAAAATAATTTTATAAAAATCTGAAAGGTATCTAAAAACTATTTTTTATTTTTTTTTTTAATCTGTGAAGGCTCACCTTCTGAATTTGTAATGTAATGAAATTTGAAAAATTTACTCTCCGGGCAGAAATTTGAGTCGCATCATAAGGTAAGCCTACTTCTCAGATTTAAAAAAAAAAAATAAAAAATAGTTTATTACGATTTATTTCTCAAGTTGGTATCCTTTTACCTCGATACTCTTGATCCTGGGATGCTACAACTTCTTTAAGTCATCTGAAATAGTATATTTTCCGAAGGTCTTCAAAGTAGGCATTCGATTCGATTCAAATTTTTGTCTTTAGGAAACAAAACTAATTCGCAGAAAAATCTTATGGATATATTACACATGAAAGCAGTTCGTATTCTAGTCTATGACTATGACATAGCGACGAAGAAGGAGACCGTTTGTTGTTTGGCGAAATATTTTTTTTCTGCATTAAAAGTGACCTAGACAGCAAGCCGCGTTTTTTTGATTAGCTGGACTATGTCAGTGGCGTCGTACATCTCATACAGCTCATCGTTCCATCGAATACGATATTCGCCGTGGCCTACGGGCAACGGACCATAAATCTTTTGCAAAACCTTTCTCTCGAAAACTCGTAATGTCGACTAATCAGATGTTGTCATCGTCCATGTCTCTGCACCATATAGCAGGACGCGAATAATGAGTGACTTATAGAGTTTAGTCTTTGTTCGTCGAGAGAGGACTTTCCTTCTACATTCCATACTCAGTCCGAAGTAGCACCTGTTGGCAAGTGTTATCTAGCTTTGGATTTCTAGGCTGACATTGTTGTTAGTGTTAATATTGCTTTAAAGGTAGATGAAATTATCTACGACTTCGAAGTCACGACTGTCAACAGCGACGTCGCAAAGCCCCGAGTGCGATAACTATTACTTTAATGACAGAAGATATTTTGTCTTGCTCTCGTTCACTACCAAACTCATTTGCTTCGCTTCTTTGCCCAAGCTGGAGAATGCAAACTAACAATGCGATTGTTATGGCCAATGATATTGATGTCATCTGATTTGTTTCTGTGTCTAATAGTCCCACTGATTTAGCAAAGTAGCTGCGTTCCTTTCTCCAGTTGGTCGTTGTAAATTATACCTTTGGAGTCCTAAAGATCGGTGCCCACCACCGTTCCTTTCGATAGACTGTCCTAACGCCTTCTTCGAAGCAGGTATTCCGGTGAAGTCCAGTACTTCTTTGTCGTTTTCGGTATCAAGCACAACCTGATACATCCTTTGTCGGTGGAAATATCTTCGGATTGCGCTGAAACACTGATATGAAGCGTTAAATAGCTGAAACACTGGTATTTTAGGTTCCCAAAATAAGAAGTGAATCACTGACCGATACTGTTATTTTCATTTTTTTGTTAACCTGCAGACTCTTTCGTTACCAGTCGAGACCACAACAAACTAACAGTCGGTTTTGGTTAAATTTATTGTAGCGCCATCTACAGGCATGTAATGCACGATAATGGCTTTATAAATTAAGTTTGTTTTATATTACCAGTAATTAGCTGATATCGGAATACCTCTTTGGTCATAAAAAACCATAGAAAATAATCCTTAAACTTGTTCCGAAGTGAAGACAGCTCGATATTTTCTCATTCAATTTTTTCTTTATTTCCATTTTCTCCTCGACTTTCGCTAGAATAAGTTTGAACCATCTTTAGAGGCATGCTTTCGGTGAACTATGTCAATTAGCTGAAATTGAATCGTCTCTACAAATATTTGATAGAAGCAAAGCAGCTCGTTGGTATTTGAAGGTCTATGGATCTATACTTAGGAAGTATGGCGTCCATAGGATGTGTAACCTAGTGAGCTTCGACTCAAGACTATGCTATCAAAACCGAATTTAATATAAAAAGCAGTTATGAACTATGTTTTACCAAAATATTTCAGCTACTTAATGCTATGTTAACGAGCTGACAGAGCGACAAGACTGCGGTAAATGTCTAGAGTAAGGCTCCAGAGAAACACTGAAGCAGCTCTTGTGCACTTGTCCCGCATTGGCAAGACTACGCTGTAAGCGTCTGGTGACCTGGTATGATACACTGGAGGAGGTATCGATAGCGAGGCCACAGAGTCTGTTAAAATTCGCGTCAAGCACAGGCATCCTAAAGGATGACTACTCCTAATGGACCTAGTAACTGAACTCCATCTGGTCGCAAAGGACCAAAGCTGGTCTATGAGTGGCTTATTGGCCTACCAGATTAACTTAACCTAACCTACTATGGCTTTATAAGGCAAACTATAGAAAATGCAAGAAATGCAAAATTTAAAATGAGATAACATAATTTAGTTATTGGCACTGTTATATGCATGTCCAACATAGTTATTTTCACGAAAAAGGAAAGCGACTTAAAAGCGTCAAATTGTCATCAGTCACCAATGAATTGACCATTGATATCCTACCCTTGCTTAGTGCTTTATGCATTGTACTTCAAACTCAAACATTTATTAACAGCGCCTGAACCTGAATTAGGCAGAAACTCACAAAGCACTGAAACCGACCTTTAAATTATCAGCGCATCACGGTTGCATTTTGATATAAAAAGTAGCAAAGCTGTAAATTTCCATTCATGCGTTGTAATTGGGTCGACTGACTGGACGAGATAAGCGTTCGATGACTGATTGTCATTGCGTTAACTGTTTCTTTAGCTGTTTTTTTGCCATTGTCAGATGGCAGACGCTCATATTAATCAACACATAGACGCCTGTGGAGGCCAAATAATATGGTGAATGTGATGATAAATGACGCGTGAAGATTAAAAAGGTGTCCGCAAGTTGAAAGCGAAAGAAAAAATGGTTGAAATATGTTTGCTGTGTGCTTGTGTGTGAGTGTTGAATTGTATGAAGTGTATGAAATGGCAAAGTAGTAACTCTTTAGAGATTCAGCTGATAGAAAGCTTGTAAATGATTGATTATTTTGAAGGTTTTCTCAAGAGTTTTTATATTTTACTTATATGCGGTCAATGCTGAAGTAAACTGCTGGGAGAGTAAAAAAAATAATAATAACAATAAGAGAATATTATATATTTTTTAGCTATTAAAATATAAGAGTATGAACAAAAGTTTGGACAGTAGCAGAAAAACACAAAAATTAGAGAAAAACCAAACAAAATTTCTTCAATACAAAAAATAACAATTTTCGGTTAGAAATTTTTTTTCTTTCAACTATACAAGGATATGTATGTGGTGGTGTGGTGTAGAACATATTATTGATATTTCTATAACACTATCTAACTTTCCATATACCTATCACCTTTCTTTCGATTTTTATACTCCTGCAACATGTTGCCTTTGCAAATTTGTATTGGCTACTAAGCGGTTTGCCGATCTTTAAGTCCGAACACGGGAGTTCTATTTTCAATGGCTTCACAAAGGACTACATTAGTCTACGTGCGATCTCTGATCAGCCATCTAACCTAACCTGACCTAACATGTTGCGAACTTAGCTCTTCCTTAATTGTTTATTTTCATTTCATCAATCCCGTTCAAGAAAGTCAAACGCCTGTGTGCATGTAATAAATCACACTTTTGTGTTGTACGTAGCAATTTGAGCAACGAAAAGTCAATTAGTAAACTCTTATTGCACACCACACGCGTGCGAGCAATTAAGATAAAAGTCAATCAAGCAAAAACACAACCAAACTGCAATTGAGTGTGGCAGCAAAATGTATTTAACGTGCACAATTCATTAGTTCAACTGCATGAGGAAGGAAGTACCTAGTTGTATTCTAATAATTATTCGCACGCAATTTAATAAATTGTGAAAATATGCAGCCTAGCAAGCGTTGAAAAGAACAGCAATTAATGTGCTTATGTATATGGGTGTTTGTTGTTATAACTGTAAAATAATTTGTGATATTTTGAGTTAGTTGCGTGTGTAGTGTATGTATGCCGGGCCAATATATGAACATTCTTGCATAGTAATTGCCGTTTAAAGCCCGCTTGCTTTGCTTGGCAGACATGGCGTATGAGTAATCTATGAGCTGTATTTGAGTGGGCATACTTTGATGTGTGAAATCGTGTTGATTGTTTAATTATGGAATTAATATTAACGGTATTTTTTGGAATGGCAGGTTTTGCAATTAGTATGCCGTTAATTTGTAATATAACTTATCGGCATATACTTTAGGGTATAAGGGATATACATATATGGATCAGTGGAAGAGCTTTGATTTTTAGCAAATTTTTATGAAGAGGAGTTTGTTTTATATATAGATTATACAAAAAATGCTTACTTCAGTTGCTTTGAAGCTATATTACCTTTCACAAACACAATTACAAAAAATTTCTTTCAAAAACTTGTTGCCGTTCGTTTATTTTGTTCTGCTGCTACAAGCTTTAGTTATCCAATCAGCACAATTTTTTCGGAGATTACATATTTTGCTTTGAAAATAACTTATGCGAAATTTCTTCAAGATATCTAGTAAAATGAAAAAGTTTTCCTTACAAACACTTGATTCCAATCGTTTAATTTGTATGACAGCTATAAGCTATAGTGATCTGATATCGGTTATTTCAACAACTGAGCAGCCTTTTCGAGAGAAAAGAACGTGTGCAAAATTTCAGTTTGATATCTCAAAAAACTAAGGCGCTAGTTTACGTATATACAGACAATCAGACGTTTTGAGAATATGGCTTTTCACTTAGATCATTTATATACAAATATATAAATACCTTATAAAGTCCCTTCATATAATTTTAGGGTATAAAGGCTTCTTCAAATCTCCAGCTCGAATCCTTCAAATGCATAAATCTGTAGTTTTTTAAAAGTCCTTACAATTTTTCCATCTTTTCTAAGCCCAACCACTTCCTTCATTGCTATTTGTAAAACTACAGTTTTCATGTGAAAATATTTGTTTGTAAACGAGAAAACTCGCTGCTTTCATTTTCCTTGATTTCTCTTGTCCTCTTTATTCGCCTGATTTTTGTCTTATTAATTTAAGCGCTTGCTTTCGCGCGTAAATAGCTGCGGGTAATGTCTGCGCCTAATTGAAGAATTGACCTTGTGCAAATGTTTTGAATTTCTCATTTTGCCTTTTGGGGTAAGTTTCGCTTCACTTCATTATTTCTTCATTAAAAGTTGCTTGAATGAGTGCGAGTGGTAGACGTTAAGTAGACATATTGTATTGCGAAGTTAAGCTCAATAGAAAAAGGAGTGGCCAGGTAAGAATGTAGTTGGATATAAATACTTAAATGACCAGACAGCATTAATCACAGTGCTTTTGGTTGGGAAACGAAGAGAACAGTTAAGATATTGATCAATTATATGAATCTTTTGTGCATAAGAGACATGCTGCTAATATATATTTGGCACATGGCTATTGATTTGCTTGATAACTGACTTTCTCAATTAGTACGAGTATGCTATAGTTGGCTTAATGAGAATATGAACTAGATTTCGTAGTTGCAAATAACTCGCTGACTATGTAAATAGTCTGAAATTGGTGGCTGATGCACTGTATATATGCACATATGTACATACATATGTATCTAAAAATATTTATACAAGTATATACATAGATAACGCTGTAACGATGCCAAAAAATGTATAAAAATTTATTACTTTTTAAAAACTTATTAATTTTCTAGAAATTAATTAAGTTTTACAAAATAAATAGTTTTTCTAAAATTCAAAATTTGTTTTCAAACTTTTTTTGTTTACAAAATTTTGTATTATTTTTTTCCAAATATTTTATTTATTTTAAAAATTTACTATTTAATCCAAAATTAATTATTTTTCCAAATTATTATTATTGTTTTTTCAAAAATATATTCCTTTTTCCAAAATTTATGTTTTTTTTTTAATTTTCCAAATTTAGTTAATCTTTGAAATATTTATTATTTTTTTGTAAATTTTTTTAATTTTTTAAAACTTATTATTTATTAAAAATGTATTATGTTTTCGTAAAATTACAATTATTTCAAAAATTTGTAATTTTTTAAAAACTTATAATATTTTCCCAAAATGTAATATTTTTTTTCCAAATATTTTATTTATTTTCAAAATTTATTATTTATTCCAAAGCTTATTACTTTCAATAATTTTTTAGTTATCCCATTATTAATTAATTTTTTCCGAATTTTTTTCTGTTTTCAACTTAATATTATGCAGAATTTATTAATTTTTCCAAAATATATAATTACTTCCGAAATTTCTAATTTTCGCAAAATTTATAAATTTTCCCAATATTTAGTAATTTTTCCAAAATTTATTATTGTATTCAAAATTCATCATGTTTTCTTTAACTAATAATTTTTCCCGAAATTATTTAATTTTTCCAAAATATATTATGTCTTTCTAAATTTTAGATTTTTTTATTATTTTTTTCAAATTTCTTCTAAAATTTATAATTCTCACAAAATTAAAGATTTTTTCCAAAATTTTATGTATTTGCCAAAACTTATTAATATTTCCAAAAGCGACAATTTTTCCAATATTTATTAATTTTTCCAAAATACATAATTCTACCGGAATTTACTAATTTTTTCAAAATTTAAAACTTAAACTTAAAAATGTATTACTTTTTAATAAATAATATTTCTTAAAATTAATTAAATTTTCCAAATTTATTATATTTTACCCAATTTCATAATTTTTTATTTATTTTTATTTCAAACTTTTTCTCAATTTTGTTATTTTTTTCAAAATTTACAAATTTATTCAAAATTAGTTAATTCTTCAAAAATTATTATTTTTTTAAGAATTTTATTCCAAAATTTATTACTGTTTCTCAATATTTATTATCTTTAATAAATTTTTAATGTTACTCTTTTAAATTTCACTTTTTAGCTGGCCATCTTAACCGTTTGGGTCACCTCAGCCGTTTACTCGACGCCCAAGTTCGTATTCAGCAAAACTATTAAGAATATACACACTGAGGATGGGCAGGAGGAGGAGATTTGTGTGCTGGATCGCAAGATGTTCAATTCCCAGTTACTGGATATGATCAATTTTGGACTGCTCTACGTAATACCGCTGCTTGTGATGACGGTGAGTGCGAAAAAATTATGATTTTGATAGAAAATATTTGCAAAAAATAATACAGGGTGGTGGCCAAAAATCGTTTTAATTTCAAAACTGCTTTTGTTTTGGGAAATATTCCGGTTACTTCTGGAGTATGTCATAAATTGTCATAATTCATTTCATCTTCACTGCTGTATCACAGCCTGTCAACCCCGTTTTCCAAAGCATTGTTGACAGTTTCTGATATTTTTTCACAGATAATTCTTCCGAAATTTGTTTTCTCAGTTGAAAAAGTTAAAGGATTGTTCCTTCAACATTATTTATTCACACTATTCTGCAAATACTTACTTAAAGGTGTCAAATCGTGCCTTTGGTCTAATCAATTGATATCGCTTTGATGATTGCTAGGGAAAATATCGTAGTAGTCGCATAAGAAATCTATTTTGTCATGGGATATTCGGAATAGTTCACAATTTTCTGATACCAAATATCGATAAAAGTTCTTGTTTACATTTTTTTTAAATATTTTATTTCTGGCAGTAAATATGACCAATTTTGCTAGCTACTGATATATTATTGCTATCTCCTTATAAAAGAGCATTTTTTTAGGATGAAACGGAAGTTAAGGTTTGAAATATTTTCGAGTTTCAATTTCATTTCCTCTTTCAATTCTCATGCAAATTAAATTTATTTATTGACCAACCGTTGCCTATACGGAGTCGAGACTATTCAACTTGATAATATGACGGTGATAGTAGCTTTGAGCTTGTTGACTGTACACTAGAGACTAATGGAGACATGTCTCGACTCCTAATCTATGACATGGCGTTAATTCGCGATGAAGCCGCTGTTAGGTCAGGTACTTACTTCTGTTTCACTCTTTCACCAGCTTCGGAGAACAGGTAGGATCTACACTAGCTTCTTCCGGTTCACTACTGGATGGCTGGACTTCAAGAGCTCAGCAAGAGCCGATAGGATCGTGGCAATTGCAAGTTTTTTCTGATCATGGTTTAGTTGTAGGAGATGTAGAACCTTTGGACATAGCTCGGAGGGTAATGGCGGCTAGGCAAACACCGACTACATGATCCCATAGTTCAACTGGAAAGAAGGTACAAAGTAAACATGGAAAAATATGGCTGGCGTAAAGGTATGTTTGCTACGTACAACACTCTAAATATCTATACGGATTGCTCGAAAATGAACGATGGAGTTGGTGCGGGAATATTCTGTCCAGAGCTTGACCTAAGAGAGCCCTTTAAGTTGTTGGACTGCACTGCAGTATGTTTCAAGTTGAGGTCTTTGCTATTGCGAAAGCCGCAAAGCTGGCCACTAATGCACCTGAAGGCAAAATCAGAGTCAACATCTATGTAGACAGCCAAACGATATCAAGGCAGTAACCTCGTATCACATATCGGCCAGAAGTGTCTTGGAAAGCATTGCGGCAGTGGAAAGTGTTTTCAGATGTAAGCAACTTCATTTCTACTGGGTGCCAGGCCTCAAAGGCATCGAGGGCAATGAAATAGTAGACAAAATTGTCAAAAGTGGTGTACGGCTAACATCCGAAAACGTGTTCAAAATTGAGAAACCCATGCATTGTCTATACGACGATCTCGACAGAAGCATGGCAAGGAAGATCAGATATCGATGGAACGAGCTACCTGGGTGCAAGCCTGCAAAGGTCATTGGAAGTAAACAAAATTCTTCTAGCACTCGATTGAAGAGACTATAAGAACATGATGGGAATATTGGTAACTGTCTGGTGGCGATACACGCTCGCAGAATGGGACTGACAGAATGGGAAGACTGCAGGAAGTATTTAGATTGGGATACCAGGAAAGACTACGCTGTACGCACCTGGGATCCCTACAGTATGATACACTGGAGGAGGTATTGATAGTGAGAAAACAGAGTTGTCTGTTAAAATTCGCGTCAGGCGCAGGTATTCTAAGGATAGTCCTCTTATATCTAACAATTGAACTTCGTCTGGTAGGAAACAGGTCTATGCGTGGCTAATTAGCCAATCAGATTAGTCTATGTAATCTAATCGTAAGAGGTCTGTAGAGTTGCTCGCGCTCAACAGTGATCATCTTTCAAATTTATAGGAGTTCGAAGTGGAGCCGATCGTCATCAGTTGCATACAATGCTTAGAAGAGGTTGGGATAGAATCGTCGAATATTCTTTTCCCAAATGTCCCGATCTACCAGATTAAGGCTAAAATTCCTCAGATTTCACGCTTTTAGACATCTAAATATAAATTTAAACATGGCTAAAACACGAAAAAAGTTTTGTGGACGATTTAAAGCATCTTGTAGAGAATTAAAATATAAATACAGTAGTCTAATATAGCTTCACAAAAGGCCTGTACCTAGCAGAGTAAGTGTGATTCCCCGCCATCTGGAGGAATCAAGTACCTAGCTTACTCTAACTGAACCTAATAAGGTTCCCTATCATTCAAGATAATTCTTATTGTCAAAGAGCTTCAAGGCGAAATTTTACAGATTTCTCCTCAAACATTCTGCACTCCATTTCTAATCTCTAAATTTCAAGGCCCATAACTGTCAAAGAGCAACTCAATTGTTGCTTTAAGCAGTCTTCATACTCTCTTTAATACAAGCAGTCGCATTATAAATATATTTTGATTAAAGCCACTCCATTCAAATGCACATCAATTTAACGACCTTGTCTAGCCCACATTTGCATCGTATGAGCTAGACAATAGATGGCACACTTAAATCGTTTCCCATAAATTTTGACAATCTCACTAAATTGTCTCAGAGCCAAAACAATAACCGAAATCATTCTCTCCACAGGTGCTCTATAGCAAAATTGCGGTCGCTTTGTGGCGCAGCTCGCACGGTCTCTCGCACCATTTAGTCACACAGCATCAGCAACAGCAGCAGCAACAACAACAGCAGCAACAACAACAACAAGACGAAAGCATGAGCTTACATAACAGCATGTATCATCATCAACATTCACAACATCACAATCACAATCATCACCATCATCATCATCATCCGCATACGCAACAACTACAACAACATAATCATCATATGTCCTATAATCATCATTCAGCACAGACAACAACGACACTGCACAACATCAGTCATCATCCGAATCATTTGCAACAGACACACGCAGAGCAACAGTTGCCCGGCGCTGAGTTGGCGCACACCACTGTTGTGGGCGTGGTGGGCATGGGTAGTCTGAGTGGTTGTGGCGCTGGCGCTGGTGGCGGTGGAGGTGTCGGTAGCGGTGGTGTTGTTGTCACCAGTATGACGAGCGGCTTGTTGTCGCGCAGGCAGAGCAGCAAGTACGAGAAGCGCGGCGTCAGCATCACCGAGAGCCAGGTGAGCTGTTAATTAAATATTGCATATTATAACCACCGTTATTTCTGTGTGTGCATGTGTGTGTATGGGACTGTGATTGTCTGTGTGTGTGTGTGGGTGCTTGTATGTGCGCATAAATTGCCTAATATGTTCGTGATGGCTTTTATGAGGTTTACGACTAATATAAATGTGCATAGTTATGTGCGGCTTTGAGCTGACGCCTGCCGCTTATACCGTGGAATGCAGATTTCAGTGGTGGCACGTATATATGTACATATTTCCGTTCGGATTTTATTAAATTTCGCGCGCATAATTTGCATATTAGAATTTGGAGGCAATTTGCAGCGAGCATATTTGCATACATGTTTTATATGTATGTATATTAGAGCGGGTCGATTTTCAGGGAGCCAAGGAAGCGAAAAAACCCGTATATGGGAATGTTCTAAGTATCATTCTGCATAAATTTGCCTAATAGATTAAGGCGAACCGATTATTCAGTTTGTTTTAATTTCGACTTAAAAATCTCTGGCTCGAAACTGGTTTTAGAGTCATAGTATCTTAGTCAAAGTTAGTCAGAATGATCCATAGAACATTTACTGAATACTCGATTTTATCGAAAAAAATCAATCCGCCCTAATGTATGTAGGTATAGTATAATTATATGTAAAGTTTAGTCCTTATGCTTCTTATCCTTTCTGAAATACCCAGAACAGGCTACATTTAGTTTGTATTCATATACACAGGGTTTTCCAATAAGAGCTATATGATTTCTTTCTACAATGGACCAGATTATCACCATGTGCCAAATCTTAGAGAAGGCCGGTGAAAGGAAGATCGCCGAATACCTACTCTTCGTCGATTTTAAAGCAGCTTTCGACAGCACGAAAAGGAGCTGAACCGTAAAACTAATACGGCTGTGTAAACTGACGTCGATCAATACCAAAAACTCCGTCAGGATCGGGAAGGACCTCTCCGAGCAGTTAGATATGAAACAAAGTTTCAGACGAGGCGACTTCCTATCGTGCGACTTCTTCAATCCACTCCTAAAGAAAATAATTCGAGTTGCAGAGCTGAATAGAGAAGGTATAATCTTCTAACTATAAGAGTGTACAGCTGCTGCCGTACGTCGATGATATTCATATCATTGGTCTCAACACACGCACCGTTAGCTCTGATTTCCCTAGACTGAATAAGTAAGCTAAGCAAATAGGTCTGGCAAGACGAAATATCGCCTGTTATCAAACAAGTAGTCGCCGCATTCCACGTCACTGTTGACAGTCACAATTTCGAAGTTGTATATAAATATCTCGGAACCAGTATTAACAGCAACAACAATGTCAGGCTCAAAATGCAACGCAGAATAACTCTTGTCAACAGGTGCTACTTCGGACTGAGTAGGTAATTGAGAAGTAAAGTTCTCGCTCGGCGAACAAAGACACCATTCTTTAAGTCAGTCATTATTCCCGTCCTGCTATAAACATCTGATGAATCGGTGTTACGAGTTTTCGAGAGAAAGGTCCTGCGGAAGATTTATGGTACATTGCGCATTGGCAACGGCAAATACCGCATTCGATGTACGAGATATACAACGAAAATGACATAGTTTAGCGAAATAAGAGACAGTGGCTATGCCAGCTTGACCATGTGTCCGAATGGATGAAAATACTCCATCTGGCTACATTGGAATCTCCAATTGGCACCAAACAGCGAAAAGGAAAAACGACACTTAGAAATCATATCATCCTCATTGGAAAACCCGAAACATAATTTAAACCAGAATATTTTATTCTCTGAAACAAGTTTCCAGAGACACTTCTCCGAGTAAAATTCTAAACGAAATCTTATGCTCTCTCATTGGCCTCTGTTAATTTAAATTTAACTTCGGCTTACCAACAAAACTATGTGTAATGTCATCTTATGTACAGTTACTAGCCAAAACTTACAAAAAATTCTTTAGTAACACCAAAACTCGTTCACATTTTCTTTCATGAAGTCGCGCCAGCTTTTTACGTGAGTAATTAGTGCGGCAAAGAAATTGAAATTGAATTTTATTTTCACAAACTTTTTCCAAATAAAATTTGCAATTAGCCAAAAGCATTTGCCACTTTTTACATTTCTTGGCAAAACTAGCGCAGAAATGGTTAATAGATTGGCACATTTATCATTTTGCGAAAATTTGCCAAATGCATGCGAAACTAAAGGGTAAAAATGAAAAATTTATTTTTCTAATTTATTTACCGACAAGTTTTCATTCACACCAAAACAAAGTTTAGCGCAAAATCTCCGTATATTCCGCCAGCGTTACGCTCTCACTCACATACTACTTAAAATTACATTTTTCTAATGAAAGGAAATCAAGCGAAACTTTTGCAAGTTGCACATTTGGACGACGACGACGGCGAATCTCAAGAAGCACGAGCAAGCGCCATTTGCTTGCCACCAAAACTAAAGTGGCAAGTTCGTTACTTGTTTGCTTTTGGTGAAACTTTCTGCCCGAAGCTAATCTGTACCGCAAACATGGCCGCAGCCAAGCCACCGTTGCCACGCTGATAGCCACACCGAGACGCACACGATTGGCGCAAATCTATTTGCGGAAGCCTGTGGAATGTGCTTTTGGGTAATGGACCTCGAAAGTTTGTGCAACCACTACATGCTAGATTTCGTCTTACCGCACTTGCTGGCGCTATTGACAATAAGGTGTTAAATGTTGAAATGTCAAATTTTTTTTATTTTTTTTTTATTTTTTTTTATTTTTTTTATTTTTTTTTATTTTTATTTTTAAATTTTTTTTAATTTTTTTTATATTTTTTTTTATTTTTTTTTTATTTTTTTTTTTTTATTTTATTTTTTTATTATTTTTGTTAAATATTCCATATGTTTTGTCATTTCTCATTGCAAATAAACTCAATAAACTTTTCATTCCATTAATTTTTCCCAAATCCCGAAAGCACCTATCGTTGATGCTAACCCCCCAACCCTTTCCATTTCCCTGAAAATAACAATTTTATGTCATTCCTTCTGAGTTTTTTAATTGGCCTAATCTTTGCTTTCGCTTTAACTCTTCACTGACACTTGCTTGTTGCTCTTCTCTACACTTCTTGCTCTTGTCTTCTCTTCTTGCTCTAAGTTTAATATAACCATTCATTCCTCTACATTTGCTTAACATTTAACACCACTATCATCTATCTCTCTCCACTCTAACGCCTTCACTGTAATTCTAGTGTAGCTGTCGCTGGAGAGCGCGCGTCAGTTAAACTTCTGTGAAAAGTTTAGAAGTTTTTACTTAATTCATTTCAAGTGAAATAAATAAAGCAGATAATCGGCGAGAGTAACTATTTTGCTGAAGATAAGCATGAAATTGCTTAAGAAAAGAGAAGAAAATAAAAGAAGAATGAATTTTTACTTCATTTAAAGCGATTTATAAGTTTTGAGGTTAGTTGTGGTTAAATTAGTAATAAGTGAGGTTAGGTTATATAAAGTTTATTGGATTTGGTTAGATTTGCACGGTAGATAATGAGTAGATTTGAGGAAATAAAGATTTGTTTACGAAAAATGCGAGTTGTAATAGCTTCTTCTTCTTTTTTACGAAACATCCCCTCCGCAGAGTTGTGCGCTGGGTTTGGGACCCGCCACGTAAAAAATCATACCAATGAAAAGGAACAACAAGCCTCGTTGTAATAGCTTATATGAGGTAAATTTTAGTTAGTTTGTGGTTATAAACGAAAGTAATAAGCTGGAGTCTTTATAAAATATCTCGACTAGGCAGACGATATGTGTAATGACACATAGCTCTGCTCATATGAAAAGAAACAAGTTGCAGTGCAAGTAACTGCATTATTAATAACAGCAGAACTATCATCTTGTATACCCAAAACTCGTATCAACAAAACCTACTTTGTACCCAAACCTTCCTAGTCCATAGCATAGAACTCGAAAATGTGAAAACCTTTCGTTACTTTTGCAATAATATACTTGCAAACTGAGAATCAAAGAAAGACATCTGCAACCTTATAAAATAGGTCAAGCAGACTTTCGGCGTATTCACTGTGGTCTGCTGCTCCTCGATTAATCCGAGGCGTATCAAAATAAAAATATTCAACTCAACTTTAACTTCACATGGAATATACAATCCTGTCCCATTTAATATCCAAAACTGCAAGTTTACAGAAACAGAGATTCAGATTCCTTCTCTTTATACTCCGAATTTTCCTGGCTCGTCTCTAACACATACTTATGGTCACGCACAAACCAAATACATCTTTTGACCGATATTCTCAAACGAAAATATCGATGACTTGGGTTCTCTGATTCTCAAAAGAAGATGAGGATGGCTCGGCATGTTCTGTGACCAACTCCAGACGCAATTATCCGAAACGATATCGACTGGAATCTAGCGTCTTAAAGGCCCACCCGCACTAACCTGGTGTGGAAATTTGGACATTGAATTATCTGAGGCTCAAAAAAGTTGAAATCAAATCAAGACGCTAGTACAAGTATCTCTCTGAAGGTTGAAAAACGCACATGGTTCAAACTATACAGAACCTCAAATTAATTAAGCTCTAAACCGCCAAATGTTCAAACATATCATTCCACATTTTACATGGTGTTGGCCGCTGGTTTTGCTCCTTCTTCTTTCGTATACGTATGCAGTCAATAATATTTTTCCACAAACACTACAAGAGCTTATCTCGTAAACAACTTACACTGTAGGAAACTCTGGCTGGCACAATGCATAGTAAGGGTTGGGATATTCTGGTAAGCCAAGAACCTGCACTTGACTTGACACAACTGAGTCTGTGGCCTCACTAACGATACTACTTTCAGAGTCTCATGCCGGCCAAGTACTTAAAAGGCGTTGCCTTGCCAATACGGGACAACATACTCCATTGTTACCTTGGTGCCGTGCTCTTGACTTTCCGTGCAGTCTACTAAGTACTGTGAGCTCTATTCTGCATGCATGAGCTGATACTAGTCTGTGATGCTCCAGTCCCTTTCGTCGAGTGAGGAACTTGGTGTATTTTTGATCTACTGCCATCGCAATTTTAAGTTCCTTGCGTTGCTGCTGTCTGGACCGTCGTATAAATAATGCATATGTTTACCAATCTTACTCTTGTTAATCTCCTCTACTATCTCGCTACCAGGTCGCGAAGAAGTTCATTCAGCCGCATACTCTCTGCGACACTCTCCACTGCAGCCTTTTTACCAGGACACTTTTGGCCTGATGATGCATTAGATGCTAGCTCAACGGCTTTCCGAATAGGAAAAAGTGTGCTTGAAATATACTGCAGTGGTCCAAGGGTTTAAAAGACTACCTATGCGTAACTCTTAACAGTATATTCCCACACTAACTCCGTCTCCCATTATACTGCTAGGTGCTGTTGAGACAATGTGATCCTCATTTGGAAACAGGGATCCAAGGGCCTTTATCGTGCATCCACAGACTGCTGTGCAGTCAATTAGCAGATGTTCTGTTTCAGGATCCATGTCGCAGAACCAACAATTTGCGCAAGAAGCTAGGCTATATACATAAGTGTTTCTTGAGCTTGCTATGGCCAGTGTAGAAGAGTAGCCTGAGTTTGTTCCATTGGGAGATTGATTACATATTAAAACCTGCTAAGCTTGTAACCATACCTTAGCCATTTGGCAGACATGGAGTATTTGGCAAAAATACTCTCTGCCAATCTTTCACCCTTGAGGAGCAGCTCCCTTATGCTATGGCGATTAACCGCAATAGGTCCCATCATGTTGGTGGATGCTGCGGAGCGGGGTAGTTCATCAACTGTGACTTCTGCTCCAATTCCCTCCCACCTTTTCTAGCCGTCGGTGCACCACTGAATTTTACTTTCCGTAAACAGTAGCTCTCGAGACCGGAATCATTCCATTCAGCCTTGCTGCTAAGGGTAACCTTGAACTTCTGGTTGAAGCTTACTCTTTCGGTAATGCTGTCTCTTGGGATTTTCTCTACTTAAAGTCCTTCATACGCTGGTATGAGTATATCTTACCTCTGCCAAACCCTACTGCTGTTATTTGAAGCAGTATGTGTTTAGCTACCTGACCGATTACCTGGTGAAGTGATGTGAACTCAAGCATGACTTCAAGTACTGTCATCGGGCATTTGCGCATGGCAACCGACATGTGGATTTTCGCAAGTCGTTGCAGCTTCGATATTTGGAGCACTGCCGAAGTCTGTGAATCCCAAGCCACCGGCTCATACGTGATTTTCGCACGATCATGGTGTAAAACCACTTGTCAATCTTTGGCTTGCAGCCCCAGGATTTACAAGCAATTCAATTGCACATCATAAATGCTTTAGAAGCTTTGAATAGAGTTAAGGCCACCATATATAAAATATAATTACTCGTAATATCTTTCCTAAAGGGTACGCAATTATATGAAGCACTAGATTAGTCGAGTTTATTTCATTTACTGCGCACACAATCTCTGTTGGCGATTCATGGCATTGAATGTTTGGTTCGCAACTGCCACTTAAGAATTATATGTATGGAGCTATTGCTTCGTTGTTGCAAATTGCAGAGAACGTGGTGCTTGCCATTGGCTACTATTTCACTAAAACCCTGTGAGAAGAAATACTATCAAAAATTCATACATTTTGTTCCTGATCTATTTCGAAAAATTCCCTACTTTTTTTAAGAAAAAATAAATAAACTTCAAATTTAATGGGGAATATTTATTATCATTGGAAAGAGCATTTTTTGGCATTTATTTTTTGTAGATTATCTCTTTCAAATGTTGAACGCGGCTACGTCTCAGATGATCCATCCGTTGAGTGCAATTTTCGATGACTCTTTCGATCATTTCGACTGGTAACTGGCGAATGATAGGCGGGATGTTTTTCTCCCAGGCGTGAATCGAAGCAGAAATGTCCATATAAGCTTTATACTTTACATATCTCCATAGGTATAAGTCTAAACGGTGTGATATTACACGATTTTGGTGGCTCACTATCAACCCTAGTACTCTGAACCTGAGAAGAAATCCTGTTGCAACCGCCTTAAATAATATTTTTAGCTCTTTAGCAGCCGAGCAATCTTCTGTTACAAGTTTGCTGAATTCGGCTTAAAACTTGAAGCGGAACTTTTCACCACCTTTATATTAGAACTCTGCTGGAAATATTTATATCAAAGTCTGCTGAAAATATTGCAAATATACTCAAGTTAGGTGATATGGCTGATCACAGTCAAGCGCGCCAAATAAAAACTGCTGGAAATGAGCACAAAGTGAGACAAGAAACAAACCAATATTTTCCTACTGGGTTACTTACGGTACAGCAACACACACCCTGCCGACGCAACACATACAAGGATCACACTCATATAGCACATGGCAGTTTATGTGTTTTTCTCTGGTAAGCTTATAATTCCCGTCTATTGACATTTCTCATTCTGCCGTGAAAAGTCATTTCGCAGAATTTGTTGGCTGCAAGAATTTTTCATTTCAAAAATTTCCTGATATGAGTGGGTCTAAAGAAATTGAGGCAATTAACGGCTCTATGAGTGTGGTAATTCATACAAAATGGTTTAGTGCTATTTGTAAGCCCAGCTTGCAGTTGTATTAGAGTTTCTTTGAAAACTCATTAAGTAGCCTTTTTCGCGTCATAGAAACTATTCAACGACCGAGTGTATGATTTACCAGCGAAAGAGAGCATGACTTCGCGGAATTTATTTGCTTTTTAATTGCAAACTCTTTGTATAAATGTGATTCTTTGGAAAATCAGATTTTGAATGACGATATTTTATACTTAGTAATGTGTGAGAGGGATTAATGCAATATTATTTTAAGTTGATTTAGAAAGTGTCAAGGGAAAATATTTATACAAAACAAGTTTATTACATAATACCCGGAAAGTATAATTTTTGCAATAAATTAATTTTCCAGTGTAATTTGATTTCCTTAGTAATGCAGTTTCCGCTTAAAAATATGTTGTTTTTATGTGCTATTCATATTTTCAAATATTATAAAAATACCATATTGTGTTCACTGCTCATTAAGGGGTTACATGCGTTTCCTCTGGTAAAATTAGACTTTTAAAAAATTTTTTCTTATGAAATATTTTATTCGAAACAAACACAATTAACATAGAAATTTTCCGGTGACCCCTTGGAAAAAAGATGCGCCCGCGTTGGCAGGATAACTCCTTACAGGATCATCTAAAGTGAAAAAATACATGTTTTAGTTAAAGCTTTAACTTAGAACTTGGACGAAGAAAAAAACTGAAAATTGGATTTTTGGCAGACATTTTTACAAAAAAAAAAATGAAAATTTCTCGGCATTTTTTTTTCAAAAATCGTAATCGAAAAAAATTCTTCGGCCAAGTCTTTAAGAACTGTATCTCAAAAGCCTGTGTACAATTTCACGAAGATCGGTTGAGTAATTCTCAAGAAATCTTGCCAACCGACTTCAAAAACACAGAAAAACGCTTTTAAAGGCGGCGCACTTAGCCCAGCCAGCCTCGAACGCACAAGTTCTCAAGGCTGTATATCGGAAACCATTATTCTCATGAACTTGAAAATTTAGGAAAATATTCTAGAGGTGTTTTAGAATTTAAAAATCGATCTTCTCAAGCCCGTAAACCCATGTGACCCCTTAATGGAGAATGTAGCTGTTTCGTTTTTCGAAAACTAAGAATGGTTACGAAAATAAAATATATGGGTAGAGGGTGCGAAGAAATGAAATATCTAATGCTCATATATTTGAGTACATTCTCCTAAGATTTGTAGTTGATCCGACAACTGGTTTCGGAGATATTCCATCTTTATTCTTAATAATAATAAGTTTTTTCGTTTTTCGTATCTGTGAATCTTCCTCGCCACCTGCCCCTCGAGCTTGACAACAGGAACGTGATAATACAAAAATTTTCAAAACGAATCAGTGAATATTAAAGAATATTAAATTCTGCAAGGGTGCACTATTTCTGTTATGGAGTTAGTCATAGACGGGAAAGAAATGACAAATTTAAATAAATTTTTGCCAGTAAAATAGTTTATTTTATAAAAGTATGTAAAAACATAACATCATTAATCAGAGTTTCGACTTAACTTGACAGAAATTAAAAAAAGAATTATAATTTAAAAAAGTGGCTGTTTGTGTTGATCCAATTCGAACCGAAGCTTCTTGAACTGACCATGACTTATTCATGGAGATTCATCTAAAATTAATCGGACGAAAAAATTAATTTTATTAAGAGATAATCTAGTGTCTGAAAGAAGCTTTTTCTTTATAAGTATTAATAAGATTCCGGCCTTAGAAATTTTTCTTCAGAGTTTCAAGAAAAAGCCAAAAATTAATTCTTTAAAAAAATTTAAACAAAAGCCTTCGATGAAGCAACATTTTTCATGTTTTCAAAACGGATGTCTCACGAAAATGTGATCAAAAGTGGAAACTGATGCATTGTCTAGACGACGGTCTGTAAAGAAGCAATGGCAAAGAAAATCAAAATGCGATGGACTGATTGACCTTTGCACCCAGCTGCAAAAGTCCTGTCTAAAAGGTTAGATCGGAAATATAGAAAATTCATACTGGCACGCGATAAAAAAAGGAACAAGATTGTAGGAACATGATATTGATCAGTTCTAGAACATGATAGCAATGGATAATCTCTTAAGATGACTTTAAACAGGCTTTCAGCAGGTTGACACGTGACTTCTGCTTCACAGTTCTAGAAGACTGCATGGAATGTAAGGAGCCAGACGACAGGGAGCAATGGATAATCTCTTAAGAACTTGTGCGACTTTGACAAGGCTAAGCTTTCAGCATTTGGGGGCGCCACAGTATGACACGTCTTCGAGCTGCAATGGTTAAATAACGACTCTCGAACGTTCCAGAAAATTATTTGTCGTATTTGTCATATTTTCAGAGAATATTTCTAAAATATTATATTTTAAGAAAATGAAAAAAAAAAATATTTTTGGAAAATGCGGACTACTTTTAACCACTTACATCAAATGAATTTTCAAAACAAAAAAAAAACTCTTATTTTCTTTATAAACATATAAAAAGTATAGAAAACAAGATGTGGCTAGAAAAATATATTATTTGAAACTGAGCAATTTTCGAAGATAATTAGAGCTTTTTATAAGCTTTTCGATGCTTTTTTTTAAGATGTATCGCTACTCTACTATTTCTGACGAATTTCGCAAACTGAGCAATTAAGGAGTTATGTATGTGTGTTTTGTAATTAAAAAAGCAAAAAAAATATTTATTTTTTTTTTATTTTATTTTTTTTTATTTATCTATAACTTTTTTTTTATTTTTTTTTATTTATTTTTTTTTTTTAATATCATGGTATGTCTAGAATATTAACCCCAAATTTCATAGCAATCGCAATAAAAGTGTGAAAGATACAACCATTGGGAGAGCGTCCTGTCAGGCCTTTAGTCTTTAATCATTGTTTTCTTTAAAAATGGTTTACAAAGTCGATGGTTGCAATTTTTCAGAAACTAGTGAAGCGATTTTGTTGCATTTTTTCACGGTTGTTCTAAACAGAATGACATTGTGATTGACAAAGCATTTTGGTTTTCGATTACAACTAGTTTTTTCTATGCAATTTGTGGTCAAAATTATACCTAAAATGAAACTCTTTGCAACTTTGCCAACTGTTATTCATATTTTTCCAAATCCCTCAATTAATTACAACATACTATATATACTTTACTCATCTACTAACCGATGAAATCAGATTTTTTGATTTTATATGAATCCTTCGTCTGTTATGCTGACTACCATGAGGAGACGATTTTGGGCGGTACCTCTGCAAACTAGCTGCCAATGGCGGAATTTCCAAAAAAAATTTAATGAATTTTTCACGATATATTATTCAAATTGTTGATCTTTGAATGCTCAAAAGTTGTTATAAATAAATACATTTTTTATGTGAAAGAAAATTGGTGAAAATATTGATTTCCTTGACTGAAAGCGCTCGATTAATAGACAGTGCCTATTAAAAGACGACAAAAAAAACTTTTTCTAATTTTAGATTTCAAACTTCTAAGAACGTAGAATATACTTGTAGAGAATTAAAATAAAAATGTTATATATAAGCAAATTTGAGATATTTACTCCTTTCTCCCTACTTTATACTTAATGCTATTAAAACTCTTACGTTTTCTCTATTTTTTCATTTAAACATGTCTTGGACCGACAACATGACAGTACGAAGGCAGTCAGGTGGGTTTTGAACTCAGAAAAAACAAATTGATACAAATTTGATTGATAGAATTTATATTTTAATATTTGACTGCTTGAAATTGATAGGAACTAAGATTATGACAGTTTTATTATATTAGTTTTATGACGTCATGAGGGTTGGTAGGAGCAATTGATTGCGTTGGCAGTTTTTGAGTTCGTTTCAATAACGATTGTGCCACAATCTTGTCGCTATCATTTGGAGATTATATAACATGTAGAAAATTTGAAAAACTCTTTGCTTATACCAAATGAAATTTCTTTTTCTAAAAAAGTTCAATATTTTCAATAACAACGAATGCCTTACCTAAACCTCATTTCAGGTTTCACTGGACTCCGAACGGCCCATTGTATCGGCTTGCCGCAACGGCAGCAATAACAACGGCAATGGCAGTAGCGGTGGCATCAGTGGCGGCAGCATGAATAGCACACATAAAAGCAGTTTTATGCAACATCATCATCATACATCGGCGCATCCGCATCCGCATCAGCGAGCGCGCGTCGCACACATGTCGCACTCGTCGAATAATGTGTTGCGCGCCAGACGCGGCGTGGTGCGCATGCTCATCATTTTCGTATTAACCTTTGCGCTGTGCAATCTGCCATATCATGCGCGCAAAATGTGGCAATACTGGTGAGTGCTACTTACTTACATACTTGTATATATAAATATTTTCTTCATACATGCTAAACACATATACAAAATGCCGCAGCGCTTGTCAAAGTGTGCGAAAATTATGCAACAAAACACTTTTGCGGTTCATTTAGCAGAATTTGGGCAAGTTTCTTATTTTTCTGCTTGATGATAATGCGAAATTTATGCGCTGCACTGCTTGGTAAAGTGGAATATAATATTCCGCAGCTTGTTTATATGTCTATGTGCATTTTGGTTGCAGATAAAAATGCTAATGCAGACAAATTGCTGTGCGCACGCTAACAAGTTTGCAACTTCTAACAAGTCAGCTTTAGCTTGATTAATGAATTCTTAGAGTTTTTGCGACATGTTTCCAGGACATATTGAATATTATGAAGGAGAAACTGCGACATTCGCTGATTACAGTTAATTTTTGGCTTAAAAAGTCGTAGCGCTGCTCGAGGTTGACAAGTGAACTTGTAGAGATTTAAGCTTACTGAAATACTTCCACTGAAATGATAATAATTACATCTACATCTTCAGAAAGTTCTAGGCGATAGGGCGCCTCTAAAAACCTAAAGTCTTGTACAATTATCTTAAATATATGAGGGATTGAGTAGAGAAGAATTCATTATCAAATAGAAGGTTTTATTGTTTTTTTAGTATACTTAAAATGCACCGAATTCGGTTAAGTATGTACCGCCTTTCCATTTTGAGGGTAATTTCATAATGCCACTCTCACAAAAAACCGTCCGAATCGTTCTTCTGAGATGAACTTTTCATCTGCAAAATCATGTGCCATAAACTACCAGTAATCACTTGGTGCCAGTTATGGACTGTAAACTGGATGCATAACAACACCTAACCAAGTTCTAGGAGCTTCTTTTGAATCACTATGATATATGTAGCTTTGTGTTGTTCTGCAGGAATACAGTTATATTTCTATTGGCCAAAGTTGGCCTTCAAACGCTCCATTTCCTGACAGTACAAGACTGAATAAACAGTTTGGTAGTAGATAAACTGTGCATAGTAGATGATTGCCTGTCAATCCCATCAAAGGCAAAACAAAATGTTTCTAACGGTAAATTTAGCTTGACCAATACTTGCGCAAAATTTACCATGACCGTTTTAACTTGTAAGATACACACTTTTCATCACCAGTAAACATTTGCTTTAAAAATGAACCGTTCCTGTTGCGATTTATTACCTTTTCGCAGATGGAAATTCGTTCCACGTCGCTTTTGTGTTAACTCGTGTGGTACCTATGTATATATAGAAAACCAGTTTGTTTCAGCCTTTCCATATTTTCTGAATCAAGCAATCACAACGCTGTCTGAGAAGTATTTTTAGTACAAACTCTAACTCATCTTTCTAAGGACCGAATGCACTCATAAAATCCGAGACAGAGATCACTGAAGCAATCAATTGATAAAATAATGGCTCTTTACTAGATCGCATACCTATGTACATACATATGAAAAGTTCTAGTCGACTGTTGCGCTATATTAAAAGTACTAATTTTGGGAGGGAAAAGTGCTCTCGTCTGGAAAAATCTTGTCTAAATAGTTATTAAAATTTGATGTTCTCGTACTATTTCAGTTTTGGTTAGAAAGTTCTTTGGAACTAGTATTAGATGTGATCTTTTTCTGATTAGCCTGATGTAACACTACAGAGAATCTATATACTAACAATATATACTATCACAAATAAGGGAAGTATAAAAATATTTAAAATATATTTAATTCTCCACCAACGGTTTAATATATGTATATATTAAGTTTTTAATTTAAAAGTTTTTTTTCTTAAATAATAAAAAGTTTTCATTCTCCATATTTAAAAAACAAGAAAAACAACGGTTTAATAGAGTATTTTTTTCTTAGATAAAAACTTTAGGAAATAATATATACCAAATTTCGTGAATATACTAAATTATTTTTATTATTTACTTTCTCAAGCTTCTTGAAGAGAAAATTTTTTTCTTAAATAATACAGACAGACGGACGGAAAAGACGTAGACAAACATGGCTAAATCGACTCAGCTCGACATACTGATCATTTATATATATACTTTATAGGGTCTCCGACGATTCCTTGTGGGTGTTACAAACTTCGTGACAAACTTAATATACCCTGTTCAGGGTATAAAAATGTATGCTAAGCTTCATGTAAATTATCTTATCAGAACATATTGAGAAGACCTCAAAGAAAAAATTGTTTCGAAAAACTTCGTATCAATAATCCTTTAGGGAGATGGTTTGAAATATCTATGTAAACTATTGAATCAATTTGTTCAAATTTCAAAATGTGGAAACGCGCTTATTACTAAAAGTATGTATTACGCGAACACAGTTTTGGGTTTAGAATGGGACATAGAACACCTAAGAAATGCCATCGAATTGTTAAAATTAGCATGACTGCTTTCGAACGCAATCAATGCTGTGCAGGGGACTTTTTAGATTTTAAACAAGCATACGATAATTCGATATGGTATCCAGGGCTACTTTATAAAATTAAAAAAATGGCTTCCAGCGCCTTATTAACTACTTATAAAGTCATTTTTAAATGCCCGTCAATTTAATGTCAAAGAAAAAGGTGCACTTTCTGAATTATATTCGATTGATGCTGGACTTCCGCAAGGTAGCGTTTGGGGTCCCGTGTTATATATAATATTTACAGCTGACCTGCCGTCATCAATGATTTAGAAGTTGCAAGTTATGCTTATGATACGTCATTTATTGCCACAAGTTTTAACCATAGTGACACCTCACATCATTTACAAGAACAACTTAATATTGTCGAAAAATGGCTAAAGAATTGGAAAATAGAAGTAAATACACAGAAGTCCGTTCAAATAACGTTTACATTAAGATACAAAAATGTCCTTCTGTAACATTAAATGGCTCTACAGTACCTGAAAGTGAAACTGTCTTTATTTCGACAGAAGACTCATTTGGAAGATGCACAGAAAAGAGAAATTGAAGCAGCTCAAATTTAAAACAAGAAAAATGTACTGGCTTATAAGCTCGCGATCACTTAGTCTTGAAAATAAAATTCGACTCTACAAGTCAATCCTTAAACCCGTATGGACGTATGCAATGCAGTTATGGGGTACGGCGCTTACATCCAACATTGAAATCCTTCAGAAATATCATTCTAAGCCTTTAAGAAGCATTGTAAGTGCTCCTTGGTATATAAGCAACTTCGAAATCCACAAAGACTTAAATGTACCTTTTGTTAACGAGGAAATCAGCAAAGCATATCGAAGATACCTTGATAGACTTTCTAATCATGGAAATTTACCGGCAATAAATCTACGGGACAACAGTACACAGATGTTAGACGCTTAAAAAGAACTCAGATTTTGGACCTTCCATATAGATTTTAAGTTGTTTTAAGAATATTTTTTTTAGCAAATTATGTTATTGAAGAATATATTTTTAAAATTTATTGCTTGTCTTCAGATAGATTGCAAATAAAATATATATTTAAAAAAATAATAAAACTTACTCACGATATCAAACAAACATAATATCTACCAAAATCATTCTGCACCTACAATTTCGTGGCAAACTTGATACAGCCTGTATTTTGTAACATTCAAAAGGAAGCGTCGCAGCCTTATGAAGTGTATATATAAATCAATGATCAGATTGATGAGCTGAGTCGATTTAGCCATGCCCGTCTGTCGGTGTGTACGCGAACGAGTTTTTCAGGTTTTTTGATATCGTTCTGACATTATGCAGACGCTCTCAAGAAGCTGCTTATTTGTCGGAATCGCCGATAGCGGACCACTACAGCATATAGGTGCCGTAAAAATTGAAAGATCACAAGCGGGTCTTTGCAATTTTTTTTATTTCACCAGATATCTTCACTATCTTTAGCACAGAACATTGCCCCGTTTAAAATCGTGAATCTAGTATCCTTACTACCTTCATATATTTAATGTTTGCTAAATAACACCGAAACTAACACAAGTAGTCTGAGTTGTCTTCATTTTCAAATTATAATTATTAATCAGTTGCTTACTGTATTCAACGAAGCGTAGAAATGTGCAGCACACAACACTCATGAATGGGTTACATTGAGTATACCGAAAGTAAGAGCAACAAGCCGTGAGCGCAAAACAACCAACAAAACGGTATATAATTTTGCCAGCAGCCAAAGAGAAAACCGACTGAAATGAAACTGGTTGACAAAATAATTAATGAACTGTAAATAAAGACAACTGGCTGTAGTCGGAAAACAAGTGAGCAGGTGCAAATAACAACAACAAAAGTAGCAAACGAAAGGAGAAGGAGCGATTTGCGCTTCAACGCAACATAATGCATTCGACACGACGCCCAACTCAACGACGAGCAGCCGAAAATGCAGAAGTTGCAACATGCAACTGTTTTTGTTGTTGTTTGTTTCCGCTTTTTGTTGTTCCTTGTGGCGCGGAAGTGAACAAAAATTTCATTGGCGAAATGAATTCATGGCTGACTGACTAAGTGCGCTACTTCGTATAAATGAGCGTATAAATAAATAAATGAGCGAATGAATGAGTGCACGAATGGGAGGATGAAAGAAATGTTGCGCGACAAATGAAAATTTGCAGCGTTTTACTTACTTTTGTTCGTAAGCTGGGCACGGTGCTGAGCAGGGTGATGTATGGCGTACAAGTTTTTAATTTCCAGCTGAAAAATTGTAGAATTTTTTATTTTCAGTTTCATTAACCATTTAATGAGGATTTAAGCAACCAAAATTAGACGTGGAAGAAAGCGAAATTCAAGCGAGAATACAAATAAAAAGTTTATTTTTCGTGAGTGAATTTTTTACGGCAAGTAGTGGGGGTTAACAAAAAATACTTTCCGGCAAATGAGCAGCTTCTTGAAAAGAAACAGATACGTGTAAAATTTCCTACCGATAACTCAAAAACTGGAGTTCTAGTTCGCATATAAGCAGACTGAGAGACAGACGAACCTGACTAAACCGACTTAGCTTGTCATTCTTATTATTTATTTTTTATTTTATATGCTCTAAGATGTTCACGGCAATGTCTCTTGGTACCCTATTCATTTTTCTTCATTTTATCGTCATCATTTACGCGGCTATAGCCGAGTTAACAACAGCGCGCCAATCGTGTCTTCTATTAGCAATTTGTCGCCAATTCGAGATGCCAACTGCAGCCAGGTCCTTCTCCACTTGGTCCTTCCAACGGAGTGGAGGTCTTCCTTTTCCTCTGCTTCTCCCGGTGGGTACCGCGTCGAATACTTTCAGAGCTGGTGTGTTTTCATCCATTCGGACGACATGACCTAGCCAGCGTAGTACCGTATATCTCGCACAGCTCATCCGTTCATCGGCTGCGGTATTCGCCATTGCCACTGCGCAAAGTATCTACAATAAATCGTCCACAGAACCTTTTCTGTTGAAAACTCGTAATAGAAGGGCGCGGATGATGAGTGACTTGTAGAGTTTGGTCAGTGTGCGTCGAGAGAGAACTTTACTCCTCAAATGCCTACTCAGTCCGAAGTAGCACCTGTTGGCAAGAAATATTCTGCTATGGATTTCGAGGCTGACATTGTTGTTGCTGTTATTACTGGTTTGGACTGTCAACAGTGACATGTCATGCCAAGTCTCGAATACGACGATTGTTTGTTTGATGACAGGAGATATTTCGTCTTGCCCTCGTTCACCACCAGACCTATATGCTTTGCTTCCTTATTCAGTCTGGAGAAAGCAGATCTAACGGGCGAATGTTGTGGCCACTGATATCAATATCATCAGCAGTTGTACACTCCTGTAGAAGATTTATTTTTTCTGTTCAGCTCTGTAGCTTTAATTATTTTCTCCAGCAGTAGATTGAAGGAGTCGCCTTATATGAAACCTCGTTTAGTATCGAACGGCTCGGACAGGTCCCTCCCGATCTTGACGCATTTTTTGCTATTGCTCAACGTCAGATTACACAGCCTTATTAGTTTTGCGGGAATACCGAATTCAGATATCGCGGCATAAAGGCACCGACAAAGAGGTGGCGCATGTCGATAACGGGTCTTTTCACGGGTCCTTTCCAAGATTTGGCGCATGGTGAATATCTAAAGCCAAACTGTTAAGGTAGTTGACGGTGGGTTTTAATCTTTCACACAACACGTTCGATGAAACCTCAGTTTAGTTTTTGAAATTTGTAAGAAAATAAATTTTTTTAGGTTAAGAATTGCCAATTTTCGTAGAAAAATCCTCTATATGCGAAATAAAATAATTGTCATATTTCAAACGTTCCCTCCTATATTTATTAATAAATTCTAAACCAATTTACATACTCGAAAAAGCTACCCGTTCACTTTTTACCAAACTTTATGGCTAAAAATATTCTCAGTGCACTTATTTATGCACCCTACCGCTGAAGTACAAGTACACTGGCTCAAAAGGTATATATACTTTTAATTCTTTTTCAGACTTTCTGAGAGACTTTTGAACGAAACTCTGCCGTTGTAAATATTCGTACATATTCATGTATCTACAAGTATATGGAGAACGAGTTTACACAGTCCTTACTTGTCAACGTTTTTTAATTTTTTTTTTCGCCTCCATTCGTTCTTCATTTCGCGTGCATTTCGTATGTATTTATTCACCTCTCATTGCTTTTGATTATTTTAACTCTTTTATCCATTCATTTATTCGTTTATTAGTGTTTGTTTGTCGCTTTTCGGCCTGCCTTTCGGTGGATTCACACCTGAGTAATTGGATTTAATTACCCAGTAATTTCATGCAATTAAGCTTCAAGTGTGGGTTGTCATTGACAGCAGTTGGTTCGGCGCTCACACTTTGACATTTGAAATTTTCCTACAAACTATGTGAGTGTTTTTGTGTTAAGATGACGTGATTTTGACTGTGTTATGTAGGGAAATAGGATGGAAGTGCAGTTTTCACTATCTTTCATTTCTTTCTTTTTTACATTTCATTCGCATAAATCGGGGTACAAGTCTTTAAATGTGAATTTGAAACCTTCCTTCAGAGAGCCTTTTCTCTCTCGGTTATTTTGTGCTTCCAGCTTTAGTGTCAGGTAGCACTAAATGTCAAATTTCTAGATGAAATTACGACCCTTGGAATAAGAATGTTATAATAAAGTGAATTCTTTGGAAAAGTTGTCGATAGCATCCTCATCTTATGGAACAAATGAGTTCTTATCAATAAGGCTCATTTTGAAAACTTCAACAAGATTTGCAGATGATCAAAAACTAGTCTGGTTAACTGTCATCTCAGCTTCATTTCGGAGGCACCTCTTCAATATAGGATTACCTTCCTTTTTGAACTACAAAGACAATCACTAGAATCTTCTGAAAAATTCTGTAATATTAAGCCAGATAGTCTTAAGGATCTCTAAAGAAGCATCTTTGAACGATAATATTCTAACACGTCCCGTAAGATGGCGTTCGAATCGGCCTGCGGATCTTTTAAGGGTTGACAATGTTCTGAAGTTGATAGTGCTTTGATTGATAATGTTCTGAAAGGCCCCATAAGATGAGATCCATTACGACCTAGGGAGAAAGTAAGAGAGAAAGGAACTTTCGATTGAGAATCATCCAAAACTTTGGATAAGCATTGATTTCAAAATTTAAGAAAGAAAACATTTGTACTTCAAAGTTTGACTTATAAAAATGTACATTCACCTGTATAAGGAACACCTTTTTCAAATAATTTTTTTTTTCTTTCCAGAAATGCTAAAACCTCCAAGCATTTCTTAATTCCTTCAAATTCCAAGTACTTTCGAAAATTATTCCGCTTAACCTTAAAGTTGAATCTTTCAGTTGTTGGAAAAAGAGGGGAGCAAAAAGCACAAATTCATATGCTCTTGGCTAAGTCACCTTGTCCAACATATCCACTCTAACGCACAAACACAGTTATTTCGTACACTTCCACACAAAATGCTGCATAATTGTTAAGTTTTCAGGTGTGCTTAGGAAAAAGTGTATTTTGAGGACATTTGAGATTTGAAGTAAATTATAGAAAAACGCACTTTAGTGCCATTGCGTCTAACTTGGAAATTGCTGGGGAGCAGAGCATAGCGGCAAGTGGGTCCAGTAAGCATGTGAGCGTGGACATTAGAAGGATAGAGAGAGAGAGTGCAGGTGTATGTGGCATTGAGTAAAGTGAAAATGCAAAAATAGAAATCTGAAAATCTTTGGGAATTGGGACGGCATCACTGCAAAAAAGAAGGGAGTTGTAAGATTTGTATATACACGGGTAAGCTTATACTGAATTTTGTGTTATGTTCTTATGCTGTGAATTTAAGGCTGTAATGAGTCGAATTGCCATTTACATTTTGCTGTCTGTTTTGGTTGTATTTAACGCTGGTTAAGGGCATTTAAAGAGGAAGTAAAAGAAGAAGAGCATTTAAAATTTTCAGCTATTTATTTTAATATTCTCTTTACTCTAGAAAATAGTTAGGAAATTTTAGGAGTAAAAATGTGGCGAAATTTTTTTATTTTGTATGTAGAGACCATCCGATCAAATTTGAGCCGGACTAAATACATTTTGATACAAATTTTTAGTCTCGCCTTCAAAAACTGTTTCTTACTCAAGACTCAATAAAAGCATGCCAATTTTCCACAGAAGCCTCGGGGTTTCTTTCATTGCCTTCAGCGACTTTTTGTTTTTTCTTTGGTTTCGGCTCATTTCTAGAGCGCTATTCGCTAGTTTGTAGAACACTTCCGCCGTCATGTTCGTAAACCCACGTCTCGTCACATGCAATGAACTCGTTTTCCATGTAGATACCACCTGATCAAATTTGAACTGGACGAATTGCCCCCAGTGTGTTTAGCGGCTCTTTTTATTTTCGGTTTCGGTGATTTGTGGAACACTTCCGCCGTCATATTCATAAACCCACGTCTAGTCAGCAAGTGCATGACTGTAGTGCATTCAGCTACGTTGCCAAGTATCTATTTTGCAACTCTAAATCGTTCCTTCAAAAGATTCAGGTCTTTTAATACGAGACCAGTATTGGCATGCTTCATACCCAAAACATAACTAAAGCACTAACCAAAACTTTAACCAAAAAATTAATCAAAACATGTGTTGATCCATGGTTGATGCAAAGATTTTCTGATATCTCTTTGACGCCAACCCGACGACATATGTATATTTCATATGATATAGAAAATGGTAAACAATAAAAAACTCAATTTCGGTTTTTTTGATGATCTGTTTAACTTGTTGTTTACTGCCGATCCCACGACAGTCGAGTCCAAGCTATCGGAACGAACCCGGATTTTTATCCGGTCAAGGACTGTCAACTCAACGCCCTTCTTCGAAGTTACTTCAGGAATGACAATTTCTCTTCTCTTAGCCAAAGCTGTCTGCTTTTGAGCGGTTGCTTCCTTCAGAAGATCTAGTCATTGTCAGTATCGGTTCGATTTATGAGTTTGGCAAGACCTTCAGAGAGCAGAGTGTGCTGGACACACCAATCGAGACCTATTTTTTATCCTTATCTTAGCTAATCTTGAAAAAAAGATTGTAACGAGTACCTAATCCACTTTGAAATGGTAAAAATTAGATAAATTGTCATCGAGGTCATCCAGCGGTAAGCCCATGAAACGTGCTGTTTGGCGGGGTTGGACCATAGGGAGAGTGGTGTCAGATATGTGGGAACCCATTGCATGCTGAGTAATGTTTAATATGTCAGTGTCGTTTCTGGATAATTAGGATTTTAATCTACTACAGTATCCAGAACGAATCTGCGCAAGAGTCACCCTCGATTGTTGTGGCATCTCTAGCTCTTCGTCTAAAATAAGTGTTAGTTTGACGCCATTCACTGAATGGAAGAATGTGAAGGTGTTGATGGTTAAACTGTAAATGGCGGTCGGTGCATGTCTGAAGTTAGTTGGGTCCGAAGTCTGGTCGGCGTCTTGTCTTATGCCGTCGACGTAGTTGAGCAAGGACCTCTTGATGCTAATAACGTTTCTTTGTTTTTTCCTCATGTGCGGCCGGCTAGCGACTTGAGTATTTTAACGAATTTCAATTCTAAAATCTTACGATTATTGACAACATCGATGGAGATATAGCCGTTTACGTTTGAGCACATGCCATCAATTCTATTGCCCAACGTCATTATTATCTGTGGTGGTTGAGGGAATTTCGAGATGTAGAAGTCAACCAGCAATGGGGCGAGGACCAATTCCCACAACAGTCGGTTCTACGTTACCGGAATTGACCCGGATTTTATCCGGCCAAGTACTGTACTTTCAGAGATCTCACCTTGTTTGGATTGGTTTTTTAGAACGTAACTAGATCGCATCTAATACCAGAGCTAAACTTTCTTCTTTGAACTTTCGGTACTTATTAGTATTATGCCATATTTATAAAGTCCAAAAGCGTCGAGAGAATTCTTAATGACAATTTGTAGTTCGCTGAACTATAATTCTTATATAGTTAAACTACTAGAACGAGAACGATATATAGATATATCTTTAACTAAAGGTTTACCTAAACCACAAGCGGTAGGCTCCAAAATATAATAGCTTCAACTTTAGAAGACAAAAAGTCGTCAAAGAAATGTGGGCATATGCCTTAAAGTGAATCAAATATACTGACCACGATGTCCCAAAAAGTAAGAAGTGAAATTAAAGCATGAACTAAAACCCTCTTTGTGCTTTCCGGTACCACGAAACCAGAAGTCAGTATAAAGCAAAAGAAGAAATAAATACCACACTAAACTAACGCTTGACCTTTTGATAAGATCACGTAACTTTTAATTCTATATAACACATACGAAGTTCATGCAACCACGTTGCACCCACACACAACTCAACTAAATGCAAGGTGACTTACTAAGCTAAACTCACTTTAAATGTACGTGAGCGTTTGTTGCGTGACGCAATAACTTCGGTTGAGTGTGTGTGTGTGTGTGAGAGAAAAATGTTGCAAGTTGTTTATTTCATTTGCCGAAAGTGGAAAGTGACTCTGGCTAAGAATTCTATTTCCACAAAAACTTTTTTAGCATGGAATGAAAAGCAAAGCTGGTCGAAGAGAGTGCGTTGCGGCGGTGGGTGACTTTTTGCGTGACTATTTGGTTATTTTTAGAGTGACATCAAGCTAAAATGTGCTGTGTATTTTGAATGAGTGTATTTTGAATGAATTTGAAAGAGTATTTGGTTATACTGAGTGTTATTGAGAAAATAAAATACCTGCATTGGTTTTTTTTTTTATTTATTTTTTGTGGGATGACGCTCCACTGTGAAGATGAATCTCTTACGAATACTCCTATAACGAGCCGTATGAATGCATAGTTGCATTTGAATACCAAAGACAACTTCGTTACTTAAGCTGAGGAGCTGGTTGGCCCTTGAACTTGCTTTCAGAAGATATGCAAATCAGTGTGTGAATTTACTATTTTGAAGGTGGATTTTAGATTTGTTGATAGTGGATAGAGCGCTTTTATTTTTCACCAAGTCATTTTCGCGCATATGCAGGGAGCCCATCTTTTATGTCAGTATATATTGGGTAGTCGAAAAAGTCGTTTCGTATTTCTAATCAAGCTTCTCACCTTTCCAACCCTAAATGGCATGACACAATATGATTGGTAGCACTGGAGATATGCGACTGCAACGAAATCTATTGACAAAATACGAAAATACTTTTTCGACTACCATGAATATATTAAATGACTTAGGAAAAAATGATATTTTTATTTAATTTAGCCATTTATAGTTTATTTGAAAAATTCTTTGAATACGGCAGCAAATGAGTACTGTTTGCTGCTTTTAACTTATTGGGCAGTACAGCGAAAAACTCAGCATTAGAGTGCTTCAAAAAAAATTTTTGATTTTTTTTTTCAACTCTTACCCCCTCAAATGTTAGTAATTGACAAACAAAAAATCCTCTCCCAAGGCAGGCGCTGTAGCTTAACTCTAAGGGGTCGCTATGTTTTTTTTTAGGTTCCCATACATTTTACATAGGAATTTTCGTTTTTTCATTCAAACTAAAATTTCACCAACTAATTTTCGTTTCTCAAAAATAACCATCACATATTCAGAAAGTTCACTTTTCAAACTTTAAAAATTTCTGCGACAAAGTTTGATTATCTGAATTAGACGATTAAACATAGTGATTTGAAATTTGGAATTTTTTCAATAAAAATAAAAAAAGTTTCTGAGAATAATAATTTTGTCGCGGGAATATTTAAATCGATATTTCTGCGAAACGAGTTGGTGAAATTTTAATTTGAATGAAAAAACGAAAATTCATATGTTAAATGTATGGGAACCTAAAAAAAACATAGCAACCTTAGAGTTAAGCTACAGCGATACTGACTTTTTTTGTTTGTCAACCTAACATTTGAAGAGGTAAGAGTTGAAAAAAAAATTCAAAAAATTATTTTTAAGCACCCTACTCAGCAAACATGTTTTCCTGAAGCTCATGAATTCTACGAGGACTTCTTGAGTATGCTTTGCTTTGAATTTAGCATAACAAAACTTTGCCACAGAGATGAATTAGGCTTTCCGTTTCTGGTACCAGATACTGTTGGACCGTATTCTAAGCGAAGTGTACAGTAATATCCCTTTATACTGAAACAAATTCAAAATTTTTTCAAAATGCACCACAAAATGGTTCCGCGTAAAACAAAAATGCTGAATGAGCGACTTCTGAGTTTGGGGCAATACTCTGTCTCTCTCTTTCTCTCTGATAGCTTCAATCAGTTTGTTCTAGCATTTGGGTCGTTAAAAAACTGTATTTTGACGATTTCTTACAGTTCCATAGCAATTTCGATATGAACTTTGAATCACGTATACATGACGATTCATGATGACAATTAAGGTATCTACCCACCTTATTCGGTTTTGTTATGTGAGGTTTGATTAAGAAGTCCCGTAAAACTGATCATAAGGACACTCATAAAATGACGAACGTTTTGCGCCAATCACAAAATTGTTGAGGAGTCCAATGTTAGCTTATATTTTCTGATTCGCCTATGGTATGGCTACATAGGTATTTCAACGCAAGCAGGGTCCATAGTTACAGTGCTAAAACGCAAGATGTCAAGGGGATCCAACTCATTCCTGTTGTGAGCGAAGTAAGAGAACCCCTATTGCTAGCTCATTGGCTATGCACTCTCCAGCGATGCCGCTAGGACAAGGCACCCAATCAAATTTGATAATGAAGTAATTTGATGTCAAGTTAGTTGTGATGTTCTAATGAGGTTAGACACTTCTTGACGCTAGTATTGCCGCTCTGCTGTCGTAGTTAATACTCACCGCCCTGACTGAAGCTGCACTTTAATATATATACTTGTAGGAAGTAAAATCATCCAAAACCATCAGTAAAAAGATCAGTCCGTCTTTTCTCCAGCGACTTCTCCCGTCCGCATATCCCTCATTGGTATGTGTGTGGAGAAAAAGCCATCAACAGTCTAAGTTTTCAATTGTGTAATTAAAGAAGAAGAGAATGTCAGCTTGTCTCATTTGATGTGTTAAATTTATTTAATGGATACATATCGATCTATGTAGGATATAGCAAATTCCTGTCAGCAAAGCATATTATCCGCAACACGATCACGCAACTTGAGACTCAGCATTCATTGAGATATTCGACCGAATAGATCACGTCCAGCACGCAGTGAAAAAAATATAGCAGCCATAGCTGAGAGTGTACACGAAGACCGGTCGCAGCAACTCGGACCGACTTATGGAATAATTTTGCGCATTTTACGTTGAGATCTTAAATTGAAAGCCTATAAAATACAGACGTTTTCTAGCTAAATTGTTTTCCGCGATGGGGCCCATTTCTGGCCCAATGGGTAGGTAAACAAGGGAAATTTCCGCATTTGGGTCAAACAGAAACCTGACGAGATTCAAGAGTTGCTATTCCATCCATAAAAACAATGGTTTGGTGCCGTTTGTAGGCCAGTGGAATCATAGGTCCATATTTCTTCAAAAATGATGCCGGTGAGAACGTAACCGACTATTTGATGCCTGAGATTGAAGCTCGCGATCTCGGCGACATTTGGCTTCAAAAAGACGGCGTCACTTCCAACATCAGTCAATTGATGTATTGACACTTCGCTGAGCAGATAATTTCATGTTTTGGGTCGGTCGATAAGCCACCAAGATCTTATGAAATTACACCGTTAAACTTTTTCCTGCGATGATAAAAATTCTGAATCTAAAAATTCACATTTTATATTCAATAGCTATATGTTCGTGCTATAAAAAACTATGGCAGTGCGAATTTGTGAGGTGCAACTTTGAGTAGAACTTTCTATTGCTTTTAGCGTATGTGATTGCGCATCTGTATGCGTGTGTGCAATTCTGCAACATTTTACTTGCGAAATTGCATTTCGAAAGTATTTCATCGAACTTTTTGCAGCTGTCGTACATAAATTGCCAATGGCAAAGCAAACTTTTGATTTCTCACTTTGACAAAGAAATTATATATACTTCGCTTTCTTTCTTTTTGTGCTGAAATGGGTGAAGCAAGCTGATGACGCAAAATAAATAATTAAGTAACTTACGTCAGAATTTTGAAGGTGGTTCAACTAAAATATGGACCTTGTTTCAATGGTTCCAAATAGTTTTTTGCGCAATGTTTCGCTCTTGGACAATAAACACAATTACATGACGGTCGGACTCGAGGATTTCTATTATTTTAGCAATATTTTCATTGGTCTACCAGAGCATGGTGTTACTTTGACATCAAAGAGAGAAATGAGAAACTACGAGTGATTGCTGTTACAACAACAGAAATATTATTCAAATTTTCAGCAGCCTAGTTAAGCAGTTTAGATTAGGTTAGGCTAGATGGTTGATCAAAGATCGCACGAGAAGAACTCCTGTGTTAAGCAAGTTGTCTTCAGACAACTCTTCATTTTAAAGTCACTGGACTCCGATTATATTCATGAGTAAAAAAGATTGTTACATCTCAAAGTACCCTCTCATTCACCAGTAATCGTTGCGAAGGTCTGTAAAACTTTTACAGAATCTTCACAGAATACGACGTACGATCGTAAGAAATTATGATACATCTCATATCGAGTGGATATTTCTTTTATAGTGTTTCGGTGGTGTTTCCACCACATACACATATCATAACGATCGGTTGCAATACCGGTTTTTTGTAATAATATAATTGTAAATCAAAAGAACTTGATCTGTCGGCGAACTGCTTTGATTCTATATCAAAACCGTGGAGACAGCTAATTGTTTATTCAACCAGTCCGTTGATCGAAGATTTTTTAAAGCACTTATGGTCACTAATTATTTGGGTAGGGTAGAAAGCCAGATCCCCATCTTGTGTATCTATCCACAAATGTGTGTCCGGAATTAGTCTGTGAATGCACAGTCCTTTGGATGAAGATTGCCACCGTTGCTGCCACATTGCGATGCTTTTGATTTTCTCCTATATTTTTGCTGCGGTAGACGTCTCTGATAAGTTGTATAGTCGCGGGAATTCGTCTCCCTGAATGTCAAACGGCGCCACACTGGCTAACACCGTTGACCGAAGATATTGTATGATATGCAATATGTTTCAGTCTCAATCTATCGAAAGCTGGACAGCCGGATTTCGTGGAAGCTTTGTTTTCGCTGTTTATGCCGGTTTTAGTGCAGACTAACTGGTCTTAAGTTCACTACTTATCAGATCTGACATATTTGTGTTTACTGCGGAAATATTTCATCTTATCATATTACTTTTATGTTCAATGGGTGAATTATGCTCATTCGTATAAGGCAAAAGCAAACTTTAAGAGGTATATATTGAAACTCCAGTATTTTTCAACGTCTACAGCCAGAATTTGAGCATGGAAACATAAACTCAAAAAAAAAAAAACTAACATGGTGACAAAAATGTACCCGGATATGTGAAAAGTGATGCTCATTGTATCATTAATCGGTTCCGGAAGGGCAGAATGCCAATAGGGAGTTTTATTTGGTCGTATTGAGGCGTTTGCGTCGAAAATGGCAGGAATTGTGAAAGAACAATTCATAGGTTTATACGATGATAATGCACTATCGCATCTAGCCACGATTGTGATCAAATTTAAAGCCAAAAAACCCAAAGAATACCAAAGATCAACCACCGTATTCACCAGATTTGGCTCTGTGTGACTTTCTCTTGTTCCCCAAACTGAAATTGCCGCGAGATAAAAGTGAATTCAACCCTAAAAGTGCTTAAGAAAAGTTTTTCGAGGTCTGGAAAAATCGTTGGCATAGGTGTATTACATGTAGTGAGGATGATTTTGAAGGCGAACAAAAATGTTGATGAATTATTATTAATTATCCGGGTACTTTTTGTACAAATGTGCATATACCTACTTTATAGAGTCCCTTACGCTTCCTACTGGCCTTCATGACCAACTTAATCTACCCTTTTTGGAATATAAATATGCAATATTCTCGAGAACGTAACACCACGGTGTACATATGAAACCCTCCAATTTCGAAAAATGCGTATTATCGTTTCAAATCTTTTCTTCTCTGTATCTTAAAACTCTTCAAATATTGTCATACATGCTTCATTCCCATTTGCTCACATTAAATTTAATTTTTAATTTTCAATTATACTTTCCCCTCACCCGCATATCTTCATCATTCGTGTTCCATTTAAGAATTTCAATTCTCCTTCACGCTAAAATGCCTTTTCTTCTATTTACTCCGCCAGGTCACGTTCATATCGCGGTGATTCGAATTTCAATGCGCTGCTCACACCGCTCACCTTCCTCGTCACCTACTTCAATTCGGGCATTAATCCGTTGCTCTACGCCTTTCTAAGCCGCAATTTTCGCAAAGGCATGAAGGAGCTGCTGTTGTGTTCCTGGAAGAAGGGCAAGGGCAAATCATCGTCGAACTCATCGATGCATCACAAGCGCGTGGCATTGCAGGTAGTTGGTATAAAAGCGGAATATGCGTGAAAAACAACACAAAAATTAAGCAAACTAAAAAACATAAAAAACGCAAACAAAATTTGTATATTGTGAATATGAAAGTATGGAGAAAAGAGAAAAATTGAAAAAACTCATAATTATTGGCAACCAAAAATACACTTGACCACACTTTTCGTTTATGACAATCTGGCAACTGCACTCGCACTTTATTTGCACTTTTGCATTAATTTCGAACCTTTCGCTTATCCTTGTACCGTACCGTTATCATACACACCCAAACCCAACAATTATATACAAATCCTTTATGCCATTTTTACGAAATCTTCTAGACTCACTCGCTACCAACCGACACAACGCATATTGGCAACGAACAGCTATGATGACCCATTCGTCGCGTTCGCATACAACGGCGAGCTTTTGGCACAGCCTCGTAAGCTTTTCAACCGTCGCAGCATATACATACATACCTACCTACATACCTAGTATAGAGTCTAGTTATATATTTACATATATATGTGTTTGTACAACCGTTGGCAAATAATTATTGTATTGTGGGTTTCCAGGTGTACTCATTTGTTTTTGTTAGCGCTTTGCTTTTCAATTATATGCTTTTTCCTATCGTACGATATAAGAACTCTTCGAATTTTAAGTGAAAATCAAACAAACAATTGCTGTGCTATAGCTTTTTCTTGTAATTATGCAGATTTAAGCAACATTTTTATTGATGTGATGTTTTCGAAGCTTCAAATGTGATTAGTGATAACGGTTTTTGGCATAAACTAAATATTTGATATACATATATGACGAATAAATATAGTTTAAGGTAACTGAGTAGTGTTTTAATGCAGTCATAATGTAATTAAGTACTTATAGTTGATGTAATTAATTAAAGTACTGGCAATTAATATAATTAAGTACTAGTATAGTTGATATAATTAATAAAAGTACTGGTAATTAATATAATTAAGTACTAGTAATTAATGTAATTAAGTACTGGTAGCTAATGTAATTAAATACTGTTAATTATTCTAATTAAATACTGGTAATTAATCTAATTAAATACCAGTAATTATTGTAATTAAGTACTAGTAATTAAGTATATAACTATTTATATGATTACTCATATATCTATACATATGAGTACTGTTATAAGTATTTGAATGTGATTATTTAAGTTTTGAAATTTAATATTTGCTTGTAAATAAGCTTCAGAACCCTTTTTTGCGATTTTGGGCATACTCATTTATAAAGTACTTAATTAAATTACGTGATTTGATTACTTCATTAAGTTGGTTATTTCGTCAATTACTTTAAGTTTTCGCTGATTTAAATAATAAAATTAAACTCTAGCTAGTTAGAAGGCGTAATTAAATATTTAAAAGCTTACTAATATTAAAATTTATATTTTACTAAAATAGTAATTTTTTTAAGAATATGGATGAACGAACGTTGATTGTGATAAAAACTGCAGAAAAGTGAAACATAATTAATATTTTTAACACACATCTAAAATTTTATCAAATTTTTACTACTTTTTATTACAGGGTTGCCAAAAATTTTTTAAATAAAATCGAAAAATTTTTTTTTTGTAAAAAACTCAACCTTTCGAACAGAGTTTTTCATGAATTTTTTGTAATAAAATGTAAAATTTTTTTTTAATTATAAAAACCTATAAATAGCTAGCAAGTAGAATAATTAAAAAAACTTTATAAAAAAAATTAATTTTTGTTAAAAAATGTAATTGAAATAAAGTATAAAAAATAATGTGAAATAAAATTAAACGAAATTACCTTAAATTAAATTAAGTTGACTTAAATGAAATTGAATTAAATAAGACAGAAGAAAATAAAATTGAATTAAGTAAAATCGAAGAAAATAAAATATAATTTAATTATATAAAAAATAATAATTCAAAGCGAAGTAAAGTAAAACAAAATATAATAAAACAAAGCAAAATAAAATAAAATTGAATCTTTACTTTTCGTATGAGTGGGTGGAAACTGCCTTCCGCATCCCTCATCATCAGAGCTGTCGTCACAGCAACGATATATTCCAATTGCAGGTCTTTAAAAATCCCCCTCAAAGGAATCGTTGCCCATCCTGGAACCACATTTGCATTCCTTCAGGGAATTTCCATTTTTCTCATCGAGAGAGTAACATCTAGCGTCCAGTTTTTTTTTCGTACTACAGCAACTTAATTGCTCACGCTTATTGCATCAATTGTCATCGCACGCTTTCAAAGAATATGTGCTCAGGATCGTCTTCTGTCGCGTTATTGTATAGGCATGACGGCTTTTCCGTGCACTCTGGCCACTCTACCTTACGCCGATTTTCCTTTTTAACCACATCTGCACAGATCTCAGCACTGTATAGTATAATAGCACGCTGCTTGTCGTCAACATTAGGAGCTTACTCTTTCCTTTGCTGCGGCTCCCCATCTTGGCCATAAGTCTGCTGAGTTGAGAGGTGATTATCGTTGCCTTTCATATGGCGTGCTGGATTTGTACCCAGAAGGTTAGTCTGGGGTCCAGTTTTACGCCTATGTAGTTTACAGCTTTTGCCTCCTAAGAAAGCCGTAGTTGTTTACATACTTATTTCGAGGGGTATGTGTTTATTTGCTTTCTTCGATCTTTTTCTGTATCTCTTGCTGTAAGTACTGCTACAGTAAGTTCGCGTAGCTAATTAAGTACACTTCGTCAGCCATTTCTAGTTTTAGTATATCGTCGTAGTTGATGTTCCACAAGTCTGGGCCTGGAATGTATCCTTGTGCTGATTTACCGCTATCAGTCGTGATCCCTGTTTTGTTTGGTACAGCAATTTTCTGTTATCAAGGTAGCACCGCACCACAGCTCTGAGGTAGTCGGAGATTTTAAAGTTGTTTTCGAGAGCGTCGTTCATATTCATCCATCTAGCGCTGTTGAAGGCCATTCGAACATCTAAAGTCGCTACCAACACTATTGTTTTGTATTGTGTGCTGTGCGGTTTCTACACTTTCAATGACACATTAGAGGTTTCAAGAGATGATCTGCCGGGTCTAAGGCCGTTTTGTCTAGGGAAGAGTCCTTCAGCTTCGTTGATAGCCGCTTCGAGTCTGGGTTTATGTAGCCTTTCATGGAGCTTTCCCGCTATGTCGGGCATGCATAGTGGACGGTATGTTGATCGCAAGTTGGGATCTGCTGCAGCCGTACTGATAAGCACCAGCCGTTGCTTTTTCTAATGTTCAGAGGATATTTCGGCTTCAAAGCAGGCGTTGTGCATATTCAAAAGTAATGCCGGTCGCTCTGTAGCTATTTTTTTCAGAATTTCTGCTGGGATCACGTCTGGGAAGGGTGATTTCAAATAAAATAAAATAAATTTAAATTAAAATATTATAAAATGAAATAATATATTAAAAAATAAAACTAAATTAACGTAATATTATTAAAATTATTTAATACTGGTGGATCCAGCCATGCGTTACGTTAGTATACATTTTATACTATGCTTATAATAAACATTCAGTACAGTGAAAATTTTATTTACGAATAAAGGCGAAAACGTTTTTGTCGGTACAAGAATCCAAGGGATTGTACATGAGGTTTAATTTTGAATATGTTCATAAATAAATGTCATTGGAAAAAATAACGAATTTAAGGCTGCTTTCTCATTGTCTGATTACCAGCCTTTCTGTCCAGTTAATTGAGTTGTCTGCTTAATAAAGCGTCCATTTAACAGAACTTGCACTGTAGTTTTCATTTATAAATTGGTTTTACTGGTCCTATCTTCTAAGTTGGTTTGAACTGAACTCAGTGTGCTAAATTTTGTTTAAATCGGTTCAGTAGTTTAGGAGTCCATCGCGGACAAACAACGTGACACGTAATTTTTATACTTTCTTCACAGGGTGTATAAAGAAAAGTAAAAAAAATTATATTAAATAAAAAATAAGCAAAACAGAAATGTAAAAATTAAAAATGTTATGAAATTAAAGACACAATACATACAATGAAATTCCAAAAAGTTAGACCAGGCTAGTGCTTTTGAGATTATTATAAATATACTTTTTTTGTGTTTTTTTTACTTTTTGTTTAAAATTTTATGTATGTCGAAGGCATGTGCGTATACTATATTACAGAGTATTCTTCGAAAATTTAATGTTCAATTGAGTGAAAACCGCGTCCTCGGAGTGGTCATGTGAATTTGCTGAATAGCCAGAAGTTACACGAAGGTAAATCAAACGAATGCGGTGGTTGCGGCACGATATTAGTGGAAAATGTGGCGAAATGATCGCGAATAACCAATGCAGTATGAGATGGTGCATTATCGCCTTGCATTGTTCAATAAATTCAGACATAGTATATATCGAGGAATTCACTTTTAGAGCCGCACAAAAAGGCGCGTATCTCAAATACTAATGAATATTTTGACGTGAAATTTAACATAGATGTCACTAACAGTACTACCAACTTACAGAAAAAGCAAGAAATAACGTTAACTTCGGCAGCACCGAAGCTAATATACCCTTTACAGGTGCATTTCTTTTAGTAACCATGTGTTCAGTTTGTAAGGAAGTTATACGCTAAAGTAATCCGATCTGAATAATTTTTTCGGAGATTGTATTGTTACCTTAAGCAGTAATCCATGTCAAATTTCATGAACATACCACGTCAAATGTGAAAGTTTTCTATGCAATAACTTGTTTCCGATCATTCAGTTTGTATGGCAGCTATATGTTATAGTGGTCCGATATCGGCAGTTCCGACAAATGAGCAGCTTCTTGAAGAGAAAATGACGTTTGAAAAATTTCAAAACCATTTCTTAAAAAATTAAGGACTAGTTCGTATATATACAGACAGACAGACAGACGGACAGATCAGACAGACGGACAGACAGACGGACATGGCTAAATCGACTCATCTCGACATACTGATCATTTATATATACACTTTATTGGGTCTCCGACGCTTTCTTCTGGGTGTTACAAACTTCGTGACAAACTTAATTTACCCTGTTCAGGGTATAAAAATTACCGATTCGAAAAACACGTGAAGTATAAATTAAAAATTCACCTTTTAAATTGATCACAGTAGTATGTGAATCAGTGATGATATAATTTTGATATACTTTTAACTCAGCGTAATCGGCTTCCAAAACTGTAGACGTGTTTCTTCTCGAAAACATCGTTTGAGTAAAACTTCTCCGCAAGTGTTGGAGCGACTTGATTTTTTGGCAAGACTTTCTTCGAAACATAATCTATGAAATAAGGGCTTTGATTATAAATTCGATTTTTGACTCTGAAGTGTAAACTTTTTTCACAAAAATTTAATTTTTTGGGGAGGTAGCCATTTTGTCAAAAGATTTCGACTAGACTTTCGACAATTACCTCTAATCAACCATAGTTACAATAATAAGTTTTTTCGATAAGATAATTTTTAGCAAAAAACTCTTCTTCACCATCAAAAACCTCTGCTCGGAGTTCCTCCTAGAGATCGGCTACAGAGTGAAGAGAATAAAATGATCAAAATGAATTGCCGATTATTAAAGTACCTCATATTTTGTAAATGTACATAATTTTTTTATTTATTAATTAAATTGCCTTTTCAATAAAAAAAAATCTGAAAAAACTGCGCTTTTTTTTTTACTTGCAAGTGAATATGACCACTTAGTGCAGGGTTTTTGTGCAACCTCGATAAAGCACTGAATTTAGTAAAGTTTTTATATAAAAATATCTTCGTTACAAATTGCGTCACAACTTTTGAGTTTTAAAAAAAACTAAAAAAAAAATTTTTTTAAATTTGTAATTATTTTAAAAACTAAAATATTATTTTTAAATAACTATTTTGCCCAAAAAATTGCAAATATTTTAATAATATTTTAGAGTAAAATTCAAACATTTTGATATCAAATTTTTTTCATAACAGCACAATAAAAGTGAGAAATCTAACATATTTTTGCTTGTGAAAAGCAAAACCGCAGAAGAAAAAAAATTAAAAATTTAGACTAGCCTAACGCTTTAATAAATTATGTCTATATAAATATATATTATGTATAAAATGTATTGTATTTATGTAAATAAAAATAATATGCAAAATAGCTTGTAATGAAGCAGAGAATTTATGTAAATAATATAGTTATTGTGGAAACAATAAATGCGATTATCTTTGAGATTCAATAGCTAAAATTATTATATATTATTAGATAATATGCAAGTTGTACATAATATACTCTTTTATCGAATACATTGATTAAAAATTTTATTGCCAATAAAAAAATCAAATAGTTGTGTATTTTTTTGGCAGAAAATGGTTTAGAAATTTTTTAAAAATTAAATAGAAATATTTAAACAATATAAAATATGAAAATTTGAAAACAACTGTTAGTCTTGTCAGAAATCTCAAGCGCAAAAAGTTCAGATGCTCTTCACATGATGGGTGGCACCAGCGCAAGGGGCTGCATATAAGTAATCGTCATATGTGAGATCTCTCTTTGTTTTTTTTTTTTTTTTTTGAGAAAGTGATGGGAAGCCTTACTTGTAATTGAAATAAAGTCGTTGTGCAAGATGTGGCAGGTTACCCACATCCCACATCTCTTCAGTAGGTCATAATATGCCCTGTATGATTGTGGGATATTTGTGGAAAGTAAAAAATTTTAAAATTAAATTGATTAAGTCATTAATAGTCAATATGCAAATACTTGAAGTACAAGAGGAAAATTTGAAGGAATTTAAAAAAAATATTTTTTTTCCATATTTTGATAGGCTAAGCACTTGAAAATAACATACTCAAATTTTAAAACGATGTCTAAAATATTTATCCAATTAGAGCCTTCGAAGTAGTGTATCCACCCGAAATTTTGGGTAAAATTTATCTCTTTTTATACCCCACCTTTGTTTTAGCGCCATCAGAGTTCTCGTAAAACTCAACAATATTTGCTAAGTTTGATTGAAATATGCATAAATATAAATGTATACCCTGAAAATTTCAAACGGCCAAAGATAATATACTTGATACTCTTCGTTTTGTTCGTTGAAAGAGTCCATTCCCATAGATGAGTCTAGCAAAAAAAAAAAACAAAAAACAAATCATGAGTTGTTGAACTGATGACAGTCAAAATGGCCACTAACTAGTAGTGAGTAGTAATGAATTCGATTTTAAGGAACCGCATGGTGAATTTAAAAGATCATAAAAGTTTAGAGGTCCGAAGTAAGGCCACAATTCCAGCATTATAAACTAGTAAAAAACAACGACTGACTATAATTTGAGATATCACGACGACAGCATCAAAAAAGTAATTTCGAGAAAACCGCATTAAAAATTTTAAGTTAACACTTGCAATGACAATAAAACGGCTATTACTTTGAAGGTAATATAAAATTATGGAAATTCTCCTTAGAGAGATATTCCTGTTTTCTTTTTTTTGTAATTTCTAGCCTAAAATCTACTTCTACTTCCTGAAAAAACAAGTAATGAAAGTCAAAGTTCGGGTGTAACTGAACATATTATACTCTTGAAATTTGGTAAGATCAAAGACCGGGAATTCCTTCAGGCGCTGGTAAAACTTATATTAAGTATCAACACGATTTTATTTATTTTTGCTAATACTACATACTATTAACACGCCGCATACTAAAAACATGTTCCCTGGGTCTTATTATGGTACCTCACATCCAATCACCAACCAGATGAGTAAATCCAGGTATTAGTTATATGAAGGCAACGTCAAGTTTACGCCAACTTTATCTATTTTCGGCACAAAGATGTACTGTTTTGAGTAAAACGTGTTCTCTAATTTTCATTGAGATAACCAACACATTGGCCGATATATCCAGCATAAAGTCAACTGGAAGTTCGAAAATCTTTGTATTAGGTGTATGGGGCCTCATGGCAGTATTGACCCGATTCAACTCATTTTCGATACACAGAAATACTGTTATCAGTAAAAGACTCTCTATGAATTTAATTTGTATATCCCATGCATACCTCTAGTACCGTCCAAAGAGGTAATTTTTTCCACTTTTATTATGGAATCACATCCGATTAGGCTTCTTATCTAACGAAATCAGGAAGCTTTTATCAAGTGCATAGTAGAGGGGTGCTCTTTTTACCTGTGTGTTTTCGACATCAATATAGTCAAAATGCCATTTTTTTCGAAAAAGCGCTCTATCACGCACTTGAGTATAAAATTGTCCATAAAATACGCCTTAGTTTAAGTAATCGGTCAAATAATTCGCGGCCGTTTAAAAAAAGTTAGTTCCGAGGAAACGAGAATCAAAGTTTTGGTACAAAAAAAAATATTTTTTCTTTAACTTACGTGTTGGAAACGTTGGTGGATATTATTCTGCTATACCCGGGTCATACAAGAGATCCCCGGCTTCTTCGTTACCTTTACCCTTATGTTATCCTTATGACGATTCATAATGTATCTCATCGGGGATCAGAGCCACGAAAGAACTGACCCCTTAGATGGCTGCAAGTCCACTGAACATAAATATAATATTCGAAACCTCGAATATTCGGAGAAAATATTCGCAAAGCACGTGGAACGATTTCTACGAGAACTCTGCGCTCGAAAATTCTAAGAAACTTCGCATGCGAAAATTCTCCAAAAACTCCGCACACCTGCCTATACAGCCGCTGCATGAAGTGCAGTGGTTCTGGGTATTATTTCTTCGAAAATATTCGTGATAAACCAATGAAACTTCGGAGCTATATTTTATAATACTTTTTCAATTGACTAGAGTGATTTTTTTTTATTATTTTTTGAAAATTCTAAAAGTATTTCCCCACTCTTAAAGTCTTACGTTCGCTCAAATCGGTCTATAATAAATGCAAGTCATTTGAATTTTGTAAATATCTTTTAGGGAGATATTTTTGCAAATTTTAGTTAACAAAATATGAAGGAAGTTTAGATTTTTAAAAATTTCTAGTTTAAAATACCCCCCTTAAATGTGTAAATTTAAAATATAACCAATATAACCAACATATAACCCAACATATAACCAATATATAACCAACATATAACCAATATATAACCACTTTATAACCAATACTCAAATTTTGTTTCAATATGAGTGGTTTCATTTACATCGTTTTTCATTGGCCTGTAAACTTAGAAAAGTGATGTTACGTTATTTTGCATTTTAAGTGGTGGCGATATGTAAAATATTAAAATTTTTAGTATTTTTATTTAATGTAATATTTTGTATTTTCTGACACAAAAAGTCACTCTTAAATTCTTGCAACGAAATTACTCAAACGCAGCCAATTCATATTCTTTAAGTGATTGCATTCTGCTTAAGAAAGCAACAGTGCATATAAATAATAACAAGCTGATATATGTGAATGCTTCGAAATGAAAATGCATCAAACAAAATATTAAATATTGCTTCATTTATTGCACAATACTTCCTAAAACTGTATGCAAGCAAATGGCCAGCAGCTTATTTGTCAGCACTTACAGCTTCCACGAGTCTCTCACACATATGCACCTACTAGTCCCATATATACCGTTATTGTTTGTGCGAAAAGTGCAGCACAAGCAAAATATAAAGAAACTAAAACAGTTATAGCAATGAGAGTTGCTTGTCTGATCGCCTGGCTGCGACGCATAAGACGGATTTGCATTGAAACTGAAACTGCTGAAAAGCAGATAAATTAGAAAAAGCTGATAAATCAAAATGAAAATCGTTTTGCCAAAGAGTAAGGCGCAGTAAACAAAAACTTGCATGTGTACCAATATATGAATATATGAATACATATATGCATATACATATAGTATATGTATATATTTATATAGCAGTATGCAGTTATTTTCAAAAAAAAAAATATTTTTATAAAATATTATTTTTTCAAATTTCAAAAGCTAACCAGCAAGCAGAAAAGTCCGTAAGGACTTTGGTGAAAATCGCTTGTGCAGCAGAAATGTTGGAATCTTGGAGCCACAACAGAGCAATGCATCACACAATATTGACTGCTGCTGTCCGAATGAATGCAAATTTGTAGATATAATAGTTTGTAAGCAAACCACCTCCAGGTTAGCAGCTATGAAAGGGAAGAGGAGGCAGTGCACTGGTAGAACTATGTATTTCTGTACGGAGTACAGCATAGAAAGCAGCCAGAAAAGAGGTCTACTATAAGCAGTAGCCAAATAAAGCAAATAGTGGAGAATACCAAAGCTTTTTGTTGTGTTTATTAAGAGAAAGAACTATTGAGATATATGTACATACATGAGTTTGTGAGGTCAGCATCAAACATGCATGCGTGATATATAAAATACACATTAGAGTGTCCATCTTTTTGCATTCCTCGAAACAGTCGGAATAGTCTTTTTCCGGTATAGCCTTCAAGAGATCCTTCTATTCGGTTTTCGTATTCTCAATCATGTCAAAACGGCGTCCCAGCCCTATCGTTTTGAGTTTGCTGAATAGCTAGAAGTAGCACAATACGATATACATTGTCACCAAAAAAGTAATTGTATATAAAACACAAATTATTTAATTATTCATCAATTTTTAATTTGTAGCCTTCAAAGTAATGGCCATCATGTTATACACTTATGCCAATGATTCGCCCTCAAAACACTTTTCAAAAGCACTTTTTGGGATAGCCTTCAGCTTCTTTAGCGAATTTTGTTTTATCTCTTCTCTCGACTGAAAGCGGGCTCTACGGAGCGGCAATTTCCGTTTGGAAAACACGAAACGACCACACGGTGCCAAATCTGCTGAACACGGTGGTAGATCGATGCGTTGTTGGCTTCAAACTCGGTCACAATCGTGGCTCCATGCGATGGTACATTATCAGCGTGTAAAATCCATGAATTGTTCTTTCACAATTCTCGCCGTTTTCGACAAGTATTCTCACACAAGCGCCTCAATACGACCAAATAGAACTTTTTATTGACCATGTGTCACTCAGAAACAAATTCATGATGCACCAACTATAGTTTTTCGCCTCCATTCCGCTGATTGCTGACTTGTTTGCATGCCAAACTCATAAACCCATGTCTCGTCGGCAGATATAATGCTCTCCGTGAATGTGGTATCGAAATTCGCACGACCAAGCATGTCCAAAGAGGCTTGTTTACCGAACCTTCTTCAAAAACATTCAGCTTCATCGAAACGAGTCAAATCCGAACACGTTTCATACCCAAAATATCCACCAAAATCATTCGAACGTACTCATTTCGAACTTTTGTCATCTCTCTAAAACTTCCCTGACCAGCTTCAAGCACATATTCTTCACTTTTTTAATACTTTCATCAGCTGAAGAGGTTGAAGGTCGTCCAGAACGAGGGATCAACGATCTGCTGACCGTGAAGGCTTTGTACCACTTGTAGGCTTGTATTTTTTATATAGCTGAAATCATCGTAAGCCTTTTCCAACATTCGCAATAATTTTGCAAACGAAATTTGGCTGGAAATGCAAAATTTATTAAAAATTCTTTGTTCGGCATTTTTATCCATTGTAAAAATCGCAACGCATTACTGAGGTGTACCGGCTTAAGCAGTTGCTCTAAACAAACTGGATGAAAGATCGTGGCAACGTAATTAAAAACAGTCCTACCAACTTAGGGGTATTTAATTACGCTTTTCGGGTGCTTTTTTGTCACAATGAGTATGCAGTTTTTGGCAAAAAAGCCACTAAGTATGGCATGGTCCATTAGCGAGCTGACAGTTTGCCGGGGCTGAAGAAATCTATATTGCACCACAATCACTTCACCTTGCGTATTAAGCAATGGTATGACTCTCAAAGTAAAAATAAAAAAAATTTTGGGACAGTCAGTTGTCTTTTGTTTGTGATATTGAGGTTATGATTCAATGATTACCTATTTTTGGAGGAATTTGCTTATAAAATGTAGCCTTCGGTCGACAAAGTCCATGGTTTGACTTGAATAATTCATTTTGTCTTTTGAAATATTGTTTACTCAAAAGTTATTTTAAAAGTCATTGTTTTAGAATTTCGAATTTGCTATTCTTGTCCGTTGCTCTATTATCAAATAATTTACATATAACAGCAACACGAAATTTAGCGATAAAGAATATAAAGACTTCCTTCAATTTTATCATGCTTAACTTTGCAAATTTTGGACAAGTTTTCCTTCTTCTTTTTTACTGGCGTAGACATCGTTCACGCGGTTATAGCTAGATTATATATTTAACAATAGCAGGCCAATCGGTTCTTCTTTTCGTTATTTGGCGCCAAATCGAGTTCCAGGTACAGCCAGGTCCTTCTCCACCTGATCGCTACAACAGAGTGCGTGGTTCATGTCATTCTGTCCTGTGATTTTTGTTCTTGAACAATGTTTACAAATCGTTCAACTTTATTACAACAAATCACATTCTGTAAAGAATGTCCTTCGCGCGCTTCGCTGAAATTATGGTCATTGTAATCAGCCTACTGAGCAGATTATTCACAACACTATCACCCATCTTGAGACCCAGCATTCATTATTGGATAATATTCGACCGAACAGACCCCGTCCAGCATGCAGTGAAAAAAATGTAGCAGCCGTAGCTGATAGTGTACACGAAGACCGTCGAGAGTCGATTCGGCGTCGTTCACAGCAACTCGGACTGACGTATGGAACGACTTGGCGCATTTTACGTCGAGATCTTAAATCAATAAAGTACAAAATTCAGCTCTTTTCTATGAGCTTTTGAAAAGTTCCAAGAAGATCCACCCTTTTCGAGTCAAATTTTGTTCAGCGTTGAGAGCCATTTCTGGCTAAATAAGTAGGTATGTAAATAACTATTGCCGCATTTGGGATGAAGAAAAACCTGAAGAGATTCAAGAGCTGCTATTTCAACCAGAAAATACAACGGTTTGTTGTGCTTCGTGGGCCGGTGGGATCATCGGTCCAAATTTCTTCAAAACTGATGCCGATGAGAACGTAACCGTAAATAACGACCTTTATCGTGCATGATAACCGACTTTTTTATGCCTGAAATTGATGCTCGTGATCTCAGAGACATTAAGTCTATGCGGACAATCTCGCTTCGATTCGGGCCTTCGAATAGCTCGAACGAGTTATCGAAAATTGGACTCAACGGATGGACCATTTGAACCGTAGGCGCAGACAAGATTTTAAACAGATAATCTATAAAAATAAATGCCAAAGAATGTTCCTACGAATGATATTAAACATTCCCCATTAAAGTTGAATTTTTGTGTTTTTTCTTTAAAAAGTAGAGAGAATCGAAGTAGATCACCCTCTATAAACTTTCTGTGGTTTGTAGACATATGGCTTCGAATGTAAGGGGCCGTATCGTCTTGGAATGGTGCAAAATTTTATAATTTCGGACTGGCGAATATCTTCCTCCTGAATGTACAGGTATGTATTTTGGGGGTTTTTGGTACTTTATGTACATTGTCTGTAGAGCTTCGAGTTAAGACATATTTGTCTCCACAAACATATCTTCTCATGTCTATATTAGTTGTAAACAACAACAATTTTGTTTTCAAAAATCCGAAAAATGTAGACTCTTGTTAACAGCAACCTGGGATGGTTATATCGTCTTGCTGCTGGAACATGCTTACCTGGTAAAGTGATTTTTTCGAAATTTTTATTTCGCCGATTTTTTCTTCTAATATTTTTTTGAAATTTTTTTCTTGTCAATTAAAACGTTTGTAATGTGTTGTTTGTGTTCATTTGTATGAATGAGGCAGGCTTCACGAGTAGGTGATACATACAGGGTTTGTCCGGAAAGTAATAGCACTGATTTTCTTCCATCGCGACTGTACTTTACACTGTGCGTGCACCGACTGGATTCGATAGAGGGCATTCCTAGCAAACGATCGAGCGGCTGGTCAGTTGTCACCTAGCACCTGGAGAGTCAGGACAAACATTTTCGCGAGACGTGTTTCTGTGAGTGGTGCAAGCCGAAAATGCAGGGTTCATTAGCGCAGAGGTACGCGATTAAGTTCTGTGTGAAACTCTGGAAATCTGCGAAAGAGATATGATCAAGCAGGCTTACCCAGATGTTGTTTTAGCAAGAAGTGATGTGTTTCGGTGGCACCAGACCTTTTTGGAGGGCCGGGAAGAGCTCGTTTAAGAAGACCGGAAGCATGACCAAATCCAAAGTGAAAACGATGCTCATTGTCTTTTTTGACATCAAAGGCAACGTCCACCATGAATTTGTTCCTCCTGGGCAAACCGTCAACGCCAAGTTTTACGTGGAAGTCCTCAAGAGACTGAAATGAAGAGTCAATCAGCACCGACAAGACATCGCCGCCGATTGGAAGTTGCATTACGACAACGCCCCGGCTTTTTTGTGAACAGTTACTTAAGCAAGGCCGGCATCCCAACGCTTCCGCAGCCGCCCTACAGCCCAGATGTGGCCCCACGGACTTTTTTGTGTTTTTTTGCCTGAAAAGTCCAATGAAAGGCAAGCATTTTGAGACGACAGAGGGGATCTAAGCAGCATGCACCTCGGCTCTCAAGGCTATTCCGCAGAATACCTTCCGTGACGCTTTCAATGCTTGGAAATCGCGCTGACAACTCTGCATCGACACAGAAGGAGTCTATTTTGAAAGTTTTTAAAGAATTGTATCGAATGATTCAATAATTCAGAAAAACAAAACTTCAGTCCAAGCAGTTTCGAAGTGGAAAATCCAATCATAATCAAGCTGATTTGAGCTGCTGTGGTTTTTCACTCAAAATTGCATTCACAAATTAAAATGCAGCCACAGTCAAAAGCACTCATACTAACCAACTGCTATGCAACAAACCAAAGGCGGCATAACTTCTAATGCAACATTAATGCAATATATATGTATGTATACATACATATATAGTATACAGATGCATCTGAATATGCGCTGAATTTCACAAACATATTTCAAAAGCGAATTTTCATTAGTGATGCTGCTGCTGGTTTTACATACATAGGTACATAGGTGCATAATGCTACTAAATAAGGTTGTGTATATGTGTGTAAGTATGTATGTATGTATGAAAACGGCCATGAGTTCAAATGCTTTGGAGTTGAATTCAAGATTATCTGCCCAGGCACAGTTCGTCAGCTGGCATCTACGGCCTTATATGGCAAATACCAGCCAAGAGTGTCTTATATACTAGACTATATCCATATATATACCAGAATATACCCATATATAAACTTGAATATACTCATATATACCTATTTGACACACCACTAGTAGCTGGGCTAGGATCTACATATTCCCATTTGCAATAAATCAAATTTTCGTACATTTTGGCAAAATTTATTGCATTTGGAAATTCACAAAGATAAAATAGTCCTAGGCAAATGTTAGGTAGAGTCTACAAAATACTGGCAGTAAGCTAAAAATAACTGCCAAAAATATTGTAGTTGTATTAAGATATTTTCAGAAGATCTACACTGCCAGGAGTGAGTGTTTATGAGGGCATATCAAAAATAATTTTCACCTTGCGATTTGGCGCTTCATAGCCACAAACTTCCCTCTCTCTCTTTCTACCTCTCTTTCGCTCTTTCTTTACAAAATAACTCAAAACAAAAACAAAAATTAAAGTAAAAAAATATTTTTTAAAATAAAAATAAAAATTTCTTCAAATTTACTAGGCGCTCAGCGAACACCGAGCGTGTTGGCCCGCCCTCCGCTGCTAACAAATTCAATTTAGGCCAATCACCAGTGTGGGTCAAAGCGGGATATTATATTTTATTTGCCACAAAGTGCACCACTTTTCAGAGCACTGAACACAAGGTGTGTGGCTAAAACAATTGCGGTAATTTAATCTTAAAAATAAAAATAAAGTTGGAAAATTTTGGAGAAACTGGTGTGCTTCATTTATTTTTGATGCATTTGACGGCTTGTCGAGGTTCAGTTAAGCTGTATAAGCTAAGTGGGTCAATGGAACTGGCGAAAATATTTATTTAAAAATAAATCACAAAAGTGCTTGTTATTGCCATAAATTCTGTTACAAGGTTTGCAATGCATTCAGTCGGGACAAGTTCGCAGAAAAAAATACCGTTAATTAATATTATAATTTGTATGTAATGGCTACTTTACCAATTCAGCCATAAAAACTGCTTGCGAACGCATTCACTGATATTCCCTAAGGAAACTGAAAATTATGTCACGGGAAGTGGATATCTCGACCAGAAAAATGTCAAGACTTTTACGAGATGGTCTACACATGAAAGCCTACCGTCAGTCAACTGGTCATTCTGACAATTTGCTTAAAGCAAATTAGGCTCAGCAGATGTAAGCGGTTTCTTCAATGACACACAGCGATGAAAGTAGCCCTTTTACGGATGAAAAAGTTCTCACTGATGAAGAAATTTTTACTCAGAAAAATTACAAAATCTACGTTAAATTTCCAAAGACACACAAAATGTTATTCCACGGGTTCAACATGGTCACTGTCTAGCTGCTGTAATGGTTTGGTGGGGAGTCGCATGTCAAATAACGCCTTAACTGCTGTGAAAGGGGATTAAAACTGGGGCAAAAATGTACCAGCAAATTGTTATAGAGCGAGTAATAAAGCAGTTAAGCAATACTTTCTCTTTGCCGTAGAGCATTCGATCTTCCAACAAGATTCTGCTTCAGCACACAAGGCAAAAACCACCTAGAAGTTGCTTAACACATTGACTGCTTAACCAATTTTTGTTGAATCCATGTTATCCTCATAGTTTTTATGACAAAACCGATATCGTCTTCTTTATTAGCATAAGCGGTTATAGCCGAGTTTACAACATTGCTAGAGTGTGCTTCCTTTTTCGTTGTTTGGCGCCAGTTAGAGATTCAAAGTTTAGTCAGGTCCTTCTCCAACAGAATGGAGATCTTCCTCTTCCTCTGCTCGTAACACCGACTCATCAGATGTTGCCATCGTCCATGGCTCTGCACTATATAGCAGGACGGGGATGATGAGTGACTTCGAGAATTTTGTCTTTGGTCTTTGTATAGTACTTAAAAACTTGGACCAAATTTTAGTGCAGAGATCAACGTAGATGCAAAACATTATCAAATTCATGACAGTCGCGCCAACAGCGTAAAATCTTTGAATGTCGAAGAACCTCTGACAGCAAATGGGTTAAAAGCAATATTCCTGGTTTCATAGTTGCAGGGGCAGATTCGAAACCATTGCACTAAAATTTGTAATCAGAGTTGGAGAACATGGCCTGTCGAATACGCCACAGTAATTTGCAGATTCTCAAAAAATATTTAGTTTTAGCAACGTCGTCAGTACCAATGGAAACAAAACGAGTAGCTGTTGATCAATGACCTAATCGTTTGAGAGCCCGTGGTCCCGTGGTCGTTAATAGGGTTATAGGGTCTAAGTAGCCGGAACGGACCCGGATTTTCGAATTTAATCGAACCAAGAACTGTCAAGAACAGGAATAGCTTGTGTGAAAGCAAAAGCTGGCCATTTCAAATACAATTTTTTGCGGAGCTCACCTAATATACATAAGTAGGCGATGTAAGCAACTGAAGGCAGGTAGGTTATGAAGCAATCGAGTAAGTGTAAGTCATCATTTTAATACCAAAAATACTTTCATTCAAATATTTCTAAATTTTTCAAGTCCTTTGTAGTTGATTTTTAAATTTATTAGGTTCAACAGAACAAATAAATGATTTGATAATCTTCATTTCACTTCCACTATCACCTACGATGCGCTGCTCAATAGCTAGTAAAAAAAGCCAGAGAATATAAAACAATGAGAAGGTGCAAGTTTGACAGCGAACATTTATACAATTTCAACCGGGGAATTCACCTCACATCGATAGAATTCACCGCGTGAAATATTAACATTGTTTTGATGTTAACAGAAAGGAATCCGTATTTTAGCAGTTTTTTTGTTTTATGTTCTCTGGATCAGCCATCCAATTCAAGGTCTCGTTTCCCAAGCAAATTTGTCTGCTTACACCACGCGTGCAGAAACCCCAAAAAGTAGCAGCACACCTCACGAGCGGAAGTTCAAAGTGCAGGTTACGCAGTGATAATTTTCGTTGCATACCCAAAAGGCGTGATCTGTGAAGAATTATTCCAGTCACGTTACCTACCCTGTTGTTTCTTAAAGTACTTGCTGCGCCTTAAGATATGCAACAGATCACAATCAAGAAATTATTCTTCCAACATCCGCTTTAGCGCTTTGGGCTGCTGATTTGCTTGGGAAATGAGGCCTTGAAACCAAAATGTGCTAGTGGATCTGAAAACATAAAGCAATGAGAAGGTGCAAGTCGAATTTTATATGATGCTTTGACGGCTAACAGAGCTGAAAAACTTCAAGCAGTGAATCCACCCTAATTAACAGAAATATGTAAAAAATGACTGTTTACATACAGAGATCGTCCACGGGAGACGCTGAAATGGGAGATCTTACCCCACCCGCCGTATTCTCCAACTGACTACCACTTGTTCCGCTCGATGGCACACGCTTTAGCCAACGAGCACCTCACTCGAAAGATGAGGAGTTCTTTCGTCACGGACTACGCATACTGCCAGAAAGATGGTGAAAAGTAGTAGTAGCGACGGCCAATATTTTGAATAACATTTTCGTAACCGTTTTTACAATAAAGCCTTAAATTTACAAAAAAAAAACGGCAGAAGTAAAGTTGTAGAACTAATATAAAAATGTATAATATAAGAAATTTAGAATTCGCGTGGCATAAATATATTCATTCCACAGTTGATAATGTTAACAAAGCTGTAATTCTACAGACTTTCTGTTAAAATGAAAACAATGTTAATATTTTTTTTTTTTTGAAATTTTACAAACGTTCGCTGTCGAACGTGGATCTTCTCATTGTTTTATGTTCTTTAGTTTTATCCTGTGAGGGCGACTAAATGAATCATTTTAATAAAAATACATAAATGAATTTTTGGACGCAGACTTATTTGCATTCCTGTAGAACTTCAGAGTAGTCATATGTATATCGTAGTTGAAAACGTTCTCGGTTGAGATGTGTTCTCATTTTTCTTCAGTAAATTGAAATTATCTGTAAAATAAAGAAATGATAAATAATTTTATTATTTTCTTTAAATGAAATGTTTTTTTATTTTTTTTTTTTATTTAATTTTTTTTTTTAAATAAAGAAATATTTAGATAACTTACAATTGGTGATTGTATGTGAGGTATCTTAATAAAACCCAGGGAACATTTGCCGAACATGTCGGTCAATGTATGTGTTTTATATTTGGTGTCGAAAAAGTCTTTTCGTATTTTGTCAATAGATGTCGTAGCGGTCGTACATCTTCAGTGCTGTAATGATATATGTTGGAAAGATGAGATTCTAAGCTTAATTTAACCAAAAATTAAATTCGGGAATTTGAGAAAAAGTTACAGCTCTTCCAAAATTAGTTAATATAATGAAGAAATTCTCTATATTTTGAAATGTTTTATAAAAAAGGAAAGAATGCCACGCACGCCACTAATGAAATTTGTGAAGTTTACGGAGACTATGCTGTATCAGTTCGCATCTTTTCGTGTAGCACTACAATGGTTCGCTTCATTCCGTTCTGGATATTTCGAAATTTCGATTTACACTGATAGAATAATGTCTCTGGCGGCAAAAGGCAAAAAGTGGTCGATCAAAATGGTACATATTTGTTTATTTATTTGTTAGTGTAAATATAAAAAAGCAAGTTGAAATTTAATTAGAAATACGAAAATACTTTTTCGACTAGTCAATATTTCTATAAAATTGCTTAGATTCCGATCTTCTGGTTGACATTTTAAGGTATTTATCCAGCTCTGATTCTTTGGCAAAAATACAAAATGAACATACAGTTATTTACAACTTACTCGAAAAACCTGCCTCATGTATACAAATGCAGACTTATAAAGAACACAAACAACTATTTACCAACTTAAAAAAAAGAAGAAAAAAAATTAAGAAAAAAAATTGAATAAAAATTGCTCGAAATAAAAATTTCGAAAAAATCACTTTACCAGGTAAGCATATTCCAGCAGCAAGACGATATAGCCATCCCAGGTTGCTGTTAACAAATGTCTACATTTTTGGGATTTTTGAAAACAAAATTGTTGTTGTATGCAACAAATTTACAAATGAGAAAATATGCTTGTGGGGGCAAATAAGTCTTAACTTAAAGCTCTACAGACAGAACACATAAAGCACCAAAAACTCCCAAAATACATATACATACATACATGTATGCCAGACGGTAGATATTCGCCTTTATTAAACAAATGGGTCATTGAATTTGTTTCTTGGCCAAAAACAATACTGTAATGATGCCCCAGCCTCCATATGCGGCAGGCATGGCTCCGTGTAACTTTTTTCTATTTTCCAAAATAGTAAAAGTAAGATTCTCTTTATTTTGGGAAATAGAAATAGGAATAAGGGCCTCTTTGCAAGATAGATGAAAATCGCTGAAAGAGCTAAAGGTTATACTTTAAGTCGAGCTTTAGAAGCCTTGAATTTAAAGAAAATTACAAGCTTTGCAAAAAATGGCGAAATTCGTTTAAAATAAGATGGTTTTTGGGACTCCATTACATTACATTTTTTATACACTTAAGAAGTGGAAGGTCATTGTAATATAAAACGAACGCTTTTTTAGAGGTATGGTTTTTAATTAGCAATCGTTTCTTTAGTGTTGGTTCTTTTTATACCGATTACTTCATTTATACCCAGTTTGGTTTTCATAATGAACATACAAGTACTTACTATGGAAGAGCATTTACTCTAGTGAATATCAAAGTACTGATACCGTGAACCGAAAGAGGCCACCCGGCAGCGCGCGCATAATTGGAGCTGTGTCAATCCACTTTACGGAAGATCTTGCGGAAGAGTCTTGGTTTAGAGACTTACAAAATCCAACTCGTACAAGAATAGAAGCCGAACGACCAACAAGTGCCCTGAACGTGCGATTAATGGGTTCAAAAGGAGATGGCCAGTGAACCTGATTTTCAGAAGAAAATAAGAGCGAGCAATAAAGCTTACTTTTAGCTGAATGGGTCACATTGTCGCATTTCTAGGATGCTCTATAGGCAGAGGGAATTATTGATCCATATTTCTTCACAAATGAAACCGTTATAATGTTATAATGTTAAAGTAAATAGTGTTGCTATAGAGTCATGCATTATGAGATTTTTGTGCTTGAATTGGAATAAGTTGATGTGAACGAACTTTGGCTCTAAAAAGCCTGCGCTACATGCCATACAGTCAACAAAACAATCAAATAATTAAAAGAAACTTTGGCGAGCGCATTAACTCGCATTGTGAGCCTGTGACATTTATCTACGCAGATAAGGCCGTGACGATTGGCGCTTCGAAAGATGATATTCGGCACGTTATTGATAAAACACGGCTCCAAGTACAGCAAAAAGTGGTCGAAAATTGAACCTCTCGACTGGATTTTATTCGAGCCAGTCTTGGCGGTCACTTGCCCGAAATCACATTTACAACATTATGCCAAACCTTATCTTTATAAAAGGTCACTTGAAAAGTCCTCGGCCCAAAACACATATGTAGATGGCGATACTAGAATTAAATCCATATGATTTTTAGTTAGCCCTAGCCTTCAACAGGCGTATGTATAACAGCTGTGGGATCATTACTTTGTGAGCTATATCATTTAGCGTGAACCAACTGTTATTATTGTGAAAAGATGGATAAAAAGGAATTTTGTGTGATGATAAAGCATTGTTTTTTGAAAGAAAAAATACAGTTAAGCAAGCAGTGAGTCCAATTTTCGATGACTCGTTCGAGTATTTCGACTGGTAACTGGCGAATGACAAGCGTAATGCCTTGCTCCAAGGACTGAATCAAAGGGGGATTGTCCGCGTAGACAAAAGACTTATTGTACATATCCCTACAGGAAGAAGTCCAACGGTGTGATATCACATAATTGGTGGCCAATCTCCCCGAACCAAAACGTGAAATTATCTGCTCATCGAATTGTTCTCTAAATAAATCCATTGATTGATGCGATGTGTGGGAAGTGGCGCCGTCTTTTTGAAACCAAATGTCGCCAAGATCACGAGCTTCAGTTTCGGGCATGCAATAATCGGTTATTATGGCACGATAACGGACGCCATTTACGGTTACGTTCTCACATTTTTGAAGAAATATGATCCAGTTATTTTGCTTATTTACATACCTACTGAGCAAAAAAAGGGCCTCATTTCAGAACAAAATTTAGCTTACCGATCCAAACGGGGTTAGATCGCCGAAAGATCAGCCCTTGGTCGGATGAAATCCGAGTCAATTCCGGTGCGCAGAACCGACTGTCGTGGGAATTTATTTTAGCTCGAAAGCGTCGGTTCTTCTTGGAACTTTTCAAGATGAAAACCAATAATGAATACTATGTCTCAGGATAGGTGATGGTGTTGCGAATAGTACGCTCAGTAGGCCGAATATATGTATTGTTGTAAGTCTTCCCATGAAATGCCAAAAACTACTGAACAAAAATGACAGCTTGAGATGACTAAAGCGTGATCTGTCATAAAAGGCTATTGAAAGTAGTAGCTCTACTTAGATAATTCTTTATAATGTTTCAAGAAATATGCTTTTTAAAATAATCAGATTGAACTCAGAGGCTGCACTTTAAAAGTTGTAACTCAAAAAATATATGAGATATAGATTTAAAATTTTATAATGTTACTAGTAATGGAATATGTTATGGAGATATGTAAAAATAAGAAAACTAAAGTTTCAATAAGATGTGCGTCTTAAGGGGTCGCCTGGAGAGAAAAACGATCTTTTATACATTTTCAAAGTTTAGCTATTCAAGAATACGTTTACAGAAGGATTTTTCGAAATTTAAGTTAGTTTTGGAAATATAGGTACTACATGGGTATTACATGGAAGATATCGGTATATGGAAATATACGTATACGTATAATTTAACTGAAGTTTTAAAATTTGAAATGTTCATCTTTATAGGCTTGTCTGCAGCTGGAACTATTCATATTCCCAAATTTAAATTTTTACTATTTTTGAAAAATTCAATTGAAAAATTCAAAACCGTCAAAAAAGTACAAAATTCAGACCGTTGTCAGTATTGCAAGTTGGACATTTGATGTAAATTACTAAACCAAAAACAAAACAACTGAAAACCAAATCACAACACAGTGTACTTCATGCGAAGAGGCTATTAAGCGCTTGGTATAAATAACAGTAAATATTTTTGTAGTACATGTGTACGTAAACGTATGTGTGTACTATATAAATACAAAGCTTTTGCGACTTACTCTAGAAATCTGCTTCATACATACAAATGAATACTTATCTGGATCTCTTTACAAACTTTTTAATAAACAAGAAAAAGCTTAAAAAAAATTTTTAAGAAAAATTGCTCGAAATAAAAACTTCGAAAAAATCACTTTACCAGGTAAGCATATTCCAGCAGCAAGACGACATAACCATCCCAGGTTGCTGTTAACAAATGTCTACATTTTTTGGATTTTTGAAAACAAAATTGTTGTTGCATACAACAAATCCACACAGGAGATGTAGTGCGGGTCGCCTCCAAGTTGCTGCATGCATACACGGCCTTTCAACTCCGGATTAATTTTAGCTTTGGAACTGGTTTTTAAGTAGAATTAGCTCTATAAGATTTGGAAGAACTCTGGGCCGGTGGTTGTCGGACACATGAGTATGATGAGGTGACTCTCATCAGAAATGGTTGACGTGTTAATGTCAAAAGCGCCCCGTCCAGTTAAAACCCTGGCAGCCCTCAGAGCACGTTCCCTCCCGTCGTCCCGTCATCCTGTTGGCATGGTAAGTGTAAGTTGAGACGACTCCTCCTTTGCAGTGGTCGGCTCTGAACGTATTGTCACATAAGGGCATACGGCATTAAAGGCGACTACCTTTTTGGGGGAAGAAAAGCGTCTCTTTCACATGGACAAGAATAACAAAAACAACAAAAGCACAAACGTGGACGAAAACGTGACGAAGGGAGGTGAGGGGATGTCGAAACCGACACCCAGATCTATTCTGGGTGGGACTGCTGCTCCTGCGACGACGAAACCGTCGCTGGCGAACTGCAGCAAAAAGACCAAGACCCCAGTAGTAGTCTCTTCATCAAACCATTCTGTTACCAATATGATGGGGAAGCCGGTGAAAACCTGCCGGTAGGTGAAGGGGTGAGGAAGATTCTTCAAACGCAGCGGAATCGTCAGCACTAGCAGAAGAATTTCTGGGCCACCTCAAAGTGTGAGAGTGTCAGATAGCCCAATGGGCTTCATAACCTCGTTCGATGTGCCGATAAATGATCGACTCTCCTATATAATGAGACAGTCTCTCAGTTGGGTTAGGAATGGAGGTGACCTAGATTGGAAGCTGTGGACAAAATGAACCTTCAACTTCGCCCTTGGGCTGGTGTCTGGCTGTTACCTGAACCTACCTCTGCGAGTGTGATTGAGGAAATCCTAAGATGATAACCCCTCACTACCTACGCATGACACGTTAATAAGGCTGAAGAGAACCATACCGGCGAGCGCGGAGTCCGTTGGTTCTCTCAGCAAAACAAAGGGAGTCATAAGCTATAGGTTCAAAAGGGTGGGGCTCAACCTGCAGATGCGATGGGTACGACAGGCGGTGATGGTCAAACGACTCGAATCTCTCGGACATAGCCAATTCTGGATGCGGCTCGTCAACCGGCGACTCTGTCCTCAGCCTCGAACAAATTTTTAAAGATGTGCCAAACCAAGGAATACAAAATGGACGGTTGGGTCGAAGACTTCATCTAGGTGTGCAAAACTACACTGGAGAGTTTATGCGTTTTAGTAGAGTTTTTTTATCCGCCTGTAAACTGCAGATACAGTGTAATATCTAGTGTTCATTCTGGACAGGAAGCTTTCTTAGAGGACGAATATCGAAGGTAGGGTCTGTCACCTAAAATTGTCCTCTGGCTCTATGTCACCATAGTCAAGTCCACTATGTTTTATGAAATCTTTATGTGGTGAAAGGCTCTAGAAAATACTACACTTACAAAGAAACTCGAGAGGGTTCCACAGGCGGCGCTTATCAGCGCGTTTGGTGCACTAAGGTCCACTCCAACCATAGCTCGTATCTGAACACTCGGATATCCTCAAACACTTTGACTTAAAGCGAATCACTTAGGTCATGGAGTCGCCAAACCGAACCCTGGCTTTTCCTACTCTGCCCGTATACCGACGAGGGAACTATGGGTGGTAAGAAGCAGTTGGAAAAGAGGGGCAGTGGCTTCTTTACAGATGGATCAAAGCTTTGGGCGGAAGGTTGTTAGAGTAGTTTAAAACAAACCAACTGAAAACCGAATCACAATACAGTTTAGTTCATTCGGAAAGTTTATTAAACTCTTGGTATAAATGACAGAAAATTTTTTTGTAATATATGTATATGTATGTATGTACGTAAACAAATATGAGTATGTGCAAAACGTGTGCCACATACCCGAGAAATCTGCTTTATACATACAAATGAACACTTTTCAGAAACACAAACAACACTTTTTAAATTAGAAGAAAAAATTAAAAATAAAAAAAATTGTTTAAAAAATTCGGCGAAATAAAAATTTCGAAAAAATCACTTTACCAGGTAAGCATATTTCATCAGCAAGACGGTATAACCATTCTGCTGTTAACAAGTGTCTAAATTTTTTGGAATTTTGAAAACAAAATTGTTGTTGCATACAACAAATCCACACAGGAGAGGGTCGCCTCCAAGTTGCTGCATCCTGGGTAATGCTAAATGACCTTCTGCCTCCACGGCCTTTCAACTCCTGAATAACTTTAGCTTTGGAACTGGTTTGTAAGTAGGATTAACTCTATAGGATTTGGTAGAACCTTGGGCTGGTGATTTCGACATTCTGACACCTGATATGATGAGGTGGCATTCATCAGAAATGGCTGGCAGGCTAATGTCGCAACTGCTCTCGTCCCGTTAAAACCCTGCCAGCGTTCAGAGCACGTTCCCTCCCGTCGCCTCCTCTTCTGCGCTGGTCGGCTCTGAACGTAGTGCCACATAAGGACGTATGTCAATGGTTGCCTTGGCCTCGACACTGAGATAACCTTGGAACCTCTCTTCCTGACGGTGGTCAGAGAAAACCCTGGGCCACCTCTAGATGTGAGAGTGCCGGATGACACTATAGGCTTCATAAGCTCATTAGATGTGCCGATGAACGATGGGCTCTCCTATACAAGGATGAAGTCTTTCAGGTGGCGAAGCAAGGAACCATATGGGCCAGCGCTGATTATTCTAAATGCGGAGTACGTCAATCCTCAAGAGCAAAACCAAGGGAGCCGTAAGTTATGGGTTCGAGAGGGTAGTCTTTAGTCTGGAGTGAGGACGAATAGTCATACGCTGCTGGCGATCAACAATGCAGGTAGAACCATAGCCTGTATGATGGTCTGATACTAATTAACGGGTTTTTTTTATCCATATAATGACGACAAAACTGGAGTACGACCCCGGAAATTTCTAGTTAATTTCTGCATACATGGCGCACGACGATGAGGTGCAACCAGTTCTCCGGCAGCTCGGACTCTAATAGCAGAGGTGAGCTGCTCTTTGACCTCGTTGTTAGCGAAAACCTTTTTATTTGAATTAGGGGAAACTCTTGTACATTCTAACCTTGAACGGAATCCACTAATCTCAAACTAGTGGACCGGCAAGACTGCACTGGAAAGCTCCTGTCCACTGAACACCCCGAAGGGCAGATAGAAACCTCTTTGGTGAATTATGGAACTCTCGAAAATCAAAACGTCCTGTAGACGTATTCTTTGTATTCTACAAAGTCCGTAGGAGTGGGTCAACTGACGACTGGGCGTTGTATAAAACGCGACTTGCAATATACAAATCCGAGTCAAGAAAAGCAAAGAGGAAATCATGGAAAAGCTTCTGCGAAAAAGTGGAGTGCTGCCATGAGTCCTCTAAGTTGAGGAGTATTCTCGCAAAAACCACGGTTTCCGGGTTATCTTAAGGACGAAAATGGGAAGTGGGTTCTAAACAATGAAGCTACATTTGAGATGCTCACTTCCCGAGTAAAATATCCTCTTGGGGGATATCTCTCGGAGAGCTACAAGATGATTTGTCGGCCTTTGTCGACCTTCTGGATGAACCACACTTGACCTGTGCGATAAATTTGTTCAAACTTTTCAAGTTCGCGGGACCGAATGGAATCCTACCAGCACAGCTGCAACAGACTGTTTAGGTGTCATGCAGCTGGTACCCCACAAGGTAGTGTTCTCTCTCCTCTTCTATGGATCCCGGTCGATCTGCTTGAGCTTCAGACTTCTGACTATTGCAGTTTCTTCCAAACCGAGGTTGCAGCCTCCTTCAGGGAAATGAACATCAACTCAGATAGCAGGACTAGCCTTCAACTCATTTACAGTGCGTTGAGGGTTGGACGAGAGTCTCGAACCTCGGTATCAATAGCATAGAGTGTCTTTGTGATTAGACTGGTGTGAATGCCGGGCCATAGCTGCATCGCAGGAAATTATTGAAGCTGATGAGGTAGTAAAGAAAGGCACCTTAGAACCGCAGTTTGTAGAATAGGAGAGAGTCGATGCTCCCTTATCCTCTTGCGTTCTACTACCAGATAGCTGGGTTTTGCGAAAGCTTGGCCAGCGCTGTACCGCAAACAGTACATGCGTTCTCACAAAAGACTTTTGACCTAAAATCGATTGTAGGAGATCTAGTGATATCTTTGCCATCAGTAAGACTAGCCTGTTCTTAGGTGTGGGGCTTTTAACAGGCCATTGTCCTAGAGGTTGGGAATCTTAACAGACGCCATTTGCAGAAGCTGTATGGACGAAGATGAGGTGGAAACAACATCTCTTCAGTTAGTTTCGGAGGTATGGGTATTACATAGCAGATTTGTTGTAAATTACTAAACCAAAAACAAAAGAGCTGAAAACAGAATCACAATACAGTGTACTTAATCCGAAAAGGCTATTAAACGCTTGGTATAAATAACAGTAAATATTTTTGTAGTAAACATCTGAGTAATATATACAAAACGTGTCCCACTTACTCGAAAAGCCTGCTTCAAATATACAAATGAACACTTATCAGGAACACAAACAACACTGTACAAACTTTTTTAATTTACAAGAAAAAATTTTTTAAGAAAAATTGCTCGAAATAAAAATTCGAAAAAATCACTTTACCAGGTAAGCATATTCCAGCAGCAAGACGATATAACCATCCCAGTTTGCTGTTAACAAATGTCTACATTTTTTGGATTTTTGAAAACAAAATTGTTGTTGTATACAACAAATCCACACATGAGAAAATATGCTTGTGGAGGCAAATGAGTCTTAAGCTCAAGGCTTCACAGACAATACACATAAAACACCAAAAATCCCCAAAAATACATATACATACATGTATGTATGTATGGTAGACACAAACAACAACCCACACTCTGTCAGCGCAAATTTGGTGAATGCCACACACGCTGCCTACCACTGGTTGATCCCAGCATCCCTTCAATATGAGGGCTGATACAGAAAGTTTTAAATTTTCCAAAGCCAGCATATACTTTCGCACACATCATCACATATAACATGTCGTTACACATACATAAATTTATACATATGTATGTATGTATATACAATATAATACTATGAGCACAAAATAGTAAGACTTTATTGATAATTTTAAAAATTTTCATTTATTATTCATAATCTCTGTCTTCGCCCTCAAAGTAATTCCCCTTGGCCCTAAAAGACTTGTGTCGAAAAGATGGAAAAAAATTAAATCCTCGAAACAGTTGTTAAAGTCAATTTTCGGAATAGTTTTCAGTGACATTAAAAAGTCTTACTAGTTTTTGCCCGCAGTATTTATGTAGGTATATCTCTACCTCTATTATATCTGTTTATACACATATATATACCTTTATGTAAGTATCTTTACAACAAATCTTGTTTGCCAAAAATGCTTGCAGAAAAGCTGGCAAAATTGGCTGGCTAATAGGCTGAGTTACACTCTCACTTACAACCAGGAGGCATCGATGCTTTTCTTGTTCTTATTGCAGATTTGAAAATTGCCGCTTCTATTTTGCACACAGTATTTTTACTCACTTGTGTGGGTATGTTTATTGTCGAATGCTATTTAAACTTTGTCCTTTAAAATTTGCTTGCTTCTTTCCTGCAGATTTTCATTTATTTATCATTTGTCTTCAATGATTGTGCTGTTTGTGTTTATCTGGTATTGAGGTTATGTGTTGATGGAATGACAGTGATAAGAAGATATTCATTTCGAGTTGATATTTTTTTTTTGTTGTAAATTTTGTTTAAGAATGGCATTACACAATGATCTCTGTGATCCCATTTGGAAACAATAGAGTGCAGACTTTTCCGGAATTTATTTTAAAGCAAGTTGAAGTTGTAAGATAACGATGACTACATAAAGTCACTTCATATCAAAAATCAAAGGCCTTGCAAAAGATTTCTTAAGAATATTAAGCTTTGAAGCTATATGGTTATGGATTTAAAAGACATGCCTTGTGTGACAACGTAAAATAATCTGTTTTTGAGAACTGCACAATCTCTGTTGGAAGATATTGTCCCTTCAATAATCCACTATCGAAAAGAAGTAAAAAAATTTTACCAAAAAATTTGGTCGTTTTTGACTACCTTGTTTCAAGTTTTGATCAGATTGAAAAAATGGTAAAAAAATTGATAGTGATTAATGGATTTGTTTCCGAGTAATCACTCAAGCAAATTTTAAAATTTTCGTTTTGAGTTTAAAAGTAAACTGATGGAACTGTTTGTACTGAACCGATATGTAAACAATGCTGAAACAATGGCCCAATCTGCATTTTGCCAGACATGGCTCCGTGTAACATTTTCCTATTTCCAAAAATAAAGAGAATTAAACGGCCGTCGTTTTGCGAGATTGACGAAAATCATTGACATTGGGTTATGTATATTTAAACGATCAGGATAAAGAGACGAGTTCAAATACGGCTGACTGACCGTCCGTCTATGTATGTATACTCTAACTTGGGTAAAACTTTATATAAACCTAGTGCACATTTTTCTCAGCAGCGTAAGCCACTGCCACGCCCACAAAACGCCATTAAACGAAAGCTTATGAAGTGACAGTGTGAATATGAATGAAATTCGATCATAATCTACTCAATCACTATATAATGGTACTGTTAAATAAGCCAGCGGCATTAAATGTTAACCCCGAAATGGTATGAGAGGACTTTACGCGAGCTGGCATAAAAATTGGACGATGAGCTTGGTAACGTCCTCTTTTAGGTGAAAGTACATACTATCTCAAAACCTGCTTCACCATTTCATACAAACTAAGAAGATGACATTATGTTAACATTCTTATGTCTTAGTGTTAATTCGAAGGTAGATTCTCTTATAAGAGTGCACAGCTGCTGGCATACGCCGATAATATTGGTATCATTGGCTTCAACAGCTGCCCCGTTAGCTCTGCTTTTCCCAGATCGGATATGAAAGTGAAGTAAATGGGTCTAGTAGTGAATGAGGGCAAGACGAAATATCTCCTGTCATTAAACAAACAGTCATCGCACTTACGACTTGGCTTCCACGTCACTGTCGACAGCCATAACTTCGAAGTCGTAGATAATTTCGTCTAACTTAGAACCAGTATTAACAGCAACAACAATGTCATCCTCGAAACCCAACGCAGAATAACTCTTGCCAACAGGTGCTAAGTATTTCGTACTGAATAGGCAATTGAGAAATGAAGTCCTCTCTCGACAAACAAACACAAATTATTTCCGTCCTGCTATATTGCAGAGGCGTGGGCGATGACATCTGATGAGTCGACGTTTAGAGTGAGAGTATTGTTCAGCGGAAGATTTATGGCCCTTTGTGCGATGGAATGATGAGCTGTGGAGATATACGACGGCATTAACATAGTTCAGCGAATTGAGAGACAGCGGCTACGTTAGCTAGGAAAACATTCACACCGTTAAAAAGACCAAGTGAAGAAGGATCTGACACGACTGGTTCGCTGTTGTACAGTTAAACTCGGCTATAACCGCGTAAGCGGTGTCTATGCCAATAAAGAAGAAGAAGAGATGCCTCAGTGTGAAAATGGAGAACATTTAACTACTTCCCATATAACACAATTTTAAGTTCCATTTGATTCTTTCATTTTCCAGTATACAAAGTAAGAAGCAAAGAGATAAATCTTTGCACGAATAGTACCTTTGAAGTTTGACCAAAAATTGTCCAAATCGAGCCAAAACTTTTCAAGCCCTAGATACCGCATATGTGTGAAACATATAATTGTAGTTCGTATATAATTCTTTCCTGATAATAGCACGTCTGTGTGTCAAAAGTGAATTGAATCGGGTATGGAGTATTTAGCTAGAAGAAGCTTAAGATTTTCGAACTGTCTTCCAGCGCCTGAAGGAATTCCCCGGTTTTTGATCTGATCTTTGCAAGCGTATAAAATATTTGGCTACATCCGAATTTAGCACTTCCTTACTTGTTTTTTTAATTGGTTACCATCTTTAAAAGCTTTAGCCCTGGTCTATGGCATATCCATAAATGTCTCTTACAAAATTACAACCGAGGAAAAATGGTAAACATATTTACAATAAAATCTTTGTAAGTTGAAAAGTTCTATTCAATTCAAATAGCGTAATTTTAGTATTCTTTTGTTGAGTTCCGCTCCAGAATTAACCCAGTTGTTCCATAAACTCTTTGAGTTACACAGACCCTAAACACCTCAGCTTCCTATCAAAAAGTCGCTCACATTCTAAAGAAAAAAGTTATGGTTATAGCCTTATAGCCAACTTAAATTAGCTTGCGCATTCATCTAAATTTCTAAAAATTGAAATTATAAAAATCCAAATCTATGGGAATTAGAACTAATGAAAGAAATTAGCAAGCATCACTTTAGACAAATTTAGAAAATCTGAATTTGTGTTATCCTTTCCTATTCATTTATTCAAAAGCTAATATATAAAATTTCTAAAATTTAAAATTTGTAGTATAATGCCTTGCTCAAATATTGTAAATGTATTTCGGCAAATTATTTCCGATCTTATTCGTGCTCTGCTATAATTTTGTAACTCATACGCCCAATAGTGCTGATTCGAATTAGGCTAAACACACATTGCCGTGTAGGCAGTAGAAACTTCGAATTTTGCGAAAATAATAATTTCAAAGTCATTTCTTGCTGCTGTTGGGTTAAAGTGTTGAATTTTGTTAGAGAAAAAAACATAAAATGAAATTCCAATTTAGTTGTTAGTTTATCAGTTTAGCGGGACGAGCTGAATCTACTAAGCCATGTTCATCTATGTTTATATGCATGAGCTAATTACGCAGTTTTTGAGATATCGAACTGAATATTTTCACTTGGATTTTCTCTCATAAAATATACTTATTTCTGGGAATTGCCGATGTTAGATCATTACAGGAAATAGCTGCCAACAAATTGACCGATTAAAATTACTTCCTTGTATGGAAAACTTTTTGATTTCAAGAGCCACCTTCTTAAATTGGTATGAGTTGTTATCTGAGGTAAAAGTATAATATGTAGAGAAATTGTTCAGATCGGATATCTATAGCTTATAGCTGCCATACAAACTGAACGATCAAAATCAGGTCCTTGTATGAAATACTCTTTCATTTACAGAGTTATCATCACGATAATTGGTATTAATTATTATCTGAAGCAAGAGTATAATCTCTGAAAACATTGCTCAGATCGGAGCTCTATAGCTTATAGCTGCCATATTAACTGAACGATCAAATTGTTTCTTTGTATGGAAAACTTTTTCGTTTGAAGAGATATCTTCATGAAATTTGGGGTGGATTATTACGTAAAGCAAACATGTAATCTCCGAAGAAATTGTTGAGATCGGACCAATATAGCATATAGCTGCCATACAAACTAACCGAGCAAAATCAAGTTCTTGTAAGAAAGCTTTCCCATTTTTGTTTTAATTTCTTTTAATTTCCATTAAATTTGTATAATAAAACATGAAACATTCAAATTAATTTCATTTATGCTTAAGTTTACAAAATTTTACCTTCACTACTCTACTCATTACTTCGCCACACTATGCACATAGCCTTATGCTGCCGCAACCCACGCATTACTCAAGCGAAAGCTCACATAAAATATTTACCAGTTGCATGGAAAATTCTTAATAACGCAAAAGACGCAAAAGCAACAAATTCACTACATTTGCATGCTGCTCTTTCGTAATGGAGATGTTTTGACTGCTGTTGCATAACGCACAAATGTTTTTATAGAATTTCGTACAGAATTTTTGACTGCAAATGTCAATGTACACAATGCAAATGTACTAGGGAAACTGAATGTAAGAAAACGCATACAAGTGCGCTCAAGCAGAAAAGCTACACAAATCATATAAATACCGAGTATAACGCACGACTGTGCTTTTGTGTATGTGAGAGTGTGTGTGTTTGTGCAACATAGACATGCATGTGAGAATTTATGCCAGAATATTGCAAAATAAAACACACACATAAGTTGAGGAAAAGTTGCACTAAAAATGAGGCATGTAGCGGTAAAAGAATTATATATGTATGTTGTTGCCACAGAAAATAAAAGTCTGTGCTTGAATTTCTAGGTACGAAGGAATAACTGTAGGCATTTATATGCATGTATGAGTACTTTCATTCTGTAGCTTCTCCAAATTTTATTTCATTCGCTTTCTGCCACTTGCCACCCCACACAGCTACAGGCATACATACATATATAATATTCATATACAAGTACTCGTATATATCAGCATACATGTTCGCATACGGCTTCGATTCACATACGTACAAGCATTTACCTCACCAGTGTGTTCCTGCGACAGCACAGCCTTTTACAGTAATTTAGCTTAGTAGTAAGTAAGCAAGCACATATTTTTGGTAAATATTTATGAGTTTTTGAGCATGCATATACTTTTCGACTTCTGTCGGCTGGCTGCTGGCTGCTGAATTTGCTGTGCGCCTGCTGAGTGAATTTTTATAAATACTTAAACTTTTCGGCACGTGCTGTGAATTTTACATACAAACCACACACACAGTGTTGGTTATAGGAAACCATGTGACAAAATAAATGGGGTTAAAGTAGCAATGATCAAACTTTTGCATTTATGTGCACAGCATTTTGGAGTTACATGCATTTGGGGAGGAACAGAAAACTGGTTTATGTGAAAATTAATTAAGTTCTTAGTTAAGAAGATATTTAAAAATATTGTTCATATACATAATTCATATATATATATATTATATGTATGAGTGTCAGGGTGGTTAAAAAATCAAATGCTTTTTTCGCTTGATACTCAGAAAAATTGGTTGGTAGACAGAAGAAGATGCTCATTCGTAGAAAGTTCTGAAATCGGACAACTACATCAATTAGCTCTCATACAAACTGAACAAAAGGAATTAAGTCCTTATAAGCAAAACTTTTAATCTTATGATACCATATCTCCAAAAGATCGATATTTTTACTCTAAAGCCACGTTTTCATTGACCTTCTCGTATGGATTCTTGCGTTATCTTGCTGAAAAAAGGAAGATTTTTGCAAATGACTGTGTATATAGGTTATCAGATTTGTTGCTAATACTTTCTGGTACTCGGAACTATTTATTCGGCAAGAAGGGAATGCCAACGGTACCTTCCGCGCATATGTGTGCCTTCGTCGAAATTGCGCTTTGCAAAATATCGCGTTTCCTTTCGTAAATCTATCCAGTAGTCCAAAAAGCCGTTTGGATCAACAAGGTTGAACTTTTTCTCAACGGAAAAAATGACCCAGGACCAATAGTAAAGTTTTTTGTAAGCGCATTGTCTACTTTGCCGCAACCGTATTATTCAAAAATTTATTTTTCTTAATCTTAGCTGATGCCAGTCGTTATTCAAGTGATTTCGGGCAAAACTGAGACGAGAGACTTTACGGTGTGCTTTCAAGAGAGGCGCTTTCTGCTTTTGCTCACGTACAATGTTAGGATTTCGTTTCACTACACGTTAAATGGTTGAAACTGCTGTAAAAATTTGGTTCTCTCTTTTCACTTTCCATATTAACGTAGTTTTATTTGATAACTGTTGACAATTTTCTTTCTCCTGTCGCGTGTTAATAATTGTTTTTTTCGACCAGAGTAAGTTCTTTGGCCATAATTTTCTTTCTTAGCCAGGCAATTACACACCACTGTTACCGACCTTCCCAAATTCCGAGCAAAGGCGCGATTGGTCAAACTCTCATCATTCAAAGTGTCTATAGCTCCTTTCTCTTTATCGTTAAAACACTCTCTTGCCTTTCATGACTTGGCTAATTACGCACTTTTGGGGATGCACCCCTCGCGTCGGTTGGGCGGCAGGATGGTAATTGCTGAGTTAATATTAAAAGTAATTTTAAATGCATTAAACAAAAGAAAAAATTGAGACTCCATTATCTAATACGTCATTGTCACCTAGATATATACATGTATATATACATATATATATATATCTTAAATATAATATAACGGACTTTTCAATAAGAGCGCTACAAAAGTTTTTAAATAAAACAAAAACGGTTTGGGACATCAGTTCTTTATTCCTGTGAAAGTAAATTCAATGCCATTATGTATGGAACTCGATTTCTTTTGCATGGCCACCACGGGCACGCTTGCAGAAGACGATACACTGAACCCAATTTTCGACGGGCTTCAAGTATAAATCGGCCGATACTGCTGCAATTTAACGTTCGATATCCATACGAAGTTCATCAATCGTAGCTGGCTTGTTGACATAGACCATAGATTTGACGTAGCCATACAGGAAATTGTCTATCGGCGTCAAATCGCACGACCGAGGCGTCCAATTGACTGGGTATTTTCGTGCGATAACACGTTCACCAAACTTGGTTTTCAATAAATCGATTGTGACATTCGCTGTGCGGCTTGTGGCGCCGTTCTCTTGGAACTACATACATATTCTCCAAATCCATATCTTCCCATTCGGCTCAAAAACATTCAGTTATCGTTGAGGGTGGCGATTCGTATTCACACTAACATGCCGGTCTAGATCATCACGGAAGAAGTAAGCCCCAATGATGCCACCGGCCTATTAACTGCACCAAATTGTAATTTTTTCGTCGTGCCAATGGTAACGAATAGAGTACGTGTGGATTGTTTGCGGATCAATAATGCATATCTTGCTTATTGACGAAGCCATTCAGCCAGAAATGAGCCGCATCGCTGATGATGATCTTTCGTTGAAAATCCGAATCATTTTCAAGTTGTTGCTCAGCTCAATTCACGAACATACGAGACAAGCGGCTTCTTACGTCAATTTGATTTTATAAAGATGCAGGCCAAGATCTTTTTGCAATAGAATTCTTAATGTTGAGGCCACTGTCTCTGAATTTCAGTAGTACATTTTAATAATTTCGACTCATTGTTGGATTTTTTTGTCCGTGATGAAATGACAAACATTACTGAAGAGAAATGTCAAAAGAGCGGGAAAAATATGACGTCATTTGCTATCCTTATCGGTTTACTTTTGTAGCGTCCCTATTGAAAAACCCGTTGTTACTCCAAAGAGACATAGTATTTTACAAAGATTATGTTAAATTTTCTAAAAAAAACATTTTAAACACCGCGATTACGACGACAATTCCGGCAATCTCTCGGAAAGTAGCGGCCTCCGCATTGATAGCGGAACTTCTTAAGGGAGCATATGGAGTAAAAATAAAACAAGTAAGCTAAGCAGAGTTCGGGTGTCACCTATCATTTTATACTCTTGCAATTAGAATTAGAAAAGAAGTCCGAGAAATTACTTCATGAAAATGTGTGATTTGGGGGTAGTATTGGCCCGATTCTATCTAGTTTTGCCAGTAACACATTAACATGCCACATACTACAAAATGTTCCCTGAGTTTCATTAAGATACCTCACATACAATTAGCAATCATATCGAGTAAAGTCACTCGTATGTTATATGTTCGCTATATGGGAACTAGGTCAAGTTTTTGCTTAATTTCACATACTCAGCACGAGTTCTCAAGGCTGTATCTCCAAAACTATTACTCGGATTGTCTTGAACATTTAGGACAATATTTTAGAGATGTTATATATATATTTATATAATTAAATACAACAAAAATGATTTTTTGAAGCCCTGAAACCCATGTAACTTTCTGCTGTTGTTGTCTTTGTTACAGTGGCATGGTTCAGATAAGTTGTCATCGAGGCCGTCGAACGGTCCCAGGAAACATGTAAACGCTTCATAGCTGTCGGTGAGAATTCAGATTTCGCATTTACAATAAGGAAAACGTTAAAAATATAATAACTCATCAAACTGTTTTTTTCAATATGTCCACTGCAAAACGTTTCAATTATTTCGTTGAAGAGACAACTGCTTGTCACAACAGAGTGTTATAGCATTGACAGACGGCAGCGTTAAACCAGATTAATTGCATTTTTCGGGATTAATTCAGGAGTTACCACAGCTAACTCCGTTGCTGAATCCAAAAATAACTCTCAAAATTTTAGGGAGTTTGTGAGATTTTCGTTGGCAACATTGTTAAAAATGGCCAATTTTCATCTATTGTGAATGAAATACAAGCAACCCTGACAGTTGTTTATCAAATTCTCAATATAATATCAATAAAACTTCTATGTTATGATGCAGTTTTAAAAATAATGTGTTTATATGTTTTTGTAATAAAAAATGGTTTGGTAAAAATTGGTCGGCTAACAACCGTAATGTTTATCTTCTATCAATTTTCATTGAAAATATTATAAAAAGGACAATGAGCTGTTTATGAGAGTTTCAAACTCGCATAGCTGCCGTCTGTCACCTACAAATTTGGATCTGATTAAGTGCGCAGTTAATCCGGATTAACGCTGCCGTCTGTCAAGGCTATTAATTAACATGTCACTTCTTGGTTGGTTTGGTTTAACGTCAATACAGCATGTAGGTTTTTCACTTTTCATATATCTATCATACTCATATATCTATTATATTCATATATATTATTGTGAAATGAGTTTTCATGCGAAATTTAAATTAAATAGTCTTACTATTTTTTGCCTACAGTAAGTATGGTCAATACAGCCTGTGACTTACCACTTTTCAGTTATCATTCAGTGTGGTCAATACAGCCTGTGACTTTCCACTTTTCAGTTATCGCTTAACACATTCCTTATTTTAAAATGGGTTAAGCGCCTATTTAATCTCTTTGACCCATTTAAACAGCTTTCCATTGAGATTTTAAGATTAAATATTCAGCCAAAGTAAGTGGTAATGCGACATTCATACTCCCACAATACGAAATCAGGCTCAATGAGCCGCAACAGCTGCTGCCTGTGACATAACGAATCCGAGGGATTAAAAAGTTGGTAAAACTGCTTGTGCATATGTCGAGTTATAAGCGTGTAGTAAAATGTTAAGTCACAGCACAGTTAAATGACAAAAGCGAAACTCGCTTAATTAAAGCATGATGTGCATATTAAGAACATTAAAAAACAAAAATTAAATACAATGAAAGGCAATTAAATTTTTATTAATTAATAAAGCTGAGCAAAGAAAAAATAAAAAATGTTGGTGATAAGTTGAAAGTTGGCTAATAGCTGCTGAATTGACTTTGTAGACTACGTCACAGCATTCTACTTCTGCTAGAAACTACTCGATAAGCTACAATTTATCGTTAAGCCAAAGCGATTATAGGAGCTTAACATTATACTTGTTGAGATTAATAGTTTTAAACTTTCAATTTTATGCAACAATGAAATTCTTGCTGGCAAACAATGTTCAAAACAGCACTGAAACACAAACGCTTGATCTAAACGCTTAACGGCATCCAATATTGATAACAGCTTGGTGACTTGCTTTGGTAATAGTTGTCCGAGGAGCTTTTGTTTTAAAGCATGACGCAAAGCGGAAATGCGTTGCATATTATAAAAGGAAGATAAAAGGAAGTTGCAAAAAAGTTGTGAAAAGTTGAAAATGTAAAGAATGAAGAGCAAAGAGCAAGGATTGAATAGGGAAGAGCGTAAAGCAAAGAGCGCAACGACGCGCAAAACTCCTTTGTCAACTATTAAATTCTCGTTCTTCAATTCATTATTATTATTTTCGTAGACAAACTTTTATATTTGATGACCTTAAAAGTTAGTGAAAATAAATTCGAACATACATCTGATATATACTATGTATATGATGGGTAGTCGAAAAAGTCTTTTCGTACTTTTACTCAAAGTTCAAGTTAATTTTTTCATGTTGTTTTAATAATAAATAAATAAACAAATATGTACCATTTTGGTCGACCAACTTTTGCCATTTCTCCGCTAGAGACATTATTCCATCAGTGTAAAACTTTCAGCAGTGTAAATCGAAATTTCCAGAATGGAAGCGAGCGAGCCATTGTTGTGCTACACGAACTGATACAGCATCGTCTTCATAAACCCCACAAATTTCATTGGTGGCTTACATGGCATTCTGTCCTTTTTTATACAAAAATTTGAAGAGCTGAAACTTTTTCTCAAATTTCCCGAATTTAATTTTTGGTTAAATGAAGCTTAAGATCTCACCTTTCCAACACTATGTGGTATGACACAATGTGATTGTTAGCACTGGAAATTTACGACTGCAACGACATCTATTGACAAAATACGAAAAGACTTTTTCGACTACCCAATATATACTCGTACTATTAAATACATGATCCATTCCGAGGTTCCCTACTTTTAGCAAGAAAAAACACATAAACCTCAAATCTAATGCGAAATGTTTATTGTCATTCGAAAGAACATTCTTTGGCATTTATTTTTGTGGATATTTGCGACTTACTCGAAAAGCCTGCTTCTTACATAAGTACATATGAACACTTATCATGAACGCAAACAACATTTTATACAAACTTTTTACACGAAAAAAAAAAAAAATTGAAGAAAACTTCGGCGAAAGAAAAATTTCGAAAAAATCACTTTACCAGGTAAGCATATTCCAGCAGCAAGACGGCATAACCATCCCCGGTTGCTGTTAACAAATGTCTACATTTTTTGGATTTTTGAAAACAAAATTGTTGTTGTACGTATATACAACAAATCTACACATGAGGAAATATGCTTGTGCAGGTAAATAAGTTTCAACTGAAAGTTCTACAGGCAATGTACATAAAGTACCAAGAATCTCCAAATACGTATTCATACAAACATGTATATACGTCATATACAGAGATGTTCGCCTTTCCGAAATTGTTAATTTTCACACTGTTCAAAGAGTATACGGCCCCCTTACATTATAAGCCATATGTCTACATACCACAAAAAGGCTATAAAAGATGATCCAATATGAGGTTCCCTACTTTTTTAAAGATAAAATTTAAAAATTGTTTATTATGATTCGAAAGAACATTCTTTGGCATTTATTTCTTGAAGATTATTTATTTTAAATATTGGCCGCGGCTACATCTAAGATGGTTCATCCGTTGAGTCCAATTACAATTCCAATGACTCCTTCGAGCATTTTGATTGGTAACTGGCGAATGACACGCGTCATGTTTTTGTCCAAGCCCTGAACCGAAACGGGATTGTCCGCATAGACTTTACACTTTACATATACCCAAAAGAAAAAGTCCAACGGTGTGTTATCACACGATCTTGGTGCCCAATCGACCGGTACAAAACTTGTAATTACCAGCTCACCTAAGTGTTCTGTCAATAAATCCATTGATTGATGCGATGTGCTGGAAGTGGCGTCAAATATCGCCGAGATCACAAGCTTAAATTTCAGACATCAAATACTTGGTTATCAATAACGGTCACCATTGACGGTTACGTTCTCACCGGTATCATTTTTGAAGAAATATGAACCGATGATTCCACCGGCCCACAAACCACACCAAACCGCTGTTTTTTTTTGGATGAAATGACAGCTCTTGAGTCTCTTTAAGTTGCATTTCGTCTCAAATGCGGCAATTTTACTTGTTTACATACCCATTGAGGCAGAAGCGGGCAAAATTTGGATCGAGAACGTCGGATCTTCTTGAAACTTTTCAAGTGCTTATAGAGCGAAGCAATGTCGCTCAAAAAGGTCGAGCGGCTTCAGTTCTTGCACAAACTGTATTTTGTACGTTTTCAATTTAAGATCTCGAAGTAAAATACGCCAAGTCTTTCCATACGTCAGTCCGAGTTGCTGCCAATGACGCCGAATCGACTCTCCAAGGTCTTCGTGTGCACTCTCAGCTATGGCTGCTATATTTCCTTCACTGCGTCCTGGACGTGGTCTATTAGGTCGAATAATATTCAATAATGAATGTTCGGTCTCAAGATAGGTGACTGTGTTGTGAATAGTACGCTTAGTAGGTCTATTTTGTTCCCGACTCACACGTAAATTGTCATAAAAACGCTATTGAGAAAATTATCACTACTTGGATCACCCCTTACAAACTTATGTACTATTTCTAGATATATAACAATCCCGAAAAAAGGAAAAAAACTAAGACAATTGACTGACAAGGGAGAGGTAACACTCGTATAATGGAAGGAAATTTATGTTTGAAATAAAAAAAAATTCAGGTAAAAAATGTAAATATCTACAAAATATGTTAATGTAATATCTTTTCTACTTCGGAGAACTAACATCATTAATTTTAATGTATTCCACTGAATGCCTCTGCAATAAATTCTAATAGTAATATAGTGACTTAGCGATTTTAGTTGAAAGTAATATTCGTAGGAAATTCTATGGGTTCGAAATAAAAATTCATTGAAAAGAGATAAGGAAAAATGGTTTAAAAAGTAATTAGCAGGAACTTTCTAGCAACTCTCAAAAATATTACATAATACTGTAAAATAATAAAACTGGTATTCAACAGTTGAAGTTACTGCCTTCGAACGGACGAAAGGAGAGTTGAGAGTTCTACGTACGTAGGCGAAGCAACCAAGCCTTTAGGAAGCTCATTGTGAAACCACCGGGAGGGAAATCTCTCACTCATTATGTCCACTTTAAACCACCCTGTGCTCCTGATGAAGTTTATCGAAACAAAAAGTTTTATGCTTGCTATGCTCAATTCTTCTTCTATCTCTTCACAGCTTCTATAGTCATGCTGACATGTCTGCAAATTAGACAGTGACCTGTTAGCACTCATATTACTTTAATAGCCGTCATGCGAGGTCCATATTCCTATTATACAAAGTTTGTCTGCTTGTTGAGTAAGTCCGTATTGGCTCCACCATAACTAAACTATGGCAGGTTTGTTCAATAAATATCTGCATCTAGCTAGAGGCATTTATTTGTCCACTCTATCGTAGTCTAATTGAAGGATAGTGCTAACTCAGAATAGTTAATCTGCTTTACTGTTACCAGGAATATCACTGCGCCCACGTACTCATTGTGAGTTTATCCTAAAATAGGATCCACTTAAAGATTAAGACATTCTCCCATTATCTTCGATGAAACCTTAAGAAACTTTAGTGTTTTCAAAAGTGTTTGTCAAGACGAGAAGACTTTCTTTAATTGCTGTGATCTGCACTTGGAAGACATTGTAGTTGTCTGGTAGTCGCAGGCACCAATTTCCATTCCATTATTTAACCTAATGAGTTTCATGAGTTGCCATTTCATCCAGAGAAAACAAAAGCTTGTTATGGTTTGTAGGCCGGTAGAATCAGCGTACTCTCGGTGACATTTGATTTCAACAAAGCGGCGTCACTTCCCTCACATTGCATAAATCCATGGATTTATTGAGAGAATACTTCGGTGAGCAGATAATTTTATATTTTGCGACGAACGATCGACCACCAATAACGTGTGATATCACATCGTTAGACCTTTCCTGTGGGGATATATAGAGTCTAAAGTCTATGCGAATAATCATCACGAGTGCCATTCACCAGTTACCAGTTGAAATGCTCGAACGAATCATCGAAAATGGGGCTCAACTGATGGAGCATCTGAACCGTAGGCGCAGACAACATTTGAAAGATATAATCTTTAAAAAAATAAATGCTAAATAATGTTCTTTCGAAGAAAAATAAACATTCCCCATTAAATTTGAAGTATCTGTGTTATTTATTTTAGAAAAAGAAGGGAACTTGGAAATGGATCATTTCCACTTTGGTGCAATCCATTGGGTTTTGGCCGTCTAGTTCGCACAATAAAAATTGTACATATAACATTTTATATTAAATACACAAATTATTGTTTTTAAAACTGCAGGTCAATTGAAAAGTCCCCGACCTGCCATAGTAAGCACACATATTTTAACAAAAGTCGCCTAATTTATCATGATGGTTAGGACTAACTAAAACTTATACGGATTTAATTCTAGTAGCGCCATCTATGTGGCAGGCCGGGACTTTTCAATTGACCTGTTAAATATGTAATGACAATTTTTAAACTTTTTTATGCTTCATCAAGCCATTTAATTGGTAAATTTAGGCAAAAGAGAATGAAATGTCATAATTATAGCTTTAGGAATATATGTATGCAGAACTGTAGAGTGTACAGCCGATATGGCTGCGGACAGTAATGTATAATATATGCATTAGGGTGCTTCAAAAAAATTTAATAAATTCATATTTTAAATAAAAATGATAAATTAATAAAAAAAAAATTATTTAATAAATTAATACATTTTTTAAAGCACCCTAATATGCACTAATTTTTTATTTCAAGCCATTTATTCTTTATGTTTGAAAAACATTTCCGTGCGTCCGCACTTCATGCTATTAAAAGTCCACGTGATGAAAAAGGCATATTCTCCAGTTGGCAGAAAGCCAGCACCCTTCAGAAGCTTCTCATCGATGCGATAATTTCTCAAAACAATATCATGCTAGAAAGAAAGAAAAACAATCTTCACTTGGCGAGTTACTGTTGAAGTGGATAAAAAGCCTTTTTACGTACATTTATCGGGCATGTGTGGTTGACATTCGTGTAGGGAAGTAAGAAACTGTACAAATATTTCACTAAGGGATTTTTTTGTGTTTCCAAAAATTTGCAGCCATCGTAATTCACCTCACCAAAATAAGGACGATAGCCGTTGGACTTTTTCATAAATTTCAGCTGAAACTGTTTGTTGGCGATTTAAATAAAATTAATTAGTATTTTAAATATGAAATTTCCCGTAAGTTTTGAAAATGAGATAAAATTTACTGAATTTACTCAAACACACCGACGTATTCACCACCGGCAGCTGGAATAGTTTCGCGTACACTGAGATTTCATTCACATCACGTTTCACCATACGCAAACGGCACTCGGTGAAGTCCACGCAGCTTTTATCGAGCACTATGCATTTGATGTTCGTAATTTGATCAGCCATGGTCAGCTTCAAAAGCGGTGTCAAACTGGCCACCAAGAATAGTCTTAATAATGTAGTCCTAATGGGCATAATTCTTGGTTTTATGCGGGGAGTGAAGAGTTCTGCGGATTTGAATTGTGTTTCGTTGAACTGAAAGCTCTACTGACGGTTTTATATTTCTTCCAAATTTTATTTATTTTACACCTTCACTTCGTTCGTTACCCGAATCGATAATGAACTCATCAAGTTCTGTTTATAGCTGTATATCTTGTCTAACATATTATCGGAATTTCAATAATCACAACAATTATTTTTATCATAACTCTTAATAAACTAAGCTATTTCAATTAGTAATAAATATTTTATAATGACTTAATGAATCTAGATTTGGTGGATAGCTGCTATTTGGTTGAACGTGCTCTGCAAGATCAATCTAAAATCTTATAACGGGTGATCAAATTAGAGGTACTTTTTTCAATAGTCTTGTCAAGCTGTCATTTTGTTTTTGTTCAGTATTGTTTGGCATTTCATCATAGAAGAAAGAACGTCAACGAATCTTTCAACTTTCACATTCTGTAAAGAATGTTTTTCGCACGCTTCGCTGAACATATGGTTAATATAAGGAGCGTTCCAAAGTAAATAGGACTTTTCGAATCTAGCGCTCCCTGATGGCGCCAGTGCTCGAGTGGTTTCAACGTTTTCAAAGTGGTCGTGAGGACATAAATGACGATCAACATGTGGGCCAATCAAAATCCGTGATCACCGGAAATTCCAACGAAACTGTGCGTGAATTCATCAAAAATCAGCCGGAATCATCATTGAAATTCATGGAAATGGAATTGAACATCACCAAAACATCGATTTATGGCATTTTGAATGAACATTTGGGCTTACGAAAGGTGTGTGCACGGTTTGTTCCGCACAAATTGACTGACGACCAAAAATTGCTCAGAATCCAACATTCGATGGACGATTATTTGACCAAAAATCACATTTTAATCATTAACCACTCCCCATATTCACCTGATATGGCACCGTACGACTTCTTCCTTTTTGGGAAAAATGCATTTGCCCATAAAAGGAAAGCGTTATGCAGACGTAGATGCCTTTCAAAAGGCTTGCACGGGCATTCTGGCGATCATACCGGCCAACGAGCTAAAACACTCGTTCGACATGCTTTTGGACCGTGCAAAAAGCTGTATTGAAGCAAAAGGAGACTATTTTGAATAAAATATATTGATTTTGCCGAAAAAATCATTTGTTCTGTTCTATTTTTTATGTCCTGTTTACTTTGGAACGTACAGTTTAATCGGCCTACTGAGCGTACTATTCGCAAACCATTACCCATCTCGAGTTCCAGCATTCATTATAAGATAACATTCGACCGAATTCAGTATGCAGTAAAGAAAGTCTAGAAGCCGAGCTGCCGTGGAGAGTCGATTCGACGCCGTTCGCAGCAACTCGAAACTTTAATTGAAAGCGTACAAAATACAGCTTCTGCAAGAACAGAAGCCGCTCAACCTTTCCATGCGACATAGCTTCGCTCTATGGGCCCTTGAAAAGTTCCAACAAGATCTGACGTTTTCGAACCGATTTTTTTTCAGCGATGGGGCTCATTTCTGGCTCAATGAATATGTAAACAATCAAAATTGCCGCATTTGGGACGAAGAGCAAACTGAATGTATTCAACAAGTGTTAGTTCACTCAGAAAAAGTAACGGTTTAGTGTGTCATATTTCTTCAAAAATGTTACCGGTGAGAACGTAATCATCAATGGTGACCGTTATCGCACCATGATAACCGACTATTTGACGGTCTTGCTGCGAACTGCGCCGAATCGACTCTCCATGATCAAAATAAGCATGGCACCGCCCACTTTTTGGTATAATTAACTCTCTCTCAGAACCATCTTGACCGATTTCAACCAGATTTGGTATCTATGAAATATTTTTCTTACTTTCTTTTGTCATAGTGTGAAAATAGACGAATTGCATCTGCAGCTAAGCCTAAATATATAATTATATATACGAGGGCAGCTATATATATTCTGGCCTAGGGCAACACTAAGTGTTGTCAGGTGCAATCTGACATTTCCATTGGAAAGTTTGACATTTTTTAGCATAACATCACTCAGAACGTTTTGTCATTTAATCGTGAATTGTTTTATTTACAGCGAATTAAAAAATTCATCTCGGCCAAAAAATGAAATTAGCTCGTGAACATTTTCGTGCGATCATTTTTCACAAGTTTCGACGTGGATTATCACGACAAGAGTGCATCGATGAACTAAAATCTTTGTATGGCTATGAAGCACCATCCTATAGCACTGTGAAAAACTGGTACAACGAATTCAATCGTGGCCGACGCTCGCTCAAAGACTAATTCCGTGAAGGTCGTCCAAAAACAGCCGTTGTGCCAGAAAACATCGATGCCGTACGTGAACTGATAATGCAAGACCGTCATGTAACATACCTTCAGATAGAGGCATGGCTATGCATTTCTCCCACCAGCATACATTCGATATTGCATGAACACCTTGTTCTTGTTGGATCCCGCACAATTTGACAATCGCTCAAAAAAAGGCACGTGTGGACTGGTGTAAAGAAATGCTGAAAAAAATACAATCGCGATGCTTCAAAAGACGTTTATAAGATCGTCACAGGTGACGAATCATGGATCTATGCGTATGAGCCCGAAACAAAACAGCAAACGACAAAAAAAAAAAAAAAATAAAAAATAAAGAAAAACATTTTCGTTGATAAATATGCCTATTTACATTATTAGGCCAGAAATATATATAGCAACCCTCGTGGCCACGCAAATCTTACCACTCAAAATTAAATTCAAGAATTGTGCATATTTGTCTACATTTTATATTGGTACTTTTTACGGTATAGATTTTTTTTTTCTAGAAATAAGTTAATGACATGTTATTAATCAAAAATATTTAAAATCAAAAACAAATCACATTCAGCTATAGATAAATCAATTGAAAGATAGTGAGCTTTACAAAATGAGCTCGAAATGTAAGAGACTGACATATAATGAAAAAGTGGTATTGTTTATATTTTTAATTTATTTTCATTTACACTATATTTGAAATTAATATTTTACTTCATTTTTTTTTATTTTTGTATCACTTTAAAAACAACAAAATCGGCCGCTTTTGTATAAGCACAGAAAAGCTAATTTGTGTTTTACTCAATAAACGTAATAAATGAAAAACTGTAATTATAATTAGATAATATAATTTAGTTTACTTATGCTTATTAAAAACATAAAAAAAAAAACAAAATTGAAGCAAATCTCAAACGAACGAAAAAGTCCGAAAAGAATTTAAGAATGTTTAGTGGTAAGGTTTGCGTGACGATTGTACTATATCATCGAAATTCAGAGATAATATTTTCCTGACAATGGTGGATCTGTGTGTCAAAAATGTATTGAATCGTGTCAATATTTCCTTTAGCTACCATAAACCTAATTCAACGATTTTCGAAACGATACTCGGTGCTATACGCAAAGCTTTTACACTTGATGTTTGTTAACGTCACTTGAGCGGCTGTTGCCAACTCCAAATATGGCGCGAAACTAGTCAAGAATGACATGCCACTTAAAATTGTGTTAAACGCTTGGAGCCTCATAGTGTTGACTTTCATTTGTGATCGCTTTTTATTTCGAAACTCAATAATTTTATTATATTTTAATAAATATTTTACTTCCCTGGCATTTGGGTGTACTGGTACGTAACTAAGCGGATGTTAGTGGCTTAGTTTGACAAGTTGAAAGCTGAATTTGAACCAAAAAAATGTGGATAAATGGCGAAAAATATTGCTATATTGAATGTCATTTAAAAGTCCAAATCGCATCAATACATTAAAATTGTAATAGTATCTGCATTGAGCGCCATTATATTGATTGTTTGGGGAGATTTGCTAAGCTAAACTATTTTAATTTGATTCAAATATTGCTTTGACAACTTAATTAGTCTAGATTTGACAGATAGTCATTATTTTGTTGAAAAAGTTCTAAATATAAACGAATGCATCACGCCAAAGTTAAGTATATAGGACTCACTGCTCTAATAAAGGGAAAATTTTAAAATATGAAAAAAAGAAAATTAAAATAAAATATAAAAAAGAATAAAATTAAACAAAACAAAAATAAATAATAAAATAAAATAAATAAATAAAAAAAATAAAGTAAGAACTGGGATCTTATTTAGCCGAAATTTCGCTAATCCAACAAAGCGGACTAATTATTCCATTATACGACTCTGAGATATTTTCGATTCAATACGTTTGAGTACTTTAAGCCGTGCAACCAAGATGTTGAGAATATTATATGAGGTATATATATATACTCTTTACCCGAATAGCAATATAGAGATCGTTTCTGAAAGTCCAGAATTACATGTCACTATATGACCATAAGAAGTGGCTATAAACTCCGATAGTACAGCTGCAATACTAGCCTTGTACTCGCTGACTGATGGCTCGAGTCTGGTTACGGAATGTCTAGCCTCGTTATCAATAGAATCTAGTTACTTGTGGAAAAGATTTGTTTGGGTACCAGGTCACAGTGGAATTACAGGCAATTGTAAAGCTGATAAATTAGCAAAAATAACAACCAAACCTCGTTGTAGTGAGTCGGAATGACAGCGGTTTGTAGCTCCGCTGTCCTCGTTCGATTTATGATTATGTAGCCTTGCAGGAGCTTGGTGACCGTTGGACAGCCATCGGGTGCAATTGCGGTCATTGCGAAGCAAATCACCACAGAACCAGCGAGCTTTTCACCTTCATCAAGGTAAGTTTTTCCATAATTTTAAGGGTTATAACTGGCTCTGTTGGTATCCGAGCGGTAAAATGTAAAATCTTACCAGATATCAAATCGGATGTTAAATATTCGACGAACTCATTATTTTATTCATGAAACCTCTAAGTTATATAAACCAACATTGAATATTACATCGACAAATACAATTCAACGTTCACACGCTTGACTCTATTCGTCATATATGTACCAACTAAGGCATACTTTCCTTTCGTTAACATTTGTAGTGGATACAATGCGGCGTCATTTAAAGGAAAATTCTTCACCACCAAATAGGGCTGAAATAGCAAAAATTAACGGTGAATATAACACAAACTATATAGTGAATACTTAACACGACTAATAGTACGCTACAAACCTCGTTAAAAGGACAGGTGCGATTAAAATTCGTAAACGGCAGTACTTGTTGATATATATACTGCACGAAGGCATTGCGTTTGGAGCGCATGATCTTGCATATATCATAGAGATTGTTGAAGTGGTAATTTTGGTAACTGCCATTTATATACTTCATTATCATTCCTTGTAGCTGGAGAGGTGAAGAAGTAAAGCATATTTTGAATAAAAGGACACATTGAATTTGCCTTAAGGGGTTATCACCACTTCTGTGTTTCCAAAAATCGATTTAAATATCGTGTGAGATATATTTGGGAATATTTTTCGAAAACCTTAAGTTGATCTGGAAATAGTTTCCAAGATGTGAGCGCGTCTTTAAGCTTCTTAATCGGTTGCCAAAACTTTAAACTCAATTTTCTTGAAACGTTGTTTTCAGACTCGATGAGGACCAGTTCTCCAAAACGCCAGAATCGATCGACTTGCAATTTGGCACGAAGTTCTTAAACGTTTTTTCTGAGTTCCTCCTGTAGATCGACTTTAAGATGAAAAGAGTCCACAAGTTCTCAAAAGGAATTTCCAAAACTTTTTTAACAATTAACTTTAAAATCAACAAACGCGTCTGTCCAACTTGCAAGTGGATATAACCCCTTAAGTTATTTTTCTTTTAAAGTACGCAACGCATATATGTACATATACGCACCGTTATACTATCCAGTGGCCGTTTAAGCAATTTAAGTCGTATATTTGCTACACTTTTACTGTCCAAAGCGCATACTTCGGAGACTACAAAAGATTTGTCGTGAACTTTGCAAATCAGTTGGGTAAATTTCGGTTTTATAGTCTCAGTTGAACTACGAGTTATTAGTAAAATCATTGAAAGTGCGCATTTGAGAGCAAAGTAGTCCATATTTTTGGCAAGTAATTTTCCAACTTCTTCACCAGTAGCGGCTACTTTAAAAGAGCTTTTTCTTTAAATAGCAGAGCTTTTTACTCCAAAAATCGCAAAAAAAATTGAAATTTATTTTTATTATTAAGCTGAGTATGGTAAACTGAACCGATTTTGGAAAACTGTTTGCAATAATGACTGTTTGCTCAACATATTATATAATCATATGTATAAATAATGAAAATTGGACAATTAAAGGTTGTAATTATTTTGAAACGTTCACTTTGAGTGCTCCAATTTATCAATTATAAATCGAACAAGTGAGAAGAGCAAGGTTCGTTCGTTACCGAACATGGTATAGGTACTTTCGCAGCTTTCAATGATCAGGGCCGCGGAAATATACTCAGCTGTTGACAATGCTTTATAATACACAAAACAAAGCGTGAATTTAATATAAAAGAACTCTGATTGATCGGCTTGTGTGGCAGCTGTATGATATACTAGTGCGATCCGAAAAATTTATTCGGAGATTATGGCATTCGGAAATTGTGTCTTTGACAATAATAAAAAGCAAATTTCGTGAACATATCTTGTCAAATAAAAAAGTTTTCCATACCCTGTGGTGTACCGATAGCTGGGTTCTCGACAAATGTGTTTCTACTTGAAGAGAAAAAGAAGTATGCAAAATTTCAGGTCGATGTCCCTAAAACCGAGGGACTAGTTCGCGTACATCCCGGGCAGACCTGGCTAAATCGACTCTGCTCGTCACTTTGATCATTTATAAATATAAAAAATCATAAATCTTATAGGATCTCTGATGTTTCTTTTCTTAAGTCATAAACTTCGTTCTAAACTTTATACTGTTCAGGGTATAAAAATTTGCATTAGCGTTCAACATGCAATATTCGAAGATCCCGAGTAGATCACAATCAAATATCTATTATATACAGATCTCGTATTTATTTGAAAATCAACCTCATTAACTCAAACGAATCAGCTTAATCCAATAATATGCTGGCGGAAACAATCGATCTAATAGAGTTTTTGTCTCTTTACAATACCTCACATCCATATACCGGTATAGACGAGGTGCGTTCAAAAAGTATCGCAAATTTTGTGTTTTTTCAAAAATTATTTATTTATTCATGAATATCTATTTTGTCCCCTTCAAAGTAATCCCCATTAGATAATATACACTTGTGCCAACGGTTTTTCCAATCTTCGAAGCACTTCAAAAAATCATTTTTTTTTATCTTCTTCAGCTCCTCCTTCGATGCCGCCTTTATCTCGTCAAGAGAAGCGTAACGTCGTCCTTTCATGGGCCTCTTCAGTTTAGGGAACAAGAAAAAGTCACAGGGGGCCAGATCTGGGGAATACGGTGGCTGCGGCATCATTAGTGTGTTGTTTTTGGCCAAAAAGTCGCGCACAAGCAACGATGTGTGAGCAGGGGCATTATCGTGGTGCAAAAGCCAATTTTTGTTCTTCCACAAATCTGGGCGTTTCTGACGGATTGCTTCGCGCAAATTGCGCATAACTTGCAGGTAATATTCCTTATTGACCGTTCTTCCCTGTGGCAAGAACTCATGATGCACCATGCCCCTGCAATCGAAGAAAACTGTCAGCAAACTGTCGCGGTACTTTTTGAACACACCTCGTATATAGTGTATAAAATCAAGTTGAATGTTGTAAAATTTTTATTTGGTTATTGATCAAATTGAAAGTTGATGACTCTAGGGAATTGCGAAAGTATCTACATAATGTTCGTTAACGCCCGAACTTTGCTCTTCCCTACTTATTCGATTTATCATCGATAAATTGGGGCACTCAAAGTGAACGTTTTAAAATAATTACAACCTTTAATTGTCCAATTTTCATTATTTATTTGCGATGAATATGCAATATATTGCGCAGACAGACAGTATTGCAATCAGTTTTGAAAAATCGGTGCAGTTTATCATACTCAGCTTGATAATAAAAATAAATTTTAAAATTATTTCTGATGTTTAGAGTATAAAGTGATATTTAAACCAAAAAGTTGTTTTTAAATTTTCGCTACCGGTGAAGAAGTTTGAAAATTACTTACCAAAAATATGTACTACTTTGCTCTCAAATGCATATTTGCAATGATTGTCCTAGTAACTCCTAGTTCAACTGAGACATTAAAATCGAATTTCACTCAACTGAATTGTATAGCTCTCGACAAGTCTTTTTTAGCTTTCGAAGTATGCTCTTTGGAAAGTAACAAAGTGAATATACGATTTAAATTACTTAAGCGCCCAGTGGATAATGTAATGGTGCGTGTTGCTTTATAAAAAAACAACTTAAGGGGTTATATCCACGTGCAAGTCGAAAAACCGCGTTTGGTGACTTTAAAGTTGATTGTTGAAGAATTGTGGACTCCGATCATTCCAAAGCTGAACTTCAGGAGCAAGACTGAAAATAGGTATAGGAACTTCGTGTCAAAATTGTAAGTCGATCGGTTATGGCGTTTTGGAGAACTGTTCCTTAACGACTCCGAAAACAACGTTTCAAGAAAATTGAGTTTAAAGTTTTGGCAACCGATTGAGAAGCTAACAGACGCGCTCACATCTTGGAAACTATTTCCAGATCAACTTAAGGTTTTCGAAAAATATTCCCAAATATATCTCACACGATATTTAACTCGATTTTTGGAAACACAGAAGTGGTGATAACCCCTTAAGGCAAATTCAATGTGTCCTTTTATTCAAAATATGCTTTCCTTTTCCACCTCTCCAGCTACAAGCAGTGGTAATGAAATATATAAATGGCAGCTATCAAAATTACTATTTCAACAACCTTTATGATGTATGCAAGATCATTCGCTCCAAACGCAATGTATTCTTGCAGTTCATATATCAGCTAGTAATGCCGTATACAAATATGAATCATACCTGTCCTTATAACGAGGTTTGTAGCGTATTAGACGTGTTAAGTATTCACTTTATAGTTTGTATTATATTCACCGTTAACTTTTGCTATTTCAGCACTATTTGTATGTGAAGAATTTTCCTTTAAATGACGTCGCATTGTATCCACTAAAAATGCTAACGAAAGGAAAGTATGCCTTAATTGGTACATGGATGACGAATAGAGTCAAGCGTGTGAACTTTGAATTTCATTTGTCGATGCAAAATTGAATATTTGTTTATATAACTTATTTTTATATATGTAGGTTTCATAAATTAAAATAAAAATTTTGTCGAATATTTAACACATTAGTTGATCTGGGATTTGACGACGTCAAGAACTAGATTTTTAATTCCCAAAATATCACATGTATAATAAGTATGACAGAGCCGTTGATTTGGTAATTTAGGTAATTCAACATCTCTTAACCCTTACGATCCGAAAAGCCGTTGAAGTATATAAAACATATTTCGCATAATCAATACGCGTCCTACTGTTCGCTCTATTTCGGCAAATGAACACGTGTTTACTATTTAAAATACCACGAATGTAAAAAAAATATTGTTAAGAATAGTATAAGCTACGAAATGGGACTAATTTAACCCTTTTTAACCACTTGTTTTCTGCGCTAGGTATCTTTGAAAATACACCGGGACACATACGTTCCTTTCGGATAACACAAGGGTTGAAAAATTTTTGCCAGCCAGCTGCTATTTCTTCTTAAAACCAAAGCTCGATGTCCAAAGAAGAGACTTTCAGGTTGTTTTCTTGCAAATGTGGTTACATCAAGAAGAAAGCGTTGAGATGTTTCCTCTTCATCTTCTTTCAATCACCATTTGTAACTAAGGATTGTACACTTCACCGTTTGGATACCAACAGACCTGGTGAAACCGCTTAAAATTATCGTAAACCTTATCTTGCAAAGTGTGAAAAATTTTGAGCCAAACGAATCTTGCCACGCAAAGGTGCCGAATTTGTCCTACACTCACCTCCTGCCAGGCTGTGGTACCCAAGCAAATCTTTTCCACAAGTAATGCGATTCCGTTGATAGCAAGGCTAGACATTTCATAACCAGATTCGAGCCATGAGTCAGTGAGTTCAAGGCTAGTATTTATAAAGTTTATAATTTATAGCGACTTCCTATGGTCATATAGCGATATGAAACTCTAGACTTCCAAATAGGAACCCTATATTGCTATTCAAGTACAGAGTATGTACATACTTCTTCTTCTTTACTGGCGTAGACACCGCTTACGCGATTATAGCCGAGTTAACAACAGCGCGCAGTCGTTCCCGCTACGTGGCGCCAATTGGAAACTCCAAGCGAAGCCAGGTCCTTCTCCACTTGGTCCTTCCAACGGAGTGGCTGAACTATGTCAATGTCGTGAAGCTTATCGTTCCATCGAATGCGTTATTCCCCGTGGGCAACGTGCAAAGGACCATAAATCTTTCGCAGAACCTTTCTCTCGAAAACTCGCAACGTCGACTCATCAGTTGTCATCGTCATCGTCCATGCCTCTGCACCATTTAGCAGAACGGGAATAATGAATGACTTATAGAGTTTGGTTTTTGTTCGTCAAGAGAGGACTTTACTTCTGGAGGTGGGAGTCATGTGTTGAAGTTCACGCAAGTGCGGAAAGTTCTGTGATCGCCATTCACTTGGAAGTGGCCAGAAACGATTCTTTTACATATGGCTCAAGCAGTTCACGACTTCCGGTCTTTGACCAAGTATCATCTGAGTAACCTAAGAACATCCGCGTAGAGATTCACGTTTAATATCTTCAATTGACTGAAAACGGTTTCCCCGGAACGGTGAGTAGCCAGAAGCTTCAATTTGCGGCACGAAATTGGTTAAAAATTTGGCGAAAAACTCACGAAGACTCAAAGCAGTATGCGACGGTGCCTTATTGTATCACTGTCAACATAATCTTGATTTGTGACCTGCTTTGACGTGGTTCGGCTCACCTTTGCCACAATATTCGGTCGATTAATCGTCTGTTTCCGGGTCGTATGCATAGATCCAACACTCATCTCCAGTAATAGTACGTTTCATGATATCCTGGTAGTCGGAAAGCAGTTTTCGCAGACTCTAACGCGACGCTGTTTTTTTTTTAATTTAATGATTTTGGTCCCAATCGTGGTTTCACTCTCTTTAGGCGCAAATGATTTTTCAAAATGGTTTCCACCGATCGTTCCGATATTCCAACGAAGCCAGTAAGCTCACTGAATGCTAATTGTCGATTAACAAGCACAAGTTACTTTATATTATTGACGTGTTGATCATCAGTTGATGCTGATGGCCGCTTTAGACGTAGTTCGTCGTCAACGAGGTCTCGAGACGACGAGAGTATAACTTAGCTTTTGTAATTGAATCTAACCTTTAATATAGATGTAAATAGATCTACATATAAACCACAGGGATTGCAAGCTTTTATGTACATATCAGAGATACGTACTGGTATCACTTGCAGGTGTTTGAAATCACGCTGGGAACTTCGTTCTTCGCTATTTCAAATTTTTGGCCGAATTCATAATTTTAATAGCATATCAATTAAAGAATACAGTGTAGTCTCCAACATAAAGTAACCAAGTAACCTTAACTGAGAGCTCTGCACTGCCAAAGACGCCAATGAAAACAATGATAATCAATCGCACAGTGTTTTTTCTACAATTAAACAATAGAATTTTCCAAACAGCTCCATACTTCGAGACAATTTTCCTATCAACAACTTAATATAATCAAATCAATTCATTTTGCTCAGATTCAAATCCCAAAAACCTTTAATGAAATTAAGTGAATACCCAATTTGCTAATTCCATTCCATTAACTTAACAGTTCGTTAATTTCGGCAATCTGCCTAATTCCTGCGAGCATCGTTAAAAACGTTGCCTATTTTGAGACGCAGCAACGAAGGAAAAAATTCATCAAGTCACTTGGGATGTACAAAGCGGTGGCATGATTTTTTTGGCAATGTCTGTGGCGGTCTCAAAGGCAAACAGCTGCTAAGCAAAATCAATTGCGCTGAAATATAACGGTACAGGCGATGATATCAAACGCAAATACCTTTGGGAAAGATAAAATGCCAGAGAAAGAGTCACAAAAGCAACAAATTATAATATTTTTTCGTAAGAAAACATGGCATGATAATTAAGCAAATACATGCATTTGGCGCATAAATTATGAGCAAATATATAGCAGTAAATGTGTTGAGCGCTATAAATCAGTGTAAAGCGAGGCGGTTACTTGTTGTAACTTTAACTTGTGGATTGTTTTCATCAAAGCTTTCGGTAAATGTTCAGTGTTTTTGTTTAGATAATTGAATTTAAGAGTTTAAGTATTAAATATATTTAAATAATATATCAGCTTATACATTTTCAGTACCAATAACCTGAGTTACTGCCAATAACTTTCCTTTAGAGGCCTTGAAATTATATTGTTGAATATTTCGGAAAAATGTTTGGAAAAATCAAATGCTGAGACCCGAACTATCTGCTGATGGTCTTTTAACCCGTTGCGTATTTTGTTTGTTTACTCACATTTTTATAAATTTTCCTTTTCTATCATTTTATACCTTTAACACTGTAACGAGCTGAGTTGATTTAGCCATGTCCTGTCCGTATATTTGCGAATTAGTACCACAGTTTTCAACATATCGATCTGATATTTTGTCCACATCTTTTTCTACCAAAGAAGATGCTTATCTATCGGAATCGCTGTTATCAGACTACTATAGCATATAGCTGCCATACAAACTGAAAGATTCAGATTAAATGCTTATATGGAAAACTTTTGCATTTGACAAGATATCTACACGAAATTTTGCCTGGATTATTTTCTAAGGCAACAATGTAACCTGCGCAGAAATTTTTCAAATCGAGCAACTATAGCATACAGCTGCCATACAAACTGACCGATCAAACTCCAGTTCTTGTAAGGAAAACTTTTGCATTTGACGAGATATCTTCACGAAATTTTGCATGAACTATTCTTCAAAGCAAGGCATTTAATCTCCGAAAAAATTGTTCTGATCGGATCACTATGGCATATAGTTGCCATACAAACTAACAGCTCAAATTCAAGATAAAGATCTCTTTATACCCTTTAAAGTTATAAGAAACGCAACTGTGAAGGGTATTATAGCAACAGTGCAGCCGAATCTTGCATTCTTCTGTTTTTTGTAACTTTTTTTTACCAATTTTTTTCTCTTTCTTTCTTTATGCCCTGCACTTATCATACTTCACTCAGACAACTTAATTTCGCGTTAATCAAAGTTCATGATTTATTTACAATTGAATGAATGAAATAAAATCGACTGCATGTTTGTTGCCACAACGAAAATTATGCCAGCAAAAATTTTGCGAAAAGAATCCGTATGAGTTGCGCCGCCGTCGGCACATACACCACTAACCATGGCGCGCATATTATTTACGCTCACGTACAATCAAACATCAATTGAACGTGTTCGTTTGCAAACACTCACACGCACACACACTACCACAACTCAACATAGTTGGCATCAATAAATATATGTTGATTCGTAATTTGGCTTTTGGTATGAAAAACACCCACTCTGCGCCTTTTTGTATGCTACGCATCACTGCATAATGCCGTTAATATGAAAAGAAAGTAATTTATTGGAAAACAAAGGCGGGAGTAAGCCTGTTGGGCGTATGTAAACATTTTGCTGGCGGATTTTGTGAAGTGGGTGGTATATATATATATATACATGTATCTATTTATTTACTCACATATGTAAGCGTGTATATACTAAATACTATTTGTTTGATTTAGCGCGGTTATTCAACTGGCACAAATAATATAAAGCGAATGAAGTGGCTCATGAAATTTCTGGCATTTCTTAAAGCACTCAATACGATAGATGTTATTTATAGATTTCTGATGAATATACTTGCAAGGAAGATCATAAGCAAATATTTCAGTTATCATATAATCACTATACACAAGTGCATTAAAGAAAGAAGACAATTTTTTGGTAATAAAACGCAAACTAATATATATGTTAAATGTTTAAATTTTGTGGATAAATTTAGACAAATTTTCAGAAAATATATATTTTTTGAGATAAAATTAAATGTCCATTGCGATTTCCGACAAACTAAGACCTTGCATTGGCTGAAATCTAAAAATTTTTCTATAAGAAGATATGATCCTTACAACGACCTAAGGTAAGAGCAGAAACTAAGTTGTGGGTTGAAAAGTAACGACCTTTAAGGAGACATCGTTAGCTAGAAATTTGAACAACCGAAATTTGTATCATTATTCGATAGTTTAGATCATCAAAAATATCTCCAGAATGGACGAAAACACTCCAGCTCTGAAAGTTTTTGACGCAGTACCCGTCAATGGAAGCAGAGGAAGACCTCCACTCCGTTGGAAATACCAGGTGGAGAAGGACTTGGCTTCGCTTGAAATCTCCTATTGGCTCTATTTTGTGAAAAGAGAAACGGTTGGCTCGCTGTCGGCTATAACCGCGAAAGCGGTGTCTATGCCAGTAAAGAAGTAGAAGAAAAAGCTTTTTTAAAATTTGAATTATTTCCGAACTTATAAAAATTGTAGTAAAACGTTGAACGCATTTTTTACGAAACCTTTTTAACCGTTCTGGAAATTTCGATGTGAAAGACACTAATGGAATAATGACTCGAAAAGTGGTCGACCAAAATGGTACATATTTGTTTATTTATTTATTATTATAAATATAAAAAATAAGTTAAAATTTCATAAGAAATACGAAAAGACTTTTTCGACTACCCGATATTAAGTACATTTAATATATTCGAAATGGTCAAAAAAAAATTATTTTTAAGTCGACCTCATTTTGTGAATTTTATTTTCTTTAACGAAGGTCAATCGCATAGCGACTTCTTTGCTAATAAAGAATTTTTTCAATTTATGAGTTTTAAATCACTACAACGGGTTGGAATCATGTCAACCAGGAAAAACTGTTTTTCTTGGCGACCCCACTCCTCAGGCCTGTAAATCGACAGATTTTGTTTGTATAAAAAACAAAATTTTATATTCATTAAATGACAATCAAAATCATATAAAAAATTTATGGAACATTTTTTTTCATTTTTTATACACATGCAACATGTTGCTACAGAGTGTAATAGTTTTGTTCACCTAACGGTTGTATGTGTACCTAAAGCTCAGCGAGATAGATATAGAGTTATATAATTATATATAAACGATCAGGATGACGAGAGATGTTGAAATCCGGGTTTCTATTTGTCTGTCCGTCCATCCGTCCATGATGTAACTTGATAACAATGGAAGAACCCGGCATGCTCCTTGCAAATAAGTCGGAGTTTGTAGATGCGTAAGCGGACAACTGCCACGCCCATATAACGGCATTAATAGGAAACAGATAAAGTACCATAACTAAGCACTCAAATTATCTACAAGGTGCGTTCCAAAGTAAACAGTGCTTTAAAAAAACAGAACAAATGGTTTTTTTCGGCAAAATCAATTTATTTTATTCAAAATAGTCTCCTTCTGCTTCAATACAGCGGTCATGTCGAACGAGTGTTTTAGCTCGTTGGTCGACATCAATTGATAACGTTTCCTTTCATGGGCAAATGCATTTTTACGAAAAGGAAGAAGTCGCACGGTGCCATATTAGGTGAATACGGGGAGTGGTTAATGGTTAAAATGTGATTTTTGGTCAAGTAATCGTCCTTCGAATGTTAGATTTTGAGCAATTTTTGGTCGTCAATCAAATTGTGCGGAACAAACCGTGCACACACCTTTTGTAAGGCCAACTGTTCGGTAAGAATGCGATAAATCGATGTTTTGGAGATGTTCATCATTTCGCATGAACCGATGATTTCGGCTGACAAATGAATTCACGCACAGTTTCGTTGGAATTTCCGGTGATCACGGATTTTGATTGGCCCACATCTTGATCGTCATTTGTGTCCTCACGACCACTTTGAAAACGTTGAAACCACTCGTGCACTCTGCTACGGGATAGGCAATCATCGTCATAAACTTGTTTCATCAATCACCATATAGAAGGCGCCACCAGGGGGCGCTAGATTCAAAAAGACCTATTTACTTTGCTTTGCAGTAGCAAGGGTCACCTCCGGGCAAAATATTTGTAAAAAGTGGGCGTGGTCCCGCCTTCTAATATGTTTAATATATATGTTCTATACTACTAAAGCTGCAACATCCAAAGTGGCTCAGCGCAAATATTAAAAAGGCTCCTATCGCCAGTCCGAAAATGAATGAAATCGGAAGATAACAGCGCTCACTGTCCATATAACGGTATTGTTCAAAACTACTTAAATCGCAATATATCAATAACTAATAACGGCAGAGACATTCAATTTTACCTACGAGATGGTACGAGAACGGTTTATGGGAGCAGGTGTGAAAGTTGGAAGATGGGCATATTTTGGGACCCAACCCATATATCGGGACCCGGCCAACAGATTTCGACAAAATTTAGTACGTGGCATTCTCCTACTATATCTTTATCATGTTGTGCAAATGGGCTAAATCGGACCACAACCACACCTACTTTCCATGTAACAAAATTATAAATTCCAATTGATTCTTTTACTTTCCAGTGTAAAAAATCAAGAAGAAATTAATATAACGGGATATATAGTAATACTCTTGGTATATGGAATCTTATGACCAAAAATTGTTCAAATCCAACCAAAACTGTTCACGTTCCTAGGTACCGAATGTGTAGACCACAGTATCTATGGTTGACTTTTAACCGAAAATATCGGAAAATGTGTGAGATATGCTATTGAAATTCACAGAGAAACCTTTCACAATAGTATTTCTGTGTATCAAAAATGGGTTGAATCGGGTAAATACATCCCTGAGCCTCAATATACCTGATATAAAGATTTTCGAACTTCTAGGTGACTTTGTACTACATACATATGTATATTGGCCAATATTTGAGTTATCTCAATGAATATTACAGAATAATAACAGTGTATCTTTGTGCCTAAAATAGATACAATTGAGCGAAAACTTGACCTAGCCCCCATATAACTATTATCAGGATTTTCGAACATCCGGCTGACTTTGCTCCATATTATTGATTGTATGTGAAGTACCTAAATGAAACCCAGGAAACATTTTTCTAGTATGCGGCATGTTTACAGTTAATAGAAAAAATCGGGTCGATAGTACCCCAACCCCCATGAACCACATATAACGTTTTCGATTCTGTGTCGAATGTGTCAGTGAATGGAGTTATATGTACATATGTATGTACTATATATGTATATCAAATTGCTTAGATTTTGATCTTCTGGCTTACGTTTCAAACCTTAAAGTATTTCCTTCACTTTGATTCTTGCAAGTTGCAAGAGTATAAAATGTTCGGTTGCACACGAACTCAGTGCTTCCTTACTTGTTTTTGGAAGATATTTGTCACTTACTCGAGCAGCTTGCTTGATGCATACAAATGAACACTTATTAGGAACACAAACAACACTTTACAAACTCTTTTAATTTACAGGAAAAAAATTTGTAGAAAAATTCTGCGAAATAAAGATTTCGAAAAAAACACTTTACCAGGTAAGCATATTCCAGCAGCAAGACGATATAGCCATCCCAGGTTGCTGTTAACAAATGTCTACATTTTTCGGATTTTTGAAAGCAAAATTGTTGTTGTATACAACAAATGTACACATGAGGAAATATGCTTGTGGAGGCAAATGCGACTTAAGCTCAAAGCTTCACAGACAATACACAGAAAACACCAACTCTAAGTACGTACGTATGTATGTACATGCATATCAGAAGGGAGATGTTCGCCTTTCCGAAATTATTGAATTTCACACTGTTCCAATGATGCGGCCCTCTTCCACCAGAAGCCGTATGTCTACAAAGCAAAAAAAAATTGTTTTCGTAGAATTGTCAGAATCACCATAGAGTTTTAAAATAACATTATTGGGAATAGAAATATATTTTTACAGCATTTCACAAAGACTTATAGCAATGAAAAAAAGTGTATGTTATGCTAACATACACCATAAAAAATATGTTGTAAAAAAAATTTAAAAAATAACCCCCGATTCTTATTTCAAATAAAGTTTGGGACATAAGAAGGTAAGCGTAAACCAAAAAATAAAAAAGTTACAAAACCCAAAATATAAATTTTTTAACTTTTCACTTAAGTTTTTAGGTTATGTAAAAAAAATCTGAATACAAAAGCTATAAATCCCGACCACAGATCGTTCATAAATTATTTATTTTAGCTTTCATTTCTCAGGGGTTTCAATCTACGGCCTAGTTCTTTCTTTCTTTACATTTTTACCATTTTAAAGACGTTGATAATCACTGCTTATAATCAAGTAAGTCACCAAATTTCGGTGCCGGAGCGCAGTTAATTGTTTTGTTTTTGAATAATATTTTTTCAAAATGCTATAAATGCTTTTGAAAAAAAAAATATCCATAATACTTAATCCTTTGAAAAGTTAAAAGCTTTGTATAAATATTTCTTTGCAACTCATTTCACCCGCCTCCGAATCTATCAATATCACAACTTGCAGTTAAGCAAATTATTTTAATGGCCTTCTAACAAGCTTAAGATATTTTGATTAATTATCACACACGAAACCCAAAACGAACACTATAAAGCACTGCTTATAAATACAATTAATCATTATTCCCCGCATAAGGAAGTTAAGTTGCCCGCACTCCGCATAAGGAACTTAAGATATCCGCCAAAAATAAAGCAACTCTTGTGAGCCTTTGCGTGAGATATGTATATGAAATTCTGTGTAAAAGCATTAAGCAAATCCCCTCAAAAAGAGCACAAAAATAAAAGTAAGCAGCAGAAACAATCAGACACATTAGCGCAAGCCACGTAAATCCTTTTTAGCGCTTACTTTCACCTGATTTTTGGCTTTCTCCGACTCTCATTCTTTTGATAACTGCTTGAGCAGCTCTTCTGCTGCGTCAAAAAATGTTCTGAGTGCAAGTTTGAGCTTATGTAAATACAAGTATGTTTGCAATATGTGTGTGCTATTCTACCCTTGATTGAGGTAAGTACTTTGGTTTTCTAAGTCAATGGCATATCTGATTTAATAAAACAAACATTGTTTTATGTTCACTGAGCAAACTCTTCAGATACATATTTACAACCTCAAGTGTGGGTATTAAAAGTGTTTATGTTTTGCATAAATGAAAGAAAGTGGCCTATGTGTGTTAGGATGGGTGAAAATCGTTTTCTTTTTCACTTTATACTTTGATGAAATAGGTTGGTAGACACTTTTTAATAAATTTTGCTCTCTTTTAATGTTTTTGTAGAACAATCAATTTCCTAAGGACATAAGAGGTGACATTTTTTTTTCAAATAGTTGATACTGAGATTTAAATTTTTCTTTTCAATAGTAAAAAAATATGACTGAAAAGGACCTTTCTATTAATGTTAAGATTTTTGGGGATGCATTTCTTGAGCTATTCATAGATATACAGATTATAAAGGAGAAAAAATAATGCATTCTTTTACCCATTATAATGTTTGTTGGAGTATTCATATGGAATATATTTCTTAGTTCTTAAATAAAATTGTAAATTTTAACTGCAAGCGAAGAGCCAAAATGCCCCAATCTCTAACCTACAAAACGACGCTATGCATGATTAGTTTGGCGTTCAACAGTTATAGACGTGCAAACATGGAATTCACTAACGCCGCAAATCGCGCTATTTTAAAGTTTTCCTTCATTAAAGGCAAATCCGCTAGAGAAACGTTCCGTGAGATTAATGGTGTTTTGGGGAGTGGTACTCTATCACTTCGAACTGCGAAGGAATGGTTTCGACGATTCAGAGCGGGTAAAAACGACACCATGGATAAACCAGCCGGCGAAAGACCTGTGACGACGAATATCGAACAAATAATGGAAAACATCGAGTTAGACCGGCATGTGGCATCTCGCGACATCGCCCAGTATATAGGAGTTAGTCACCAAACCATTTTAAACCAGCTGCAGAAGGCTGGATACACAAAAAAGCTTGATGTTTGGGTGCCGCATGATTGGACGCAAAAAAACCTTCTCGACCGAATCAACGCCTGTGATATGCTGCTGAAACGGAACGAACTCGACCCATTTTTGGAGCGGATGCTGACTGGCGCTGAAAAATGGATCACTTACGACAATATCAAGCGAAAATGGTCATGGGCGAAGGGAGGTAAATTGTACCAAACAGTGACCAAGCCGGGATTGACGGCCAGGAAGATTTTGCTGTGTGTTTGGTGGGATTCGAAGGGAAACTATCCATTATGAGCTGCTCCCATATGGCCAGACGCTTAATTTTAACATCTACTGCGAACAACTGGACCGCTTGAAGCAGGCGATCGACCAGAAGCGTCCAGAATTGACCTACAAGATGGATGTAGTTTTCCACCAGGAGAACGCCAGACCACACACTTCGTTGATGACTCGTCAGAAGCTACGGGAGCTCGGATGGGAGGATTTATTGCATCCACATAGAGCCCGGACATAGCGCTAAGTGATTACCACCTGTTTCTATCCATGGCAAACGCCCTTGTTGGTGTAAAGTTGAACTAAAAAAAGGCTTGTGAAAAGTGACTGTTCGAGTTCTTCGCAAATAATTAGGGGAGCTTCTACTAGGGGGGTATTATGAAGTTGCCGTCTAGATGGAAACAGATTATCGAACGAAACGGCGCATATTTGAACTAAGTCCGATCACTGTAACACTTTTTATAAAGCATTGATATTCTCTCAGACAAATACTTTTGCTCGAATAAAACTGAATTTGGTATTACAAAACCCAGTCGGTCTTTGTATTGCATAACAATTAATCAATACAATATATACAACCTACGCATATATAATTGGTAATACCAAATTCACCAATGACTTTACTTTCCACTTTATATCTCCAATGGAATCACGTCTGCGGAATCGTTGAAAATGTAACAGAAGTATTTTAGAGAGCCTGCTTTATCACGTACACCTATATTCGAGAGAAAGCATTGAGTGAAGTTCGTGAAGCCATCGAAAAATTAAATGATCCAAATGGTCCATCCACCTTTGATAATGATGATAACATCGAAAAAGTTAAGGAGAACATATTTGATAATCGTTTCACTAGAGAAATAGCAGAGAATCTTAACATCTCGCATGGATAGACTTAAAACACTTTGTTGTTAATGTTTTGTGTATGAAATATATCAATACTATACTCGTAACAAAATAACTGAATCTTTTGTGAGAACTGGAAAAGCCGTGTTTGACAACGTAGCTGAACACCCTACATTCGTCAAACGTATCATTTCTAGTGACGAGATGTGGGTTTATGAAAATGAAGTCGAAACTCTCAATCTGGCGAATGCAGCTCTCGAAAAAAGCCGCTCCGAAAAACTCAAGCCCGTTGAAGAAACTGAAGGCCATCACAACCAATACTTAACAGGTCAATTAATAAGTCCCGACCTATTATTGTAAAACATATTGTTTGTCAAAACTCGTTTTTTTAATCAGCATAGCTCCCTTTAAGGGTGATACATTGATTATAGCGAGCCTCCAACATTTCGATACCATTTTTGTAGTACGATTTGTCTTTTGCCTCAAAATAGGCTTCAGTTTCGGTGATCACTTCTTCATTCGGTGAAACTTTCTACTCATCGAGAAGTTCTTTGGGGTCGGAGAGCAGGAAATAGTCGCTGGAAGCCGGATCTAGAGAATATGGTGTATGCAGAAGCAATTCAAAGCCCAATTTATGGATTTTTGTCATAGTTTTCACTGACTTGTGACGCGGTGCATTGCCTTGGTAAATCAACATTTCGTTTTTCTTGAAATGCGGCCGTTGCGGCGATTTCGTCTTTCAAACAGTCCAATAACATTATATAATATTCGCTCTTGTTGGTCCTTCCTTTTTCTAAGAAGTCATTTAAAATTATTCCAAGGGTATCCCAAGTATAAAATTAAAGTAATTTTCTTCATCGAATATTAAAAAAAAATCACTTTAATTTTAGTAAAATGCCGTTTATAGGATTTTTTTTTGTTTGGTGCGAAGTGTGAGAGAAACAAGTAAACTAGAAATCTTTCAAGAAAAGGTCGTTTGTAACGTAAAATTTAAGGAGTAAAGTATATATGTATTTAATTGCCACATAAATTAACTATTTCTATGCAATTGCTCAATAAAAGATTTACTTTAATTCCAGTCATAAATTTCAAAGATAATTAATTTGCCTAATTAAATGCAGCAATATTTTCCTGCATAAATTAATACATTTTCTGCATAAACATGCAACTTCAAACACCTAACACAAACGAAAATATATCAGCGCCTTTCCTTCAATCGACGCCTCCAACGAAGAAACAAGGAACGTCAGCATTAAATTGCCACTTAAATTTTATTATCACTTAAATGATTTCAATAACGTCAACACAAATGCGAATTAAATTTACAACCGTTCGAACGCCTCACAGTATGCATCAAGTTTGGAACAATGAAGCAATGGCTGCTGTAAATTGGCGCGCCAACGCCTTAACGTATGCAAAGCCAATGAAATTTTAATACCACATATATAAACAATTGCCGCCGTTACGTTTCATTGCCGCCTGCTGGGCACACGTAGCCATCTGGCAGACAGACTGGGAGCTGAAAAGGAGGCCAGCATCGAAGATGCCGCACAATGAGCAGACAATAGATGGCGTTGCGCTGACGCAAAGCATATTTTATGGCGCATTTGGGAGTTTGCAGCTGAGCGGCAAGCGGCTGCCGGCGTCATTTTTGTTCAGGTTGATATATATATAATAGCATGTAGGTATGAATATATGTAGGTAAAGAGGACTGCAGACTATCACGATTAGTTTTAGTGTCCGTTGCAAGCTTCAACGCGCATTTAAGTGGCACTGTCCCGGCGTTTGCTACAACACTTGCCCCAGCATTTGCTCTAACACTTGCCTGCATAATAACTTAAGTGGCTTAAAATTCATTTTTAAATAATTTAATAAATAACGGTATAGTCGGTGTGTATGTGGGCATGTGCCTTTTGGCCTGCCGCCAAAGATTACACTCACCACCAGCACAAAGTTACCGAAAAATTCGCAAAATCGTAAATGCGGCAGCTGCAGCTGCTCTTCGGCGCTCTGCTTTCTAAGACGACAATTTCTCTTTGCATTTTTTCTGTTTGATTTTTGAGTTTCTTTGTTTGGTTGTCAGAAAAGTTACGGCCAAAGTATTTGAACCAACGAAGTGCCAGCGCAGTACACAGGATTTTACACCCATACATATGCATATTTGGTGCAAAGTTTTATATCTGGTAGGTGTTAAGTTCACAGCCAGCAAATGGCGCATTGTGCAGCTGAACACCTGCGTTGGCATCCGACGGCATGGCGTGATATATGCACGAAATTCTCACGAGACTGCAGGCATGTATGCGGATGAGCTGTGCTCGGTTGTATGGCTTTGTGTGTGTGTGCCTCGTTCATTGGATTGTGTGCGACGAAGTGGAACTAGTTTGGGGTTAGCGCGTTAATTGAATTATTTAGAATGCCCAACTAATCAGCTGCAAAGTGAGGTTACAAGAGTTTCTAAGCAGATTATGGCAAAATGTGCATGTGTGTGTGGTGTTGTTGGTACTTGGCGCCTTTTAGGCAGCGAAACTCATGTGGTTGCGTTGGGAACATTTTAAATAGCTTGTGACAATTTAAGCTTTAATTAGTATTAACAAGATCGGATGTGTCGAAAAGACTTGCCTGTTTTGGATGAATGCGATGAGAGGTGCGGTAAGGTAAAGTAAAGTAAAGTCGTTTAGCGAAAGATTCTCTTTAAATTATTACTTATGAGCAAAAAGCTCATAGATCCCGACGTACGATTTTTTTTTTAATATAGGTCATAGAAATTGCTCTGCGAAGTTTCAGGTTTGTAATAAATAAAAAGTCATCAAATCTATAGACAAAGAATGTGTTTGACATGCAAGGAATCGCTGGCGGAAATAGACAGCTGGAGCGATGAACCTGGACGGCATGCAGACGAAATCAATATTATCCAAATGCTCCCATACGATATTGATGTCAACAGTGACAAAGAAGGTTTGGACGAAAATGTGCTAATTATTAGCGATAGCGATGAATTTCCATGCTTAGTGGCAGGCAACATTGAAGTGAAGTACGTTTTTAACAATGATGATCGCACTTTGGATGAAGTCGAAATTATTAAAATTTACTACCGAAATTCGGAGTCAGTGGCCTCAACTTTAAGAGCGCTACGTCCAATTTTTGGTCGTCATAATCGTTCTGTCAGTTCAGCTTTTGAAAGTCTGGTGAAAAAGATTGAATCCACAGGCCCAGTACAAAATGTGTCCGTGCCAGTGAGACAAAGAAGTGCTCGCTTGGCCACTAGAATCGTCACAATCGATTTATTGAAAACTAAGTTTGGTGAACGTGTTATCTCACGAAATGGCTCAGTCAATTGGCCGTCTCGGTCATTCAATTTGACGCCGTTTGACTATTTCCTGTGGCGCTAAGTCAAGTCTATGGTCTATGCCAGTATCAATGAATGAAAATGGGCACCTATAAATCGAACTTTTGATTTGTTTTATTCAATATCTCCAAAAGCTTCCGTGATATGCGCTTTGGCTAGCATTAGTTTGGAAAATAGTTCGCATCAAATTTCTTGAAGATATCTAGTCGAATAAAAAAGCTTTCCAAACAAAGAATTGAATTTGATCGGTCACTTTGTATGCTATATGTATGTGATATAGTGATCCAATATCGGCGTTTCAAATAAAGGTACAGGTTTTCGCGGTAAAAGGAACGTATGCGCAATATCAGTTCGATATATCAAAAACTGATGGCCTGTGATCAAATTGAAAGGTGAATTGTATCCATTTCATCTTGTTCAAAGTAATCCCCTCCCGCTGCGATATACTTACGCCAACGTAGTTTCCAGTCAGCATAACACTTGAAAAAATCCTCCGTCGTGATGGTCATCAGAGCCTTCTTCGATTATGCTTTATATCCTCAATTCACTATGCATGTTCGACACAGCGGAAAGTTTTATGAAAGGCTACCAAAGCCCAGACTCGAAATGGTTATCCACAAAGCTGGAGGATCCTCCCCTAAACAACAACTTTAGACATGTTAGGTCAACTCACAACATCGAAAAAAGGCTTAGAATCCCTAACCCAGAGCTGTGGTGCGGAGATAACTTAGTAATAGAGAACTGCTGTATCAAACTATAGAGGGATCACGACAGATATCGATTATGTCAGGAACAGTTCAACGATCCATTCTAGGCCCAGACTTGTGGAACATCAGCTGCGACGCAATACTGAAATTCGCAATGCCAGACTAATCGTACTTAATTGGCTACACGGACGACATTGCAGCAGTACTCAGATCACGAGACATAGAAGAAGTGCAGTAAAAGCTAAATTAGGTCATCATAAAGGCACAAGCATGGCTTGACTCACACAACCTACAGCTCGCTACAGAAAACACAGACCTAATACTATTAGCAAATAGGCACATATCTCTCGATATAAGTCTGCAAACGACTACAGATATACTGAGGACAGAAAAGGTAGTAAAGCACCTAAGCCTAAGACTAGAATATAGATTAACTTTCTGGCTACAAATCCAGCATGCCGCAGGAAAGACTGCGAAAATTACATCCCAACTTAGCAGACTAATGGCCAACATAGAGCAGCCCAGCCAAGAAAAGAGAGAGGTCCTAAGTTTGAACACTAGCAGGGCCTTATTATACAGAGTAGAAATCTGGGCAGGTGTGCTAAAAGCGTAAAGTATTGACCAGACTGCATGCATCGCAATCCTCAAAGTTGCATCAGCCGACCGAACAGTGTCAGATCATGCAATATTAACAAATTAACACTTACCGATCCAAACGGGGTTAGATCGCCGAAAGAACAGCCCTTGGTCGAATGAAATCCGAGTCAATTCCGGTGCGTAGAACCGGCTGTCGTGGGAATTGCAATATTAGTTATTAGCGGTAATGCCCCAATTGACATTCAGGTATACGAAAAAAAAGCTATGCGAACTAAAGAAAACATCCGAAAATAACAAGTGCGAAATAGAACAAAGAAAGAAAGATACAAAAACAACATGGCAACAAAGATGGGAGAATGAGAGTTGCGGTAGATGGACGATCGACTTCTACACAACACAGCTGCTATCCGAACACGGATATTTCAGGAAGAACCTTCATAGAATGGGTAAAGTCGAAGAACCGCCATCCCTATAGCATATAACGATGCGACTGAAGACGAGTGTTTAGAGTAATGTTTTTTAATGCGGAAGGCATTTTCCAGTCCCTAAACCGAAAAAAATTGATGCTGGCAACAAACCCGTAGGCACCCCGGCACCCTGGCACGCTGGAAAACATAGCAGAAACTGACCTGCAACAAGTTTGGACACCTTGTCATAAAGTAACCCTCCTTACGGCCTAAAAAAATAAAATTTTCGACTGACAAGAGATCGTTTTATAACCAAATTTCTAAGGAAGATTTTCTCTTCATCATTTTTCTATACAAAAACACCAAATACTTTTTGCATTTGACAATATGACCCACCCTAATATATTTACAAAATAGTGCAATTTCAAAACTGCATTCAGTTCATATTTTGCCGCATGTTCTATTCACACTTTCACCGCGACGCATTAATGCTCCCATATACCTTTTGTCTTAGCCATCAAGTTTATGACCGAAAACAGGTTCGGCATGCCAATAATATGACAAGCGTTCGAGCACGTTACCATATAGACAAAGAAAGCAGTTAATAGTGTTTTGTCATTTTAATTTCTTCATTTCTAAGTAATTTACTTGGTCAAGTCAATGCATATTTCCGACTTATTTGCATATATTTAACACCTTAGTGGAAAAGTGTAATCCATTGTTGTGAATGGCAAGCAAACTTGCTTAACGAAAGCAAACAAAACATTCCAAAACAGAAAACTGAGAAAAAAACAACAATGAAAGATCTGAAGACAATCAGCTAACACCGCTGGGCAAGCTGTAAAAAGAGATGTATAGTTAGCGCTTGAAGATCAGGTTGAAGGTTTGCACATATGTAAGTATATGCACACATATACACTTAAATACATATCCACATACACATATATGACTACATACATCTCCACGTGTGTGAATGCGCATACATGTGCTGACCATCATTAAAGTTCGCTTTGCGCTCTTCGCCGCTTTTGCAGCATCACCGAGATTGCATAACTATAGTGGCGCTCATCATCTTCAGTTCGTTAGTAAAGGGATACAGTGGCGGCGAGACATATTGGGACAAAACAAAATAATAGTTTGTTAACTGAAGTTGAAGTCGTTTACATAAACGCACCACTTTGACATTTTTAAATAGAATATTAAATTTAAAAAAAAAATTAATAAAATTTAAATTAATTTAGAAAACAAATTTTAATTAAATTTTAATAAATTAATTTTATTAAATTTTTTTTTTAGTTTTTTGAAATTTTTTTTCTAATTCTTTTATAAATTTTCAAATTGAAATATATTTCTTTTGACATTTTTTGTATGCGAAAGCTTGAGAATTACTTGAGAATGGCACTCTGAAGCCATATTACCTAGTTTTTTTTACAAATTAGCATCAAAAATTTGGGAGAATTAGAGAAAATAGAAAACAAACAAGAAAGTACATTAACTTCGATTTCACCAAAGCAGCAACACACTCCACAAAAAATAAAGTTTCTATAACCGACATTTATTTTGTTCGGTCGTTTTGTATGGCAGCTATAGCGTATAGCTGTCCGATCTGAACAATTTTCTCAGCTATTATTACATTGCCTTAGATAATAAACTCAGCTAAATTTCATGAAGATTCTTTTAATTCGCTGAACTATGTCGATGTCGTCGTATATCTCGTACAGCTCATCGTTCCATCGAATGCAGTATTCGCCGTGGCTAACGCGCAAAGGACCATAAATCTTTCGCAGAACTTTTCTCTCGAAAACTCGCAACGTCGACTCATCCGTTGTTGACATCGTCCAAGACTCTGCACCATACAGCAGGACGGGAATTATGAGTGACTTATAGAGTTTGGTTTTTGTTTGTCGAGAGAGGACTTTGCTTCTCAATTGCCTACTCAGTCCGAAGTAGCACCTGTTGGCACCTATTCATGAAGATACCTCAACAAATATTAAAGTTTCTCATACAAAGCTTTGATTTCGATCGTTCAGTTTGTATGGCAGCTATATGATATAGTATTCCGATCTTAACAATTTCTTAGGAGATTGTAACGCTGCTTTAGATACTTAGCCGTGCCAAATTTCGTGAAGATACCTCGACAAATATAAAAGTTTCCGACAAATGAGCTGCTTCTTGAGGAGAAAAATACGTGTGCAAAATTTCAGATCAACAACATGAATAAAGATGGACCAGTTCGCGTATATAGCGACAGCCGGACAGTCATGGTTAAATCAACTCAGCTCATCACGCTTTCCTTCCGCTAAAACATCAGCAAATTTGGCATAAGCTTTTGATAAAGTTAAAAATTCCGCTAAAATATCATCAAATTGGGCATTAACTTGTGATAAAGTAAAAAAAAAGTTATTGAAGAAATATTTTTATGCAATTCTGCTTCCGTCTATTTTCGCCTAACTTTTTACAAGCGCACTTTATTAGCCATCACTGTAAGTGAAATTTCATAAATATTCCACGGCGTACACAGTTTACTACGGAAAGTATAAAAGACTGTCACAGAAATGAACTGAGCACAGTATAAACACCGCGCCACAACAAACCGTTTTCTGGTAAACTTTCATTTGGAAAAGTTTTTATAAAAAAAAATTTCGAAAACTAAAAAATTGTATAAAAGTGAAAGAGTTAAACCAGTAGTGAGTATTATGATGACTTAAAATTATATTCCAAATTTATATAACGAAAATATGATTATCGGCGATATATAATAAAATTAGAAGCCGATTGTGAATCGAAATCATTAAGGGTTAAAGTGAAATCTGTTGTTCGTGTAACAATTTCTATTGGAACTTTCGATGTGATCCGGTTAATATGTGTTAGTCCTATTTTAAGAGGGTTGAAATGCTGTCATCACTGAATTATCGATCTCAGAGTTGCTAAGAGAAAACTCGAACCCTTGTGCACAAATAAAAATATTCTGAAAATGGTAAAATCTTATCTTGAAAGTTACACCCATTGATTCTCAAAATGTCATTCACATATCTCAAGTGCGAAAGCAGCGCCCATGGATATTGCTGCGAAGGACAGTTTAAGACGCAGGAGAGAAGGTGTATTAGGTTGGCAAATATCTCCCTTCCGCTTTTTTGTTCTTCATTCAATGCTTTATAAAAAGTGTTACAGTGATCGGATTTAGTTCTAATACCCCCCTCGTAGAAGCCCCCTCCTTATTTGCGAAGAACTCGGACATCCACTTTTCACAAGCCTCTTTTGAGTTCAACTTTACACCCTTTACACCAACAAGAGCGTTCGCACTGGACAGGAACAGGTGATAATCACTTGGCGCTATGTTCGGGCTATATGGTGGATGCGATAAAACCTCCCATCCGAGTTCCTGTAGCTTCTGACGAGTCATCAACGAAGTGTATGGTCTGGCGTTCTCCTGTTGGCCAATTCTGAACGCATCTGGTCGATCGCCTGCTTCAAGCAGTCCAGTTGTTGTAGCTCATAAAAGATGATTCCCTTCCAATCTCACCAAACACACTTTTCGCTTGTATTGTCGTATGTGATCCATTTTTCGTCGCCAGTCACCATCCACTTCAGCAATGGGTTGAGTTCTTTCCGTTTCATCAAAACACCATTAATCTCACGGAACGTTTCTCTAGCGGATTTTCCTTTAACGAAGGAAAAATAAAAAATTTCGCGAATTTCGGCGTTAGTGAACTCCATGTTTACACGTCCATAACTGTTGAACGCAATATCCAAATTATTCATGCAAAAAGTCGTTCTGTAGGTTATATCAAGACCTTTGAAAGATGTATAGTATTGCCAGATACGAGCTCTTTAGCGCTTTATACATAGCCGCGAAATTCAAAAGACAAAAAGGCGAATATTTGAAAACCTAATATGAAGAGATCCAAACAAACAACAGATCTTGAAATTCATTGCTACTTCAAGCAACACTGAAAAATGGATCACTGCGATGCCTAGGCTACTCGTGGCGGCTTTTACGCTGCCTAGATGCTGACGAGGCATAGGTGAACGGAAAGAAGTAGTTGGAGAATTTGCGCAGTGAGCTTTTCCAGTGATTATTTTGGCTCTCTAATTTCTCTTCATTCCTCATTCTTAGGCAGTCTAGGTTTATGTAGAGCTTTTGTATATAAAATAAATACTCAAAATTCTTACCATATTTTTTTCACAGGATAACTAAATTATATGATCATAAGTTCGGAGAATTTCAACTAAATATGGACGCGGACACTTTTAGAGAATTCGGTAAAGCTGCTGTGGACTTTATAGCCGATTATTATGAAAATATACGCGATTAGTAAGAAGAAAGATTGGATAACCTAAAATCAAAGTAGATATACCGAAAAACATTTTCTTTTCACAGCGATGTTCTACCTTCCGTAGCGCCAGGCTATTTGGTCAATCAGCTACCCAAAGAGCTGCCAGAAAATCCACAACAATGGCAGGAAATTCTACAAGATATTAGTAAGCTCATCGTACCCGGCTTAACTCATTGGCAATCACCGAACTTTCATGCATTTTACGCAACTGGTTGCTCGTATCCATCCATTGTGGGAGATATGCTAGCCAGTGGCTTTAGTGTGATCGGATTTAATTGGGTGAGTAGACTTAACATCGAGACTCGTTAGATATTTCTTCAAAAGCTTGTTTTTTTTACCCATGAATTGGCTCTCATACTACCTTTCAGCTCTGCAGTCCCGCTTGCACCGAGTTGGAAGTGGTTGTCATGGACTGGTTGGCGAAATTCTTCAAATTGCCAGCACATTTCCTACACTCGACCAAAGGACCTGGTGGCGGAATTATACAAGGCTCAGCCAGTGAGGCTGTACTGATCGCTGTGATGGTGGCGCGTGAACAAGCAGTGCGACGCGTGAAAGCTGCCCAACCAGAGCTGAGTGAGGGTGAGATACGCGCACGCCTTGTCGGCTACTCTAGCGATCAGAGTAATAGTTGCATAGAAAAAGCGGGCATTTTGGGCACACTGCCGATACGTCTAGTTGCCGTCGATGAGTCTCTGGTATTTAACGGCACACAGTTAGCCAAAGCAGTCAACGAGGACTTGGCAAAGGGACTCATACCTGCAGTTTGCATTGCTACAATGGGTGCCACAGGTACTTGCTCGTATGATGACACTGAGTCACTGGCGACCGTCTGTGAGGAGCATAACATATGGTTGCATGTGGATGCTGCTTACGCAGGCTGCGCTTTAGCATTGGAAGAGTATGCGCATCTGCGGCAAGGACTCGATCGCGTCGATTCGCTGAACTACAATCTCCACAAGTCAATGCCTATACATTTTGACTGTACGGCTATGTGGTTGCGGGACTCACATAAAATTGTCGAGAGTTTCACCGTGGAACGCATCTACTTGCAACATAAATACGAAGGTCAAACGGATATACCAGATTTTCGTCATTGGCAAATACCGTTGGGTCGTCGTTTTCGTGCACTCAAAGTTTGGGTAACTTTCCGTACTCTTGGCGCTGAAGGTTTGCGTGAATATATTCGTCTTCGAATACGCCTGGCCGAGCGTTTCGAGCAGTATGTACTAGCCGATTCGCGTTTCGAGCTAGTCGCCAAACGTGCTATGGGTCTGGTCTGTTTTAGAGTGAAGGGTGGAAATGAGTTGTCCACCGAGCTTTTGAAGCGTCTAACAGATCACAAAAAGATCTATATGGTGCAGGCGATATTTCAAGGAAAGACTTTTCTACGTTTTGCCGTCTGTGGTATGGAACCGAAGGAATGTGATATAGACTTTGCTTGGCAAGAAATTGAGTCACAACTGAGCCAGCTGCTGAGTGAGCACGATGTAGCGAAGGTTGAAGTGAATACATTGGAAGAAAAGAAAGCAGAAGAGAGCCACAAGAAGAGCGTAAAAGCACAGCAAGTGCACCACAAAGATGACGTGGTCGGTATCAGTCAACAACTAACCTCGGGTCTACACATAAGTTTAGGTGCCGCAGAGAAATATAAATGAATATTCAAACATTTGAACATAAGCTTTATATACCAATTTGGCTAAACTATTTTACAATTTTACAAAATATTATATTAATATATTATATATTATTCGCATATTTGCATATTACCTAATAGCTACTGAAAACGTTTTACTTAGATTAACTTAGTCTAACTAAATACTAGCAGTCCTTTCACTTGAAACCAACCATGGAGTAAGTAAACCTCTTTATTTTCATTCGTCTTATTTATTGGCGTAGATACCGGTTACGCGGTTATAGCGAGTTTACAACAGCGTGCCAATTTCAGACACCAAGTGCAGCCAGGTCCTTCTCCACCTGATCTCCCCAATGGAATAGAATTCTTTCTCTTATACTTACTACTATTACTTTCACAGCTGGAGAGTTTTCATATGAACTGTATCAACGGTGTATTTCTGCAATTGAGGTCGTTGTGAACAATCCAAGCATTTACTGTGGAAAGCATCAGAACTTTGGAAAACACTTTCTTTCACCACCTCTGAGACTTTCTATTTAGATCGTATACCGCTGTTTTTTGATCGGCCATCGGTCTGTACGCTTGTAGTCCACAATAGCTAAGGGACAATCAACATGTTTTCTTTTTACCATCCTTTTGTTTTCTGTCTACGTTGGATATTATTGGTTTGTGGCAGTTAGAAGCAACTAGTATTTCCTTGGAATCCATCCAGCACGTAGCCATTATACCATCACAGCTTATTTGGAACTAACTTTGCCCACGTACTAGTCGCGACTCGAATTCCGGAGTTTCCTTTCGATTTCGCATATATGTATATGATTGTAGTACATGACAATTATTACGCCTAGAAATACTAATATTTCATGCCCATCCGTTAGGGCCCTATTAGCGTTTTTCTTTCTATTCAGTTTTCTTATTCGCTGAATTGTACACTGTGCAATGAAAATGCACAAACTGTTTGGAAAAAGCTTTATGGAAGCATTGAACTCGGTAGCTCCTCGAGGAAAAGTTACCAGAACTGGCGGATCTCTTTCCAAAGGCATTTAAAATTTGGGTTCAAAGTTTACCTCTTCCGTTAGATTAGTTCAAGTAGCAACGACAGCTGGTTCATTTTCAGCATTTTCATATAGATCTTCTTCCTCTTCGGAAATTAGTCGTCTTCAGGTCGCTCTTCGACGTCCGATTCAAAATGGGATCAGCATCACTGCCATTTTCGCCTGTTTCAGTACTATTTTCTTTGTCAATCAAAGGCATTTGCTGCTCTCAGAAGGGCTAAAATCCAGATCAGCGAAATTTCCAAACAGCTGTGGCAAACTTGACCAGTACTGCCGAACGGCAAATTTTTAATATATGTTTAGGGATTTTTATCACAAACAAGTCTTGTATTGGGACATTTCAGATAGAAGTTTTCATTCATAAAAAAAAGGTATAGCATTTCGAATACAGGTGGGACATATTGTCCCAGTAGGAGCGAAAGTGTTAAAAAATGATCCTTGCGAGGTTCCCTACTTTTTTCAAGAAAAAACACAGAAACTTTCAAATTTAATGGGGTATGGTTATTATCATTCGAAAAAAAAAATCTTTAGCATTTAAATTTGTAACCGAACAATCGACCGGCCCAAAATGGGAAGTTATCTGCTCACTAAAGTGTTCTGTATTGATTGACTCGATGGCGCCAACTTGTTGGAACATAGTCGGTTATCATGCCTCGATAACGGTCGCCAATGACGGTTACGTTCTCACTGCCATCATTTTTGAAGAGATATGAACCGATGATTCCATCGGCCTACAAAGCACAACAAACCGTTGTTTTTTCTAAATGAAATGGCAGCTCTTGTATCTCTTGAGTTTTCTCTTAGTCCCAATTGTCTTATGTACATAGGTGGTAAATAAAGTAGATATCTTATGACGCACTTAGACCTTTAGGCAGCGCATTGTGAAACCTGCCTGCAACTAAAATCCTTTGACACTTTCATGTCTTCTCTGAACCAACTTCTGTTGTGTATCTTGAAAAATTTTTCCAATACAAAAAGTTTTACCAGTGTAACCTATTAAGCATCGTCAAGAAACCATAGACCGATAGTTGCAATTCTTTTCCTATACTAAAGCTTTGCAATCACATAGAAGATGATGTATAGTCTACTCTTCTTCTACTTCTTGACAGCTTGTACAATGGTTAATCTCTACAATAGTTATCTTTTACAATAGTTATTGTATAGTGTTCTGAGTCTGCTGGTTATGCAACTTACTACTGTAAATTCTGCTACAATTTTTTAGTAGCCAAGACCCGAACCTTTTACTGACTTTTCTGTACGCAAACCACCCGGCAGCAACAATCGTTTGATACAAGTACATAATACACTAAATTATAATAAAAAAAATATTGTTTGCTTAATTGTGGCAAAAACTTATCGATATAAAAACTAATTTGATAAGGTAAAACTCCCAAAGCTTTCAATAAAGAATGTAACGTTGGCAATTGAGAAGACTTAGAAGATGTTTTATGGTGAGTTTGAACGCAATAAGCTGAAAAAATAACGGAAAGAGCAGAATATATTTAAATTTTAAATCATCATCAACTAACGGTATATTTTACTTAGGTGCATAGTTATCAACATTCACTTTCAAATTGTCGCAGGCACATCGCTTTGTGTTCGTATGTTTAGCTCTTTTGCATAACAAAGCAATTTATTTGCGGCGACAGTGAGTTTTGCAATATCTGCATCACAGTAAAGTGGAATTTAAAGTTGTGCTATGTGGAAAGTAGGCGTGGTTGTTATCTGATTTCGCCCATTTTCACATTGTGACTTAAGAATGTAAGAAGAATGCCACGTACCAAATTTTTCCGAAATCGGTTAGTCGGGTTCCGAGATATGGAGTTTCACCAAAAAGTGAGCGATGCCACGCCCATCGTACAATTTTCACACTGACTCTCATAAAGCTTTCTCATACCATCCCGGCAGCAAATTACAACGTCTCTGACGCATTTAGTTATATGTGACCTGGTCTACGAAAAGGGAGCTAACGTGCGAAAACTAGTTTTCTGGGAAAAGCTGTTAAAAATAATCGTCAGTTTCTCGTTATCTCATTAATTGTTCTCCTTTTTTTTGACACCTAATCCCCCTTTTCGTAGGCCAGGTCACATATATTAATTGCGCTTTTAGTAGTTTTGAGCAGTACCGTTATATAGGGTGCGAGCATCCGATTTCGTCCATTTTCACACTATAGGTTTAGTTGTTGTAGCTAAGGTGGTTTAGGAGATATGTACATAAAACTTATTAGATGGCGGGGCCACGCCCACTTTTCCAAAATATTTTCCCACAGGTGTCTCCGACTACTGTGATCCTCTTTTACTTATGGCATATTATAGGTTTTCGGTTAATGGTGATTTGTGGGCGTGGCAGTGGTCCGATTACGCCCACCTTCGAACTCGAACTTTTTTACGCTAAGAAATCGGCATATCAAGTTTCATCAATATATCTCAATTTTTACTCAAGTTGCAGCTTGCACGGGTGGACGGACGGACGGACAGACAGACAGTCAACCGGATTTCAACTTTTCTCGTCACCCTGAACATTTATATCATTTATATATACATAACCCTATATCTTTCTCGTTTTTGGCTGATGCCAATCAGTAAAGGAAAAGAAGGTCTTAATTTGCCATCAGCATAGCGTTCACTAATCATGCTCGACAAAGCAGAAAAGCATTATAAAAGGCCCAGACCAAAAGAGCGCCTCTGCGAAGCTTTAGGTTCGTGCCAGAGACAACAGTGCTTTAGACCCGACAGGTAAAATCACAAGATCGACGCTCTCGAAAAAAGCCCGACTAGAATCCCCGACTAACCCAGCGCTATAAAACTGCTGTATCAAACTATTGAGGGATGCCGACAGATGCCGATTTTGTCAGGAACAGCTCAACGAACCATTCTAGGCCCAGACTTGTGGAACATAAACTATGACGCTTTACTAAAACTCGAAATGCCAGACTAATCGTACTAAATTGGCTACGCGGTTGAGATTGCAGCAGTAATCAGAGCACGAAACACAGAAGAAGCGCGAGAAAGCAAAATTACATATGTCATTATAAAGACACAAGCATGGCTCGACTCACACAATCTACAGCTCGCTACAGAAAACACAAACCTAATACTGCTTACAAATAGGCACATATCTCTCGATATAAGTCTGCTAACGACTACAGGTATACTAAAGAGAGAAAATGCAGTAAAGTACTCAAGCTAAAGAATGGAACCTAGATTAACTTTCTGATTAGAAGAGCTCAGCAAAAAAAAGAGAAAGCTTTTTATTATACGGAGTAGAGATCTGGGCAGATGCGCTCAAACTGGGAAACCGGCGTAAGATAGTGACCAGTTTGCACCGCAGTCCTCAGAGTTGGATCAGCCTACCGAACAGTATCAGATCAATATTACTTATAGCGGTAATGCCCAACATAGCTGCTACCCAAACACGGATATTTCAGAAAGTACCTTCAAGAATGGGTAAAGTCGAAAAACCGTCATCCCTATAGTATATAACGATGCGACTGAAGCCGAGTTGCAAGGTGGGCGACGACTCCTTAGAGTAATGTTTTTTAATGCGGAAGGCATTTTCCAGCCCCTAAACCGAAAAAAATTGATGCTGACAACAAACCCGTAGGCACCGCGGCACGAAGGAAAACATAGCAGAAACTGACCTGCAATAGGTTTGGACACCTTGTCATAAAGTAACCCTCCTTACGGCCTAAAAAAATAGAAATTTTCGACTGACAAGAGATCGTTTTATAAACAAATTTCATAATAAGATTTTCTCTTCATCATTTTTCTTTACAAAAACACCAAATACGTTTTGCATTTGACAATATGACTCACCAAAATGTGTACCGGAAATATTGCAATTTCAAAACTGCAATCAGTAATTATTTTATTTATAAGTCAATTAAATGCATAGTTCTGACTTATTTGCATACATTTACAGCTTTGTGTGATAAGTACAATTCATTATTGTAAATAGAACACAACTCTGCTTAACGAAAGCAAACAAAAACTTCAAAAAAAAAAAAAATTAATGATTAGATGACAATAAATAACACTGCAGTAAAGTTGATTAGATAGCGGTGGAAGATCAAGTTGAAGGTTTGTAAAAAATATATACATATACAGATTTACATGCACACATCTGCACGTACGCATACATGTGCTGGCCATCATTAAAGTTCGCTTTTGTTCTTCGCCGCTTTTGCAGCAATATTCAGATCCTTAGTAAAGGGATACAGTGCTGGCGAGACACATTGGAACAAAACAAAATAATAGTTGAATAATAATGAAGTTGCTTCTTTTTTTACGTAAACGCAGCATTTTGAAATTTCTAAACAGAATATTAAATTTAAAATTTTAAATTTTTCAGAATAAAAATTATTAAAAAAAATGTATTAAACAAATTAATTTAAATTAAATAAAATAATTGTTGTTTTAATTTTTTAAATATATTTTAATATTTTCAAATTGAAACATATTTCTTCTGACATTTTTTGTATGCGAAAGCTTGAGTAAAATATGTAGATTTACCTGAGAATGGCACTTTGAAGCCAAATTAAATTAAATTCACAGAAAATACCATCTTTTATATAACATAGATGATGAACGCGTATCATTAAAATTTCGAACAATTACAGCGTATAGCTGTCCAATCTGAGCAATTTTCTCAGCTATTATTACATTGCCTTAGATAATAAACGGTGCTAAATTTCGTGCTGATATCTCGACAAATAAAACAGTTTCCCTTACAAAGTTTTGATTCCGATCGTTCAAAATCAACAGCTCGTATAAAGAGGGATCAGATCGCGTATATAGAGAAAGTCGGACAGTCATGGTTAAGTCAACTCAGCTCATCACGCTTTTCTCTTAGAGTTATAAACTTCGTGATAAATTTCAGACCCCACTAAAACATCATCAAATTTTTCCATGGACTAGATAAAGTTAAAAAAGAATTATTGAAATATCATTGTGCAATTCTACTTCCTTCTCGCCTAGCCTTTTAACAACCACAATTTATTAGCCATTAAAATTTTATGAATTCTCCACGGCTTACACAGTTTACTACGGAAAGTATAAAAGACCATCACAGAAATGAACTGAACACAGTATAAACACCGCGCCACAACAAACCATTTTCTCGCAAAATTTCATTTGGAAAAAATCTATAAAAAAAATTTCGAAAACTAAAAAAATTGTGTAAAATTGAAAGAATTGAAATTAAAGAAGTTAAACAAATAGTGAGTACTATAATGATTTAAAATTATATTCCAAATTCATATAACGAAAATATGATTATCGGCGAAACATAACGAAATTAGAAGCCGATTGTGAATCGAAATCATTATGGGTTAAAGTGAAAACTCTAGTTCGTGGAACAACTTATAATGGAGTTTTCGATGTGATCCGATTGATGTGATAGTACTATGAAATGAAACTGTATCTGCTTACAATATCACATAGATAAAACGGTGTTATCATCACTGAATTTTTAGTCCAAGAGTTCCAGAGGAAAAACTCGAACTGCTCTACACAAACAAAAAGTTTGTAAAATTAGGAAAATTTCACCCACTATGTGATAGTGACACCCATGGATATTGCCGGCAGGTGTATTGCTGCGAAGTTCAATCTTGGGGGCAGAGAAGCCAATTATTTCAGAGGATCCAAACAGCAGATCTTGACGTTCTCTGCTACTTCAACTGCATTACTGAAAACTTGGATTACTGCGTCGCAGCGGCTAGTCGTCGCGGCTTTTATGCTATTAACATACCGAAGAGACATACATATGTAAACAGAAAGAAGTCGCTGGAGACGAACCGAAGCTGGAAGAGAAGGTTAGGTAGAAAGTTTACTGTAAAGAGCTCTGCATCAAGCTTAACTTTAGGCTACCGGATTACGAGATTTTTTTTTTAAGGCAAAAGTGACTGCTAGTAAGGAGGTAGTAGACATACTATTTCTCCGAAGTGTAGTAAGCTCGCTAACTGTGCGCTCAAAATTAGTCAAGGAGTGGCCATACTTACTAGAAATAGCATCAAGTTACTTCATTTATATACTTTTTTGAGAGCCTCGTGGTAGCAGAATCATTATTAGTAATGAGCTGGTGAGAGGCCCCATTAACATCAGAGTGGGAAGGAGCTTATCTCCATTGTCATTTTACGTTCTAGCACTGGACCTATGGACCTCGCATTCGCTTAACATGCAATGGTTGACGACCAGCTGCGACTGCGAGACTATTTTCATCTAGCATATAACGCACTGAATCCACTGAAGCATTTGCTTTTTGAACCGTTCATATTGCCGCAATAGAAGTTCCTGTTGTACATTCTTAAACGCAAGCTGTCAAAGTTGTAGGTAGAAACATCCAGGCTTTTTCTTTTCCATTGGCCAGCTTTTGTAAGACTGAGGTTCAAATATGTTGACAGTCTCACTTTCGGCAAACCAGGAGTTGTAGAGGAAACTGGTTACAGCAGCCTCAACAAATTTTTGATAAGCTTAAATCATTTTGTCGCTTTATGACGGTCTTTCGAACAACTATATAGGAGTTTTAGGCACCAGAATGAACCAGCGCTAGGCTGAGATTCCAGTTGGGATCGTTCTTCTGACTTAAGCTAACCTACAGTGATAATAAAGAACTTTAAACAGTGTTAAAACTTCATCTTAATTTGAATGATATAGTCCAAGAATGCTCTTCAAATTTGCAAACAGTATGCAGACAAACAAACTCGAAAGCAACGGTCCATACTGATCCTAAGAAACAATAATACTTAAGAAGAGTTCAAAACACGGTGTTTGAACAACATTCCTAGTCCTTGGTTAATAATTTTAAAATATTACTCTCTAAGTGTTCTTTCCTCATTCATATGGAGTTTAGACGTATGAAGAACTTTTGTATATAAAATAAATACTCAAAATCAATACCATATTTCTTTGAACAGTATATTTAAATTATATGATCATAAGTTCAGAAGATTTCCACTAGATATGGACGCGGACACCTTCAGAGAATTCGGTAAAGCTGCTGTGGACTTTATAGCCGATTATTATGAAAATATACGCAATTGGTAAGAAGGAACACTGGTTCATCAAAAATCAAAGCAAATATACGGAAAAACATTTCCTTTTTCGCAGCGATGTTCTACCTTCCGTAGCGCCAGGCTATTTAATCAATCAGCTACCCAAAGAGCTGCCAGAAAATCCACAACAATGGCAGGAAATTCTGCAGGATGTTCGCAAGCTCATTGTGCCCGGCTTAACTCATTGGCAATCACCGAATTTTCATGCATACTACTCAATAGGCTGCTCGTACCCATCCATTGTCGGAGATATGCTAGCCAACGGCTTTGGTGTGATGGGCTTTAATTGGGTGAGTAAACTTAGCATCGAGAGTCGTTAGATATTTCTTCAAAAGTTTTTTTTTTTATCCATCAATTGGCTCTCACACTGTCTTTCAGATAAGTAGTCCCGCTGCCACCGAATTAGAAATGGTTGTCATGGACTGGTTGGCGAAATTCTTCAAATTGCCAGCACATTTCCTATACTCGAACAAAGGGTCTGGTGGCGGAATTATACAGGGTTCATCCAGTGAGGCTATACTGATCGCTGTGATGGTGGCGCGTGAACAAGCAGTTCGACGCGTGAAAGCCGCCCAACCAGAGCTGAGCGAGGGTGAGATACGCGCACGCCTTGTCGGCTACTCTAGCGATCAGAGTAATTGTTGCGTAGAAAAGGCGGGCATTTTGGGCGCATTGCCGATAGGTCTAGTTGCCGTCGATGAGTCTCGGGTATTTAACGGCACACAGTTAGCCAAAGCAGTGAAAGAGGACCTGGCAAAGGGGCTCATACCTGCAGTTTGCATTGCTACAATGGGCGCCACAGATACTTGCTCGTATGATGACATTGAGTCACTGGCGACCGTCTGTGAGGAGCATAACATATGGTTGCATGTGGATGCTGCTTACGCGGGCTGCGTTTTAGCATTGGATGAGTATGCGCATCTGCGGCAAGGACTCGATCGCGTCGACTCGCTAAACTACAACCCACACAAGACATTGCCTATCAATTTTGACTGTACGGCTATGTGGTTGCGTCACTCACATAAAATTGTCGAGAGTTTCACTGTGAAACGCATGTACTTGCAACATAAATACGAAGATCAAACCGGTATACCAGAGTTTCGTCATTGGCAAATAGCGTTGGGACGTCGCTTTCGTGCACTCAAAGTTTGGGTAGCTTTCCGTACTCTTGGCGCTGAAGGTTTGCGTGAATATATTCGTCTTCGAATACGTCTAGCCGAGCGTTTCGAGCAGTATGTACTAGCCGATTCGCGTTTCGAGCTATTCGCCAAGCGTGCTATGGGTCTGGTCTGTTTTAGAGTTAAGGGTGGAAATGAGTTGTCCACCGAGCTTTTGAAGCGTCTAACAGATCACAAAAAGATCTATATGGTGCAAGCGATATTTCACGGAAAAACTTTTATACGTTTTGTCGTTTGTGGTATGGAACCGAAGGAATGTGATATAGACTTTGCTTGGCAAGAAATTGAGTCACAACTGAGCCAGCTTCTGAGTGAGCAAGATGTAGCAAAGGTCGCAGTGAATTCGTTGGAAGAAAAGAAAGCAGAAGAGAGCCACAAGAAGAACGTTAAAGTACATTAATTGCGCCAAAAAGATGACGGGGTGGGGACTACACCTAAGTTTAGGTGCCGCAGAGAAATGTAAATGAATATTCAAACATATGAACATAATCTTATATTTATATGCCAATTTGGCTAAACTATTTTACCAAATATTATATTAATATATTACCAGACAGCTACTGAGACCGTTTGACTTAAATTACCTTAGTCTAACTAAATATTAGCAGTCCTTTCACTTGAAACCAACAATGGAGTAAGTAAAACTCTTTATTTCGCGGTTATAGGCGAGTTTACAATAGCGCGCCAATTTGAGTCACTAAGTGCAGCCAGGTCCTTCTCCACCTGATCTCTTTAACGAAGTCGTGGTCTTCCTCTTCCATTGCTTCCCCCGGCGGATACTGCATCTCGTGATTCGCTGAACTATATAAATGTCGTCGTATAACTCATCGTTCCATCGAATGCGATATTCTCCGTTGCCAATGTGCAAAGGACTATAAATCTTCCGCAGAACATTTCTCTTAAAAACACGTAACGCCGGCTCATCAGATGTTGTCATAGTCCATGCCTTTGCATCATATAGCAAGACGGGAATAATGAATGATTATAGAGTTTGGTCTTTGTTGCCTACTCGGTCCCAAGTACCATATATTAGCAAGAGTTATTCTGCGTTGGATTTCGAGCCTGACATTGTTGTCGGTGTTAATGCCAGTTCCAAGGTAGACGAAATTATCTACGACTTCGTTGTAGTGACTGTCAACAGCGACGTGGCAGCTTAATCGCGAATGCGACGACTCTTTCTTTGATGACAACAAATATTTCGTCATGCCCTCGTTCACTGCCAGACCCATTTGCTTTGCTTCTTTATTCATTCTGTGGAAAGCAGAACTAACGGCGCGGTTTCTGAGGCCAATGATTACAATATCATCGGCGTACACCAGCAGCTGTACACTCTTATAGAAGATTATACCTTCTCTATTTAGTTCTCCAGCTTGAATTATTTTCGCCAGCAATAGATTGAAGTCGCAGAATAGGGATTCACCTTGTCTGAAACCTCGTTTGGTATCGAACGGCGCGGAGATGTCCTTCCCGACCCTGATGAAGCTTTTCATTATTTTTTCTAATTTTTTACTTTGCCTAAGAGACTATCGGTCTATAACCGATTTGGAGCTAGTGACTTTCAAGATCAAGTTTTTGGAACATATCTCCCATACAACCGGTTTTCAGAAATTTGTTTAAGGGCCACAGTCTCGTCTAATCATCTAATCGCTTTAGTGCCAATCACTATAAACTCTTAACTTAAATTTGGTTTCCCGACAGGCGGCATTCTTTATGGAAACGGTTCCGTAGACGTAACGGATGCTATGTTTTTGGACCACCGATGAAAAAAACAAGGTACCTGATTATTAACGGGATACAAAACAAAACAGGAGACAGTATGTAGACAGCTGAGTCCAATCGGTAGTCCGCTGTATGGGTGTTGCCTTGTGAAAGTCCCTCAAATTATACAGTCTGTTGATAAAGTTTTGGCGTTAACATAGAAATATTTTATCGACTGCTTCAAACGTGGTAATAAAATCATTAAACTGTGCGTTCCTGGATAAATTGCATGTCAGAATCCACGTTAAGCGAACCAGTTAGGAGAAACACTATTCCGTCCATGTGGTAAAACATTACTAAATACTTGTACAGCCGCCCTACAGCCAGATGTGGCCCGCCCGGACTTTTTTTGTTTCCTTGCCTGAAAAGGCCGATAAAACCTTTAATATCCTTCTCACCAAATTTGTCACGGCGTTAATTGTTGGCAGCAGCAAGTACAAGTTGCTTGTTGCGACAAATGACAGACAGACAGATAACGAGTAGTACCGTAATAAAACAAATAAACACGGCTCCCTCCCTCAGTGTGAGTGGCAATGTACAAAAATCGTAGTCTAGGGATTATCAGCAAAATATACACAGGACTGCATACAATAATCTACAGCTACCCGAAGCTAGGCGTTCACATTGGAAACACTGTTAACAATGTATTTTGGTGATTGCAACTAACTGCTCGCAATATTGGCGTTATGCCAGGGGAAGTAGTCGAATATGGATAAGGCAATAATGGTATTTTTGTATATGTGCTGGGGTGTACGTGCATTGACAAGTGTATTTATATGTGTTTTTAAACTGAAGCGAAAAGAACAATGTTTGGTGGGCAGCGGTCGGAAATTGTAAATAGCTTTTGGGTTAAATATGCCAATAGGACATATTTTGTATATAATATGAAAAATTTTGTATGAAAGATTTACATAAATCAAGAATTATTTTCAAAAAGAGTTGAGCTTCTTAGATAAAAGGTTATTCATTTCGAGGCTACCTACTTTTTTAAGAAACAGACTCTTCAAATTCAAAGGGTAATTATTATTATCATTCGAAAGAACATTTTTCGGCATTTATTTCTTGAAGATTATCTCTTTCAAATGTTAGCCGCGGCTACGTTTCAATAGTCTAATGGCTCATACGACCATTTCGACTGGTAACTGGGGAATGACATGCATGATGTTGTGCTCCAAGGCCTGAATCGAAGCGAGATTGTCCGCATAGACTTTGAACTTTACCTATCCCCACAGAAAAGCGTCTAACGGTGTGATATCAGATGATCTTCGTGGCCAATTGACCGGCCCAAAACGTGAAATTATCTGCACATCAAAGTGTTCTCTCAATAAATCCATTGATTTATGCGATGTGTTGGAAGTGGCGCCGTCTTGTTGTGACCAAATGTTGCCATTGAATATTACGTCCTCAACGCAATCATTTTTAAGAAATATGAGCCGATTATTCCACCGACCATAAACCACACCTAACCGTTGTTTTTTTCCTGAATGAATTGGCAGCTCTTGCATCGCTTTCATGTTGCGCAATTTTGCTTGTTTACGTACCCATTGAGCGGAGAGATATGTCTGCCCGTTGTTCACTACTGTAGGTAGGTAGCTAGAGTGTATGCCTTATGACGCACTTAGACCTTTAAAAAGCACATTCTGAAACCTACCTGGAATTAAAAACCTCTGACTGTTTCATGTCTTCTCTGAACCAACTTGTGCTCCTGAAGAAGTTTTCCAATACAAAAAGTTTTAACAGTGCAACCTCAGAAACATCTTCAAGAAACCCTCGACCGATAGTTGCAATTCTTTTCCTATACTAAAGCTTTGCATTCACATAGAAGACGCTCTATAGTCTACTCTTCTTCTGCTTCTTGAAACTTTCTACAATAGTTAACCTCTACAATAGTTATCGTATGGTGTGCTCAGTCTGCTGAATCTACAACTGACTATTGTAAATTCTGCTAAATTGTTTTAGTAGCCAAGACTCGAACCTTATGTTGGGTTTTCTGTACTCAAACCAACCGATAGCAGCAATCATTCGGTACAGAACACTTTAAATTATATCAAAAAATATTGTTTACTTAACTGTGGCAAAAACTTATCGATATAAAAAAACTTATTCGATAAGATAAAAAGTCTTAGAGTTTGCAATAAAGAATGGAATGGTGACAACTGAGAAGACTTAGAACAGATTCTGTGGTGAAATTGAATGTAGAAGCTGAAAAAATATCGGAAAGAGTAAAAAAGAGTAACATTTTAAATCAAAAATAAGTAAATAATAAGCAAGTTGTAGTAGGAAAAAATATTGAACACATTAAAAAAAAATTTAAAAAAATTTAAAAAAATTAAAAAAAATGTAAAAAAAATTTCGACAAACAAGTTTAAGGAAATTTTGAAAAATATTTTCAAAAAATGTGCAGGCGAAAGGTCGCTTCTGTTGACAAGCGATATCATTATGATTATTTTACAAAATGTGAGCAATCACGCACATACTTAAAAGAAAATAGTTAAACAAATTCCTTTCCGTCATTTTGTGCAAACGCCATTTCTTTCCACCATCAACTAACGGCATATTTTAGTTAGGTGTATAGTTATCAACACTCACTTTCAAATTGTCACAGGCTCATCGCTTTGTGTTCGTGTGTTTAGCACTTTTGCATAACAAAGCAATTTATTTGCGGCGACAGTGAATTCTGCATGGCCTATAAAGCTCTCTCGGTCACTTTATGTGAGCCATATTTTTGACAAAGCTTAGAGTGTGGGTTTATTTGCAATATTTTTGCTGCTTTTATGTCGTTTCGCCTATTTTGACTAACAAAAAAGGTGCAAATAATTGCTTAAACTCGTGCAAATACATTAGGATGGTTAAACTGGTTCGAAGAAGTGATTGAATTTCATTCTGAGTTAGAAATAACGGTTTCGAAAGTTTCTAATAAGATAATGATCGATAATCGATTCTTTATTTTTAAAATTTTTCTACAATTTCACTTTCAATGATAATTGAGTCTTGAGGCAACCCCTTATAAAAACAGCTAAAACTCGATATCATGAGAGTCGCTACAAAATAACCGGAAGTTACCCGGAATATATCCGGGTTCTCAAGCTCATTTTAACTTAGCAACATTTTTGAATTAAGTTTTCTAAAACTTGGAAAACTTGTGTTGAAATTTGCTTACTAAGCGATACGCTACGCTAACTAGTCTATCAGTTTTTGAGATATCGATCTAAAATTTTGGACAATCCTTTTCCCATTAAAAAGCTGCTTATTTGTTGAAACCACTGATATCGAACTGCTTTACGATATAGCTGCCGTACAGACTGACCAATCACAATCAATCCTTAACTACGGCGCAGTAATATGGTCGCGCGGATGTGTGAAACGCAGACAAAGAAGCTTCAAACTTGTCAGAACACTTCACTCAGGACTACAAGAGGAGGCCTTTTCATCTCCTATCGAATACCAACATAGTGAGGTCCGTATGCTCCCAGTTAAGTAGCATAATGAACTCCTCTCCAGGCAGTTCCTGCTGGGGTGCTTTCGCTTGAAACGGAATCGCCTTCTAAGAGTATCAGGAGGTATTGCGTCGACGACATAAAACATAAAACAATACGCCGACCAGACTTCGGACATAACTAACTTCCAACTGACCACCATTCGAAGTGGAACCATTAACACCTTCACCGACTCTCTCTCAGTGAACGGCGTACTTGGAGTCAAACCAAGACCAATTGTAGACGAAGAGCTCGAGTTGCTGTCAGAAACGAGAGTAACCCTGGTGCAGCATCGTTTTGGATCCTACTTATCCATAATAGAGCCTGACATATCAAATATATCACATCTGACATCCTTCTCCCTTTGGATCCAGGCGCAGAGAAGCCGCATCCCGAAAAGCCGAGCATTACAAAGCAGCAAAAAGCAGGTGAGACACGGAGCTAGTGATATAGAACAGATTCTAGAATTTCCGCAAATCCCCCATTTTACCCTTGAAGAGCTGCAACTATCCGCTGGCAAGATCAAGGCCAACAAATCATACGGCCCGGACGGGATCCCAGCAGAAATCCTGGAAATAATCGCCGCAGAGTGACTAGCCTGTTCCATTGAATATGTACAACGCTTGCTTCGAAGCCAGAATATTTCGTGTTGCTGGCGACTTTAGATGTTCAAAACTCCTTCAACAACACTTGATGGTATGATCGAAAAAAGCTTTGAAATCCTCGACTATCTCTGTGCTGTACTGCGGAGCTACCTCAGTAACACAAAACTGTTGGACCAAACTAGAGAGGGATCACGACAGATAGCGGTCACTTCAGGAGCAGCACAAGGATTCATTCTCGACCCCGAATTGTGGAACATCAACTATGACGCTATACCTCGAAAATACCAGAAAAATCGTACATAATTGGCTACGCGGACGATATTGCAACAGTAATTATAGAAAGAAAGACCTGGTAAGGAATTTAATTAGCGTCATGCTGGAGATTGAAGCAAACTGGGGAATTATCTAGAAATTCGCAGCAATCTTGCAACATAGTAAAAATGGGAACTGGAAGAAGGTTATCGCAGATGCAAACCTCTTACGAAAAATAGAACGCCACCCTGTAGTAATGCAATGTGGTCTCAGGGTGGGCGACAGTTCCGTAAAGGGAGGTTTTAGTGATGATCCGGAAGGCATTATAGGGGGTTGAATATATGTATTTCAAATATTTTTGTGCATAACACTCAATTATCATGATCTCTGACTGCTAATCGTCGATTCTTAAGCACCGATTACTCTTTTTTATTGGCGTACTGATCATCAGTTGAGGTTGATGGTCGTTCAGACGTGCGTTCTCGACCCTCATTGAATAATTTGTGCCAATCAAAAACACTTGCTCGCTCCAAAAAATTTTCACCAAAGGCCTTTTCCAACATTCTGAATGTTTCGGCGCTAGAAATTTGATTCCGCACACAAAATTGAATGGAACTTCTTTGTTGCATAATTTCACTCATCGTAAAAATCGCCGAATGCACTTTATGCACTTCAGAAAGACAGGCGTATACTAAACACTAATGATTATTTTGATTTGACATTTGGCACAGCTGTCACTGACAGTCATACCAACCTAGAAGAAAATTTTTTCGATGAATGTTTTTTCGCGCATAATTTATATGAAAAAGTCTTACTATTTCTTGCTGGTTTAGTTAATAAAAAATATCAAAATCTTTTTTTTTAATATTTTCCCTCAATAATGACCCACACTAATGTACAAAGCACCATTATTTATAAGGACGATTTTTACATAGCATGTAATTGAATGCAGTTGCATGCCCCAGTAACCCACTTCGTGGCAAATTGAAATGAAACACATTTGTATTTGAATTTTATTTTTAGTGTCATATAGCTTGTGTATTTAGAAAAGTGTTAGCTTTATTAGCTTTTACATTGAGTGAACAGCGGTATTAAATACATACCATACATACATACAAAGAATGTTTATGTTTTTAGGCAACTAAAATATTAAGTTGTCGAGTGTTTAATAGGACTTGAGGGAGAGACATTTAGCAGAGTCTATAAATTGAATTATTTAAATTATACAAATTTGGACAAATATACATATTTGCTATGCTAGAGAGCGCTTGCAAGCTTATTTTCATATTTTTTGCATATAAATATAATTATTTAAGCATTATTTAGACATTGTGCTACAGATTATAGACTCTACTGTGTACGCATATATAATATTTTGGTTAAATGAACTGTCCATTAGCACGGCATGCTTACAATATTTCCACTTATTTGTAATTTTCAACTCCGTTTCCGCACGTATTAGGCGTTAATATTCACCACATACACTGTGCAACATATAAACTATATTTGGAATTAGTTTTGCTGCTTACAAAAAAATAAATTTACAAATTGTTAATACGCTAAAACTATTTTTTATATAAAAATACAAATACACACAACAATATACACATATTTTTTTTTAAATTTAAAGCAAATAAATAAAGCGACACGATCGTTTTTATACAGTGTAGTTCGTAGCTGTCATTACATTTAGTAGGCACTTATTTTCCTATTTTCATTTCGTTTTATTTTTTACAATTTTATTCAACTAATTAGCATAAAGGGTGAAGTATAAACTAGAAACTAAGCTATTGAAATTGTGTTAAAATGCTCTTTGGTTGGGTTTCACTACGATTTGCTGTTGAAAACTTAATAAAAAATACACAAACTTCATTAAAACTAATAATTACAAGTAATTTCTTTAAAGAAAACTATTATCTAAAGAGCAAATAGCTATTTACAAAGGTTTGTTTTTACAAAATATTACGGACACAGGCGTTATTGGAGACACTTACAGGTCTTGCGTTGTGATCAGTTGGTCGACGCAGCAAGTGCGGAAATGTGCGAGGTTTACGTTTGGTGAGAACTGGTTGAAATATTTTAATTTAAAAAAATTAAAAAATAAATAAACAAAAAAAATCTCAAGTAGAAAATAAAAATGAAGATTAAGATTTTTTTAAATATAATTTAAATTTTTTTAATATATTTTTTTTATTTAATTTAATTTTTTATTTTTTATTTAAAATGTTTATTTTTAATTCAAAATGTTTATTTTTAATTTAAAACAGCGACAACAATTTTTTTAAATTGGTTTTTTAATTTAAATAAAAAAAAAATTTAAAATTAAAAAAAAATAAATTTAAATTGAGAATAAAAAATTTTAATTTTTAATAAATTTTTAAAATGTTTTCAATTTCAATTTATTATATTTTTTTAATTTATTTTTAATAAAAAAAATTGTAATTTAGAAAAAATTTAAAAATTTTAAAAAATTAATTTAATCCAAAAATTAAAAATTAAAAAAAAAAAAGTACTTAAATTAAATTAACAAAAAAAATTAACTTAAATTTTAAAATTTAATTTCAATAAAATATAAATTAAATATAAAAAATAAGAAAATTAAAAAAATATTTAAATTAAATTATTAAAATTAAATAAAAAAATTAAGAATACAATTTTTTTAAATTTAATTTTAAGTTTAATTTTTTTTTATATACTATATGTACATAATTTTTTTATTTCAATTAAATTTTTTAATATTTTTTTTAAATAAGAACAACATTTTTTTTAATTGTTTTTTTTTTATTCAAATAAAAAAAATATAAATTAAAAAAAAAAAGTTTAATAGAAAATGAAAAATTTAAATTCTATTAAATTTGAAAGAATCTATTATAATTTTTTAAGTTAATTTTTAATAAAAAGTTTTAGTTTTAAAAAATTTTAAATAAATAAATTTAAACTAAAAATATTAAAATGAAAAACAATTATTAATTATTATTATTATTATTAACTTAAATTTATTAATTTAATTTAAATAAAATCCAAATAAAAAGACTTATTTAAATTAATTTTTTTTTAATTTTTAAAATTTAAATAAATTTTTTTAAATTAAATAATTTTTTTTTTAATTTTTTAATTTTTTACTTTGTTTTAAATTTTTTTAAATAACATTTTTTATTAAAAATAACTTTTTTTTTTAATATAAAACCAATGTAAGGAATTGTGTTTCCTAAAAGTAAAAGTTAAAGGAGAAGAAGAAGAAATTATTAAAAAAAAAGTTAATTATAAAATATTATAATAAATGTTTTTTAGTTAAAATTTTTTATAAGCTAATTTTATTAATAATTTTTTTTTTAATAAAATTGTTTTTTTAATTAAAGATTCTTTTTTTTACTTTAAATTAGAAAACCAAATTTAAAATAATTGTTTACGTGTTTAAAAGGAAAAAAAGTAAAGAACAAATTCTTAAACTGCTGCTTTCCAGCTAAGCAATAACAACACGTCCCTCGCACAGTCCCTCTGACAGCTGATATCTTATAATTTAATGCTTAGATCAACGTTCCAACGATACAACTGAATTTCTGCGAAAAAAATTTCTGAAAAAAAAATATTTAAACGAAACATTTTCCAAATTTTCACTTTCTTTTAGTTGACTAGTCTATGTGAAGAATACAGAACGCAACTCCCCACAGCATTACACTAAAACGCCATAAAAGCTATCTACAGATAGACGAAATGTCCCAAACCCTTAGCGGGATGATTGTTCACCATCTCGCCGCCAACCGAAGACGCCGCAGACATCGACGAGGCTCCAGCCGACACATTATTGCCATTCAAATCATTGGCAGCCTGTGCTGTCAACGTGCCCTCCGCCGCATTGCTGTTGCCATTGCCGTCGGTGAGCATGCGCGTGGAGCGCGCTACACAGACGCTTTGTGGACGTAGCCGCGTGCAGGCGCTCGTATCGAAGCGTCCATTCAACTGTATATCCAGCAGCTTCTTGTCATTGCCGAGTGCGGAGAAGCTGTGCGAGGCTGTGCGTATTTCGCGTATATTGTACACGGGGCTGTAGCTGGGCAGATGCATTTGTAAGGTTTTGGTGGTGGCACAACTACTGCTACTTGAGGTGCTGTTCGAACGCTGTAATTGCATCATCATTGACGAATTTTTATGACAAAATTCGCATGATTTAAATGTATTGCGACACTTCGGACACACATCGATGACGGCGACGGCTTTTGACTTCAATTGCGGTTGTATTGGTACGACGGAGAGTGTGGAAGGCGTGCGTCGCATACCAGTTGAACCCTCAGAGGATGTGTCCGATGAGCCAGAGTTGGATGAGGCGCCGTCTTCATCTTCATCGCTAGCCATTAAACTGTGTAGATCGTCGGTTAGAGACTCGATGGATATATCTAAAAGACTGGTGTCATCCTCCAATGAGGAAACGGTGCTGTTGGCATCAAAAGACTTGCTGTTGTTGTTGTTAGTGCCGTTGCTAGTTAGACCATTGAGCGTGGCAAGCAGTTGGCGGCGACGATTATAGTTCGGATTGCGTCGTACCAGAAAATGGCAGGTTTCACCACGACGCATGCGTTCGGATTGAGCGCGTAAGGGTATGTCATCGGGATGCAATTTACGTTGATATTCCTGACCGGGGCAGACCTGAGGGAGAAGGAAAAAATTAGCAAAATATTCCACACTCAAATTCGAAAACGAAAAATCTAACAAAAAAATACTGCCGGATTTCTTTAGCAATAAGTATTGGCCAAATTACTTACTTCATATATAGAGAACTGTTCGACGGGTTCCATGGAGTTGTAGCAAGAAAGCAGCAGTTGTAGTAGCTCATCCGATGTTGTTTCCTCGGAGATAACCAAAGATTTATATTGTGAGGAGGGTTGTAGGGCCGAAGTGTGCACGCGAATTAAGCCGCCTGGCTTTAATTGCAAGCAGAATCTGTAAGTACAAGAATTATATATAAGCCAAAGTGCTCATAGTAGCTTTTTAACATTACAAAACTATAATCTTGAAATGAAATAGAAAAATATATAGTTTTCAATTTCTGCTTACCTTGACTCGCCTTTCGGGTGACAGGCTTGTAGTATAGCCGGTCGTGTATCATCGTCTAACACGAGTATGGTCTTCACACCAGCACGTCGCACTGATACTTCCATAGAGAGATAGAAGAGACGTGGATCGCGATGACGCATTTTCAAGCTACAGAAAGTTAAGAAAAATGTTTATTTAGTATGATAGCCTTAATAGTGTTTTAATAAATGCTTACCGTCTGAGCAGCTGTGTTATAACTTCCTTGCTGGTGGTGTCCCATTGTATGCCTAGTGTTTTATATTCGATATCGATTTTTAGACAATTCGTAAAAACTTTGATGGTCGTCTGGAAAAGAAAAATAAAATCAGTTTCATTTTTAAAATGTAATGCAATGTTAATTTTAATCTTAATATTAATTTGAATTTTAGTTTTGATTTTAATTTTAGTTTTATTTTTAATTTTAATTAGTTTTTATTTTAATTTAAATTTTTGTTTTAATTTTAATTTTTACTTAGCTTTTAATTGTATTTAATTTTAATATTAATTGCAGTTTTAATTTTGATTTTAATTTTAAATTCAATTTTAGTTTTAATTTTAATTTTGATTTGAACCTTAATCATTATTTTATTTTTAATTTATTTTTTATTTTAATTTTAATTTGGTTCTTAGTCGTTTTTTCAACTTTAAGTTCAAATACAATTTTTATATTTTTTTAAATTTTTATTTTTAATATTATTTAGTTTTATGTTATTTCTATTTAAATTTATTTCATTTATTTTCTTTTAAATATTAATTTTTATATATTTTTTAGTGTTATTTTTAAATTTCAAATTAATTTTTTTAATTACATTGCTGCTTTAATCATAGTTTTAATTTTAATTTTCATATATTTTTAATTTTAATTTTAATTTTAATTTAAATTTTAGTTTAATATTTAATTTAATATTTAATACATTTTTTTAAATACTTTAATTTTAATTTTAATTTTCCTTTAATTTAATTTATTAAATTTGGTTTTAAGCTTACTTTCAATTCCATTTCAATTAATTTCTTTTCTCAACATTTTTTTTATTTTTTTTTTGATTTGAATCTTAATTGTTATTTTAATTATTCGTTTATTTTTAATTTAATTTTAATTACAGTTTTAATTTTAATTTGCCCTTATTTCAATTTTTATTTTCATATTTATTTATTATTTAATTATTACTTAGCTTTTAATTTAATTTTAATTTGAATTTTAATTCTAATTTGAGTCTAAGTCATTCATTCTGTTTTAATTTTCATTGGTCACAATTTTTATTTAAATTTTTAGATGTTTTTTGAATTTTAATTTTCAGATGTTTTTGTTTTAATTTTTTTATTTCCATTAATTTAATTTATTTTCTTTTCAATTTTAATTTTTAACTTTTTTGTTATTTTAATTTATTTTCTTTTAAATTATTTTTCTTATTCTTATTTTAGTTTCAGTTTAAAATTTTAATTTAAATTATAATTTTAATATTAATTTAAATTCGATTTATAATTTGAATTTTAGTTTAAATTTAAGTTAATTGTATATTTTTTAAAATTATTTCGAGCTTGATTTAAATTTTTATTTGAATTTTATTTTATTTCAATTAATTTAATTTTCAATTATTTTTATGTTCCTAAAAATGTTTGTTTTAATTTTAATTTATATATTTTTTTTAAGTTTAAAGTTAAAATTTTTTTAAATCTAAATTAAATTTGAATTTAAAAATTACCTTATTTTTGTTAATTGAATTAAATTTTTATTTAATTTTCTGATCCTTAAAATTTTTGTTTTAATTTTAATTTCATATTTTATAAAATTAAATTTAAGTTCAATTTATTTAATCTTAGTTAAAATTTGAATTCGAACCTTATTTTGATTTAATTAGTTTAATTTAATGTTTAATTTATTTTCCTTTTTAAATTTTTTTAAATTTTTTTTGAATTTTAATTTTAGATTGAAATTTTTTTGAACATTAACTAATTTAAACTTTATTTATAATTGTAATTCTAGTTTTTATTTTATTTTATTTAAATTAATAAAATCTAATTTTTAGTTTATTTTATTGTCTTTAAATTTTTTAGTTTTTCCAATTAATTTTATCTTAATTTTTCATATTTTAACTTATTTAATTTAATTAAAATTAACTTAATCGAGATTTAATTTAATTTACTTATTTTATTTTAATTTCAGATTAAGTTTTCATTTTATTTTTACTTTTCAATTTAAATTTTATAATATTTCATAATTTTGGTTTTAATTTAATAGGTTTTATTTTATTTTATTTTTTTTATTTTATTTTTTTATTTTATTTTATTGTATTTCATATGTTTTTTTAGTTCAGATTTTTACTTTATTTTTTCCTTAACTCACCTGTGGCAGTTGTTCGCTCAAGCTTGAATAGCTGGATGCGCGTGAGGGCGTGCGCTGCAGCTCAGTTGGCGGCTCCGGGCTACCACATATCGATGAAGCGCAGGACGAGCGTAGTGAAACCGAATCGGAGCGATTGCGAAGCGGCGAGATTTGTACGTGTTTCAACATCTGCAAAGAGAAAGAAAATGTGGTATAAGCAAAATTGACTCTCAAAAGATTTCTACTTTTTTATATTTAAAAAGAAATATATATATAATGTTATAGATAACTCCAAATTAAGTTACCGCTTGGTTAGCTCAAAAATTTTCAAATAACCCTATGTTTTCCTTAAACTGTTATCCACAAACTCATCACCCCTTCATTTTTTCCTCTCTAATTTTCTTGACTAAAGCCTCTCGCATCATCCTTTTGTGCCACATGCTTTGTATGAACCTCCTTTTATGTGTATTTCAGTCAATTGTTCGCAAACAAAACCACTTGAAGTAGCGCCAAAGCGCTGCGGCTCAACCGACTTACACATAATTGCTTATATGCGTGTGTGTTTTTGAAGACACATACTTATTTAGATTGTAGAACCAATATTCAAATAATAGCTTTGTAAAAAAGTAGGAAAAGCGGCACACTTCAACTTGAAGCTGCTGTATCCGGTGTGCTCAAACGAGGCATTAAAGCGGTAGCTTCTGGTTGATTCACATTGTTTTTGCACACACATGCATATTTATGCTTTTATTGTTGTTTTTTTTTTTGATTTTTTTTTTAAGGTTATTCATAAGCTCCTAGATACCGCTGCCAATTGTTCAACTGTGGTAGGCAGTTAAGCGGTTCAGGTTATTACGGAAAAAGATAATTTGCCTCTCGCTCCCTCACATAAAATCAGTATATATGTATGTAACTTAAATATATATGCACATACTCATTTATATATTTTCATAAAATTTTTTTTACAAAAAATATATCTTTTTTGAAATTTTCTGCCTTTGTCTGCCTTTTCTCGCCACAGGCATTCAAGCGTGCCGCCACACAAAACGCTGAAATAAGTCCTGCTGGATGAGCACGCTTTACGCTGTGCTAAATGCCGCAGGCCAACGTTTTTCAGCAAGTATGCGCTTGTAAATGGATGTATGTGGATGTGTGAGGAGGAATTTGTATGCGTGATATTTTTTTAATGTAAATCGCTTTTAAATTTCCGCTTACCCGCGGCTGCGTAACAAAGTGCATGTGCGGCATACCAGGGCAAAAGCAGTAAATGTGCCGCTTAATGCTGCACGCATTTTTAAATGCTTGAACGGCATTATGTGGGCGCTTTTTTTATACATTCGAGTCTTTTTTATTGCATTTTTCAATTTTTTTATTATTATTTTTTATTTAATTTTATTTTTTTTCATTTTTTTTTTGGTTTTTTCACTTTTTGTTTGGCTTTCAACTCTACGCCGCGTTGACTGCTTTATCGAAAGCAGACTTAAAGCGGATATGTTGCATCATCTATGTCACCACTGTGGCATGACGATATGCGCGACACACCTCTTCCGCTTGCCACTGCATTGCAACCCGTTATGTAGCAGCAAGGTGTGTTACATTTACATATATAAGCTGCGTCAGTGCGGCAGCTTTCATTGATTAGCATTTTTGATTGACTTTTGAAGTGTGCGAATATTTGACTTAAAAATTATATTGAGTTTCAATGTGAATTGACAAAGCAGGAAATTAGCACAAGTACTGTAAATAAAAAGTGGCGCAAATATCCAGAGATGTAATAAAGAAAATTCTTTAGCTTGACAGCTCTGATTTCCCACCCAGCATTGAGTGCTTTGCAAGGATTTAAATGCGGAATGCGTTTGTGAAAATTACGCGTGAATTGTTTGTGTGCGCAAGGCAAAGGGTTTTTAGCTAATATATTTAGCTGAGCTTTAGGAGTGTGTTATAATTTTTGGCGCTGCTATAAAATTAAGTAGGTATATATGTAAACAAGGGTAAGATGAAAGCTTCGTTTTTGTTAATTTTTTTTTAGTTGGTAAAACATAAATATTATAGTCAATTAAAAGCAGCGATGCTATTTTTAATAATTCACATTACTGTTATTAGAGTAACTAGGATTTTGTGAACTATTCTGAGAAAAAAATTAAATTGTTTTTTATTTGTTTTTTATTTACTTGGGAAATCGGACAAATTTTAAATTATGTATTTTTTTTTGTTTTTTTTTGTTTTTTTGAAACAAGAAAATAATTTTTTTTTGCAAAATTTATTTTAACTCGAAAATTTATTTTTAATTCTTCTTTTGATTCAAAGGAAACCTTTTTTGTTGGAATTTTTCTTTTAACTCGAAAATAATTTAAATTCTTCTTTGAAGGTTTCTTATAATTTCGAAAAATTTTTAGGTTTTTTTTGCTTAAAAGTTAATTTTTTAAGTTAACACGTTAATTATTTAACGTAAAAATTGCATTAGCTTATAAATTTTTTTAGCTTAAACCTTTTTTTTAAGTATTTTCTATGTATGGAATTTTTAAATAATTTTTGATATTTTTTTAATTTTTGTAATTTGAAACTTAATTACATTTTTACTTAACAAGCGTTTTATCATTGAAATTTGTTTCGGTTTTTTGGATTTGAATTTGAATTTTTATTTAGAAAAAATTTTTTATGTAGAAAAAATTATGTTGGTTTTTTGGATTTGAATTTGAATTTTTATTTAGAAAAAATTTTTTATGTTGAAAATTTTTTTTGCTCGAAATTTTTTATTTAATTTTATTATTTGCAAATTAGGGCATTATAATTTTTGAAAAATTTTTTCAGTTAAAAATTTTTTAAAGTTGAAACTTTTTTAAGTTGAAAATTTTGTTTACTTTTTTAATTAATTTGCAAATGCATTATAATTATTGAAAATGGTTTTTGTTGAAAAATTTATTTTTAAGTTGAAATTTTTTTTGCTTGTAATTGTTTTTTTCACCTTTTTAATTTATTTGCAAATTCGGACATCATAATGTTTGAAAATTTTTTCAGTTGTAAATTTTTTTAACTTGAAATTTTTTTTGGTTAAAATTTTTTTCACTTTTTTTCAATTTGTTTGCAAATTTGGACACTATATTTTTTTTACTGCAAAATCAATTTTTTAACTTAACAGTCATAATTATAAATTCTGGTTAGAACCCCAAACTTTTTTTCTACTTTTCTTGTTAATCCAGTTATAGTTTTAAAATTCATTCATGTTTAGATCATGGTTTTTCGCTCAACAAGCAAAATCATTCAACAAGAAAATATTTTTTTTAACTTAATAGTTGAAACCATTTAACTCGAATTTTCTCCAATTAGAATATTCTTCGTTATTCAATATCTTTTTGAATGTCCTTCAAAATTCGGAAAACTTAGCAGTCAAAATCACATAATTTGAAATATTTTGATACTTTCGAAAATGTGTATGATATATAATTGAAATTCAGAGAGAATCATTTCCTGAGAAAAGTTAGTCTTTGTATCAAAAATGGATTCAATGGGGCCTATACTTCCATGAGCCCCCATATATGGTACCTAATACAAAGAATTTCGAACTTCCGACTGAAATCGAGACCGAACCTTTTGTCGAATAAGTCGATCAGTGTATGAATATTGCAGTCCGATCCTCTGGTACAATTATATCCCTGGCTTTGATTTCTGCAACTTGCGAGAGTATAAAATGTTCGCTTGCACCCTAACTTAGCTCATCCTTACTGGTTTCTAATTTCCTTTTTGCATTTATATGTTAAAAGCCACTTTATGCATAACTGCACTTCTCGTGCTAATTACGCGTGCTTTTAAAAATGAGTGCAACAAATGGCAATATTTTGTGGCAGAAGGATTGCTACTAACATCCAAGCTTTATGCACTAACATACAACTATAACAACAAAACACAGAAAAAATGAAAATGTAACAAGCGCTTGAAATGGTACAGGGACAACACACACTGCCACAGATACATCAACAACTAACTAAAAACACACACATAGAAACCTTACAACAAACAACAACAAGCCAAAAAGCGAGCAACTAATACACGCACACATACACATACCACTTACTCACCGCACACTCACTCACTTGTGCGCCGGCAAAAACATGTGTTCAGAAGCGCATTAAATGCGCTAAGTAGCTGAAGAGCTTTGCAGGATGCTCAGCGCAAAAGGCAATTGCAAATGAGGCAAGTAAGAGTGTAAAGCTGCCACTTTTGTCTTTTAGGGGGAAAAAATTAAAATTTGAAATTACAAAAATAAATGCGAAAGTTGCGCACTTTGGCGAGATAAAATTTTACTGCGAAAGCGCAGTGAGACGGCAGCAACGCGCTCTATTTTCGTTGCCATTACAATTTGCCGGTGTGCGCTTAACTTTAATAACTGTTATGCGTTGGTGGAAGGAAAACAAGCTAATTTTGTTTGCAAGGAAATTGCACGAATTCTAGTTACGTAAGATAACTTATGGCGTTGTGCGGTACTTAAAATTTATCGCTGCGCTGATTTTTGGTGGAAGTGAGATTTTATTTTTTTAATTTTTGGCATGATAGATTAAGCTGTACATGCTTAAAAAAAATTTAGTAGTATAAGGAATGTAAAATAAAACAAGAAAATAAGTTAGTAAATAATTAATAATACAATATATGGTTTATACCCTTCTTAAATAAAAAAGTTTACATACTGGAGCTTGTTTCTGATCATGCAGTTTATATGGCAGCTAAATGTTGTAGTAATCCGATATGAACGATTTGTTCTGAGATTATAGCCTTGTCTTGCAGATTAATTTATGCCAAATTTCATGATGATATTTCTTTAAATAAAAAAGTTTTTCATACAACGGCTTGACTTTCTTAGATCAGCTTGTATGACAGCTGTAAGCTATAGAGGCCTGATATGCATAATATTTTCAGAGATTTTAGGCATGTCATTGACAATAATCTTTGCAAAATTTCGTTAAGATATCTCATCAAATAAAAAAGTTTTCCGCAGAAGAACTTTATTCAGATCGGTAAGTTTGTATGACAGCTATATTCTATAGTGATCCGATATCGATGATTCCAACAAATGCGCAGCGTCTTTGAGAAAAAACCACGTGTGCAAAATTTGAGATTAATATCTCTAAAACTAAGGACCTGTTTCGCTTTAAAAACAGACAAAATCATGGACAAATGAAAATCGACTCAGGTCATCACGCTGATCATTTATATGTATAATTTTTAGAGTTTCCGACTTTTTTACTATTAAAACCTTCGATCAAAGTTAATATATCTCATAATTCAGTGTATTAAGTAAGCCTAAATACTTGACAGTGGCGTATGTCAACGAACTTTCATAAAACTTTAAGCTCGCAGATGCGATTAGATGTAAGTTTTTCAGTTCTTATGACTTTAAAAGAAAGTGTTTCACAAGTTCAATGCACTATATGACTAAAGAGTATAATTTTAGAAGCAGAAGTATATACATACATTTTCATGTTGATTTATACATATAAGCTATTTGGAGCTTTTTGTAAGCAGTTTGGTGCTTTTAGCCAAATTAAATATCATACAAATATGAAACGTCAAAAATTTTTGAGCCGAAAATTAATAAAATTTGATGCTATCAATAAAGCAGTTAAACAAGTAACCAAAACGTGAGTTACTAGGAAATGTGTTGCCTACATTAAGGCGCACATTTAAGTTTTGTTATTTGAGAGAAACTACAACTTTTATTTAAACTTTTGCATTGCAAAAATTAATTTTTTCTTTGATAATAAGCTCTTCCATAAATATATAATTCAAATTTAAGATATCTTCAAAATTAATGAAATTTTGTACCAAACTTTTCGGCGCAAAAAGAAATCAAATTTCGAAAACACAACAACTGTATTAGAAATAAATAAATAACTGTTACATAAACTGTAATTTTGCAATAAATATACATATCTAAGCCCCCCCTTTAATACTTCACAACTTTCCCGCTTGCATTTAGCTGTAAAATAAATGTCAGCGACCTCTGTTCCTGCAGCGCCCACTACAAATTATTGCAACAATTAAAAAAGACAATTCCCAGAAGTGAACTGCGCATTGCCCGCCTCAGCAGCAAAATTATAATGTTACATGGCAACAATTACAATAAAAATTATTACAACAAGGCAACACAAAAAGCAGCAACATGAGTCAACAGTCAAGCGACGCCTACAACATGCCACAGCGCTGCACACGACGCCGCTAAAAAGTGGCGCTACAGCCAAAGACTGCATATGAATGTATAAAAAAGAATTATCGACAAAAAACTGCTGCCAAAGCGCATAAATAAAAACGAAATAATAAAACAAAGAAGCGCAAAAGCACTTTGCAACATCAATTAGTTGCATGCATTGAAGTGTTGCCGCCCATGTAAGCTGCATAAATTGTGTGTGCTGGTATGGTGTGTGGGTATGTTAGCTATGCAGGCGGTAGCTGGTTTTGTTTCATTTTTCATTTGTTGTTGTTGTTGTTTTTTTTGATTTTTTGCTTACCTAAATTTTTGTTGTTGTTTTTTGTTTTTAGATTTTATGGTTTTTCATTTTTGTTGTTGTTGGCTTTATAATTGTTGTTGTTGTATTTAATTTTGTTGTTGTTGTTATATTTAAGATTTTTTTTAATTTTTGCTGTTTTTTATCATTTTTTGTTGTGCTTTCATAATTTGTTGTTGTCTTTATATTTGTTGTTGTATTAAATTTTGTTTTTGGTTTTTAGATTTTTTCCTTTTCTGCTGTTTTAGTTTTTTTCATTATTTGTTGTTGTTTTTTTTACACTATTGTTGTTGTTTTAATGTATTTTGTTTTTTTTTTCATTTTTCAATTTGCAGTGTTTTTGTAATTTTTTTGTTGTTTTTATTTTTATTTTTACTATTTGTTTGTTGTAATTTCTTAGCTTTTTTGTTGTTTCTACGGCATGTAATGCATAAATTGTCGAGCTGTTATGTCTCTACGCGGACTCATTGTCAATTGTTGTTACTTTTGTCTAAGTTTTTTTGCTGACAATTATTGCACATGCTCTCAAGCGCACACACACATACCATCACACGATAATTGATATTTGTATTGTGATAATATTTAATATGGGACTTAATGTCGCTGCAACAGCAGGCGCTTGAACTCTGTTGAACATACATATGTATGTGTGTATCTATGTATGTATGAAAGCAAGTACATGTATGTATGTATATGTGGATATATATTCGTGACAATGCCATGTTTTATCTTCGCTACAATTAAAATGTTACAACAACAATAAACACCGAAACAACATAACTACAAATAATGCAGTCATAAATGTTAGAGTGCAGCAATTTGCTTGTTGCATGCCCCCGACAGCTATAAAGTCGCTCATACATATGAAGCCACTGCGTGTAAAAATATATGGAAATATTGCTATTATTTTTTTTATTCAAATTTTCCTATTTTTCTATACATACTTATGTGTTTCGAAGCTGAGTCCACGGCTAGCGCCTATAGTTTAACATTTTACCCTTTTTTCGTAATCTCTTCACTTTGCACAGTGGAAAAATGCATTGCTGATAGTGAGTTGGTGCTGCACAAGTTGGCAACTTTTCGCACAGTCTTGCATTATTTCACACGCAATTAATGTAAATTGATAGTTCTGCACATTTCATTGTTATCTACTGTATATTTATGCAGAAAAATGTTGAAAAGCACATTTGGGTGCCTGTAGAAGTGCTTGGTGCTTGCCTTTGAGAAAGTTAAGCGTGTGAAATTTTTGTAGCATTTTTAAATTTTTTCTAACCTAGAATACTATTCTCATAGTTATATGCATAAAAGAATCACTTTTAATGACCATACTTTTTGCCAAGGCTAGTAGAAATCGAAGTTGTAGCGCTAGAGTGCTTTATTTTGCATATAAGAACAAACAAAGGTCTCTTAGCAGCTAGAAAATGTACTAAAAGTTATTATTATTATTTGAAATTATAGGCAACTTGCCACATGAGAAAATATGTAGAGTTACTTGTTTATAAAAAGAAAAATGTAAAGAAAACATGGTTTTAAGAGATATTAATTACTAAATGTAGCAAGTTTTTAAGTGATGAAAGTTTAAATATGAAATAATGGAAAGACAACAAAAGGAAAGTTGATAAATTTTGTGTCTGCACTATACGTAGACAGTCTTTCTTAACAACTAATGCGCTACTTGTGGACCAAAAGTTCCAAAGAGTGCCATATACTCTTCGAAATATTTTTCTTAATCTAAAACCGACACAATAGTTAGGAAAATTCGAAAGAAGATGATGTGTTAATCATTAAAATTAGGCTGATCTTCTTTATGGGTATCCAACATGAATCTATAGCTCACTGTGCGTCTTAACAATTATTTTTAACTGTCTCAAGATCTAAGAAAATACTTGGAAAGTCGACAAAAAACCTCAATATTAATTCAAGTGCCAAAATTTTCAGCTGAGAGCGCAGATATGGATGCAATTACTGTTTTCATTATTAATAAACTATAATTGAACATCAAAAAATATATATTTCAACCAAACCTTTTTAGCAAGAACATACACCAGTGCTCGACTAAAAATAAGTCATTACATTATATATGGTGTCTATAACGATATATCGAAAAAAATATATATTTTCTGAAACCAAACTTATTTAGTAAAGGCACACACCAATTATCGACTATGAAGCGAACTTTTTAGCAAAGACACACACTAATTTTCGTCTAAAAATAACTTATTAAATTCTATATGGGGTTTATATCGAACACATGGCATATAAGTTACCCTTCAAAGAGCATATGTGAATGCAATTATTGTATTATTTTCATTATTAATAATCGGTACTTAAAGAAAAAAAATTATTTTTTTCGCATCCATTTTTTTTAGCAGAGACATGTACAGCAGTGGGCTAAAAATAGTTCAATAAATAAGTACTTCAAGGACTAGTAGTTACTCTTTAGAGAGCTTGGATGAATGTAGTTACTTTTTTCAATCGATTCTTAAATACTAAAAAGTTCTATATTCATTTAAGAAAATCGATTATTTAATATTAAAAAAGTTTTACTTTCTGCAGCTAAAAATACCGCAATAAATAAGCCAAATTAATATTATTGATTTCCAAAATATGGAGTTTAGAGAACATGGAAATAAACTAATATAATCATTATTGATTAAATTAAATAAATAAATATATATATATTTTTTTATTACTAAATTTCCTTAGCGAAGTCATACACCAGCACTCAGCTAAAATAGCTCAATATCATGTCAAAATCAAATTATTGACCTCTAAAACTTATAAATTACACTGCAGAGCACATAGATGGATCTAATTATTATTTCCATTAACAACACTTGTTTCTTAAATGTTCTTCTTCTTTCTGAAATCGAACTTCTCTTACCGAAGTCACGCACCAGCATTCAACTAAAAATAAGCTGAATAAAAATCCAACGGTCTTCCTAGCCTTAATTACTACTTCTTGCAATCACGTATGCCTAAAATAAATATATTTGCCATCAATTATTCCAACAACAACAATAAAAAACATCATGTACAGCCATGTGTGAAGAAAAAGTCATTGCACTGTGCCCAAGCGGTGAGGCAGACAGCCACCCAAACAGGCTGTCAAGAAGTCAAGCAGTCGCGCTGTCAGGTGGGCAATCAGTCAGAGTTCTCACTTAATGCTTTGCCATTTTAACCGCAGCAAAAAAGGCCTTAAGTACTACTCGGATAAGATGGAAAAACACGCGCTAAGAATTAATGACAAAAAGCCCTCAGAAACTGGCCAAAGTGCAAAGTGGAAAATTTTCCGAAAACGCAAATGGCAAGCGAGTAAAGCAAGAGTTCAAAGACTCGCAAGCCGGCGTGGTGAGGGCATGCTTCAGTGCATGTGTGGGCTAAAGGTAAAGCCGGGCAACAACAATAATAAAATCAAGAGCAAAAAAAAAGACATTTTAATGCTTGAGCAGCTAAGCTGCTAAGACGGGCTGAAAAGGACAAGCAAGGCAAAAGTGCGCATGCAAACACACATTCATATGCATAATCGTGCGAGTAAATGTGTGCAATGTGTTTGTGAAGCAAATTCTTCATGTTAAATAAGACAGTGTTGTTGAACTGTTCACACCTTTTTTGAGAGAAAATAAATCACATAATTATTATAATATTATAATAGGCCGATGTGAGAGTGTGTTTGTCAGCCTATTGGTTTATATGTGAGTGCATAATTGCAGCACAGTTTGCGCTCTTATTGCATTGATGTTTTGGACATTATTTGCAGTTCGTCGTTGGCTGTGTGTGTGTGGTATTTATGGTTTATTTATTGCTCATACTCGTACTTATGTTGATTTCTATTTCGTTATCTGTATGTCACTAAACTTTGATTACCTCGGTTCACTGCACTTTCGAGCGATTCTACGAACATCGCTGCGCACTTCTGCGGAATTTCATTAATCTTCAGTCAATAACAGAAGTCAAACATTTGATTATGGTGTGGTTGTAAACGCTGATTGGAGCATAAATTTATTAATAAAGGAAAAATGCAAAAATTAAAAAAAATATAAAAAATTTAAAAACTTTAAAAACTTTATAATAAAAAATAAATAAAATAAAATTTAAAAAATTAAAACCAAATAAAAAATTAAATAATTTATTAATAAAATTTGTAAGAAAAATTACTTAAAGAATAAAAAAAAATTTAAAACTCAAATTTAAAATAAAATTTTTTTGTTTTAAGTTTCCATTAATTTTTAAATTGTTTTTTCATTTTTGTTTCTATATTCTTTGTTTTTTTATTTATGTTTTAATTAATTTATTTTTTAATTTTTTTTTATTATTTTTTCATTTATTATAATTACTAATTTTTCACATTTATTAATTATTTTTTTAATTATATTTTTTTACTGCTTTTATTTTAATTATTTTTTTTATTATAATTATTTAGAACCTTATTTTTTTTTTATTTTTGTTATCTTTATATATAAGTAAAATCTTTTCAATTTTTTTCACATTTATTAATTATTTAATTTTTTATTTTTTGTTTCGAAATTTTTTTTATTTTTAATTGTAACTTTTTAATTACTTTTGACTACTTTTTTTTTTTTAATTATTTTTTTATTATAATTTTCATATTCTTTAGAACCTTATTTTTATTTTATTATTTTTTTTATTTTTGAACTATTTTTAATTTTTATTTCCATATATTTTACATTTTGTAATTATTTAAAATTTTTAAAATTACATTTTAACTAATTATTTACTTTTTATATTTTTATTATAATTTTTGTATTCTTAATACATTCCTTTGTTTCTAATTTTTAATTTTGTTTCGATTTTTTTTAATTTTTTTAATCTTTTATATAAATTTTTAAATTATATTTTAATTAATTAATTTTTTTTATAATTTTAATTTTATATTTTTTAGAAACTTTTTATATTTTTAATTTTTTATTTTTTTTTAATTTTTTATTGTTTTATTTCTATATTTTGCTAAATTTGTTTAATTATTTTTTATTATATTTTAAATTATTATTTATTTTTTTTAAATTATTTTTTTATTTTTTTTAATTAAAAATTTAATTTAATTAAGATAATTTCAAAATATTCTTCAGTTAAATTTCATTCAAAAAACAAAATTTAAATTTTTTAAAATTTTTCATTTTCTAACATTCACATCATTATTCCCAGCCACTCAACTGTGCATGGAGTAGGATTTGTAAGTGGCCGACACACATAGGCACATATCAGCATGTAATTACCCTAAAATTATTAATAATAACTACGCGCAAGTACTATTGTAGCAATTTATTGACTATTTCATAAACATTTGTGTGTCTCTGATTGTAGCTATTTGCGTCTGTGTGCAATTATTTGAAAAATAATTAACATCCGTTGCTTTTTCTACACGTGTGCCATTGTGCGTGTGCTTTATTGAAACTTTCCAGCAAATTAATGTGCAGCATTTCGGTTGCGCATCAGCTAATGTCACCAATAAAACGTCATAAGTCACTGACATGACAATGTGACAGCAAATATGACAGACAGAATATTGTACATATATGATGAATACGCATCTGCTGGCTGGCTGACTGACGGTGACAATGTGAGGTCGAACATTAATAATAAATACTTTTGTGGCATATGCTTGTGTGCCTCTGTGTGTGTGTGTGGGTGAAGTCGCCGCGCTTCAATGAGTGCCGATGCGCCAGTCATGCGCGACACCCCTTCTTTTGAAGCGGCCGGTGCACAAAAAGTTGTAGTTATTTTTATGACAATGGAAGGAGAATGCGTAACAGTGAAAATGATTGGGGAATACATGTACTATATGTTTATGTGTATAGATATACATGTACGAAAATATATATTTATAAAAATTATTGGACAACAGTAATAAATGCGACTAAGAACTATAGAGAACCTGTAGTAAATTTGTGTCACCGTCTGCAGTGTTGGATGCGTGGCTACATGATTTTGAGCATTAAATATTGCCGGAAATTTTTTTTAATTAAACTAGTTTGATTTATTTTGGTGAGGAGAGGTGTCTTGTCTTATGTTGTAACGAAAATTTTTATAGACTTTTTCTCAAATAAAATGTAGAATTTATGAGGAACGGTAAGAAATTACTGAAATATTATTTTCGAAAATATTTAATTAGAATGTTTTATAAAAAAAAGATTTTAAATGAAAAGGTATTTTAATAAAAAAATGTTGGAAAATTAAAAAAAAGTATTTAATTAAAAAAAATTAAAAAAAATATATTTTATAATAAAAATTGTTTTTTTTTTCAATTTTTTACTTGTGGATTATTTTTGCAAATTTTTATTTCCAAAAAGTTAAAAAAAAAATATTTCAAAAAAAATTTGTTAGAAAATTAATAAGAAGAGCATATTTTATAAAAAAAATTTTATTCTTTATATTTTATTAATAAATTAAAAAAAAAGTTTATTAAAAAATTTAAAAAAAATATATTTTGCTAAAAATATTTTTTCCAATTTTTTACCGGCTTGTGGAATATTTTTGCAAACTTTTATTTCCAAAAAGTTAAAAAAAATATAGTTTAATAAAATAGTTGTAACAAAATTAAAAAAAAAAATTTTAATAACAAACTTGTCAATTTTTTTTAAATTTTTTTACCGACTTGTGGAATATGTTGAAAAGTTTTTACTTATAAAAATTTAGTTTTTAAGTTCCATAATGTTTTTATTTTTATAGACATGAAAAAAACTTTAAAAAAATTTTGCTTAATCAAAAAAAAAAAAAAAAAATACAAAAAAAAGTCTTGTTGCAAAAAAATTGTTTTATTTTTGTTTTAAGTGTTTGGTAATAGAAAAATTACTGCAATTTTTTTAAAATTTTGTTAAAAAAATCACTAAAATTTTGTTAAAAAAAATTTACTAAAATTTTCTTAAAAATAAAATTTTAGAAATTTTTTTTTAAAGTATAAATTAATAAAAATTATTATTATTTTTTTTTTGAAAGTTTGCTGAAAACTTTTACCAACAATTATAATAATTTTTTACAGATTTTAATTAAAATTTTGAATCTTTAAAGGCTTGTGGAAATTGTTTTATTAATAAGAAGAAGAAAAATTATTAAAAAGGCTAGTAGTAACATTAATTTTTTACTTAGAACTTTTTTTTGCACATTTTTGAAATAACTTTTTGACAAACGAAAGTTTTTGGCATCCAAAAATAATAATCTATTCTCTACGTGCCTCTTCAGGCAGCCGCAATTGAATAAACTCTATGAATAGTAAAAAATTGCCAAAGTGCACACGTCCATCAACAACTAACCGCTTGCAATAATATCCTTGCTAAGTTGTAAATGCATTAAGCACAACAACAATAACTATAAAAGTAGAAAAAATCACTTAGTGTATGACAGCTGTTGGCTTCAAAAGGATAACAGAACAGCATGTATGCATTTGTGGCGGAATTTAAATACCAAAGTATGCATGCTGACTTACGCGCACATTAACAATTCAGCACACTTTTAACTTAACCACTAAATAAGCAGAAACATTTCGCGCTTCATGGCACACGCTCCATGGCATCACGCGCCACGGTCCACTATTCACGCGCTCATTTTCGTCGCAGGCGCTATGCATTCAAATTTAGTTGAAAGTTTAAGGCAGTGGTGGAGTCAAGAGGGGTTAAAGGGTACAGGGGACTGTCACGCAATCAAAATTTTACTTTTTGGGCTGTCAGGGATGATATTAAAGTGACAAGAGAAGTGTCAAGCAAATGTAAAATCGATTTTAAGTAGAAAATAGTTTAACTGCGACAGGTTTAGATGAAAAATCGTTGAAAATATGAAGTGCTTTTCCGTTTTGATAACACTTTCGCTAACATTTGATAGTACTTAGCCTTAAATGCGTGGAATAATAGTAAAATGTAAAAAACGATATATGGGAATTAATTTATTGTTGCTGTTACTTTTTTTGTTTTTGATCAAATTAATTCTTAGCTTGATCCAAATATCGTAAGTATTAATCGATAACAGTTTTATATTAATCGATAATATTTTGGTATTAATCGACAGTTTTTCGATATTAATCGATTAACGCTTTTCTCGAATAACGATTTAAATACTGTTAGAGTTATATTACAAAAAAAGTATTTGACGAAGCGTAAATACCATATACACTTATTTAAAATCAAAAGTTGCTTTTTGAGGCTAAGAACCTGATTTGTTTCACTTTAAAAGTTTTCGAAGATAGTTTTATGAACTTTTGCCTCATTTTTTTCACTTATAAATTATTCGAAAATAATTACATGAACTTCGGGTTCATAAAATTAAGTATTAATCGATAATAGTTCGATATTAATAAATTATCGATAACAATTTGATGTCGGAGATGTCAATCATATAATCGATCCTGAATAGAAAAATATTGAACTTAAGCAGTTTTAGATAAGAAATCTTTTAGAAGTTGAGGTTGTTTTGCACTTTACTAATAATTCATGCCGCTAAGGTGTTATGAATGGATTATTTTTTGCTGCCTTTTTGATTTTCAGTCTAATTGTTTCTTAACCAGCTACGAATATCAAAAATATTAATCGATAAAATTTCGATATTAATCGAATATCGATACCTTTTGAATACCGAAATTTCAGGTACATTTTTGTATGTTTTTTAGCAAGACCTGAATATCACATATAATAATCGATAACATTTGAAAATTAATTGAATATCGATAACTTTTAAATACCGATATTATTGCTGCTGGTGTTAGATTGCAAGCAAACTTCCTTTTGCCTCTTAGAAAGTTTTCGAAAACAGTTTTATAAATTTCAGATCAATTTAAAAAATAACTCGGAGCAAAATATTTCAGTAGAAATATAAATAAACAGCAATAAAATGCTGCAGTTCCAAAAATTTTTTGAAAAAAAAATTATGAAATATACTTTGTGATATTTTCGAAAATAATTTTATGAAAAAATATTTTTTTAAATATATTTTTTTATTTAATTTTTCTTTTAATCTTAAATAAAAATAAACGGCAACAATTTATTGTATTTTCAAAAAAAAAACTTTAACAAAATTAAAAAAAAAAATTACCAAAAAGTTTGGCCGCCACTGCAAACACGAAAATACCTAACTCACTTCCTGCCGCTAACTACTTTCGTATTATGCGCTATATTGCAGTTTTGTACGCGCCACTTTTCGTTGCACAAACGCGCTTAAAATGGCGTTGGCTACGGCACGTTTTTAAATTGTTTGCATACCGCCAGGCGCAAAGGCGTGACGTGTTCAACACACACACAGACACAAAAATGCCACAGCAAGCTCAGGGCGCGCGCTATGGTGTGACCTGTCGGCTGTTGGCTGTTGTGGCTTTGTTACGCAATACGTAGAGGCGAGAAAAATGTGCAAACATCATTCATTTACGGCCTTTCCACGACTATTTATTATTATTTTTGTTTCGCCGCTTTTGTTGCTGTTTTTGTTGTTATGTAATTTCGTTAGCGCACAATTCGTAGGAAGTTTTTGTTCGCCGCCTTTTCATTTGCTTTAACACCGTTGACAATTATTGTGCGCATTTGAGGAGGTTGTAGCCTCGTGCGCTTTCTTCTTATTGTAAGCGCGGCTGTTACCATTACCTACAGATATGTATGTATGTGTGTGTGACGTAGTTGCGGTGCTTTAAATGAAATTTATGCGCTCGCTTTGGCAACGCTTTACAAACGTTGTGGACAATTACACTATGTGTGTGTGTGTGCGTGCAATGAGGTCGGCGCTGGCAACAAAAGCAGCGCTGGAAGCCGGGCGCGCGCTTCAAACAATGCCACAAGCCAAGGCGCGTTGTCACTCTTAGCGGTTTGCAGCTAACAAGCTGCGAAAATGTGCTTTGCGGAATAAATAGTAAATTTGTAAATAAGTAAAAGAAAATAGCGCTATTGTGCAGACTAAGCATTGTGTTGGCAAGGTGATGAGATGAAAGGAAAATAATGAGAAAACAATTTTAATAAAAAAATTGTGAAAAAAAATGTTTTTGTGAACAAAAGTATTTTATTAAAAAAATCAAAAAATTTCTATGGAAGTACGTGTACAGGAAAATCGAAAAAAATAATAATTATATTTATTATATATGCTTATACATATGTATGTATATATTGTCGCCTAAAATGCAAAACAACGTATCTTCGAAAAAATAGAAATTGATTTTTTATTGCTTACAATTCACTACATCAAATCACATATATGTAGCATAAAATTTTCAGCTGCCGCTTTCAAGTATAACCAACATATAACCAATATGTAAGCAATATATAACCAATAAATAACCGTTTTATAACCAAAACTGAAATTTGGCTCCAATATGATGAATTCTATTATATCGTTTCGATCGCTTGTAACCTCATGAAAAGTGGTGTTACGTTATTTTTCATTTTTGGCGAAGATATACATACATATTTGTTGCTTTTTCTTAAATTTTTTTTATTTTTCTTGTTTGAATAAATAAAAGCAAGGTGATGAGATGAAAGGAATAGAAAGAGAAAATAATTTCATACAAAAGTAATTATTTAAAAAAAAATTCATAATATTTCTATGGAAATAGGCCCGGAAGAAAAAAAAATTATTTTCTTTTTTTTCGAATTTTCTTTTATTAAAAAAGTCGTAAAATAAATAATATTTTTTTTAATTTCAAAAATTTAGTTTTTTATTTAAAAAAATCTAATTTTGAAATTCTTTTTTTTTTCATTTAAAAAAATTTTACTTTTTTATTCAACAAAATTCTAATTGTTTTAAAATCCCCCAAAAATATTTTTGGGTTTTTTTATTTTTGTGTGATTTTTCCATTTGAAAACATACAATTCTGCTTATTTTAAAGAAAAAAATTTAAAAAAAAAATCCAATTTTTCATTCAAAAATATTATAATTTATTATTTTAAAAAATATGGGGTTTTATTCAAACAAATTCTAATTTTGTATTCAAAAATATTCTTACTTATTAAAAATATCTAATTTTGTATTCTAATTTTTTATAAAAGCGCCAAAAATAGTTTTGGGTTTTTTTTAATATTGGGTGATTTTTTTAATTTGAAAAACAAAATTTTCTATTAGGTAGGCGCAAATAAATTAAATATTATTTTTGTATTTTTTACATTGTAATTAAATTTATACAATTTTACATTTTTTCTTATATTTTATTTGTTATTCCTTTTTTTTTAGTTTTTTATATTTTTTTTTAAATATATTTTGTAAATATTCCCCTATTTTGTTAACGTTTTGCATACTTTTTTGTAGCCTCCATTCGTTATTGCACATCATTTTTCTAATTACTTCGCCGTTATTTAAAATAAAAACTTCGTGCTTCCATATAATTTTCGTGCAATTATTGCCATAAAAATATTATTCATTCTATATATGTACATGTTTGTGTGTGATTGTATGTGAATGCATGTTTGGTTGTGAATGTGTGCCCTCACATATGCAAGTTTCTCTGTATGCACACTCATCACTATAACCACAATTACAATTCACAGCTCGCGTAATGCAATCAACTTAATTGAAATGTCAACAATTGTTATTGGAAAATGAAACCACAAATAAAGTCAAACCAGAGCATTAACTCGATATCCGTAAGGCAGCCACACACACATTCTGCACAATAGAAAATGTATATAGATGAGCTGTGTACATAAGTACGAATATGAAAAAGCTGGACATAAAAAGATCTGTACGAAAAATTTTATTAATTTTTCAGCTAAATATTTTAATGATTATTAACACGAGATTTATTAAGAAAATGCTTTTTTGATACACACCGAAAAAATAAAAAAAAATCAGATGAGGAAAAAATTATGCAAAATTAATTCAAATAATAATTTATACTCACATGAATTCGCCCAAATGTTTTTTTTTCAGAACACCTTGAAGGTGTCTTTGAACCATATGACACATCTAATGCAACAGAAATATAACCTCATACTTACGACGCCGAAATTCTTCTAGTAACTAACTATGAGGTACATATGTGCAGAAATAAAAAAATGAAATCTAAGAAGCTTATTTTGAAGCTAACTTTACTCCATTAAGGGAGTTCTGCATTGAGGGAAACAAATAATAGTCCAATGTTGCAAGGTCAGGGTTATATGATGGATACATCAAAACTTCCCAGCCAATCTCTCCCAGAGTTTTTAACGAGTCATCAAAGATGTGTGGGGTCTAGCGTTGTCCTGATGGAAGACGAAGCCCTTTCTGTTGATCAATTCTGGCCGTTTTTTTCGATTGTTTGCTTCAATCTCATCAGTTGTTGACAGTAAAATGTAAAATTAATCCTTCGACCAGGCTGGAGCAGCTCATGGGGGATTATTCCTTGCCAATCCTACCAAACACTCAGGATAACCTTTCGAGACGTCAATCCTGGCTTTGCGACAATTTTTTGAGCTTCACCACGCTTGGACCATGATCTTTTTCGCACATTATTGTCGTATTTGATTCACTTTTTGTCTCCTGTTACCATTCGCTTCAGAAATAGTTCGATTTCATTTCGTTTCAGGAAAGAATCTTAGATGTTAATCCGGTCCATTAAATTTTTAGACATTTCATGTGTTACCCAAACATCGAGCTTCTGTTTGTAGCCAGCCTTTTTTAAATAGTTCAAAACCATTTGATTATGTATGTGAATTAGCGATGTCATGGCTGCTTATATGTCGGTCCTGGTCAATCTCTTCCATAATTTCTTCGACTTTTTCAACGATAGGTCGACCAGACCGAGGTGTGTCCTGCACATCGAAATTTCCAGAACGGAAGCGAGCGAAACAATGTTGATTAAATTTTTTGATACTTTTTTATGTTTTTTTTTTAATTTGTTTTTGGAATATTCATTAATTTTTCAAGCTAAACAAACTTAAATAAAACCTGTTATACAAAACCAAAAATAAAAGAAATTAATAACACGAAAATTCCATGATTTTAATCAACATTTAAAAACCACACAACACTTATGAAGTGTCAACGGTGATGTGTGACATGCCTCAGCGAGGGAAGGAGTCAAATTCTGCCAACTATTTGCACCAAAAACTGTCCAAAAGCAAGGCCTGGCGGCAAAGTGAATGCAATAAAATGGTCATGCCGATAAAACACGCCCGTGAAGGGAAGCTGTGACGCCGCTAATGCAATATAATTGAATTAACAACAACAATAAAGTGTACACAACACACACATACATGCTAATACACGCACAATGGACTACCTACCTACAAACATACAAGCAAATGGCAAGCCAAAGCGGCATCACATTACAGCGTCAATGTGCATTGTAATTGCAATTTGAGGTCGTTGCATAAATATACTATCATGCAACAGCAATATTGATACTATGCGTTGCAACACACAACAAAAAAACACAGAACGCAGCAAATGCAAACAGAAATGCATACGAATTTCCGCTCAAAATTGCGCATTACATGACACACACGCTTGGCTAGGCATTTTGTGATTTTGTTATTGTTGGTGCCAAACAAAATCGGCGCAACCGCAAATTTATGCGCACACTTACATGCAAGCAGTTGTGGTTGAGCGCCGCAGCGGCAGTACAGCGCTGTAGTACTGCGCGTCATATGCAAAACTCAGACAAAGCGCATTTTGTGTAGCATACATTTGGGGGTTCACACCCGGCATGTTGGGCAAACGCACGGAAAATTGCATAAACAGGCAAGTATTAGACTTAATTACCGGGCTTTTGTGAAGTTAGACAAATATGTGTGCGAATGTGTGTGTGTTTGTGTACAGGTGTGCATGTTTGGGTGTCATTAAAAGCGCATTTGGCTTTTAATGGCAAATTGTGGAATTTCGCATTTCCGCTGCGACGCTACACAAATTTCACGATTTTTTTTTTTTGTGAATTTCCATTTTATTTAAAGCTTACTTTCGGTTGCTTACATGTGGTGGCATTTAATATGTGTCGCGCATAATCAATTGAAATGATATTGTTGATGCTTTTAATTGTTCAAATATAATCAATTGCGGTCGTGGTGTTATTTAAGTTTAAGCGGATAATTTGAAAATGATAAAATTTATTGTGCAAAACCGCCAATGAGCAGGCTTTTTTAGAGTGGTTGTTTGTGGGCTGTGACGACGAGGCATCAATTCAATTTGGCAACCAAATCTTATGATCACGTGATGTAATTTCACGTAATTTCGCTGCACTCGAAGGTTTTCGAAGTTTTAAGTTTAAAAAAATACATCACATTAATTCCATCACGTGATTTTTATGATGTGATTTGACATCACTTGATTTAAAACTCAAGTTTTAAGTTAAAAAAAATACAACACATTAAATCCATCACGTGAATTTTATGATGTGACGTGACATCACGCGATTAGTAGAGTCTGATTAACTACAAGTGAATTCGGAATTCAAGTCGCATCACGTGATGGGATCAACAAGTGATCAAGTGATCATTCTAGAATGTAATAAACTAGAAATACAAAAGATTGCGACATTCATGACATAATATGCAATTTAATCTGATCTGATCAAAAAAATTTTACCTAATGTAATGTAGGTAGTTAGGTAGGTAGGTAGATCTACTTCTTATATTTTTAAGCATACATGAATCAGTTGATTACATACATTGCATTACGTGATTAAAAGTATTATTATCGCGTCACGTGATGTGATCACAAAATTTAAATTAATTCAATTTTTGTTTTTAAAATCTGATTTTGCTGAACGTGATTTATATCACATGATTATATATCATTTTCAAAATTTTAAATTCACACAATGTAAAAATGGCATCATATGATTATACATCATGTAGTTTTATATCGACTAAACTCAAAAAAAAATTTTAATTTCACATAATTTGAAAATCTGACTTAATGACTTTAAAAGTCACATCATATGAGTGATATCAAGTGATTATATATCATGTGCTCACATCATATTATGTACCAACATTTTGAAATTTCCAAAACGTCTAGATATTAATCAGCTATTAGCTAACATAAGATACTGCATCACATAATCATAGATAGCAAGATGTGATATCACATTGTGCATATGTAGTAAAAGCTTTCGCATTTATCCATACGATTACAAAAATTATATTAATAATGCAGTTTTTAAGTACATAATTATGTGTTTGAATATTAAATAATAAATTTTCCCACAAACAAATCAACCTTGAATTTCATTTCATCCAAAGCAACAACTGAAAGCGCTTGGTAACGATCTAAGCACTTCTCACCAGCTCAGCATTGCCTATCAAGCCAGCAACAAATAATCGCATCAGCATCTGTTGGCGGCATATTTCCGTGAAATTAGAAAGATGCAGGAAATTAGTTGGCAATACGGCAATGGCTGGATATGACTGGAAGGCATAATTAAATAAGTCACTAGTAGGCAAATGCGTCGGAAGCTGAATGAGCAACTGCAGGAAAAACAAGCTGACTATGCTTGCAACATGAAAAAGCGAGAAAAAGTGAAAGAAGTATTGCATAATAATATACTTTTCCTCCAACACTTGATGCTTCAGTAATACAAGAAATAGAAAAACCATATTTGCTGTTGTTTTTGCTTTCTTAAACACATTGTCATCTTGCCACTACTGTTGTTATTTGTTGTTGTTATTGTTATGACTGTCATCGACATCATAAGAAAATCATTTGCGCCGATAAGCGCCTCAAGCAGCTACTAATGACATATGCAATGACGCTGACGCCCTGCATGACCTCTCTCTCTCTTTGACACACACACATACAAACACTGCGTTGCATGTTGCAGCATTGAACATTCACTTGCAACATTTACTAGTTAACAAAATTGCACATTGTAACATGGGCGTGAAAGAAACTTTTCTTTCTAAGGCAAGTTTGTGGGTATATGTGTGTGTTTGTGCTGTCATTTTATAAGCTATTGACACAACTATGCTGGCAGCCGCCGAAGGAGCGAGTTAATGCAAGCAACAGGAAGCTTAAAGTGCCAGCATTTCCTACTTTGAAACAATTTCTTGCTGCATGCAGCGGAGAATTTACGGAAGTGCAACAATGTGATGGCAAACGAAGGTTGCAGCACGAGAATGCCAAAGGGGGAATGTGAAGGTAGCAGGAAGCTGATGAGATGTTGCATGTTGGGGGAAAAACTAATTTTCAGCACGTACGCAATAACAAATCAGTGTAAGCAACTACATAGCTATGTAAGTATGTGTGTCTGTGTGTGTGGCATTTAAATTGGAGCACAAGCAACGGCAGCCACAACAAAAGCAACAACAAGCGCAATGATAGCAAGGTATCTAGCGGCAGGGCGCATGGTAAAATATGGCAACATAACTACTTAAATGTTGTTGTTGTTGTTGTTGCACTAAAGTGACAACAAACTCATTAAGTTGAGCATTAATGAGCACTTGGCTGCAACTTAATAAAATCGAATGCGTTTTGTCGGTCTATGTCGCCGATGTAGACCTGGTGAGGGAGCGTGCTGGCATGTAAATAATTTCATAAGTTCTGATGTCTGCCGGATGCCAGCAACAAAGATGCAACAGCAGACACACAGATCTTGGTATGTACATATACATACATATGTATGTATAAGCTGTTGTACTAAGTTGGTTAAAATGGCTTCATAGTTGAACAGTTAAAGCAGTTAGACTTTTTTGTAGTGAAGAGTGGAGTAGCTGAATTTCGGTAACCCGAATTTTCGGGATTTTTAATTTTTTTAAATGCAACATGTTTCGTAGTCAAAGAGTTAAAACACTTAGCCTTTTTTGAATTTTAAAGTATTGAAACTAAATTTCGGGATCCCGAATTTTCGGGATTTTGCATTGTTCTAACTTTTTTATTGCTAAATATCTTTAAATAGTTTTATAGAGTTTAAAATACGCTTTTTTTTAATTTAAAGTCCCAAAACTGAATTTCGGGATCCCAAATATTCGAGATTTTTTGTTTTTTTTTACTGCTCAACAACGTTTTTTTTAAGGAAAGAGTTAAAATAGTTAGCCTCTTTTGAATTTTAAAGCACCGAAACTGAATTTCGGGATCCCGAATTTTCGAGATTTTGAGTTTTTGTCATTATTTTTAATGCCTAATATTGTAAAATAATTTTTTAATTGCAATAAACTATTTCCTCGTAGTGAATTATTTCACATCACATGTTATTATACTGTGACTTGAATTGGTAACTATGAGGCACTCAGTAATTTTTCTCTTAGGTAATTTAGCCAAATTAATTTTTATGTCATTAAAAATATTAAATTAAATCATAGAAAATATCCAGAATCACGAATTTCTTGGGTCCCGAAATTTTTCAATCCTTAAATTTCGGGATTTTGAAAATTTTCAATTTATTTAAATTTTTTTATAAATATCTGTTATAAATATTTTCTGAATTGTATTAAATGCAAGTATACATTTGCGTTAATTGATTTTTTTCAACATTTAGTATTATTTGGAGCGGACTGGTAATAATGAGACATTCAGAACTTTAAATTTCAACTTCACTTTTATATTATTAAATGCGCTGAATTACTTCATAAACAAATCTGAAATTCCGAATATTTTGAGTCCCGAAAATTTTAAATCCCGAATTTTCGGGATTTGCAAAAATGTTATATTTTTGCAACGATACATTCCTTGAAATTTTTTTAACGTATAATTTCGGCATTCGCGAAATTTCACTTTTTTATTGAAATTTTATAAAAAATTTTCAGTACCGAAATGTCGGGATTTGCAAAAATATTATATTTTCTTAAGCGTGCATATCTACCACATTTTGAGCAGGATGTGCAACAGCATTAAGTACAACATCTTGATTGACTTTTATCAGCAAAGTTTTTTAATTGCGCGCGCAGGAAGTGCACTGCCGACAGTCGCTTACTTCCTGTCACTTCCGCGCTAGAATTGATTAATAGCACACGGCGGCGCATACCAGCAGATAATACAGATTCTGTGACAACATAGTCTAGTTGGCGTATGCTTATCAGCAACAAGTTAGTGCACTTAATATTCTTTCGATTTTTTTTTTGCCGCATTGATTGATTTTTATGTTGTTTTTTGTGCTTATAAGTAATACTTGCTTAACCTTTAAATACTGGTTTACTGTGCAAACATATACATATGTGATACCATGCGAACCGGTCGACCGCATCCGGTTGCCACATTGCGACAAGCGCAGCATATCCACTTGCTTTGCATTCCAATGTGCGGCAGCTGTGGCATGTTGCAACAAAAAAGCAAGCATAAAACTTTCAGAAAGAGAACAAAAATCACAAATTTAAAACCAATCAAAGTTGGTAGTTACACTTTTGCTTGCCTCTGTGTCTCTGCGCTGCATAAAAAAATGTTTCACAATTTTTTGTTGCCTCAAAGTTGCCAGCAAGAGTTATGGCTTAACTAAGACTTCTAGCGCTTAACTGGTTCGTGGTATTTTTAACTGACGGGATGCATTGAGAAAATCCAATAGAATGATTGTAGTGACTAATTAACCTGCTATCGACACACACATGTACACATTGGGATTTTTTTGTTTACAGAACTTATATCACTAGAGCGCTTCTAGTTTATGCCCACTAAAATTAAGTATATTAGCTAATAGTAGATAGGTATTTAGTGCATGCTTTAAGCGGAAATTGCTTGCGGCCGCGAAGGAAATCGTCGGCATGCCATGCTTGTCGGTGTACTACAGTTTTTTATAGGTATTTTTATTGATATTTGCAGAGCGGAAGTTTATGTGAATTTTATAGTTTGGGTTGAAGCTAATAGAATGGTGGCGTAATGCGCCACTTAAGCAGGTATTTTATAGTAATTTATTGCTTTGAAATCAAATTATGTAATTGCAACAGTTTTTGTTGTATTCTAATTGTTTACAAAAATTTAAATTGAGAGCAATGCAGATCACTTTAAGGAAGCGGGTTAACTTGTGCTGAAGGCAACTAGTGAAAATTATTGGTTTAATAGTTAGTTTCTTTTAGAATTTGCTCCACATAATTATATAGTCGCAAATATAAATAATAAAAAAATAAATATTTCAGTTAATTTTTTTAATGGTGGCAACCCTAACGATTGTTATATTATTTATTTAGATAAATTTGTTTTATTACCGTATTTACATATTACTTATTTATAAAATATTTTTTATAAAATGATGGCAGCCCTAATAATGATATTATTATGTATTTAAGTAAATTTTACATAAACTCATATTTTTATATGTGTACATAAAACACATTTAAAGGATAATTTTTTAAACCTAAAAATATTTTAATGTTTTAGGGATACAAATTTTGTGTAGCTAAATTTTTATATTGTTTTTAGTTAGCACAACTTTTCTTGGAAATACTTTTTTTTATAAAATGATGGCAACCCTAAAAATATTATTACGTGTTGCGGTATAAAAATATTTTTTCTAGCCAAATTTTTAATTTTTTATAAATTAAATATGTTTGCACAATTATTATTTTTTAAATGATGGCAACTCTGGCAAAAATATTATTCCTTCAGAATTGAAATTATGTTTTATTGTAAAATTTTCAATTTTAATTACTTATTAGATGAGCCTTTGTAAATATTTTTTGTGAAAAGATGGCAACCCTGTCGAAAATATTATTGATTTAGGCATGAAATTATGTTTTCCAGCTAAATTTTCAATTATAATCACTTATTAGGTAACTCTTTGGAAATAATTTTTATAAAATGATGGCAACGCTGCCAATATGTTATTCGTTTAGGCATTAAATTTATTTTATAGTCAAATTTTCATGGTTTATGTACTACTATGTATGAGCTGTTTTTTAACTATTTGTGCCTGTGTATTTATACAAGTCTGTAAGTCGAGCTAGTAATAATATTTTCTTACTTCTAAACGTCTGGCAACTCGAAAAAAAATGAAACAATGTGTTATGTGTTATAAACTCAATGCCATATATCTTAATGAATCAGGTTGTATTTTATTATTTTTTTCGAAAGGTGGCAACCTTATGTTAAATTAAAAAAAAAACTATAACGTTGAAAAAATTCCGCACTGATATATTTTAAAGAAACCAACAAATCAGAAAAAAAATCTTAAAGTTTTTTTTCTGAGTTTTGAGTTAAAAATAATATATTCAATAACAGCAATTTCACTAAATTTTATAATTTTCCCTTGCGTTTACTGCGCCTTTAATATCGACTTCAACGAAAGTGTGGCAAAAATCAATTATTTACCCACCCACACCCAAATTATGCCAGACAATATTAATAGCTGAATTTTCCACTTCACTCTCTGTCGTTTTGTCTAGCACGAAAGCACCACACCTACTCGTAAAAGATTCACATTTTGTGTCGGATAACCCCCGCGCCAGCCAGCACTTAGCAAATGTCAATAAATGATAAAAAGAAACCAAGCAAACGCTGGCGCAGACGAAACGAACAGACATTGACAAACAGTAATTCTGATTGCAGACAGCAGTTCTTTCAATGCTATTTTCTCTCTCTACAGCCCACAGGGGTCAAGACACACCCTCAAGAAAGGGCAGACAGCATGCAAGTAAGTTTAAGAGGTGTGTATGTTAATGAGGGTAAGGTAAAACAGATAAAGAAATGGCTATAAATGACCACGAAAGGTATACATTTTTATTTGTGTGGGTTTAACAACGCCATGTTATACACACCCAGCATAGAATACCACCTATGTATTTCAAGAAAAAATCATAAATAGAAAGAACCCTTATATCAAGCAAAAACTCGACACATATTATGACAGAGCTCTGAGCTCTATTTGTGTTCGTGTGTCCGCCAAGAAAACCAATGAAAAATCATTTTCTTTTTCCGAGAAAAGCAGCTCACGTGAAATCCAATTAAATGTATATCCATATTTATGTGTCTGTGTGCGCCTTTAACTGCGTTTGTCATGCAACAAATTTATCGCGACATTATCATTTGATGTCAGTGGACATCGCGGGCGTTTATGTTGTTTCATACACACCGCTTTTGATTACTTTTTCGTTGTGCTTCCTCAAACGTCAAAAGTTCATTGAACAGTGTCAAATCGCTGCTTCTTCTTATTCTCCTCTACTTCATCTTTGTACTGTATGCTTTGTTTGTTATTGTTGCTGTAGAATCGCTGGTGTCATTCACTGTTATTTATTCGCGCTTTGCTGATTGCATTTGTTTGCTTGTGTTTTCCAGTTATTGCTTGATATTTCGTAACCTCTTGACTTCTGTTACGATGCTCCCTCTTTCCAATTTGTGTTTTTGCAAAAATTTGTTTTATTGTTTTTTTTTTATTGTGCTTTATTACTTTGATATGAGTGTTTATCTTGCGGTTGAGGTGATTTTGTGATTTTTTATTGCAATGCTTGAGCTTTAATGGCAAATGTGGCAGGAAAAGCTTTAAAGCCGTTCGGGTGTGAATCGATAAGGAGTAAACGCACGAGCGGAAAAAAATTACGAAGGGTGAAAGTAAAAGCTTGAGGATGAGTAAAATAATTTCATTTATGTGTAAATGCAAATCAAAAAGTTGAAAATTATACTTTCCTAATAAAAAAAATTTTTCAGTAGCAAAAACAATTTTTTTTTGTAGATTGATAAAATAAGGATTGATATGTTGGAAAATAGTTCTAATCCTTTCCAACGGCTAAAAATTGGAAAATCGAAAAATACATAAACACCGAGTTTTACCTCTAAATTTTTTTAACTATCTCCAAAGCGTTATAAAGGCCTTCTGTTTGCGCCAAAATCTTGGGTTTAAGGCATATGTTGGTGTTTGACGTTAAACACTAATAATAAACTCCGAGTTTAATATATAAAAATTTTCCATAAGCTGCATTTTCGACACAAACTCGAGTTAAGCAGCTATTTCCGAGTTTAATACATAAATCGTTTTTAGACACGAACTCGAGTTTATAAAAATAAACACAGAGTTCAATATCTAAAATCGTTTTTGTTAGCAATCTCCATAATTATACGTATATATATAGACTTTCCTTTTGCACCACAAACTTGGGTTTATAGCATATTTTGGTATTTGACATTAAACACTAATCATAAACTCCGAGTTTAATATCAAACATTTTTCTATAAGCGCCTATTTTCGTTTTTATCGTTACTGAGTTTAACACATAAACAGTTTTTAGACAAAAACCTCTAGTTTATGGTATATTACAGAGTTTATTATTAAACACTATTCGCAAATACCGAATTTAAGATATATGTAAATATTCATTTTAACAATCTCTAAGTCGGCGTTCAATTTGCGCTAAAAACTTGAGTTAAGTGACCATTTGCATGTTAATCATTAATCATAAACACCGAGTTTAGCATAAACACTAATTATAAACACTGAGTTTAACATATAAAAAGTTTTCAAAAGTTCTATTTTCGCAAAAAATTCGAGTTAAATGAATATTTTCGTGTTTATGACTAATCATAAACACCGAGTTTAGCACATACAAATTTATTTTCACTAACTCCTAATATACATATACGCTCTCTTAGCGCCAAGAACTCGGATTAAGGGCTTATTTTTGTGTTAAGCATTAAACACTAATCTCCAACAGCGCGTTTAACATCTGAAGAACTTATGTCAACTCGGTGTTTAGCGCGCTAAAGCCGGGATTCTCAACGAAATTTGACAGCAGGCTTGAAAATTTTAGTGCCGATGTTGAATATCTAGACTATATAGCCATTGTTTGGCTAAATTACGTTAGGTGTTTGTATAATTATTTAAAAATAATGTCAAGTTAAACACCCGAACTGCTTAAATAGTTCAATAGAACACATTAAACGCCAAAAGGTATGCTAGGCTTTAAGAAAATATGAATATTCAAGGTGTCTAAGCTTAAAAGTATGCTAAACTTTAAGAAGATATGATTATTCAAGCTATTTAAGCTTATGCAAAACGTTTTTCTAGACAAAAATTAACTGTCAGTATTAAAATTAACTGAAAAAATTATCGTAATCTCAGACACATATTATTTATGGTCTGCTAATTTCAGCATTTCGCCGAAATGCAAATAATATCAAATTGCGAATGCCACAAAAAGCATGCCAATGACAATTTCTCAGAAAGCAATACCAATATAATTTTGGAAGCTAAATTTTATTAGAAAAAAATGCAGCTGCGCAACACATAAATTAGCGCAAAGGGCTTAAGGGCTAAACGCCGCTAAATAATGCAGAGTAGTCTAAAAATAAGCCCAATTCGCGCATAAATAAGCCGCTAAATAATGGTATTTAGGAATATTTTTAGACGCGCATAAATCATAAAAATACAAACGCTAGAAGATGTATGTGAGAGGTACAAAAAAGAGACTGTTGAAGTGTGCTGAGAAGAGGATAAAAATGCGAATTGAAAAATATAAGATAAAGGTGAAAAGAGGCGCTAATAACTGAAGTAGAACCGAGTGGCCGTCAAAGCAATAAATAAATGAATAAAACAGCATGTATATATAGATATAGATGTATGTAGATATTAGATATATATATATACATACATAGCTATCGTACACTAAATAATACCAAAGCTCTTAGCCGCAGTGCCACAAAGCGCTTGTGCTCCTACAAACCTCACGGTAGCGCCTTTGTGCTGCCTTTGTCCTGTCTGCAGCGGAAGAAAGAGTGGCACAAACACAATCTCCTCAGCACTAGACTATGCTAAAGACCCTTTTTGCGCGCTATTCAAATTGCATAAATACAAACATTTCAACAGACAAAACTATTTGCAAAGGTATGCCTGGCGAAACGCTTTCAAACACATGCTTTTATATGCACGTACATACTTTGATATACATATATATACACTTCGATATATATGTGAGCATGTATGTATGCTAACCTTCAATATGCTTTATCGCTGTGCGCCGGTGTCCATATCGTATACGCGGCTTGTTTGCATTTCAAATCTTCCTGTCGCGCATTTTAAATGTTTGCGAGGGCGATTTTTTACAATATTTGTTTTAATTTTTATTTTGCTTTTTTCTATATACAAGTATGTATGTATGTATAAATTTCTGCTTTTTTATATATTTCTGCCTGCTTTTACACATTTTTTTGGACTCATATTTATTTATTTTTCGCCACTTATCTGCATGTTTGACAGTTACCTGTACCAAGAACAGAAACTAAAAAATCGAAAAAGTAATATAAAAAATTAAAAAAAAATAATAAATAAAAAATATAAAATAAAAATTTGCACTTCCACACACATACACATATACATAAGTGTGTGCGTTTACTTATTGCGCTCCCATTGCTTTGCACTAAATATATTTAGCATTATTTGTATGAGTATTTGCATGCGTTTATGCAGCGCTTGTCGATCCGCCGTCAAACTGTCGAGCTGCTTGTCTATCATTTATTTATTTTTGAACTGTCTGTTTGCTGTTCAACATAAGTACATATGTATGTATGTATGTAATTGTCTGTAGGGACATAGGTATTGTCTGCGGGTATCTCTTCATATTTATTTAGTGCCTTTTTTGCTGCTTTTATTGAATTTGTTGTTGTAGCTGTATTTATTTAATATTTCGCATTTTATCCAGGCTATTTGCTCTTCCACTGGCATTTTTGTAGTTTGATCGCGAATGCAAATACAAATAAACGAACTCAAATATGTGTGCATGTTTACAGGTAAACAGCGAATTATCCTGACAGGAATTTGAAATGCGTGCGCGAGTTGTATATTTTGAGGGAGGAAGGCAGAAACTATTTTTTTTTTATAAATTGTTTAAAAAATAGTTTTAATGAGGTATTGAGAGAAGGTGTGAAATGAGTAATGCTTTGATTTACAACTCTTTTAATTTTCAAACAAATTTTTGCTCTAAAAAAAATTTTCTTTTTGTGAAAAACATATTAATTGTAAATTTTTTTTTTATTAAAAAAAAGCTTAATATTTATAAATTTTTTTTAAATTTTATTTTCAGAATTTTTAATATTTAAAACTTTTTTTTAATATTTAAAATTTTATTTTCAGAATTTTTAATGAAATTTTTTTTTAAATTTATTTTAAAATTTTAAAAATATTAAACTTTATATTAACTTTTTCCAGAATTAAAAAAAAAAAAATTTAATTTTATATAAATCTTTTCTCAGAATTTGTAATGAAAAATTATTATACATTATAAAAAACCTAAATTAAAATAGTTTTTAGGTGTTAAATAAAAAAAATAAATTTTTTAATTGCAATAAACAAAGTGTTTTAATAAACCTACATAATCCACATTTTATACATACATATGTATATATAGAGGAGGAGCCAATTTGGATATTTATTGAATTTTTTAAATAATAAAATTAAAAGTTTTATACATTTAGATATTTAAAACATGAAGTTTTATACTTTTACTTATTTGAAATACTTTTAAAATTTTCAATCATATTTTGACTCGATTTTCAAAATTTGAAAATTTTAATTTTTGCTTCTGTGAATATTTTTTGAGATTTTTAAAATTTCTGCATTTGAAATTTTAGACTTTTTAAATATTTATGATACTTTTTCGATTTCCTGAATTTTTAAATTAAAATCTTTAATACATGTTTTAAATGTCAAACTTTTATATTTTTTGAAATTTTTTTCAATTTAAATTTAAAATTGAATTCTTAACTGTGAATATTATATTAGATTTGTAGAATTTTAAAATTCGATTGTTTTAAGTTTTAGAATTTTTATGTTGCAATTTTTATATTTTTTTTTAATTTTAAAATTTAGGTTTTAATATTTTTTTGATTATTATTTCGATGTAGAGAAAAAAAAACTAATTTTCGGTTTTGGTGTAATCTTTTGTCTTGATAATCTTATGATTATAATTTCTTATTGATATTTATTAGATTTATAGAATACTAAATTAAATTTTTTTCTGAATTTTTTTAAATTAATAAATTTTTTTTTACTTGTTATGTTTGAATAATTTTTATATTTTTTGGATTTTTTTTTTTGATATATTCCGATTTTTAGAATTTTAATTTTTATATACCTGTTTTTTTTTAGCAATTTTAAATTCAAATTTTTATTTCTTTCGGATTTTTAGAGTTTTGAAATTTATTTTTTTTTATATTTTTTGGATACTTTTTCCAATTTTCAGAATTCGAAAATTTGATTTTTGAATCTATGGATTCTTTTTGAAAATTTAAAATTTTTATTTTATTAAGGATTCTAAACTTCAACTTTCAAAATTTTTGCATTTTTCTTATTTTATTTTTTCGACTTTCAAAATTTAAATTTTTATAATGTTGTATATTCTATGAAATTTCTATAAACTTTTTTTTAAAAAAATAAGAATTCAAAAAACTACACAAAAATTCACTTAAATTACCACTGTCGCTTCCTCTCGCATTTTGTATGCAGCGTAAATTCCCTACGCAGTCAATCAAAACTTAAAAATTTGCATAGCATAGCGCACACATACATATGTACATATGTACGCGCACATCAAATATTTAATTTGCCTTTTTGCATCACTATTCAGACACTCTTCTGACATACCAACAAAAAAAAACTCATATGCAAAATGCTGCATGACCCCAAGTAAACTTAAGTCAACTGCCGCTTTAGCGTAAATTGAAAGGCACATCAACTAAGTTGTTGCTCGCCTCTGCGTTATATAACTACTTCGCTGCTGACAGGATATTAATAGAAAGCAAATACCTGAAGTCCCCTCAAACATATCAAATTACATACATACCTTGACGTTTGTGTTATTTACAATAATTCAGAATTTACTTCAAATTAAATGGCAATGACAGACATTTTTGTGATGATTTTGAAATGTTGAAAGTGAAGGCGTTGTGGTATTTTGGCTTTGAAATTTACCTGCAAGTAAAAGAGAAAGAAAATATTAATTGGCATGTGTAAATTTATTTATGAAAAGTCAAAAAAGTTAATTATGAGTAGTAAATAATGGTTTACATGTTATGAAATTCAAATAAAAAATTATAAAAATGGAAAGGAAAATATTAAAAAGCGCCCCAAAGAGTTATTTTAACAGTTCAATAAATAATTTTCAGTGATTAAAATTCCATTCAAATATTTAATAATCAGCTCACTAAAAAACAACACAAATATTTATGGCCCACAGCAAGCGCCTTTGGTCATATGCACCGCGCTTTTAGCCGCCGTTGCAGTATACTTTTCATGAGCTTACTAAATTCATCATTAAAATTGCCACATATGCATTTATGATTGTGATTATTCAAAACACACAACAATTAACAATCATTAATCACATTAATCACAACGCACTTAAGTGCAACGGCTTATGCACTCACGGCTTTCCACTTTCCAGCCCAACCACCACACCGCTCCATCGCAGTGGCGTTGCCAGCTGAGTTACCTGAGTTCAGCTGGGCAGCCACAAATTCCCATGCAACACAAAAGCGCAGCACTGCACTTTTCATCAAAACCCAATATGTGCAGCGTCTGTGGCAGCATCTCGGTTTACATCTTTCACTTTACCTTCACCGTGACGCATTTCTTCGCCAACCAACCTTTTTCACACCTCAGGCGGGCACTCACACCTTCTCCGGTGCGCATTTCACTAACCGCAGCGCGATTTTCCACACCTATCTCGTTTGTCTAACAGATAACAGCATATACTTGTAATTACATACATATTGTATGTGTGTGTTATGGTTTCTTCATGTGTTCTAATCTCTCTTTATTGTTTTTTTTGCTGTGAAAACTATCAGTTGTCGTGGGCGTACTTGTGAAAGGGCAAACAACTCGTTCACAGCATTATTTGTGGTCTTCAACGACTAGGGTGCGAAAAGTTTTTTGTAGGCATTTGTTCAACTGTCAGTGGTTTCTTCACCAGCAAAGTGGTTTCTTATTTTTATCTTATTAAAATGTTACCTGATGCTTGATAAGAGTTAAAGGTTGGTTTGGATTATTTCTCTATGGACTAATCTTCCTTGGACTGAGTGTGTCATATGTGCCAACCTAGTTATAAAGGGTGTTTAAGATACACTGCTGTCAAATTTTCCAACAAAAATTCAAAATTCACGTTTTAACATTAAACACGAGTTTATGGTATTGCTTTAGAGTGCAACTGTTAATTATTCTTTTTGAATTAATTAAATTAATTACTTTGATTAAGGAACTATTGTCATAATTTTACCTTTACCATTAAACTCGTATTTAAAAGGGGGTTTACGAAAAATTGTGAACAAGTTTACTTTCTAAATTTCGCCAAAAAATTTTGGTTGAAAAATAAAATTATAACTTCCTAAACACCTTCACTATTAAACTCGAGTTTAAAAGGAGTTTAAGAAAAATTGTTAACACGTTTAATTTTTAAATTTATATAACAAATTTGGTTGAAAAATAAAATGATAACTCCATAAACACTTTCCCCATTAAACTCGAGTTTAAAAGAAAGAAAAGAAAAATTGTTAACAAGTTTAAAATAAGTGGTGTTTAAGCCAAATTAAATGAAATATTTTTGTTTAATGGCAAATGTTTTTTGCAAAAAACTGTTGAGTACTCATAAACTCAAAAAATTTTGGTGTTTTAGAGGAGTTAAAGCAAAATTTTTTGCTGGTAAACATTGTATTAACAAGTTTTTAATTTTGATGTGATTAGTAGTCATAAACACCTCATAAAGAGTGGTTTTTAAGTCGAGTTAAAGGAAATTGCTTAGATAGTTAACTCGGTGTTTATAAGTGGTTAATTCTGAAAACAAAACTTGTTGTAAACACCACAAAAAAGTGGTGTTTAAGGCGAGTTTAAGGAAAATTGTGTATGATATATGTATCTTTATGTGAAGTATAATTTTAACATGTTTAAAAACTATAAACACCTCTCAAAAAGTGGTGTTTAGGATGAGTTTGTGGAAATCGATTTTATAATAAACTGTGTGTTTACAAGTTGTTCTTTATGACACCAAACTTTGTTGCAAGACCGCCAGAACAAGTGATGTTTAAGACGAGTTTAGTGAAATTTTTCTATGGTAAACTTTTCAAATTCGACAAAAAATAGTGTTCAAGGCGAGTTTAAGGAAAATTGTGTATGTCAAATAATTTTTTTATGTGAAAGCTAATTTTAACATATTCGAAAACTTTAAACACCTTGCAAAAGCGGTGTTTAGGAGGAGTTTATGGAAATCAGTTGGATGATAAACACCGTGTTTATAAGTTGTTCATTCTGGCACCAAAGTTTGTTGCAAACCCACCAAAAAATGTAGTGTTTAAGGCGAGTTTATGGAAAACAGTGTATGTTAGATGATGTGTTTTTGTGAAGCCTAATTCTAACATATTTAAACATTATAAACACCTTAAAAAAGTAGTTTTTATGGCACACAAAATATTAAGTGTTTCATCGTGTAAGAAGAGCAATTCAACTGCAATTTCCGGTCAAATGCAATCGTAGCTCATATTTTATAGATATTATAACTCAAGTATGTGATAAGCGCGAAGTTTCTTTATCAATGTCCACTTTATTAGTTTACTTGCCCGCAGTGTTAATTAATTAGGGTTATTTTTGCATGCTATCTTGAATACTAAAGTGTTAACTTGAATTGCTGATAAGTAACTAATAAAAGTTTACTGTTCTTCAAAGCCACATGGGTTTATATAACCTTTCAGACTAACATAACTGCACTTAATTACACCACAATATATACTTGTAATGATAAGAAATAAGTAATTACATTTTAAATTAATAAAATAATCGTAAAATTAAAAATATTAATGAGCACTTTTCCTTTTATTGTTTTAGCTAATTAGGACTTTAACTCTTAAATTCCTGAAACGATTTTTTTTAACTCTTCCCCAAAACAAAAATTCATAAAAATTCGTAACATCAACACCTCAAACTCATGGAAAACTTATATTTCTGGCATTTTTCGCTGAAATTATAATATACAGCAACAAAAACAAAAGAAATGGATATCTTTCTGACATTTCCGATTGCGCCGGAAATCATTTCCGATATTTTATTTTAACAAGATTTCCCAATCGGTAAGGAAACATATGCATACACGCAGCAGCGGCTGCCTTTTTCCAGCGAAAAATTATGAAAATAAAAAAAACAGAAGAAACAACCAGCGGTTGCCCAAATTTTCTTAAAACAGATTTCCTTTCAATCTATGCAGATGTAACTCATATTCTCATATTTTATATAGATGTGTGTGTGTGTGAATTTCACTTGCACGCAGTTATCCATCAGCAGCTCTCATATGCTTATGCATTTGTTATCAAAATATTCACACAAACACACACACACAGAAAAGAGACGCTCACATGTTGCATCCCTCAAGTGCTGACCCTACAGATGCTACTGTGCGTCCTTCGGTATAGTACTAGTTTGTTGTTGTTTTTTTTTTTTTGATGTTGCTCTACCTGCGCTGATTTTCTTTGCTCAAGTGTGTTTGCCTTTATTTTTGTTGAATTTTTGCTGTTGTTTTTCTTTTTTTTTGAATTTTTGCCTTTATTTTTGTTGCTGTTTTTGTTGAATTTTTGCTTTTGCTTTTCATAGACTTTTTTTTACGGCACATTTGCTGCAACTCCAAGGGGGCAACCAGCATGCTCGAGAATCCTTACTTAAGCTGCTCTAGCGGCATGCAGCGCAAAAGTAAATGCAAAAAACAGCAGCAACAACAACAACAATCGGTTTCATCTGCATTATCCTACCGCTTTTGCGCTGGCCACAGAAGGAATTAGCGAACTTGCCACAGCGGCTTGCAGAGTATTTCTCGCTGAGCTGGCGCACTCACTCATCTTTTCCCACACTTCACAGCCACCAAACAAGCACAAGTGTGTATGTGTTGCTTGCTGACTACTTGTCTGCCTGTCTGTTTGGCCACCAGGCCAGCGCTATGCGCACTCTGGAGCTGAACAATGCTGTCTTTAATTTGCAGCAATGCATGTTTATGTGCGCTGTGCAGCAAGTGCTCGCATTAAATTCCACTGCCACATACCGTAGCCAGCCAAAGCTATATACATATGAACATATGCTCACATATATGTACATATATGCGTTCATATGTCTTCAAGTGCAAACAGACGCGCACAAGTGCTCGCTCGCTGTGAGATTTGCTCTGTATAAGTATGTTGCTTGCAACAAAGTCTACTGACGTCAGCTGCTGCTGTTGCTGCCACTGCCTTGCCCTCTTTTCCTACTTACTACTTGGTTGCGCTGCTGTTGTTCCACGCTATTTTCCTGTTGCTTTGGTGAGAAATCCGCGCTGTTCTTTCGCAGCCGCACTCACTTGCCCAGCAGCTGCTGTTTTCATACTTCTTGTTCTTCCTGCAACTAGCGTCGGCTATGAATATTAAAGCGCCTACTGCTTTATCTAGCATGCTGTTGGCGTGCATTTGTCGCGGATTTTTTATGCTCCATACAAATACATATGCATATGAGCAGCATCTTCATATTTATTTAATTTTTTCTCTCAGCACCTATTGTCCTAGCAGTTAACAGCAGCTGCCTGATCTACTGCAGCAGTAGCACTGCTTGTAGGCGTGGGAATGCATTACAGCTGTAAAGTAGTAGTAGTTTTCTATGAACACACATATGTATGTGATTTAATAGATTTCTTTTAGCAGCAGCTGGTGCAAAAATCGGGAAAACGGGCAGACAAAGAAAAAATATTTTTGTTTTACAATTTTGCCACAGCATTTTTTATTTTAATTAATTTTATGGATTTTTTGTTTAGTTACGACAAATAATATATAAAATTTAGCGACTTTTTTATTTATTTCATTTTTTAATTTAATGTCTTGTTAAGTTATGTTACGTTAAGTTAAGATGCGTAAAGTTAAGTCAAAGAATTAAAAAGTGTTTCAATAATTTCTGCCACGAAATTTACAAACTTTTAATTTAAGTTATGTTACGTTACGTTAAGTTAAATTAAGTTCCTATACCTTTTGCTACGTTGTGTTGAGGTTTAAAAAAGTTTGCCTGTGCTTTTGTGACGAAATTTAAAAATTTTGTATTTAAGTTATATTACGTTACGTTAAGTTAAGTTTCTATACCTGTTGTTACGTTATGTTAAAGTTTGAAAAACTTTTCATGTAGTTTTTGCCACAAAGTTCAAAACTTTTTAATTAAGTTATGTTGCGTTACTTTGAGTTAAGTCCCTTTAAGTTTTGTTACGCTATGTTAAAGTTTTAAACATTTATTTATATTTATTTATATTTAATATATTTTTGCCCCGAAATTAAGAAAAAGGTATTTAAGTTATGTTACGTTACGTTGAGTCCCGTTACGTTATGTTAAAGTTTAAAAAGTTTGACGAGTACTGTTTGCTAAAAAATTTTAAGTTTTTTATTTTAAGCTTTGTTACGTTACGTTAAGTTAAGCTAAGTTTTTTTACCTCCCGTTACGTTATGTTAAAAGTTTAAAAAGTGTTACTGTAGTTTTTGCTGAAGTTTTTCCTAATTTTAGTCAAATTTATTTTACGTTACGGTAAGATAAGTTTTTTTTTTCGTTATGTAACATATGTATGTATATACAAAGTTTTCGTCAGATTATTTTTAGTAAACCAAAAGTTTCACTGTAATTTCTATCACGACATATCTCGTATCTTATAGTAACGTTATGTTACTTCAAGTAACGCTACGTAACGTTATGTCAAGTTAAGTTATATAAAGTTAAGTAAAGTAGTATCACTATAGTTTTACCACGGTATTTTTATTTTTTTTTATAGTAGAAATAGGTTATGTTTTGTTATGTTAAGTTAAAAAGTTAAGTTAAGTTAAGTTAAGTTAAGTTAAGTTCAGTTAAGTTAAGTTAAGTCAAGTCAAGTCAAGTTAAGTTAAGTTAAGTTGAGTTAAGTTAAGTTAAGTTGATGTAAGTTAAGTTTTGTTAAGTTATTTTACTTCCCGCGTTACGTTATATTTATTTATTTCAATTTATTTCATTATTCATTTCGTATATCACTTTCCTTAATTTTTTTTTTATCGTTATCACAATTACCCAATTTATCAGCATCTTTTTCTATGCCATTACATAACTTTTAGCAAATTACAAAAAAAAGCTAAATTATGTAAACTTTCTGACACGCCAACAACCTACACGCAAGCGAAAAAATTAAACTCAAATACTCGCTTCCGTCATATCTTGACGGAATTTGTCTGAAATTAATGCTGCCTTGGCATTTTCCTTTGTTAAGCCAAATTGTTTTGACCGCAACAACTTAACTTTTTTTCAATACACCATGGACATAAGTTTCAAAGTCCCCGCCACTAACGCAAGCTTTCCGCCAAAACTCACACACGTTTTCTTGCGGGTTGTTTGCATTTTTGAAAAATCATTATTTTCATTAGCAACAATTTAGCATAGCTAAGCGCAACAAAAACAACACAAAAACTCAAAATCCAGCGAGCGCGCGGGGATATCCGTCATTTTGATATATATTATTTTCCCAACTCAAAGTGCGCACAAACATTTTTTACTGGACCGCGGACCACTGGAGACGAGCTGCGCTGTCGCCGTTAATCAGCCAAGCGGAATGTAGTAAATGTTTATTTAATTAATGCAGCGGACACTAAACACGACAACAACAAAATATTAGTGAAAAGAAACATTTGAAAACAAAAAAGCAATCACAGTTTGTAGACAAAATGATCAACGAAGTAAAATAAGTAGAAAGAGGCAAGAAAGTAGGAAGAGGCGCCAAAGCTTAGCCGTAAAACGGCAGCTAAAAAGTTAGTAGTAACTACCGTTTAACTTTTGGGACAAATCTTCGCTGTCAAAATTAATTGTTTTGGACAGAGTTTGTTGACTGGAACGAAAATTTCACTTTTAATTTCCTAAGCCAAAATGCAGATTAGGGTAAGTTTTAATGAGCGTGCTTTAAATAAGTTGACTTGAGCGGCCTTCACGGACGCGGATTTAAAAACGTTTGGGAGCAAATTAAAGTGAAAATTAGGGTTCTTGATGAAAAGATAAGATACGAAGTAAATTTGATTACAGAAATGGTGGCGAAATGAAATGAGAAAGATAGTAAATTCATTAGAGAGATTATCTGAATGCGAGGGGAAGTGACTTTTAATAAAAGCTTTCACTTTTTATTATAAAAAGCTTTCAATTTGATGGTAATATTATAAGCAGTCAAGGATATATTGCTAATATAGAAATGAAAACTAAAACAGTATAGAATATGTTAGCTTGGATATATAACAAAAATTAAAAATCCAAGAAACCAAATCTTTCATATACATATGTAGTTTTACAAAGCTTTCACAAATTTTTCAATTGAAAGTAACTTTACTCATAGTTTGAGTACCTCTGCTTGTAATAAAGAAATAGTAGCTCACAGTTTTATGATAAGTAAAAATTATTTGAAGCTTTTACACTTTTAGTTTTGCGAAGCTTTCAGAAACTCTTAAACTGATGACAATTTAATCATTGTTCGAGTACCCTTTCATTAATATAGAAACCGTAGCCGAAATATTTATGCTAAGAAGGAATTTATTAGAGCTTTCACGTTTGAAGTTTTCTGAAGCTTTCACAAAATCTTATAATTTGAGTAATTTTAATCATTACTTATATTTCCAGTACTAACTCAAGTAATGTAAAAACAGGAAAAATTATTACCAAAAGCTTCTTGTTTAGAAAAATAAATTATGCTTTCACATTCCTTTTATTTAAAAAACACGAAATTTGCACTGTAAATGAAATGTATGTATATTAAAAAAATATAACTGAAAGTTTCAAAGCAGAAGTTTTCGCATTTTTTCTAAAAGCTTACACATTTTTCATGAAAGCTTAAGAAACAGCATCTCGAAATCATTTTGAAAGGCCAATTTATGGTGCGTATAAACAAAAAATGAAAGCTTTATTTAAAATGATTAGAGCTTAGCTTATTAGAGCTTGCGCATACTCGTTTTTTTAAGTAAAGAAAAAATTTCAACAATAACTGTACATTAAGAATAGGATATAGAAATATGTATGTCTCTCACAAAAATGATATTTATTATGAAAGCTTTATTCAAAAAGCTACTGAAAATATTTCGGATTGTGAAAAAGCTCTCTAGCAGCTTTACTTACGAAAGTTGATTCAAAAGCTTTACTAATGTGTAAAAGGTTGAAATATAGCATAATTTTAATAACAGCACAGCATTCATGAATAATACAAAGCTTTTAAAATTTGCATAAAATGTGACTAATTTTGGAAATCATCAGAGCTTTCATCAATACAACAGAGCCTTACTGAATCACCCGGTTTTGGAATAATGACTTTTAATATATTTAACTCAACCAACTTTCTAAAATGTATTTTCTTTTTAAACTTTTAAAAAAGCTGAATGGATACTAGAAGTATACTAGCTAGAAAAGCTTAATCAAACTAGCTAAAAATATTTATTTATGACTAACTAAAAACAGTTTGAGCCACCAAAGACTCGCAAATTACCAAATGACCACCACTGCTATTACGACAACTACTCGATTTGCACTAACAACAACAAAACTAACTAAGCCAGTGCTTGTAGAATGTGGTTAATAGCGCTTTCAAGCATCCAGCTGCTTCTAAACATTCCAAATGAGTCATTGACAGAATGACAAAGTTGGGAAGCACAACAACAACTGGAAACAACAACTTTGCGCAGCATCTACAGAACACACGCCAAAAAGTAAATGTCATATGAGAAAAAAGAAAAAACATACAAGCAAGTAGAAGAAGAAAGTGCGCGGAAAAGCGGTTCAAGTTCGTTGAGTGGCAGCAAAATTGCGGAAAATGGTCATAGCAGCAGCAACAGTTACTAGCAACTACTGGCTGAGTTATGTGCGGCAAAGCAAACAAAAAAATGGAAAATGTGATAGAATAAAAGAAATAAAAATAAAAGCTTAGCGACTAAGTAAGCTTTACACAGAAGCCAGCAATGCAAAGAGAGCTCATGGCTTGCAATTACTAAGAGTTATACGCGAGGATATTTATATAGCAAGCAACAAGTTTACTTGCCACCTTTCCGCGAAGCATTAGAACGAACACCTACATACAGATGCGAATGTTAGTTATCTTAGCGGCTAAGTCCTCACCAGACAGACATGCCTGGCTACCAGCAAACATGTCGACCACTCTGTTTGTTATGGGCTGGTTTTGTACAAACCACACACAGGCTGCTCGCACACGCCCAACTGCCCACACGAATCGCTGCACCGAAAGTGTTGTCGGCCACACACGCACACATATACAGTTAAGTATATTTATGGTGTGTTTTTAGATTTTTAGATTTTCTTGGAGCCAGTTTTATTTTGGAAGTATTTTTTTGTTGTTTATCGCTTTATAAAGGTTGGATGTGGGCCTAAAATATATGTTTGAGGTATGTGTGAGGTATGGTATAAAGAAAATTTGAGAAATAAGACGTGAATGTCGGAACAAATATGAAAGATAAGGTCTTGAACTCAATAATAACAGAGCTTAAGATCAAAGTTAGTAGCACAGATAGGGATAATGGTCGAAGACCTAGTAAAAATCTTGATTTTTGATAAAATGGCAGTTTAATTAAAATTAAATGAAAGCGGATTTTTTGCGAAATTTATTTTTTAAGAATTTTTTTTTTTAATTTTTTTATACCTCTGCAACATGTTGCTAGAGAGTATAATAGTTTTTAATTTTTTTGGAAATTTTTTTTTCAAATTTTTTTTTAACATTTCTTTTTTCAAATATATTTTTAAGAATTTGGTTTTTCAGATATTTTCTATTATTTATTTTTGAAACTACGTTTTTTCAAATATCTTTTCTGAAAAACTTTTTCTTAATTTTTTTTTCATTTTTTTTTTATTCAAAATCTTGCAACATGTTGCAAGAGAGTATAATAGTTTTTACATATTTTTGCTTCTCAATGAAGCTGGAGACTAAGTTGAATATAAGCAGTATTTCAGTGAGAAGTTTTTTAAAGTTTTTAAACATTTTTTTTGTTTTTTTTTTTAATTTTTTTCTCAAAATTTTTTTTTCAAAACTTTCCAATTGAAACCTTTTTTCTTGCATATATATTTTCTTTTTATTTTTAATATACCAATTTTTCCTTTTGAAATTTACTTTTTCGATTTTTTTTCACAACATTTTTATTTAAAATTTTTTTTTTAACTTGTCTCTTAACCTGTTTAAATTTTTTTTCAAACTTTCTAATATTTTTTCAAAATTTTTCAAATTTTTTTTTTAATATTTCTGTTCGAAACCATTTTTTTCAAAATTTTTTTTTTCGAAAAATTTTTTTTTGGGAATTTCCTTTTAAATATTTTGTGTCGATTGTTATTTTCAAAAAATTGTTTACAAAATCTCTATTTTAATTTTTTTTTCTCCAAACATTTAAGTTAAATTTTTTTTCTTTTTCAAATTTTTATTTTCCGATATTTTCAAATATTTCTTTTTGAAACCATATTTTTAAACAATTTTAATTTAATAACTATTTGAAAATTAATTTTTTCCAATTTTTTTTCCCAGAAAATTTTTTTTCAAACATTTTTAGAAATTTCGGAACAATATTTGTTTTTAAATTTTTTTTTTTCAAAAATTTTTTTCACAAAAGCACACAATACGCTCATATAAGCAACTCAAGGTGAGGTTAAACACACACACACACAGTCATGGCTACCCATGAAAGAAAGAAATACTTAAGTTACGTGGGCAGTTCGTTGGGCGGCGAAAAGTAGGAAGCAAGATGGATGACAAGAAAAGTGACATGACTCCGTGCTGACTTAGCGCGACTCAACGTACAACAACAACTCACAACTGCGGCTTCGTTGGCCTGCCTTGGCCGACACACACTTAGGCTGACTCTGGGCTTGACTTGCTTGCACTCGGCGTGCGGCCGGAAAAGAAATGCTTTCATGCATGCGAGTACACAAGTGTGTGTCGTGTGTTCGTGTATGTTGCTTTCCATTGCCTTCATGGCGCAGGCATTGCGAGTTGCCTTAACTTGGCTGGCTTTGGACTTAAGGTGAGGTAACTGACTTTGACTTAGAAAGGTATTTGCTGTTTTGTTTTACTATGTTGTTATTTTTGTTAGTTTTTTGTTGTTTTTATGTTTGTTGTTTTACTGTATGTTTGTTGTCGTTGTTGTTATTATGTTGTTTCACCGTTGCCAGTTGTTTGCCAGTCTTGTTGTCATGTTGTCACTGTAATAATGTTGTTGCTGATGATCTTTACGCTGTTGTTGTTGCTATTGTAATTTGTAGTTGCTTTGTGTTCAAGCTGCTGAGGAGACATGATGATTTGTCGTGATGTCTTTTGCTAACAAACTACTAAAGTTTGTTTTCTTTTGCAAATACAACAACAATAAGGTGTAATGTTTGTCCGCAACAACAACAGCAATAAGTTGTACGTCGACGACAACAACAAAAACGAACTACAACAAAAACATTTTTTTTGATGGTATGTGTCAACAATAAAAACAACAACAAGAACAACAAAATTTTCTTCGATGTGTCTAAAACAACAACAACAATCGTAAGTAGTATGTGCCAATAACAATGACAGTAGTTAGTATGTAGTGTGCAACAACAACAACACCAACAAAAACAAAAACAACACAAATTGTTAGCAGCATGGACCAACAACAATAATTGTGAGCAACAACAACAGCATTAAGAACAACAATGCTTTTTAAAAAGTATCTAACAACAACAAAAACAATAACAAAAAAATTTAGTAGTATGTACCTACAACAACAATTAAACTTAGTAGTCAACAACAACAACAAAAATAGTGCACAAAAACAACAAAAATTGTAAGTAGTTTGTGTCAGAAGTGCGCTGAACAGCTACCGGCGCCGTAAGTCAGGCATGTTGTTATGCGCTTTCATGTGAATTGTAAAAACCGGTAATGTGTTGTAAGTGTTTTGGCGAAAAATAGTCAGGAAGAAATGTATAATTTTAACAAATTATATATGCATATATTATGTATAAACTTTATTTTTGTGCTAGTCAGTCATTTTTTTGCCGCTGTGGTGTTAGTTGTTGCAGTTGTTCGTATCTTGTAGTTATTTTCGCTGCCGTATTAGAGTTGTTTTGTCTTTTGCAAGTATTATCTCATCTTGTAGCGCACATCCGCTCACAAAACCCACTGCCTTTGCTACAACTTATTTCTTTTCTTACAACTTTTCCCTGCCGCATAAGTTTGCTCCACTTTTTCCAGCCGCCTTTGCCACATTAGCACCACAAATTGACTGCTCGGCCGCGTTTACCTTTCCATTTTGATTTTTTCCTACCTCAGCTGCTTTATTTTTGCGTAATGGCGTTGCTTTAGTTAAAGAACTGAGCGCTGATTTGCGTGCGCATGCGCAGCACTCGACAGTCGCAGCAACAGCTGGCTCCAGCACACTTAGCAACGCAGATGCGTGTTTGCACACTAAAAATGCCTCGGCGTTTTCCTGTTGATTTTTTTCTATTTCTCTCATTGCTCGAGTGTTTCGACTTTTTTGCGGCATGCAGCAGCATTTTTACATGCCTTTTCCTGTGTGTTTTTTGTATATGCTTCTTCTTATATTTTTACTAGTTTTTCTTTTTCCCTTCACGGCCGTAAAGCGCTGAAGCACGCAATGGTCATCAACTTTTGTATTTACTGCTAGAAAAGTATTTTTTTGCGTCATTGTTGTTGTCTTTTATTTGCAACCAACAACTTTTAGCATGCATAAATCATACATCGACGGGGCATATGTCTGTGTATGTATGTGTGCGCTATTGTGCATGTGTGTTTATTCAGCGGTCATAACGCTTAGTTTAATGATGTGTACTTAGACGTCGAGGCAAAAACGAAGTTCATTGTAGTCAATGATTGTTGGTATTTGAATATGTACAGTTAAGCTAACTACTTTTGTTGTTGCTATTTTTACTACTTTTTTCCTGCTATTTTTACTACTTTTTTGCAGCGCCAGTAAAGTGTTTAAAAGGGTGAGCTGAGATTTTCAAGCTCAAGTATGCATATATGAGAACTCTGAGCTTTCCTTTCATCATTTTTGTGGATATGCATATATATGTGTGTGTGTGTCGCTTCCAAGAAATCGTCTCGTATGAATATTTATTTAGCGGAAACGTAAATTACTTTTTAGCAGCTTCAAGTATATGTATATATATGTATATTTGTAGAACCTGTACAGAAGTACTCATTAATGTGTATATATGGAACTTATATATTACTTACATACATACATATGTAACTATGGCGTTTATTTAAGCAAGTTTGTGCCTTAAGTCTTTTGTTTGGCACAAGTCATAAGGATGGAGTGAGTGGTACAAAGCTCTGTCAGAGAGAATTTTTATATTAAGTAATAATTTTAATGAGGTTCAAATATGTAATAATACGAAATTACGAAAATTAAAAGAACAAAATTCAAAAAATTAATTACAAAATATTAATTATTAATTAGAAAAAAACAAAAATGTGTATAAAAAATTTAAATTATTTTAATTGAAATTTGGAAAACAAAATAAATTTTTTTAATTAAGTAAATCTTGTTTTTAATTTCTAAGTTAATTAAAAATTAAAAAAAAAATTATTTTTTTATGTAAAAGTTTTAAAAAACAAAAAAATTAGAAACAAGTTTTATGTTTGAAAATATGTATAAATTATTTTAAAATTTTTAATTAAATTAATTTTAATTTAATTTAATTATTTTTTATTTTAATTTAATTATACATTTTTAATATAAATTTTTATATTTCTTAAATTTGGAAAAGAAAAGCAATTTGTTTTATTTAAGTAAATGTTGTTTTTAATTTTTAATTTAATCGAAAATTAAAAAAAAAAAATTATTTAAAGTTTTAAAAAACCAAATAAATTAGAAAAAAGTTTTTTTTTTGAAAACACAAATTATTTTAAAATTTTTAATTAAACTAATTTTAATTTTAATTTAATTATAAATTTTTAATATAAATTTTTATGTTTTTTTATTTTTTTATCCATTTAATTTTTTTATTAAAATTAAATTAGAATATTTACATTTTATGAAAATTTTTCAATTAAATTTTTTAATATGCAAATAATTGGATTTTTCTTATCTAAATTTGGAATATTAATAGGAAAATATGAATTACTTCAAATATGAAAAATTTAACAAATTTTATTTCCATATTCCATTTACTTAATATCTCAAGCAAATTTGGAATTTTTGATGTTTTTATCGCAATTTGGAATATTAGAAGGAAAATATGAAAAGTAATTTCATTTAAAAATTTAAAAAAATGTATATCTAAAATTTAGAAAAAAATTTATTTAAATCAAAAAAAAGTTTAATTAGCAAAAAAATTTAGAAATTATAATTAAAAAAATGAAATTATATTTATTTTTATGAAAAAGTAGAAAAAAAAAATTAATTTAAAAAGTTAAAAAAAATATTTAAAAAAATTAGAAAAAAAATTTAATTACACCAACTTGAGTTTAATTTATAAAGAAAAAAATTTAGAAATTATATAATTAAAAAAAAAATTACATTTATTTTAAAAACAGGAAGGAAAAAAATTGAAAATTAATAATGTTATTTAAAAAAAATTTATTAAATCAATTGAAAAAAAGCTTAATTAATAAAGTTGAAAAAAATTTAGAAAAATTATAGTTAAAAACTGAAAATTTATTTATTTTTAAGAAAGATTAGAAGAAAAAAATACTTTTTTATACTACACTTATTTTTTATAGTTTTTAATTTGTATATGAAAAATATTTTTTTGGTAATCACAATGTATATACATTTTTATTTAGAAAATTAGAAAATTAATAAAAATAACTGTTACAAAATCAAGTATCTCAGTGTTCATAAACTCGCACACTACATATGAACACTTTTTCTATTTTCGCAAAAATTCAATTAATTTCCGTAAGCCAATTTCATCCCACCAAAGCTCAACAATCCAAAATAGCTCACATTTTAACTAAATACTGAAGCAATTTAAATTGTTTCATATAAACAAAAAACCTGAAACTATTTCAAGCTTAATTATTTCAATATTCAAACTGCCACATGACACACTTGCAACAATTTCATTAATTAAACTATTTGAATTCTGGATACCACAGATACTGCGTGTCATATTTAAGTTGCTGCAATTATAATAACTATTTTTTAATTGTCAATTAAAGTGTCAACATATTATACATTATATAAGATATGGAAATGAAAAATGGAAAAATTTTTGCCGCGTATAAAAAAGTAATAAAATCATTAATTAAATGCTTTACAAGCTGTGGAGAGAAGTGCACGCGAGCACGCGGCTGTCGAAGTGTTAATATGCAAAAATATGCGAAAATTATGTAAATTACGGATTTCGAAAAAATATTGCATACTTTCAGGCAAAAATTTTGATTGAAAAAAGCTGAGTTTAATAAAGTTTGTTGGCATATATTATATTTTTTAAGTGGAATATATATGTAAATATAGGCAAATGTATAAAAATGTGCATATAAATTTAACAATGTATTTATATATGCATGCATATTCATTTGCAGATAAGCTACTGTAATAACTGTGCAATTAATTATATTACATTGTTGTAAAAACCGTTGACAGTTGGCAATGATAGCAACTAATGTGAGCCATTGTAATATTTCAGTGGCTTACAGATTATGTTTTATTTATTTTTTTCCATATGCAAGCATACATGCATAAATATAATATACCCGCATTCATACATAAAAATAACATTCTCGCTTTTGACAAAGGGAAAACAGAAAAACAAACAATCATAAATCATATTGCTGCAACTAATGAAGCCAAAATTTTTCGAAGGTCAGTCAAGTCGTATAGCGAAAAACTGTGGAAAAAAAGAATATTAGCGGAATAATAATGGAAAAATAGCAACAAAAAATAGTACATGACCCAAAATTGTTCTCAGAACATAAAGCATTTTTACCTTAAAAAAAATAAAAAAACTTTTTTAAAAATTAAAAAAAAAATGAAATAAAAATATGCTCTAAAATATGCCACCGTAAAATAAATATAGTAAAAAATTAATAACTTTGCTAAACACAAGTCCTTCTAGCAATAAAAAATCGTTTATCTAAATTAAATACGAAGCTAACCAGTTCATCAGTAGCCTGGCAGACAAAAGTCTTAAGTTAGCAAAGCAATTATAAAGATTATTAATGAACTTAAGCTAATTTTCAAGCTTGCCAGAGACTTTTTTATTTCATATTTGGTTTTCTTATATTTAAGTGGTAATTTTTTTTCATTTGCTGTGACTTTTTTGGGATTTTGGATGTTTTGTGATTTTTAAATCTAATTTTACCGTTTTTTATGTTTTCAATTTTTTTTTTGTGGTTTCATTTACTGTGATTTTGTGGCATTTCGGCTATTTTGGTTTTTTTTTATTAAACTATGGGATTTTTTTACGCTGGTTGAGTTGAAATAATTTTTAATTGTTAAACCTTTATAGATATTGGTAACACATTTTTTTTATATTTTTTGTGATTTTTTTGCTGTGAATTTTGTGGCATTTTGGTATTTCAGCTTTAATTTAGGAGCATTTTTGTTTTTATTTTTTTTTACGATTTTTTATTTCTTTCTTTAAACTTTTTATAAAGATGCTGTAATTTAATTTTACCATTTTTTATAGTTTTAAATTTTTTTTTTGTTATTTTTTACTGTGATTTTGTGGCATTTGGAATGTTTTGGTTATTTGATTAAATTTTTGGACATTTTTCTGTTTCTTTGATTTTTTTAAATTTTTTTTCAGTATATTTTTTCATAAAAATTTTGTGTTGAAATAGTTTTTAGTAGTTAAAACTTCGTGGAAACTTTTAATAATTTTTTTTTTATTTTTCATTTTGAATTTTGTGGCATTTTCGGATTTTTTTTAATTTAGAGTCTTTTTTATTTTTTGCGTTTTATTTTTTTTGCAAATTTTTCCAAAAAATGTTGAAATTTTTTGTCGACATATTCTTAAATATTTAAGCTTTCATAGAGACTGGCAGTCACTAAAATTGCCTTTGCAATTAAATTTTTTTTTAATAGTTTCATTTCTTCAACGCTTTGTTGTTGCTTTATTTGAATTTCTTGTTATTTTTTTGCTTTTTGGCATAACCCTTCATACAAAGTGCTTTACGCATATGACATTTGTAACCTTCCCACGGGCTGGCAGTCAACCCAAAGCCACTCATAGACAAGCTGCTGAAAAGTCGAATTAGCAAAGCAGCGAAAAACTGGAAATATTTGGAAAAAAAACCTAAAATTACTTACACGCGTTGTGAGACTTTGTCACAACGTATTCAAAGCAGCAATAACAACAACAAAAAAAATATTAAAATAATGGCACAAAAAATCATAATTACTTATTTAATATTTCACGCGCTTCTCTTAATTTTTTATGTTTGTAATTATTCTGGCATGCAATGTCTTGAATTTCTCATAAATTTTACGCCATCGAGTTTTTACAGCAGCGTACTTGACCTGGTAGGAGGTAGGCGCATAAAATTTGTTGGCAACACAGTAGGGCAAGAAATGGTTATATAGAAAGAAGCGGGACTAAAATTGGAAATTTCGCAATCATTTTGTGAAATAATTCGAATAGAAGCAAATTTTTTTATACTTTTTTCTGAAATATTTTTCGTATTTTTTTTTTAATATTGCTTAGCGATTTTTAGAAAAAGAATGTACTACCAAATATTGCTAAGTTGTAGTGCTAGGCAAATAAAACTATTTTATGAACCTTTTTTCCACTGGAATTATTTGAGTTATTTTATTTTTGGTGTGTTTTTGTTTTTGGCTATTTTTTTTTTTTGTAAGTAGGTGCCACCAACAGCCACTACTGAAAGAATACCAACGAACTTTAGTGGCATTGTCGCTCTGGGTATTGAGGAACTCGCCTGTAAGCCAAAGCAAAGCGCAATTAAATAAATAAATTGTACTCACACCAAGAGGAAACTGAAAAAGTTATATTTTTTTGCTGACAAATTTTTCGGCAGCTTTTTTCCCAAGTTTCACAGACACGCACAGGAAGTTCTCGCGGCCGCCGAAAAGGCGTTCGCACTTAAATAAATTAACTTGCTAGAATTTGCGCGCAGCGAATGATAGTTAATGTTTTGTTTTTTTTTTTGCAACTTTTTTATTCTATTAGTTGCTAGTGAAGTTCCTAGCGTAGTTGTTGGCTTTTAATGGAAATCAAAACTAGTTTGTAACAGCTGAAAATCAAGTAATGTTTTCGAGGAAATCTACTTGCGAATTACAGAGAACAAAAAAATGAAGAAATGCGTGTAAAAATGTATATATATGTTGTTGGTAGATTTTTCTAAAGTAAGAAAAATATAAAATTAAAAACTTAAAAAAATTCTTTTATACATTTATGTATAAAAGAATGTGTTCATGAAATTGTAAAAAAAAATATATTTTTTATTTTATATCAAAAAAAAAAAAATAAAACTTATGTACATATATGTTTCAATTTATTGAAAATATATTTTTCAATTTTTAAAAGCTTTTAAAGATCGTTTTTGTAAATACACTTTTATATAATTTTTAAAATATTTTATATAATTTATAACTTAAAAAAAATTATACATATATAGCATATTTTACTTTCCTACAAATATTTTTTTGTAAATAATTTTTTTTTTATATTTTTTTATATATTTTTTTTATTAATTTTTTATTTTATTTACTCTATTTCGAACTTATTGACTTTTTAATTTATTTTTAAATTAAAGCATTGTATTACTCTTTTTCTTTGTACAATTTTTTTGCCATAACTCGAAAACTTTTTTAGAATTTATTAGTAATATTTTTTATTTAATTTTTATAATATTTAAAACATTTATTTATAAAAAAAAATATTTTTATGAAATTTAAAAAAAAATTGATATAAAATATAGATATAAAGATTTTAGTTTCATATGAATACTTTTGTTTTAAGTTTTTTGAATCTTTATAAAAATTATTGTTTATTTAATTTTTCATAAATTAATACTTAAATGTTTTTTTTATTTTTTTAAATTAAATTTTTATATCTAAGTAATTTTATGATTTTTTTTATTATTTTTTTGCTATATCTCGGACTTATTAACTATGTTTTGAGACATACTCCTTTGTATTTCCGTTTTTTTTTATTTATTTTTTTTTTTTTGAAATTTCACAAAAATATGTTTATTTTAATTTTTAACAAATAAGTATTAAAATGATATTTTAAAGCTTTTTATTATTTTTAATATTTTTAGCTGTATTTTGAACTTACAGACTATTTAGTTTTAAGAAACACTCCTTCATATTGATATTATTATATTTTTTTTCTTTAGCTCGAAAACTTTTTCACATAGGTATTATTTTTGATATTTTTTATTGTATTTAAAATTTCTCAATTTATTATTTTCATTAAACTTGTATGTATATTTAAATCCTCTATTCCCAAGCAAATTATGATATTTCTCAGTATTATCATTCAAGGTGCGCGACTTCGCTAAAATGCGCCTACATGTAGGCCACAAAATTAAAAACTTAGCTGAACAAGAAGCACCAGCATGGAATGTTTGAAAAAAAAAAACAAATACTCCACGTATAAAATAAGAGAAAAACAAAGGAAAAGCACAACTGCCAGTGCTATATTATTACTACAAGCATTTCAAAGAAAAATCACTGCTTCATTTTAGAGAATTAGGTTATTAACTTAGATATTTATGATTTTTGACACATGTAATTCTCTTCAAAATGTGATTAAATGCATGATTTCATTTTAAGTGCTGTTTCACTTACTTTTCATACTTTCATTCATTTCACTTTTATCTGGTTCTTAAGAAGAGCGTAACCTCTGCCAGCTGTTAACAGCATCTTCCCACCTCAAGCGATAAATGCGATTTACTTTTACTTTTTTAACACCTTAAGGCTTTTGGTCACGCTCTAAACTCTGCACTATTAACACGGTCATGCAAGTTAAATTAATATTTTTCACTTTTTCATCAACGCGGTGAGTTCATACGTCAAAAGGTGGTGAACTTAACTGAACTTATGTGAATTTAATTTGCTTTTCGCAACAGTTTTAATGCGTTTGTGATGATTTTCACATGTTTTTGAAAAAAAAATAACTTGAAACAACTTGAAAAAAAAGTTGTCTCAGTTGCCAAAACCGAGAGTTTTTCGGACAAACATGGGAAGGAGAGTGTGAAGAAAAACCATAAAAAATATTAAACCATGTCACTTAATATCTAAAGCACACGAAATGTCATTTGTTTATCACTTTTATTACTTTTGGATAGTTGAATCTTTATGGCTGCTAATGAAAGATTTTCTAAACGCCAGTGCCGCCTTTAATTTTTATTAGCGTGAAAAGTTTGCCTCAAGTGGCCCATAAAGTTTAATGTGATGAGCTTTTACTATGTCTATGATATGCTCTGAAAATGCAGGCAAACAGTGAGAACTGTAATGATGAGTGAGAATGTGGGTTTGTTGTGCGTGTGTGGGAATTTCAGAACGAATTTACGAGACAAACGTGACGCATGCGCGTGAATGAAAAGCAGTGAATGCCCAGAATTTTCGTTAAAAAGTGTTGGAATGTAGGATTTAGAATATAAAAATGTGGGAAACACAAATATGACTTTTAAGTATGTTTTTTTTTATATGACATAAGCTTAAATAGGGCGCTGTGCTCAGGAAACACGCCTAACAATGGTGTTATCTAAGTTTATGAGTTAACAATGTTAACAATTATGATGTAAGATTATGATATATTAGCTCAATTCGGTTAGACAATTTAAAAAAAAAAAATGCCATACTTGAAAAAAGTCGAAAATGCACTTCTCACTACAACCAAAATTGAATTACCTTCCTTCACATATACCACTATCTAAATGAATCAAGCGCTCACATATCCTTTACAAAAATCACACAACCAAAAGTTTCTCAAGCTTAATACTGTGTATGACACACTAACCTACAAAAAAGTTCCTTCAAAGCGACACAAGCAACTTTGATGGAACCCCGGCCAATTTGTCAGCCGAATTATTGGTTAAAAATCGTTTGTTGCAACGACTCCCACAGGTTCAGTGCGCATGCGAGACCGTTTGTAAATGTAATGAAATCGATACTCAACGTTGTTGTTGTTATGTTGTTGGTTTTTGTGCTTAGCACTTGTTTGTTAGTGTTTTGTTGGCCACCCTTCTACGCTTCCACGTCTTTCTTTTGTTTTTGTAATTTAGCTTATTGTGCGCAATGTGGTTAGGGAATTTGCTACACTTCTTATTCCCACTACAAACTTGTAAAGCGTACAGCAAAAACAACTACAACATACGTGGTATGCAAAAAAGCTGTAAGCAAAAAAAGTTGTAAGCAAAAAGTTGAAACGGAAACGAGCTTAACAATCAGTTGGACACAAGAAAGTATGCAAATACTACACTGACAGGTTTGACAGTTACAAAAAAAATATTCCCACAGGACTACAGGATGGATGTTTAGACAGGTTGGTGTAAAGAAAAAGGGGTTAAAAGGTTGAGGCGGCAAATAAAAAGGGATTAAAAGTTGGTTTGTAGCGAATTTGTGGTTGAAAACGATGGATAAATATGAGTAGAGTCGATAATTGAACGAAAATAAAAAAATATTTTAACAAAATATATTTCAAAATAATTTTTTTAATTTTGGGAAACAAATTAAATTTTAGAGAAAATTAAAACAAATAAAATTTTAGAAAAGTTAAAAAAAAAAATATTAAAAAAATTTAATTTTAGAATTCATGAGAGGTTCAACAAATCATATTCTGAAAATTAATTTTTTTTTAATGAGGAAAATATTAAAGAAATTCAAATTTACAATTCATAAGAGCTTCAACTGAAATTTTAAACTAAAAATTAAAAAAAAAAAAAAAATTGAAAAAATATTTAAAAATTTATATTTTAGAATTCATATGACTTTTTTTTTTTAAAGTTATTATTAAAAATAAAATATTTTTGATTAAATTAATTATAAATATTCAAAATTAGCAAAAATTAAAATACTTTAAAATTTAGAAAAAAATTAAAGAAACTAAATTTCAAAATTCAAAATTTTTAATACACAAAATATTTAGAAAATCATGAAGCCTAAATTAAAAACAAAAATAAAATTTTCGGAACTCAAAATTAAAATGTATTTATTATGGAAAAAGTAAAAAAAAATCTATATTTTAGAATTCATAAGACTTTTAAATTAAAAAACTCATTACTATTACCAAAATAAAAATATTTTAGTTTAAATTAATTATAAATATTCAAAATTAGGAAAGAAAAAATTAAATTAAATTTTCTTGAAAAAAAATTTAAAAAGTTTATATTTTAAAAAGAAAAATATTTTGGAACAAATTATTTAAAAGTAAACTTTAGAAACAATAAAGATATTTAAAATTAAAAAAAAAATCAAAAATTTTTAATGCATCAAAGATTTGAAAAATGAAGAATTCAAAATTAAAAATATAAAATTTTGAAAATAATAAAAAAATTATGAAAATACTAATTTTTTTGATAAACTTTGTTTTCAAATACATCTTTTCTATAATTTTAGTTTTTTTAATAAAAAATTTAGAAATTTTTTAAAAATATTTTTTTTAACTATAAAATTGAAGACCTTTTTTTAAATAAATAACATTACTGACATTAACTAATTAATCTGCCATTAAAGTCCAAAACTTAACACATCCGAAATGCCTCACCTTCAACTGTCAAAGCACAGAAATACATATAAAAATTCCTTCTTAATGTGCTCTACTAGTAGCAGCTTCTCATTACCGACAGTCCTTATATGCGCCTATGACTACAAGCAAACACAAGCAACCTTGTCACATCACATAGCCACAACCGTCTCTACTCCACACCTCACTCACCTAGCACGCTCCTACGAACCTTTAACAACATAGCTATTTATGGACTCCAAGTCTGCACACTTTATAATGTGTAACAGTTTAGCAAAGTTTGAGCCCATATTTCAACCTCTACACTAATTTGCATACCAGACTGTCCCAAAAACAACAACATCAACATAAGTATTTGCTACTGCAAAACGTCCACTTAACACTTCTGGCTACCAGTTCGCCTAGTAAAGTACACACCCTACATGCTGGTCGACGTGAAGACTCATCCTGTCCATCTGTCCGTCTGTCCGTTCGTCCATCAGTCTGTTTTTGTGCAACTTGCATGCCGAGCGACAAGTTGACAGCTGTGCTGTTTTACTGCTTTTACTTTTCATATTGCATTTTTCACGCTTCTTTGTTGTCACGCTCATTTCATTGTTATTTAAAAGTAGATTTAACTACATAAACACTTGCGAGCCCTTGTATGTGTGTCTGTGTGTTTGTGTATGAAGCAGGAATGTGGGAAAAAGAAATGAAAGATCACCAACAACTTAAGCCGGAAAGCAACGAGTTGCCATTTAATTGAGCGCAAAGCAAAAATGCGTTGAGAATTTCCTGATTTAAAATGTGGCGGGTTTTCACAGTGCTTCATAATTTTTCATAACGCAATTTTTTAATATTTTTTTTAAATTTTTTTTCGTTTTTTCACTATTTTTATTTTTAATTTTTTTTTTTAAATTTTTTTTTTCATTAAAATATTGCTTGCTTTCTGCTCAAGTTCAGTCTGTTTTTGCCTGCTTTCATGCACTCGCTGTCATTATTGCATTTTTTTCACACACACGTGTGCAACTATGTGCATATGCATGTGTGTATGTTTGTCACTTAGTTGCCGCTGTCAGGCTGCTGGACAGTGTGTGACACTTGTAGGCCTGCAGCGTCGCACTTGACTGACAAGTGAAGGTGCGCTTTTTTGTCTGCGCAACTTTTGCATATTTCCGCTTTTTGCTTCACAGCTCTGTTGTGACATGCTTTTTTTCCGTACAAAATTTCATTTTATTATGTCTCTGTGTGCTTTACATTTAATTCACACACTTTTGTTGCCATAAACTACTTTTTTTGTATAAATTATTGCAAGTGCTTTCATGGTGAGTAGCGAAAAGTGTGCTTCTTTTTCTTCTCGCTGCAACTTTGATTGAGTTGTAAGGCAGTTTTTAAAGCAGCAGGAATATCTTTTTATGCTCACGGGTATATACTTTCATTTATGTTACAAAAATTTTATATTTTTCTTTGCTATTTTTTCTTTATAATATTTTTTATCGTTTAGCAAATGATGCGCATAATTTATTTATGCACAAAATCGCTACTGACATTTTGAAATATTAAACCCTTAATAAAATGCGGCAGCAGAGCTGGGAATTCATCAGTAAGGCAATATATTTTGATATATACTTATTTAGTGAAAAGTTTTTTTTTTAATTTTTTTGACATAATTTAATAGCAAGAAGAGCAATTAATATTTTCATTACTCAAAAATATAAAAAAATATTAAATAAATTGTATAATACTATATTAAATAATATAAATAAAATAAAATATATTAAAAAGTATTAAATAATTAATATTGAAAAAAATGGCTCGAATAGCCTTAAATAACTTTCACAGTTGCCTTTCTTATAGCACAAAAGGGTATAAAAAGATGATTCGGTCAGTTTGTATGGCAGCTACATTATATAGTATTCTGATCTAAGCAATATGTTCGCAGATTGTATCGTTATCTTAGACGATAATCCCTGCGAAATTTCATTAACATATTTTGACAAATAAAAGAGTTTTCCATACAAGGACCCGATTTTGTTCGATCAGTTTGTATGGCAGCTATATGCTATAGTTAAGCGATTTGAACAATTTCTTCGGAGATTGTACCGTTATCTTAGATGATAATCCAAGCCAAATTTTGTGAAGATAACTTATCAATTAAATGAGTTTTCCATACAAGAACTTGTTGTTGATCGATCAGTTTATATGGCAGCTATATGCTATAGTGAAGCAATCTCAATAATTTCTTCGAAGAATATAGCTCTGCTTTTAGTTGTAATTTATACTAAATTTGGTTAAGATATTTTGTCAAATAAAAAAGTTTTTCATACAAGAACTTGATTTTGATCAAACAGTTTGTATGGCAGCTATATGTTGTAGTGGTTTGATATTGCTGTTTTCGATAAATGTGAAGCTGCTTGGAGAGGAAATAACATGTGCGGAATTTCAGAACGATATATAGTATATATTTGGTCGTTAACTGGACGTCATCTAGTCGATATTTCGTCGATATATGTACATATTTAAGTACAACACATATACGTAGTACAACTTAACGTAGCATTTCGTAACATAACATAACGTGACATAGCATAACATAACGTTATATTGCATAACATAATCCAGCAAAAAATTTCAACAAAATGTCTAAGCATGAAATTGCCTAACCAAATCTGCTATTATTTCTTCTAGCCCGACACATAACCTCACTTCCAGCATATATACATATACATATATCTCTATGTTGTAGTAGTGTAAGAGTAGTTTGCGCAACACTTATGTATTTCATCAACAACTCTAATATATTACTGTCAGCTTATGCTTCGGCACTTAAGCCTTTCATCTATATACAATTGTAAACGTAAACACATAACTTTACTAAATGTTATCGTATTCTCTTCAATAATTCCATTTTCATTTGCACCCATGCCTTGCATGCACTCCCAAATGTATATACCCCACACACCTGGTGGGCGTTCTGCCGGTTGATGTTGATTTACGAAATACACCCGCTGGCAGCTACTAAAACACCGCCTACAACCACTTTACAACAAACACGCTTTTTGTCGAGCATTTATGTATTTTGGCGCATTTCATTGTTTTGACGCATAAACCGCCAAGTTTGACTTGATTTATACAGATGCTGACATTTAGCGCTCGCTAGCGCAATGTCTAATACCAATGCCTGGCAGCGAGTGAGCATAGAACGCGGAAAAACAAGAAACAAAAAGTAAAAAAAAAATAAATAGAAACAAATAAAAAAAATATAGAAAATACAGAAAGAGACCAAAAACACGTATAACAACAAAAGCAGAAGAGAAAAAGCAAATAAAAATCGAAAATTCCGAAAAAAAATTAAAAGCAAACAGCTAAACCCTCATAATGCTTTATATGGCGCAAATAGTCGTAAATTGTGGTTTGGCATTTCTATGTGCACAATATTGTTGTTATAGTTTGCATGTGCGTGTGTTTGTGTTGCGAGTCAAAGTGCCAACATTTATGCGATTTTTTGTTACCTATTTGTTTATTAGGGACACCATAGTCGATGTGTGTCGTGATTTATCTGCCTTTCGGTATTTAACCGAATAAAATCTAAGCCGTGATGTTTTATTGATTATGCGGTATGCGCGCACAGGTCGCAATAGACAAAATTCATGTTTATTCTTCAAAGTGCCAACATTTAAAATTCGGCATAAAAAATTAAAAAAAGTAAAATTTGTTATTAACTTACTAAAATATTATATAAAATAAAGTAAATATATGTATTATTAGTTCATTTACTCTTTTAAAATTAGTAAAAAAAATCTTACTAAAATATTATATAAAATTAAATATATGAAGCGACAAAACAAAAGCACATAACTAAGAATTTACATTAATTGCACATTAATTGTTTGTCAAACGGTTTTTAATGATCAGAAATGTTGGATATGTGTAGTTATTACCTAATTAGAAAAATATTAATGCATATTCAGTTGCAGTTCGTCATTCAGTACGGTTGGTTGTATGTTAAAGAGAAAGATATTTCAATGGCTCGAAATAAGTATTCTGTTCATTTTAGAAAAAAATTTGTTAAGGATTTTAAGAAAAGAGAATCGGTTATGACTATTGCAAAAAAGTTTGGAATAAATCATCCTAATGTTTCCCGAACATTTAGCTGATTTGGCAAATCAAGCTCTTTGGTTACAGCGCATAGAGGTAGACGGCCGTGGAGAGCAACCGAACGAGAGGATAAGGGAGTCATTCGGGCAATAAAAAATTACCCTTTTATATCGGCAATATCTATTGTAAGACAATTACGGTTAAATATATTACCAGAGATCCATACAACGTCGAGCTGTCGATGGGGAATTTTCATGCTACCTGTAGCAAGTTATTGCAAAAAAGCCGTATTATTTATTTAAAGAACAGACTGGCGTGATTGGAATTTGTGAGGATGCACATACATAAATTGAGCGATTACCAAATGGCAAACTGTACTTTTTTCTGGCGAATCGAAGTTTAATATCAGAGATTGAGATGGGCTGAAGCTGGTAGGCAGACCGAAGGGACAACGCCTAAATCAACGTTATAAAACAAGCGCGGTGAAACATGGTAGAGACAATGTACTAGTGTGGGGTTGTTTTCCAGGGAATGCAAAAGGATAAATTCATCATATAAACAGTATAATGGACAAATATAAGCATAAAAATATTTGTCAGAATATTAATGCTGCCACATGTTGCAGAAGAAATGGCTTTAAAATGGAGTTATCAACATGACAACGACCAGAAACACACTGCTATTTGTGTAAAACAGTGGTTTGTTGATAACGGGAATGAGGTTTTGAATCGACTCGCACAATCACCTGATCTCAATCCCATAGAGAACCAATGGTAAATTGTAGATCGAAAATTCAGACTTGAGAATTGTAAAAATAAGGCCGTTTTATACATTCAAGTGAAGGTGGCATGGAAAAGCATTTCCTGGGACACATCAAATAAATTAATTGAGTCCATGCCTAGCCGATGTGCAACTGTATTGAAAAATAAGGGATACGCAACCAAATATTGAAAGACATAAATTTTTCAATCATAAAACCATTTCGTGCTTTTGTTTTGTCGCACCAAATTTTTGGAGTTTTTCATATATGGTATTTTATATACTTTTTTAATAAGTTAATTTGTTTAATTTTTACTAATTTTAAAAGAAGAATACATGAACTAATAATTCAAATCAATAAAACATCACATAATGCCTAATTTATGATTTTATCCAGTTAAATACCGACAAGGTAGATTCCGTGCTTTAGTTTTGTCGCACACTGTATGTGTGCATGAGAGAGTAGTGTGAAGTTAAAAGGCATAAACGGTTTTAGGATAACTTAGAAAAAGCATAAATAGCAAATGGTTTTTGAGAGGGAATAATGAAAGTGGATTAGTAAGGAAAAACAACAGCGCTGTAAGTGGACATTAGAGTAAAATATTATTAGCAAAATTTGGGGAGGAAAAGTTGATTTTATTGTTATAAAAAATAAATTTAAGGAGAAAAATAAATGTTAAAAATTATTATTATTATTTTTCATTAAATAATTTAAAAAAAATCGGAATATTGGTATAATTTTTATAAAAATATTTTTAAAAAAATAAAAAAAAAATATTTTTTGAGAAAACGATTTGATCATTATTTTAGTAATATTTAAAAAACAGAAAAAATATAGTACAAAAGAAAAAAAAATTCAGAGAATTTTTTTTTTTTTAATTTTAATAAAACAAAAAAAATTGTTTAAGCGAAAAACTAATTTATTAAAACAATATTAAAAAAATACAAAATATTGTTATATTTTTTATTAAAGTATTTAATTAAGAACATTTTTTGAGAATACGATCTGATCTTTCTTTTAGTAATATTTAACACAAGGGCAATAAAATAAAATGAAAAAAAAATTTATAAAATAGAATTTTTTTATTAAAACCTTTAACAAACAAAATCCCACCATTACTTTAGTAAAATTTAAAAAAGTAAAATAAAATTCAAGAAAAAAATAAATTTCAAAAATAACGTTTTTAATAAAACTTTTATTCAAAAAAAATTTAAATAAAAAACTTTAACTATCAGTATAATTTTTTTTACAATATTTGTATAGAATTTTTTTTAGCCCAACAACAAAAAATAATAAATAAAAATAATAATAATAATAATAATAATACAAAATAAAATGTAAAAAAACTATTAAAGAATATGAAATAAATGGCTTTTAAAGACAAAAAAAAATATTTATAAAACAAATAATAATTTAAAATCAAAAATGGATTACCTTTTGACACAATAAATCGCAATAAAAAATTGATAACAAAAAAATTAAAAGCTAAAAAATTATAAAAAAATATAAAATAAATTTAATTTAAAGCCAGTAAAAAAATATTTAAAAAACATATAGTAATCAAAAAAACAAAAACAAATTACTTTTAAGCACCATAAAAAAATAAAAAATGTAAAAAATAATAATAAAATAATAGAAAAATTAAAAATATAAAATGAATGACTTTTAAATGCAATAACAAATATTAGAAAAAACAAATAAATATTTATTGGTTTGTGTTCATTGTTTTTAAGCCGTAAAAGTTCCAATTACTTTCGAAATTAAAAAATATATTTTTATAGAACAACAATTAAAAATAATAAGTAAAAAAAATTAAAATAAACAAAACCCAAAACTAAAAAAATAATTATTAAAAAATATAATGAAATATTTAAAAAAATAAGAATAATTTAAAAATATCAAAATTGTATTACTTTAAACAAAAAAAAATTTACAAAAAAACAATAATGAAAATATTAAAAACTAAATAATAAATAACTTTTAAAGACAATAAAAAAATATTAAAAAAAAGTATAATTTAAAAATGTAAACATTTTAAATAAAAATAAAAAATTTAAAAAAAATTAAATAAACAATTTTTTTTATTTCTTATTCATTATTTTGTTAACGACAAATGCTCAAAATTGCAAAAAAAAAAATTTTTTTGTTGTTGAGAACTCCAGCAAAATTGTTGTACCAATTAAATAATTTCTGCTCAACAACAAATCGAGTAAAAATATTTTCCATAGTGATTACAATGACAGATAACCTATAAGACACCAATTACCGGTTTAACTACCAAAAGTACCAAAATCTAGCATTTAAGCTATACAACAACTAACTGTAAAGTGCCCTTTCCAAAGCAATATCCATAAACCATCAAAACGTGCTCGACATAGCTTAGTTCTAGAGTACGAAAAAGGTAAAAATGTCAAGCGAGGCACATAAGCGCACTTCAAATTCATCCAACTATTCAAAGGAATTAAAGAGCAGGCAAGGCAAATCGGATTAAAAACAATCAACACTGCTAATTGCGAGTACTAATAAGAACCAGAAATATTTTTCACTAACAAACAAAGCGGTTGTGACACGCATGTCCAGCGCTACGATTATCTGCGAGCAGCAAAACAGTTATAAAAGGTCAGCAAATATTAATTTCGGTCGATTGAACGTAATCCTCAACATTATTACTTTAATAGCAGTTAGCTACGGCGTTAAAATGCTGACCACATAGTGTAGTTGTCTACAAAAACAATGTCACCGAGATTGTCAAAAGTGATATGATAAAGTTGAAAGGGAGGATGAAACAAGCAAACAACGAGGCACTGTACTAAAAGATATCCAATGATAGCTGCTGGCTGGCTGAGACTTCGTGGCACAATCTGGGCTACCTGTTGGTCGCAGCGGGGTGCACTCGCACTGCTCGCAGACACACGTATTATGCAGGAAGCTGTTCTTCAATATAACACTCTTCTGTACTACAGTCTTCTATACTACAGTCTGCAATACAACCCTGCGTATTTTGTATGCGCTTAGGCTTATGTGTATCTATTGTAGTGTATCTTCTCGCTATCAAATGTGGCCCATATTGTCTTTTTTCATGATCATCATTAATTTTCTATCGATTGTATAGATACCTATCTTTTGTCTACCATACATTTCCTGCTTGTTTGGAAATGCATTGAATTTTGGTGAAAGAGCCAATTCAGGCACATACGATGATAACTTTCCTGTAGAATAATATCAAAAAACTATAGTTCTCTATTTAAAATTGCTCCTTCGTGCTGAAAATTGTGTTTCCTGGAACTAAAACACGACAGAAAACAGGTGAGTTGCGTGAAACCGGAACGTGAGCGGCGTGAGCAAGCAAAATTTTCTCATTTTGACAATTAAAATCGACAGAATTGGCTGAGCGTGGTAGCGACTTCTTAGTATTTTGTTTGCTTTCGATCTCTTTTCAGCTTATTATGACTATCTTTAGGGCGCAGGAAATTAAAAGAATGCCGATTAGCGCTCCTTTTATGTAATAAGCTGGCTATTAAAGGCTATACTATATGTACGGATGCTAGTTGAATAAAAATGTTTCGTAGTTTTATGGCTATTTGAAGGGCAGTGAAATGAAAGCGAGATGATTTTCAAGAATTCCAACAACATTTGGTGATAACTTCTTAATTGTAGGCTTACTATGGAGTGTAAAAAGAAAAGGGAAAATAAAAGACATTTAATCGTGACTTTTAAGATTTTATTTGCTTTTGTATTGCATAGTATTTAATTGCTTACAAAAGTTGCTGCAACAAATGTCAACTCAAATTTATAAAAAATGAAAAGGGATTTTTTTATTGTTTTATACTAAAATTTATAGAAAATACTATACTTTTACTTTCAATTGGGAAAAATATGCGCTTATATGTATATTTTTAGTATTATAAGCATTTTTAAAAAACACACTGATCATTTTATGATGATGAGAAGAAATAAAATGATTTTTAAAAGAATATATTAGTATTATAAGTAGAAGAGGTAATGCACAAGTCACAAATAAGTCTGATGTTGGTGTTGATGGTCAAATGTCGGCGGAAAATAAAAGCAGAATTATTGATCTAAAATCACTAACTCAGATACAAATAAAGATATATTGCGTTTTAAAATTTTGTTGAAATATATTTTCTTCTATGTATAAAAAATTAAAATTTTAATTAATAAATTAAGAATTATTTTTAATTAATTATAATTAAACAATAATTTAAATATTTTTTTGAATTAATTTAAAATAATTCTTGATTTATTAATTATAATTAGTAGTTAAATAGTTTTAATAACTTATTTTAAAAAATTATTTAATTTATTAATTAAAATTAAAGTTCATAAAAAGAAAGAAAAAAATTTTGAAAACAATTTTTCGTAAACTTATATAATTTTTTTAAATTAATGAAATTAATTATTGAATTATTAATTATAATTAATTTAAAAATTTAATTCTAATTAATAATTCAATAATTAATTAAATTAATTTAAAAGAATTATTAAGATTTTTATTAATTTATTGATAGAAAAATTATTTTAAATTTTAAGTAATGTATAATAATTTAAATATTTTTTTAAATTTACTTCCATTAATAAATAAGAATTATTTTAAATTGATTTAATTTAAAGAAAAAATTATTTTTAAAAATATTATTTTTATTAGTTTTTTTTCTAAAACCCTAGTTTTTTCAAGTTAACTTTAATCAACATTTTTAATTATAAGCTTATTATTTTAAAATTATTTTTTATTTAACATTTTTTTAATTGATTTTTATTATAACTTTGAGTATAATTTTTTTCAAAACTTTTTTTTCAAAATATTCTATCATCATTTTTATTTAAAATATTTTTATTAAATTTATTTCTACCTAATTTTTAATTTTTTAAATTTGTTTTATCTTTTTCAAATTTTTAGTTTTTTTATGTTAACCAAAGTATTTTTTTTTTAATTTTTGTTTTAAATTATTAAAATAAGTTCATTTTAATTAAGTAATATTTTAAATTCATTAAAATATTTAATTTATTTAAAGTTTCAAAAAGTTATTTAATTTATTAATTATAATTAACTTAAAGCAAAAATTGTTTTCAATAATTAAAATATTTAATTATTTTTTTTAAACCTTAATTTTTTCAAATTTAGTTTTCTCTTAATTTTTTAACTATTGTTTAAGAAATATTTTTTATTTTATAAAAATTTTAACATAATTTTGAGCGTACTTTGTTTCCAAAACTTTTTTTCAAAATCACTTATTTTCCAAAATATCTTTTTTTCATTTTCTATTAAAACATTTTTTTAAATTTATTTTTGTCCACCTTTTAAATCAAAAATTGTTTTTTCAAATTTAAAATTTTTTATTATTCAAAAATATTTTTTTGGAACTTTTGTTTTAAAATATTCAAATTTACAAATAAGAACGACTTTTTTGTTTTTTTCTGCAAAATTTTAATTTTTTTATTTTATTTCATAACTTTTTAGTTATAATATTTTTTCAAAATAATTTTTCTTTCGAAATAGCTTAGTATTCAAAACATCTCTTGATTATATTTTTTTTTTTTCAAATAATATATTAAGTTTGTCTTATACAAATTTATCATTATTTCTTTTATAAATTTAATTTTCTCTGACATAAATCTTAAATACCGATAAAAGCTATTTTTAATTAAGAGCCAATGCAAGCTCGAGCTTTCACTCAGATTTCTACAGCAAATATTCTTAACTCGAAAGCCGATCTACAACAAATATTTGTCGTTTTTATACAACAATCCAATAAAATTATTAAATCAAATGCTTAGACACTTCCAGAAACATATGTACATAGATGTACATAGATACTTATGTGTAAGCACTTGAGCCAATGCAGAGACGCTACAAATTAAATTAAATATTTTCAAGAGCCAAAAGTCATTAACTTCAACTATTTGTACACTACATACACCAATACATACAACACATTCACTTCAAAAAATCTCAGCACATTCTCTCTAATATTTTATTTTCAATAATTTCTTATTGTTTCTGCTTCTCCCCAGCTTTCCGCAGCGACCTTAGAATTAAGTTGAAATGCAATTAGTGGCGAAGCGCATTCCTTATCAGCCGCCAGCCACAAATAATAAACGGAGAAGGCAGAGGAAGCGCATACAAAGCGCAAATGACGCACAAATCAATGCAATGCGCTTTGGCTGGCGCCCGCAGCGCGCCATTTAAGGGCAAATCAAATGGAAATCAAGTGAATTAAAACGAAACATTTTCGGTTGCATTAAGTCGTCAAGCAAGAAGAGAGAAAAATTAATACAATAATAAAACAATACAATCGTTTCATACACATACGTAGAAGTATATATATTATATATGTATGTATATACATATATTTGTCTGCACGTGCGCTCGGCCTCAAAAGATGCGTCACTCAATCGCACAGTCGAGTACAAACGCACAAAGCTTACTACTCACATAGTCCTTTAAACGCTGCGAAAGTCAGTCAGTCGTTCAATTTGAGCGTATAATGCTTTGATATCTCAATAAATGCATGCAAGAGCCGGCAGTATGACCTCGAGGGGCTAGGCTGGCTGGCTTATCGCTGACCGCTTGTCTCTCTGATTGCATGTGCGTAGGAGCATGCGGCTCAATTGCTACTTCCAGGCTATTAATAGCCAGCGAAGATATACGCCACTAATGCCAAGTGGTAAATAACATGCACTTGATAATATTAAATGTATTAATGTCTATATTTATGTATTGATGCCCTTTACTATCTACTTTGTACCGGAATTGCTGCATTACCGGGGTATAAAAATAGCGAAGTGATAAAAAAGCGGTGAAAAGTGGGTTTCGCATGAGTCAAGGCGAAATATGAATGAGTAAAAATCAGATGAGATAAAATTATTATAACATAATGTGAGAAGAAAACTTAAAAATTAATACTAACCTAGAAAAAATGTAGTCGATTTGGTAGTAATATTAAATAGAGCGGTTTATTTTACTAAAAGCGTTGAAATTTCATTGTGATACTTATGAAATCGTTATAGCTTCATCCATACCTTTAGATATGTGTTAGAATAATCTTATTTGAAATTATTCTTGTATTATATTAAAATAATGTAAGCTTACATAATCGAGCAAGCTTTCATACTGATAGCTTTTTAAGAATCTCATATTAGAATAAAATCGTGCCCAAACCAAGAAATCCCGTGGATGATAGGTTTTTAAGAATCTTATAATAAGAAAAAAATCGACCCCTTACGTGAGCTTTCATACCGATAGCATTTTATAGCTTTCATAAGCAAAAAAAAATGTTTATAACCCAAAAAAATGTGACAAGTTTACATTATTGAGCGAGCTTTCAAGCTCATAAGTTTTTAAAGCTTTCATGAGACCAAAAAAAAAAACTTCAATTGTGGTCTGAGATTTAAGTAAGTTTTATTAATTTAGCGAAGATAACCAATGTAATATGAGCTTTCATTGCTAACTTAGAGAGCTTTCACTTAAAAAATACATTAGATTGTTATTTAGTTATAAGGCTTTCTACATTTTAAGCAATCTAGGTACATTATTTTTATTTACTTAGTAATATTTCACTTCCAGTAGAAATTAATAACAAGTTGCTCCGAAAGCTTCACAGAAATAAGCTCACAAATTTTAAAATAATTTTTAGTATTAGAGAAACATTTAAGAAAATGTAAACTTAATCAGCTGATGTGGGAGCTTTCATTATTTTTTAAGAGCTTTTATTGTACATGTTGGACGCTTTCACTTGGAAAATAAAGTACATTAATGCTTAAATTGGCAATTTTTCTGGTTTTGGGTAATTTCGGTGCTTAAATTTTATTTATTAGTTATATTTCACTCCTAGTTAAAATTATCATTAAGTTGCAGTGAAAGCATCATAGCAGTATGTTCACAAGTTTAAAAATATTTCATAAAATTCAGGAAATACTTCGAAAAGTATAAGTTTAGTCACATAAATACGAATTTCAACCGAAACCGTAAAAGCTTTCAATTATTATAATTTTTTAATTAATTAAAATGCGAGCTTTCATTACAAGTGAAAGTTTGTCAATTGAAGTGAATTTCGCTAGCTTTTGAGAACCAAAATTAAACTAAATTAAAATGGGAGCTTTATTACAAGTGAAAGCTTTTCAATTGAAGTGAATTTGGCTGGCTTTTGAGTACCAAAATCAAACTAAAATAAAATGGAAGGATTATTACAAGTGAAAATTTTTCAATAGAATAAAATTGCATAAGTTTTGTGGTAGCAAAATTAAGCTTAATTAAAATTGAAGCTTTCATACAAATGAAAGCTTTTCAGTACAAGTGAAATGATAAAGCTTTTGGCTATCAAAGTAATACTCGAGGCAAAAGCTTTCACAATTTCTATTACATCTGCTAAATTAAGTTAGCAACAATCACAATTATTATTTCGTTTTATTATTATAATTTTTCTTACATATTTAATGATTTGCCAATTATCTTAAATATTATTTACACTTATCTTATTGGCATTTACATTAACCCGCATAAATCGCGTCAAATATTATTGACCACATTAATTCATAACAAATATTTGCACCCATGGTCAAAGGTGTGCCAACTCTCGAGACAAATGGAACGTGCCAATAGTTGACACAACACCACAGCATAATCTTATTTATTGAAGCACATAAATATTTACCAAGCTTTGGCATAATTTACATTTGCGGATACTAAAATTGCAATCTACCATTGTGCAAAAGTCAATAAATTACGTGCATAAATGCATAAATAATTAGTTTTTCAAACACATATTGCATTAGCGAGTGCTGAGCGAGAACAATGGTATGGAGCTTTATTGCAATGAAATACAAATAATTGAGGAAAAGGTAATTTAAAAAGTTCACGGAACTAAATGTGCTTTTTTTCAACTAAAAAATACTTTTCATTGCAATCTCTTAATCATAAATTGTTTAGCAACATTTTTGGTGGAAAAAACCTAAACCAATTGCAAAAAAATTGCCAAAATGTGGCAACCTAAAATTTGAAAAAAATTGTATTAATTTAGTATGCAAAAATATTTTGCTATTTTCAGATATCCGAACATGAAATTGCCAACAGGTTGCTTCAATTGGCTCAACCAAAATGTCACTTGACAAATATTTATTGACTTTATAAAATTTACATACGAATTGTTTCAAAAGTTTATGGAGTTATGCCTTTTCATTGTTGCTTTGTGCTTATGAGCTTAAATGCTTTTGTGTTCAATTTTTTGTGTGAATTTTTTATCAATTCGTATCAGCTACTACAAAATATGTTTAGTAAATGGGTCTTGTTTTTTACTTCTCGATTTCTGCGTATTTTTCATTCATTGGAAAAAATTTAAATTTTTTCAATGGCTACGAATTTCAATGGACATCAATTTTTTATTTGGTTTACTCAATGAATTTTTGTAGCCAAATGACCTTCTTTGATTTTCGACGTTTTGGCATTTTTATGAATGAATATTTTTTTGATACGTTGAAAATCGGATTTAAAATTTTGTGAATTTACAACTAAAGCTCATAGTAACTGGTGAAAGATAGGCTAATTTAATCACTTGGTTGCTTATGTTGGTTTGATATGTAAAGGTTGGAGATAGATGCGGTGGGATATTTGAGATAAAAATTATGTGGAAAAGATATAGAAAAAGTGATTTAAAAGCTTTTTTTGCTTTGTGAATCACAATTAAAAACAAGAAGAGTTGAATTTCGGAAAAAATAATATATTTTTGAAAAGCTCTCAAAAAGCTCTCGAAAGCTGTAAAGGTTAAACAGCATGGATCAAAATTAAATGTGAAAATTTATTAATAAAATTACGAAATCTAGCGTTGAACGAAAAGTTGAATCTGAGAAACCGTGACATATTTTCGAAAAGCTTTAAAAAAGCTTTCGAAAGATGTAAAGCTTGAACATCAGGTACAAAACTTAAATGTGCAAATTAAATAATAATACAACTAAATCTAGCGTTGAACTTTCCGAGGAAGTATTTTTCGAAAAGCTCTGAAATGTTCCCAAAAGCTAAAAAATTGGAATTTCGTGGATCAATTTTGAATGTATTATATAAATTTATTGCTAAAATCAATACAATCTAGCGTTGAACCTATGAAACTAAAGAGTTTTTTCGAAAAGCTCTCAAAAGCTTGAAAGCTTTAACTTGGTGGATAAAAATTGAGGGTATAAATTTACTACTAAAATTACAAAATTTTCAGTTTAACCATAGAAACCAAGAAATATTTTGGAAAAACTTTGAAAAAGTGCACGAAAAAAGAAAAGCTTGAACTTTGAAATCAGAATTTAACACGAACATACATTTGAATGTTTTTTTGAATTTAACCGATTTAGTCTTAAGTTTTAAGTTTCAAGTATAAGTATAAGTATAAGCATAATACAAGTCTATAGTATTATATAACCAACTCACAGCATCCGTCATCAACAAGTTCTCAGAAACTGCTTAAACAAATTCAATTAATAATTAACAAGCCACTGCTGTTTGTGGAAAAACCACAGACAACAGGTAGCAACAAGTCGATAAACAATAATTTAAAGAACTCAAGCGAATGCAGGTGCCATGAGAGAGAGTAAAGAATACTTGATGCCACTCTAATGACAACAATTAAGAGCTTAGTCTCTAAGCGCATCATTAACGTGAAAGAAAATGTCAGCACAAATTGTGAATAACCGAAAGCAACAAAAAACATAATAGTAATATAAAACGGTAGGAAAAAATTAAATAAAGTACTACAAAAATCAAGTTCCAGTTTTTCAGAAATTCTCTCATACAGTCCCTAACAGCTAATACTCGTGCATCTTTGATTGCCAGCGCAGTCTTGGCTGATATGTAAATACAAATGTTAATCAGTAGAAATATATACATATGTACATATTTATGTACTATGTCGCACCGCATGGCCACTTAATCCAATACCAGCAACAACAACGCACTCAGCATATTTAATAACAGCTCTCTTCGCTCAATTGACTTGTAGAAGCTGTGACCTTATGGAAAGGGCTGCGCTAAGTAGCAGCTACTTATGTGGCATATGCTTGAAGTATTATTGCTGCAGAGTTGAAAAATAATTATAAAAATATTTATACATGCAACATTTCATACAAACATTTATTACAACAACACTTAAATACATATGTGCCGCACTTGTGTGTCTGGCTGATAGCGCTTCCTCAATCCATTAATAAGATTCTTGTACCATAATTATTATGCACATATTACAAACACTGTTAGTGCACTTCAGAATATTGTTGACTCAGCTGCGTGCGCTTGTAACTTGTACATTAACCGTTAGATTACATATTTTGTAAGTGTACTTTAGATTAAGCAAATGTTGGAAAATTTTATAAATAGCAGGAATTCACATTCTTTGGAGGAGGAAAATAACTCATGTGGGTATACTGGAGAATGTCTTTAATTATGGTAAAAAGTTTTAATGAAAGCTTTGGAGGGAATCAAGCATGTTTTAACGAAAAATAGCAAGCACAAATGTGTTCGAATTCATTTGAAGTTTTATTTCGTCACTAAATAAATTAACCTTAACAATTTTGATTTAATTATAGTGAAAGCTATGTGGGGTGAGTATAAGTTCAAAAGCTTTTCGCACAATATTTTATTTCCTACGTATTGAGCTTAGAAACTTAAGAAACTAACTTTAATCTGTAATTGAATTAAAAATTATTCAACAATTTGACTTTAAGAGAAATTTGAACAGCTTACTTAAATTTATCGCTTTTTTAGTGAAAGCTCTTAACCCACAACTGCAGTATAATTATGCACATTTTCTCAAAATACAGTACTCGATCATGATAGAACTGTTAAAATACGCTTAAACGTTAACAGCTTCAAAAGCTTTCATCAAATGTTTAGAAATTCATTTTATTTCATAAAAGTACCAGTAGTTGCTTGTCAGAGTTTTTATAGCTTGGAGTAACGTAAGCTTTTTTGTCATGAAAGCTCGAGCGAAAGCTTAATAAGGTTATCAAAAAAGTAAAAATCTAGCAAATTTTGTTTACCTTTTACTTAATACTAAGCGATTCTTGAAAAAGGCAATGATATCTACATACGTAGGAAAATGAAAGTTCAAAGCTTGATGCAAACTGTTTTCATTTCATTCCCATCGAAGTTGAAAACATTTTAAAAACATTAAAAAAGTAATCTTATTGAATTTTAATTTTATTTTAAGTAAAAGTTCCACCAAAAATTTTATTTTAAGGCTTGAAAGCTTTTTTGCCATGAAAGCACGAGCGAAAGCTCATTAAGTTAAAAAAAACTAGATTTTTTAGTTAAAATTACTAACTTTAAGCGATTGATTATATCAAAAGTTATTGTATCATGAATAAAGCACAAAAGTTCTAGTATTTTTGTTGCCATTCTACTACAACAACAACAATGACTGCGCCTTTCGCTGACGTTTGTGCAAATAAGAAGTGAACAATTTAATTTCATATTATAAATTGCTCTCTTCAAGCCAGAAAATCAATAAATTTGCACAACAATGCGGAGCTATCATGCTACAACAACAACTACTGCAACTACAACTACAGAAGCCAAGCAAATCAATTGAACAACAAAGTAATGGGCAATCAATAAGTCAACTAAGCGTTAACAACACAACAGCGATCAGCAATAACAACAAGAAGAACAATATTAGCAACAACAACAACAACTGCAGCAATTACAAAGAGTCAACGCGCTTGAACTGACAAACAAGCGGACAGACAAGTAGACAGGCATACAGACAACCTGAAGGCTATAGGCAACTTGCAAAAGCATTCACAGCATACAATAACAACAATAAGCATACAGCATACAACAAAAACCCTGCGCGTCAAGTGAATGTCGTTTTTTGGTATTTTATTTTTTACTGCTCGCTTCAGCAATATTTTCAGTGATTTTTAATTATTTTGCTATGAGTGAGCAGTGCTTAGGCAGCTATAAATTAAATTAACATAAAATTGTTAGAAAATTAAAAAAATTTAGCAAACTTGTTGGCACGCTTTGAGCGGCGCAAAAAAGTACTTTTATAGCAGTTATTGGCTTGGCATACAAATTATTGGAATTTCAAGCGCCTGTTGAGGCTGGATGCCAGCGTGCTTGTGTTTCTATTACTCATGCTTTAAAGTGTACGATTGAAGGCGTGTGTTTGGTATGGTGGTTCCAAATACTTTTTTGCATTTTTACATATTTTGATAATTTAGCAGGAAATTTGTTTTAATTATATGTAAAAAATTAATCATTTATATTAAAATAAAATAATTAAAAAAAAATATTAGAATGAAAAAATTAAGAAAATAAATAGAAAAATATTATAAAAATGTATCAAATAAAAAAAAAATTATTATTAAAATTTTATTAAATTATTAAAATAATTTTTTTTTTAATTATTATTTTATTAAAATAAAATATTTTTTTTTTTTAAATTAGACAAGCTTTGAATTTATACAAAAATTTAAAAAAATCTAAAATAATTAAAAAAAATATTTATAAAAAATTTATACAACCAAACAACAAAAAAATTATTATAATTAATAAATTAAAATAAATAAAACAAATTTAAAAAATTACAAAAACTTTTAATTTAATAAAAGAATTGAAAAAAAAATAAGAAATTGGAAAATATATTATAGTTAGAAAAATTATTAAAACAGCTATTATTTACAAAAAATTAATATAATAAAAACTCAGAAAATTTTTCTTCATTAATAAATTCAAATAATTGAGAAAAATTATAAAAAAAATTTTTAATTAAAAAAATCATAAAAAACTACTCTTAAAAAGTGTATAAAAAATAAAAAAAAATTATAATTAGAAAAATAATTAATTACAAAAACAATTTATATATATATTAATATATTAATTTTTATTATTCAATTTAAAAGATTTGAAAAAAAAATATAAAAATTTGTAATTAAAAAATTTATAAAGAAAAATATTATAATAGATAAATTTTTTATAAAAAAGTAATTACTTTAAATCAATTAGACAAATTCTTATAGTTGATAAATTAATTAAATTACAAAAACTTTATAAAAAAACTTTTAATTAAAAAAGGATCTAAAAAATTAAAAAAAAATCATATTTTTATATAAAAAAACAGCAACAAAAATTATAATAATTTAAAAAAAAAAATTTTTGAGCGGTGTTTGAAAAAAATATTGAATATTTTATTTTACATATTTTTATTTCAATTAACTAAATAAAAATATATTTTTTCAAAGGTTTTTAAACATTATGATAAAATTTAAATATTGACACATAAGTGTAGTAATTTAAAGAAATATATTTTTATACAATTTTTTTAATATTCGGTTTTCTTATTTTTTTATATTTTTTCACTTTTTAAGCAAGTTGAACAACTTCAAACATTTTCTGCAAAATTTTAAAAACTTTCTTTCACTTTTCAGCTTCATAACACTTGTAATAATTCATGTTTAATATTTCCATATTTTCCACTCAACAATAAATACATTTGGTCACCCTAGTATATGTATGTTGAACGGTTTCCTTTTGTATTTTAAATCATTTTTGTTAGTGCTTTTAAACTGCTACTTATTTAAAGTTAATCCTCTAAAATGCTTGACTTAGTCTAATTTACGAGACATTTTGATGGGTCAACTGTCAATTTTATTGTCTAATACATATGTACATAACCGCTTTAACCGCGGAAGCAGTGGCTACGTCAATAAAGGAGAAGAATACATACATATGTAAATTTAACGAGACATGTGCCTATAGAAATATTTTTATGTTTTTTAGACAATGTAAGCGTTGAGTGGCGTTTGAAAGAGACATCAAACGGAAATGAAAAAAAAAATAAATTGAGAAAAAAATTAAAAAAAAATGTTGTTCATAAAAAGCTGCCCAAAACTGTATTTTTAGACTAAGCTTTCATTAAATGCATATAAATAACAAATTATAAATATAGCAACGCGCGCAAATTATACAAAACCATTTCATTCATCCAATTATTTCGAGCTTAAGCTGCGCAAGCCAATTTTAAGCGCATTAAATGTATCAATATTTTCACGGACACGCCTGCAGAACTGTCAGTCATTTCAATAATGCCGCTGTTAATAGAAAAGCAGCTGTCAGCTATTAGCGCGCATTTAATTTGCGATGCAAACACAAAAACACTAACAATGGCAACAACTTTGCAATTGCACAAAACATTTGTTGTTTTGTTAAATATTTCGCATTTTCGCAAATAATTGGTTGTTGTTGCTAATTTAATGCTAACTTTTGTTGTTATTTTTGCTATTTTAATTTTGTTGTTGTTATTTTCATGTTATTTTAATTTTTTTGTTGTTATTTTCATGCTATTTTAATGCTATTTTAATTTTGTTGTTTTTTTCTCTGAAAAGTGTCAACTAAACGACAATTCATTTATGCAAAGCGCTTCAATGTTTTATAACACAATTACGGCTAAATCTGGCTTAGTCAGCAATTAGCATAACTACACACACATACCCATATACACACACCTTTGTATACACCACATTCTTCATTGAATATCTTCGAATTGCAAATATTTATAAACAATTTCTTGTTTTGCCGTGCCACTGTGTAAAATTCCTGGAATGCTGCGTTGACGCACAGACGCAGCTTCTGTTTCAAATATTTATATTTAATGAGAAAGAGAGTTATTTGACAGTCTGTGGACTGCAAATGATTTGCATATTTTTCTCTGTATAGGCGTGTGTGTTAGTGTTTGAATAGGGTAAATGTTAAAGCCAAAGCAGTGATTGCTGACAGTTGTCAAGCGCCACTTGGTACTTGAAAAACGAGAATTGTTATCTAGGCCTGCCATTGTTGCTTTTTAGGTGTGTGAGTCGGCGTTAATGGAAATTATTGGCAAAATTTAGATTTTAATGTATTTAAAATTGATTGTTTTAAAGGAATTAATTTTACTTGGAATTAGTTGTCTGTGTACCAATTTTTGGTGATTTAAAGCGTTACATGGATTTTCTTGGGTAAAAATCGCCTTTTTACCACAATTTTTTTTCTCATGTAAAAAATGAAATATTTTATTAGATTTTTTTTTTTTTTATTGTTTTAAACATACAATATTATATATATAGACATAAGCCATCAGAATTATTTTTTTTGTTACAAAAACTATTTTACAAAGACATTCTGAAATTTTTGGAAAAAATTCTTAACAAGTTTTCAAATCTGTATCTGAAACTATTAATATTGTAGAGGTGTTGTGGAATTTAATAAGACAATATAAAAACTCAAGTAACCCATATATTTTTGACAAACCAATTTTTTGAGAATAAACCTAAAAATTTGCATGAGAGCAAAAGCAACAACATACCAAATCAAATGGGAGTCGGAAATAATGTATTTCCCACGTTCGTTATTATTAGTTTTGTGTATAAGGAATTATTATTTGACACTTATCGATATTAAACAAATATTTTTTAATGATATTATTTTACATTGGTTATTTTTAATATTATAACCAATATATAACCATTTTATAACCAATATATAACCAATGTATAACCAGTATATAACGAAAACTCAATTTTTTCATTATACATAGTTTCTTTTATAACGTTTTCTCTTGGGCTGTGAACTTGAGATTTCTATGACCAATTTATAACCAATATATAACCATTTTATAACCAAAATATAACCAATATATAACCAGTTTACAACGAAAACTCAATTTTCTCCTTATAAGTGGTTTTATTTTATAACATTTTTCCTTCCCCTGTAAACTTGAGATTTTTATGACCAATTTATAACCATTTTATAACCAATATAAAATCATTTTATAACCAAAATATAACCATTTTATACCCAAAACTCCATTTTTTTTAAATTTAAGTGGTTTCTATTACATCTTTTTTCTTTCACTTGTAAACTTATGAAAAGTGCTGTTACGTTTTTTTGCAATTTTCGTGACGATATATTTATATTTCTTTAATTTTGTGTGTTTTTTGTTTTTCTGAGTTTTTATCATCCACTTCACTTTTCCAAAATCACATAATTTTGTTTTTTTTTCATTGTATTTCCAAATTATTATTTATTTTTGTTTAATTTCTTTTTAATTATTACTTAATACCGAATTAGCCTTATTAGCTTCGCTATTTTTTATATTTTTTCCTTTAACTTTGGCTCGATTTCAATGACAATTGAGTGACTTGTCTTGTTAAATTCTAATTTATATTTTATTTCATTTTTTTCTGTTCCTGTTCTTTATTCAGTTCTTTTTTCACATTTTTCTTATATTTTACACAATTCGTTTTGGTTTTTTTTTACTTTTATCATAGCATTTATATTCAGTTGTCAAATAAAATTGATCACCTTGCCTGCCCTGCTTGATTTAGTGGGCGAAAAGCGTTTATAAATCCATATAAATAAATGAATTATTAATTGAGTGACTTATAGACTAAAATTTCAGATGAAAAAAAACAAGAATGTGTGAATATAAATAACTGAGCGTAAAGACAGCAATAAATTAATAAGAATTTGTTGATTATAAAAAGCGTAAAAGTGTTTAATTGTAGTTTGAAAGTTGTATGAATTAAATTATTTAATTTTTTTAAACTCTCGTTATATTCTGTTTTTATTTTTGTAAAATTTGCACTAAAAAATATTAATTTTAATTTTTATAACTTTACACAGAATTTTATACATATATGTATATCGTCACCTAAAACACAAAACCACATATCATACAACAAAAATTGAAAATCCTTGTCAGATATAATAACCAATATATACCCATTGAAAAACGTGTATGATAACGTGTATGATAACCAATATATAATCATTTTATAACCAAAACTCAAATTTTGTTTCAATATTAGTGATTTCATTTTCATTGAACTGATATTTATTTTTTATAAGCTTATATAAGTTTCTTATTTTTTTTTTTGTATATAAAATGCATATTTTTTCAGGTAAACTCCGCCAGCTCAGTTTTTACTTTGTTTATTTTTAAAAATCTATTAAAACTTTACGCTTCTAGTTTCCAAATATGCGCATATTATTCTTAGAAATTCGTATTCAACAATAGCAAATATTTTATATTCCATAAACAGCCACTAAGAAGTTCCTTCACGGACTAAACTGGAATTTCATCAAATTTTGTTTTCACAAAATTCCCAGTCATAATATTATATTTTTAAATACTCACCATTATATTTAAACATACTAACACACATTCATATTCATAGCAGTTTCACAAATCTCTCATTAAGATGCCTCAATTTAGTCTTTCCAACCTGCTCACGAGCTATGTTTTGGTTTCTGCTTCGTGTGCAATGCCTTTAACGGCTTACAGTCGGCAATGAGGAACAAAAATATGTTCGTGAACATTTCGTTTAACATTTTGGACACAAATTTCAGTTCGGACAACTAATTCAATACCGTACAAGCTATTAAACAGTTTAGTGTTTATATTAAGTATCGTCTGTTTGGTATTTGATTTCATTTGCGCATATTTGATTGTTATTTATGATTTTATTAGCATTTTTATGAAGATTATTTTCTTGTGGAATTTTGTATGTGGGGGAGTGAGTTTTTATGGCTTTGGGAAAATTATGTGCTGGCATAAAAATTTAGACACGTACAGGTTTTTGAAAGAGTTTTAGAAATATTTCTGAAGAGGATAACTTTCAGTTTCGTGGTTGTGGGAGTCGAAGAGGAGTTTTATTTGTGGTTCGATAACTAAATGACTATAACATTGAGTTGTTGTTGTAATAAAAGTGAAATAAATATATTAAAATTATTTCAATTTCGTTTGGAAAGAAGTTTTAAGAGGAGAACTGTGTGATTGGTAGAACTAAAGATATACGACTGCAACGACATCTATTGGCAAAATACGAAAAGACTTTTCGATTACTAAATATTTACAATTTTCATCTATTTGTGGTTTCTGCTATGCCAAGCTATGTTAACGAAAAACCTATTCAATGCCAATACATAACATAATATCTCCACTATTAAATTATAGTTTCGCAAACACTCAATTAAAGTGATTATAGCTTCATACACATACATGAAGCTACTCTGCTAGCGCAGATTCCCACTACATTCCTATCTAGGTCGCTTACATAATTCATTAAAAATAAACATAGCTCCACATGCGTAACATATTCGCAACAAGAAATTAAAAATAACAAAGTCATAGTTATTCTTTTATGAAGAAATTCTTAACAACAACACCGCCTGTAATGAGCAGGTAGTATGCGTTGATGCTAATTATTAAGCAGCAACATTAGAAACACAGCCAAAGCATAAAGCCAAGACGAGACTGAGCCACAATGGCCATCAAGAGTCGGCGCTACAAACTACTAAAGGTGAGCTGATGGCACAAAGAACTATAATTTAAGTTGTTGCCACAACAGCGGAGAGTGTGCAAGAAGCGGAAGATGTGGTTGAAAACCAAAGAAAAATTGGAGAAGCGGAGTTTGAAGTTAAGCAAGAATTAGAAACAGAGACGCGTAAAAATAGAAAAAAAAACGATGGAAGCTAGGTGAGATGGGTAGATGAAGCAATGAAGCTAGCTACTTGCCACGCTGCAGATAAATAAAAGAATATTGTTCTAACAATAGTATAGTAAGAAAATGGAAAGCGCGCTCTCAAAAAGAGACCACCCAACGTTTGGCGCGCCTAATGACTAAATAATGCCCAGCAAACGGCATGAGCCCACAGATATCCAACGTTGCACGCAAAATACGTGTTATGGCATGAATTATGCATGCTACAACAAAAACAATAAATATATTTGCGCTACAAATGGCAACCAGCAGCCGCTTGATGGCATAAACTAATGTTATTTAAATAACTGTTGATTTACTATGCAATTTATAATGCGTAAATGCATTTCGTAGCCTACTTGTTGGCGCCCGAACTAGGGCAAACACGATTTATGTGCGCTTGCAACGTGTTTTGATGTGCTTTTCATATCTGTGCAACGACTGCGACCAGGCACATGTGTGAAAAAGAAAAAAATAAAAAAATACAACTAAAGCAAAAATAAATACAACAAAGACAAAAATTACAACAAAAACAAAAAATTCAAAAACAAAAATCGAAAAAGGAAAAACCAAAAAAAAATACAACAGAAATAAAAGTTACAACAAAAACAAAAAATAAAACAACAACAAAAAATTTCCAACTAAAGCGAAAAATTGGACAAAATAAAAAAAAAACAACAGAGAAAAAAAATTACAACAAAAACAAAAATATTCAACAAAAAAAAAAAATTACAACAAAAGCAAAAAATTTCCAACTAAAGCGAAAAATTGGACAAAATAAAAAAAGAACAACAGAGAAAAAAAATTACAACAAAAACAAAAATATTCAACAAAAAGAAAAAAATTACAACAAAAGCAAAAAAATAAAACAAAACCAAAAATTTTCAACGAAAATAAAAAACAGAAAAACAAAAGATACAACAGAAACAAAACAAATATAACAAACACAAAAGGCAAATACAGCAAAAACAAAAAAATACAACAGCAACCCAAAATTTCCAACTAAATCCAAAAATTCAACAAAGAGAAAAAATAGAAAAAATTTAAAAATTCAATGAAAACAAAAAATAAAATTACAACAAAATCAAAAAAGTAAAATTACAACAACAACAAAAATCCAACTAAAACAAAAATATTCAACAAAAACTCTAACAGATACAAAACCAAAAACAATATGTTTCTGCAGGACGCTTGCTTGCACTCACCTTTTATATTATCCGTTGAACGACAAAGTGTAGAATGCAGCGTAGAGTTCTCGATTAAATCCAATAAATAATTACGCCAAAGAGTTGTGCAACAATTTCAATTAAAGTAGAAAATTATTACACACACACACACAAAGCGATGCGGCAACAATGTTTATGCAAGCAACACGGTGCTGCTATACACACAATAATCCACAAGGTCGCGCAATGTGGCAATATCCGTAACGAAAGCGTTGCACGTTGCCACAAGTGTAAATTGTATGCTATGCGGAGCTATGCATATAATTGTTGATGTTTGTTGTTGTTTTTGCAATTATTATTTTTCAATGCCCTTTTGTGTGCGCTGTATTGATTTGCTTTTGTTTGTGTTTTCACGTGTTGTTTTTGTTCTCACTTGTAGTTTTTGTTATTTTTGCTTATTTTTTCAATGCGTAATCCACTTGCGGCGCTGAGCGGCTTGCCTTTAAGCCGATTTCACTTGATAGACACGCACGTTTTGCACAAAGCCTGCAATACTTTTGCTATTGTTGTTGTTATTTTCACATATGCACTTATGTATGCGTAAGTATGCGGCACAAATGACGTGTTGCATGGAAAAAAATATTTATGCACTTGTGAACTCACTTTGCTTTAGCAGTTGCTATTGTTGTTTTAATTTTATTTTTGCTTTTTTTCACACCACGATTTATTTTTTTTAGTGTCGAAGGGGCTTTTAGGGAGAACTGCCACAAATGGTTGAGGAATGTGGCACGACGTAAAGATTTATGCACAGGTGCTACATAAGGTGTTGTTGTTGTTGCTTTTTGTCACTTACAACTTCAATACAAAGAACTTTATTTTATTTTCTTCACAAATTTCAATTTTTAATTCGAAAAATTACAGTTGCAACAGTTTTTAAATTTTTTGATTTTTGCAATTGAAAATTTTTACAAAAACATAACTTTTCAAAAAAATTTCAAACAACTTTTTCAAAAATGCACGATTTTTGAACACTTTAGTTTCGAAAATTTTTCGAGTTTGAAAATTCCACTCAATATTGTTGTAATTATCACTTTGCTTATGAAATTCCGCTTTTTGAACACTTTAGTTTCGAAAATGTTTAAAAACTTTTCCAATTCGTTAATTTCACTTAATGTTGCTGTTACTACTTTGCGTATGAAATTTTATTCAACACTTTTTCGAACGCTTCATTTTCTAGGCGTTGAAGCAATTCCACATGCGAATTTCGTACCATACACGTCACGCTACTCAAACAGACTAAAGACTAGTCGCGCTAGCCGGGATCGTGTATATCGCAGCGTCAAAGAAGAGCTCACTTGAAGAGTGAGTAAACTGCAGTGAGCGTTTTGAGCGAGAGCGCGTCACTGAGTGGGCTCAAAACGTGCTGAGAGAGAGCGTACATTTGAGTACCACTTCAACACCGACTACACTTCAATACAAAACACTCAAAATAAACCGCTAGCAACACAAGTAGGCGTGCCCTTTCACTCAAAATTCATCAACAACTTCTGTGTGCAACATGTTGCTACAGCTCGTCAATGACCGTTCGAGTGCTTTTGTGGCCGCTCTTATCGCATACGCTCTGCAAATGCATGTGGGCGCAGCAAGAACCAGTTCCAGAGTTTCGGTGTTTACTCGCGCCGAAACATGTGGGTTTGTTGATAGCTATGTGAATGTATATACATACATATATATAACATACACATATGTTGTGCAGTGTCATCATACACTGTGATATGTGTGATATTTCTCTATTTTTCGACGTGTTCCTGTCTTGCCAGTTGGAAAGGTAGGCGGCATTTGTCCATCATAAAACCGGCGCACACTTATCGCAGCACGTTGGCGTTAAGCAATTAAGTGAAAAAGGGGAAAAAAGCAAAAACATTTCAGGTTCTTCAAAGCGTATTTTGTTGCTTTTCGGCCGAGAGTTGTTTGTCAACATTTACGCACGAACGTCTGTGGCTGTTGTGTTATCAAGCGTTAGGACAAAAATATTCTAATGGCCTGCATGGAGCGCTATCTGTATGCGCTGGAGATATGTCATTTCTGGTTATCACATTTTTAGATTTTTCTTTCATGCGACATGTTGCCGCAACATTTCCTGAAAATTTAATATTATTTTTTTAACATGTGATTTTTGGTAACTTACTAAATATACATACATGTTTTACAAAAAATTTTATCCGGCAACATGTTGCCGCAACATTTCATGAAAATATAATACTATTTTATTAACGTGTGATTTTTGGTAACTTACTAAATATATTTACAAAAAAATTTATCCGGCAACATGCTGCCGCAACATTTGATGAAATTTACAAAAAAAATATTTTTCAATATATTAAACTTTGCTTTATTATCAAGTTAATTTTGAATTGATTAAATATTCCATTAATGATTAAAAAATGTGTCCAGCAACATGTTGCCAAAACAATTAATGAAAATTTAATTATATTTTTTTATCATGTTTTTTTTTTTGCTAATTTGCTAAATACACAAGCATTTATATTTACTTGATAATGCATAGCAACATGCTGCCGCAACATCTCATAAAAATTTAATTTTATTTTTTATAAAGTTAATTTTTGTTAATTAAATTAATTCTATCTTGATTGAAAAAAATGTGTCCAGCAACATGTTGCCGCAACATTTTATGAAATTTTAATATTATTTTTTATCATGTTCTTTTTGCTAATTTACAAAATACACATGCTTTTAAAAGCTTTTTTTTTGCCAACATTCTGTTAAGATCTATTACAAGAAAATTATAGTAGTTGTGTTGTTGTTCATGTATGCTTATGTAGTAATTTAAAAAAAAAATGTTTTTCTAAGCAATATGTCGTTGCAGCGTTACAGAATATTTAATATTGTTTAATTATCATGTCTTCTTTTTAATGTTTTTATGAAGTACATGCTTTTAAAATAACATTTTGTTCGAGCAACATGTTGTCGCAACATTATGCTAAGATTTATTTTAAGAAAATTATAGCCCATGAGTTATTATTGTTCTTAATTTTTGCAAATTTAGTAATTTAAAAAAATATTTTTCCTTCGCAACATGTTGCTGCAACATTTCTTGAAAATTTAATTTTGTTTTATTATCAAGTAAATTTTTGTATAATTGATTAAAAAAATTCTTCAGCAACATATTGCCGCAACATTTAGTGAAGATATTTTTCAACAAATTTGTTATTATTGTTCTATTTGCTTAATTACTAATTTTATAAAGTTATTGTTCCCACGCAACATGTTGCTGCAACATTTTGTTCACATTTATATGCAAATTCTATTAAGCCATTAGGCGTACAAGCTTTGTAGCTTTTAGTTAATTTGTGTGTCGCTACCAAATATGTAAATATTATTGTTTATTCTAGTCAACTTCCTTTTCATTTAAGTTTTTCTCACATTTTAATTATTGCCATTGGAAATTCTCATAAAACTCACGTAATTTTTCAGCTTTAATTTGATTTTCTTGCACATACATATGTACATACTTAAAACTTTTTGTTGTTGCTTTCTTTTATTTACTGTGTGTTTGAAATTCTATTGCGAGTGCTTGATGACCCTCGAAAGGAAGTGTTTATATTTTTATTAGCCGTCAGCTAATGTTGTTGCTGCATAAATCATACATATGTATGTAATCTGACAGCAAAAGTTGGTAAAAAAAGTTTTTGAATAAGCAGGTGTATATAATTTTAAAACGGTTTGCTGTTGTGAAGAAACAGTTATATAAAAGGGGCTTTTATTGTAGTAAGTCTGAAAAGGTGAAAGCTTTACATATCTGTACAAATAAATTTTTTTTTGGACTTTTATCGACTTTTAGTACTTCAGGGACACACCTGGTGTGATATTTAAAAGAAGCCGTTTTTTCCTTCAAAACTATCATGCAAAATTTTTGATCTAAATCTCAAACAGTTCTTGAATTACAGCCTTCTAAAGTGTAGCCGCTCTGGCAATCAGCTGCAGTAGGTTTTTTTTGAAGGCATTTTTCTCAGAGCTGCATTGTTCAAAGTTTTTGAGTGCTTACTCGAAGAAAGCTGATCCAATCACTATCGAACCCTTTCTTCATGCTTTGCATATACTTTTCCAAACAATGCAAATTTTCCGTCTGACTATTTGGAATTTGGAGTAGAATTCAACAAATATTTAATACCACAATTTTGCCAACTTTTGAGTTTTTTCGAGCGTCGTCCATTGTGCGGACAACATACAAGTACTTTAAAAATATTTTTCCGTCCGAACTCTCTGTAAAAATAAAGCATAGATTACACAGCATATAGTAATCACATCAATCCAGAAATATAATTTCAAATATTTAAGCCCCATCTGCAAGTAATAAATCTACAAACCTCCCATTTAAGTTAAGATCATAAATAATAAAAAATAATATATTTTTGAATATTAGCTAAGATCAAGGCGACTTTCAAGCTAATATGGTCTGCAAGAATCAAAATGCAAGTATATAGTACATCTTCATAAATGGAACCAAAATGTGTCCCAGATTGCTGGGAAAACAATTTAAAGAAGGCGTTCAAATAATGATCACACAAATCATATACTCCGACACTACATCTTACACATCTTCCTGGCACCATTTATGTACATTAGTTACATATTTTCAAAGACTAGAACAACATGCTGTTAAGCAAAGACGATTCAAACAAGAAAAAATGGAAAATAGTATATCTGATATAAAGATGATTAGGGTAAAAGAGTAGAAGTAATTACTGAAAAATACGAAACGCAAATATTTTTCTTCTTTATTGGAGTAGACACCGCTTACAAGGTTATAGCCAAATATTAGTTTCGCTCAGTACAACATTTCACAAAAAGCGAGTAAACATTCAAGATTCTGTAGGCTTAAGCCGCTGTCTCAAAGTATCAAGTTTAGGTTAAACTTTGGAGGCAGATTTGATAAGTAAAAATGTTGAAAGTAACGAAATAAGTCATTTGTTTTGTAAATATTTTCAAAAGTTGAACACAATTGCTAGACTTTGTTTTCATGAGTCTAGGAAAATATACCATATACCTTCGAACTATTGCGTGTAATCTAACAATAAATAGGAATGCAGTTGCTGTAATCGCATAATCGTCAACTTAAAATCTGTATATATTTGTTTATTGAAATATTCTTGCTTGCAATAGTACAATCACACGCCCAAGCTTATTCCTAGTAAGATCACATTCTCATCCTTGATAGGAATGAATACTAGAGCTATTTTAATTTAGCAATGAAAAATTCCACATAAATCGTAGAGATCTTGAATGTGGCTGTTTTACAATTTTTTCTATAGACGCGTTCGTGAGTTGGTAAAGTTTGCTCTTCGGGATGTCTGAACAACTCATGCAAAATTTAATGATTTATAAAGTCTGAAATTACTTCAAGACTGCGAACGGGTATATAACTCTACAACCCATATCAAAATATATAAGATCTATATAATACTTAATTGCCGAACACTAACTGCTTAGTACCCACATACTAACCAATAATTGTATAATAAAGCTAAATATTTTCAGAAATTTCTAAACTTCAAACACAAAGGAAAGAATGTGGAACAACATTATGAAGAAAGCACAACTTGTGTAACTAATAATAAGCACTTAACCACCCCCCTCATTAGGAAAAGAACAAGTGTCACTTACACCCCAACTGAATCAATTACAATTCCATTTCTAATGATCACATTAATTAAAAACTGATCTTGAACATTTCAAATTATCACATGTCCACACAAACAGCCCAAACATTTATACACAAAAATGTGTCGACGATTAAAAGCATTTGGCAAGTGTGTAAGACCCCCAGCCACAATTGCTTGAGTAAGAATAATTCTGCTATAGTGTGCTACAGAGTCACCCCAGCCACGATTTCACGCTCTAAATCATGCAATTATCTGGCAGTGTAAGTTCGTAAGTGTAAGCAAGCGGGTAAACGCCTTCGCCACTGTCCCTCCGACATATTACAGCAACGCCTTGACGGTTTTACATTTCAACCATTTCAGCTCATTCAATTTACGATTTGTCAAAAAATTATATTTTGACATTAAATGGCGTTGACATTGGTAGGCCACAGCTACTGTTAAGTGCGCTAGTGCTGTCACTGTCACTGTTGTTCTTATTGTTGTTGTTGTTGAGTGTGTGTCCGTAATTATTTGTGTGTGACAGTTGGTCGACTATTGCTGTCTTCGGCTGCTTAATTTTTATGTGCATCTGTTGGTCAATGTCTTTGACATTTCTTTGGCTGCCTTTTTATAATCTCATGTGTATTTTATACCCTGTACAGAGTAAATAGGTATTACAAGTATTGCCCTGAAGTTTATAATACCCAGAAGGAAATGTCGGAAACCGTATTTAGTAAATAATATTGTATGTATGTATGTATATAAATGATTTAAGAGACGATTTGGTTCTATTTAGGCATGTCCGTTTGTTCGTCTAACTCTCTTTAAATATGCCAGCAATTCCCCAACTTTTTGACATATCGTTCTGAAATTACACACACGTCCTTTTCTACCGAAGAAGGTGTTCATTTGTCAGAATCATTAATATCGGATCACTATAGCATATAGCTGTCATACAAACTGAACGATCTGACTTAAGTGCTTGTATGGAACACTTTTTCTTTTGATGAGATATCTTCACGAAATTCAGCACAGATTATTGCTGAAAGCAGGGCTACAATCTCCAAGCAAATGGTTCAGATCGGACCACTATAGCATACAGCTGCCATACAAACTGATCGACCGAAATCAAGCACTTGAATGGAAAACTTTTTTAATTGATAAGATATATTCACGAAATTTAGCAGAGACTATTCTTTAAGATAACGCTGCAATCTCCAAGCAAATGGTTCAGATCGGACCACTGTAGCATATAGCTGTCATACAAACTGAACGATCAAAATTGAAGGCAAGAACCTTTTATACCCTTTTATTCTATAAAAAATGCAACTGTGTAGGGTGTTAGAGCTTCGATACAACACTTAATATTTTTCTTGTTTTTGTTGTATTTTTTAGCGCGCACAAATTCTTACCAGTAACTCAAGACAGTGTGTGTGGTGTAACCCAGTGTTGCAATCTCTTGAAGCTTGGTCGGCAGCAAGATCACTGGCCTTTACATGAATGTGTGTATGTATGCGTATAAGTATGCGTGTGTGTCTGTGTATATGCATGAGTGTGTGTATGTTCCTTTAATAAACTGATCCGTCGTTCATATGACACAAATTAATGAGTCTTCCCTTCAAACGGGTTTTTATATGAAATTTATATGTGAATTAAAGCATTGTAAGCTCGGAGCGTACTCTCAAGCAAATATGTTTTTGTTGTAAGCATGATCGCAGATTATTAAAAAGTGCTGCCGGCCAGCTGTGCGTTTGCAACATTGTTGCATTGACAGTTGTTGCGTTTAAATATTTTTTTAATTTATTATTTTTTGCTGCTATTTTTATATATTTTTTAATCTGCACGCAGCTTTCTTCTTTTCAGCACTTTATTTTGCTTTTTTAATTTATTTTTGATTTTCGTTATTTTTTTATGAAGCGTTGTTTATGCTGTCTCGCTTGGTGACGTTACGCTCTAATTAAAATTTATTAATGCACGCTTTGTTTGCGCATTTGTTATTTACTTTGTTGTTTTTGTTGTTGCAGTTAGGCAACAATTAAAGTCTAATTTGTTGAAGCTGTCAACATGATTCAGTGCTCATGAGTCTAAGCGCTCTCGTCGCATACGAACGCTCTAGAGCCGTTGTAATTCAGCGTTTTAATTAGTACGGCTTGATTACATTTGTTTTGTGGCATGGCAATGAAACTCGAATTGCAGAATTATGGAATTATGGAATGTGCGTTGCAAAAACTTATTTGAAAGAACAATTTTTCGATAAACAGTACGTTATTTCCCAAAGATCAGGGTCGATAATTTTCGAAAGCAAAGCAAAGAAAGATTGAAACCCATTAGAAAAGGAAGATAAAACAACGAAAAATGTAAAAAAAAAATATTATTTTTTAACCAAATATATTGATATGTAAGTAACATAATACTATAAAGAAGATATCGGCACAATTTCAGGAATGTCGATCAATAACCTTTTGAGTTATCGTGAGTTTGAAGTAGAAATACTAAAAGATTGAATGATTAGGGTCGCCACGGTTGATGCGCTATTACATGAGAAAAACTGCAAATCATACTGCAAAATTTTTGTGAAATATTCTTAAAGAATCATACTAACATTTTATAAATATTTGTTTTTAATTCCAAAGGTGTCTTTTCCCTTAAGAAATAAAATATTTCTATAACCTAAAACTACTATTCGGACCTAGCACAGTTTTATTTTTGGACTTGCTGAACTTAATGAAACTCGAATTGACAAATTGTGATATTTTTCTAGAAAGGTTGTACTTGAAGTAAATCTTTTGAAATAGTTCGATAATGCATTTTTTAAACAAAGTTTAGAAAATAAATGATTAATGGCGTGTTATCGTGTAATCGATATACTTTTCGTTTACAATAAATAATCTCGATATTTTTCATAAGAAAATAAAGAAAATATAGTATTATTGACTTTATCGATAGTCAATTCGATCACTTTGTTGATGTACACTGCGATTAAAATAAGTAATATCGGTATATTAAATACAATTACCGTTCGTTACTTTAGACATGACAGAGAAAAATATCTACTGTTTTTTAAAGGGTTATTGTAGTTAAAATTTTCAAAAAATCGATTTTATTTAGAAACCGCTAGTTCATTATTTTTGTATTCCTTCGATTAATTACTACATTTAACATTACTTTAACGAAATCATTTTGGTTTTTTAATTTCAAAGTATTCAGTTCAGTGTTATAGTGGTCACCTCAAAACGTCTTTTTCGAAAGGAGCTCCAGGAGATCAGCTGTAGTTCCTTTCCATATAAATATTTTTAATAATACTAAATCTTAAAATACAGTTAATAGCTATCATAACTATATATGTATGTACAAATTTTTGAATTAATAATTTAAAAAGTTTTCTCAAAACAATTCTGGGAAATTCGCTTTTTTCGACTTTCTAACTGTATGTAATAATTTTAGCTATGCTAAGTGCGCCGTCTTTAAAAGCGTTTTTCTCGAAAATGTGTTTTTGCAGTCGGTTGGCAAGATTTCATGAAATTTTACACAAGCATTCGAGATACAATTCTTAAAGGCTTGCGCGAAGGATTTTTTTTCGATTACAACTATTTGAAAATTGCCTAGAATTTAATTTTCAGTTTTTTTTCTTCGTCCAAGTTTTAAGTTAAGGATTTAATTAAAACTCGTATTTTTTCCTGCCAACGCGAGCGCATAATTTTCCAAGGAGTCACCGGAAATGGCGTCACAATGGCCGAGTTTATAATATTTTTTTTCAATAATTTCAAAATTTCATTGTTAATAGTGTAAACACAAACAATAAAAAATTCTAATAAAATATTTTATTTTTTATATGAGAAAAAACTTGTTGAAAAAAGGCTGTTTTCCCCGAAAAAACCCATGAAACCCCTTACGTAGCCATGACAGAGAAAAATATCTACAAATTTTTTAAGTGGGGAACAAGTAGTATAGCCAACAAAAAACGTGCTTTGAAGTCAAAGTTTTACAAACCTATTTTAAATATAACTTTTTCTTAATTTATTTCTGATAATTCTGAAAGGCAAATATGTGCTCAAATTATTAAAAGATATTAAGGATGTTGTGGATTATAGATTTTTACTAAAATTGCTTTGATAAGAACTGAAAAATTATAAAACGCGTTAACGAGAGTTCGAAATATCAAATAATTCTAAAATTATATAATTCTGCTCAATAAAAGTTATCAAAATATTTTATTTCATTACTCTGAAAAAATTGTTATCCACGAAATATGCGCTCTTAAAACAGTGACTATCATAATTTTAAGGGTTATTCTGTTGATACAGAGAGCTATAATTTAGAGTAGCTTAACAAAAAAAATGCTAAATCATTCAGTAGTTAGTTCAAAGTCATGCTAACATATATTTTATAATTTATAGAACTCTCTCCCCATGCGATTTAAGTCAATATTGCAAACAAAAAATATACATAGCGTCAGTTAATAGTTAATACTTAATATGTAAAGAAGAAAAAGTAGAAAAATAAAATAAAATCCAAGCAAGCGATATCGAACAATTACATAGAAATTAACAAATAACTGTTTTGGGCAATAGAACACAGCAATAGCATCAAATAGTCGGAGACTGGTTTCTTAGGCAACTCGGAGCAACTTCTTTAACTGTGCCTTAAAGAAAAATACCAAAAGCTAAGAAAGTAGAAAGAGCAAAAATAAACACAATCAAAAACGACTACAATTAAATAGTAATTGTAGAACTATCAAAACAATTATTAGGGAATGCAACACTAAAAAATGCTTTTGAATATTTTTAAGCAACACAATTATATTTCAGTGCTGAATACGACGTGAAAAAGGTAATAATATACATATGTATGTATATATGTATATTTGCATATAAAACCTATAAAGAACTTCTAAGCTACGCTTTTCAATCAAATGCTTACAGGTTTAGTTCATAATCTTTAATAATAGAAGTCCAAAGTTAACTAGCGCAGCCAAACAATGGTGTGAATACCAGACAAGGCTGTTGAGTATATTAAAGTAATATAAATATGTTTGAGCAATAATGGATAATTCTTGTAAAAAAAGCAAATTGGTGTAGGAAAGTTGGAAAGTTGAAAAGACTAAAAGAGAAAGAAAAAACTGTTTTTTTAGTTCAGAATGAAATTATAGCTGAAAAGAGAACCTATTGTTAGTAGCAAAGCCCTAGGAAGCGGAAACCAGAAATAGAGAATATGTTGGAATTTGGCTAGTAGGTACCATATATGTATGTTTGTAAAAATACGTGTAAATGTTCTTTTTGATTTTGAAGTATTAGGAAATATACATATTCCGATGCTTCACCTATCCAAGTATGATCGTCTTAAAACTTAACCTAAACTAGATTAGTTTGCAAATAGACCAAAAATTGTTATATTTTTGAAAAGTTGTTCGTTTGTTGGCATCAGAGAGATAGCAGAGGATCTCGACATCTCTAACGCGTCGACATGGATACATTTTGGTTAATATTTTGGGTATAAAGCGAGTCAATGCTAGACTTGTACCAAAACACTACAATATTTTTCAAACACTTGATGTGTTTCACGATGGCTTCGTTTCATAAGGTCAAATGGTCTTTGAGGAACAATATTTGGCCAATATAAGCTGTGTTTTTTGTTTTGGTTTTACGAGGAGGAAGCGAGGAATCAATGAAAGCCTGAACCCCTTGTGGTTGTGGAACTTTAATCTGAACTAAAGCTCCTACCGTCATGTGTAGTTGTAGTTGTAACCGTCCCCTAATCCCCGATAGGATGGTCAGGATTAGATAAGTTGTCATCGACGTCATTCAACGGTAGGGACAGGAAACGTGCAGTTTCGAGGGGGGTCAGGTATCATTCCTATGTCAGGGTCTATTCTGGAAAAGTAGGAGTTTAACCTGCTACAATATCCAGAACGAAGCTGCCCAAGGGTCACTCTCGTTTCTCGGGGCAACTCGAGCTCTTTGTCCGCAATGGACGAATGTACACATCCCACCGTCATGTGTCGATCCTCCCGGTACCACCATCAAGTAGTACTTATGTCGAGATAATGTTTGATTAATGCTCATATGTTTGTTATAGTCTGAATTCATTTAGTTACAAGTTACATTTACTTGAGCTCTCTTCTGTTGGTCTCTGATCCCGCCCTGTGTAGCGTTTGTGGCGAAATCCTACCTACATATTTTAATAGTTTTGGTATGCGACTGTTTTGCCTCGCGTTCTAGTAGTTCGTTTAGTTTTGGAGTTATCTTCTTCGCTGCTGTTCATAGCTTGGGCTCTTTGAATTACCATAACTTTGGCATCTCTTTCGCACACCACATTTCATTTATCTCTTGACACCACGTTTGGTCTACTAAGTTTTCAGTGGTTGGGTCTATACCAAATGCTCTTTTAAGGTATCGCCTCTTTAACTGCTCGTATCGCGGACGAAGTATGCTCTGCATTCTCAATTGTCTCGCCTTTGCAAATATCGCATATATCACCATTTTCCTGTTTTAATCGTTTCAAATATGCTTTGAAACAGCCATGTCCACTGAGAATTTGGGTTAAGTAAAAATCTATGCATCGCCGTGTGGTCTTTTTATCCATGATTCAATGTTGAAAATCAGTCAGAACGTCCGAAGTACATTTCGATTGATTTCCCATCAATTTTGTTAACTCTTCACCGTCTCTGTTTGAGCATTTTTTAGAGTACTCGGTGGAGAGTCCATTACAGGCTTTTTAATCTCTTTGTCTAAGAGATATAATGGGTGTAAACTTGCGATTACCAGGACAGCATCTTCCGACACCATATGCAACATGTCCCACGTTCATTTCAACTGATTTTCCATCATCCTTGCCAACTCTCCACCGTCTCTGTTCGAGCATTTTCTTTAAGATTTCTGGATGGTAAGTCCGTTACAGGCTACTTAAGAGGTTTAGAGATCGCAAGTTCACGGTTGCAAGAACAGCATCGTACGATACCACATGTCCGTTTCGACTGATTTCCCATCGCCTTTGCCAACTCTTCACCGTCTCTGTCGAGGCAGACTTCTGGTTGGTAAGTCCGCTAGAAGCTTGTTAATATATTGGTTAAGATATCTAGCGAGTGTAAGTCTGCGATTACAAAAGCAGCGTCTTCCAACGCCATACGTAAAGCGGATCAAACGCTGCGTGCACAAATGGCATAAGTATAAAAGGGACCACACCGGTAAGATTTTATCTCGAGTATTTTTTTCTCATACATAAGCGCCATATAGAGCAACAGACTTCAGAATTTCAGTCAGGAGAGCCATCTGTGTAAAGCAGTTTATCGTAAACCGCCGGATTTGTGGGCAGAAGTCATTAAAAGCTGAAGTCGCTGAAGTTTATAACAAGAGCATGGGAAGTTGGTGGTTCGAAGCACAATAGACGATAGGACGCGGTACATATATCATATTCCAATCTTATAAGGAGCTGGTTTGTATTGGCTCAAAAGGAACTTGCTTTGAAGTCGATTGTTCAGATTTGTATTAAATGTTATTTTTTTTATCTGTTCGTACTATTTGGTATGCCCAAAACAGCCGCTATGTGAAGTATTCTAGATTTTCCGCCTTAGTCGCCTCCAAGAAACTCAAGCCTGTCAATTTTTATAGTTTGCTTCTAAGCTATCGTTATATATTTCTTCGAATCTGTCGCATCTACACTTTTGTTTATTCTAACACACATTAGCAGCACGCGCATGCGCGCTAATCCAAATATTTACATTCTGCTTTCAGAATGCTGCAAGTCTGAGACACATTTAGACTATTTTATACAACGACTTATTGACTTCGTGACAAAAAAATGCACAAACGCCACGCCGCACATTACTGCCAGGGTGTTGAAGTGTGCGCCGCGCCACACATGCGCAGTCGCCGCCACAATTTATTTGGCGTTTGTGTTGAGTGACGAACTGTTGGCTGCAATTGACTACTGGTGCACATTTTTTACGCCACATTTTTGAATTTGTTTACTTTTTTTCAAGCACTGGGCGCACCGTTACTTGTGCGGGCACTCGAGCGTCGGAATGCACGTACCTTCATTTGTTCGTTTTGCTCTAAATACGATGCTGTGGTCAAGAATCGACGCCGCGCAAGCGTTATTTGAGCAACTGCCGCACATGTGCCGCTGCATATGCACTTCTATATAAAGAGCTGTGTGTTTGTATGTGTGTCAGTGAGTGCAGCCTTGGCATGTGCAACGGCATCCGCGCAGATGCGCTGGCTGAGGTGGCGTTGAACTGCCTGCTGGATTGTGTAATCGTGCCCGCTGGCCACACTTTATGCCGACTGCTTTCGTAAACAAGCCGCGCAACAACAACAACAATTAGTACAACAAAGCTGCATTTGCTTATAAAATGTGTGCCATAATATTAAACATTGTAGCTGCAGCCGCGCTTTGTTGTTCCTTTCATTTGATGCGCTCGCTCTCATTTCATTTAGCCAGCCATCCATCCATCTATCCAAAGTCTACGGTCAACTCATGCAACTGCAGCATTCCGATTAAATATGCTAAATAATGCAATTGTTGCCGCGTCAATAATTCATGTAAATACAATCAAAAGAAGTCTAGTCTATAAGTATTTACAGCTAAACATATGAGCTGAGCTTTCAGCTTCTCTGGTTTCTTCGACCTTCTCATCTTCGGTTTTGTAGCTTTATATACTTACATACGTGAATATATACACTGCACCGTTATGACTTGTGCATCTCTTAGCTGCTGGCATCTTTCTTTACATAGTTACCAAGCCATAAGTAAGTCGGAATTTCAATGGCTTCAATGGATGCGTAAATGGCGGGCGCTTTACTGTATACTGTCCCGGTTTTGTTGTATCAAGAACACGTGGTTTATACTTAACGGGTTATTTGGTGTATGTTGAGAATAAAAAGCTTATGGGAATTCAATTATATTTTACATGTGTTTATTAGAGCGGCTTGATTTACAGCGTGCCAGAAAAACAGTTCACTCTGAACAACTTTGAGAATATATGTATGTAAGTAGCTTGAAACTAAATGGCCGAAATTGGGAGCATAACAAAAGACTTTTGCTTTAAGCCAAGTCCATAAACCTTCTTATTGAGAACCAAGCGGCAATTAATGCCAATCTGTAGCGCCAATACTAAGTCTCACTGCCACAGATTATACTCGTAGAAGCAGGCAATAACTAGACTCTTAGTACCGGGTTTTTCAATAGGGACGCTGCAAAAGTAGACCGAAAGGGACAGCAAACAACACCATATTTTTCCCGATATAGATATACGATCCAACAACCAGTTCAAATTATTTAAATTTTCTATCGAAATTCGGAGTCAGTGGCCTCAACTTTAAGACGCTACGTCCAATTTTTGGTCGTCGTAATCGTCCTGTCAGATCAACAATTCGAATCAACAGGCGCAGTACAAAATTTTCCCGTGCCGGTGAGACAAGAGGAGTCCGTAGTGTCGAGAATATTGCTGCCGCTAGCGCATCAATTGAGGAAGACCCAAATCAGTCTCTCACACATCGTTCTCAAGCGTTTGGCATCTCTGTAACGTCGTGGTGACAAATCTTGCGAAAAGATCTTGGTCTACATGCTCACAAGATCAAGTAGACTCAAGAACTGAAGCCGCTCGACTACCAGAATCGTCCTTTGTTCGTGATTTGGGCTGAATAAAAACTTGAAAGTCATCCGGATTTTCATTGAAAAATCTTATTCAGCGATTAGGCTTATTTTTGCCTGAATGGTTTCGTCAATAAGCAAAATATGCGTTATTGGTCAGGCAGCAATCCATGAGTCATCATTGTACCGTACCGTACCACCGAAAAAATTACGGCTTGGTACGGTTTATTCGCCAGCGGCTTCATTGGGCCGTACTTCTTCCTACCGCTCAATGATAACCGAATATTTTTGGCTCGAATTAGATTATATGGACTTAAACAATATGTGGTTCCAACAGGATGGCGTCACAAGCCATACAGCGAATGTCACAATCGATTTATTGAAAACCCAGTTTGGTGAACGTGTTATCTCACAAAAGGGTTCAGTCGGTTGACCGCATGGGTCGTGCGATTTGACGCCGTTAAACTATTTCCTATAGGGCTATGTCAAGTCTATGGTCTGAGCATGCTAAAGACGATTGATGAACTGCATATTAATATCGATCGTGAAATTGAAGTAGTATTGGCCGATTTATGCTTCAAAACCATCGAAAATGAGGTTCAGCGTCTGGACTTCCGCAATCGTGCCCGTGATGGCCCTGCAAAAGAAATCGAGTTCGATGCATAATGGCATCGAAATTACTTTCACAGGAATAAGGATTTTCATTGATATCTCGAAATGTTTTTGTTCTATTTAAGCTTAAATTTTTGTAACGCTCTTGTTGAAAAACGGGTTAGATAACACCTCAGATCTTGGAACACCAGCAACTCGGAGCATATCTCAAAGTTACTTTGTGGTAGTGTTTATGGTGTACACACCAAAAAGCTTCCACTTCTATGCAAAAAGCTGCTTAGTAATATTGATCTGATATCTGATGGCCCCAGACAATCAGAAAATTGTGAAAGTGGGCGGAACGCAGACCATGAGTGGAGGATACTGAGACGCTGGAACATTATTTATGCGAATGCCCAGCCTTCAGCCAAATGAGACGGGAGATATTTCACGGCTCCCAATGCTCCAACTTAAGAGACATTAGCTAGTTGGTGTTAAAAAATCACTGAGTTGTTGGATAAGGCTTAATTTGGTTTCCCTTCGGAAGTACTAGCCAAAAGCTGCAAATTATTTTTATTTAAATCTGATGAAAAGGGTTTTCAAAAAAATCTCAAAAAGTCGCGCTTTTAAACGTTGCAAGTGGATACAACTGCACAAGTCAATAGATCAGTCGTTCTCCTTCGAAAGCAAAAATTCAATTACTTGCACGGCTCTTCTTTACATTTCCTGTCGCTTGCGCTGATTCTAAGTCCCTTACAAAAATTATGGAAACAAGATTGCGTCAGCGTAATGTGTTAAGTTCAAGAATAAGAAAAGAAAAAGAGAACACATGGAAATGTAGTCAAATGACCTTTAAATTATAGCGTTTCTTTAGCTGTTACATTCATGGTAACATCTCTTATAGACTTAACCGAACAAACTTACGGTAGAAGGTTGGCGTACTTTCTTTATCTCGGTCATTCTAGTTTCTAACTCTTTTGTGGAATAAATCTTTCCAACAAGAAGTTGTGTAGGCTTATCCCACGGTAGTTGGCGTAGATTATGGGGTCTCCCATTTGCGGATTGTTCAGAGCTCTCTTAAATTCCAATCGCCCGACATGCTTTCTTCTGATCATATTCTACAAAGAAACTGATGCATGCTCCTTATCAGTTCTTCGCCGTCGTGTTTGAATAGCTTGGCCGGCAATTCATCAGCCTCCGCCGCTTTGTTCTTCAGACGGATAATGGCTTTCGAACTTCTTCATGTTGGGCAATGGACCTCCGCTCCATCGTCGAAATTAGTCGACAAGACATCACCTGAGATGACGCAAAAACCACATCCCTCAATCGTATGAGATGACCACTTTGTAGAGGCCTTATGCCTCTTAAGTAAGATTAAGAAAAAAAAAAATATTTAAATGAACAAAGTATTATTTATTTTTTTCTAAATGTTGATAGGAGAAGCTCTTTTGGGATTTGCAGTAGGATTATGGATACAGAAGGTACGTTTGGAAGTGAAAGAAATCTTTCAGTGGAACTTTTGTAAATGAAAGTGAATTAAAAGAGCAAAAAGGCAAGAAGCAGAAGAGTGTTTCTAGCATGATGTCTATCTCGTCAATGTAATGTACTTAACTTACTTAACTACAACTTTGACTACTAATCCCGTTCAGATCGCACTATACGATTAACTAACCAAAGCTTAATAATTCCACATTATTTTGTCTTAAAAAAAAAGGTTATTAAAAGTTAAAAAAAATAGCATTCAACAGCTTCCATGAGCTATTTATGACCCACCAACTCACATCAGCTGGCTCCAGTGCTGCCTGAAGGCATGAGCACACATCACTAGTCAGTCCACAGTAAACTAAACAAAATTAAATGGACAAATAGTATTAGCAGTCACATGCATAACATGTTGTTGTACGCTAGTTGTTATTGTTTATATTCGCATGTCGGCGGTTGTTATGTGCTACATTTATGTGAAAATGTGCGAAAACTTGCCCCAAAAGCGACCTACAGATAATTGGCATGCGGCGTTTGAAAAATTTAATTTCAGTGTCGGCAAAAGCTAGAAGAAAAGAAAAAAGTAAAAATTATAACACTTCAACAATTTAATTATAGTTTTAATTTAATATTTTGTCTGCGGCCAGACATTGACGCTCAAGGAAAAATATGTTGGATTTGAGTGCGAAGGTAGAAACTCGAAGCGAAAAGTAAAGTTAGCGATGGCGGGAGAGTAGGTTGTTGAGTGCCAATTCTTGTATAGTAAATGTTTATATACTAAGGCCACATATTACATATGTATCTACGTGTCTAGTACATACTGTACATATGTGCAGCTGATATGCACATAGGCTTCATAAACTGTTGAAAAATTATTTTTAAAAATTTTATTTAAAAAAATTAAGCAAATCATTTTGCAAATTAAGTCATTTATTTTAACGAGCAAATAATTACAACAATAATAAAAATAAAAAAATTTATAAAAGAAAACTGCACTAAAAAAGCGGAACTTTAGTTTCCATATTTTTATTGCTTTTATTGTCGCGTGTCTGCTGCCTCAACGAAAGCTTTCAACTTGCGGAAATCTGCACAAAAAAAGGTAAAACTAAAATGAATTATGCGCATGCATGGCTTTCTAGAAAATATGCACGCACAAAAACTAAACTGTTAAACGCATCTCAATCCACATATCTTGCATTGACACGCACATTTTGTGGTGCGTCATACTTGTACGCGTACAGTCTGTTTGAATAGTTAAGAACCGAGTGAAAATTTTGAACAACATAGTAACTACTTACACTAGAAAGGTAACAAGTGAAGGTAGTCGCTTACTTGAGCAATACTCTCTCACCGTTTTCATTATCATTCTTACTCTCGATCTTTAGCGAAATTTCATATAGTTTCAGTTTGATTATGTGTTATTTTTTCAATGTTTTCGAATGTTAAGTGTTTAGATAAAAAAATTAACTCGGGATTGAATTTTCGCGATCCCGAAATTTTAGTTCAGTTCAGTTTGGTTGTGTTCTATATTTTAATGTTTTTCAAATGTAGAGTGCTTAACTAAAATCTCGGGATTGATTTTCGGGATCCCGAAAATTTTATTTTAATTTTTTTAATGTAGATCTTATTAACGATGAAAGTCGGAATTGATATGTATGTATTTCGGGATCCCGAAATATAAATTCAGTTTATTGTTTTTTTTTTTTTGTATATAAGATTTCCATTTCAGCGGCACTCTCTCACCGTTTTCATTATCATTTTTACTCTTGATCTTTTCCTCTTCCTTTATCTATCCTATAACATACAATCACCAATATCTACGAGTAGTACCCTGGTAGACTAATGCAATCTAAGTGAATATAAGGATATCACGACATTTTATTAGACTCGCTAAAACATAACTGATGAAAATATGTAATAAAATACATATAAATTGGACTTCTGCCTTTTATAAGTCTAAGTAAAAGTCAGTCTACTCTGACTAAGTAATTTCTCATGCCGTCTTGTCTTCGTCAATTTGAGGGCTATTATAAACTGCTATAACTTTTGTTGCCTCCCTCTGCTGTCAAAGCCATGTGTATCATCTTGTAACGAACTTCAACTAAACAATTTATTTTCGTCATAAAAGTTGATGGCCAAACCTTCCTCGTGAAAAAATATCGATATAAAAAGTGATCCATTTCGAAGTTCCCTACTTTTTTAAAGTAAATAAACAGTAACTTCAAATTTAATGACAAAGTCAAACGGTGTGATATCACACGATCTTGGTTGCCAATCGCCCGATGTGTGAGAAGTGGCGCCGTCCTCTTGAAACCCGATGTCTCCGAGATCACGAGCTTCAATTTCAGATATGAAATAGATGGTTATTATGGCGATAACGGTCGCCATTGACGGTTACGTTCTCACTTTCATCAGTTTCGAAGAAATATGAACCGATGATTCCACTGGAACGATTTTTTCTAGAAGAAAAGATAGTTCTCTTCAGGTTGCTCTTCGTTTCAAATGCGGTAATTTTGCTTGTTTACATACGCTTTGAGCCAGAAACATCGCTGAACAAAATTTGGCTCGAAAACATTGTATCTCCTTGGAAGTTTTCAAGAGCCCATTGAGCGAAGCGATGGAGAAACTTGAAGAACAAAAGTAGAGTGAAAGTGGTGCTTAAAACTTTCCAATAAAAAAAACTGTCATCGGAACATAAAATAATGTTATACATTATAAGGAGCATTCCAAAGTAAACAGGACTTAAAAATAAACAGAACAAATGTTTTTTTCAGCAAAATCAATGTATTTTATTCAAAATAGTCTCCTTCTGCTTCGATACAGCTATTTCCACGGTCCAAAAGCATGTCGAACGAGGGTTTTAGCTCGTTGGCCAGCCGAATTCATTATTGAAATTATCCAATCTCGCTTTCTGTAGGATATTGAATGCTCTAAAAAACTGTCTCTTACGATTCTTCCTTAAATTTAACAAATCATGATACCTTAAAAAATTTCGAAGTTTTGTAGGAATTTTGCTGCACAACAAAGTGGTCTCGCGTAATTTTTCGATTAAGTGACGCGTTTATGAGATACAATCAGAAGAAAATCGTTCTTTTACCCACCCTAATATTATATGTTTGTAGTATTTTGAAAATATTCTCCGAAAATCTTAAGTTGCTCCGAAAAATACTTTGACATAAGTATATACATAGGTATTTGTAGGATTTTTTAAATCAGCTCCCAAAACTCTAAACGCTTTTTTCTCTACACGCTGTTTTCAAAATCGGTGAGAATTGATAAAGGGCTAAACCGAGCGGTTTGAAACTCTTAGATAACCTTCTTGAAAATATTTGTCAAGTAAAACTGAAAGGAATAAGGTTTTTGACAATAAGTTAATTTTTTGTTTCTCTGTAAATAATATAGAACAAAATATTAAAGTACATATGACTTGGAATATAGAAAGCAGTAATTTTATTAAATACAAATGAAGCGAAGATGGTGTTGGACGGGGTGTTACATGGAATTACAACGAGTTCAATGTTAAGTGAACTCAAAGAAGGCCCTGCTTAGAGGTATAGTAGCGGCATTAGTGTAAATAGAGAACCTTAACCTTAAACTAACCCAAACTTTGTAAGCTTATATTAGATTTGACTACTTTCCTATTTTTTTTTACTTTAAGGAAATTACAAAGACCGATTTATGACTCGCTACACGAATGTTATGCTACACATGTGTAGAAGTTCACGCAAATATGGAAAGTTCTCTGATCGCCATTCACTTGGGAGTGTGATTCAAGCAGCTCACAACTTCCGGTCTTTGACCAAGTATCCTCTGGGTAGCCCAAGAACATCCGTTCGAAGACGAGCTAAAGTGAGAAGGCGAAACATCCCTTACATAGGGTTGTGCGCAGGGTTTGGGACCCGCCACGTAAAAACTATACAAATAAAAAACTACCAAAAACGAAAATTTAAGCTTGGTGCACTAACTTTTCACTCTTACTGTAGCTAAATTTGTAAGCTAATAACGATACATATGCGTTTCTTGAACACTTTAACTTCCCTATAAGTATGAATGTCAAACAGGTAATCAAAATTTGCACTTTTTACACTTTATTTAATTTAATTTTTTGTTTTTTTTTTTTATATTAATTTCTGCATTTCATTTGACTTTTTATTGCGTATACTTTCTTTTCTGCAAACATCACATTCGTATAATATAATATTTATTTCGCATATTGTCATTTTCGTACGTTTCTTCCGCTTTGACTTTAGGTTAATTAAAATTCCTATAATTAGTTAGTTGCGCTTACATAAAATAAAAACTGAAAACTGTTTTGAATTAAGTGGTCATTATTGGTGATGAGTTGAAGAAAAGCAAAAGTGCGACGCTTGTCTGCTGGCTGTCTGTCAAGCTGGTCACTTTCTATTCAAGTCAACGCGCAAGCAGTTCCGGACATTAATTATGGACCGGGTTGCAGATTAAAGTGGCCAAATAAAAAGAGAGATGAAGAAGAAATGGTAAATGCTAAAATAACGCGTGTTTGCAGAAAATGTTATATTTTTGATGATAGCAGTCTTGAGGCAAATGGCGATTTAAGAGTTTTAAGGCTAAAAAGCACAACAGACAAAAGATAGAAATTTATAACAAACCTTTCTTCTTTATTTTTAGAGAAACCTGAAAACTTTTTACCCATTTTAATAACTATATTTTTCTAACTGGGTCTTAAAAACTTTATAATTATTTTTGTTAATAAAAAAAATTTTCATGATAAATTAGGTCAATTATGTTGAGAATTTCATTTAAGTAAACTTTCAGTTATATTTTTTATGGGTAGAAACTTTACACCAATTAAACTAACGCCGTTAGAAAAGATAAAGACTACTAAGCTTTAAAAAAAAAATTAAATATTTTGGCATAGAGTAATTATGTAAAAAAAATTTAGGTCGAGCTTCAACCTTAGCACTCACTACTAGGAACTAGTGGCAAAAGTGGCCGAAATTCAATTATGTCTTCTTCTTCTTATGCGGTTTTAGTCGAGTTCAACAGCGCGTCAGTCGTTTCTTCTTTTCTCTATTTGGCGCCAATTCCAAAATATCAAGTAGAGCCAGGTTCTTCTCCACCTAATCTCTCTAAGGGAGTGGAGGTCTTCCTCTTACTCTGCTTTCAACGGCGGGTAGTGAATCGAAAATCTTCAAAGCTGGGGTGTTAACATATTTTGGATCTGTAGCTGAGCAGTTTTAGATCTTGAAACTTCAAAAAAATTCAGGTTATTCCGCACGTCTGTATGTTTAATGAGCACAAGTACATATATCCAAAATCGATCTTATATCGATGTCAACAAAACCACTGTAGGCCAGTGCAGTATACGATAAGTATCACCACTAAAATAATAAAAATTAATCAGTAATTGCTAGCATAAGCATCGAAAAAATGATTCGAAAAAAAGGTTGAAAAATTTCTCTGGAAACTATAATTGCATAAAATGGCCAGAAATGTGATATCCATAAAAAGTGCAAATGTGATACATTTGAATGACCCTTTCATAATGAATTGCAAAATTAATTAAATTTCAACTACATTTTACAGTAAAATATAATTTTTGTTGTTAAATGTATGTATATTAACAGCAGCAAAAACTGCACATAGCTAAGTACTCGAAAAATTTTGTAATAAGAATTCCCAGAACAAAAGTCGGAACACAAAAATTATGTACTTGCATTACTCACACAGTTTTTATGTACATATATATTATAGTAAGGTCAACTACATAAACATTAATATTTTAACAGCTTAAAACCTTTGAAGTAATAGCCAATAGCATGCCCCTTGACAGCCGACTATATAAGCAAATGCTAAGAAGAGAGAGATCAAAAGCTTATCAATATGGCAGCAGCGGTGGCAAACCTCACAGGTGGACCTACAGACTGGTAGCGGCATCTATTCGTGGATCGACAGACGACATGGGGACCTAGATATCCACCTAACCCAAATACTCAGTGGACATGGGTGCTTTAGAAGCTACCTGTATAGATTCTAGCAAGACATTAGTCCGAATTGTCCAACGTGTTCAGAGTGCTTTGAAGACTCTGAGCATGTATTCTTTTATTGTTCTTTCTACACTACACTCGGCGAAGCGGCAGCTTCAATCATGGCAAAACTGAGAAATAAAGAGCAGACTAGGCGTACGTCAGTCCGTGCAATAGAGGAGACTTAAAAGTCACGAAGTAATACCTAATCAGATGGTGCCGTGGGAGAGTCTGGGGTTGGGAGTAGGTTAGGTTTTGCGGATTAAAGTTCCACACTTCGGCTTTTGATGCTTCCCCTACTTAAAATAAAAGCTTATAACGGTTACATTATATCAATAAATTAAGAAAAGAATATATTTTTCCACACTAAATGTAATCATTACTAATATTAAATGAATAAACGGTACCAGCAGCTTAACGCAGCTCTCGATTTAAAGGCAGTAATTCTAAGAAACATTACAAAGACAATTGTAAATATACAGATATCAAAACAATTACAATTGTATATTAAAATACAAATACAAATACAACTACTAATAAAAAATAAAGTAGATTTTTCACAATTCAAACTTTATCTTTTTATTATCTTTACCATTAGTTTCAGATTTCTATTTATTTAAACACTGTAATTCTAAAAAGCATTTCAAAAATAATTATAAATGTCAATACCAATAGAAATACAAATACAATTACAATTAGCTTCAGAATGCTCTGTATTCAAAAATATTCTAAAGGTGTTGTAGAATTTAATAAAACAAAAATTACTATTAGAAATCATACAAGATCCTTTCTGCCAAAACAGTTAAGTGGAATGATTCCTACTGATATCAGAAACGATTCTAAGCTAGTCGAAAGTATTTTGTCTGTACAAAATTAAAATTATGATAAATTCCTTTAATTACCAGATTCAGCATTAAAATTCTTGATGATTAGCTTCAGCTTCCAAAAAAAATTTAAGTAATATTAAAATAATATTTATAGGAGGTCAGACCTACCGTTTTCTTAAACTGGAAACAGCTGTTCCATAATGAACTTAGTCAGTAAGAAAATCCCTAAATACCTCAAGATACTTTAATATTCATTTTCCGAAATTTTAATTTAATATTCATGCCCCAAACCGAAAAATCTCCAAGGGATTCGATTTCAAATTATAAGAACTTAGAACCAAAATATGAAATCAAGATTCTTCATAATTTAGGCAATCTGATGCTGACTTGATTTCGCCACTACCTACCTACTAACCTGCTAAGCTACCTCAATTTGTTCAACAAACAACGCAACAATGTCGTATTTTCTTCAATTGTCACCTACTCGCAGCCATCAACTGAAATCCATTTGTCCAACTCACTTCATTTGTGCGACCCAGAAAAACAAAAAAATAATTCTTTAAAAATTTGCATAAATATTTTAGGACGTTATTTAATTTATGCGTCCCGCTAAACTCATGCTGACATCGCCGCTGCGTGCCGGTGAGCACTTGATGAAAATCAAAGGAGAGCGAGAATGCGAACTGATAAAAATCACGTCGTAGTCTTTTAACACCTTCAGGTGATCGCTGTGATGCTGGCGGCATCCCAATGCGCCACTTTAATTTACTGTCACGCGGGTGCCACGCCAACAACAATGACAACAAAAAGGAGGAGAAGAAGAAGATACGTCTACAACGGGTGATGGAATTCCAGCGAAGAACGCGGGCGCACGCAGACATGTAATAAAAGTGTTGAACTAAAAGAAAAGATATACGGTCAAAAGGGCGATTTTCAGCGGGACGCTAAGACAGAGCGCGAGCGAAAATATTTATAATGAAGAAAAATATCCGAAAAATAAATAAATTAGTGCAGAGATTTAGCGGATGACGCGATTAAATGTTGATGGTGCTGTAGTGAAGGAAAATTTCTAGTAAGATGCATAGAATATTCAATGCCGGGGAAGTGATGGTCTAGTTATATTTGTCAAAAACTCGGTATACCGAAATTCTGTATAATTTCGGTTTGATTGTGTGTTATTTTTTCAATGTTTTCGAATGTTAAGTGTTTAGATAAAAAAATAAACTCGGCATTGATTTTTCGGGATCCCAAAATTTTAGTTCAGTTCAGTTTGGTTGTGTTCTATATTTTAATGTTTTTCAAATGTAGTCTTTAACTAAAAACTCGGGATTGATCCCGAAAATTGTACTTTAATTTTTTTTAATGTAGATCTTATTAAAGATGAAAGTCGGAATTGATATGTATGTATTTCGGGAAAAACTGCGGAATGCCTTTCAAAAAGATAGTGTTTATATTGAACTCGAGACTGATTTTTCGGGATCCCGAAATATTGATTCAGTTTTAATATTTTATGTACTAAATTTATGTTATTTTTAGAAATCTCAGGATTGATTTGTTTGTCGGTATTCCAAAATTTTGATTTAGTTCAGATTTTTTTGTTTTTTATTTTTATTATTTTTTTTTCAAATGTAGAGTGTTTAAATGAAAAAACTCGGTATTGATTTGAATATCGGAATCCCGAAATGATAATTCAGTTTTTTTTTTGTATGTGTATAAGATTTTCAATTTTTCTCTCACGTAGAATGTTTAAAAACAAAACTTTTGACTGATATTTCGGGATCCCGAAATTTTAAATCAGTTTTCTTTTAATTTTTACCGGCTACTTTAGAAATGTAAAAGATTAGAATGTTTTACAAAATTAAAGTATTTAAAAAAAATCGGGATTGATACTTCGGGATCACGAAATATAATTTCAGTTTATTTTTTTCGAAGTCAGCTTTTTAATAAATATTTCATAGCCTTAAAATGTTAAAACCAAACTGTGAATAATTTTCGGGATCCCGAAACTTAAATTAATTTTTTTTTGTGTTTTTATCAGCCTGTTTTGCATTATAAAAATTTAAGTAATTTACTATATTACGTTTAAACTAATCCCGAAATGTTGTTTTTTTAATAATCCCGAAATTTTGAGATCGACAAAAATTATTCGGGACAAATAATTCAGTTTTTTTTTTGTTTTTATCTACTTTTTTGTATTATAAAGGTTTAAATAATTTGCAATATTCTGTTTATATTAATCCCGAATTGTTTTTTTTTCAGAATCCCGAATTTTCGCTATGATGTAGACTTTAATTATTTTTGTTGCTTGACGCTATATTTTTGAGGCTGTCGAAGGCAACAAGTAGGAGTTACCAGCATTCATCGCAGACTTTCAATTTATACGAAACCGATTCACTTCACAGTCGGCGCCATATTGCGGTGGCGACGTGCGCCCGCATTTGTTCCAATTTTTGTGGAATTATGCGTGTTAAAATATAAATATACAACTAAAATAAGATAAATACTTGTTAAGCCTTAACGCCAACAAATATGCCTTAATCATTATTTATGTTCAGTTAACACTGTTGCAATATGCTATAAATCCAAGCAAATAGTCCTTGCTACCATAAGACTCACACGTTGCAAGGGTTTATTGGAGCAAATATATATACAATACAAAGTTTCTATGTCTAGCGCGGGTCAGACACTCAGCTTGTTTACAGTACATGTAGCCGGTTGCACAATAATGACAGTTCTAATGACAGTAGCTGTCAACATGAACTTGTCATTAAAGCAGAGGCGCTCCACTGTGATCTTCGGTGCACGCACTCGATAGATGAGACTCTAACTTTGAGCGTTGCACCAGTTTGGTATAAGAATTTGTATGAAACGAAGGCATTGTGTGTTGTTTTAACAAAGCAGTACAAAAACAAACAAACTCTGAGAACTATGGCACATGTAACACTGTATGCCACACCAAATATTTTCACATGCATACTCACATTCATATACATACATAGGTAGCGATTGCTCAAGTGCCGGCGACGGAAATCGTTTGCCCGTGCACTCTGCTAGTGTCTGTGTGTATATACATACATACATCTTTGTATTGGGTAGTCAAGTGTACCTGCCGCTTGCCAGATTGCGCGACATGCCATAAATTCTTGCGACTAATGAGCGCCGTGGCGTCCGGTAGTGTCGTTCGGTGCGGCTGTTTTTGTTATTGGATATGGTGATTGAACTTATGCCAGGTTTATTATACATACATACAAATTTATATATTCTCGCATACACACATCCACACATCCATATGTACATGTATACATATGGATATACCAACTTCTCGCGCACGAAAATATTTTTTTACTGTCAAGAAAATATGGAACTCCTAGTTCTAATGGATAGGCGTGGAAAATCGCTGTTATTAGTAGGAAGCTCGTAATCACACTTCCGATGGAAGTTATAAAATGTATGAAAAAATATCATTAAGTCAATATGTGTAAGAACTTGTAATTGGGGTTGGCATGCGAAGGTTCAACTAGCAACTATGTAATATACTAAGAAAATGGGAAGCCACTAATTATACTTTTTTATTTTATATATAAAAATTGCTAAACAAGAAATGTGAAAATAATAATCGGAATTGATTAAGATTTCATTATTATACTGGCGCCTGCTTAGTTTCCGGCTAACGGTAAAAACTGTAGAATTTGAGCAAATAGTTAACTAACAGGTGGCGCAAAAATTACTTTCCGATGTTTTTTGGAAAATGAAAAACTTTGATTCTGCTCGTGGATTATTTTTATTTCGTCTTTTAAATTTGTTTACATCAAGTCGAGAATATTATATCATGTAAATTGTGATTGATTATCATTTGAGCCCTTTTTATGGCATTTTCCATCACTTTGGATAGAACTTCCGGCAGTAGGTCCTCACATTCTTGACGGATATTGTCTTTAAGAGCTGCAAGAGTCTGAGGCTTGTTGACATAAATCCGCGACTTCAAAAAGCCCCACAAAAAGAAGTCTGGAGCTGTCAAATTAGGCGATCTTGCTGGCCAGTGCAAATCGCCAAAACGGGAGAATAGGCGCCCGGGAAATGCATTCTTCAGCATATCTGTTGTGGCACGCAGTGTAGCGTACCATTGTTTATTTACGTGTATTTCGCATGTGTTTACTACACAAATGTCAAAACAGAACTAACATTAGAGGTCATTTGCAAAATTTATAGCATCTTCTGATCCTCTTCTCACTTTTACTCTTCGAGCGAGCCACCGCGATCCAAAAACAAGGCAATTCAACTAGCTTGCTCTGATTATTTTTCGTATTGTGCTTAAAAGTACTGTGTTTGTTGCAAGTGACCTTGATGCGAGCCACTGAACAAATTGATATTGTCGGTAACCCTGCTTTAGAAGATATCTGCTCCAATTCCATCACGACATTTTAGTCCGTATTTTCCGACACGTACTAAGTGCATAGAATACTCCGAACTTTGAAAACATGCCCCCGTTTTTTAAATGTAAGAGAAAAGTTAGGAACTAAAAGAGGCAATAGTTTGACGATGGAAACTTTGTCAATGATAAATGGAAAGGAGTCAGATTTCGCTTGTAATGAGAGATATGATTTGGGAGTTGTTTAGGTTCAACGGATTAAAGTTTCATCGGCCTTACTATAAGAAAACCCATGTCCGAAGGGCGGGTTCGGATTTGTATTAAAACTCTTATGTATAATTTTGTTTTTAATCGAGATTTAAAGCTCTTTGCAGTATGAAACTGACATTTTATGTATGTAGTATGTATGTAGATCGGAATTATGCGATAAGAATTGTACTTGAAATCATATAAGAAATACTGCCGATTTGTTTTGCATTTTCTAAGTATACTCGTAATTTCTTAAATATTATCCAAAAATTTTAGCCCCCGAGGGTACCGATTGGTAATAGTTACCACAATAAACCGACGAAAGCAGGGACCGGTTGGTTGGTAACCACAGTAGTACACAAAGGTCTGGATCAAGGTGTCACACGACCGGTGCGGAGAATCAACCTGACCCTTAAATAACATAGGCTCGAATAAAGCTTGCGGATAACTGACGCCGTACTTGTTTAGCGTGAGCTATGAGCAAGCGGACTTATTTTCCCCTACACTTGTGGGTGCAAAATATGAACCCAACCAGCAGTAATAACAAAAAAAGTTAAATGAGTCCGTATCTCCTGTGAAATAGCCTAGGGGAACCAGTTATTCCATGAAAAAGTTATATTTTGCCACGAGCTCGAAAGCAGCGAGCCCGAAAAGGCAGGAGCTAAGCTTCGTCCAGGTGCATGGACTGTCACAAGCAAGGAAGTTGACGCTAAGTCTAGCTCCTAGGAGTAAAAATTACGTGTGGCAGCCTGAACCAAAAGCTGTAATCAAAGTGTGACTGCTAAGTAGGTAATGCTGCAAGATGTTCGAAATATTGCTTCTGCTTGCCCTCCTGCCTACCTTTTAAGAAGGGTGCTGCTGCCACCGCCAATGAATGAGAAGCTCCCAAAAGAGGTCAAAGAATCTATTGATTACTCGAAAGCTGTTTTACCTAATTTTGATCTTTAACCGCCAGCAGAGGTCAGAAGGAAAGGTTAAGTCGTCAGTCGTCAGCTGATGGCTGAAAACAAAGGTCGCAAGCCCGCAAGGTCGCAATCCCTCAAGGTCGTTTGCTGATGTAGCCCGGAACCAGTTTATCATTGGTGTGCTGCATGAGTGAGATGTCGGAAGAAAAACACTCAGAGCCCAATGGAAATAAAATTAAATAAATAACACATAATTAATGAAGTATTTACGGTGCTGCGAAATCGGTCCATATAAATTTTCAATCTTATCAAATTTCTTTGTTTCTTTTCAATGAAAAAAGTACAAATATTGCGTAAATGTTCCAAATGACCATTACACTACATCATTCTTCATAATAGCCGCAACAGCGACTTGGACAATTTTCCGATTGCGAGCTAAAAAGCTTTCATTTGATGAAGTCACACAACTTTCGCCTAACAACTCTATAACTTACGCGGCAATTGCAGGCCATAAAGATGAGCATTTAAACGCTTTTGGATGTTTCCTCAAGCAAGGCAAATCCCCATACACTGCAGGTGTATGTTTGTAAGTGTGTGGGTGTGTGTGTTTGGTGCAAGCGCGTGCTGCATGTTGACACATGCTTCAAACAACAACCTGCGGCATTCCTGCGAAAGCAACAAACATACCGTTACTTATGTGACACATAAGCCTTTTAGAGATGGTCGCCCGAACACCCGCAGCATTTCACTCGAGCAAACGACAAGGCAATCAAGCGAGTAAGTTACTAGCAAATATAAGCGCAGCTTGGCTGATGGTTTACAAACTTTCAAATACAAATTCAGTAGCAGCTTTTGTGTGTCTGTGTATGCGTGTGTGTGTGATCAAGTCACAGCTGTTGGTTCCACAAAGCGGCGATGAGATGAAATCAATAAGACCCATCTTGAAATGCGGTTAAATACAAAGAAATGCACTTGCATGTGTGTATGTATGTATGTATGTGTGCATGCGTGTGTGTGTTTGTGTAATCGCAAATCGAACAAGCATAAATCAAATGCTTAACAGCGGATCAAAACAATTTTGTTTCCATGTACATATGTATGTGTGTGCTCATCAATGCTCAATCAACAAATGGCCGAATGACCCAACAAACAAATAACAACAAAGTACGCAACAACAATTCAAAACAAATACATGCTCATACTCCGCTACAACCTGCCCGCTGGCTCTCCACATAAACGCTCGACTTGGTCAAGTTTACTAAATAAAGCAAGAAGAGGCTGTTTGTGCCGAAAGCGGCGAAGGAGGCGGGTAAGGCGCAATTTGATGAGGCGGCTCCCAAACAATGTTGCAATGCGCAACTGTTGAGTTGTTTTAACGCACACACAATATACATATGTACACAGATATTTATACATTAGTACTTAAGTACATCTAAACCTATTAAACGAAGCCACAAAATCGTTGCAAAGCTTTTAAAACCGAATGCGAATTAGTTGCGGCTAATTAAATGGCCATTAGCAACGAATTCGGCTTGAGTGCAACAAAAACATGCGGTAGCAATGACATGGTTTTGAAATCGAAACCAAAACAATTGTTGAAAATCGTAAAAGGGAAAATAAAAATCAAGTAGGGAAGCGAAGATTTTGGGCGAAACCAAAAATTGTAATACAAAATTTCGAAAATGTTAATGAGTTTTATTTTGAAAGGTCAAAATTTGGAATTATTCAGGACCTGGGTTTAATTAGTAAATTTGGGATCATTCAAAACCTGGGTTAAATTAATAAAGAGTGATTTTTTGGACTGCAGGAAAGTTCTCTGATCCCCAATCATTTGGGAATGGCCAGAAACGATTCTTTTACATATGGCTCAAGCAACTCAGAACTTCCGGTCTTAGACCAAGTATGCCCTGAGTAGCCAAAAAACATCTGGTTGTAGGCGAGCTCAAGTTAAATGGCGAACCATCGCCCGCCACGTAAAAAACGCTTCCAACGAAAAGTAAACAACAGTCTCGGAAGAGAGGCTTCTTCGAACTAAGTAGACAAATGGAGAAGTAAAATCCTCTCTCGACGAACAAAGAAACTCTAGAAGTCACTCATCAACCCTGTCCTGCTATATGGTGCAGAGGCATAGACGATGACAACATCTGATGAGTCAAAGTTACGAGTTTTCGAGTGAAAGGTTCTGCGAAAGATTTATGGTCCTTTGTGCATTGGCCACAGCGCATATCGCATTCGATGAACGATGACATATACTCTTACGACGGCATTGACATAGTTCAGCGAATTAAAAGACAGCGGCTACGCTGGCCAGGTCATGTTGTCCGAATGGACGAAAATACTTCGGCTCTGAGAGTGTTCGAAACAATTGCCGCCGGGGGAAACAGAGGAAGAGGAAGACCCCCTCTTCGTTGGAGAGTTCAGGTGGAGAAGGACCTGCACCTACACTTGGAATCTCCAATTGGCGCCAAACAGCGAAAAGGAAGAACGAATGGCGAGCTGTGGTAAACTCGGCTATAAACGCGTAAGCGGTGTCTAAAGAAAGCAGAAGTTTTTTGGGACTTGGGACAAAAAGAAATAAAGCTTCATTGCAAAGATAAGGGTTTCCATTATATTTTAAAAACGATTTCGGGTAAGTTGTAGGCCAAGGTCGGCTCGAATAAATTCCAGCCGAAAGGCATAACTTTCGAACACTTTTTGCAGCAATTGGAGCCGAATTTTATCTTTCAAGGCGTTAATCGTCTCGGGTTTATCTGCGTAGATAAGTGACCTCACGCAACCCTTCAAAAAATAGTGGAATCGCACGATCTTGGATGCTGCAGGCTCACGACGATAATGCACTCACAAAAAATGTTACTTCATTAAATTTATTTCTTCGTTGGTTGGTTGGAATCAAAGTTCATCCACATTATCTCCCTCAAATTCAAGCACCAAAAAATCATTAATCACGGCTCCACATCGCATACTATTGACTGCAACATTATGGCTGGATCATTTTTAAAGAAATATGAACCAATGATTCACTCTGTCCAGAAAGCACTCCAAACCGTTACCTTTTGAGGATACAATGGCGTCTGAACAATGGTTTGTGCACTATCATCACTGCAAATGCAACAATTTTATTTATTAGCGTAACCATGTAACCCTCATAACTGAACAAAAATATGTCAAGAAAATCAGGATCTGTGACCAACTCGTTATGTACTCATTTACAGCACGTTATTCAGGAGTAAGTCTGTTCATTATGATATTAGGAAAATATGAAATCCGTTACAAGAACGTATAATAAAATTTCCCGATTTCGAAATCTTGCATTCATATTTTCTTCTTGGTTTAGTCTACTTGAGACGGAGTGTATTCGAATATAAAATTGCTAATAGAAAGTTTCAAAATTTTCTTATACATTACAAAGAACCGTAAAGCGAATAAAATACCATAAAGGTATGTTATGCTTGGCTAAACGACAGTCTTCTTTGAATATATTCCTACATAAGCATAAAGCACATATGTATGTACAAAACCACTCAGATCTGTTTTGAATCGATCGAATCTGATTTTTCTAATGAAAAGCCGAAGTAAAAGTGAATGCTTAAGAACATACTTAGATACTTTCTCTTTAATTTGTTTGTTTTGAAGTTCTAAAAGAGCACAAATCTGGGAGTTTTATCTAATATCTAATATCTATTTTCTCTTTTATTTTTTTTATTTCAAGTAGACATTATAGTTTCCAACAAATAATTATTTTACCCCTTTTTGAATATAAAGAGTATGCTATCATTCACTCGGCATTAGAAAAAACTAACTTTCTTCTTTTGGTTACATGAAGCTTTGAAAATGGTAAGTAGATTATATCAAGGGCTGAACTCTTTACTAAAAAGGAAAATCTTCACAGTGATATTCATTGATACATATATTGAGTACAGAGTAGTTTGTTGAATATTTCGTATATTGTAAGAAGGTGGTTTCCCGAACAGAGATCACTTTTACTTGTATACTGCTGAAAACACTACAGAAAATCTTGGACTTGCAAATTTGTTCCACAGCGCCTCCCAACAGATTATCCAAGGCGCAGCACGCATATACCAAGGGCAGATCAGTAGAGAATGCACTCCATACACTGGTATTTAATATCGAAAGAACTCTTGAATGTAAGAAATATAGTATTAAAGCATTTCTGCATATTTCTGGAGTGTTCAACAAAACTTCTCTTGCATATATTCTACATAGTATCGAATCAATAGGTGTTGGTTCTGCTATACAACGCTGGATAACAAATCTTTTGACCTCTAGAAGGATAAGAGCAGAATGGCATGATGCCAGAATGACCAAGGAAGTCTGTAAAGGTACTCCGCAAGGTGGAGTGCTATCTCCGCTTCTATGGACATTAGTGGTGAATAAAGTGCTAAGCAAGTTAGCAGTATTGTAACCACCACTGGGGGCTATCTCATGCCCTGGTGCTAAACAGCTATTGTAAGACCAATTCTGCTCTACGGTGCAGTAGTATGGTGGACAAGCGTACGGAAATCCACCTGCCGGCAGCCAATGGAAAAGTTCAGAGGCTCGCTGCGCAGTGCATAACATAGTTCTTTAAGAACAAATCCAACGGCGGCCCTTGGTACTAAACCTGCCACCTATACACCTCTTTGCTGAAAACTGCGCAGAAAACTCAGCTGGACGACTACTGGCTGCAGGAGAATTTACATACGAGTATAGAACCTTCGGGCATAGCTCGGTTGGTAATGGCGATTTGGCAAACACCGACTACATGATCCACTTTTCAACTGGGAAGGAAGGAAGGATCAAAGTAAACATATAAAAAATTATTGGCGTAAAGGTATGTTAGCTACGCGCAATATTCTAAACATTTATACGGATCAAAAATGTACGACGGAGTTATACTGTCCAGAGTTAGGCATAAAGCAACTATTTAAGTTGCCGATCCACTGCAGTAAATTTCAAGCTGAGGTATTTGCTATTCATGAGAAGTTGGTCTCTAATGCACCTGCAGGGAATTCCTGAGTCAACATCTACGTAGACAGCCAGAGAGCAATCAAGGAAGTAACCTCGTATGGCATATCGGCCAGAAATGTCTTGGGAAGCAGGTTAGCAGTGTTAAGGTGTTTGCCAGAATCAAGCGTCAACACTTCTACTGGGTGCCAAGCCACAAAGGCATCGAGGTCAATGAAATATCCGTAGTGGACTTTATTGCCAAAAATGGTGGCGGCTAACACGCGAAAATGTGATCAAGAAAATCAAAACTCGATTTAACGAGCTACCTGGGTGCAAAACTGCAAAAGTCATGTGCAAAACGGTAGATCGGAATTACACAAAATTCCTATTGGCATTCGATAAAAGAGATTGTGGGAGCATGATTCGAATACTAACTGTTTACTGCCTGGTTGGAGACACACGCCCGCAGAATGGGGTTCACAGAACGAGAAGACTGCAGGAAATGTCTTGAGCAAAGCACCAGGTAAACAATGGAGCATCTCTTGTGCACTTGTCCCGCATTGGCAAGTCGACGCTGTAAGCATCTGAGGTCCCCACGGTATAAAACACTGGAGAATGTATCGATAATGAGACCGATGGGTCTGTTAAAATTCGTATCAAGCGCAAGCATCCTAAAGGATGACTACTCCTCTTGGACTTTGTAACTGAACTCCATATGTTAACGCAAAGAATCAAAATTGGTCTATGCGTGGTTAATTGGTCTACTAGATTAACCTAACCTAACATTAGCGATAGTAAGAAGGTGGTTTCGCGAACAGAGATCAGTTTTTTATAAAGATACTGACTTCAGGTGCTCAAGAACAAGATTTTTCCAAAATAACAACTAAAACCTTTCGAACAAGATCAGTGAAATTAGATGAAGAATAGAGCAACTATATGAGTATTGTGACGAGAATGTCTCGTGTAATATTCATAGCAGTTGAACTTAAAGTTGCAAAATCTAGGTCAGATGAGATTGATTAATGACTCAAATAGAGCAAGTATGTATCCAAAGTATTTGGTGCAAGTATATACCAAATTAACGAAAAAATGTAAATGGAATAACCATAATATTGTGTTCAACCAAAATTATATAATAAAATCGTAGTTTGCTCTTCAGAAATGTTGTTGAAGCCGAAGATTTTCTTAATATTATCAACTTTTTTTTAGAAAAGAGAGTAAACATACTTAGAATCATCTCTTCAAAGATATTTTTGGAGTAGTCAAAGTCAACAAACCCAATGATCCTACTAAGATCTCTCAAGAAGTTTAATTAGACTCCATAATTATGCTCAATAGTCGCTTTAACATTTCTGAATTTCAAATATTTCTGAATTCTTGCTAATTGCTCATATAATTTATATAATTTTTTATTGTTTAAAATTCGCGGAACACTGCCACTTAAGCTAACTCGATTAAGTCCAGCGAGTTGCATGTGCTAATTGATGACGCGCTCAATTAAATTGAGCGTGAAAATAAAGCAACAGCAGGTAGCAGAAAGCACACAACAACAAATTATTAAATAAAATTGAGAAATAAAAGCAATAAAAGTAAAAACAAAAAAGCTCATAAAGCAGTTTCGCAGAAAACAGTGCGGAAAACACAACGTGCAAAAAACAAGTAAGAAGTGAAGACTGCTATAAATATAGCTATATGTATGTACATAAGTATATATGGTTAATATGTGAAATCGTCTGCCGATAAGCGAAATTACTAATAACCGACCGCAGACTGTTGCAATTGGGTTTCACAAAAATGCTATCTGAGTAGCCGCCAATAAAATCAATAAAAGCGAAGGCGCAAAAACTTGCTCAACGGCAACCGCAAGAGAGTAATAAAGAGAAGTATAAAATAATACCGCATAAAAAAACAACAACCAGAACTCAGCTACAATGCTAAAAATTCGCGAAATTCCACAAATAAACATCAAAACACCAGACAAACACACACACCCACACAACTATCGCGTGCTGGCACCTGTGCGCCAAACTTAAGGCTACATATGGACAAAAACAGCAAAAAAGCAGAGGCACTACTGGCCAGAAACCAACTGGCGGTAACATAAAAACTAACTGCAGCAACGTGCCGCGCAACGGACTCAGCAGCAGTGTAAACAAAGGAGGAGCGAGAGAGGTGGACTGTTGGTCAGCGGCGAACGTGCGGATGGTTCTTGGTGCTGCTGGCATGCCAACAGCAAATATGAAGGTGATTATTATGTTGTTGCTGATATTGGTGTTGACAGTGATGAAGTTAAATATAATGATATTGAATGTTTGTAGGTAGCGACATAATGATAAAGCTGAAACGATACACCAATCGGACAAACATACGTACATACAAATATGTATGTATATAAGTATAGAAGCGTGGTATATATGCAGAATTGAGCAATTTTTCATTTCAACGAAACGGCGAGTCAACAGCCAGCGATTCAGGCAACATAAATATATAGAAATAAACATATATACAACTTATATATCTACATATTTATATGTATAGAATCAGCGCGGTATGAAGAAATAAAAATAATAATAAAGAATTTTCAACTTTAACACTGTAAAACTTTTCACTTTCCGCTTTGCCTTTTTTGAGGTGTGAAAATTCGCATTAAACTTGCATGTGTTTGCCGCGCTGCCGGTATGGTAGTGTTCGTGGCAGTGGACAAAATGCTTCAATACACTCCAGTTTAACTGTAGGTGTCGCTGCATTATTAATGCATTATGACTGTTTGGTTGGGTGAAGGAGGAGAGAGTGAAGAGGAGCTCAGTGGCACGGGAGGAGTTTACAGCCATTGACCCATATTTGCAATAGTTGAAAACATAAACCAAATTGAGTTTGTGGAGTTGTTGTGAAAGAAGAAAGTGAAAAATAAAAGGGGGAAAAAATATCTACAAAATGAAAAAAATTAAGGAAGGTAAATAATAATAAAAGAAAATAATAAAAGTAAATCAAATTAAAAACATTAAATAACAAGTAAGGAACGGCTAAGTTCGGGTGCAACCGAACATTTCATACTCCTGCAACTTGCAAAAATCAAAGCTAGGGAAATACCGTAAAGTGTAAAACGTCAACCAGAGGATCTGATTCCTAACTTGAATCCTTCATATTCCATAAGAAAACTTCGAGTTACAGAGACTTCGTGTTATGGAAGGAAGTTTGTATGAAATCTGACTTCTATTGCCAACCCAAAGGTTCGAGTTATGGAGAACTTCAAGTTCCAGAAGTTATATACAATGTATATGTATATAATATATGCTATATATATATCGTATATTACTTCTGGATAAATTTCTGACTCATACACTGACCGACAATATCGACATAAGTGATGTTATCGACGATATGTATGTAATTTTCTCCCGATCCACCCGATTTTAGCTAGGTGTGTGGTTTGACTTGACTTTTGTCAATACTACACACCTTAACATACCACGCACTGTGAGTTCTAACAGCGCTTGAAGTAAGGCTGGAACTCACACCGCTGCATCTGGTGATTAAACAGGTAGCGAAACATACCATGCTGCTAATGTCAGCAGAGGGTTTCGGCAAAGGAAGATAATGTCGTCTCAACTGATGAAGGCCCTAGAGGAAAACACCAATGGCCTTTCTTCCAAAGGACGGCGTTACGAAAAGGTTTAATTTCACAAATAATTTTAGAGTTACCCGCGGCAGCAAGACAAAGTGGTATTACTCCACGCTTCATACTCTGCTGAGAGACAGTACTATCCAGTGGTACACTGACGGCTCGAAAACACTTGTAGGCATATATATATGAATGGGATGTTTTCCAAGCATTTTTGCAGCAGAAGTTTTTGCTACAAGTCAGTGCGTAGAACTCAATCTCCACCGCAACTATCGCAACCAGCGTATCGCCATTCTTAGCGACAGTCAAGCGGCGCTAAAAGCGACCGGGTATACCGAATATGGGTGCCGGGGCATAAAGAGTTAGTCGTAAATGAGATAGCCGACGAACTAACCCGTCCTGCGGCAGCGTACAAGATGACGGAACCAGAACCATGCATCGCAGTGGGGTGCCACAATCTTAAGGAGCTGCTCCGCACGGAGGAGAGAGTGGAGAGGAAACATCACTGACAACAGGCAGCAGGAATGCGGCATGCCAAGCTGCTTCTAGGAGGGTGCAACCCCTCAAGGTTTAAGGAAATAATCAACCGCTCTGGTGAAAAATTCCGCCTCCTCGTCGCGCTCTACACAGGGCACTGCTAGCTCAAGAAGCGCTTGTCCAACATGAGAATACGCTCTTGCGAAAACTGTCGGTTCTGCGACATGGAACAGAAAACCCCAGTAAACCTGTTTCTGGATTGTCCAGCAATTTGCAGAAGCAGGATTAAGACCCTAGGTTCCATGTACGTGGACCGGGATCACATCGCCTCAGTAGCGCCCAGCAGGCTCCTGGAATTATTCCGGATTCTGGACCTCGGTGACCATATATGATATAGGAGAGGGCACAATAGATCCTAGGTCGTAGTGCAAAACCTCATTATTAACTATCTAACTATTTACCACGCACTTATAAAATGTTTTCTGAGATTCATTAAGGTACCTTACATATCATCACCAACGGAATGAAGTAAGACACCGATAAATGCTCTAGAAGGTCACCTGGAAGTTTAAAAATCATTGCGTATATGGGAGCTAGGAGAAGTATCAACCCAATTCAACCTATTTTTGATACACAGACATACCATTGTCAAAGTAGTTAATGCCTGAATTTCAATTATTGGTTTGATATCTCACACATCACGAACGGCTGAAACCCTTTTTGAATCTCCTAAAAATTATGGATCGCAAATGAACTCCTCTCTCAGCCATGCATATGCGACACCTCATAAGAAAACGATTCAGTGCGTTCTGAAAGGTTGAAAGATTGCCGCAATTATCAATTTAATGGACTACTTCAATTCGGTCAGATCAGAATCTTTTATTTCCATAACTTTATTGGTGCTTGATTTATATTATGTAAACTGAATAAATCAGAGGTTACGTATGTAAACTGAATCGTCGTGTTTTATCATATGAATGTAAAAATAATTGTATACAAATCGGTTTGAAATTGCTTCAGTTCTTCCTGATATATTGCATTTCTCGTAAAGGTTGGCGTAGTCGCGCGCATTGTCCAATTTCGATACCCTTCCGCACCATCACGCTTATAAAATTTAATTATGATATTTTCTAACATTTAAGTAGTACTACATTACAAGAAAACAGTGGTTAATATTTCGGTTAATTTATGTTCAAGATAGTATTTATCATAGAAAAAAGTATTCAACTACATGTATTGCAATTTTTAAATACTAAAAATCCATGTAAAAATGTTGTTTGGCTACCACAAGCGATTATGTCAATAAACCCTTAAGTATTCAAGAGCGCCAACAATACAATTCAACAGTTAATCACTCAACATATTAATAATCAAAATTTATGGTCTTACGGTAGAGCAGATAGAGAAAAAAACCGTCAATAATGTCACGTTAAGGAAATGGCGTAATAATTTAATCAATAAGTATGCGCTTTTACATGCATAAATTCATCATGAGGCGCAAGACAGTTGAAACCACTATGCTTTATTATGTTAAGCTATGTACATACATTATACATAATATATATGTATGTATGTACATATGTATATGACAAGAATTTATGTAGTTGTATAAAATATGCATGTAATGTTATGTAGGAGCATAAAAAATTAAAATGTCATAAAAATATGACAATAAAAATGAGCGTTATGGAGGCGCATAAATTTTACAATGGAGGTATTCACGCAGTGCGGAGAATTTAAGGTGCAAAATATGATTTTTTTAATATAAACATATTTGTTTTTAATAAAGACCTGTTAAATTTGTTTGCAGTGAAGCTATAATACTCCTTACAGGTTCGTTTTTATAGCATATGAAGGCATACAAAGATCTGTATCTTGAGTTTTATCGGTAAGTTTGTATGGCAGCTATATGCTATAGGAGTCCGTTCGGAACAATTTTTTCAGAGATTGTACCGTTGCTTAGCACAATAACGTATACCAATTTTTATTAAAATATCTTGTTAAATTAAAAAGTTTTATATACACAGACTTTATTTCGATTGTTCAGTTTATATGACAGTTATATGCTAAAGTAGTCCGATCTGAATAATTTCTTCGGTGATTATAAGATTGCTTAGGATAAAAGAAGTAGCAATTTTTGTTGAGATATCTTCTCAAATAAAAAAGTTTCCAATACAAAGACTCTATTTGGATTGTTCAGTTTATATGGTAGCTATGGGCTATAGTGGTCCAATCTGAACAATTTCTTGCTAGAATATACCATTACTTTGGGCAACAAATCACACAAATTTTTGTGAAGATATCTTGTTAAATAAAAAAGTTTTCCATATAAGAACTTTATTTGATTGTTCAGTTTGTATGGCAGCTATATGCTATAGTGATCCGATCTAAACAATATCTTTGGGAATTGTACCGTTGCTCAGCGCAATAGTTTTTCCCAATTTTATTGAAGATATCATGTTAAATAAAAAAGTTTTCCATATAAGAACTTTGTTTTTATCCTACAGTTTGTATGGCAGCTATGTATATGCTATAGTGATCCGATCTAAACAATATCTTCGGGAATTGTACCGTTGCTCAGCGCAATAGTTTTTCACAATTTTATTGAGGATATCATGTTAAATAAAAACGTTTTCTTTACAAGGACTTTATTTGGATTGTTCAGTTTGTATGGCAGCTATATGCTAAAGTGGTGCGATATCGATGGTTTCGACAAATGTGCAGTTTGTTTATGAGAAATAGACGTGTTCGAAAATTCAGGTGGATATTTCAAAAACTGAAGGAACTAGTTCACATATATAGTAAACTGAAAGCTAATTTAGCTCAGCACGTCACGCTAATACTAATATATAGTCACCTAAAATGCAAAATAACTTAAATTAAGATCACTTTTAATAAGTTTACAGGGAAGATAAAGAAATATTGAAATCAATTTTGGGTTTTGGTTATAAAATGCTTATATATTGGTTATCGTACACTCATATTTTAGTTATTAAATGGGTATATATTGGTTATCGTACACTCATATTTTGGTTATAAAAGGGGTATATATTGGTTATTCTAACTGACAACGATTTTCGATTTGATGATACGTTGTTTTGCATTTTAGGTGGCGCTATATACTTTATAGTCCTCCGTCGTTTCTTTCAACATCACGAACTTAATATACCTTCTTCACGATGAAAGAAAAAATATGTAAATTTAAAATTTTTTTTTCACAAAATTCAGTTTTTTATTGTTACGTGAATACCCCTCTCACCTGCCCCAACACGCAAGCACCGGCTTGTAGTTAACAACTTTCCTACGTGTTGGGAATATTTTAAACAACTGTTTTGTTAAAATTCCTGTGGGCATACACACATAAAAACAGACATATTTAAGCCTATAGTAGAGTATAGTAAATACTATATATTTATGCTGCCAGCTTGAAATGAAAAATAGCGGAATTAAATTTAATATTTGTGGCGACTGCAATGCGCTGAGTATGCAATTGTGGTTCAAGGCTTGACAATGGTAAATATTATTTTTAAATTAAATTTATCACTTTAAGCACATATTTATTTTCATAAAATATTTACTGTAATAGTTTATACGATACGTATGATTAAGTTACGAAGAAACACAGGGTACTGATGATAAATAGATTATGAAATCATAAATGAAAATCCGCAAATTTCAGCACGTCAATGCATTTTGGTCAACATATATTCCACATATTATTTAAGGAGCAATAATTTGATTTTTGGAGGATGGAGTCATGTGTAGAAGTTCGCGCAAGAAAGGAAAGTTCACTGAGCGCCATTTACTTGGGAATAACCAGAAACACATGTGGCTCAAGCAGTTAATGGTTTCCGATCTTAAAACTAGTATTCTTTAGGTAGCCAAAAAACATCAATTTTAAGGCGAGCTAAAGTGAGAAGGCGAAACATCCCTCTCCAGGGCTGTGCGTTGGGTTGGGGACCCGCCACGTTATAAGCAACCCCAATGAAATGAAGAAAACAGCCTTCGCTTAAAAAGTTCCCAAAGCGAATAAAAAGTCAAAATCTATTTTTAAATAATTCTATAAGCAATATTTTCTAGAAAGTTTTCAATAACGAAAGCTGCTGCTTCCATATCTCTTCCAAGCAAACTTCAAAGCAGCCTAAAGTGAAACATTTCTCCACATTATAAATATTTTATAAAGCCTTTTAGGTCAATCTTCTTGTCATTGCCTGCATATGTGCACTTCTCGAGACATCTACATTCATCTCATAAATTCATCTCTTTATTTATAAAACGAAAGCAAATTTAAGCTGAAGTAAAAATGTCTGCCTCCACCTTCTCCATTCGGCCCACAGCACACTTAACTGCATTCTTATAGCTATTTTTAGCTTAAATATGTTTTATCATAATTTCTTTTTCAACTTCGCATACTCTTCTTCTTCTTTAGCCCCGCTTGGCGGTGGCAAGTCAAGTGTAATATTTTGATATCGAAAAATTTCCTACGCATAAAAAATTGACCCAAGACATTTAGCCCATATGCTTCGAAAGTTCAACGTCATATGTGACCGACAAAACCAAGGCGGACAGCAAAAACAAAAGAAACATATCTTTATATATGTACATATGTATGTACTTGTACTTATAATATGTATTCCGAAGGGACGCTATTGCTGGGCGGCGTGGTGAGGAATTTTTAATAACGTCGTCAAGAAATTGTTGCAGGCGAAAGAAAAAACCAAAAAAAAACTGGAAGAAAATGCAATAAGAAGCAGCTAAAAAGGGAAAAAGAAAGAGCGGATTGCGCTATGGACATTAGGGTTGTTATATTCTTATTTAAGATTATCTAATTGCTATAGATATATAAATAAAAATAAAAATAAAAAAAATTAAAATATAAAAATATACATATTTTATAAAAGTTCAGTTACGAACACCCTACCCACGCTTTCAACCGAACAGAGTTCTATTCCTGACTCTGATAAGGTTAGGTTAGGTTAGTTTGGTAGGCCATTGAGGCAAATACAGACCAGTTATGGTCCTTTGCGATATTAACTGGAGTTCAGTTACTAGGTCAATGAGGATTAGTCATCCCTTAGGATGCCTGCGGTTGACGTGAATTTCAACAGACTCTGTGGACTCATTATGGATATCTCTTTCAATCTATCATACCATGCGGACCCCAGATGCTTACAGTGTAGTTTTTCCAATGCGAGATAAATGCACAAGAGAGGCTCCATTGTTTTCAATAAAACAGTCAGCATCAATAAAAACAGTTTTATTTGTGCTATCTTCGACATATCGTCAAGAAACCCTCAACAGATAGTTAGGATTCTTTTCCCATACAAAAATATGTTCTATGGTCTCTTCGTTTTCCGGGACTAAAATCCACTCTGAACCAACCTGTGTTCCTGATGAGGTTCATCAATACAAAAATTTTATTTGTGCAATCTTCGATGCATCGTCAAGGAACACTCGACCGATAGTTTCGATTCTTTTTCTATACAAGAAGATGTTCAATAGTCTCTTCTTCTTCTACCTCCTGAGAGCTTCCACAATAGTCATTATGTGGTGTTCCCAGTCTGCTTATATGTTTACCAATTAGGCAGTGACGTATCAGCACCTCTACTAGATGTCTTATATCATTTCTTTTGAATTTTAATGATCGGCATGCGCGATCCATATTCCATTTATGCCACGTTTGGTTACTGGTTGAGCAATTTAGCGACTCACTCCAGCTTAGCTATGTATATCTAAAACATCTATGTGGATTAAATATCTACAGCTAGCCAGCGGTATATAGCGGTATTTTTTGGATTCAAGTTGTAGGGTGATGCCTGCTTTGGCTAGTTCATCTCTTTCACAATTACCAAGGATATCACTATGAAATGAAACCTAATGCGGATTTATCGTGAAACAGGCTGTTTGATCTATCAAGAGATTGACATTCTTTCACTTAGTTTTATGGAACCCTAAGAAAGTTAAGTGATTTCAAAGTCACTTGACTATCAGTATATATTATATGGATATATTTACTGTTGTTGTTATAGAAACTGGTACCTAAACCTATCTAAGGTACCAGATAAGTTGTCGTCGACGTCAACCAACGGTAGGTCTATGGAACGTGCTGTTTCGACGAGGTCAGGCCAAAGCGAGAAGGATGTCAGATGAGTAGGTTAGCAATGTCATACCGGGACTCATTGCACCATGGAGATACAAGCATATTGCATATCCGACTTTCTTTGTATGAAATAAAAGTTCCAGCTGTCAACAAGTTGTTGAAGTTGGAATTAAATACTGTTTATAACTGGTCAGAAGTATGTTAAATTCAATTGGTTTTAGAGAGAGAGAGAGAGAGAGAAATGAATAGGTTCATTATAAATCGTCCCAGCATAGAGATCATTCAGCCTAAGTCTTAGTAAGAAGGGAGAAAACAGAGAACGCTTTAAAAATATTCGCAGTGTTAGAAAGAGAGAAAAATAGGAGTTCTTAATTAAATGTTCCAGTATAAAGAGACTTCATTCTAAATCTTAGGAAGTGTTGGAATAATAATAGGTGCTTTTGATTAATAATAACAGAGGTGTAAGGTTTTTTTTTTATTTTGCACCACTGCAAACCTCCTCTATATAAAGTTAATGGGTCCGAATTTCTATATGACCAAGGGCTGTTAACTCTACAGCATTCTAACAAAAGATTTTGTCTGAAATCGTCGAGTGGTTTATTAATCAAAAGCACCTTAACAATCGGAACAACTCTTTCCTACAAAGTTTTAAGCGTTTTGCTTTAAGGTACAAGTACATATTACTCAGGTATGGTCTATTCGAGCTCACTATCGATGGCAACGTAATCGCTAAGAAAACTATATATCATATTCTGTCTATGCTGTTCTATCTATTAATTATACCCTGAACAGGGTATATTAAGTTTGTCACGAAGTTTGTAACACCCAGAAGGAATCGTCGGAGACCCTATAAAGTGTATATATAAATGATCAGTATGTCGAGCATGAGTCGATTTAGCCGTCTGTCCGTCTGTGTCTGTCCGTCTGTCTGTCTGTCTGTATATATACGAACTAGTCCCTCAGTTTTTAAGATATCGTTTTGATATTTTGCAAACGTCATTTTCTCTTCAAGAAGCTGCTCATTTGTCGGAACGGTCGATATCGGACCACTATAACATATAGCTGCCATACAAACTGCCCGATCGGAATCAAATGCTTGTATGGAAAACTTTCACATTTGACAAGATATATTCACGAAATTTGGTAAAAATTATTTCCTAAAGCAACAATGTAATCTCTGAAGAAATTGATCAGATCGGTTAACTATAGCATATACATAGCTTCCATACAAACTGAACACATAGTTATTAAAAGAAATGCACCTGTGAAGGCTTCGGTGCAGCCGAAGTTAACGTTTTTTCTTATTTTTGAATAAAACTATGACGTATGGCAATATGACAAGGGCTATGTGTGGATTTGTCGCAATAAATTTGTCTAGCTCTAGCATTTTTTTTCTCATTTTGTATCACAAGCAGGCACATTCGTACAATTTTGGTTTAATCTACACTTCCCTACATGTGTTAGCCTCTTATTTACTTACAGATATACATATGCTACAAACATATACACTCTACTATAAACGACATTATGCAACGCCACCTTAACTTTGTTGCCTCTGCTTGACGTCTTTAGTTGACCATTTTACTTGTGCTTTCTTCTACCTTTTCTCTCTTCATTTTTGTTTCGCTTCAATAAAGCCATTTACTGTAGTTTATTGCCTGTGATTTTGTCTGATAATTCAATTAGTCGTTGTGTGTCTTTATAAGAAAAAAATTATCGACATTAACATAAATGTAATCCGAGCTGAGCCGAATTGAGAGTTGACGTTGGTTCACTCGTAATTTATCTGACTTTTCTGTCTGTGGATGGACAACGAAAAATGTGTGGAAACATTAAGCGAAATTTGAGTTGTCACACAAATTAAGGCAGTATCTTGAAGTTAAACACTTTATTTTTTGAAAAATTGAAGAAAATTAAAGACTATAAGAGTACAAGAAAAATTGTTACATATGTCAGTTAAATTTTGAGATTTCTTAAACTTGGCTTGTTGTTCTAAGACGCTGTGACAGATCCATCAAGTTTAATGCGATAATGTATGGATCCATCTCTCACCTTTTTAGTACTACCATTTTAAGCCGCTTTGATCGTAATAAAAATCTATTTCCGAAAGTAAAGATTTTCATGGGCTTCTAAACCTATTATGGCACCAAAATTAATAATAAACATCGATCGCCTACAATTTGTATGAAGTGATTTGTGAAAAAAGATAATTCTACAATATCATATTTTATAGAACTAGTGTAGAAAGCTTGTGCAGTCTTACGGTTTTGTCAGCTTCAAGAGTTGAGTGATCACTGTTTATCGATCTTTTAGAAGCGTACAGACGTTTACGATAGTAAAGGGCTCCTGAATAAACCAAATTATTATGAAGTTACAAATTCCAACTCCTTAAAGCTGTTTCGCATAAACTATCTTGGTCAAAGAGTTCCTATTGGGATTTATTTTATATAAGCTCTAGTTAAAAGAAATCTAATATTTTTCTATTAAATTATTTTAGTAATCTGTTGGTTAAGTGCGACCATGTTACGCAATAAAAGGTTAGATCTCGTCCTAAAATACTTTTAAAAGCAGTTCTCTTACTGCTTGACTCAATATTGTTTGAGCACACATCAATGATGGACACGCTGGAAAATTAATTCTCGAAAATATCGTCAATGTAATGGAAATCTTTGAGTCCGACCACCCCGTAAGCACTGTTTCGATTGCTTAGTTGCAAATACCTCATGGACCGCATTTCCAGCTGCGAATCGCTGGCGAATCTCAAACAAATCGATGTGTTTTAGAAGCGGCTGGTTACTGGTGATGAAAAGTGGATATATTTCTGACAACATCAAGTGAAAACGGTCGTGATCGAATCACGTTGAGCCAGCGCAAACATGTACAAGTACAAGCTATGATTGATTGTCAAACAGGGTTTGCTGTATGTTTCGTGAGATTGGCAGGGAATTGTCTACTTCTCTTAGTAATTACTATTCCAAATTCGAACCTGAGCTGTCAACAATTGAAACGTCTGAAGGGAAATCAATCACGTGAAAGCAGCCAACTTTGGTCAGTAGGATAGGAATTGAGTTCCATCATCACATCGGCACGCCACACACACGTCGATAATGATGCTAGGCTCAGAAGTTAGTATGTATCTACCTCATAGTCCGGTCCTGACATCAAGTGATTACCACAGCTTTCTTTCTAGAGCGAACGATTTTATTGTTGAACAATTTGCCTTAAGAGGAGCTTGTGAAAATCGCCCATTACCACTGAGAGTACATACTCGTACACAATTCACTGCTAAACCTAAATAAAAGCTGATAAGATGGATCGGAAGCTCCTGAGACGCAATGGATTTGAATTGACAGTTAAAGAACATTCTAAGTATCTAAGAGCCATTTTGGACAGCAAGCTGATGTGGAAACTCAACGTGGAGCAGAGAGTGGAAAAGGTCAGTGGTACCCCATACACATGTATGAAAATTCTAGGGTACTTGGGGCTTTGAGCAGGTCTCATACAGTGGTGTCACACAGTGGTAGTCAAGCCAATCTTACTTTATGATGCTCTGGTGTGGTGGACTGCTTTGAATAAAATTTCATACAGGAAAACGATGGAACAGCTACAGCGACTCGCCTGCATAACGGAAGCGCTAAAAACCAGTCCAGCGAACGGCAATAGTAAGGTTACTCAAAATACCACCAATCGACATTGAAGTAGAAGCTCACTAAATGAAGATGGATGGCGCAGAAGTCTACAACACACCAGCAGAGCTTCCGAATTCTGGCCAATGGAATGGGAGCCGGAATCTATTGCTCGAAGCTGGATCGCAGGAGACCCTTCAAGCTTCCAAATTACTGCAGTATCTTCCAGGTGGAAGTGTTTCCAATTAGAAAAGCGGCCGAGATAGTTAATAACGCTGGAAGTAAGCTGATGAGATTGCTAAAAGTGCCAATCATCTGACTACCGAAAAGTAGAGGAAATACGGAAGTCACTCAGAATGATATACAATGAAATTTATGAAGAAGCTGAAAGATGGATTTGGTCGAAAAAGTAAAAGACCCTTAGAAAAACTCGCTTACTTACTTTTTACTTACAACGTCTCGAAAGGACTACCGAACGGCTGTTGGCCTCTTTACAGGTCACAATCTACTGGCATCAAAAGACGGCATAAGAGACAATGATGCATGCAGAAAGTGCAGAGAAGTTGCCATGAAAGAGACTCTGGAATACCTCCTACGAGTATACCTTTGCCCAGCACTATCTAGAACTCGACTCAAGTATCTAGAAACTTCGGAGTTTAAAGGACTAAACGAAGTATTACACGTAGACATCAAGTCGCTCTAAAAGTTCGAAAAAAGTTGTTGTCCTGTGTGACGAATTCTTCAACTAAAATTAAACCGACCTCCATCTGGCATAACTAAGGGCCAGTAGGTCTATGTATGCCATGAGAGCCGGCCAGTTTAACCTAACCTAAACCCAAATATTTCACCTCAGTGAGTGTTTTTTTTTAATATTATTTATTATTCAAATGTGAATCAATCTTGTAAAATACTTAGGAAAAAGTCAATTTGTGCAGCTAATACATGATTAAAAACAAACTTAGCATAAAAAGCATATTCGCCGTGTGGAAATGGTATCCAACGAAAATCGGATTCGGTGAAACGCATCTTTTCAACAATCAAATCGTGCTGACGAACGGAGAAGATTAAAGAATCGCAAAAATATATTAAATATTTGAAAATCAATATTCATACACACATACATACATCATAGGGACAAGTGTGATTCATATTCGAATATTTGCCCCAAACCTCCATTAGCGTGTTCATTATGAAATTGTTGCGTTTCTTCAGGTAACTGCAGGCATCCAACTTTAAGTCGGGCATAAAAGGCTTGTAGCCATTTGAGCGCTTGAGGAATTGTATTGTGATCTACAGTTAAGTGAAAATATATGTGAACAATAAAAGTAAAGGCGATGTTTATATTAGGGCCGCCAACATACCACAGAGTTCCTGATCGGTTTATGCACCACAACCATTTTTAAGGATATATCCTTGAAGTCGCGACGCACAGCATTCAGTTTGCAATATTCAAAACGTAAGACACTGATGTTGGGACTGTGACAGCGGACATTTTTTATGCGCAAAGTGAGTTGGACTTGCTTGAAAGGGAGACAAGTGTTAAAAACTCGATTTATCTATATTTTTTTGAATTTTTGTTTGGTTTTTAGATATGCAAAAGTTCCAAATTATTATTCTTATCGTAGAATATATTATTATATTCGTATTCTCATATTTTTCCAATTTACTTTAACACTCAGCAATATGAACAGCAACGGCAACACAACCGTTATATTTGCGGGTATACTTCTCAACTTCATTGAACGAACAGTTTCGGTAGAGAATTCACTGACAAGTTAGAGCGTGCTGTTATTCCGCAGTAATTAAATATTATCGTTTAATAATTATATGCATTTGTCAATATAAAATAAATATATAAGGTGCTTTTTTAGAGTCAGAGTATTTTTTTTAATATTTCTGATATAAGCCTTTTACATATGAATAATTTCATTCAATTTAAAAATGAATGTAGAATAATTTAGTCAGAATATACCTATCCCAAAGAGCCTATATAACTGGTGCTCCAGTTAGTGGTACTTTATTCAATAGCCATTTTTACAGATCACGCGTGAGTCGTGTCAAGTTGTCATGTCGAAATCATCCCATCCCACCCATCTTGACACCCAGCTTTCAATATTGGATAATATTCGACTAAATAGAAAAAAATCTTGCAGCCGTAGCTGAAAGTGCGCACGAAACACGAGGACCGTGTAAAGTCAATTCCGCGCAGTTCGCAGCAACTCGTACTGACTTAAGGAACTACTTGGCGCATTTAACGTCGAGATCTTAAATTGAAAGCATACAAAATACAACTTGCGCAATAACTGAAGGCGCTCGACCTTTCTAAACGACATCGCTCCGCTCTATTGGCTTTTGAAAAGCTCCAAAAAGAACCGACATTTTCGAGGCAAAGATTTGTTCGGCGATGAGGCCCATTTCTAGCTCAATCGGTATAAAGACAAACAAAATTGCCACTTTTGGTACCAAGAACAACCTGAAGATATTCAAGAGCTGCCATTTCATCCAGAAAACACAAAGGTTTGGTGTAGTTTATGGGCCGGTAGAGTCAATAGGTCCATATAGGTGTCATAATAACCTGATTCCTAAAGCTCGTGATCTCGGCAACATTTGGTTTCAACAAGACGGTGCCACTTCCCATACATCGCATGAATCAATAGATTTATTGGGAATATGTAAAGCCTAACATCTATGAGGACAATCCCGCTTCAACTCATGCCTTGAACTGAACGGTTGGACCATCTGGGACGTAGCCAACATTTGAAAGAGATCATCTTCAGAGAAAAATTTACAGAGAATGTACTAATATTCAGTAGAAAGTAAAGTCATGTTTACAATTAAACTCTAACTCTCGCAACAAAGTTTGCATTTATTGTTTGTAAGTCTAAAACTAAAAATGATATAGGGTTATATATACCAAAGTGATCAGAGTGACGAGTAGTTTGAAATCCGGATGTGTCTGTGTCCGTCCCAAGCTATAACTTGAATGATTGAGATTTGATGAAACTTGGTACACGTATTTCTTGGCTCTACAAGAAGGTTAAGTTCGAAGATGGGCAAAATCGGCCCACTGCCACGCCCACAAAATGGCGAAAACCGAAAACCTATAAAGTGTCATAACTAAGCCTTAAATAAAGGGAGGGGCATATTTGGACGTAATGTTTTTGGAAAATGGGGGCGTGGCCCCGCCCCCCACTAAGTTTTTTGTACATATCTCAGAAACTACTATAGCAATGTCAACCAAACTCTACAGAGTCGTTTTCTTCAGGCATTTTCATATCGGATAATAACCACGCCCACCTCCAATACAAAGGTTATGTTGAAAATCACTAAAAGTGCGTTAACCGACTAACAAAAAACGTCAGAATCACTAAATTTTCGGAAGAAATTGCTTTGTGAGGCTTTTTTTTAAAAATTTAAAATGGGCGTGGCCTCGCCCACTTATGGACCAAAAACCATATCTCAGGAACTACTCAACCGATTTCAATGAAATTCGGTATATAATATTTTCTTAACACCTTGATGACATGTACGAAATATGGGTGAAATCGGTTTATAACCACGCCTTCTTCCAATATTACGCTATTTTGAATTCCATCTGATGCCTTCTCTGTATAATACGAGTATATACATTAGGAACCAATGATGATAGCGGAATAAAACTTTACACAAATACGGTATTTGAGAAATATGTAAATGACGTATAATGAAATCTCAATTATCACTTTATCATGCGAGATAATAAACGGTGACACCCAACTTAGCCCATACTTACTTGTTTTATTGTCTTTAAAATGGCATATAATTATTTCTCAATGTTCTCACCTGTGTTTTTGGAAGTTTTGATACCATTAATAATGACGGTTTGAAAAAGAACTTAGACTTGGTCGATATAGAAAACAAATTCATACTATCATCAAAATGCTCACTATCCAATACTTCTTAAGGTGAGAGCATTCACTCCGACAATACTAGCACTGAGCTCGCTAACTGTGCGCTCAAACTACTTCATCATCAGACACGTTTGGGTGCCTAGTCATAGAGGAATCAATGACAATTGCAAAGCCGACGAGTTAACCAGAGGTGGATGCCTTGCTGCGCTTATAACTGAATGGGAACTAGTTGGATTTCCGCTGTCATCTTGCTTTGTCAATTTGTAAGACTCTTATGATATATTTATAGGAGTTTTAGGTAACATAACGGATTGGCGTTCCAAGCTGCCCAAGTCAGATCCCTGCTGGGATTATAAAATCAGTCAATCTTAACCTAACCATAGAGGTTACAAAATGTCTATGGTAATTGTTACATGAAAAAAATACTACGTAAATACTTACAGACCTCACCATATGTAACAACATATGTATGTATATTCATTTTTCAAATCATTTTAAATTAAATTTAGTCAAAGACCTGTTGATATTTTTTCTTGTCACCCTGCGCGACTAATTTATTTGTGTTATTTGGCAATTAATTAGACTTTAATTTTACCAAATGCTGTAATTATATGTCAGTATATATATTTTAATTAAAATGCATTTTAAATTACGGTCAACGCACAAATAATTATTGTTATTGTAAAAAACGATTTATTGAAGCAAAATAAAAATATTTGAAATTAATAACTAAAAAACTAAAATAGAAGCCGATTTTCATTTTTTTGATAGGCAATTGAGACAAAAAATTGTAATTATATGAAATTTAATTAACCAGCCGTCAAACACTCTAGTTAATTAATATTTTAATTAGTCACTAGGGCTACATAAAAGTACTACACGTGATTATTTAGAGCGTTATATCATTTACGAATTTGAGAAAAACGATATTTTTCGCATATATCCCGAATGGACTTGTATACTGCCAGCGTCAAAAGAAATCATTTTCCTACACATTTCACTCTTTATTTCAGTATAAAAAATTTGTACTTTTTCAAGTCAATTATATTTTATTCATGACTAAATATTGTTCTTCTATCTACAAAAACCACACAAACAAAACCGAATATGCTCAGTATTTCACGCGTCAAAATAAACTGCACAATTTAAGAAAAACTAAAAAATTCAAAAACTAATACTTTGTTTGTCTTTCCTTTGCACTGATAACTGCTGCCAACCTCCTTGGCATTGATTCCACTAAGTTGGACACTATTTGCGGGAAAATTTTGAACCACTCCTCTTGAAAAATGTCCTTCAGAGAATTCAAATGTTTCCACAGATGCTCAATGCGATTCCGGTGATTGTACAGAGAATGATCCAGCTGTTTTGGTTTACCGTTTCTGGCAACCATTTCTTTACTATTCTTGCTGTATGATTAGGATCCTTATCCTGTTGCATCTACCTTTGCAGCTCTCACAACTGATTGTATTTCCGTATTAGTGATCGCTTTGGCCTACCCGAGCGTGGTCGATCTTCTAATTCATCAAACCTTTTTTGCTTACCAATAATTTTTTTAACTGTATTATTGTTTTTTCCAATTATTGAAACTAAATCGTAAGAATTTTCCTTATTTCTTAAAAATGTAAAAGACAGAGGCTACGCTGGTTGGGTCATGTTGTCCGGATGGGCGAAAACACTCCAGCTCTGAAAGTATTCGAAATTTTCTTACATCAATTGAAGTTTGCTTGATGTACTCTCCTCTAATTTCCTAAGCAAATAATATTATATCCGCCCAAAGATATTAAATAACATTAGCATGAAGCAGTTGCAAAGAAACAATTATTGATAACGGTAAATGTTTTTCAAAATGAATATGCAAGGCATATTACCGTAATTGTACACTTTTGTTGTGTGAAATACTGAGTATATTTGGTTTGTTTGTGTTGTTTTTGTTTTTGCAGAACTTTTTCAGATTGTTTGTAACAATATTTAGTTAAATATAAATGATTTGAAAAAATTCAATTTTTTTATATTTAAATACATAGTAAAATGTATAGGAAAAAGGTGTACACTTTCTTTTGACGCTGACAGTATAAGTATATTTGAGAATACTTTCCAAAAATTTAAAGTTGACAAGGCAAATAGTTCGGAAATATAGGCGTATTTATAAGATTTAGTGTAAACGGCTTCCAACACTTTAAATATGATTTTCTCTCAACGCTGTTTTCAGAGTCGGTGAGGAAGATTTCTCTGGACGATTTAAAATTTTCAGGCGCCTTCTTGAATACATTTATTAGCTATTTATTGAAGAAATAAGATTTTTTATTATTTTTCTTTAATTTTTTATTAATGTCGATTTCTTAAGCTACTTTAACAGTATATTTTTCACAAAAATTGAACAATTGAATGCAATTGACATATTGCCATTTTGTCAAAAAACAACATTTTGACTAGTCTCGTCAGTTTTATTCATCTACTTATGTATATATATATATAGTATATGTATGTGTATATAATATATGTATGTATATATAATATATGTATGTATATGCTTTGTTTGGTTTTTGGATTTGCGATAATTTTAAGCAGAAAAATCTCCCTCGCCGCCAGAAATCAGTGTTCGGACATCTTCCTGTTGATCGCCTACATGATCCAGGAAAACCAAAAATTGTCAAAACATTTAATTTTATTAAAGTGCTTACAATTTACTTATATACATTTATATTTTTTTTTAAAGTTGCATTAAATTTGCGTATTAAATTAAAAAGCCGCATAGTCATTTTAGGTATCCGATTCTCTACATATACATATTTGGGAAAAATAAGAAAACTATTTCAAATGCATGCTTTGTATTATTATTGTTATATTATACATGCATATTTATTTTGTTTACATTTTGGTTGTATTTTTCTTTACACTTTGGTTGTACGATGTTACTTGGTTTTTTTTTTGTTGCTAGATTCCTACCTAACTATGTGAGCTTATCGCCAAGCCACCCACACTGTCTAAGGGAACACACTCGGAATTATGCTGGCGACACGTGCGTAATTTGCTTTGTGTTCTTTGACTATGTTTTGTGCACTTCGAAGTATTTGAGTTCACTACTGAACACATAAGTATATAAGTATATAAGTACGAATGTACTTTCTGATAGCAATGCAAATTTTTAGCAAAATAACAAAGAGGCGTAAAAAATGCGACTTAACCAAAGGAAAATCGATATTCAATGAAGTCATAGTTAAAAGTACACACGTATGTATGTATATATGTATGTATATTTGACAGGGGTAATATTTTTCTATAAAGTCGCGTATGCAAAAATGTTTCAAAATTTTTCTACGGACTATTCTGAACAACTTTTCCTGAGAGACTATGGGTCCAAAACGGGTTTCCAGCCAGTGATTTTAAGGGTTTGAAGAGATTTGAAGTTTTTCAGGGGTTATAAAGCTTGTTCATCCAGCTTTTGAGATATCCAAATGAAATTTAATGCGTAGGTGTTTTTGATATCCTAATGATAATTCAGATTTTTAAGCTTTGCCTTAAGCTTTGCCTTAAAAATCTCTGTTTCGAAACTGGTTTTAGAGGCATAGTCTCTTAGGCAATTCTGTTCAGAATGATCCTTAGAATATTTACATATGCGATTTTTCCTTTTTTGGCTTCCTGTAAATCGACACACTCTAATGTAAATAAATATATACATATATATAAATATAAATAGGTTCCTGCTTCGGTTGGTTATAACCTTGCATATAAATAAATGTATTTGTATCTTAATCAGAACTTGGACCCACCTGGATTTGGGTCTGCTATAGAGTCACAAAGGCTCATCATAGAAAAAGTACTTATTGCACTTATAGAACTTATTCAAATACTAATTTTGCTAATCGCAAAAAACGAAAGAGTTTGTGGACTACGGAAATGAAATCAATAACCAGATGTGTAGAACACACACATCTGTATATACACACACACATACATATGGTATGTGTATGCGGACGTTTGCACCAACAAAGAGCATTTGTTAATTTTTGGAATTCAATTTCAGCTCGAATTTCGCTTTGTTTACTAACAAGTGAAAAATAATAACATAAAAATAAACAAAATAAAACAAGAAGAAAAATAAACAGGTAAGGAAGCGCTAGCCGGGTATAGCCGAACATTTTATAGTCTTGCAACTTGCAAAGATTAAAGCCAGAGAAGTAACTTAAGGTGTAAAATGTCAACCCGAGGATCGGAAACCAAGCAATTTCATGTATAATATTGGGTAGTCGAAAAAGTATTTTCGTATTTTGTCAATAGATGTCGTTGCAGTCGTATATCTCCAGTGCTACCAATCACATTGTATAATGCCGTATAGTGTTGGAAAGGTGAGATCTTAAGCTTCATTTAACCAAAAAAAAAAATTAAATTCAGAAAAGTTTAAAAAAAGTTGCAGCTGTTCAAAAATTAGTGAAAATAATGAAGAAATTCGCTATATTTTGAAATGTTTGTATAAAAAGGGAAGAATGCCACGCAAGCCACCAATGAAATTTGTGAAGTTTACGGAGACGATGCTGTATCAGTTCGTGTAGCACAACAACGGTTCGCTCGCTTCCGTTCTGGAAGTTTCGATGTGCAAGATGCACCTTGCTCTGGTCGACCTATCGCTAAAAAAGTGGATGAAATTATGGAAAAGATTTACCAAAACCGTCACATAAGCAGCCATGACAGCGCTAAGGAACTTAACATTCATCATTACACGGTTTCGAACAATTTAAAAAAAAACTAGCATCAAAAAGAAGCTCGATGTTTGGGTACGACATGAATTGTCTGTGAAAAATTTAATGACCAAATTAACATCTGCGATTCTTTAGTGAAACGTAATGAAATTGAACCATTTCTGAAACGAATGATAACAGAAAACGAAGAGTGAATCAAATACGACAATAATGTGCGAAAAAGATCATGGTCCAAGCGTGGTGAAGCTCAACAAATGGTCGCAAAGCCAGGATTGACGCTTCGAAAGGTTATGCTGAGTTTTTGGTGGCATTGGAAAGGAACCATCCACTATGAGCTGCTGCAGCCTGATCAAGCGATTGATTCTACATTTTACTGTCAACAACTGTTGAGATTGAAGCAAGCAATCGAAAAAAAACGGCCAGAACTAATCAACAGATACGGCTTCGTCTTCCATCAGGACAACGTTAGACTACACACATCTTTGATGACACGGTAAATACTAGGAGAACTTGGCTGGGAAGTTTTGATGCATCCAACATATAGCCCCGACCTTGCACCAGCGCACCACTATTTGTTTCGGTCAATGAAGAACTTCCTTAATGGAGTAAAGTTGGCTACAAGAGAAGCCTGTGAAAATTACTTGTCGCAGAAAAGTTGTACATTGATGGAATAATGTCTCTAGCGGAAAAATGGCAAAAAGTAGTCTACCAAAATAATACATATTTGGTTCATTAAAGTTCATTATAAATATAAAAAACAATAAGTTGATTTATATATTTTTGTTGATTAGTTTTAGGTGATACATACAACCATTAGGTGAACAAAACTATTATACTCTGTAGCAACATTTTGCAAGAGTATAAAAACAAAGTCTACTCGTGCAAATAAATATGCAAATGCCGGGCAATTGTTGCTATGCCACCGAGCTACTGCGGCGCTAAACGCCTCTGACGTATCAAGTCCGGCCCACCCACTTGAACACCAGTTTTCGATAGTTGCCATGTGGAGCATAATGAAATGACGCCACAACTGGTGGCAACAACCCCGCAAATTTACATACATAAGTATATGCAGAGACTATATAATATATATGTATATGTAAACTATATACATAAATATATGTACATACATACATACGAGTATAAGAATGCATAAATTCCTTTGTTGTATTGTTTTTTTTTTTTGTTATTTTATTATCGAAATTTCTGCGGGTCCACGTGCTTAATAAAAACAAGAAGGAAATTGAATAAATTGAAGCCAAAAAATAAGTTGCAACTGTTCATGTTTCCTTTTTTTCTAACACACACACACACATATATATGCGGATTAATATATACTGTATATATTTACATGTATGTATGTATATAAACCAAAATAAATTGAATTTGATAGCAGGGTAAAAAACGTAGAACAAATACTTTTGTTAACATCGAAAAAGTTACAGAAACAGTGCTTCAAAATCGTCACGTTGACATCAGATGATGGTAGAGCATCTCACTATCTCTTGCGGATCAACTCCACGCATTTTGGTTAATGTTTTGTGTATGAAGTCTGTCAAAACTGGAATAGTACTAAAGGATCTGAATTTGACAACGTAGCTGAGGACCTTACATTCATCGAGCGCATAATTACTGGTGACGACACGTGGGTTGATGGGTACTCGTATGACATCGAAATTGTCCAACAATCTAGCGAATGGTGTTCTAAATATGAGCCGAAACCGAAACCGAAAAAACATATCAAAGTCTGTCAAGAATCAACGTGATGTTCAACGTGTTCTCTGATTAGTCTGCTGTGCTCGTCCGGCAGTGTCCAACTACTTAGAAATTTTGAGGTAGATAGGTAGGTCCACTACTTAGTTGGTAAACTATCTGATTTGTGGACAGAAAATTCATGAATTATTCACCACTTTTTGCCAAACATGAAACGATAGGCATCGCTCAACTACCGCATTCGACAAATATGGCTTCTTGTGACTTTCTATTTTCGAAACTGAAAAATATCTTCGGGGAACACGCCATAAGTCCATTGAAGCCAATATATGTACGTGATTCGCTGAAGGCGCTGATGGCACTGAAGCCCATCCTAGCCGTGGCTTATACCAAGTGTTTATAAAACCAGATTAAGCTTTGGCGTGCTTGTATTGAAGCCTATTATAAAAGCGCCAATGAGGAATTGGTGGTTTAATACCTGATTTTTTTTGTCAATCTGGATCAAATTTTATCATCATAAGAATTTGAGCAATTTATAACATTTTTCGAAATATGTTTTGATACTGATTTTTTTGTCAGTCCGGATGAAACAAAAACATAATAATAAACAAAGTAAAACAAAAACAACAAAAAAAAAAACAAGAACAATTAAGGAAAAACTAAGTTCGGTTATAACCGAACAGCAAGGATTAGAAAGGCTAGGCAGCAAGGATTAAGGCTACATTCAAAGTCACCCAGAAGCAATTTTTCGAAAAAAAACTTTATATTAGGTATATATGTATATGTATGTTACCTCAGGGAAATATTAAACCTTGATTCAACACATTTTTTATACACAGAGATATTACTTTCTTAAGGAAAGGATTCTTCACTTTTTTCGTCAAAAGTCAACTATAGGTACTTGAACAGCTTTTTTATTATTTAACCACTTAAAACTTAAAACTTGAAACTTAAAACTTAAAATTTAAAATTTAAAACTTAATACTTAAAACTTAAAACTTAAAACATAAAACTTAAAACTTAAAACATAAAACTTAAAACTTAAAACTTAAAACTTAAAACTTAAAACTTAAAACTTAAAACTTAAAACTTAAAACTTAAAACTTAAAACTTAAAACTTAAAACTTAAAACTTAAAACTTAAAACTTAAAACTTAAAACTTAAAACTTAAAACTTAAAACTTAAAACTTAAAACTTGAAACTTAAAACTTAAAAACTTGAAACTTAAAACTTAAAACTTAAAACTTAAAACTTAAACTTAAAACTTAAAACTTAAAACTTAAAATCTTAAAGTTATGTAAAACTTAAAACCTTAAACTTAAAACTTAATACTTTAAACTTAAAACTTAGAATTTAAAAAAATCTTCGTCATTAATCGGCTACTATAAAAACAAGCAACTCCCGCAACAAACTACAAGATCTTTACCTAAATATAAATATTGTTTATTACAATTCAAGTAAGAAAAAAGTTCGGAAAATTTGTTTACACCAACACTAAATATCCATCATCTTAATGGTTTACATTCGAAACATAAAATCGTAATAATTTTGTTAACAAATCTACCGAAAAAGCTGTGTAAACACAAATCCATATTTGTCAGAATTGTATAAATGGGTTTTTGTTGATTTGACCTGCAATTATGATAAATGCATTGCACTGACTGCCCGAAAGCCCGCCAACCACTTGTTCGAAAGCTGAAAATTACGCTTGTGCGCCGCAGTGCTTAAAAACCCATTAATCACTTCATTATTTTGTAATTTTGATAATTTTCCAAAATCGTCCATAAAATCGGACCGTCGGCCGCCTACGCGTTTGCAATGGCAATGCGACGCTGTAAAACGGAAAAACCAGTGCATTGTTTGTGCGAGCTTTTTGTTTGACAGCAGCTAAAGCTTCCGTTGTCACCATTTAAAATGCAATCAATTTTCGGGCAGACACTCGTGCGGAGTGTACTCCCCGCGCAGTCAAACCCTTTCTTCCTCCGCGCACGCTCCGCCGATGCGTTGGTAAGCAAGCATTGCGAAAAGTAAATATTTGATTTTCTCATAAAACTCAAAGTAGAAACGGAAGCCGGCTATGTAAATGAAATTGGAGGCGATTACGTAATTGAAATCAATGTGGCGCGGTGCGGAAGTAGGCGCGAGGGGAGCTTGTGAAGGGGTTGCACCCGAAAAGAGTCGGAAAAGTCTAAGTGGGAGTTTAGTTAATTGCAGCATGAACGAAATTGCACTAAGGATTTGCGCGGGTTGACGAGCGTGGAGAGAGTAAATATTGTTGGTATACTGTTGTTGTAATTTCAAAGGGTTCAAGTCATGTTTCGCCGCGCTTTAATAATAATTTTCATATTTTTTATCTGAATGTAACTGAATTTTAAAATATGTTCAGCAATTGCTTTTATATTGGATCCCGAGAGAAGCATTCGTTTTGACCCACACGATAACCTTACTACATAGACCGAAATTGGATCGCCATTACCGAAAGTCAACTATAATTAACTAAGATGATAACCTCTTCACACTGGAATCGGATCCTCTTTATTGAAACTTTTCTATGGACCCATGTTATTTTTGAGTTCATATAAGAAAGGTATGGACATCTTTTGTCTGAAATGGAAATAAGGACGGTTCCCGGCATTCGTACGGTTTGAAATAGTGTTATTTTACTAAGAGAATTGTGATTTTATTTCAAGAATGTACCCTAAAAACTCAATTACTTAGGTAAGTATATATAATGATATAATTATTCGAGAACTACTGTATTCTGGAGCTTTCTTCACAAGAACTGGCGGATATGACAAGTTTCAATGACTTAAAAGAGATGCCGAACGTCCATATGAAGTCGTTGCGTCAAAAATCGTCGAGAAAGTTCTTAGACACAACACAGAGAGTATTTCTACCAAAAGTCGTTGAGAAAGTTCCTTAAACCAAAACTGTAAAGGGAGAGTTTATGAGCGAAAATCGTCGAGAAAGTTTTTGGAACCAATGCGGTAAGGTGAAAGGTTTTCAATTAAGAATCATGGAATGAATTCAAAGATGCAATATAGTAAAAGAAGAGTTATCGTGTCAAAAAATGTCGAAGCTCTTGGAACCCATGCAATAAGAGACATTTTCAAACTAAAAATGTCGTCGAGAAATTCTGGAACCATTACATTAAACAGAGAGTTTTTTTCACAAATATTTTCGAGAACGTTATTGGAACCAATATAGTGAAGTAAGAGTTTTTCTACCACAAATCGTTGAGTGAATATTTGAAGCCAATATACTAAAGGTGGATTCGTTCTGTCAAAAACTGTCGAGAAAGTTCCTAAATGCAGAACAATAAATAGAGCCTTTGGACAAAACAAAAATCAACAAAAAACAAAATCTAGAATGCTCTTGGTACCAATACAGAAAACGTTTCTAGCAAAAATCGTCGAGAAAGTTTTTGAAACCAAAGAGAGGGGTTTTGAGCCAAAAATCTTTCAGAAATTTTTTGAAACCAAAGAGAGGGGTTTTGAGTCAAAACTCGTTCAGAAATTTTTGAGAACCAATGCCGTAAAGTGAAAGTTATTCTACCAAAAATCGTCGACTGAGTTTTTGGAGCCAATATACTTGTATTAACGCGATCTGGTCAATGAAGAGAGAATTTTTGTGCTAAAAACCGTAGAAAACGTTTTTGAAACCATTAAGGTTAAATTAAGAAGTAAACGGTAGATTCCATGTTCCCAAAAATCGCCCAGAAACTTTGTAGAAAGATAAATCAAAAAAGAGACAGTTTAAAAAAGAAAACAATTTACTTGGAAACCACAAAAAATAGGATGGCGAGAGACCATCAAGGTTTCAAGAAAAACCAACGAGTCGAGTTGAAAAATTACTATTGACGGATAAACCGTTGTTTTATCGAAAGAAACATATTTTTTTGTAAAGAGTAGGATTATATGGACCACAACGAACCGAGAGAGATCCTTCTTAAGATCTACCTTTTAACCTGAAGATTATACCATATAATGTTAAAATAAGAAGGGAAACACCAGCACCGTTCCCAAAGCTGACAGGACTATTCATATCCCAATATCTCTAATATATAATATAATAACAGACAACAGCTGTCACAACAGTAATAGATAAAACCATACCGATTTTATTTTATATTACTACAACAACAATCCATAGACATATTTTTAGCTCTTTCCCCCATCCCCAAAGCAAGTCACCCTTTCTGAGAAAAATACTGTAGAAATACTTTTCTTGGAATTCTGCTCGAGTTAAATTTATACATATTCGCAGCTCAAATTGCAATAAAAACAAATCTGAGCGTCTTAAAGAATTTCGCACAATCAACAATCGATTTTCTCTCTTCACAGCGGACTATTTTCATAGACCCACAAAAACAAACCGACACAGACACAAAGCAATGGAGGGACGTCTATTCTAAGCCACCCAACAAAGCGAACACGCTGCCCACCCTACTCACCCCGCCAGCTGTGTGGTGAATTTCTTGTCCCGCACATAATTTAAATCCAACTTTGCGTTAGAGATTTCGCTCAGCGATTGCAATATTTACACACTTTGACAAGACGTGACTTCGCCAAGGCGCGCGTGTGTTGGTGGTGTTCTAACGGCCAATCAAGCGGAAAAGACACTTTTTGATACGGAATTTCAAACAAGTATTATATGTATTTAAATTGTGTGTCTTCAATAAATAAGAAATTGGTTTTTGTTTGCCGACTTTTAGCGACCCTTGTCCGGGAGTATAGCAGTCTAATATTAGCAAGAAGACGCTTTTTGAGTGATAATGGACGGTAAGGCACCTAAGTAGAAAACGATTTGTTTGTTTTGAGTTGGGAGTTGCACAGGAAATATGAAAATGCTGATAAGCGACAAGAGACTATGGTGTGAAGTGGTGTGGACTAGTAGAATTAGGCGTATAGAAACTTAGCTTAAAATATAGTGAGAGGAGTTTACAGTGAGAAAATTCTTAATTTTTCAAAACTATCACAAAATTTTAACAAAATTTTAGAAAGTGAAAAAAATTCATTCCACAACATCTCCTTCTCTTGCAATAAGCTACATATGTATGTATAACAAACATTAGTATTAAGTTCGTATCATACTCGGTTTTGTTAAGGAACTCTGACCCAATCGACAATAAGACCGAGAAAAGGAGATCCATGAGGAATTAAACACACCGCCTTCATTGTCCAGTAGAGAAGAATGGACTAACTGTGATCTGTGACTGTGCTCCAAGTCCAACGGTAAGTTCTACACATACACCGACGGATCAAAGCGTGAAACAGGAATAGGAGCGGGCTTCTTCTATAGTATTATATACACAGAAGGTAGCTTCAAACTAGATGACGAAAATTCAGTCTTCCAGGCCGAAATTGTTGGCATAAGAGAAGGCGCCAATTGGGCTTCTGCTCGAACCAGCAAGTCCATAAATCTTCTAGTGTACAGCCAAGTGACAATTAAGGCACTTCGTATCGCCAAAACGAAGTCTCGTTGCGTAAGATTATACAAGACTAGACGCACAGGTGTTAACTCGGTTAATATCAGCTGGATGCAAAGTCATATAGGGATGGAAGGAAACGAAAAGGCAGACAAGTTGGCGGGCTCGAGGTTAGTTCCCCTTACCGCTCTGTATTATTCTGCACCTTCAAGGGTTTTTTAAAGTAATGAACCCTGGAGAAATGGCCTAATGATTTTTTCATACTTCTTCCGAAAGACCAAAGAATCTTTGGAATTAGCCATTTTAAAACTGTTAAAATTAGCCGTTTACAATGGAAGCAAGAAAAGTGAGGTTAAAATCAGCTGGATACAATCAAAGCAAGGAAATTGGGTGACATATGCTTTGAAGCCAAGAGACGTTGAAAGACGATTTTAAATGTCAAAAGTGCTGTTTGATGGCACAAAAAAATGTTTTTGCATGGGATTTTGGCTGCTGATGAAAAATGGATCCATTACGACAATCCTAAAAGCAAAAAATCATACGTGACACCTGGCAAACGAGCGAAATCAACGGCAAAGCCGAATATTCATGACAACTAGCGCTGTATTTGATGGGATCTGAAGAACTTGCGGTATTATGAGCTCCTAAACCGTTTGGAAAACATCTGCTGGGTGGGAAGTGCCGATCGGAACCCGACTATAATAGCAATCATGACAACGCTTGCTTTAATATAGACTATTTGGAAAACAACGGTGGGAGTTTGTCTTACCCGCTATATATAGAACGCCTTCACTAATATAAAGATGTCATCAAAATAGAGTGTCGAAAATTGGTTTTACTCGTTCATGAACACCAAACCGGTAGAGGTCATTTGGGAGGAATCCACAAATGTCTAGAAAGATGGGAAAAGTTTTATAGCTTCAAACAGGCAATACTTTGAATAGACTACAGTACATGTGTATCTTTCTACAGTATATGTTTTCGGTGGAACGGAGTTTACTCCAGTAATGACAAACATGTTTTTATCGAACTATGTAGTTGACTTAGGCTTGGGTTACTAAAGAGCATGTAAACATTCGAAAAGTCTATACCAAGCAAATTAATATATTTTTCATCCCAAAATAACATTAAAAATGGAAAACTCTAGTCCCGTGCATACACTTTTGCGTTTCTTAATCAAAGGCCTAAAGTCGGCTGGGTTACAATACGGAAGGTTTCTAAGAAAGCCGTACTCAGCAGCTTCGTTGTTTATTTCAGTGAAACCGAATCTCTACATTTTGAGACATAAAGCTGCAAAATATCTCAGATTGTGAGTACCTTAGAGTGTGGTAAGGCTATTGAAACCTAAAAGCTGTCACCGTTAAATTTAAGCTTGTACTCAAGAGACCAATAATGAGTTTTGAAGAACTTAAAGACACTTTTAAACTGAAAAACGCAACAAAATTAGAGAAAATTTAGGCAGGTACAGGAAAAAACAAATTTGGGGTATGTGCCTAGAACCCAATGCCATACCATCAAGTTTTGATTGCACCACAACTTAGTTAGCTTATTTTTTGAAACTTTTCATTGGTAGATTTTTCAGCGATATAATTTTTCAAAAGAACTCAAACTATTGAATTTATATATTTGAATTTTTTTGAAATATTTTTACCAGTGTATCTTTCCGCCGCCCAGTAGATTAAAAGATTTGCTTGCACACATACCGACCACAAACAAATTTACGAATTGAATCAGTTTCATTGTAGCGATTTGTGGCACGTTTGCCCTTCTTATCTTATCGCTTATCAGTGGACACAATTTGTTGACAGTGACTGTAGATTCAAGCGATTTCTGCATTTGGTGAATTCGTTGCTCTTGTAGTTATTTGTATCTCTTCCTCAACTCTGGAGTATGCAAATAAGTCAAAGTTTTTGAGAAGATTTTCATTGTTGTTTGAAAATGAAAATAAAATAAACAAATAAAATTTAGATATGTGCGCGATATACCATTATTTTGTTTACATATATCTATATATCTGTATTAGGGTGATCTATTTTAAATGTTTTTTAGATACCATGAACATTTTTTTCAATATGACAAGCAAGTATCTGGTGAAGTTTTTAGATCTTTTTTCGATTGAAAGCCGTGAAAATATTATCCAAAATTACGAAAAAAATTCAGTTAGGTATTGAGTTCTCAGTATTAATAATAATAGGTGGCGCATTTACTAATAAATTGTGACAAAGAAGCACCCGGAAATTGGAAAAGGCTTATGGTGATTCAGTTTTATCAAGAACACAAGCATACGAGTGGTGCAAAGCCTTCAAAGACGGTGGAGAGATAGTTGAAGACATGCCTCGTTCTGGACGATCTTCGACCTCTTCAACTGATGAATATATTAAAAAAGTGAAGGATATGGTGAAACATCGTGAGGCATGTGTTAAGGAGATGACAAGAGAGCTCGAGATCTCTCGTTCGTTCGAATGATTTGGTGAATATTTTGGGTATAAAACGTATTCTCGTCCTTATGAAACTGAATTTCTTTCAAGAAGAGTACCGTAAACAGGTCTTTATGTTCATGCTTGATCTTGCGAATTCCGATCCCACATTCATGGGGGAATTACGAGTATAAATGCCAACGAGACGAAAATGCGAGACGAAACCAAATAAACCTCGTCAAAAATCAAGCTGATGCTCATTGTTTTTAGTACTGATGCATTATGAATTCTTTCAGGAGGGACAGATGATCAACAAGGAGTTCTATTTGGCCGTATTGAGGCGATTGTGTGAGAATATCCGTCGAAAACAGCAGGAATTGTGAAAGAATGTTTAATAAATTTTACATGTTGACAATTCGCCATCCCATCGAGACAAGATTGTGAGCGAATTCAAATCCAAAAATGCAATGACTACCATCAATCAACCACCGTATTCACCAGATTTGGGTGCGTGTTTTTATATCTTGTTCCCAAAACTGAAATTGCCGCTACGTGGAACCCGTTTTCAGTCGATCGAAGAGATAAAACAAAATTCGCTGTAGGAGCAGGAGGTCATCCCAAACAGTGTTTATGAAAAGTGTTTCGAGGACTGGAAAATTTTTTTTATACTATTGTATTCTTAAACGCTCAAAATAAAAAAAAAAATGCTGAATTTTTCGTATAAAAACAACAAAAGTTATAAAATTATAATATTCCATGATTTCGAGGCATAATTTAATGAACGAATATATAAAATTGTAATAGTGATACGATTTAAGGTTGGACTTTGGAATCGAAAAACTTTTGAGCGAGTTGACTTAGAAAAAATCATGTTACTCCATTCCTGTAGATCGTTGAATTCCCGATAAGAAAAAGTTTTCATTTTCACTATACAAAAACTTGGTCAAATGCATTAAATCTCAAAAAAAAAATCATCCATCCAAACAAATCCGCCTGATAATATAAGGAATTTGTCACTCAGTTTTAGAGATATCGATCAGAAATTTTGTTCAGCTCATTTTCTACCTAAGAAGCTGCTCATTTGTCGAAACCGTCGAGATTAGATCACTATAGCATATAGCTGCCATACAAACTCAACGCTCTGAATCAAGTGCTTTTATAGAAAACTTTTTCATTTAACGAGATATCTTCACGAAGTTTCGTTTAGAGGGATATCATCATGAAATTTGGTGTGGATTATTTTTTAAAGCCACGGTACAATCTCCGATAAAATGGTTTAGATCGGACACCGATGGCATATAGCTGCCATACAAACTGTATAATCAAACTCAGGTTCTCGTTGGGGAACTGCTCCTGGGAAGAATATTCTAGCCTCGGTGCAATCGAATTTGTCATTCTTACTTATTTTGCGTCTTAACGGACGATATTTTGACGATATCTAGGGGGGAAAATCTAAAGTTTTATTTGGCCTACCCTAATATTTATGTATGCACATAGATCAAAAGCTTAGCGGGTATAGCAAGCAAATCGATTCATATCAAAACAGATGAGGGCGTTTATATAGTAATTGTCTAGAAAGATATGTACGTTTTGGGTTATATATATCAACAATATATAAATATATATATTTACATACATCTGTGTATGTAAGAGTCCATCAAGCGTCTTTAGCGAAAAGATTGTGTAATCATGCCAGCGATTCGCATAAAACTTAAGTGAAGGGTAGATAATGCAAGAACTTTGCCAAAAATGCTGCCTGAATTGATGAACAGCTGCAACAAACATACACACACGCATACCGTTATTGGCCAGCTGTCACAAATTTGCTATTTCTCAGCAAAATTAAATGCAAGTCGATTATAGCAAATGACTGTGAGACCACCAATGCCACCGCCTACACACGAATATGGATGCCACAGCAGAAAGGTGCCTCGAGCAGCAGGACCCTTCTTCATTCATGACTTGACTTTGAGAGCGCGCTCACATACGCTTTAATGCCGATTGAATGGCATTTCAATACAAACTTAAATGCACACGAGTTGCTGCTTAAATGCGCTACGTGTGAGCCGAACAAATTGCTAAAAGAATAATCCAGAGGTTACAGACATTTCAGGAGCGTTGTCAAAGGCACAGTGGGACGGCAGTCAGCTACGTGTCAAATGCGACACTTAGCTGCGTAGACGACGCACGTTTTTATAGCAGTTAGGTGCTTGCAACATGCCAGCAAATTGTGATTCCTGCGAAAAAAAGAGACCTGGACACATAACGGCATGCTCAGGTGTCCAATCAGTAACACACACACACACACCTCACTGGTTTTCCTATCTCTCGCAGTCTCTCTATCTCTTTTCCACTCTTTCACTCTCTTTCTCTCTCTCTCTCTCACCTAGTTTGTGTTTGTGAATGTCCTTTACCCGCTGTTCTATTTCAATACGCCATATAATTGCTAAAAGCACCTTGTTGTTGTTGCAATCTGCCAATACAAGTTCCATAAATACGAAACAATAACTCTGTTTGTCCACAGCGTGTGTCCTTTACCGCTGTTCTCTGCATTTCTGCCAGTTTCTGTGTACTTGTTGGCGGAAATAGTAAAATAAATTGCCTTACAAAGAGTTTTTGTTATTCTTGTTGTTGCGTTTTTCAGGTACGTACTCTAAAATGGAGTGGCACTTTTGCGAATTTTTTTCCCGGCTCACCCGCTGTGTATTTGTTGGGTTGTTTGAGGAAATAACTAGTTATTTGAATTGCATGAAGACTGAACATCTGTTCGGGTCGGCACTTGACCGATTTATACTTACCTTTATAAAGTACATGAGAGCGTGTGAGAAATTTCCGAAAGGTCAGAACCAATGTTAAATTTTACTCAAAATCGATTAGAAATATTTTTTTTTTGATATAATATAGGAAGGCACTTAGAAAGAGCGCAAAAATTAAGAGAATTAAAGTGGCCTTATTGTTACAGAGAACAGAAAGTTTCGTATAGTACTAGGTTAAGTTATTTAGGGATAGGCCTATAGATGATTCTAACTTTAACAGCCGTGAACGTTGTGTTTTTGTGTTACGCAAAAACTCCCGAATAATGAATCTCCAGAACCTCACATCTCGACGAAACGTTTTGAGCTTACCACATATTTGTTAAAGCGTATAATATCAATTCCAACCACTATGGTAGATTCGCCGGTGATATGTGTACCCCTAAACTTCAATCTCAGTCTCAGACGTTATGTTTGTTGAGGGTAACTCAGACTTCAGCTGTGGTCTGAGGCTGGGTTTTCTGCTTACGGGGCAGGGGTTTCTGAATGCATAAGAGACACCTACCTGATAGGTCGGGTTGTTTCTGGTAGTAGTTTCGGCTACGAGGTCTGAACGGAGACTTAATTCTGAGAACACGGGTTGCAGGAGCCTTTGTATTTAGCTTCAACCTCCTCATGTGGACACTTTGGCTGTTGAATATGGTGTTGCACTGCGACCGGGTGCCAAACTCAAAGTACCGCAAAGGTTTTAGATGGACCTCGAACCTCGGATGAAGCTTTATGCCATTGCTAATGCGCTCATGTATGTCTTGACTGGTTTTGAGAACACTTCCCATGGTAGTATTAACTAGTAGAGCTACTAGTACAAGTACTTTTAGGATGATCCAAAACCTAGCTATTAGATGAATAACCCAGTAAACACAAAGAGAAAATACTTAGAGCAATTATGGCAATAAGCTTCGAATTTATAGCAACTATCATCGTGTTCGGTATGACAGATTAGGATCGAGAGATCGTTAAGGAGAAAAAAGCTGCAAAGACACCACAAAGTATTGGGTTAAGGTGAGAACCGCGTCGTCGAATGTCAAACCATGTGATGGACCTTTGGTATCTTATATTATACCAAATAATCTTATCTGAAGTGAGAAACCTTTATCCTTTGCGTTTAAGCGTGAAAATGTGAGTAAAAACCTTTGAAATACTATCAAAGCTCGGAAGTCCTGATTGAGGAAACCAGCGTTATTCGCCAAATTCCACTAAAGCTTTGGTGACATCTTCTAAATCCATAAGGAACACACGCTTTATGGCTAAACCAGCATCATAAAAACGAAGCTCAGAGTTCTGAAAGGGAGAACGATGCCTATTTAGTGAGTGAACAAACGGCAGTTGCTAAGAAAACAGTGGGTAACAAACTACGAGTATGAGTTAACAAAACTCAAACTGGTTAAGATTTTAGCCTCCATTTTTAATAAGAATTCAAGTTCAAAGTATTAAAATATTATTTCATAAAGCAGATTTCTTCGAATTTATGAATCATAGTTGCTTAAATTCAGATTTCAACACATTAAAGTTTCATTTTGAATCAAAGAAGCACATTCAACAGCAGCGTTGCCTACATTTGGGCGCATTGATAAAAATGGATGAGCAAATCAAACTTGACAAACATTTCTAATGCCTAATACATACAAAATTGCGCATTTTTCCTTTTTACTTTACTGAATAATAAATACCCAAATCAAATTGCTACAATTATGCCGAGATCAATCCAACCTAGGTACCCTAGAGTTTTACCAAACAAATAACACTTAATTTGCGCACAAAAGTATGCACATATTTCAACTAAAATTAGGTGAAACTGATCGGACTTTACACAAGCAACCAAAACGAAGCGGAAGGACACAATACACAATTTTAAAGAAGAAAATAATAAAAATAATAAGAAACCGAAAAGTGATTTGAAATCGAAATCACTGAGTGTCACTGACAAAGCGAACACTTCGCATAAAGGTCACATAACAGTCAAATTGTCTTTGGAGGACAACAATTTTGTGCTAAAAATTCATCATTTGGGAGCACTTTTACTGCGACAAATGACCGACCGACTTTGACCGCTGACTACTGACGCATGACTTGTGACTTGTGACAGTACGAGTATTTCGGTTTGAAAGGCTGCTCTTTGTAGCTGCGGGACTTCAGTCAAAAATTATACAAAAAAATGTGGAAAAAGCAGTGTTTCTGTTTCACTAAATTCGTTGTTGTTGCCGCTATTCCTTGTTTTTATGACGTCAACTGAGCATCTCACTTTCAAGTTTGCTTTTTGCGCGCCGAGTGATTGGATTTTCCAATTTTTTTTTTGGTTTAGAAGTTGCCGCTGTTTTGGCAAAAGTTTTATTTGGTTGCACTTTCATTTTATTGCGGTTGGCGCTTGAGCTGCCTTGCCACCATGCCACCTTACCACCTTGCCACAACCATTGACTGCACTTCCCTTTGCTGCCGTATTTACTTTGATTTATTCTATCAACAATCTAATTGACATATAAACATTTTGCCAACAGAAAAAAAGCTCTTTTTATGTAGATACACGGTTTTTGGGTAGTTAGACTTTTATATAAACAAGGAAAAGTATATGAAGCAGACTAACTACATACTAACTATACGTACTAACCGTAAAAATAAAACCCACAGGTTTGAGTAATTTTTACGACCTTTGAGCGCCACCGAGCGCACATTTAAGTTAATAAAGTTTTGTTTTATTTTATTCGATGAAAGGATAATCATTCATGTTCATTTAAAGGGACCCTACGTTTGGTAGCAGTGCGAGTAGGAGCGCGGGGAGGGTGTTTAAGAGGGGCATGGCGATAACAGATGTTTGTAGAATTTTTGGTAGATGCGGGTTGATTTGGCAAAGTAATGAAATTGGTTGGATTAATCATTGATTTAAGCAGCAATACATAAGGATATACCAGACACAAACATATATATGTATGCCCATATATTTGTAAGTGGACGCGTTCCTGGCAAAACTTTTGATGCCGACATTTCACTTATCTCATCTTCGATTCAAAGCAAACTGCGTAGAAGACGGACAAATAAGACAGCTTAAACTTAATGCATCCCTTAGTGGTGAGAATTAATGAAATGGAAAATGGTATTGGATTGGTAGAAAGTAACCGCATTATGCATTAAATTCTGGGTGAGTCTCTATAAATTTTATAGAATGGTAAGAACAAGAACAAAAATTTGGTAACTTAGGCTGCTTCGCAGCTATAATAGACTTTAAGCTAGGCTAGATGGCTGATCAAAGATGGCACGCGGATCCAGGATTCCAGAATGCCTTTTCTTGCTTAATCATCAGCTTTACAATTTCCTGTGATTCCGCTGTGGCCTGGCTCCTGTACTACCTGTATTTTCACAAAACCAATCGATGCTATTGATGGCGAGGTTAGGCACTACTTGGCCAGCTCTGAATGCACTGTTAATGAGTTCAATGCTAGTATCGCCACTCTGCAATCTGTAACTTTTCTGCTACTGCTACCTTAATGGCTGCAACCACGTCCTGAAAAGCATTGCATTAGTCAGGAAGTCTAAAGCTGGAGTTGATAGAGAGCACCTGATAGTAAACCCTTCCAACAACCTTCCTCCTAAGCTTTGATCTATCCGCAAAAAGAAGCTCACTGCCCTCTCCTCTAACAGCTTCTTCACACCCACAACTACCTCGCCGGTTTATGGACAGAAAGGAAGCCGTCAGGTTTCGGTTTGGCGACCCCATTATCTAAGTGATCCGGTATAAAGTCAAAGTGAGTGAGGATTTCCAAGAGTTCAGACACGTGCTCTTTTAGGAACCCAGATTCTCTAAGTCTGATAACAAATTTCGCAGCCATACACATTCCGACGATGCCTGCAGGCAATATGTGCAAGATGGCGTTAAGTGCCGTGCTTGGAGTAGTCCTTAGTGCAACACCTATACAGGTAAAGTAAAAGTACAAAGCAATCGATGCTTTTATAGATTTGTCTTCGATATTCGTCTTCCATGAAAGCTTTCTATCCAGGATGAACCCTAGATATTTCATAGTATCCGTCGGTGCCAGTAGAATCTTGTATCATCTAGTTAATAAAACCATCTCGGTTTTATTTGGGTTGATGGCGAGACCATTTACGACTGCCCAATTCGTTACGACGTTGAGATACCCTTTCTTGAACTCATTAGAGGTACTCAGATACTTTCCTTTGACCATAAATCTCAAGACCGTTCAGAGCAGTTAGGATTGCTTCCGACTGGACGTTATTGAAAGCTACCTCTACATCAAGGAAGGGCCCAAAAACGAATTTCTTAACCCTAATGGCTTCATCAAGTTATGACATGATAGTATGCAGTTCTGTACCCACTTTGCTTTAACAATAAGGATATTGCGCTCCTGATAAATAATCCGTCGGATTTGCCTCCTTATGTATCAGTCCATCAGTCTCTCAAAAGGTTTTAGTAAGAAGAAGGAGAGGCTGATGGGACTGAAGTCCTTGGCCGTAACATGGGAGCCCCTGCCAGCCGTTTTCTTATAGCATAAAAAGTGATTAATGATGATTTTGACAGGCTAGTTGGTATGACAGCTATGTTTTAATCTAAACAATTCGTTCGAAAATTGTACCGTTACTTTGGAAAATATTCCACGGCAAATATTTCGCAGATATCTTATCAAATAAATAAGTTTCCCATACAAGCACTTTACTCCGATGGTTCAGTTTGTATCGCAGCTATATGCTTTACTAATCCCAATAAAATATTTTTTTCGGAGATTGCATTCACTCATGTCAAATTTTTTGAAGATATCTCTTCAAATTAAAAATCTTTTCATAAAAGCACTTGAATCCGATCGTTAAATTTATATGGCAGTACTATCCAATAGTGTTTCGATATCAGTGGTTCAAATACATTAGTATCGTGAGATCGTGTGCAAAATTTCAGATCGTAAATCCGATGTTACTTGATGGTTGTTTCAAATTTCGTAGTATACTTATATAACATTTATGACAAAAGACCCTTTTGTACGGGAAACTTTCCATTGCTGGGGGTTGGTGAAAAATTATACTGTCGAAAATCTATCACTCCTAAAGCTGATAGCTCTAATAACGAAAGGATGTATTAACTTTTTATCTCTGATCGAGTTACATTTCGTACTTACATTGATTTGAATGCCTAACCACAGCAGCATCGCAGAAAACTGCTAAGCTAATAAGCTTCTTAGGTCAGGTTCTTGCCACAGGCTGGGAAACGGCTCCAATAGTTCACTCGTATAGTTCACCACTGGGTAATTGGGTCGCAAGCAAGTTTGGAAAGCGGTGGCCAGTTACCAGCAACTATGTAATCGCAAAATCCTGTTAGTTCCTCGCTTTTAACAATGTTCATCTTTCAAAAGGAGTTCTAACTGAACACTATCGAAGTCTCATGCACCAGTGGAAGATACACATGACCCATTGGAATTCATACGGTAAGATTCAATATTACCAGATTCCAGTAGCATCGCTGCTAGGAAGAGCATGAAATAGAATAGTCAAAACACTTCCTTCTCGAAGGTTCCGCTTTGGCCAGATAAAGGCTAAAATATTTCGGATCTACCACTTTTAGACATTTGACGGAAATAGCGGAAATAGAAATAAAATACCCAAACATATTACTTTTCAAAGCTGAAGGCCCTTTGTCAAAAGTTAACATCTAACTACAGGAGTTCTCATCTGCCTTCACGAAGAACTGTATATAGCAGCGTAAGTATGATCGCACGCCATCTTGAGAACTTATCTCTAACGTAACCTAACCTACCCTTATCTAACCTAAGTTTGTAAGCAAACTCTCTGTGAAATTTTATGGGGAATATCGGACTTAGCGGAAGTCAATTACTTTCTTTGACAGCACTTTAGAACACTCACGTCTGATTCTACGCAACTCTAATAACCGTCATGCAGTATTTATAACATAATAATCAGATCTACGTAACTGTTTTTTACGGTAGAATGAATGCAGATATGATTTGCTTTGAAAATAGTTAGTCTATTGGAGACAATCAATTTCCTTAGAAAAATTTATGCACGGGGTTGGTGAAAGCATACACGTTGCAGAGGCGTCTGGAAGGCATTATTACGTCATCTCGAAACCCAGGAGTGTTGATAAGGCTTCAAAAACAGCAAACATAGATCGGAGCCAGCCAAAGTGATGATCTTTCACTCTTCTAGTGAGCATAATGATAACTAATAAGGATAAATTATCCAAATCAGTCAAAGTTTGTTGTAACAATTTTTCTAAAGAATTTATTTTTTACTTCTTCTGTAGAGATGGGCTTCTAATTTACGAGTTTCTATGCAAGAGTACTTAATACAAACAAAATGATAACCGAAATTGCTTCCTAAATCACAAAAACTCAGAAATTATCATCAAAACCCACAACGTGTGTGTTCCAACCGCAAAATCCCAGAAAATAGGTGTGTCGCAAAATCCCTCCTTCCACGCTTAACCAAGCGGATTACAACTCTATTCCAGGCGTACTCGGATAAAGTAAATGCACTCACAATCGGCCACTCATTACCGGCAAAGGAAACCCATAATTACTTAAGCAGTACTTAAACGATTAGTGGCAAGTGGCAGTTTAGAGCATTACTTACAACTACAAATTATGAAGAGAACAGAAGGATATGGACATTTGACTGCTTCCACTAAGCCAACAAAGAGTGGCCATTAATAATGTATGAAATTTGAGGATATGCACTTGATGCTGAAGTTAAATTGATGAAAAGGATTTTCAGGCAAAAAGAAAAAAACAGTCAATAAGTGATGAATGAAAAAGCCGGTGAGCAAAAACCAGTTCCTGTGTGCTGCTTGTGTACTTTATTCCTGTTTTTATGTCTGGTTTTTATTTAATTTCATGCGTTTTTATTCACTACTTTTTACTTGCCGTAATTTCACACACAATTACACAATCGCCAATATCCGTTTTATTGTGTTTTCAGTGAGTTGGCTTGTTCTTTTCAATTTCGGCTTAAACGAGTGTGTGGCGGCCAAATCAATTCCCGTCGCATAATCCCATTTGCGTGTGGCGGAGTACATTGATTTTACTTTATGGTATTTATTGTGTCATTTTTATTAAAACATTGTTGCTTTGTGGCTGTTTTCGGCTTATTTGTTTTTGTAGCGAAGTATTTTTATATAATAAATTTTCTTTCGATTTTGTTTGTGTGTCTCGGCTGTTTGTTTGTGTATTTCCTCTGGTCTACACGCCAGTAAAAAAGAAGAAGACTCACCGTCCCATTCTTTCTCTACTAACACTCGTAGGTTCTCCAGCATTCCCTTTGCGCTCATATTTTCAATTAGTTAACGAGCTTACCTGTCGCGCACGCAGATAAGACAGTGTTGCAAGGACTCCTTCAATGGTTGCGCGAAGTCTAAAAGTAAACATCGGTTTGTGCGTGTGTCACTAACGGTCTCCGTTTACCTTTGTACTTGAGCTGAAGTGATCGGCATGTGGTATGTAAAAATGTCAGGTATTTATTACCGCTTTCGTCCGGTTTTATTAACTTTTTGGGAGATTTGCTGTGTTTGATGCAATGCCGCAAAACAAATTTACGAGTTTAATAAAAATTTCTGAGCATATGTATATATGTACTTATACATACTATACGTGTATCTTCTTCTTTATTGGCGTAAACATCGCTTACGCGGTTAGAATCGAGTTAACAACAGCGCGCTAGTCGTTTTTCTTCCTGATTCTCGGAGTGTTGATCTTCCTTTTCCTCTGTTTCCCCCGTCGGGTACTAAATCGAAATACATTCAGAGCTGGAGTGATATTAATTCGCTGAACCATGTCAACATTGTCGTATATCTCTTTTAACTCATTATTCCATCGACTGCATATTCGCAAAAGCAGAACTAACGGTGCGATTGTTATCAATATCATCGGCATACGCCAGCAGCTGTTCATTGTTATCGAAGATTGTACCTTCTCTATTTGGGTCTGCAACTCGAATTATTTTCTCCAACTGTAGATTGAAGATGTCGCACGATAGGGAGTCGGAGTCTGAAACCTCGTTTGATATCGAACGGCTCCGAGAGGTCCTTCGCGATCCTGATGGAGCTTTTGGTATTGCTCAACGTCACTTTACACAGACGTACTAGTTTCGCGGGGATACCAAGTTCAGACATAGCGGCAAAAAGGCAGCTTCTTTTCATGCCACAGCTTGAAATGCCATCCCACTGTTCTTTAATACTGTGTTGCTGATGAGCAGGAGTGCAAGCCGAGAAGAAAATCGTTCGGCTGTCTGTTGTGATTGGAGCGTCTCGAAGTCGAACCTTTTTTGTGTTTGTTGAGGTGCGTTTTTTGCTACAGAGAGGTGGGCAGCAAAGTCAATGTTAGAACCTAGGAGTGCATGCACGTCTAAAACACGTTATCTGTTCATCACAGCATGATCGATCTTGTTGATCCGAAGACAGCGAAGTGGTTTGATGAATTTTCCTATGCTGGAATCTAGTACTACAAGTCCCCGAAGTCGGTCAGCCTCAACCCATTTGGAAATGTTTCGTCGTGGAGACTGAATTTAACTACTATTGTGCCAAAGATACCTTCTTTGCCCAACCTAGCGTTAAAGTCGCCATGCACGATTTTGACATTGTGGCGGGGCTTACGTTCATAGGTGCGTACCAAGCGCTCATAGCAAACATCTATCCTTTCAGTCAAAGAAATCATCAGTTGAAACACACCGAGTACATCAAAAAGTTTACGGAGGTCAAAGACGACGATTTGGATATTAATGACCGCCCGCGTAAAGGAAGATCAAAAATCTTCGAAGACGGTGAATTGGAGACGTTGTTCGATGAGGATCCGTGTGAAATACAAGATGAGCTTGCTTAAGCATTGGTAGTTACCCGCCAAGCCATTTTAAAGAAACTAAATGCGCTGAGAATGATTCAGAAATAATGATCTCGGGTTCTTTATTACTTTAGTACCGGGATAAGCACGAAAAAGTGATACTGTTTCATGACAACACTCGGCCTCCCGTTAAAACCTACCTGGAAACGCTTAAATAAAAGATCCTACTGCACTATACCCCAGATATTGCACCGTTTCGACCCATTGCACACGATTTGTCTCAGAAACAGACGACATCAAAAATGACTTGATTTTTGATCACAAGCTTTTCTTGATTCGAATTTCTCTCTGGATCCCAACTATGGAGCTTCCGGCGTGTCACTATAGATATATTTCGTTGACGTTGCCCTGACAGAAGCTAATTTCTGTCTTTTTTTCAAAATGTGACCCTTTCTGGAAGATTGTTTCAATCAGACATTCCAGTCCTTAACAGTACGGATCCAAAAACGAGTTTGGCCGTAAACGAGCAATTAAGCATACTCAGATTATTATCAGTAGATTCAAATAAACACATATGTACATACGTAAATTAATCTCCTACATATCTCAGAAAAGCACTCAATTTACCGCTTCACATGTTCTTTTCGTAGCTTTTTTATTTTGCTAATTTTTGTCATAAAATTGTCTATATTTTATCGTTGAATTTCCATAAACAGCTTCTCTTTAAAGTAAATACTATACATAGATGAATGTATATTCTGAGCAAAAAATGAATCTGTAAGTTTGCAAGTTTTACAGCATCAATTCCATTTGACAAGTGAAACGTCAAACAAGTGAAGCCAGGCGCTGACAATGATTGCTGTGATTGACGCATCGTGCCGAGTCTGTCCATTCAAGACAATCAAGGTAGTTCACAGCCAATACGAGCTAAATCATGTTGAAACAACACTATGTTAATCCATGGTAATACAAACGTCATTGATTACAGACATGCCTTTCACATCCTATTTAGTTTTTACTTTTAGATATGTATTAGCATCATACATATACAGTGGTGGCCAAGAAATACCTTAAAATTTAATTAGAAGAAAAATATAACTGAAAGTTATGAGAAATCGCAAGAGAGTAGTGAGAAAAATTAAAAGAATATGTAGTTTCAAAGGATTAGTTTTCAATGTGAAGGGTTAAGAATATGGATTCCAAAGGTATAAAATTGTTTTTCGAATTTAGCTTATTGAGCTGGAGAAATATTAAAATTTCTATGAAATACAAGTATGATTTTCTTGGATTCCCAAAATATATTACTTCACAAAAACTTTTCTGCTGAAAAGCTGGAGAACCAATTTCGTGAAAACATATTAGTTGATTATTATTTCGTTTTATGTAATTTATTTTACCAGCGTAAAACTATTAAATGGTCTTCCCGAAAGTGAAAGAAACCTTTTTGAACCAGAAATTGTTTACAAATGACCAATTTTGTTATCAATCCTTTAAATGACAATTAAACCTAAAAATTAACTGCTACATATAACCACATTACATCGCGAATATTTTAGATGTCCGTTTACTTCCAGCCATCACTGTATTCTGTGCATTGCGTGTGTAAAAAAAGTTTTTTAATATAAAAGAAAAGGTGGGAATGAGTTCTTATTTGCCGCTTAACTGATGGTTGACATGAAAGCTAACGTGTCCGGCTTGTTTCCTGTTACAAGTTGCATGATACTTCCTCCTGCCTCTCTTGTCCAACAAGGCAGAAATAACTGTAGTTGATACTTCAAGTACAAACGAGTAGGCCAGTAAACTTTAAGGCGACACTAATAAAAAAAATATATAAAAATTCTTCATTCTGAAAATTTTAAATTTAAGTCTTCTTTTCTTGAATACTTGAAATTTTTGACCAAAAAAATGCTAAACATAACGTTTCCAGCATATTTTTTTAAGAAGGAATCACTGTCCACTGTTGCCACTTTTCGCTTCCATCCAAAAAATTAAAAAAAAATGTATATTTTTCTCTAAATTATTTTCCGAAATTCAGTAAAATTAATTTTTTGAACTTTTAAACATGAATTAAATCTAGTTGGCAACTCTAATGGAAGACTCTTTTTAATAATACAAAATATAATACAAAACGTGTTTGAATCAGAAAATACTCCAAAAACCTTTTACTTATACATATTTAGGGATAGAGTTGCCAACTTTTAGAACTTTGAAACTTAGAAAATTGGTTTTTCAAAATAAAAAAGTTTAAATATAGTTGGCAACTCTAATTGAATTTTTTAGTGAAATAATAAAAACAATAATTAAATAACGAGTAATCTAAAACGCTTAAATTTAGAAATATTTCAGAATAGTATTGCCAACTATTGAAAATAATAAAACTGCGCAAAAGTACTATTTTCCTCAAATTGTATCTTCTTAAATATAGATTGCATGGTTCCTATCATATAATACCCAAGTTTAGAATTTTCTAATCTCAGTTTAATATAAATTTAGTTGGCAACTCTAATATGATTTTTAATGTAATATTAATAAAAATAATGTAAAAGAGGTATGAAAGTGGAAAGTGCTCCAAAAGTCTTCTATTCACACATATGTATATAGGAATAGGGTTGCCAACTGTTGGAAACATTAAAACTAAGCAGCCCTTTTTTTCATTTTTTACATCTTTTAGAAATGACATCGAAGTGCCTAGAAGCATGTAATACTCAAATAAAAATTGTTGGACCTTAGGTCTTTTTATTTAGTTGGCAACTCTAATTGAAAGTTTTTTAAGTTTAATAATAAAAATAATATAAAAAATATGTATGAAATGAAAATTGCTTTGGAAATCCTCTTTTTAAGAATGGAGTTGCCAACTATTGAGAACATTAAAACTGAGAAACATTTATTATTTTTTATTTATATTTCTTAAATAAGCACAACAGAGTACCTTGGAATCAAGTAATATGCAAATTTAAACTTTTTTTATTTCCCTTTTAAATAAATTTAGTTGGCAACTCTAATTGAATTTTTCATCGGAATAATAATAATTACATTAAAAAAGTGGTGTGATATGGAAAGTGCTCTGGAAAGTTTCTATTAAACATATTTAGGAATAGAGCTGCCAACTATTGGAAACATTTAAACTGAGAAACATTTATAATTATGTATTTATGCATTTTAAAAAAGACAACAGAATCCTTTAGATTCAAGTAATACCAAATTTAAAATTTTTTGACTTCCAATTAAATTTAAGTTGGCAACTCTAATTATTATTTTTTTATTGAATAATAATTATACAATTAAAGTGATATGAAATAGAAAGTGCTCTGGAAACTTTCAATTAAACATATTTAGGAATAGAGTTGCCAACTTTTGGCATTATTTACACTGAGCAAAATTTACATTTTTTGAGAATTTATTTTCATAAAGTGGATAACGGGGTCCCTTGAATGATCAACTACGAAAATTTATATTTCTCGGACTTCAATTTGACTTAAAGTTGGTCGGAAACGCTAATTGAGATTATTTAGAGAAATCATTCGCAATATACATATATACATACATATCTATATGATATGGCAGGTCATTTTGGAGTCTTCAATTTAGACCTATCACGAAAAAGAGTCTCCTATTAATTTCTATTCCTAATATTACGAAAAGTGCGACGAACGTACGAATAACGTTTAACAAAGTTTTTGGGGCATAATCGCTTATTTAAGTTTATCTCATATTGGCCACAGAATTTACTTATATTGAGCTGTTATTTTTATTATTGGTTACTTATAACTGGATTTCATATATTTATCTGCAAATTTCTCACCAAGAAAATTTTCCACAAATTGTCACCCATTCAAACCCATTTTGGTTTTCCGGCACAATTTTTTAAAATATTTTTTCTTCACTTTAAACTTTTTATTTACTCATCACCCATCAATAAATAGTAAATAGTCTTTACTTAGTTGTGGTTTCGTTTTTTTCGCATAACTTCTACGAGTATTTCTTTTTGCATTGTTTTGTTTTCTTAGCGGACAAATGCCGATCACTTGAGGAAAGTTGCGGTTTTGTCGCCTATTAACTAGAAGCAGTAGAAAAAAGCGAAAATGTGCATAATTTATTGTGGAAAATCGCCCATTAATTGTGTTTATGTCTGCTGTCGCTTGTGGCGAGATGGAAAACTGTCTTAATAAGCTTAGAAATAGAAAGTTGCAATTTCCTTGCAGAAGCAAATAAACAGTTTGCTTTAATAAGAAAAAAATATTTATAACAATGGCATTTAATTAACATTGAACTCAGACAAGATTAATAAGTCTTTGGATGCAATTGCCAATGTGAAATCTAGACACATTCAATTATGCTGATTGTTATCGGGGTTCGAAGGAATTCATGGGAGCAAGACAGCCTAAGTTTTAGAAGTGCTTTCATTTCTATTATTCTTCGGTTCTAACAGAGTCGTTGATATCATCATTCGTAAAGTAGATATCGTTAAAAAAATGTTCGTATGGTCCCAATACAGTATACTGCCACATTTATTTATTCATCTGATCATAGATAGGGTGATGCAAGCCAGTCGATCTCAGCATTATATTGTATAATCAGTTCTTTTGATTTCTCTAAAATATAATCTAATTCATTATACATATATTCTACTAGAACTGAACTAATAGCAATTTCGACAACAAAATCCCTTTGTACCTACTTAGTTAGGACGAATAATAACCACAGATCGGATGCATTCCACAGTGATAATCTTGCTCCTGAAATTCACAACTTCCACCTTAGAAATATAAAGGAGAATTTTCAGAGTAGCGTCTGAACAACTCACCTATTTATGCAGTGGAAACTTACTGTCGTGAAATCTGTGGCCAGTACGATGTTTTGGAAAGATCAGCAAAACAGCTTAGATGCGAGATCTCTTTGACCAAGGCACTACCGAAGAAGTTTTCAAAATCATTTTATTTGAACTAGCATAAGTCATTTCGAAAAATACTTGTGGACCAATTCATGATTATTTCATTCCACAGCTCTTTTTTTTTGATAAGTTCTGATTACGAAAATTTGTCCAATAAACTCCGTTCTCTGTCTTCAGTAGAAATGATACAATCAAGTGTTTTTCCATACCTTTTGAAATACCTTGAATTAAGCTATTGCTTTAGAGATCTGAATTATGCGGACCATATCTGTCGGTGCTTTCATAAACACTTGCACGTGTCTTTAAAATTTCAAGCGATTTCACACAAGCAGGCCATAAAATGAGCATCTCAAGGACAAAAATCATGTGCATCAACACAACCAAGGCCGAGAGCCTATAGAGCGCCGGATCGAAGAAACATAACGTGCAGATCGAAAAATAATATTCGACAGATTGACGAAGAATATTCTAAAGATCCAAGAAGTTTGAAAGCAGCGTTATCACAAAAACATTGTGGGTCAGCAGCTGACACATTTAATCTGATATCCGAAGGTTGCTTTGGATTCGGCATGTAAGAAAAAGTTCGAAAATCGACTCATGTACGAGTATATATATACGAACCAGGATGAAAATATTCGATCTTTGGTCCTCTACATCTGATAGACTAGGAACACGGCAACAAGTGTTTTATAAATGCTATACGCTTTTCTTAACCGATAGATTCGAACGAATATTTGGGTATTTTGGACAAACTATAATAGCAATGATTACTTCTATATCGTGACCAAGCAATTACCGATCAATAGCAAAGTTGGACGCCGACGTTAATGGAAATGAATTGAACATATTTTGTGAAAACTTTACCAGAACAGCACTAGTCGTAAATCCAGAACAAAGTCGAAGACCCGAGAGACAAAAAAACACCTGGAAACAATCAGTTGATGCAAAAGCGGTCATTCGTGGAGAGAAATTAAATATTCTTGCGTTAAACAGGTCGCAATAACATTTGTTTAGTGAGGTTCTATGTTCCACCCAGGCTTCTATGGGAAAACATATACTATATAGACCTTCTGATCAAATTTAACGCGCGCTGACAATAAAAATACATTTTCACTTATTTTAAAACAAATCTTTATTATTGTCTACAAAATGGGCTGTTGAGCCGATACAAACATTTCTACGTTTAATCCAAATTTCGATTTACTAGTTATAAGCCTCGGCTGCGATGGCCTTACGGTTTGCGGTTAGGGCTTATTTTTGGACCGATGGCCTTACGTTTTTTCGGTTAGAATTCATGTATGGAGCGCAATAATTATTTTCGAACCCACGTCTTGTCACCAGAAAAGATTTGTCTGATAAATGTGAGCTCCTCAGCTTTGTTATGAAGCTTCTCTTTTGCGACCTCTACTCGACGTCGTGTTAACGAAATATTCTGATAGTTTGGTACGAGTCTAGCATTGACACTCGCCAGTCTCTGAACACATTCTGGTTAATGTCTTGGGTATACTCTGGACACATTCTGATTAATGTATACCCAAAACATTGAGTTATAGCCAAAAGACTAACCAGAATGTGTTCAGAGTATACCCAAAACATTAACCAGAATAACCAGCTAAGATTTTAAGAAAAGCTTTGAATGTCAAACCACATTTCTTTAAAGAAATTCTGAATTTTTAACGCTTACAGGGGTTTCAAACCCGCTCGCCACCTAATTGCAGTCAAATGGAGCACTGATGCGGTTATTAAACAATATTCGGATTTCAAGTTTAGAAAATCACTTTAAACTTTAAGTTACGTTCAAGAATGTTCAAATCATTTCAATTAAGTGGACAATCAAATCTTCAAAGAAAATATTTGTCTAATAAAAATTAATGAAAAATCGTGTGAAAATAATTTTGCTCTGCACTTCCGTTTGATAAGAGTGGACTGTAAGCTAATTTGCATTGGAATATTTACACGCTGATTATAAACATTTTTGCTCGCCTTATCAACATATTTGAGAGCTCGCGAACTTGCAAGTGGCATACCAAAGGCGCATGCCACAACTTGAGGCACATTTGTAACATGGCAGATAGTCAAAATGAATTAATGAAAAATGCAAACAGGCAAACAGGCAAATATTTACACAGCTGACACTTGCTGATACTAGCATTAGACACGGTTCGACCAGAAGACATGCCATCTAACAACAACAATGTTTATATGCGCTTTTGTTTTGCATGAAAATTCCCACTGATTTGTTATTCTAGCAATTTAAAAGTCTTTGTACTCCGATTTTCAAAGAAAAGTTGAACAAACTGCAATATCCGGTCAGGTCACGGAGGTCGGCCGGTCAGCCAGTGAAAAATTGCCAAAGCGCTGATTAAAGTTTAAGCCTCTACGTCCATTTTTACAGTTGCACGACCGCCGCCGACGCTGGATTAATGTGCGTCTTCGCAAAATCGTACGCGACCCGCGCAGTCAATGAACAAACACGGCGGCTGGCTTAACTAATGAAATGTGAGCAATGGCGGGCATTGGAGATAATTGAAATTTACTTGGCCGTTAAGCAATTATTTATGTATGTATGTGTGTCTGGGAATAATGCAATGTAAATAAATACAGTTAAGTTAGAAGGATGCTTGGCCTAACACTCGTGTTGTAATGGAAACCTTTACCGTGCTACCGAAAAGGACGAGCGCCGAAGTTCAGGGAACTGTGTTGCAAGCGCGTAGCTTGATTTCCAAACCGGCTCCTGTTGTAAAGTGAAATTTCGGAGAAACTTAGTGGAAGAAATTTAAGGAGGACGACAGAGACCAAGACTACTGTGCGTTTAATTCAGAGGAAAAGTTGAACAAATTTAAGGTTGGCTATGAGTTTATAGTAACTTAGAGGGTGCAAAATAATTATCAAAGATTTTCTATTTCATTTTCGCTTGGGCTTTGTTAAATATTATATTATCCTAATAGATAATGGCGCAGAAAACATGAAATTATCATTTTTTCTGTGAAAGGCTCCTTCATTTCTACCTTTCTCTGTTTCCTATTTCTGCCGCTGTCACAAGGAACACGAACTTTCCTGTAATACTTAACAGTTAGACAGATACGGTCCGAATATTTTTTTCAAAGCTAATACTTTCACATAATTAATTCTAGCTGAATAATTTAAAAGTTGTACCTTAAACGATTTTAAAATTTTAACACTTTTACTCAATTATTTTGCCGTAGTAAAAATTCGAGGAAATTTTTTGTTGTTATGACAGCAGCAAACTTTTACCATTAATTGTTCACTGAGTGGGCTCAGTAACGATTCGTAAATTAACTCAAATACCTGATGATGAGGGCAATTGAAAGAAATAGCAAGAAAAAATGTTATGTTCGCCAGCACCGGTCAGTTAGTATAGCAGCTCACGGGTGATTCAAGTGGAGGTACCTTTTTCAATAGCCTTTTTTTGACAGATCACCTGTTCAGGTTCAGTATTGTTTGGCATTTCATCAAGGAAAGACTCCCGCCTGAACAAAGTTTACAAATGTTCAACATTATTACGAAATTTTATGGTCTGTAAAGAATGTGCTTTGCGAGCTTCACTCAACTCATGGTCAACATAATCGGCCTACTGAGCATATTATTCCCAACACCATCACCCATTCAGAGATTCAGCATTCATTATTGGATAATATTCGACCGAATAGACCTCGTCCAGCAGTGAAGAAAATAAAGCAGCCATAGCTGAGTAGTGTACACGAAGATCGTGGAGAGTCGATTCGGCCCCGTCCGCAACAACTTGGACTGACGTATTGAACGACTTGGCGTTCAGATCTTAAATTGAAAGCGTACAAAATACAACTTAAGCAAAAACTGAAGCCGCTAGATCTCCCCAAGCGACATTGCTTCGCTCTTTGGGCTTTTGAAAAATTCCTTGAAGGTCCGACGTTTTCGAGCCATTTTTGTTCAGCGATAAGGACCAATTCTGGCTCAATGAGTATGTAAACAGGCAAAATCGCAGCACTTGGGACGAAGAGCAACCTGAAAAGATTCAAAAGTTGCCATTTCATCCAGAACAAACAACAGTTTGGTCGTGATCTTGGATGACCCATCTAAGACGTCGCCTTGGCCAACAATTTTGCATGATAATAAACAATCGCCTTTAAATTTGACGTTTCTGTGCTTTTCTTTTAAAAAAAAGTAAAGAACCTCGAATGAATTTGTAATATTATATCTTGACCCGTACAGTTTGCTCGGAGATTGTAGAGTTAATCTATGCCAGATTTTGTGAAGATATATTTTCAATTTAATCAGTTTTCCATAAAAGGATTGGATTTTGATCGACCTGTCTGTACAATCTTAAAAAAAATATGTATGTATGTGTGACAGCTATGGTAGCCTGATAGCGGCGGTTCCAACAAATGAGCAGCTTCTTTGGAAGAATTGGAATTTTGCAATTTCAGAGCGTTATTACAGAAACTGAGGGATTATGATGTTTTTACAGTTGTACGGACAGACAGAAGCCTGAATTTGCTCAGCCCACAACTCTGATATACATATTTATATACATTATATTTATATATGTACTTTATAGAGTCTCCGAGATTTTCTTCTGATTATTATAAACTTCATGGTCCTGTTCAGGATATAAAGAGAGGAGTGTTTTTTAAGCTTACTGCTAGTCGAGTAGACTTAGGAACCCCCGATCAACTGTGATAGAATGAAAGAGCGCCGGTCAGTTTATTGCCTACAGCAAGCTACACTTCTTTAAATCTTAGTCAACAGGCGAAGTTGTGTTTGGAAAAAAGCGTGATATAATCCTCTAGGCTTTTACTTTTGACCCTACCACTTTTGCTAGACTTAATCACTAGTCAACAACAATGCGGCTGCGAGATCTTACAGGCACAGAGGGGAATGTAATGAGTATTCTGAACTACTTTATCTCAACATATTTCATCTCGTCGAAATGATAGGTGTTCTAACTGGTCTTTACCAAGTAGGCTCTCATGAGGAAGCGCTAAATATTTTGTCAGGTTCAAATTTCCAAAAACTGTATGGAGAAGCGTGAAATCATCTATACACTTTTTTCAATAGTCCAGCTTTTGCCAGACTGAGATGAAAATATCTCTGCAGATGCATCTTCACCGAACCTGGCTTGGACGAGGGGTTCGCTTCGTCGAACTATAATGGTCTGGTGACTCGTTTACAGTTGTCCAAGTAGGATCCTGCATTGATACGAAGATCAGCACTGTAACCTAACCTAATCCTGGCTGAAAGGCATTGAAGTTCAGATTTTTAGCCAACTAGATTTTAGCTACGATCCATATTATGTAATAGCCTTGGATTTATTATGCGAGGAAGGTAATTTATCAGAATATGAAGGCTTAGATTTATTTGTAGGAAAATAACAAAAGATTTACATACATATCTATAATTGTCCAAATGATGTCTTCGTCGTCGATTAAAAGTTAATTTGTTTACACAGCTTAGTTAAGTCACTTAAAGTCCACACATATAGCATCAGTTATTCCCTATCGTCCAAACCGGTCGGTCGGTTGTCCCAAGGACTTCGTTTTAGATGATACTAGCAAGAAACCACAACTCTTAGAGAGAGCTCGTGTAATATTGAAGTCAGATTGTCATGTAAACACTATTTCGACTGCTCAGGAGACAAACACCGCAAAAACCTCATGGACTGAATTTTTATCTTCTAATTGCTGTTAAATTGCAACAAAATCGCAACAAAATCGATCCGTTTCTTAAGCCTATGGTTACTGGTTATGGAAAGTGGGTCACTTACCAGAACGTCAAGCAAAAACAGTAGTTGTTGAATGGCGATGATACGGGGCAAATAACGGCCAAACTATAAATGGTTTGCTATGAATTTTTTGGGATCTACTATGAAGTGTATGAGCTACTCCCTTACTGTTAAAACCTATATTCGGACCAGTACTATCAATAGTTTCGCTCTATAGCGAACTGTCTAGCGAAAGCAATAGCTCGGAAGCCGTCAACTTTGATCAATAGATGAAGAATTGTGTTCCATCAGGACAACGCCAGGCCACACACGTCGATAGTGATTAGCCAAAGATCCGGAAGCTTGGTTGTGAAGTTCGTAAGCATGTGCCTTATAGTTCGATGCTGGTATCAAATGATTATAATACCATGGTAATTAATTTTTTTTAGTGTGAAGATTTATATTTTATGCCACAGCTGTTTCTTTGGTTTTAAGCCTCAGCTGTTTCCTTGGTTAAAATCAAGTCGGGTAATTTGGTAAAATATATTAAGGGGTTAATTTGGCTTGTGGGTTTAAAAAAATCGAAGTTTTTTATTGCTTTATTAAATTTTACAACACATTTAGAATATTGTCCTTAATTTTCAAGCTGATCCGAGCGAAAGTTTCGGAGATACAGCCTTGAGAACTTGTACGCTCGAGGCGAGCTACGCTAAGTGTGCCGTCTTTAAACGCGGTTTTCTCGAAACTGTGTTTTTGAAGTAAGTTGGCAAGATTTCTTGAGAACTTCTCAACCGATCTTCATGAAATTTTTGAGTGGTCTTTGAGATGCAATACTTAAAGCCTTGCAGGAAGGATTTCTTTCGATTACAACTATTTCAAAAAAAAATATCACGAAATGTTTACTGAAATTTTAATTTTTTTTGTAAAATTGTCGGCCAAAAATCTAGTTTTCAGTTTTTTCCTTCGTCCAAGTACAAAGTAAGGTTTTAACTAAAACACGTATTTTTTCACCTTAGATGATCCTGTGAGGAGTCATCCTGCCAACGCGGGGCATTTTATTTCCGAGAGTCACCGGAAATAACGTCACAATGGCCGAGTTTAAAATATTTTTTTCAAAAAAATTTCAATATTACTTTGGCAATAGCGTATGTTTGTAACAATAAAAAATTCTAATAAATATTTAATATGAGAAAAAAAAATTTTATATGAGAAAAAACGTGTTGAAAAAGGCTGTTTTTACCCCGAGGAGCCCCTTAAGAGAAAGCTTTTTTATATCAGAAACGTGTAGTTTCAATGCAGAATTAATTAAAATATTTACAAGACTTGCCCACCCACAATACTTGTAAATTTTTTTAATAGATTATTTAATAATTTTGATAAAAGAATACAGAAACCATTCAAAATTTAAGCAACAATTTAAAGCAAGCTGCCGGCAATTTAAGCTAAAAACGTAATCAACATTAGCAACAACAAAAAAAGAACAATAAACAACAAAATAAACAGCCGCCAGCGTGTGGCAATAAAACAGAGTAATTATGCATAATTATAAATTATTATGTAAACGAGCAATTTTACGAAATTTTTTACACGCCGCTGCAACATTTTTGTACTCAATAAACTTAGTTAGACAACTAGCAGATGGGCCAGCCATAAATTTGTGCTCATTATTACAAATAATAACCAGCCGAACAGTGTTTTTTGCTGCCAGAACTTTAATTTAGTGCAATAAAGGGTGTTTCAATAGACTCTCCACATAATTGCCACACTTTTTCACAACAACTGCAGACATACACACACACAGTGCTACATAACTAGGCACATGAATTGGGTGGGAGAGCGAAAGTGGAGCAGAATATAGAGCAAGCGGTGGCTGCTGCTTTATTTTGGAGCTTTTTTCGGCTGGAGAAATCCGTTTTTTTCATGCGCCGGGTGCAGCAATAAATTTCCCGCTTAATTACAGTGTTGTTCTACAGAACAGACAGGCACAATATGTGTACAAAAAATGCTTGTTGTTGCTACTGTTACTTGTTGCATTGAGTTTTTCCAATATTTTTTTCATTTTTTCAATGCTGCAACATTTTTTTGTTCTATTTTTTCTCGTTTTAGCTTACAAGTGGCAGCACACTTTTATTTAATTAACTTTGCCACAAAAGTGCAGCGGGTTTTTTCACTGTCAAATGACACTTTTTTGTTGCTTTATTGTTAGCTGGAACTCAATTTATTCGAATTTACAGTTAATTGTTCAATTAAATGGTAATACTTTCCAGAATTATGAATATTTAATGTGCGCTAAGTGTAAGCAGTAGCTATGCTTATTCTATTCTCAAGAGTGTGATTGATTGCGTTGTAAGTGGGTTAAGTGGAAATTATATTTTTGAGAGATCAGATAAACTCGAAAAATAAGGGAATGTAAATATTCTTTCGAAATGAAGACCACTTCCCTTCAGAGAAATGAAGACATTCACGTGTTTTAACACCAAAGGTACTTGAGAATCAATTTAAATTATTCATGCTTTTTCTATTTTATTGGCGCGGTTTTAGCCGAGTTTACAACAGTGCGCCAGTCATTCTTCCTTGTCGTCGGCAGCTCGTATTGTTTTTCGCTAGCAATAGATTGAAGAAGTTACGATAAAAGTCTCCTTGTCTGACCGGTGGTATCAAACGTCTATCTCCCGATGTTTTAGAAGATTGTACCTTCTTTACTTAGCTCTGCAGCTCGTATTATTTTCTCCAGCTATAGATTGAAGAAGTTGAAGTAAAATCTCAACAAAAATGTTCGATCTATAAGAACTTTAACACAAAGAAGCCTAAAAGATAGATCGTAGCTGCAAAAGTTAGATAGGCTAGCAGAAAATGCCGAACAATGCGGTAGATATAACGACTACATGTGAATTTGAGAATTTCCGAATACTTTAACACTTGTTCGACCTCTTAGTGATGTCAACAACCCTTTTCGATATCAACCTAACGCTTATAGCGATGTTAACAATCATTAGTGTGGTGGGATATTGACCCTTTAGCAAAGTCAACAACTCTTCTCGATGTCAACGATCTTTTTTACCTTTGCCGAGATTAAAAATCGTTCCTGAGGTCGATGACCTTTAGCGAGGTCAAAAATTCCTGAGCTCAACGACCTTAGATGACAACCCTTCCTAGAGTCTATGACCACTAGTTAAATTAATAACTTTTTTTTCATTTTATCGAATTCAAACACCCTTCAAGGTCAATGATGTTTCTTTTTAAACGAGGACAGGAACTCTTGCTGAGGCCAGTGTCTTCTAATTAGGCCAATGATCCTTTTGTTACCTTTAGCGAGTTCAACAATCTTTCCTGTGGTCGATGACCTTTAGCGACATCTCAGAGTGGTAGACTTTACTAAAGAGATCTAAAAGGTTGGTGACTTTACTTAAGGATCTTGAAGAGTGCATCAAAATTTCTCACTACATTCACAGAATATTACAAAGAACGGAGAAGTGAGACAGAGCATATCAAAGAAGAGATCTTTCAGTCAAAAGAGTATCACCAGAGAAAACAACGGAAATAGCTTCATAGAGAATCAAAATATTTGAAATATTTTACAGTCAAATTACTTCGAATGCTTTTTTAAGGAAGGTCTATCGACATTTTAATGACTTCTTGGATATAATGCATATTACATTTAGTCGGGTGTATTGCAGTTATTAAAAGGACAGTGGTTACAATGTGCCAAGGTCAAGATAAGCCTACTTCTTGAAAGAGTATCCAGTGGAACAATAAATCGGACACGCTTCCCACAAATCGGACTCCTGGATTCCTAGTTTTTAGTTTAGGTTAGGTTAAGAGATCGCTTCTAACAAGGAGCTCACTTCGAAAGCTCAGAACAACGGTCCGTCATGGTGCATAAGTACTCACTAGTAGTCACTACTATTGATCGAACAGGCTTTCAAAATTCTATTAAGCGCTTAGAACTTATCACAAATTTCATGAGGCACCTGATAACCCTTACGACTATTCCACCTGGATAGTCCAATGCAAGACTGCCAAGATGTTTCAAATTTAGTCTTGCAAACAGTGGACATTGCAGAACGAAGCGTCTGGATGTTTCCACCTGCATAAAACTTCGACAACTTGCTTCCGACAAGATTTATAGCCTCTCCATATGAATGCCTTTTGGACAATGTTCAGTCAGAACCCCTAGGCTTGCGAAAAGGTGAACTTTGCTAAGGACAACCAGTTCTGTAGATCTACTGTGTTCCATACTTGGGCAGAGTGATCTCGTAGTCTAATTTCCTATATTACTTCGAACCATTTCCTCTAACAGTTCGCCCAAAAGCACAGTCTTTTGGCTTTTCTAGTGTACGAGCAGGTTACGTAGCTTTCATTCATAAATTGAAATATATTTAAGACTTAGTATATATATACATATAATATATATGTATTTATGAATATATGTCGCCACTGTAGCAAGTGCAAGCTATAATTTCATTCACACAACAGCGTTGCAACCGTTTCAGCCACCATGCACCAGGTTCCTAAGCAGCCAGCAATCTTTCACTCAACGCCAGCACTCGATTGATGCTCACGTGCGTGTGAAGAGAGATATTTTTATTGTTATTGTCTTATCAATTTACGTGCATACTATTGTTGTTGTAGCTGTAGCTGAAGAGCCACTTTTATACGCTTTGCTGAAACGGTTCTGCTTCTGGGTCTTTTAAAGCACTCCACTGCTTTGTGGTATTGATTACTTCCTCTTTTTCAAAGAATGAACTTTTTTGCTGGCTCTTCCTCTTCTCACATGCATATACATATACACTTATCCATAGTTACATATATGGTAGACTGCATCTCATCACCAGTCCATTGTTGCTTTTGTTTGTCACCTCTTTCAGGCATATTTTTTACACTTTCCAATTCAAAGCATTGTCTCCGCCGCCACTCGCTTACAGTTTTATACTTTCATGTAAGTTTGCATGTACATATGTACGTATGTGTGCCATGCACCGCTACGTGTGTGTTAGAAGATCCGGTATCGATGTCACGACACTTGGTGGTCACATCCACGCCACAGCGCTCAATCAATTGTGGTTCGCATGTGAGCGTTGCCTCATCAGACCATTGAGTACTCACTGCGGTGTTGCCGCCTGCGCGGGTAAGCGGGCGCTGAGTGTTGCTGCTGCTTCACTTGATCGGTCGGTCATCCTTGGTTGGTCACACCTCATTCAATTGGACGCACTCAATTGTGACTGCTTGTGTTGGTGAATTGTGGTAATGATGGTGAAGGTGTCGGTCGACGCGTTCGTTGGACGATGTATGTCACACATACGTACATACATATATGTTTTTAGTTCGGGCATTTTCCTTTCACTGTTTATCAGTCAACCCACACGAAGCACGCTTTGCTCCCTCTCCCTATGGCTTTAATAAAATAAAATGAAGTCGTTGATGTTTTTGTGATTTTTGTAATTTAATTTAAAAGTAAGTTGCTTTGGTGAGAAATTCATTCTTGAGATTTCTGTGGTTACATGGCTTTGTAAAAGGTAGTCCTAACGTTAGAACATGGGTACAAATATTATAAATTCGATGAAAAAGTAAATGAGATGAGCATTCATGAATAAAAATTCAAAATACAGCGAAAAAGTTGAAGATGGAAACAAAGATAGAGAGAGAAAATTAAAACTCCCTTCACCCGACAGTGGATTCTATGTAACCGTAATGGGCCTACATAGGTATTATCCGACCAAGGCATGTCAATTCGGTTTGAGAAATGTTTGACGAAAGATAATACAATTTTTTTATAATTGAGCTCCACTCACTGGGCTCACTTGGTGCGCCGAGATAAGACTGCCGAGATTTTTCCCGTCCAGTAAGAACTCATATAACACAAGAGCAACCGTACAAGTAGTAGATTTCCTGAGTTCTACTCTAAGTCAAAAAGATCTCTCAGTCACACGGAAGCTCTCTCCCCGACCAACGTCTGCTAAGTGCACGTGAAATTTCTTAAGGCGGTTATTGTCAGTTACGGCCATGTCACTTGATGCGCCCAGATAAAACTGCTGAGATTTTCCACGCCTAATAAGAACTCGTATAATTGCGACAAGATGAACCTTGGAAGTAGTAGATTTCGTGAGTTCAACTCCAGACCAAACGGATCTCTCAGTCGCACAGAAGCTCTCTGTCGACTAACGCCTGCTAAGCGCACGTGAGGTCCACAAGGCCAGTTCTAGTACGCTAGATGTCAAAAGATCCAACTCGTTCCCATTCTGAGCTTCCTAGCTAATGAGCTTTGCAGTTACCAGCAAATCCGCTTGACCAGACAACCAAACTACTCCTTTAATTAAGTAGCTTGATGATATTTTTAGTGAGGACAGGCACTCGTTGACTACCCTTTTTGACTGTGCGTTAAGTGCCAGTATTGCAGCACCGCGGTCGGAGTGAAGGCTTACCTCCCTGAAAAAGGCTGCAAACTTAATAACCACTTCTGCCCAAAGGCTACTGCAGAGTTTCCTGTAGGATAAATCGAAGATTGACGGAAAGCTACTTACAGAAAATTACCGCTACTTACTTTCTAGACTCTACCCGGCAGTGAAAAAACTCACTGCGCTTCTTCTCTAGCCACTTTCATTGGCTTCACTTATTCTCTCCGGTATGTGAGCTGAGCGTTTGAAGTCACTTCTACTAACCAAATTACTAGGGAATAGGATAAAGATAGAAGTAATAAAGGAATGGAATAGGTTTAGATATATTGTTAAGATTTTAAGTAAGACAAATGGTTAAGATAGAGACAGAAAGAGGTTAGAGATAGGTATATAGATATAATACGTGTAAAGTTTGGTGCTGAGATATAGAGATAGCTACAAAAAGAGATATAATTGATATGGACATAGAGAAACTATAGAAATTAAAAGATAGAAGATAATATTAAGTTTAGGATAAAGATGAAATATAAGATGAAGCTAAAAATGGTATCAAGAATATTCGAGGACTAAAAGCAGATAATTCGAAATAGTTCGCCAAGGAAAAAAATCTCATACAAGTATTTCAATCTCAAATCTCAAAACCTACATATATAAGGCAAGCAGTTCTTTATATTGAAATATAATAGTTAGAACTTCTGCTTTTCGTCGGTTTACCAATAACCGGAACCACATTAATCTAAGTCCAATCTAAAAGCCTTTATCACAGTTAATCGAAGGATTGAGTTTGGAACCATCAGCGACTTCTTGAAAAATATGGTTCATAAAGACAGCTTTCTTCATAAACGATTAAGGTTTCATTCCTTAGGTTGAAAAAAGGTAAATTTACTACTATTTGTAAAATATGAGCCGACAAAAACCCAGCTTATGAGCCACCCTTTCAATAAGTCTACCTCACTAGAAACTTTGTGGCACTTGTACTTTGTAATGCTTCATTCTTACTAGTATTTATTTATTTAAGTGTGTCGACGAAAATGTTCATTCATGTTTTACAGTCGTACCTCAATGTGGTCATTTATTTCTATTTTGTTCATAATTCTTGCTTTTCCCGACATTTCTTTTGCTTTGTTATTATTGTTATTATTTTTGTTGTTATTGCGTTGCTTTGTTTATATTGCAAGCTTCTCACCTTTCGCTTTCAACGGACCGCCCGAAGGCAATCAAGCAAGCGACGGTGCTAATAGTGTGGTCCAATGTCATTTCCATGTCTTCTTCTTCTTGTTCTTCAGCAACGGCATTGCTGTGTGATGTTGCGCCAGGCATCAATTTGGAATTTTCTCCCATCAACAGCGCTGTGATTATTGTTATTCCTGTTTAGATTGTTTTGATGGGCGCTGTTGTTGTAAGTCTTCTTGGACGCATTGCGTGCATGCTTAGCATTCCGACTGCGGTTTACAGATTTTTCCTTTAAAATTGCTTTTTGTTTTTGTTTTTTCATTTCACATACTATACAATATATATGTACCTATAAGTATACTATATACATATATACTTCTGTGGTTATTTTCAGTTATTAATTGCGGTTACTGCTTTTGTTTTTGTGGCTGGCTTAGTATATCAGTGAGTGTTCTCAGGCTATGTCATCGTGATTCATGAGTAGATATAATATAGCGATGTTTTCTCTCGAGGAAAATTTGTTCATCTTTTAGCATTTGTGTCGAAAACAAATTGTTTAGTTGAAGTTCATCGCAAGACCACACACATAGCTTTGACAGTAGAGAGAGGGAGACACAAGTTATAGTAATTTATATTAGCGCTGAAATTGACGAAGACAAGGCGGCATGGGAAATTATTTAATCAGGGTAGACAGACTTTTTTCTTAGATTTGAAAAAGACAGAAGTCCAATCTAAAAGTATTTTATTCTTTTCATCGATTATGTTTTAGCGAGTCTTTAATAAAATGTCGTTATATCCTTATATCAGTTGAGGTTGGATCTGGCAGGATATTACTCATAGATAATGGTGATCGTAAATATAGGATAGGTGATGCAGACAGAGAAAAAAATGAAGAGAAGCATTGAAAGTGAAAACGGTAGAAGAGTACCGCTCAAGGAAGCGACTACCTTCACTTGCTACTTTTCTACTATCAGTGATTATTTATCCATTAGCTAAAGGTTCAAGAATCAAATTTGCCCCAATGGCATTTTTTTCATCAGATCTCAGCTCCGTATAATAGGACGCTGATTGTCTTCGACATTAGGATCTTTCTCTTTTCGTGACTGGGGCCTGCTATGCTGGGTTTTACTCTGCTCAGTTGGGAGGTGATTTTCGTTACCTTTCCTGTGGCGTGCTAGATTTGTGTGGGTCCAGTCTTATGCCTAGATAGTTTTCTGTTTTTTTTTCCTAAGAATATCCGTAGTCGTTTACATACTTACTTCGTCCGTATCATGACCTGAATAAGCTTTCTTCGTGCTTCTTCTCTGTCTATCGCAATTACTGCTGCAATGTCGTCCGCGTAACCAATTAAGTTACTGACATTTTGAGTTTTAGTATAGCGTTGTAGCTGATGCTCCAAAAGTCTGGCCCTATAATGGATCATTATGCCGCTCCTGACGTGACTGCTATCTGTCATAATCACTCTCTTGCTTGATATAGCAGTTTTAAAATGCATTTCGGTGTTCTAGAAATATAAGCATATGGTTCCTCAGAACGTTCAAAATTTCCAATAAATTTCAGGTGTGCTATTGCGATGGCAGTTCGAGGCTATATGTAATATTTGGTCTATTCCAGCTACTTATATCAATTAAACCTTGAAATAAACTGTGTAAGAGGTTAGTGGAAGACTGTAAAGCCGATCAGCTTGCCAGAAAGTGCACTCTTACCCAAATCTGATCAGGGGGGGGTGAGGTATAGATCGCGCAAAGTAGAACTTCAAAAATCTATTGAATTACTTGTTTTTAGCTATGTAGGTACATGTCTTCGCAATACTAGCAGTTATAACTGGACCTGTTCTATAGACACTAATGATGTTGAAGATTTTGACAACTTGTCAAATTTGCATGAGAAAGATAAGGTGGCAACAATAAATTTTTGGTGGGCTGAAAGCGCTTTATCGGGATTCAACAGTCTTCTTGATTAATACCTAGGAAATCTGAGTGACCATAACGAAAAACTTCTTTGTTTTTTCGGTACATAATTAAGTACAGAGGAAGTAATTTTTGCTTAAAAGGGAAGGTACTAAGAACCAGAAGTCCTAACTCAGCTAAAAGGTTTTTCACTGAACATAAAAGAATACCCATCAAAGTCAAGCACAAAACCTTTTGGGATCCATTAAAGTTATCAGTTTTATTATTCAGTAAAGCCATGATACAGCCTCACGATTTCTTAAATGAAAATCTCTTGTTATAAACACCAAGAACTTTCTCAAACGACTTCATTCTTCAGCTGATCAAACCGAAACACGTATTCAATCCGGCGGTCAATGTTTACAGTGTTCGAATTAATTTGCACTCAATCGATTGATCTTCAGCGACAATTTGTCATACTTTTTAACGGACGCCAGCACGACGCAAAAAGCCACAACAACCACACTGACGTCGCATTTCCTGCGCGTACTTGCAACAACAAACTGTTGCCACTTTGTCGGCAAAACTACAACGCGTTTTGCTGTTCTTTACCGCAGCTGTAGGGTAAGTATGTGTCTGCACAGATGTTGCATCCTCTGCAGAAAAGATGCCACTATTGGAAATTCTTTGCACACAAAACCACAAGCAGATAGCAATGACAAGAATGACAAGAAATTACCGACAAATGAGTTCAATAAAAGTGATGTGCTGCGGATCGGCATAGCGGTACAGTGAAGCTTGGGGAATGGACGATCTGCAATGAATTTGGAGGGCGGAAATGAACTGTATGCTTGCTTAGTGTGACTAGCGAAGAGTTCGATATTTTCGAATAGGCCTCTTTGAAAAAATCTCACAAAGGGAACACCGTTATTTGTTGGAAGAACTCTAGATCACAGCTATTCTTTATCTTAACATATTTTTTATCATTAATTTGGGTGTATCGATAAACGATTGGACGATCTGCAATGGAAGACAAAAAACTTTGTATTACCTTTTGGGTTGACTGACAAAGGCTTGGGAGATATTTTCAAACAGTCCAATTTGTAGAAACTTTAACTGTGCTTACAGATGCTATCAAGGATCTCCAGATTATGGCTTTTCCTAATCTAGTAGTTTTTAACTGACTAACTAACCATTAAAATGGCGTTTTCTTAACTGAATCCTGACTTCACCTTTTGTAGATAAAGAAGTCGGCAATGAACGGAATGAAATTTAGAATGAAGTAAAGGTTCTAATTTCACAAAAAGTATAGCTCTTTTACTGGCATAAGTCCGAGACATTATACTGGCCTCAGAAAATATTGCATAGAATCTCCAAAAAAAGGAAGATACAAGTAGAACCTGTGTGAGGTTAGCTTAGGTTAAGTTAGATGACTGGTCTCTCCACATGGCGGAGGATCTATTATCTAAGACTGTTATGTACTGTTCTCTGTGAAAAAAAAGCGCACAAATGTTCAGTTTTACTGCACGAATCTGTGTTCAGTTAGAACACGTACAACCATTGAAGAAGGGAATATTTCACCAGACCTCTTACGATTTATCCAGGGGAAAAAGATCGTTACGACTTCACAACTGCTTGTAGTTGACCAACGCCTGCCGAGTAGGCCTGAAGCTGAACAATACATTAGTGAACCATGTGAAGCTAACCGAGCTCCCATGCATTCTCATTACACAGTTATAGAGATTGCAGTACCTGTCTTACCAAGTTCAGTAACCTTGGAGTTTCCTGAATCACCGCTTTAGCCAGGCATCCATAGAACCTGAGTACTTTCAACCACATAGAGAAGGTGGTACGAAGTGGTAGTACAGGATCAGAAAGACACTGAAACAGTTGTACGTGTCTTGGAAATGGTCTGTATTTTATACTTTGTAGTCGGGACTTCGAAGCCGCAGATAATTTGCCTATCTTGGAATTATCTTTAACATCAACAACAGCGTCTTGCCAACGTCTTTAGACTGAGCAGGCAATTGAGAAGTAATGACCTCTATCGACGAGTAAAGACCAAATTCTACAAATAAAATCATATCCGTCTTGTTATATTGTGTAGAGACATGGACGATGACATCTGATAAATCGGAGTTACGAGTTTTCGAAAGAAAAGTTGTGTGGAAGATTTATGGTTCTCTATGCATTGCCAACGGCGGATACCGCAGTCGATGGAACGATGAGCTATATGAGATATACAACGACATTGACATAATTCAGGGAGTTAAAAGACCGCGGCTACGTTGGCTAGGTCAGGTCGTCCGAATGCACGAATCAGCTCTGAAAGTATTCGAAGCATTACCCGTCGGTTGAAGCAGAGGAAGAGGAAGAGCTCCAGTCTGTTGGAAAGACCAGGAGGAGAAGGACCTGGTTACATTTGGTATCTTAAATTGGAGTTAAATAGAGAAAAGAAGAAGACTGGTGCGCTGTTATTAACTCGAGCGTTGTCTACCGCAATAAAGAAGAAGAAGTAGGGACGTACATTTTTTATCGAAAGGTCAACGAAAATTTGAGGAAGTACATTGTTAATAATCTTTCAGCATTTTTTTGAAACAGTGTTGCTCCAAACAGTGTCTTTAAGTAGTTTGTTTCCAAAGCTTCTTCCTGAAGTCTTACATGTACAGGCTTTACTGTAACTCCAACAATAAACTACTTCCCGATTTTAATCTAAGTAGGCATCTGAACAACTTTTTTTTCAGCACCGGTGAAAGGCTGACTGCTTGCTTAGCAACTTAAATGCAAGAAAGAAGAAGGAAAGGCGCGCGAATTCCAACTCAATTGGAAATAATGTTGTTCTTCTTTGTGGCAAGCAACGCGCCAGCGCTAGACAGTTTTATATGCCTTTGGCAAATAAATCGCCCAACCCGCAAGGGAATTGTTGCCAATAATGAGTAGCATGAGAGCATGAGAGATCGATCGCATGAAACTCGAATATGACAAGTTTGGTCTGCAAGAATATGGTGTCAAGACAGCCATTAAATGTGAATTTTCGTACAAAATCGCATTAAGCTTCATTAATAACACATTAGCAGCGACCAGGAAATTAAATATTTACCCAAGCATTTGATGATCGAGCCGAAATGAGGTGTTGGTTCTTAGCTTAGAAGCGCTTAATTAACACTAAAACGCTTAGCCTAGAAAACTTCATTACATTTGATGCTGCCTTGCGAAATTTACTTACGCAAAAGTGGCTTTTAGGTCAAGCAGAAACAAAAAATTATGTAGGTACATACGTACATATGTATAAAGTATGTAATCTCGTATATGTAAATATACATATAAAAGCATACTAAATTACTTTGATTCGCTTTCAAGCCATAAAACCCCCACGGCAAGTGATAAACTCAGAGTTTGCGTGGCGTTGGAGCGATTTAATGCAAGCAATTGAGTCTTAAAGATCGCTGATCACTAGAATGTGTTGTAAATGAAGACTTAGACGCTGAAAAAGGAGATACGAAAAGAAAAGGAAAACTATGTAAAAAAAAGTACAGAAAAAGCTAAGTTTATAGATGGCTACAGGCTGGCTGGTTAACGTAAACTAAGCGAGTCTTTGAGCAAAGTAAATTTTACAGTCAAGCAAGTACTAAGCTAAAACCAATGTATGGTACATGGAAGGTACTAACTAAGACACTAGTCTTTTTAGTTGAAGCAAAAACTCCACTCATTATGAAACCTCAGCAGCAAGATCTTTAAGAAACATTTATACAAGAAACCGGTCTAAATTTTGATCCCAGAAAAGACAAAAAATCCCTTTCTCAAAGTGTTTCACTTAGCTTTCGAGAATACGGCGTGGTTAACATAGAACAAAACCGAAGTTTGCTCGTTAAAGAAGCCAATAAAAGTCACAACAGTATTAGTATATATTATGTATTGTATCCTATGGCTCCGTGGCGGAGCAAACAACCACAATCAGACCTCTTCCATTTATTTCGGTCTAGTGCTGGCCTCTTGATATGACTCCAACTTTTTCGGACCTTAGATATTTCGATGTCTAAATTTGTTTTCCAGTTTAAAGCAGGTCGGCTTTTCAGTCAGCATCCTAGTGGATTCCGGACGATAGCGATTCCGGGTAATTGTGTTTGGCAGGGTAGTCCTCGTCGGACTCCGTTATGGATCTTGATGTCTTGTACTCTGTTGTCAAAGTCATTGTCTCTGTCAAAGTGTTAGAGGTTTTTTGGGTATTTTTATTTCCTGTGTTATTTTGTTATCGGGAGTCTGCCGGAAGAGGGTCGTAGGTAAAGTTGCTACGTACAGAGAAAACATTAGATATCTTTAAAGTCACTCGGGCATTAGAGTGGACAATTTGCGATCAGCTATTCGATTACCGCCCATTGATCATTCAGCCAATGGTGCGGGTACCTTGACACCTTGGCTTAGGACTTCTTACTCTTGTGAGTCTATGCACCGTAATTATTAGTCTGGCATAGACTTTTTGTCTAGTACCTCTAAAAGCCTAGTACCTCACAGCAATAGGAGTAATAAGTGCTACTATATCCAGCGAAGCAGCTGAAGTACTAGCTAGTATGACGCCCATAAAAATCCGGATATGATTTCACGAGATTATATGAGCTATCAGCGCCAATTACAGAAATCAAAAAGAGAGAAGAGAGACAGAAGAGCATAATTTTATGGGAGCAACAGATGGCAAACCTAAACCAAAGGACAGTGGACCAACAGACTCACACCTGACATCGTGGATAACTAAACAACATGGAGACCTGGATTACCACCATATCTATATAAATTTCAAAATTACGTCAGTCCGTATTGTTCGATGTGTACGGAGTCAACAGAAGGCACTGAACACGTGCTTTTCCATTGTCCTCGGTTCCAAAACTTAAGCGAAAATTTAGAAACAGCATTTCGTGGTAGTTTAACGGTGGAAAATTTGACTTCACTTACACGGCTTACCATGTGTCAGTCCTCTGAGAATTAGAAAGCTGTTCGCGAAGCGGCAACTTCCATCAAGGCAAAACTAATACAGTTATAGCAGAATAGCCAAAAGTCTGTCCGTGCTATAGAGGATAGTAAAATGTCTTGTCACCCCCATCAAGGTAATAACTACTGGTGGTTCGGGAAAGTCTTGAGTTAAGTTAGGTATAACGGATTGAAGTTCCACACTCCGGCTTTCGATGATTCCCCCTACTATACAGAAAAACAGAAATCTTTGCTTAAGGTGGTGTTGGTACGGGTATCCTCACACATCCACAATAACAGATGGTTCATTTATCCATATTCCAATTGTGGGAATTATGAGGTATCGTAGTTGGAATGTGGGTTCCCATTTGGATTAGGAAGTGGTAAATAGCTTTTGTAGTTTTTTTGGACTACTAACAATATTACATACTATATATTGAAGGATTTTGGCTCATAGTTTGTTTTAGAAGTCTCCATACGAGCTAGATCTGGCGACTTTGTCGCAGGGTGCCTAAAGATCATCAATAGAATAAAACCTCATTAGTCTAAAAGCAAATCTTCACTACTCTCAAACAACTTCAATAGCAGGTCTAAGTAATATTTATGACTAAGCACGGCATTTGAAGCCACAACATACGCCCACTCGAGTAAAGCGGATACGACTACTCCATCCAATCTTGTTAGACACTTGCTTGAAATTGTAAATAATGAATCTTCAAAATAAGAACGATCAATTCAGCGTTGCATTTAATGAGAGTGTGCTTGAGACAATAAAGGCTGCATTTGAAACTGAAAGGAAGAGTAAACTAACTGGTAAATAGTGCGGAGTTGAGATTTCTAAGCACAAGGAAATAAGAAAACAAAAACAAAACAACAAAAAATTATTTAAACTTCTGTAGGGGTTCACGCATCGCGAAAGAAATCGAACACCAGCAACAAAACAACGAGGAAACGCGTAAATTGCTTGATGGAGGCATCAAAATGCTAGTAGCTGGTAAATAGCTCGTAATGACGCAGATAAGCAGATACCCGCTTGATGGAGTAATAAATAGTTAGGTAGCAGTAGCAGCCGCGAAACTGCCGGCCATGATAGATCGCGCGAGTCGCAACGCCGGCGAGCAAGAACGGAAATCGGTTGTTTAAGCGAATGCAATAAAATTGTATTGCTACGCGTTGCGCACAGTAGCCCAGTGCAGGCGTACACTAATAGAAGGTATGCCAACAACACAAACAACAATAACAAATATAGCACAATCCAACAATTGGTCGCTGGTACCAGCTAGTTCCTCGCGTTCTTAATGCGTTAAAGCAAGATTAATGGCCGTTTGATATGCAAGTGTGTGTGGCAGTGTTTGTTTATGTTGTTGTTTATGCGCGCTGTCGGCATCTTTGGCAACGCTGAAGTGAGTTACGAGTTCACACCACACAAACTGACCGCTGGAGTAAGTAGCTTTAGGTATTGATATTGTTGCAGATTTGTGTTTTTTGATCTTGTTCGTCTTAGCACTACATGCATAATATATATATGCACATATATATACATCTATATATACATATGTAGGTTTACGTGTTTATGGGTTGAGCTCGCGGGTGTTGCGCTTAATTAACATGTCAAGTTTGGGGTTAGTGGGATTTGCTGCTGATGGGAATGGATATCATGGAACACACACACATACATATATTCGTACATATGTATCAGTATACAAAATAAGAAAATTAAAGACAAAATAATTTATTGCTGACATGATTTTACGTATAGAAATATTATATTATAAGTACACTTGTAAATATGTTTATGTGCATACCATCTGATCATATTTGATCCGGATTGACAATAAACAACATTTCCACCTACATATTTTTTTAAACATTTTTGTTATCGCCTTCAAAACAGGCTCTTGAGTCCACAAAAGCTTAATCCAATTTTCTCTACTCGACCTCGGTTAGAAATCCTTCAAAGCCTTCAGCATTTTTAGTTTGACTCATTTTTAGAAGGTCATTTCTAGATTCATACCCAAAACGTTAACCAAAACATTAATCAAAACATTACTCGACTTCGTTTGTAAAAGATTCAGCATTTTTAGTATGAGTCTAACACTGACACGCTTCATAGCCAAAACGTTAACCAAAACATTAACCAAAATATTACCAAAAATTAACCATTAACCAAAAAACATAAACATTAACCAAAATATTACCAAAACATTAACCAAAACACTAACATTAACATAAACCAAAGTGTGTTGAGTCGATTCATAAGAAATGTTTAAAGTTTTTGCTACCTCTCTGACGCCAAGACCACGATTTTTAATCACTGTTTCTTCAACTCTTTCGATGTTATTGTCATTAACAGAGGTAAATGCTTTGTGACATTGAAATACTTGGGATATTGATAAAGTGGACCACCCGAAACACTTGGGATCATTATAAGGTAAACCATCCAAAACATTTCTGCAACAGTTTTAACGATTCCATAGTCTTGATTTCATTGGAAACACAAAATTCAAGCAAACTCGTTGTTGATTTCGTGGTAAAAATCGCAAACAAACTGTTTGCGTCATAAACAAACACCGGCCAAATCACACTAAGTGATATATGGAGAACAAACCTGAGACGAACATAAAGAAGATTGTACAAACCCAAGAAACAAATTTTAATTGGTGGGGTTTATATGGACCAGTCCAAGTCATCAGATTGATCAGATGGAATTTCAAAAGTTGAAAACATCGAGGTGTCAATTGAATGTGTCTCTAACATACAGTCCGGAACAAATTTCATCAGTAGATCAGGTAGCTGAAAGCATGGAGGTCGCAAACGAATGTGTATTTTACATCATGTTTGATTGTGGTTTTAGGAGACAGTTATATTTACAGTGCTGTCGTGCTTGTCCAGAAAAACTATATAAGACTAATCAATCAAGCGAACCATTCTAACCCCACTTTTAACCAAAATCCGAGCAAATATTTGGTTAGTTTCATAATACAGATATAATATCGAATATGCGTTGGAACAAAGAAACCCAATAAATGCTTAGATGTATCTACTCTATAACAAGATCATTGAAACAATTCAAGGCGAGCGGTCAGAATATGGCCTCTGAGTAGATTTGTAAAGTTTTAAGGGGTTGTATCCACTTCTCATACCGCCTTTTTGTAAAAAATCTAAATTTTGATTAGTTCTTCGATTATTGCTTCTATTACAGAGGAAATAATGAGCAGAAAAATCTTCCTCTCGGCCAGACGCCTTTTTACGGTGGTCCTTCACGACATCACCGACATAATTTTCAAAATGAATCGTAGATTATTAATATAAAGTGAATTCTGCGAATGGACGTTACTTTTATTCACATATTTAAAAAAGAATGTCTCTTCAAAAAAAATAATAAATCCATTAAAAATCATGTTTTTTGGCTTGTAAGTGAAAGTAACCGCTTAAGAGTTGTTATCAAGAGTAATCAATGGGAGATGTACGATAATTATATCATTATATACATATATGTATATGTACTCCTGTTCGCGAAAATCTAACTGAAGTTGGTCTGTATCGCTGCTTCGTTTCATAGTTATATCCGCTCAAGGACTGCTCGAGACCAATATATTCCTAAACTATTTCAGGATTGTTTAATGCTGCTACTCTGCTCCATACGTTTAAGACATCTACAATAGAACTTCAATGAGAAACAAATCGATAAAACAAGACTAAAATTAAGATTGTTCGTAGGCCTGCGAAAAACATTGACACTCATGGGATTGATAGAACAGAATAGGACGGGATTTTATCAAGGCTAACAAAAGTACGCTTATTCGAAAACATTTTAACTAACGCTGACTTACATATGCAACAAGAGCTTCAGGGTCGATTAAACCAGCTCAATTGGGTGTCATATATAATCAAGTTTGAACATTTCCAGATATTTCGATATCGACATCGCATTCACGTCTGAAAAAAGAGAAACCCTTCTCAACATTTTGAGACCGTAAACATTTTGTCAGAACTCTACTTGTTATTAAAACCAAGTTCATCAGTGTCTACTCTTAGGATAACTTGAAAAGAATCAGTATATAGTTATTATAATCGCCAATCTATTGTTGAAATAATTAAACAATAATCTCTTCGATGGAGAACATTGGATCTTCCAGCATACAAGGCAGAAATTACTTAAAAACAATATGCCTGTTTTCATAGCTGTCATCTGGGGGGTTAAGATTTGTGGTCAGAAATAGGGAACATCAAGCAATCGTTGATTCGAGCAGCATTGCCATTAACTAGAGAAACTGTAACATGCAACAGAACTTATGGCTGGGAAATATCTAGAGCTCATCCTGGATAGGAAGTTTTCATGGAAGCCGAATATCGAAGAGAAAGCAAAAAATGCATCAATTGCCTTGTACTGCTGTAGAGGAGTCATTGGCAAAAGAAGGGGTCTCTCTCCGAAAGCGCTCCTCTGGCTCTACGACACCATAGTCAAACTCATTATGTTCTATGTGGTGGAGGGGTCTAGAAAAGACCATACTTGCAAAGAAACTCGAGAGCGTTCAATGGGCGACGTTCATTAGCATGTGTGGTGTACTCACTAAGGTATACTTCAACTATGACGGAAGATGTATAGCTGCGAAAGTTTCCACCATACACAGAAAGTCTGGGTTCCTAAAAGAACAAGTGTTTGAACTAACTTTGGCTTCATATCCATTTGGATCATACAACCGCCAAACCGAACTCTGGCGGCTGCTAACATACCACCGAGGGAGTTGTGGGTGGGAAGAAGCCATTGAAGGAGAGGGGCAGTGAGCTTCTTTAAGGATGGGTCAAAGCTTGGGGGCAAGGTTGGTGGAGGGCTTTCCTCTCAGAAGATCTCTATCAATTCCTGCTTGGCAGAAATCGGAGGAAATTGTAAAGCTGATAAGCTATCAAGGGAAGGCACCCTAGAACCGCGCACAGTAGAATGAGAGCAGGTCGGTGCTCCCGTATCCTCTTATGTTCTACTACTAACGGGCTAGTGATCTTTTTGCCCTAAATAAGGATAGCTTCTCCCTAGTTGTGGGGCTTTTAACAGCCGCTATTGGAGTCCATTCTGTAAGGCTGCGAATCCCTCTAGACGTTATCTGCAAAAGCTGTATGGAAACAACTCCACACTTCCTTCTTGACTGTCCCGCGTTTGGAAGGTCGAGGGTTAAAGACCTTTGAGCGCAGACCTTCAGACATCCCACTGAGCTGGCGGGAAAGGAAATTAAATGCCTTTGCAAATTTGTGGCTACTAAACGTTTTGCTAATTTATAAGTTCGAACACAGGAGTTCCTCTTTTCTGTGGTCTCACAAAGGACTACATAAGTAAAGCAGTCCACGTGCGATCTTCATCAAACGTAACTTAATCTAACCTAACCTTCGAATAATAAGAGGTATTAAATAGTAGGGAGTAAACAGCTGAGCGAAGAGTACTGAAGAGCTTTATTTGTAAAACTGATATTATAAGCCTCAAATCCTCTCCCAAGTACACTTCTCTGACTTCAAAAAGTCAAATGTCGTTAACAAATGAATAAATTATATTTTTAACGAAAAGTTACCACTCAGCCGCAATTCCATCTATCGGACCATACACCAATAGGTCGATATGTCACCAATTATTTTCCATTTTCACCTGTCAACCAAATCCGGTGCAGATGACCCCAAAAACTCTGCCGACAACAAATCATTGATTTAAAAATAAATTTTTAATTGACTAAAAGAGAGAAAAATTTTCAAATAACCGAATATATGACACATACACACATGCACATACACGTACGAAGACAGCAACTAAGCGCGACTAACTAACTAAACAACCTGCCGCAACTTCCTGTCAGACTCGGGGGGACTAAAAATTACCGCATGCACGGCGCATGACAACTTTTACCACTCAAGCATGCAGACCGCAACAACAACAAATACAACATTAACGGTGCACATTAGAATTAGTGTGACATGAAATGAAAAGTGGGGGAAAATGCGGCTTGCGAGCGAGTGCAGGCAGCATAAAAGCGAGTGGAGGCAAAAACAAAGGCAGCCGGAAGTTTATTATCAACTGGAGTTGGGGTAAACACACACACGCACACAACATGCATAGATATGTAACATAGTAGCTGCAGCATCATTAATGTGCTGCCGTGCACGGAGCCGAACAAAGGCAAATCAAACGTGAGTGCTGGCGCATCAATTGAATGGCAGCTGCGCATGCGCACGCACAAGCACACCCGCTGCCAGCGAGACATGGCCGCGACGGCAAAAGCAGCATAATTTTTAATGAGTTGAGTTGTTGGTGGCAACAAAAAGGGCTGCACCAGTGAAGCCCTTGCTGACGGTGTGCGACATGCATGTCGTTGATTCTTTTACAACAACCAATAGGTGTTGTTGTTGTTGTTATTATGCAGCTGTGTATGTGTGTGTGTAAATCCGGAAGCGGGTCATTTGGAAATCTGGTACAAATTAAAGTTAATATTCTGCAGTGCTGCCAGTGCGCGCTGACAGCCGAGAGCCGCTAGCTGGCATGTGGCACCGAAAGCTGTACAAAATGCAGCGGCAGTCACACACAGATTTACATTTTTATGCAAATCAACAACAAAATCATACAAATTATATATATATACATAATGTAGCACCTACGGAAGTGGCAACTCTGCACAGTGCCTTTTGGCGACTGCGTCGCTTGGTCAGCGCCTAACTATCGCTGGAGTGTGAAATTAAATATTCAAACATGTCGAAATATTTAGTTGCATATTTATTTATGAATAGCTAATAACTACAAAAACAAATGTAATATTTATTTGTCCGCACACACACACACTCAGGCACCCATACAGCATTGCATTTGTAATTGAAACCGAAATTCCCGCAGCGCGCTTTCATTGTTCTCACACAAAGTTTATTTATTTATTCGCTCATTTTCCGTTAGTTTTATTTTTTTGTGGTTACCCGCGCACAGCTTTGGGTTTCACATGCAATTTTAAGTCATTTTCACACAGCAAATCAACAAAAACAAAATATTTTTTCATTCAAATTCAGTTTGCGCGCTGGAAATAATAAAAACCATGCAATTATAAAAATAATTATGGGATGCTTTTTTTGAGAATTGTTAGTTGAGCAAAGGTGTGTGGAGCGACACGTGGAGACCGTTTGCATGCAGAGAATTAGAAAATTATTTTTAACAAGTCGGAAAAAATAACAATTTTCAATAAGGAAATGTTAAAATGAGGTTAGAAAAGAGAATTAAAATAATAAAACACTGAGTTCTCTCAAGAAAAATTATAAATTAGAGTGTTTTGGATAAAGCTTCTTTTACTTTAGAGGTTGCGTCCACTTTTGTTGCGTTATTAATAGTAGTAGTAGGACCTTGTAATTTAAATTCCTTCCGAATTCCTTCTGAGCACACAAGTATATTGGGGCCAGGGGAGATTACTTTGAGGTGGACGACGTAGATTTTGAATAATAAATTAAATATTTTAAAATTATGAACCTAGTCTTACTATTTTATTTTATTCGAAAATATTCTTCTGAAGTTAGGGGTTATGAACATATTTGTAAGAATATTTTTACTTAGTGAAATCTGCACCCAAAGCCTCAAACGCGTTTTCCTCGAAACGCTGTTACAAGAGTTGGCGACAGGCAAGTACTGGGGTCTAAATATTCGGTACCGAAGATCTTGAACAGTTTGACATATTTCGTGCAAAGTTGTATGCCGTTATATTAATTGCTTCTTGATTTGTGCCCTGGAAAGTGAAAGATTCAAATGAATTCAAGAAATTTAAAATTGTGTTTCCCATATAATACAGTCGTGGTTGTAGTCCGAAATAAAAATGCCACGCATTTCGGATTTGGTCGAGCGGGTAACGAGATATGTGATTTCACCTAAAAATGGCCGTTGTCACTCCTACTCTCCAACTTTGACCCCGACTTCTGCACAGCTGTCTCAAACTATCTCGGAGGTAAAAACTGATGACTTTACCGTATTTCGTTTTTGACATATCGCACTTTAGTAGTCTTTCACAGTACCATTATGGGGAGTGCGCGGGGTTATTATCCGTTTTCATTCATTTTCACGCTGCCAGTAAGGTTCTAAAAATTTATCTTGAGAGAACAGCGGGCGCGGCCTAGCCCACTTTTTTTAAATTTTTAGCCCATAGGTGCCCCTTGATTAGTTATAGCATTTTATAAGTTTTCGTTCAATGGCTCTCTTTGGGTTTGGCAGTGATCCGATTATGCCCATCTAAGAATGCGTCCTTACTTTTTTGCCAGGGAACCCGTATATCAAGTTTCGTTACGATGTCTCAATTTTTACTCAAGCTATCGCTTGCACAGGCGGAGAGGTGATCAAAGTAGAGATACTTTTCTCAATAGCCTTTTTTGTCAGATCACGCGAGAGTCGTGTTAAACTGTCATGTTATTTTTGTTCAGTTTTACCTGGCATTTCATCGTGGAAATATTTACGCCTACTGAGCGTACTATTATAACACAATCACCCATCTTGAGACCCAACATTCATTATTCAATAATATTCGACCGAATAGACCACGTCCAGCAGCAGTGATAGAAAGTATAGCAACCGTAACTGAGAGTGTACGCGAAAACCGTCCAGAGTCGGTTCAGCGCCGTTCGTAGCAAGCCGCTCGATCTTCCCAAACGACATTCCTCTATGGGTTCTTGAGAAGTTCAAAGAAGACCCGACGTTTTTTCAGCGATGAGGCCCATTTCTGGCTCAATGGGTATGTAAACAACCAAAATTGCCCTATTTAGGACGAAGAGCAACCTGAAGAGATTCAAGAGCTCCATTTCATCCAGAAAAAATGACAGTTTAATGTGATAACTACATCGGCCCACATTTCCTTAAAAATTATGTCGGTGAGAACGTAATCGTCAGTGGCGACCGTTATCGCGCTATGATAACTAACTATTTGATGTCTAAAATTGAAGCTCGTGATCTCGGCGGCATTTGGGTTCAACAAGAAGCCACTTCGGTGAGCAAATAATTTTACATTTTGGGTCGGTTGGTTGGTCCCCAAGATCGTTTGACTTTTTCCTATGGGATATGCAAAATCTAAAGCAAAACATCATGCTTGTCATTCGCCAGTTACTTGTCGAAATGCTTGAATGAGTCATCGAAAATTAGACTTAACGGATGGACCATCTGCGACGTAGCCGAGTCCAACATTTAAAAGAGATAGTCCGCAAAAAGTAAATGCCAGAGAATGTCGAATTTCGAATGACAATTTTTACCATGAAAGAAAATAACACGAATTTTGTGTTTCCAGAAGAAACCACGGTTCGAAGTCTTTTAAAATATGGTAAAAGTGTTTTAGGGAGTTTACTTTATCACTAAGACAAGTATTTGAGTGGTACAAAGCATGGAGGTCGAGAAGTCATCGAAAGCTTGTCTCATGCGAGTCCATCCACATCTGTTAATGATAATGTGTGGACATCAGAGAACCTCAAAAACTCTTATGAATCGACTCAATGCATTTTGGTTAATGTTTTGGGTATGAAGCATGTTAATGCCGAATTCGTACCAATCAACGCCGAGTAGAGGTCGCAAAGAGATGCTTGACAACGTATGTATATAGCTGAGGGCGCTACATTAATCAGAGGTATCATTACTTGTAGCCAGAGGTAGGTTTATGAATAAGACGTCGGAACTGTTTAAGAACCTAGCTGCTGGTATTCTAAAAATCAGCCGAAAACAAAAAAACTCAAAATGTGCTTGAAGACCGTCCCAGCGGAGGCTAATACTGGTAAGAAGTAAGTATAAGGAAAATTAGATTAAGTGTTGGCATGATTTTATGGGCCCAGAAGCTTACTTTGAATGCGATAATAAAGATTTATATTAAAATACGTGAAGAGTTGTTTTTTTTTTGTAAGTCCAGGCCAAACTTTGTCAGATGGTAGAAAATATTTACTCAACTTCAATGAAGGTACCTTCTGTCTTCTGTAAGAACCTCTATCTAAATTACTCAAACATTACATCATACTGAATGAAAAAATTTGACATCCGTTTATAAAAATCCAATTTGCATGCCTTCTACTTAGAAAATATGCGAATAATGAAATTTCCGCTTCAAATTAAGTCTTTAAAAAATGAACCGTGGAAAATTGCACTAAATCGTGTCACGGTTGCATATGCAATGCCAGCAACAACAATGGTAAAATCAGTCTTTTTACTACCCACCAACAAATAATCAACAATTCAAATAAGGCAGTGGCAACAATCGGAGACACATATAGGAGTCGGTCAATATCAATTGGTCACGAGCGGCTACCAAAAAACTGGCGACGGTGTGGGTGAATAAAATTCAGAAAAAAAATCAATAAAATTGCAGTGATAAAATGCTCAAAATTAATAAGCAATTTCTGACCACGCATGAAATATTTAAATTTTAAAATGAAAAACAAAACAAAAATAAAATTTCAATCAAAAAATCACTCGCTGGCTACAAACAGCCTCAGCAGAATGAGCTCAGAATTATTTTATCAGCGCCTGCGCGTGCGCGAACGCTAAAAAGGCGTTTTCGCAGGTGGACAGACAATGCGCCCGCCTCTTCACTTGGCTGCCAGTCGCACGCGTTCGCCTCAGTGACGGATTGTGTGGTCTGCGTGTCATTAGCGCGAAGGCGTTTCTTCGGCATACGCTTTAATTTCGAAAGACAACAGCAATAAAGGGGTAAATTATGCGCGGAATAAAACAATAATTATTATACTACCGTGTTGCATGCGCCACAGCGTGATGTAAGAATCGTATGAGAAGCGGGGGAAAAGATTTTGAATACCAGCGCTCAGCGTGTCTGCGTTTGCGCAAAGTTTCTTAAAAATCACGCATATGTGCGTGTGCAACGCTCAGCAGCTCAATTGAAACGACCTTCTTGTGGCGCGTCAAAGTTTATAGTTCTCACCTTTATGGCATTTTCTTTATTAAAGAGACCCTGTTGGAACAGAAAAGCCGGGTGCTAAAGTTTCTTAAGATATTAATACAAAAATTTCGGATTTAGATTTCAAAAAAATAGAAAGAACACATTTTTGTTTTTGTAATCATAAAAAAGCGCAGCTATACTAAACTAACTAACTCAAAAGTAACTAGTTGTGGTCTAGTTGTGGACTAGTTATGGCCTAGTTGGGAACTAGTTGTAGACTAGTTGAAAAGTAGTTGCGAACTTCTTGTGGGCTTGTTGGATAGTAGTTGTGGACTAGGTGGAGAGTAGTTAGGAACTGGTAGTGAACTAGTTGTGGACTAGTTGGGGACTAGTTGTGGTCTAGTTGTTAATAAGTAATTAGGAACTAGTAGTGAACTAGTTGGAAACTAGTAGTGAACTAGTTGAAAAGTGGTTATGAACTTGATGTTGGCTTATTGGAATGTAGTTGTGGACTACGTGGAAGTAGTTAGGCCTAGTAGTGAACTAGTTGGGGTCTAGTTGTTAAAAAGTAGTTAGGAACTAGTGAACTAGTTGGGAACAAGTTATGGATTAGTTTGGAACTAGTTGTTGACTAGTTGGGAACTAGTTGTGCGCCTAGTTGGGAACTAGTTGTGGCTTAGTTGGAAAATAATTGTGCGCTTGTTGGAAAGCAGGTACGAACTAGTTGTTAATTAGTAATGAACCAGTTGTAAACTAGTTAGGAACTAGTAGTGAACCAGTTGGGGACAAGTTGAGAACTCGTTGAGAAATATTAGGAAAGTAGTAGAAAAGTAGTAGGAGAGTAGTTAAAAAGTAGTAGGAAAGTAGTTGGACAGTAGTTGTTAAGTAGTTGGCAACTAGTTGGTAACTAGTTTCAAACCCGCTGTGGGTTAATGAATGAAGACAATACTAAATTAATAAATATTCAATTATTTAAAGAATTCGTTCAAAAATCCTCCACAAAATCCTTCAAGAATCGATCTATGCAAATTTCCTACAGGGGCATCTATCAAGATATCGCAATTCATACACATAACTACGCTTGTTGTTCTTGTACCGCGTTCAATTAAAGCTGCGATTTTACGTGTGATTTTGTTGTTGTTGTAACCTTTATTTCCACCTTACGCTCTTGCGAGACGCTTCTTTCAGCACGCTATCAACAATTACAATGGCATTTTTCATTAATTTCTTCAATAGGCGTGCATAATTTTGTTGAATTAAGAATTAATGTGTTTATTATTGTTATTATGAATTACCGTGTCGTTGTGTGTATACAAAAACTGAGATTGTGTACTCATTAAAGCGGCGAATAGCTGATATAAATGCGAAATGACCAAATTGTTTCGCATAATTGTTCGAAGCGGAATTTTTCTGTAGTAATAAAAAAGGTTTAATTGGTTTCTTCTAAAAATAGTTCGACCTTCGGGGGGTAGCGTCAAAACTAGACGCTTTAATTCAGTAGTCAAAAGGCAAGGAGAATCAAATTAGTCGGAATTGATTTGCCAAAAATCAACGGAGGCGATTTCGAAGCGATTTTATATAAGGCTTAGTTTGTCTTCATTAACTGCCTTGAAATATACTGGGCATGTTGGTGCTACCGCGGATGTTGATCCCGTATATGTTAGCTGAGTTTTATGATTTCAATTTTAGACACAGGACTAATTTGCATTTAAATCTTTGAACTAAAAGACATATTTATTGTTTATTGACCACTCTCTGCTCCATATATTTGTGGAAATGACAGAAAAGCGGTCTATCTTATCATAGACTGCCATAGGACTGGGAAGATATGGATATTATGGATAATCTACCGATGACACTTTTTCTTTTGAAAAACAGGTTCACAAATTCTCTGGGCAGCAAAAGCGAATGGGAGTCTTTCACACTCGAGGAATACCAAGGCAGGGGCACCATGCAATAGTAAACATCCGGTTCGAAACAGCACATGGAATTGAGGCTGTGATAGTGTGGACCACGAATAAAACTGTCAGTGACTATGGGCAAGATTTCAAACATTTTTCAAGCAGAGACCTACGCGAATAGTAGAGAACAACTATGACGTCGAACGTGCTATCCTTCTGAGGGAAGCAGCATTTCAGGCAATGCCGTCATCAAATGAACAATGATACTGGAATGTATTAAAATACTTAAAGGGATGCCACAAATAATATTATTTCATAAACATAGATCCAAAGGCAATGAGCTTGCCAATGTTCTGGCGAAAGAAATTGCGACAACCAAGCAAAAGACTAAGAGAAAGCGTTACTGGTAAGAAATACCCGGACTTCGTAAGACATAGCTGTTTCTCAGAGAGTTCACTGCAAAACGATTAATCTCTCCAGAGACGAATTAAGATAAGACCACGCTTGCAAGGAAGTTCGACATCTTTCAACGAGCTGTTCATCATGTGTCCTACACTTCATTCGACTCCAATCATAGCATTTAAAGCAATATTGTATATATCGCCTGAAGGTGTATGCTGCGAAAGTTGCAATAAGACTCATAGAATCTGTGTTTCTAAATGAACACATGTCCTAACATTCGGAAATCCTCATACGCTTTAAATTTATTCCTTATCTTTTCAATCATGGAGTCGTCAAAAACGTGTTCCCTGTCCACATACCTGCGATTGAGTAGTGGGTGGGTAGAAGCCGTTGAATGAGCTTCTTTGCGTATGGATCAAAGCTTGGGAGGAAGGTTGGTGGAGGGGCATATTGTCAGGAACTCTCTATCAGCGTTTCTCAATCCGAAGTTGCTGCCTTTAAGGTAGCGGTACATTTACTTGTCCGGAGTGAAGCCCACTTCAGAGAAATTACTATTTACTTTGATAGCAGTGTAGCTATATTAACCCTGAGCTGACTAACCGTGCGTTCAGTGCTGGTTAAGGAATGCTTAACACCGTTAATAATGGGAATGAGTCACTTTGTGATAAGACTAGTACGGATGCCATGCCACAGTGGAAGCGCAGGCAACTGTATAGCTGATGAGCTGGCAAGGAAGAGTACCCTAGCTATCATTAGAATGGGAACCGATCGGTGTTCTACTACAGGAGAGCTGGGGCTTTGTAGGAACTTGGCAGGTACTGCGCTATCATCGCCTCATGCGCTATCATGAGATTCTACAAAAGATCCTAGGTTAGGTTTTCCTAGTTTTGGCGTTTCTAACAGACCTAACAGTCCATTTCCTTATCTGCGTCCAGGCATCAAGGTTGAGAATCTTACCGGACGCCTGCTGCAGAAGCTGTATGTAAGAGGTGGAAACATCTCAGCATTTCCTTCCTGATTATACCGCGTTTGCGTGATTAAGGTTTTAATATTTACTACTTTTCATCACACCGAAACTGATGGTTATAGAAGTCAAAGGCTTAACCAAATTTTTATGGGCGCCAAGACGCTTTCCTGCCATATAAGTTCGAATGCAGGTGTTATATTTTTTATGGCTTCACAAAGGACTTCATATAGTAGTCCAAGTGCGATCTCTGGACCAGCCATCTAACCTAACCTAACATATTTAAAAAGAGTTTTATGTTTATAAGAAAGTTATAATGATTGCAACTTCTGCGCGTGACTAGGCAGTAACGGTAATGCAATCTCAACTGATTTATTTTGTGAATTTCTATTTCCAAATCACATCAAAAGTGGGTTAGTCTTGATTTATGCCGCAAGGCGTTCATTCACTCATTTGCTTTTTTATTGCCTTGGTTTATTTTCTTAATATTTTCTAAGTTATGCGCTTGTGAATTCCTCATTCCCATTTGATTTTCACATAATTATAAAATCCATATTTTCACTTTTCATTAAGCCGCTGCGCACTCACACACTCACCTCGGCGCGCGATTACTTCATTGTTCGCCGCACTTTCAATTTGCGTCGTGTGATTTTTCACAAATTTATCGCCAACTTTTGCTTGCCGCTGAAAAGTATCTAATTTTGCACACAAAGTAAATTGCAAAAGCGAACAGCAACAACAAAAAGGAAAGCGAAAATCATAATAAATCTTCTGACTTTAGTGCGCATGCCGTAATTGCGGCGAGATTTTCATATGATTACGAATCACATTTGTGTTTTATTTATCAGCTTTGTTGCAACAACGTTGACAATATCTTTTAATGAGTTTTCATAACTTCAACTTTATTGTTTTGATTGTTTTTGGTTGTTGCAAAATAAAAGTATTATTCGTAAGCGTCTTAAAACATAATAAACTATGCGAATTTAGTGCCAGAAAGCGCTGCATCTTCACGCAAATATTCACGCCTGACGAAAATTTCGTAAACTCCTGTGAGTGTGTGTGCATCTGTGTGTGTTTGAATTGATCAAAAGCTCAGTAGTTCCGTGAGATATTTTTGTCAGCGCGCATTATTTAGATTTATGTCGCTTTAATATGAATGAAATGTGTAAGAAATACAACAACAAGTTTGCATGTGTGTGTGTTCATGTTTACCAAATTTGTACTAAACACAAGCATATGCATTTAAAATGCCATAATATACCGCTATGCTATGTTATGTAAGCTAAAAGCATTATGCCTCACGTTGCTTATGAGAAAATACTTGAATTAGTGTTTAATTATTTCCTTTGTCTCAGCCGATTAAAAGTCGAAATTCTGTTCAACTCAACTTTGTTATTGCGCGACTGTTAAAGCATATCTATCTCAACCAAATTTATTGTGGGAACCTATTAGTTTCGTGCTCAGCCGGAAATACTGCATATATTTTTCTTGATTGTGTCACCTTTGCAGTTTATTTATGAATATATCTTTATATATAAAAAGTACGTGTCACGTTGTTTGTCCGCGATGGACTCCTAAACTACTGAACCGATTTTAGTAAAATTTAGCACACTGTGTCCAATTCGAACCAACTTAGAAGATAGGATAGTAAAAACAATTCATAATTAAAAAATACAGTGAACGCTCTATTAAATGGACACTCCACTTAGTAGTAGTCCGCTTAGTAACATCTCCATTAATTGAAAGGCTGCTAGCCAGACATTGAGAAAGCAGCCTTAAATTCGTTGATTTTTCCACTGAAATTTATTTCTATGAACATATGCAAAATTAAACCTCAAGTACAATCCCTTGGATTCTTATAATAAAATAATATAAAATTTTCACAATTCAGTATTGAATAGTTTTTTACATGAATAATAGTATAAAATGTATACCACAACAACGCGTGGTCGAGTACCCCTAGTTTATTATATATACTAAATACTAAATATATACCTAATAATGTAAATAATATTTATCAGTGAAAATAGTTTTTTTTTTTATTTTTTTGTCCTGTTTGTTTCTCGGGCTATCGATGATCCATGATTTGTCACCTGTGACGATCTTATAAACGTCTTTTGAACACCCGCGATCGTTAGTTCTGCTTTTGTCAAATTGTGCTGGACAAGAGAACAAACCTTTTTTAAATGGGTTCTACAATATCGAATGTAACGATGGGAAAATGCATAGGCATGCCTCTATCTGAAGGTATGTTCATCATGACAATTATCAGTTCACTAGCATCGATTTTTCTCACAACGGCTGTTTTTGGACGACCTTCACTTTCGTCTTTGAGCGAGCGTCTGGTCACGATTATTCGTTGCACCAGTTTTTCACCACCTATACAATGGTGTCATAGCCATGCAAAGATTTTAGTTCATCGATGCACTCTTGTCGTGATAATCCACGTCGAAAGTTGTGTATATAAAAATGATCGCAAAAAATGTTCAAATTATTTTCTCGCAAACAAAAACCAAATTTTAATTCACTCATAAACAATTCACGATTAAATGGGTGAAAAGTTCTGGAGATGTTATGCTAAAAAATGTCAAACTTTGTACAATCGACGTTGCAGTGAGAGTTTTCAAAAATTTTATTTCTAAGAGAAAAACAAATTATTTTTTTCTACTGCAAAAATTGAAAAGATTTATGGTCCTTTGCGAATGATCCCTGTATATACCTTACAAAAATTTTCGCAGTGAATATTTATGGAACGATATTTCTTATTCTCAATTGGATATACACCCTGTCAGAAAGTATCAGAAATTCTTCATTTAAATACGAAAGGTGCACCAAAGCCGCAAAAACCACGCCAAAGCCGATCGAAAGTGAAGGTTATGCTCACTGTTTTCTTCGATATTCGTGGTCTCGTCCAGTATGAATACATTCCAACTGGTCAAACCGGCAACAAAGAGTATTATCTTGGTGTTATGAGGCGCTTACGAGACACTATCCGTCGTAAACGTCCGAATTTGTGGGCCAACAATTCGTGGATTCTTCATCATGATAACGTGCCATCGCACAAAGCCATCTTTGGAAATAAATTCAACAAATATCTTTGAGCAAGCACTTTGTATTCATTCGTATTTTCTTATTCCTTATACTGAAATATCCACTTCGGGGAACACGCTTCGACTCAATTGAAGACATCAAAACAAAATCGACGCGAGAGCTGAAGGCCATACCGGAAAGTGCCTATAAAAAATATTTTGACGAGTGGAAGAAGTGTTGGCACATGTATGTACATCACTTCAAATGGATGTTACTTTGAAGGCGATAAAATAAATTTGGATGATGATTGAAAAATTTTCGTTTTTTTATAAATTTCCGATACTTTCTTGTCAAGGTGTATGTAAGAGTATGCATATAAGGCCTAGTAAAAAAATCAACAAACGAATTATATAATATTTTTTCATAAAATTTAAACTTTTATGTTTAGTGATGATTTTATTCGAATATGCTCCGTTTTGTAGCCATTTTGAAGTTAGTTTCATAATGCCGCTTTCACAGAAACCTTTCTCCCTACTAGCACAAAACTTTAAAATTTAAAGCAAATTTTTCCCAGTAAAATCATTTGACATAGAAAAGATGAGATAGTAATCACGTGGTGCCACGTCCGAACTACGATGTGGATGCATGAAAGCTTCTCAATCAATCAGAGCTTCTGGCAAGTCATTATCGATGTATGCGATCTGGCATTGTCCTGATGGAAGATATTATTTCTTCTATTTTCCGAAGCTGAGACATTGATTCTTTCATACGGTCCAATTGTTGACCGGACAGGTCCGATCCCACGAAACGCTTACCAAAGCCTTCCTAATCGTCTCTCCTGTCTTGGCTACCGTTTGCTAAGTCTTACCGCGATTATATTTCCGCTTGTCGTTGTCATAAATGACCCACATTTCATCACAAGTAACCATCCGCTTAAGAAATGGATCGATTTTGTTGCGATTCAGCAGCGATTCGCAGATGAAAATTCGGCCCATGAGTTAACGCAAATAACTCATTTGGCGCCCATACTTCTAGTTTCTTTTGGTATCCAGACTTATTCAAAGGATTCCAAATTTTTCTGTGCAATTTCTAGCACCTGGGCAGTCGAAACCGTCATGTCATGTGAGACAGTCGAGTTTGACGATTTCTATTATTTCATCGATATTTTCTAGAATTGGCCTTCTGGAGCGTGGAGCATCCTAATATGAAAAATATCAGAATGTGATCGACGAAACCAAAATTGCGCTTGAAATTGCGAGGGTCTTAAACAGGGTTCCTTAAATGCGCTATCGCCATTGGCGAAGAAAATCTGTAAAATATGGCGTATTTTATCTTTGCTAGTGTTCATCTTTGTCGCGTGCTCAAGCTAGACTGAGTCAAGCAATCCAAAAATGAGTGAAATTATTTATTAGTACGAAATCTTATCTTCCAAGCGCCATTTAGCATAACCCGAAGGCGAAGCACTTATAAAAGGTGAGGTAGAGATTACTAAAGTTATCTATTGAAAAAATTATCGATTTAGCATATGTACTTGACTTTAGCAAAGTTCATCTTGCAGAAATTCTTAGTGGTCATAGCCCAATAGTCTCGCATTTGGTAAAGTTATTAACCTTCTTGAATACAAATTGTCCAAATTGTTTGAGGGAAGGTGAGGATGAAACCCCCAGACACTTTCTCCTGCATTGTCCAGCTTTTGGGATGTTGTGTGCAGTGGCACCCAGGCGCTAAAGAGAAGTTCTCTCAACTGAACTTGTACGGCCAATTATTGGTGACGTGCTTGGAACGTACTTAAAGATCTGGCTCTTAACGGCACGGAGGCGATTTGGGTATTGGCTGCCAACAATTTCAACAGGGTTTCGCCCTCGCTTACTAAAGTAGGATAATACCGTACGCCCCAGCTCGAAAGCAAAATTCTTCACACAGTTTTTTTCCAATACACCTTAATCAGGTTCTTACCGGTCTAGACCCCGAGCTCGAGCAGAGCATAGTTTTTTCCATACACTTGTAAAAAGTTAGGATATTTGTATCCCGGTTTCTGCATCCACCGTTGCACTGTTTTCTCCTTCTCATGGGTAAGTATTCCCTCAAGGCAGCCCCTTGCGGACTGTGGATGCATATTCCGAGGCGGCAACTATTCACCTCAGAGAGGCGATAATATAATAAATAAATAAATTATTTAACTGATCATATGAGTATCAGTTCCCGAGAATCATTCTTAAACAGAGAAAGAATAGACAATTCATTAATGTATTCATATATTTTTAAGTATTGATAATAAAATAATTTACTTAATAAAATTTTACTCCCAATAAAAAGCGATCTATTTTCAAAAAAAAGAGCTTTCACTTGAAAATTTATGAATTGAGTTCATGTCTCTTAACGCCCGCAGCTAATTTTGCATTAATAAGGCTCTTTAATGTTGTCTGCTCTCGCTTATCAATGAATTTATTGATTAATAAAAGTGTGACTTTTAAGCAGAAAAGAGCAGGTGGCATTGAAACTAACTAGGCTTCGGCGTAAGCGCGTTCAACTCAAATGCACGACACCAACGCAGAGCACCCACGTGAAGCCCGGAGGCTGCCACGGCTCACATTTAAGCAATGCAAAGGAAGAGCGAGTCGAATTTAAAGTAAGACAAATGGAAAACTGAAATGAAACACCACGCAAATTATGCAAATCGATTTAGCGCGTGCCTACAGTATTTATATAAATATATATATATTTATATATATATATCTATAAGCTGTATATTATGGAAGGAAGATGCTAATAAAAGTATGGCGGTGTAGGTGTGTTTATCAGCGAGCGTGTGATGTGAGGCAGCTGCGACTTGTGGGTGTTGTGGGCGTTTTATTATTGTTTTTGCTTTTTGAAATTAATAAATTGACCACGGAAGCGTGGGCGTTGTCGGACAATAAATGCAATTTGCTGTATTTTAATCGAAAGTAAAAAACAAATTTTCTCATTTTTTCTTTGAGGTCGTCTCAATATGTTCTGATAAGATAATTTACATGAAGCTTAGCATACATTTTTATACCCTGAACAGGGTATATTAAGTTTGTCACGAAGTTTGTAACACCCAGAAGGAATCGTCGGAGACCCTATAAAGTATATATATAAATGATCAGTATGTCGAGCTGAGTCGATTTAGCCATGTCCGTCTGTCTGTCCGTCCGTCTGTCTGTATATATACGAACTAGTCCCTCAGTTTTTAAGATATCGTTTTAAAATTTTGCAAACGTCATTTTCTCTTCAAGAAGCTGCTCATATGTCGGAACTGCCGATATCGGACCACTATAACATATAGCTGCCATATAAACAGAACGATCGGAATCAAGGGCTTGTATGGAAAACTTTCACATTTGACGTGGTATCTTCACGAAATTTGACATGGATTACTGCTTAAGGTAATAATATTATCTCCGAAAAAATTGCTCAGATCGGATTACTATAGGATATAGCTTCCATATAAACTGAACACATAGTTACTAAAAGAAATGCACCTGTGAAGGGTATATTAGCTTCGGTGCAGCTGAAGTTAACGTTTTTTCTTGTTTTTTTTTTAATTTTGTGGTTATGTAGAATAACTTACCTCAGTGTATTACATGGGTGATCCATTTCGAAGTGCCCTACTTTAAAACAATAAAAAGACACATAAGCTTCAAATTTAAAGGGGAATGTTGATTATCATTCGAAAGAACATTCTCAGACATTTATTTTTTCGATTCGATTGTCTCTTTCAAATGTTGGCCGCGGCTGCGTCTCAGATGATCCAACCGTTGAGTCCAATTCTCGATGACTTTTTGATCATTTCGACTGATAACTGGCGACTGATACGCTTGATGCTTTGCTTCAAGGCCTGAATCGAAGCGGCATTGTCCGCATAAACTTAAGACTTTACATATCCTCACATGAAAATGTCTAACGATGTGATATCATATGATCGTGGAGGCCAATCAACCGACCCAAAACGTGAAAAAATCTGCTCCCCAAAGTGTTCTGCCAATAAATACATTGATTGATGAGATGTGTGGGAAGCGCTGTCTTGTTGAAACCAAATGTTGCCGAGATCACGAGCTTCAATTTCAGGCATGACCGATGATTCCACCGGCCCACAAGCAACACAAAATCGTTGTTGTTGCGATGTCGTTTGCGAAGGTCGAGCGGCTTCAGTTCTTTCACTGAACATAAGTAACATGAACGACTCACGCGTTATCTGTCAAAAAAAGGCTATTGAAAAAGTACCTGTACTTGGATCACCCGTTATTAGGTATAGATAAGCCTCTGGAGTTCTACTAAATAACTCTGGTGTTCTACTAAATATCTACTATGTATACAAATAGACAGACAGGCGGCATTGCTAGCGCAAAGATGAATTCCAGCGTAGTCAACTAAGCAAAGCTTTAAACTGAGATCAGGTGTTGGTCAAGTCAAGAGCCTCTCTAGACGAATCCTATTCAGAGATAATGCCGTGTCTATTAGGAACGATCAAAAGGCAGCTTAATACACAATTTGAATATATAGTTCGGAACGGATGGTAATCTATAAAAGATTGCAAGACAGCACAGCAGATATGGCCAAAATGAGACAACACAAAAGCGCAGCTGTAAACTCAAAGGAAGTAACAAAACGATACTAATGCTAATCCGACATCGAACCCTTCGAAGGGACCACACCTTAAATGTTTATCTACAAAAAGCGGAGGTAAGTAGTTTCATTGAGAGCACCAAAAGGTTTGAACACAACAATGGAAGTTAATATCAAAACTTAAAGGTCTTACTATAGCGTAAAAACTCGTGTTTATTACGCTTGAACATCTCCAAACACTACTCCGAATCATCAACTCATCGTTGTTTATTGTCAAAAGTGAGCTCGCGTGGCACTCACTTTGCACAGAGCTCTCTCACACCCAAATATTTATGACTGATACGATGTAAAAAGTCGAGCAACTTCAATTTAATTTTATTTTGTGAACTTGTTTGATGTTTTTTCGTCGGTAACAACATCTTGAGGGCGTCCGCTGCCTTCAACGTCTTCGGTGCTCATTTCACCACTTCTAAACTCAGCATAACAATCCTTGATGGTTAATTTTCGTGGGACCTTGCCCGGAAACTCGTCATCAAGCCAAGTTTTTTCATGAACTGTATTTTTCTGTTCCCCTCAAAAAGAAATAGTTTATCATGACGCAGAATTCTTTTTATCTTTTTTTTTTCACAATAACAAAAGTTGCTTCACTCAAAATGATATAATCCAAAAATTAATAAATGTCAGCTGTCAAATTTATAAACGCGCCTTTTGAAAGTTTGAGTTAAGTAAAAATCATGTGGATTTTAGTAGCGACATCTAGTGTCAGGCCGGGGACTTTTCAATTGACCTGTTACGTACATATTTATACATATGTATGCGCACATAAGTAGGCGTGATCTGTGATGGCGCTTACAAACCCAGATCCTCCACTACTGCAGTGATTTCGACCTCTTTCACGGATAAAATGAAGAAAAATGCCCTACTAGAATTTGGTATATTATCTCTTCCTTCGACCTTCGGTCGAAAAAAAAATCAAAGATTGACAAAATGGCGCTGGCCGAAACTATAGCGGTAACGATTTTGGTTACTGCTACCTTCAAATATCGAAATTTCGACTTCATTCTCAAAGTTTAGAGAACTGTTGCTTAAATTAGCTTACCACATTTTACTACCACCCAAATATACAAGTAAGTAGCACGTGCCACAAACAAGCCGCTCCCGATATTAGTCCATAAAAAATGTTGTACAACTGTAATAATTAGCATGGTGGCACTAAATGGTATGACACAACAAATACTGGAGCGAAGCAATGGTCAAAAGTACTTACAAGATGCAGAAAAGCAGCAAGAGACAATACAAAAAGAAACAGTGCTTGTTAGCGCATATTTGGGAAACGCTGCACAAATATTTACACAGCCATCGAAGTGCACGGGTCAACATACGGCACCCAAAAGCATATGACAAGTGCAACAATTATGAAAATAACAACAACAATAGATTGTAACAATAATGCAAGAAGCCTTTATGCGCAGCTGCGCCAACGCACGCGCCAAAAGACATTTAAGCAGATAAAATGAAATATATATAAGAGAAAAAAATGAATAAAAATAAAAATATGGTGCGTGGTTGGCAGCCAAGCTGTAATACCCTTCACAGGTGCATTTCTATTCGTTTAAAGGGGTATAAAAAATTCATTATTTAGTTTTTTAGCGGACAATTTATATGGCAGCTATATGCTATTGTGGTCCGATCCGAACAATTTCTTCGGAGATTGTACCGTTACTTTAAGTAATACTACGTGCCAAGTTTCGTGAATATCTCTCATCAAATAAAAAAATTTTCCATACAAGAACTTGTTTTCGATCGATCAGTTTGTATGGCAACTATATGTTATAGTAGTCCGATCTAAACAATTCTTTCGGTGATAGTAGAGATGTCTTGGATAGCAAGTTGTGTCTCATTTCGTGAAGATACCTTGATAACTAAAAAAGTTTTCCATACAACGACTTGACTTGGAGTGCTCAGTTTGTACGACAGCTATATGCTAAAGCGGTCCGATATCGGCAGTTTCGACAAATGAACACCTGCTTGAGGAGAACAAAACATGTGCAAAATTTCAGAACGATATCTCAAAAACTGACAGAATAGATCGTTTATACAGACAAAGAGACGAGCAGGGCTCTATCGATTCAGTTCATTTTTATAGGGCCTTCGAGCCTCGATTTCTTTTGAATTTAAAAAAACTTCTTCGCAAACTTAATCTACTCTGTTCAGGGTATAAAAACGAATAATAAATAAAAATATGGTGCGTGGTTGGCTGCCGAGCGAGTGCCAAGTGTATTAATAACAAAAGTTATGATGTCATAGGCACACACTAATAGTTGGCAGCAACGCCAACGTCTGCCGGCAACAATTTATTATCTATACTCAGACCATATGGCCGCTTTCGTGTTGTTGCAGCACCGTGATGCATGTGCTTTTGTATTAACATAATTTTTATGATTGCAACAGCGAAGCGTGCCAGCTTTCAGCGGCGACACAATGTATATCGGCTCATGAATGAATACGTATTAATAAAAGAGATATGTGGGCGCTTCCGACTTTTCGTCAGAAACGCAGCAAGAATTGGCTTTTCACCTCAAATTTGGATTCAAAATTTTATTTTCTGCAGCTTTTGTTTACCTTTTGCTTGGCACCACTGGGTGAGCCGCCGATTAAATCGAGTTATCGTAAATTCACAAATTTATGCCATCAATGTGCTAATCAAATGGGCCTACGCGGATGGCAATAATAATAAAACGCACCTTGTAAGTGTTGTCTTCTACAGCAGCCTGCACTTCAAATGTGACATTTATCTCAACATACATACAAACATGCATACATATATATAGTACATACTAATTTATTAATATATTTTGATAAAAAATGTTCGCGCTGCTTCAATATCCGCAGGATGTGCGCAATTAGCCAATAAAAGCAGGAAGCGTTGACATTTTAAAATTAATTCTAAGCGCGTGTGTATGTGATGCTCTCTGTTAACAATTATAATCATGTGTCTATTCGACGAGTGATGAGAACTGTTTGCTTTTATCGATGAGTATTTCTAGGTATTCACCAGAAGTGATGTAACAATACATCGGAAGCTGTTATGCATTTGGAAAAAAATTAAAATATTGCAAAAGATATATGTATATAAGTATGTATATAAACCAGAAAACAACAGTGACTTCGGTTACACTAAAACCATAACACCCTTTACAGATACAAAAAACTTACAAGAACTTGATTTTGATAGCTGAGTTTCTATAACAGCTATATGCTATAGTCGTCCAATATGAACAATTTCATCGGAGATTGCACCGTGTCATTAGATAATAACCCATGAAAAATTTTGTGAAGATACCTGGAAAAAAAACTTCCATACAAATACTTGAAAAGAAAAACTTTCCATACAAATACTTGATGCCGTTCATTGGTATGACAGAAAATTTGGCTTGATGACGAGTTTCCAGATCCTGCCCCAGGAGAAGCAACCATCAAGGATTGGTGTGATAAAAATATCAACTGAACGTGTACATCACATCATTCTCTAATATTGCGGTACATGGCAGCTCTATAAAAAGTAGCTGCCGTGGGGGCTCATTTTCGTCTAAACACAATGACAAGTTGATGATACCGAGTAGTGTTTGGAGTTCTTCAAGCGCAATAAACCCGAAATATAAGCGTCAGTATGCGACAATGGATGAAACATGGAACCATAATTCCACCCGATATCCAATTGACAGTCATCCGAGTTGACTGCACATGAAGAACCCGCGCCAAAGCGTGTCGGCAGGCAAGGTTATGGCGTCGTATTTTGGGATTGAACAACGACTATTACGAGTATGTAGCCTTATTAGACTAGACTGTTTGAAGTACGAAAACGCCGAAAAACTGCCGCATTTGAAGAAATACAAGTAGAAAGTGCGGCTTCAACACGTCAGTGCACCGTGTCAGACGAAAAGAGAAAACGCCATTAATTGAGTTTAGAATTGTTGGCACATCCTCCATATTCTTCAGAACTGGCCCCCAGCGACTATTTCTTGTTCTCAGACCTCAAAAAATATTCGCTGGGAAAAAATTTTTGCCGAATGAAGAGGTGATCCGCGAAACTAAGGCCTATATTGAAGCAAAGCATAAATCGTACTACAAAAATGGTATCGAAAATTTGGAGTTTCGCTATAATCACCTTTAAGGGGACTTTGTTGAATAAAAAAAAAGAATTTAGCCAAAAAATGTGTTTTACAAAGTATGGTTGGCCGGCGACTTTTCTAAACCTGTCTCGTTCCCTATCATCCCTTCTGTACTACCACAAAGTATTTCATAAGAAGGTGGCTTAATTAGATAGTAATAAGTTGACTCAGCAACACGTTATGTGAGTTTTCTCTCCTCCAGCTCGAGGTTAGGCTTCAACGGTGAATGTCGATTGATCGAATGGTCGATGTCATGTTCTTTGATAACAAAGTTTCGATTTCGTACTCAAAAAACATATAAGACAGTTTTCTAACGACTTGACTTGGTATTATTTGATCGCTCGTCAAAGATGGCAAGCAATAATGGCAAAATACGACTTACAGTTGAAACTCCCTAACTCGAATCACCATAATCCACAAAATCCCTTCGAGGTAAAGAGACTTCGAGTTAAAGAGACTTCGAGTTTAAGAGAGATTTTGAATAAAATGTGTCTCATATTGCCAATTCAAAAGTTCTAGTTATGGAGAACTTTGAGTTATGAAAGTTCAACCGTATTTTAGAATCACCGCAATGTTGGTTACGCTAATACCGTTTCGGCACTTTTCATATCAAGGAAGCACCACACTCTAGAAGGCAAATGTTTGAAAATATTGATAAAATTATTAAAATTGTAGAGCCAGATTGTCACTGATTGTAACCACTGTTTTGATTGTCAAGGGCTAAACATTACTTAAACCCACTTCGAACCATTTCGAATGTCGTTTACAAAAGAAAGCGCGATATTTGGGATTCAAGTTAACGCAACGAAACCTCATGAACCGGATTTTCATCGGCGGATCGCTGCATATTGCAAAAAATCGTACACTTGATGAAGAGGTGATGAAAAGTGAATCACTTGTGATAACATCGAGCAAAAACTGTAGTTGAACGAGTCGAAGTGAGCCGGTGCAAACGGTGGTTAAGCCAAGATTGATGGTCAGGAAGGTTTTTCTCTGGGTTTGGTGGGATTGACAGGGAATCATCTATTATGAACTGCTTTCAGACGGCTAAGATCTTATTTTGGACCAGTACTGTCAACAATTGCATCGTCTGAGGGAAGCAATTTTGCAGTAGCCGTCGGTTTTGGCCAAAAGGAGAAAAATTGTTTTCCATCAGGACAACTTCAGGACTCACATAGTAGATAGTTGCGAGCCAGAGGCTCCGAGAGCTCAGTTGGGAGGTTTCTAAGCATTCACTTATAGTCCGGACTTACCACTTACAAGAAAAGCTTGGGAAATTCGACTACCGCCAAAGGTTTTGTCAAGGAGCTTTCTATGAGGGTGGCATAATGAAATTACCCACAACATGGCAACAACTACGCTTGGTAAATTGAAGGCAACATAAATGGACACTGGGAACGGCCAATATGCAAGGTTAATGGAGATGTCCGCTTAATAGAGCGTCCGTTCAATAGAGCTTTCACTCTATATACTAACATATTAATAAGTAGTATTAATTTGAACTTCCGCTAGGTTATATATTTAGCTCAAAGCTCACCATGAAAAGAGATACGAATTTATTTCCATAACTGCTCATATTTCCCTAACAGCAACAACAAAAAATGATTGTGAAAGGTGTCAATTACGGTCGCAATAAAATTCACAATTCTCAAGTATGCCTAATGAGCGTGTATAAACAACTCAATAAAAAAGCAACAACAACAATAAAAACCAACAACAACAACAATAAAAAAGCAAAAACAACAATAAAGAAAGCGCTATAAATAACAATAAAGCTTAGTGATTGCAATAAAAGAGACATTCTAACAAACGCCTAAATGCAAATGAGGCATGCAACATGTAATAAAGCCGGACTAGCAGCTTATGAAAGCGCATATGAAATATGAATGAGCAAATGAAGCGTTGCATGAAAGATGTCATGCAAAATTATTTCAACACATACAAGCGGCAATCGCTGAGAATTAGTGTGAAAAGATGACACATTAAATAGCGGTAAATTTGCATACAATGAAGAGCTGCCTCTTCGTTTCATGCTTAAGCTTGCACGTACGTATGTATGTTAGACTGTGGCAACAATTGCTGTGTTGCATGTAATACTTTAATGACAATTTGTGTGTTGCTGTTGTTGTTGTAGCAGTTGATAAGTCACATCGAGTAGATAGTGAGACACTTTTCAATTGTCAACGAGTGATGGAGAAAATTCAAACGACAGCAATAGACAACAATAAGCACATGAATAAATGAAGACACACGCACACACACAAACACGCACACAATTGCAAAAATGCTTAAGCTTTACAGCAGCATTGTCTCACATGCAGACATACGAGTAGACAATGCTCAACAGATAGCATCGCATCTTATTGCCACACCATCAATTGCAGCTGCAGTGGGTGCTTATAGCTTGTTGCAACAACATTACAATAGCAAAGCGCGCGCACAGTGGCACGCAGTTGTCATGTGGTAGCAAAAAATAACAAAAACAAGAAAAAAGTTAACTTCGTCAAAACTATAATACCCTGCACAGGTGCTTTTCTTATAGCCTAAAAGGGTATAAAACCATTTCAACCTTGATTTTGAACGGTCAGTTTGTATGGCAGCTATTTGCTATAGCGGTCCGATCCGAACAATATGGTCAGTGTGTATAGCATTGCCTCAGTATATAATCTGTGCCAAATTTCGTGAAAATATCTCGGCAAATAAAAAAGTTTTCCATACAAGCATTTGGTTTTGAACAATCAGTTTGTATGGCAGCTATATGCTATAGTGGTCCGATCTGAACAATTTTGTGCGGAAAAGATTATACCGCTGAAAAATTATTCAGGAAAATATATAAAAGAAAAAAAGTTTTTGAATGTAATTTTGATTGCTCAGTTTGTATGGCAGTTATATGCTATAGTGGTCCGATCTAAACAAATTTCTTGAGGGAGATTATATCATTGTCCTAAAAAATATAGCATGCCAAATTTCATGAAAATATCTTGATAAATAAAAAAGTTTTCCATATAAGGCCTTGATTTGGATCGGCCATTTTGAATGACAGCTATACTATATAATAATCCGATAGCAGCGATTCCGACAAATGAGAAAAATTCCTGTAACGTGTGCGAAATTGCATACTGATATCTCCAAATCCAAGCTACTAGTTCAAGTGCCATATACATGTATACAGACAGACAAACGGACCTGCCTCTGGTAGACCGACTCAGCTCTTGACGCTTATCATTTGCCATATATCGTCTCCGAAATTTCCATGCAAATGTTCTAATTTTCGCGACAAACTTAACACCCTCCATGCAGGGTATATGTAACAACATTAGTGACATTGTTAAAGTAGCTCACAATTGCAACTCGCGCGCCTGTCAAGCAAATGATTGCGTGCAACAGCGCAGTGACTTGACTGGCGACATGATTTGACAATGTTGCTGCATGCCGAATGATGTGAACGCGTTGTTGGCTGCATTGTAAACAGAGGATGCACACGACTGTATCAGTTGTAATGTTGACTTAATAGCAACTACAACAAGACACTCAACGAAACTAGACATAGATATGTATATAGAAATATATAAAGTACATACTATATGTATATATGGTTTGCTACATGCTATATACTTGTATGTATGTATAGTACGTCGCCTTGTGCGTCCGCTTGTCGTAAGTTGCACGCACGAAATCTCATTCACCTCCAGCGGCAACATTAACTTCCATAGCACTAAAATGTTAAGCACGTGCAGCAGCTTGAATTCCAGCTGACATGTGAGTCGCTTAGCTTTGTGGATGTTGCAGCGTGTGTTTGTGTGTAGACATGAGATTGTGGGTGTTGCAAATTCACTTATAAATAAACACACTAGTAGCTTGTATTGGAAACTTTCGACAAACTTGATTCACTAGTCCATCTTAAAGGCGACTAAAGTTCGGCTTTCGAAGCTACCTAGTATAAGAATCTGTATTAAAGAAGCAAAGAAATTGCAGTAAGAGAAAGTAAATTAAATTAAAACTTTAGAAAATATATCTACAAAATAATACGAAGTTCAGTCGACACATTTTTAGAACACCAAAGTAAATATGTGCGAATTCGAAAAAAATTAAATAAAATAAATAACATTTTAACAAAAAATACTTTTAAGGTGGAACGTAACTCTCTCTAAATTTTTGCACTTTACTTTGCATTAACGCGCTTCGAACCCAAAACATTAACCTAAATATGTTGAGTCTATTCATACGAGATGTTGAGTTCCTTTTACAACTGATCTGTTCTGATGCCAGCAAGCCGATTAATAAGCCTTGTGTCTTGAACTTTATCGTTGTTATCGTCATTGACAAAGTCGTATCGACAACTTACATGAGGCAAGCTTTCGCTGAATCTTAGATTTTAACAAAATGCCTCAAGTCGCTCAAATATTTGTCAAAAACATCTCTGGCACGTTTCCGTCTTCATTTTTGAAACAGTTATTCACTTTTTTCTTGCTAAAAATCGCCAGACAAACTTCTCGCGCCGTAAACGAACCGCTGCCAAACGCATACTAATACGATCGATTTGGAAGTAAACACAATAGTGAAAAAAGCACGTTTTTGACTCGCCCTTAATGTGTGGGTATACGATAATTTTTAACGTAAAATGTATATACTTGAAGCTAAAATGCTCGGAGTAGAAGAGTTGACTCCAAATGAATACAGTAAAATTCCTCATAACCGAACATTCACCGTTGCAGTGTTTTTTTCGACTAAAGGAGCTGTATGGGGGCGTGGAAAAAACGAGTATTTAAAATGTATTTTTAGAGTCAGAAGCTGCAACTCAGAACTATATTTCCATTGAAAGACCAAACCCTGCAAGTCCCTATCTTTCCCGATCTGCTATATGGTGCGAAGACATGGACAATGACATTATATGAGGAGTCGCCCTTAGGATTGTTCGAGAGCAAGAATTTGGGGAAGATTTATGGTTCTTTGCGCTTTGCAACGGCGAGTACCGTAGTCGATAGAATAAGCAGCTGGACGAGTTATACGGCGACACAACAGTTCAGCGAATCAAGAGACAGCAGCTGCTCTGGTTAGGTAACGTTGTCCGGATGGAAGAGAACACTCCAGCTTTGAGGGTTTTTGATTCAGTACCCGCCGGTGGCAGCCGAGAAAGAGGAAGACCTCCACTCCTTCGGAAAGACTAGGTGGAGAAGGACCTGGCTACACTTGGAATCACCAATTGACGCCAAACAGCGAAAAGGAAGAACGACTGGCACGCTGTTGTAAACCCGGATATAACCTCATAAGCGATGTCTACACCAATAAAGAAGAAGAGTCAAAAGAGCAACTCAGAACAATATTCCTATTGAACTAATTAAGGCGAGACAATGCCAGCCAGAATTGTATGAATGACAATTATCGTGATCATTTTACGTATTGTTCTTTAAAATATTTTCGCACAACTCCACAATTTAAAAACTAAAAAGAACTACAAATTTTACACAATTTTCTTGGCAAGTTTTATGAAATCTTGTCCGCTTATCAGAGATAATTTCAGAGTCTACTTATGTACATAATCTACGACATCAACTTATTTGAAGTATTGTTTGTCAGAGCAAGTAAATATTTCTAACCCTATATAAATCTATTCTGCCATATAGTGGGCCACCGTTCTTTTAATACGCCTAACCTTACCATAAAGATCCTTATAAACACTGTCATAAAGCTTCGATGCAACCGTGGAAATGACTGCAGGATCGGAGTCTAGAATACACACCATTTTCAAGTATACATATATATATATATATATATAATGGTTTATGAATCCAAAAATATTCAAAGACTCGAAGTTAACTTCAGTATAATGCGAAACTCAGAATAAAAAATCATATTTATTAATTTAGTTGCCGCTTGGATTTGGATTAGTTAGTCTGGAAGAGTTTTTACGAAAGTGTACTTACTGAGATACACCGAAGCTCAGAGTCAAAAAAAAATGTATACTCTTTAACCTAATTGCAGCTCGGATTAACATGAAAAAGTTCATTGTAAAGTCTTCCCCATTTGTACGGAAACGATAAAAGAAAATGGTTTTAAAGCCACACACATATTTTCATATATTGTAGAATTTCCTAAAGGAAAGCTGCGAAAATTTTTGAGGCTAAACGAAAATTTTGAAAAGGTTGTATTGCCTCTTGCATCCAGGAACATATACTACTTTCAGTATGGGTTGGTATACCTCGGTTCAGTGGTCTATGCTACGATGTATGGCTACGACAGTTTGAAAAGCCAACGGTTGGTACTTATCACAAGATAACGAAAAAGTCATGCAAAATTGGATTAGCAAGACGATTCCCATAAGACAAAATCGCACCGAACGAAACCCAAAATTTAAAACTTCTCTTTAAATTGCATTATTAAAAGTAAGAAAGGGCTAGGTTCGGGTGTAATCGAACATTTCATACTTTGCTCTGTGTTTCATAAATTTCTTCACATACAATCACCAATAAAGTCAGCCAGATGTTCGAAAATTCTGATATTAGTTATATACGGGCTTGATCAAGTTTCCGCCTAATTTTATCTATTTTAGGCACAAAGATACTCTGTTATGAGTAAACCACTCCCACTCACTTTTAACTAACATATTGACCGATATATGTATGTAGTATAAAGTCACCTGGAAGTTCGAAAATTTTTGTATTAGGTATATGGGAGTTACCATTCTCAGGAAAAGATTATCCTTGAATATCAATTATATATCTCACACATTGTCCGATATTTTCTGTCAAAAGTCAGCTATGGACGCTGGAGTCCACATTTTCGGTATTTAAGGACTTGAACACTTTTGATTGGACTTGAACAATTTTTGTACATAAGATGACATACTTTAAAGGAATTATTAGTGCAGAGTTATATCCCGTTGTTAATTAATTGCTTCTTGATTTGTGTACTAGAAAGTGAAATAATCAAGTTGAATTAAGAATTGCGCTATATGAGAAGTAGGCGTGTTGCAAAAGCATTTCTTTGTCCTTTCCCATGTGCTTCCGGCTAGTGACTTGAGGATTGTGTTGCGACTCTGTACTTTGGCAATAATCGCGGTCGTGTGGGGAGTGAAGGAGCACAGACTGTCGAATGTCACACCTAAAAATCTTAGGGTTATTGACATTCGGAATTTTAACGTTATTGACTGTAATATTAAGGTCAAGTCTGTACTTCTTGTTCAGTTAGTGAAGATGGTCGCTGTGGATGTAGTGGGGGAGAGTGTTAAGTTCCCTGAAGCCAGAAAGCGAGAAAGGTCGGTAAGATTTTACCTAAAATTGGGCGGTGATACGCCCATCGCCCAATATTTCACACGGCTTCGATAAACCCTTCTTCTACCAGTCTAACTAGTACATGTGGATTTGTTTTATTATTATTATTACGGTCAGTTTAAATTATTAGCTGATTACTGCTACTAACTACTTATCAGTCTCAAGTGAAATTCAATCAGTTTTCGCAATATCTAATATATGTATATGTGTGTATGTGAGCCTCAAAAAATATAGACCATAACTCATTCTTATGACATGATGACCGCAATTACATATGGTATAAGCGTGTGATATCTAGCGTGTTGCATTACGCCAACACCGTCAAATCAAGGCGAATTAGAAATGTCATTCTCACCTTTTATTTATAGCGACAGTTTCACCGTGAAACCTCAATGAAGTGAAACTTGCAACACGCAACATAAAAATGAACTAACGAATATACAAGCGAAATACAAATAAAATATAACGAGATTGTGAAGCGTAATGCGACATGCATATATACATACATATAAATATATATACAAACACACATATATGTACATACATGCGCCTACATTTAATCCAAAAAAACGTGATGCTGTCACCGTCTTGCCTTGCTACTGACCCAGTTACATGCGCTTAGAACGCTTAGCCAGCCAAAAGAAAAATAAAGAATAACAAAATAAGAAGAAAAAACAAACAAAACAGCAAGCGCCTCTACGACAGCTCAAGTCGACTTTGTAGGCTGCCTCAAGCGCACTACAAAAACAAAAGGCAATCAGACTACCAGAGAACCAGACAAAATAATCAAGGCAATGCGAGTCTGCAGTTCAAGAACACAAGAAGCTTTGCAGCAAAAGCAACAAAAAATCGCAACTCCCAAACTGCTGTGGAAAAACGAGTTAGCAGCGCGCCGACGCGCATCCGTTGCGGATGCAGAAATGTGGGCGCGCGCATGCGCAAAACACAAATGCGCGAAAAATCACAAAAAAAGCGACTTTTAGTAAGAAAAAAAGTATATTTTAGTAAAAAAAAAAGTAAATTTTTGTAAGAAGACAAAGTAGTTGTGGCGCAAGCAAGTATTTACGTGCAACATTTGTGGAGTAGAATTATGATTATGTGGCATTAAATGACGCTAAATGCGCGTGGCGCGTCTGGCTGCCTGTTTATATTGCGAGTAAATGCGAGTTTGTTGTTGTGCGTCTGCGCGCAAGCGCGTCGTTTTATTTCTCTGGCTGGCACTTAATTAACTTTTAGATAACTCATATCTTTTCTGCTTACATATTTTCCGAGGAAAGCGAAAGAGTGTGGCAAGCAAGTTAATTTCGCTGACATAGTTCGGTTTATGCGCCAATTTTTTTTATTATTCTCATGAATTATTATGCTTCGCAATTTAGTTGACGTTCAAAAGAATTCTAAAATTAACGCATATTATTTTTCTCTACTTTTAATATTTTTAATGAACCCTTCCATACACGCATACAAACATTGAACGTGCCACACAGGCTGCCTAGCGCTTAAAGAAACTCATTTGTGGCTTCTCAGAATCGCGGATATGTCATTCAGTCGCAAACACGAATTCATTAAGATTTTCCATATGCCACCGTATGTGTTTGGCTGGCGCTTGAAGCGCTCATTTCAAGCTTCCCCTTGATTTATACATGTGTATTTGTCGATAGGAAGCACCTTTGTGGTGTTAACGCGCGGTAGAAATCAGCAAAAAACTATGCCGCCAACTGCTACGCAGCTTTCCGATTTGAAAAACACACAGCCACTCACAAATCCATATATCTAGGTGAGCATAAAACTTCACTGAAGTATTTTTGTATATGTGCGCACCCAAGCCAGCCTACGCTCCCTGCGTCGGTGCATAGAGTTCAGTTGTTTGAGCCAGTGAAGCGTTCAGTTCTTGCAACACTTCCATGTTTTACTCGTATCTGCTGTTGCATATATTTCAATGCAAAACAATCCCTTCCATTGAGTGCCTGACATCGAGTCGTAATAGCATATCGCACTTCCTACAACCCAGCGGACAACGCTCGAGCTCTATTTTGAACCCATATACTTGTATTCATCAAACATTACTCTTTATGCAGAGAGAAAGGAGGGTTTTTTGAAGCTTGTAACAATAAAAATTGAACTGTTCGACTATTAATAATCAAGAATTTCAAGACGGATGTTTCAACAATTTAACTTGGATGTCAGAGTTCATGATTACATTAGAATTAGCAGAGTTGCAAGACAAAGCTGATGAACTTGCTACTTCAGGTACTTCTCTCTCACTAATGGCAAGCTGAGAACGGGTGAAAAATTAAGAAGCTTGCTAGATTAGGTACTATTGTTTCAGGATGGGAATGGGTACCTGAAAGATTGATGAGCTAGCTAGATCAGGTACTTTTGTCTCATTAGTTCCAGAATACGAACGAGTAGAGCTCATCCAGTTCATACGGATCACTACTGAATAATTGAGCATCAGTTGAACTCGGCGAGTGCTGGCCAGATATTAGCAACTAAGAGACCGCAAGATCCTTCTTACCCAAATTAAATCAGCTGAGGGCTCCTCGTTCTCAACAAAGTTCACCTTTCAACAGTTATAAGAGTTCTAACTGGTCACTAGCGATCGGTACTCATACAGTAAGATTGAAAACTCTAACGCGAGCTTATGCAACCGGTGCATAGCAGAGGATGAGATAGCATCATCTTAAGACTTCCTTCTCCAATGTCCTGCCTCTTCCAGATCAAGACTAAAATACCTCAGATCTAAGGAATAAGGTACCTAAGCAGATTTGTAAAAGGTTCAAGGTTGCGAACTAATGTCCAAATACAAGTTCTTCTATTTGCCTTCTCTCAGAACTATATTTTGCAATGTAATCCCCCCGCCAACTTGAGGGATCATCCACCTAATCTGACTTAACCTAGATTCCATGATGAGACCCCTTAGATCAGCGAAATGTCAAGTTTGCTGGACTTGAATACCGGTTTGGAAAACCTTTTTATTATTTATTTATTATTTATTATAATTGAAATTACAATAAATGTGAAAAAACTCTAGCAACTAGGGCTATCGGTTACTTTTGGTTAAATAATATATACCTTATATTAATTTATGAATATTTAAAAGTTTTAAATAATTGAAAATATTTTTGACATTATCTTCGTTTGGGGTGTTTAGTATGGATATGGGATCTTGATGAAATACGGTGGATCGGTGGAGGTTCAAGGATTGGCATTCCTTAAGTATATGGGTGATTGTTAAAGGAGATGAGTTGCAGAAATGGCACGTTGGCTGTGACTCCTTCTTCATCAAGTGAAGATGTGTAAGACGGGTGTGACTAAGGCGTAGTCTTATAAAACATTTGTTCATTACAGTTGTGGTATTGGTTGAAAGTCTTATTGCGTATTTGTCTGGATTTAAGTTTTTGTAGTGACCAATTTCTTTGCTCCATTCATATTGAAATTTTTGGTGAAGGTCTTGTAATATCTCACTTTTGATTCGTTTTTTTTTGGAAATGGTATAAATAGCTGAAGGGGAGATGTTGAAGCCGCTTTGGCTGATTTATCTGCTAGCTCGTTTCCTGTAATATCGACATGACCTGGGATCCACATGAGCTTGATTCTTTTTTTTAAGTTTATTAAGGAAGTCCTAATAGTAGATATTTCTTCTGAGTGGTTGTTGAGGTTATGAACTCCATGCAGTATTGCTTTGCTGTCTGTGCAGATAACAAACTTATTGCTTTTTTTTGTGGCAAATTGCAACGCGCTTAGGACAGCTTGAATTTCAGCCTCGTAGGGTGACGCTTGATCTTGTAAAACTCCGTTTGCTATGAGATCACCATTTTCATGGACTACTGCAAAAGATGTTCCGTTATTTTTTTTTTTGACCCATCCGTAAACAGAAATTTCCAGTGGTTGTTTTTTAATAAAGCGGCTGCCTCTTGAAATGCTTGTTTATAGATAAGAGGGCTAGTTGAGTCTCTAGGATATACAGAAAGCGTGTTGATAAATGATTCGGAGCATAGCAACCAAAGGGGAGTTATATATTTCCCTGAGTTTTTGAGTAACCATTTCTGTGTTTGCTTTATCATATAGAACATCTCCACAAGACCTGATCTTATAGATATGGTATTTTTTCGGGTTTTAAGTAGCTTTATTTCCATATCCAAAATTGAGTTATTGTAAGAACATATAATGTTAACAGAACGTGCTCTCATATAAGCGATACGATCTACTAATGAAAGAAAACCACCTTCGGCTAGCAGATATTTGACAGGAGTTGTCCGAAAGGCCCTAAGGCTAAATTGGACAGCAGCGTGATATGCGCCCATTATTTTCGTAAGAGATGATTTCGAGGTCTTGCCATAAATTTGCAATCCATAGTCAATTTTTGCGAGGATGGTAAGTTTTGTAAAATTTATGAGTGTGTTAGTGTGGATATGGCTTTTGTTTGAGGAAAGGTATTTTATTATATTGAGTCTGGAGGCGAGATCTTGCTTAATGTATGTACAATGTTGGTTAAATGTGTTCCTTCTATCAAAATACAACCCTAAAATCTTAATATTATCGGTATTTTCTATTGTAATATTATTGAATTCAATACTTATTCTCCTGCAGTTATGTTTTCTGCAGGAGGAAAACTTACATTTTTGTAAAGAAAGTTTGGCGCCAGATCTTCTTGACCAGATGTGGATGCTATTTAATGTATGTTGGAAGATGGATTGGATATCATTTGGATCTTTTTTGTTGCACATAATGTAGAGGTCATCCGCGTACAGACAGAATTCTATGTTTTTTTGTTCTTTTAGGATTGTGACGATATCTTCAAAAGCAATCAAAAAGAGGACTACTGACAATGGGGAGCCTTGAGGGATTCCATTTGACAGAGGGAATAATGGAGAAAAGACGAAGTTTCCTGTTTGTTAAAAAGTTTTTTATATAGTTGTACATTTTTTCGCCCGTTTTCCATTCCACTAGTTTTTTTAGTACCACGTGATCTCCTATATTATCGAATGCGCTTAGGAAATCTATTGCCAATATAGACACATGGTTCCTTACTGATACATTTTTACTTATTAAGTGGCCAATATATAGCAGAGCATCTATTGTGCTGCATCCTTTTTAAAGCCAACTTGTTGTTGGGAAATTAATTTAGAGGAATTGAGGTACCACATTAGTCTATTTGCTATCATTTTTTCTTGTAATTTCCCTAAGCATGGCAATTCGCCAAATTTTTACTGAAATTTTCCTTTTTTTTTTGTAAAAATATCTACCAAAAATCCAATTTTCAGTTTTTTCCTTCGTACAAATTCTAAATAAAGGTTTCAACTAAAGCACGTATTTTTTTCACTTTAGACAAACTTATCCTGCCAACGCGAGAGCATCTTTTTTCCCAGAGGTCACCGGAAATGGCGTCGCAATGGCCGAGTTTAAAAAAATTTTGTCCAAAAATTTCAGAATTTCTTTGCTAATAGTATATGTTTGCAAAAATGAAAAATTCTAATAAAATATTTCATTTTTTGTATGAAGAAAACTTGTTGAAAAAATGCAGTTTTTTACGCGAGGAAACCCATGTAACCCCTTAAGAAGTGTGTGTCATTGTTGAATAATAAATAACGAATTACATTCCTGTGTTCTAATTACATTAAAAAAGAAATCCGGAAATTGTTCTATGAATGGATCAAGCAAATCTCCCTAATATATGCCTTAAAATTTTGTTCCATTGAACAAATCTTGATATGCACTATTAAAGCTGGGTGATTAATTTACTTTCCGCATTGAAAATTCTCGATAGAATTTAGTGTTTAATACACTAGGGTACCAAAATTATACATATAAGTACATACATATGTAGATTTCTTTCTGAATGTTCCTGTATGCCATTGTACGAATGTTGTGCTATACAAATTGTTCCGATCGATAAACCGCTCAAAGTTAATGATGCCGAACTCAATTAATGGCCACAAAAAGTCGAAGAAACTAAGAAGAGTTAAAAATAATAAAAATTGAAACAAAAACGGAAAACAACACGTCTCATTACACACTTATCTAGCGCATTTAAGCAAAATACACGTAAAATTTTCTTCGAGCTCCAAAAGTTCGGAGCGAAGTTGTGCAAAAACACGCCCAAAAATTTGCATTTCATGCAATAAACAACAACAATTTTGCAGCTTTTCCTGTTTCGAATGGCAAATGTGTATATTTATATAACGGTACATGTGTAAAACACTCCTAAAATGCATTCGGAAAATGCAGAAATCAGAAACAGACTCATTTTCAAATCAACTTAAAGTGAGAGTACCCCCACCCGCACCGCCGCCGCTGTGAAAGGAAAGCAATCACAAACGTTCAGCGCCGACCGGCGAAAGAAAGACGCTTTGAGACGACGACAAACGACCGACCAGTGAACGTCTAAATGATGGAGTAAATGACTGGAGTGACTGACTGGACGTGGTACATGGTGAATGACAGGCTTAGCGAGGCGTTACAACCAATAAACATGAATCAACGGCAACAAACGAATGCCAAATAGCGCCAACAACAACATTAACAACGTTATAACAACAACACATTAATGGACTTAAACTAGTCAGACACAACACAGGAAGACTCTTCGACTCCAACGCAGCAAACTGCGGAGTCCATGTAGGTAGACACCGCGTGCCACACCAACGCCAACACCCCGCACCCCAATGGTATGCTTATTTGGTGTACGCTTGAGTTTTCCGACAACCAACAATGGAAAATTGCACGTCTCACTGCACAACAACAATACAGACTACACGCTGGTGCAACAAAAACACAAAAAATTGGCAGCGTCGGTAAACAACATTAGCCGAAGCAGCTGCTTGACTGGCCGATTCATTTAAATTTAGTGCAGTTTCGTTGAGGTTATGGTGGGTGTGATTGTGTGTGCGTATGGTTGAATGCACCGACATCGCTTTGCCAAAGCCCCAGAGGTGAAATACGATGCTTGAGTGACGCTGGAGTTCATTTTCGATGGGTAATAGCTGGAGCAGCACTCTTTGCTGTGCCCTGACTGTTGCGCTGCTTGAATGCGTCTGCTTTAAAAGCGGACTCTGTGGTTGGTTAAGTTAAGTTGGTTGACTGGCTGGCTGATGGCACTTTCGTCAATTGTTGAGGTCATGCTTATTAATTTGGCAAATTTGCGACGTTTTGTGGGGTTCTGGAGATCGATTGGCGTGGTTTGACGATTTTTTTGAACAGTTAATTGTTTGTCGCTTGCTTGGCTATAAGTTGAATGCAGTTCATAAGTTGTTAGAGGTTTTGTTTGAAAAAAAAAAGACTTAATGCATTTTTACCATTGAGGTTATGTTTTCAAACATTTTTTAGTTGGAGACTCATATTTTCATGCGATAGGATCCATATCCACGCTTTGGAAGAGACAATTCTTGCGATATGCATTGAATTTTAACGAGCGCGGTCCCACCATATGTAGAAAACCGAAATGCGTGAGCAAGAAGAGCTTGAGAAGCTGGAGGATAATCGTTAAAATTCTATGAAAATACGCCGCGTCTAACGGAAGGTTTGAAGACCGGAGCATACGTTTGTAGGACGCAAAGAGATGATATAGTGGCTGAAGCACATAGCATACTGAATTTATGGACGGAACACTTATCCAGCCTGCTGAATGGCAATGAAAGTGTAACATCAGGATGTAGGTCCTCTAGGTTCCCCAATCAATGACAATAGAATAAATGTTCCATCGCCTGACTTTGAAGAAGTTCAAATAGCAATTACCCGTCTGAAGAACAACAACGCTTCAGAGGATGGATGGATTGCAAGTCGCACTTTACAAATGCGGTGGCGAAGAACTGATAAGGAACATGCTTCATTTTCTTTGTAGAATATGGTCGGACGAAAGCATGCCCAACGATTGGAATTTAAGTGTGCTTTGCCCAATCCACAAAAAGGTAATCCCCACAATCTGCGCCAACTACCGTGGGATAAGTCTCCTAAACATCGCGTATTGTTTTGTGTGAAAGACTAAAGCCCACAGTCAACAAACTTATTGGACCGTATCAGTGTGGCCTTATACCTGGAAAATCAACAACTGAGCAGATATTCACCATGCGCCAATTTTTGGAAAAGATCCGTGAAAAGAGAGTCGACACACACCACCTCATCTTCGATTTCAAAGCTACTTTTGACAGTATGAAAAGGAGATTCCCTTATGCCGCGATGTCTGAATTTGGTATCCCCGCAAAACTAATATGGCCGTGTAAACTGTCGTTGAGCAAAACCAAAAGCTCCGTTAGGATCTCAGGATCTGGATGTGCTGTATGAGAGATTCAGCAAATTAAACGACAGCGGCTACACTGGCTAGGACTTGTCGACGAATGGACGAGAGCACTCCAGCGGTGAAGCAGAGGAAGAGGAAGACCTCCTCCTGGAATCTCCAATTGGCTCCAAACAGCGAAAACGAGGAACGACTGGCGCACTGTTGTAAACTCGGCTATAACCGCGTAAGCGGTGCCAATAAAGAAGAAGAAGACAAAGTGGATGTAAACACTTACGACTTAAGTTGATTGCTTTTTCCTAGTATACTGTCATCAAAAAGGGTACTAAATGAATTTATAAAATGTAAATTCTTTATTTATTCTTTGAAACAAATTATATCCCCTTTAAAGTAATCGCCGTCCAATAAAACTTACTTTCGCCAACGGTTCTCGAAACAGTCGGAATAGTTTGTTTCTGATATAGGCTTCACCGCATTGGCCTTTTTGTTTTGCTGAATAGTCAGAAATCGCACGAAGCCAAATCAACCAAATACGGTGGCTGTGGAACAATATGATACTTATATCATGGCAAAAAGACCAGAAGTACCAATGACAGTATGATTCAGTACAGTAATGACGGAACCAAGAGTTGTTCACTTATAATTTCGGCCGTTTCAGACGAAAACCTTGACGCAAACGACGCATACTATATACATATGTACATAACGCTCAAATTATTCGTTGACAGTTTGGCCGGTCGGAAGGAATTCATAGTGAACCATACCACGTTAAGGGGTTATATACAGTTAAAAGGCCATAAAAAGCGAATTTTCCCGATATTTTTCTAAGAAAACTTTTAAATCTGTTGATCGAAATTTTTTTACACATATTGTGATATTTTTTAACTGTATCTTACTGTAACTTGAAACTTAGGATTAGTAAAAATATCTATTTGGAAATGAACTACAGCTGATCTCAGGGAGCTCCTCTAAAAAAAACGTTTTGCGGAGATCTCTACATCACTGAACTGGATCCTTTGAAATTAAAAAACCAAGCAGATTTCGTTAATGCAATGATTATTCTAGTAATTAATCGAGAGAATAAGCACACATTTCAGAAGAACGCGTTCAAAGTTTGAAATACACTTCCAAGCACTCTGAAAAGCTTTTCCAAATTTGCGTGTAACTTCGAAAATATTCACCTCAACGATTTGAAAGTTTCAGTGTGTATTTCTAAATTTACGTACATATGTGTATTAAGAAAATAAAATTAAAGAATCGATTTTTTGAATATTCTAACTGTATACAACCCTTTAAATCATCCCACCTTACTTTTTGTCCACAGTAGTATATGCGATGGCTCAAAAGAGAGAACCTTAAACAAATGTCAGACTTAACAAAAAATTATAAAAACCCACCAGCCGTTTTTTAAGAAATACGCCCACTTCAATGGCGCCTAAAGAGTTATATAAATTTAATTGAATTCGATTAGATATCATGTTTCCTAAAGTAGCTTTAAAACATTTAAAATGATTTTGTTGAAACTACTGATTTCAATTTTCATTTTATTTTCTGATTTCACAATCAAAACCAAACATATTTAGCAGATAATGTAACATACATACTTACATACATATATATTTATTCATATGCCTTCAGATCAAATTTGCATATAAATAAACTATTTATTACTAGTTTGCTTAATAAGTACCTAACTCAAACCTTATAGGGATTCAAGGGCATTCGAAAATGAATTATATTATGTGTGAAGTTCACACTTAATAGCGACAACCGACGTTGAAAGCCATCAGTCATGGCAGACGAGGAAAATTTCCGTAGAAAACTGCTTATTTGGGCATAAACTTATACAGTCTGTATAAATATTCAAATCAAAATTGTTTTTAGAAGTCAAAAATTCTTGAGCATCTTGCTTATTTAGGTATACATACATACGTATAAACATACATCATCTTTGTTGAGTAAATGTAAATAATGAACAATTTTTTTACATTAGGGTAGGCCGTTTTTTTATTAATATTGGGTAGTCGAAAAAGTTTTTTCGTATTCTGTCAATAAATCTCGTTGTAGTCGTGTAGTGCTACTAGTCACATTGTGTCATACTATATAGTGCTGGAAAGGTGAAATTTTAAGCTTAATTTAAACCAAAAATTAAAAATAAATTCGGGGAAGTTGAAAACAAGTTACAGCTGTTCAAAGATGAGTGAAAATAATGAGGAAATTCGCTATATTTTGAAATTTTGTATAAAAAGGGAAGAATGACACGCTAGCCATCAATGAAATTTGTGAAGTTTACGGAGACGATGCTGTATCAGTTCATGTAGCACAACAATGGTTCGCTCGCTTCCGTTCTGGAAGTTTCGATGTGAAAGATGCACCTTGCTCTGGTCGACCTATCGCTGAAAAAGTCGATGAAATTATGGAAAAGATTTACCAATACCGTCACATAAGCAGCCATGACATCGCTAAGTAACTTTACATTCATCATCAAACGGTTTTGAATCATTTAAAAAAGTCTGACTACAAAAAGAAGTTCGATGTTTGGGTACCACATGGATTGTCTGTGAAAAATTTAATGGACCGAATTAACATTTGCGATTCTTTGCTGAAACGAAATGAAATCGAACCATTTCTGAAGCGAATGGTAACAGGAGACGAAAAGTGGATCAAATACGACAATAATGTGCAAAAAAGATCATGGTTCAAGCGTGGTGAAGCTCAACAAATGGTCGCAAAGCCAGGATTGACGCCTCGAAAGGTTATGCTGGGTGTTTGGTGGGATTGGAAAGGAATCATCCACTATGAGCTGCTCCAACCTGGTCGAACGATTGATTCTACATTTTACTGTCAATAACTGATGAGATTGTTGCAAGTATCGAAAAAACGGCCAGAACTAATCAACAGATACGGCTTCGTCTTCCAGCAATACAACGCTAGACCACACACATCTTTGATGAATCGGCAAAAATTGGAAGTGTTTGGCTGGGTAGTTTTGATGCATCCACCATATAGCCCTGTTCTTGCGCCATCGAACTACCATTTGTTTCGGTGAATGCAGAACCCCTTTAATGGAGTAAAGTTGGCTTCGAGAGAAGTTTGTGAAAATTACTTGTCGCAGTTTTTCACCGAGAAACCAGAAAAGTTTTACACTGATAGAATAAAGTCTCTAGCGGAAAAATGGAAAAAAGTGGTTGAGCAAAATGATACATATTTAGTTCATTAAAGTTCATTATAAATATAAAAAAATAAGTTGAAGTTTGATTCGAAATACGAAAAGACTTTTTCGACGCAATATTATCCCTGAAACTGTAGAAAACTCGTAGGTTTAAAAAACATTTCCAAGAGTTGTTTATACTTATAAGGTGCTTAACTTAATTCCCGCTGTTTGTCAACAGATGACTTCATCAATTTGTGGGTACCGATTGGGATATATCGAAAACATGAAAGACATTTGAAAAAGGAAAAAACTAAAGCCGAAAATCTACGAAGACGGTGAATTGGAGGCGTTGCTCGATGAGGATCCGTGTCAAACTCAAGAAGAACTTACTTCAACATTGGGAGTCATTTGCCAAACCATTTCAAAGCGACTTCATACGCTGGGAATGATTCGGACCCCGGGTTTCCTATGACAACGCTCGGCCCCACCTTGCCAAACCCGCAAAAACCTATCTGGAAATGCTTAAATGGAAAGTCCAACCAACCATATTCCCCAGACATTGCGCCGACCGATTGTTAATTCTTCCGATCAGTGGCGCATGGTCTGGCTCAGAAGCAGTTCCACACACAGGACGACAAGAAGAATATTTTTACCGTAATGGTATTGGAATTTTGCCAGAAGGATGAGAAAAAGTTGTGACTAGCGATAGGAAATACTTCGAATAATTCATAACTGTTTTCTTACAATAGAATAGCATTTTCATGATTAAAGCAGCGAGAATTATTAATTTACTTTATTCAACTCAACTCACTTTTCTATCCAAAAATTGAAACATCGAACCACCCTAATACATTAAATACACCTTGAAACATACAAAAAGAACTCTGCTTCTAAAATAATATACAAATAAATAAACTTATGCATACATAAATCACGCATAAAAATACTTACCTGTACTGCGTCTCAATATGGACCTCTAAATTCACAGCTGTCTAGAAAAAACAACTTAAATGGAAATCAAATCAAAGTTCAGCAATTGAGTGCTGCCACTCAAGTTACCAACTGTGTAAGATAAACAAACAACACAAAATTACATTTTAATTATTTCCAAAACTACTGTAAATAAATACATAAAATTACTGTACTTGGAATTTTAGACTTAGACCAGACCAAATAGCGACTTCCACCTACAACAAAGTACAAGAGTGTGAGCCTGTTTACAGACAACTGCCGGCCTACTCAACTCAATTTACATGAAACTTCGCACAACCTTGAATTCGAAAACAAGCACTGCTCTTGAAGAAGTGTGTGTTGTTATTAACTACAACAAAGCGAGATTAATTAAATAAAATGTCAGAAATTTTACTGTCTGTTCTAAATTGTTATGAAACCGCCACGTGAGTGACTGTGATGAGCGCATCAAGCTGAGTTGTGGTAAGCAAATGGAATGAAGCGAAAACAACTGACGGTCAAGAGACCATGAGTACGCGAAGCAAATGACAAACTGGCTTCTGATGGACTTAGCTGCGTACTTGAGAAACCATATGACAATCTCGTGTAATTTTCTCAAGCGACACTGCGGCGCCAACATTACAAGGGCTGATGGCGAATTGTTTAAATTTTCAACACAATTATTTTCCTTAATCTAAGTATGGCATGTATGGAGGCAAAGTGGTGACAAAATAACCACCGTAGAACCGCAAATTGTGTCGCATAGAAAAATTATTACATTTACAAAAGAATTGGTGGAAGAAATAAAATAATTATTATCTTTTTGTTACAAAAATACAGGTAATTGCTGTTTCTTTTAATACCATTCAAAGTGAATTTATTTCAGATTGAGTTCAATTAGATGAGATTAACATAGGTTAGGTCTAGTTAATCGAATCAGTAAAGACTAAATGGGTTCATTAAGAAAGTTACGTTATGTGAATATATTTTATATTTCAGACCGCCGAATTTTCGTTCTATGTATGTGTATAAACATATATAAAGCTGCATCGAAATACTAAATTATTTATGCGAAGTCCAAGTACCACTGAGGAAGATGGAGTCAGGTATAGAAGTTCACGCAAGTGAGGAAAGTTCTCTGATTACCATTCACTTGAGAGAGGCCTGAATCGATTCTTTTACATGTGGCTCCAGCAGGTCACGACTTCTGGTCTTAGACCAAGTATCCTCCAATTTACCCCACATTGCGAAAAGAAGAAACGACTCGCGCGCTGTTGTTAACTCGCCAATAACCGCGTAGGCCGTGTTTAGGCCAGTTAAGAAGAAGAAGAAGACAACTACTATTCTTCGTAGTGGCAGTGAAGCTAATGTTAGGGCCGATTCTTGCACAAAAATGAATTTAGAGTGACCACCAGACCTTTATAGATTAACGTAGCGCTGTCAGCAAAGGTAACGCAGGACTCTACTTTTATAGCTGTGAACGTTGGTGTTTTTTGGTTCCCAAAAAATAGATCCACAGACTCTTATATAATAGATCGACGAAGCGCTTTGAACCTGCCGTAAATTTGCTAAAGCGATTAATATTAATCCCAGCAGCTTAGCCAAGTTCGCCGAAAGTATTTCTTCCAAGATGTTTCACACTAAATCTGGCAAAAGCTCGATAGTTGCGAAGAAAGTGTCTACATGATTTCATCTTCCCTTCTTCCATAGAACTTTGGCAATTTGCGTTCGACGAAATATGTAACCTCATTGCATGTGTGGCTATTGAACAGAGTTCAGTCAGAATACCTGCAATAACGGCGAGCAAGTAGTAAGGGTAAGGTACCCTCATTAGCAAATTCGTCGACTTTTTAGTTACCAACGATGTCGCTTCCTCTCGGCATCCCAAAAGTCGGATTTCAATGTAACTTTATGCTACGCCTTGACAAGTCTTGGGCACACTGTTAGCTAGCGCAAAGCCAGTATTGCAGCTCTGTTATCAGAATGAAAGCTTCTACCATTATTATGACAGCCACCTTCGCTTGAAAAGCACTGCAGTAGTCTGGAAGTCTGAAGCTAAAGGTAGAGCTAGAGTGTGCTCTCCACCTTTTCTTTAAGCTTCGATCCATCCGTGAAAAACCTCACTGAACCTCTTCTCCATCGTATCCCTTTCAGGTATGTGCACAAAGAATAAACCGCCCACAACGTCATGTTTTAAGTTGACGGAGAGATACTGACAAAAGACTTCCCTTCCCACCCTTCCAATAAGCTTTGATCGATCCGTGAAAGAACTCACTGTACGAGTACCTCTTCTCCAGTGACTTCGTCCCGTCCATATGTCCTTCACAGGTGACTGCGTCGAGAAGAAACTGAGTGACGAAGGTTCCGGCAGGCAGTAGATGCAAGTTATCAGAGAGCAATCGAAGTAGCGGAGGATTCCAGACTATCCTTTCTTGAAAATCCTTATATACCCAGCTTCCCTGAGCCTTATATGAAATTTCATGTAGGTCATATAAACCGTTCCCGCGACAGTCAGGTATTCGTAACCGGAACGAACCCGGATTTTTATCCGGCAACATTCCCCCAAATTACTTCAAAAATGTTTTCTACCACTAACACAACAACAACAGCTGTTATGTCAACAGAACTCTGAGTTCTGAAAAATCATAGGAATTTTAATCTCACCTAATCTGACCTTACCTAACCTAACTGAACCTAATCTCGATCTCAAGTTCAAATTGGACTACAATTGGATATGCTCAGAAAAGATCCTGGATGAGTTCCGAAGAACGTCATCAATTAGAGTGTAAAACGAGGATTTCTCAGGTGAGATATGCATTTTAGAAATATGTACATACATACATACATACTTATGTATATAGGTATGTACATACATACATATGTACATATGCATATTCGACTTATGAACACTAAGATTATAGACGTATAGGCCTTAGGGTTTAAAATGGTAAAAAACTATAAAAGTTCTACCTACTTATGTATGTACATATGTACATACTAATTTTACTCTTTTTTTATTAAAAGAATTTAGTCTCTCCCCACATGTGCAAAACTGTGCGTTGCAATTAATAATAATTTCCGCTTCGGCTTTGCACGCTCCAGCAGCCGAACAAACAAGCCAAACACACAGCCAGATGCCCTGAAGCCCAGAAGTCCAGAAGTCAGCGGTGTTCGCGTTATTGCAACAACAACAGCAGCAAATATGTGTGGCATGCTGTAGCGGATGTCGGAGTACTCATGTACCGTACTCGTGACCAGATGTGGAAGTGCTAGATGCAAATAAATAAATACAGTTATATGGTACGTAAACAGTTGTTCTCAGCGCCGAACCTCAGTCGCTTGGTTTACTGACCAGCCGCACATTTCACAAATCTACGTGTGTAGATGAGTAAACTAGTATATAACGGTGCACATGTTGTATAAAGTTATGTGAGAAAGATCAGTTCAGCGGATGTTGTTGCTTGTTGTTCTTTCAGCTAAAATATGCAATATTTTAATGAATTGGAACAGAAACGGTGTTGCTTAATAATGAAAGCGAGAACTACATACATACATAAGAGTGTATGTATGTATGCAAGTATATGTATGTATGTACACATGTTTGTATGTATTTTTTATGAATTTGGAGAGCACTGAGGAATAATACATATACATATGTACATAGTTATCCCCACAGAAAAAAGTCTAACGGTGTGATATCACTCGGTTTTGGTGGCCAACCGACTGGCCCAAAACCTGAAATTATCTGCTCACCGAAATGTTCTCTCAATAAATCCATTGACCGATGCGATGTGCGGAAAGTGGCTCCGTCTTGTTGAAACCAAATATCGCCGAGATCACGAGCTTCAATTTCAGGCATCAAATAGTCAGGAGCGATAATGGTCGCCATTGACGGTTATGTTATCATCATTTTTGAAGAAATAAGGTCCGATGATTCCACCGGACCACAAACACACCAAACCGTTGTTTTTTTGGATGAAATGGCAGCTCTTTAATTTCTTCAGTTTGCTCTTCGTCCCAAATGCGGCAATTTTTCTTGTTTACAAACCCATTGAGCCAGAAATGGGCCTAATCGCTGAACAAAAATGGCTCGAAAACGTCGAAGAAAATTGAACCCATTAGAACTCTAAACGCAAAAGATCATGTGAAACCTGATTGGTTAAATATATTACAAAGATGTACGAAATTTACTGAAATCAGACGGATGTGTCGTATAATGAACTTCTACAACCAGATGAAACCATTAATGAAGTACTCATCAAATTTAAACGAGCGATTGCCAAAAAACGTCCAGAACTTAGACTAGACACCAGTTAATAGTTTTCCATCGTGACAATGCTTGAGCTAAGTTTTTTTACATATCTCAGGAAACTACTATAGCTATGTCAACCAAACTCTACAGTTTTCTTCAGGTTCAGGCATTTCCATATACAGTTTCAAAAATGGAAAACACCGGCAAAGTTTTTGAAAATCACCATAAAAAACGTCAGAAACACTTATGCACCCTTTTTTTAAAAAGACGCCCCTGGACCAAGAACCATTTGACTCCCATTGGTTCCGATCGATGCAGAACGCTCTCACTGGAATACAGTTCACATCAGAAGAGGTATAAAAAATTGGCTTCATTCAGTTTATATTATATTAATTCAAGGTGTTGGTGTCACCCAAAATATCTACGAAAATAAATCGAAGATTGGATGTTTACTCGTCTCAAATTTTTGAGTTAACCAATAATAATCAGATCCTGTAAATTGTCGTTTCTGTTTATTGGCTGAATTAAACATTTGCCAAATATTTTTGTAAAACTCTCCTTTGGAGACATCCTTTAACTGGATCGGCCTTTTATCCATTTGCTCCGTTAACGTAGACTCGGATATTAGGAACTTGAAAATAATTTCTTATTGTAATTTGTAAGAGCTTCACACCTAACCACTGGACTTTTTCCTCGCTGAGGTCTAAGAAAAGGTACCAAATCTTATCGAACGATAAACTTTCAAACGTACTTAAGACTAATCAAAAGTTGATGAAATCGGTTCAATGGAATCTCTGCTACAGAATTGTTGAAAATTAAGACCGCGAAAAGCATTGTAAACTTGACTCATGTGAGTCGACATCCAACTTTTTTAACGGCGAACGAATAAGTTAAAGAAACAATGCTTGACAATCATCTCAGCACCTCGTATGGATCGTCTCAACGCATTTTGGCTAATGTTTTGGGTATGTCGCATGTCAATGAGAGACTGTTACTAAAATCTTTTGCAAAGCCATTGAGAAGAGGTCGCAAAATAAGTAGATGCTTGAAAAGGTAATTTTGGACCCTACATTCATCAAACGCATCATTACTAGCGACGAGATTAATGAATATGACGACGAAATTGTTCAACAATGTAGTGAATGTCGCTTCAAAAAAAGTCGAAACCGAAAAAACAATCGGTGTAGGCATTGAAGGCTAAAATTAATCGAAAACGGCTGAACTGATTAGTCTCAAATTTTAACACGAGCTTCACATATTTTTTAGATGAGATTTTTTCTCACTCATTGATAAATATTTTTTGTAAACAATTTAAGGCCGAAATTTTGGTAAAAATTCGAATTTCTTTGAAAATCCGCCATTATGTCAAAAACTTTAATTTTGCTTATTCGTTCGAATCAATACTGCATTAAACATTACTTTAACGAAATCGGTTTGGTTTTTTTAATTTCAGAGGAGCCAGTTCAGAGATATAGTAGTGACCGCAAAACGTCTTTTGAGGAGCCTCTGAGAGGAGCTCGCAGAGATCAGTTGTAGCTCCTTTCCCAATAAATATTTTTACTAATATTAAGTTTTAAAGTACAGTTAAAAGATACCATAAGACGTGAACAAGTTTTTGGATGAATAAATTTTAAAGTTTTCTAAAAAATATTCTGGAAAATTCGTTTTTTTTTCAGTCTTCTAACAGTACATACATATGTATGTACCCCTGAAGGCCATCGCAGCCGAAGCTTATAAAAAGTGGATTGGATTAAGCTTTGGCATGCTTAAGCGTGTTTTGAAGCCAGTAATAAAGATTTGTATAAAAATTCATGAAAATGTACTTAGGCTTTTGTCATTCCGGGTAATTTTTTGACCATATACCTAAACTAAAAAAGTCTGTAATTTCACTTATTTACAAAATTTACTTAGCGACGGTACAAGTTTTAGCCCTCAGAAACAATTTCTCATGTTTGAAAATTAATTTATGCCAAAATTCAAAGTTTCATAGACTAAAGTTACTTAACGCCCTCCAACTATTATTTTCACAACTCCTCCAGCACTTCGAGTGTTAATTAACCTCATTGCTTGCACAACAACCACCATGGATGAAAAAAGCATCTACTTTATTATGTAAATTTCAACGCACTTGAATTTCGGTTAGCAAAGAAAACACTCGAGTCATTAATCATCCATGATTTATTATGCCAAAGTAGACATCAAATAATATTTAACACATGCTGTGCATAAAAAATTATTTACGAATATACAGTTATTGCAACAAAAGCGCAAAGAAAATGTCAACGAATGCGGTGGCAAACAAAATGAACAAAGTGAAATGAAACGAACAGCAAAGGGCAAGCAAAAGTCGCATGTGCGCAGGCGCACAACACAAGCGCGTGTAAAAGTGTGCATTACAAGTGAGCCAAGTTGGCTGCATGTGGGATTGTTACAACAAATAATGAAAAATAACAATCAAATATAATAGCAATACATAACAGCATTATAAAGTGTGCTTTTTGACAATAAGCCATACTTAACCCACTGCCGCCAAGCGCTTTGCCGGCCCCAAACTCACTCACTTGGAAGTTGTTGAGAGCTGCCGCTGACTTTCAGCGAACTCAATTGGGTTCAATTGAACTGAATTGAATTGAAAATTGTTGAAATTTTGCTGGGACTGCCAGCTGTTAGGCGCTTATGGGATTATTTATTTTATTTGCTGGAAATAAATAAATGTTTGTGTGACACTTTTTGTTTGTTTTCATTTTATTGTTTTTCTTTTTTGAAGCCGGCCGGTTATTTCAAAGACACAAATGCCTACAATTATACACACATGGCGGTGGGAATGCAATTTATTGAAGTAAATAATTATTTGCCGCTAACATATCCGACATACTTACATACTTACATACATAAATTTTTATAATACTTTAATCATATAAATAATAAATATAAGTATGTATGTACACACATACATATGTATTTAACAATATTGCCTCAAATCATACCCTGAAGATCAAGTATAAGTATATGCGAACTAGTCCCCCAGGTTTTGGAGTTATTAATCTGAAATTTTGCTCACATTCTTTTCTTACCAAGGAACCGCTTATTTGTCGGAATCGCTGATATTGGATCACTACAGCATATACATACATAAGTATGTATGTACATAAGTAAGTATGTAGCTGTCATACAAACTGATCGATCAAAATCAAGTTCTTGTATGGAAAACTTTTTTATTCGACGAGATATATTCACGAAATTTGGCACGGACTATTTTCTAGTATAATACTATAATCTTCAAAGGTATTGTTCTGATCGGATCACTATAGCATATAGCTGCCATACAAACTGATAGATCAAAATCGGGTTCTTGTAGGGAAAACTTTTTTATTACACCAGATATCTTAACGAAATTCGGCCAAGATTATTACTCAAATAAAAGTTATAATTTCCGAAAATATTGTTCAGATCGGACCACTATAGCATATAGCTGCCATACAAACTGACCGATCACAAACATGAAAAAATATCTGTTTATACCCTTTTATGCTATAAGAAATATGGTTGTGAGGGGTATAGCTCTTTTTGCTTGTTTTCATTTTCGATTAAGCCGTACTTCATGCCTAGCTGGCCAAGCTCGTTTTAGAATTGTCGCGCATGCCTAGCGGCCTGTTACTGGTACTTATTTGGCACGTTTTGTGCGCCGATAATCCATGAATGATAAAATTTACTTAACATGCTTTTAAAGATTGTATATGTATGTAAGTATTATATGTATGTAGTGAAACTGGAATGTTTCTCGAGCCTATTTGAAATCTTTTTTTCAAGTGTCTAATAATTTTTTTTACTAGAAATATGAGAAGTCATCGAAATTAATCGGGAACTGTAGAAAACAAACTTTTGGATAAGTATGCCGGTATATTGCGTATGCTATATATATGTACATATACATACTTATATATATATGTATATATATACTATATAACGGGTGATTCAAGTAGACAGAAGAAAGAACTGGAGCCGCTAGACCTTCGCGAGCGATAAACGCTTCGTTCTATGGACTCTCGAAAAGTTCCATAAAGATCCGACATTTTTGAGCCAAATTTTTTTCAGCGATGCGGCCCATTTCTTGCTCAATGGGTATGTAAACAAACAAAGTTTCCTCGTTTAGAATGAAGAACAACTTAAAGAGATTCAAGAGCTGTCACTTCATCAAGAAAAACTAACAGTTTGATGTGGTTTCTGGACCGAACCATATTTCTTCAAAAATGATACCGGTGAGAACGTAAACGTCAATGGCGACCGTTATCACGTCATGATAACCGACTGTTTCATGCAATTTCAGGCATGCTCGTGATCTTGGCGACATTTGGTTACAAAAAGACGGCAAAACTTCCCACACATCGCATCAATCAATAGATTTATTGTGCTCTCAATCGAAGAGCAGAAAATTTCACGTTTTGGGCCGATCGGTTGGCCACCAAGATTGTGTGATATCACACGATTCGACTTTTTCCTGTGGGTGTATGTAAAGTCTAAAGTCTAATCGGACAATTCCGCTTAGATTCAGGTCTTGGAGCAAAACCTAGCACGTTCCATTCACCAATTAACAGTCGAAATGCTCGAACGAGCCATCAAAAAATGGACTCAACGGATGGACCATCTAAGATGTAGCCGCGGCCAACATTTGAAAGAGATAATCGTCAAAAAATAAATACCAAAGAATATTCTTTCGGATGATAATAAATATTCCCCATTTAATCTGAAGTTTCTGTGTTCTTTCTGTAAATAGGTAGGAAACCTCGAAATGGATCACTCTTTATATATGTATTTTAAAGTGACCAAAGTTAACCACAACTTGTATTCACAAATACATATAAGTACATACATACATATGTATGTGTGTTAAGCTCTTTTATCTGACTGATTTGGTCTATCTTGATTTATACTACTTCTCTTTTGGTTCTCTCTTGTTGTTTATCTCGGCGTTCTTTTATGGACAGGCATTATTCTTATTTAAATAGGAATCTGTACCAATTCTTGTGTCTACATTGCTTACTTTCAAGTTCGTGTAGCTATTTTTTCTTAAATCTACATGTGTGTGGTTATTTTCTACTTAAATTTTGGGTAAACAATTTCTTATCTTTATTTTGTGTGTAATGAAGGCATTTCCTCGGGTATTTACTTTCTGGGTTAATTAAATTTAATTATGTTTTTGCATTGCAAATATTTACATACGCAATTGTCTATATAAACCTGTATATGTATACATACATACATACATTATAATCCGAGAATATTCATTTTTTACCTGTCAAAGCGTGTAATTGAATTTTTTCGGTTGAAAGCAAACAATTATGGCGACAGTAATTGAATCAATTAGTGTATTTAAATTTGAGGTGAATACCCTTTATCAGGAGATGTAGAGCGTTAAATTAAACATATGTATAAACATAACCTATAAAGGTAAATACATATATAAAAATATGTATGTACTAAGAATTTCCAAATGATGTTCTTTAGCAAATTCTTTCTATAGTCTAAACTTTTCGCGACACCGGAACTAATTAACGTAATCCTTTCAAGATTTTATGTTCAAAAATAACTCTGTAAGCCCGAAAGACTCAGACACACACTGAAGCAATCTCTTAAGTAGCTTGTTAGGCCCAAAGAGTAAATAATTCTGGCATTTATCATGTTTTGGATATACAATAATTGATGAAAATCTAAGTATAATTCGGAAGTGCTGAATTTATGCATTATTACGATTACGAAATACTATCAGTTACCTGAATGGGTTACCAATTTTTATGATCTCTAAACCAAAACAGTATAAGCGTATCAGCAGCAGGGAAGTTATAGTGACTTCAAGTACAAAAACACGATTGACCTTCGAAAGTTAGGAAGTTAGGATCCAAAAAGGAAATTTCAAAATAGTTAAACGATTTATGAGGTCTTGTTATAAGCCTCGGCTGAGATGGCCTTCAGTGGATTTTTTTTTTTATGTGCGCATTTTTGGAGATCCATTTCCTAGATTGTTTGTCGACGTCTTATTCAAAAATTCACAGATCTTTACTATGAGTGATGGTGTTGAAAAATAGGGGGTCCTCAGCTAAGTTGTCAAGCATCTCTTGTACGACCTTTGTTCCACGTCTTTTCGCAAAAGTTTCAGGCCTTTTGGTACGAGTCTAGCATATAACACATTTTATACCCAAAACATTAACCAAAATATACTGAGTCAATCAATAACATAAGTATGTAGAGCTTCTTTGCTATTTCCCTGAAGCTAACTCGACGATTTTCAAATAAGTTTCTTTAAACTTTTTCAACGTTAAGTTGTTGTTTTTGTAGCGAGTACCTAGCCCTGTTTGTGGGAGAACGCAAAACTCAGCTGTCATCGATATTAGGTAGCAGTAGGTTCAGGAAACGAGCTGTTTCAACGAGTCGAATCAAAGAAAGAGGAGTGTTAGGCAAGTGGGTCTAGTTGGGCATGCAAAAAGGTGGTTAGCACCATACGAGGACTCTTTGCGCGCAAAGCATATATTTTGTATGTCGAGGTCTATAGTATGAGTTTAACTTGCCACAGTATCCACAAAGAAGTTGCGTTAGGGCCACTTTGAATTCACGCAGCAACTCGAGCTCACAGTCTGCGATGCCTGGCAGTTTGACTCCAATGATGCCATTCGCTCGGACAGAGTGGATTGAACTGTTAATAACTCCAATGTGAATGGCAGTACACGTCTGAAGTTGGTCGCGTCCAAAATTATGTCGTTATATTGTTGAAGCATATCGATGTATTGTAGGAATGTTTTTTTATGCTTCTACATTTACATCAATTATAATGGCGGTCGTAAGCAAAGTGAAGCAGACTATCAAATGTCCCAAATTTATTGGAGTGATTCACTGTCGGGAATGTCATGTTATTGACTGACGTATAGAAATAAAATATGTATGTATTCCTTCTCCAGTTGGCGAATATTGCCGTTGTGAATTTGACAGGGATAAGTTTTAGGCTGCTTGCACTGAAGAAGCGAGTAAGGTCTAGGTGTGATGTTGTCGTCATTAGCGGAGCTAGATGGACGGTTCGCATGAGGCGGACTTTCGATGATTCCACAATCTTCAATGCTTGCTTCACTCCACTTAAATACTCACGTTCATGATAATGTCGACTCCTGAAAAGACTTCTGCAACATTTTCAATTATTCTTAGCTGTGATTCCATTGGAAACACAAAATTTCAAGCAAAAATGTCTTTCTTATTCATCGCAAAAATCGAGAGACAAACTGTTCGCGTCCTAAAAAAAACGCTGCCAAACCATTAGGAATTTACATATAGAGTTCAAACTTCACATGAACAAAGAAAAAGGTTTTACTATGTTATTCTACAAAAAATTTTTATCAAGACCAGTCCGTTTCTTGATGTAACCTTGAGGTACATAAGTACATATATACTTACTTTGTGACATAAAAGCGCTAGGAAATTGTAACTAAATTGTATTAAAAACACAAGCCTACGAGTGGAATAAAACCTTCAAAGAAGATCGAGTGATCGTTGAAGACATGACTCATTGTGAACGATCTGCCACCCTTTCAACTAATGAAAACATTAAAAAAGTGAAGGATATGGTGTTTGAAAATCGGATGGCAAAAGAGCTCGACATCACATCATCGTGAGTCTGTTCGAACGATTTTGGTGGATATTTTGTACATATTTTTCGGTAAGAAACGCTTTCTTGCTTGTCCCCATATAGCTGAATTTTTGTCCAAAAGAGTACTGTCAACAGGTTTGGTTGGACATGCTCCGGAGGTCAATAATGAGTTCTATTTGACAATATTGCGGCGTTTGCGTGATAACATCCATCGAAAACGATCGGAATTATAGAAAAACAATTCATGGATTTTACTCGATGATAATACCCCTTGGCATCGAGCCACGATTGTAACCGAATTTAAAGCCAAAAACGCAATGAATACCAACGATCAACCACCGTATTCACTAGATTTGGTTTCATGTGACTTTTTCGTGGAACCCGTTTTCAGTCGATCGAAGAGATAAAACAAAATTCGCTGAAGGAGCGGAATCCCAAAAAGTGCTTTTGAAAAGTGTTTCTAGGACTGGAAAAATCGTTGGTATAAGTGCTTTACAACTGTTGGGGATTACTTTGAAGGCAACGCAATAAATATTTATGAATAATTAAATATGTGTATGTATGTACATATTATTTTTTTGTCACAATTTATATCGAACAGCCTATCTGTTTTGTTAAAAGTCGTCAATCAAAGGTCTTTAGATAATGGTTACCAATGTAAGCTTAGCAAAGATCCATATTGGACTACTTTCTTATTCAGACTTGGAACCCGAATATATTTATGAGCTCTCGAAACTGAAATATTGGATATAGAGAGTGTGATATGTGTCGATTGAAGTCATCAAAAGGGAGCAAGCTGAAAAAATAAAACCCGAACTCTTCTAATCTCGAATGAAAATGAGATTATTCCCAGAAACTTTGACATTATAAGTATATAGTATAATGTTATTTTTAGCACATATTTGTTGAAAATATATGTATATATGTATGTATTTTTGTTACAACTTCAACCGTAAAATAAAATATCTTTCCATTACACCACAACAACATGTACATATGTATGTATCGCAATATCAAGCCACATTAAATACAGTTATTGCACGACATAAAATGCACACAAACATCTATACACATATTTACATATGTATGTATGCATATGTATGTATATTCGAGGCACATACTTAGGCAAATGTCTAATTATATACGCAGCTACATATATGTATTTACTAAATTACAGCAAAAATAAACATTAATGTGAATCACGGTGTTATGTTTATAGGCAAATGTGAATAGAAGAATGTGTTCAGGGTCAAAATCATCAACTCGAGAAATGAGTGCACGGACGGGCGGCAGCTATTTTTGGAAGCTGCGCATGCAGGAAGATCTAAATATGAACATGAGTGGCATGTAAATGCGTGTGAACATATGTACATAGGTATCTGTTTGGATGCATGTACTAATGTATGTATGTAAGTGTGAGTAATAATGCAAGCATGGATATCTGTAAGTTACGACTGACAGACGGCGGCAAGTTGCAGACAAGTTACCACACACAAGTTGCAAAGGCACATACATACATATACTCACACATCTATACACACATGTAGCCATATACATATATATACATACATAACATATTACATACTCACAGTCACATTTCAATGGAAAAATGTCTGAATTTGCATGTCGAAGCAGCATTTTCGGGCAACGCATTTGAAAGAGATAAACAAAATGTATTAAAATACAACAATAAAAACAAAAACTAACTAAAAATATAAACTTCGTTTGGCAGCGAAGATAAAATACCCTTTACATGTGCATTTTTTATAGCATAAACATATATAAAGGATATTTAGCTTAATTTTGATCATTCAGTTTGTATGGCAGCTATATGCTATGGTGCTCCGATCTGAACAATTTCCTTGGAGATTGTAGCCTTGCTTTAGATAATAATTTGTGTCAAATTTCTTGAGGATATCTCGTCAAATAAAACAGCTCTCCATGCAATAACTTAATACCGATCGGTCAGTTTGTATGGCAGCTTTATGCTACAGCAGTCCGATCTCAAAAATTTGTTTGGAGATCGTAGCGCTGTATTGTACGATAAGCTCTCCCAAATTTTGTGAAAATATCTTGTAAACTGAAATAGTTTTCCATACAAGGACCTGTTTTTGATCGATCAGTTTATATGCCAGCTTTATGCTATAGTGATCCGATCCGAAAAAAATCTTCGGAGATTATAACCTTATCTTGAGCAATAATCCTTGCGAAATTTCGTGAAAATGTCTCGTCAACTAAAAAGTTTTTCATACAAAGACCTGGTTTTGATCGCACACTTTGTATGACAGCTATAATTTATAGTGAACCGATCTGAACAATATTTTCGGAGTTTATAATTTTGCCTCTAACAATAATCTATGCGAAATTTCGTGAGGATATCTCGTCAACTAAATAAATTTTCATACAAATACCTGATTCCGATCGGCCAGTCTGCATGGCAGCTATATGCTATAGTGATACGATATCAATAGTTCCTTCAAATCAGCTGCTGCTTGGAGAAAAAACGGCGTGTTCAAGATTTCAGATCGATATCTTGAAAACCGAGGGAACTACTTCACATGCATATGGGTTTCAGAAGTCTCATTTTGGCTGTAACAAACTTCATGCAAAACTCAATATACCCCATTTAGGGTATAACAATAATAACAACAAAAACAAAAATTACATAAAACTCTGCATCTCTTTTAACACCGCACTGCAATAATGCATCAACACACACATACACACTTGTATGCAATTTGTGCAACACAATTCTTTACGTCACTCGCATTTAACAACAGCCAGTGGCAACATTCAACAACAACAATGATGGTCACAAAAACAGCGTCAGTAGCGAGTGCTGCAAGCTGCTGGGTGTTCCACAACATTTAGCGGTTTCAAGTGGCTGCTGTTCGCGGTCGCCGGTAGCTCTTCTTTCTCCCACTGTGCAGTGCGGTAATGCTTGGGTGATTGAGTAAGTGGCATTTCCAGCCGTAGTGCCAAAAATAAACACTGACGCAGATTTCAATATAAACATGCATTTATGGTCAGCAGAGAAACGAACTTTGAAGAAAAATTTTGAAACTAGTTCCAAACTGGTTAGATTTGGTGTAGTACTACAACGTGGAGTAGCTTAATTAATCATTGATAAAACACAAAATATACCGTTTTAACTGGATTGCATTTTTAAAATTCAACTACTTTTATTGTAACTAGTTACGGACTAGTATTTAAAAATACTTGAAAATTTTGTAAACTTTTTTTAAGACTTTAACATATCTGCTGGATTTTATTTTTGTAAAATTCAACTAGTTTTATTGTAACTAGTTATGAACCAGCTATTAAAATACTTGACAATTTCGTCATTTTTTTTAAGACTTTCTTTTTTAAGTTTGATTTCTGCTGGATTGTATTTTTATAAAATCCAACTAGTTTGAATGTAACTAGTTACGGACTAGTTGTTAAAAATACTTGAAAATTTTGTAAAAAAAAGCTATGACCATATTCATTGTTATTTTTTGATTAGGAATTTGAAACTAGTTAGAGACTAGTTATTTTAGACGTAGTACCGATGAAACAAGATCAGCTAATCATCGCAGAACAACTTGTCATCAAATCGTTAGCTGAGAGTTGACACTTTACAAGCCTAAGAAGAAGATGAATTAAAAATGGTCTAAAAATCAATCGGCTTAAACGAAACTAGTTATGAACCAGTTAATAAAAATTTTGGTTAGTTTATAAACTTTATTCATGCTTTCACTTTCATTTAAGGTTAATAAAATTCGGCGTTCATGTCCAAATATGAATCGGTTAAAATGTAATTAGTTATAGACCAATACTTCCAAGTTCACCAGTAACTAGTATCGGACCAGTTAATATAATAATATATAACTATTTGAAAAGCAAATAATCGAAGTATAAAAAATTTTTGTTGGACTAGTCCAAAGTAACCAGTTGTAAACTAGTTCATAGAAATTAATTTAATGTTTCTCATTACACCTCAAAAATGATTTCAGCCAAGTGACTGCCCCGGCTGGATACATTCGAATACATTCCAGCCGAGATGATCAATTTTTTCCGTATATTCGCTTCAAGACGTTCATCGTCTCGGAGATATCACCGTAGACAAGCGACTTCACATAACCCCGCAAAAACTAGTCTAGTGGTGTTAAATCGCACGAAAATAGAGACTACACCAAAGGCCCACGACCCAAGATAATGCACTTACCAAAAGTTTCTCTCAATAAATTGATTGTTTCGTTGGCTGTATGGCATAGAGTGCCGTCTTGTAGGAACCAAAGTTCATCCACATCAACATCAGCCAATAATTAAAAGTGTTCCTAATTGACTATAACAATAACGCCGGCTTCATTTTTAAAGAAATATGGACCACGATTCACACTGCCCATGGAGCACACCAAACAGCGACTTTTTGAAGATGAAACGGCTTACCCTTTCAACCAAAAATTGGCTTCTTCGCTGAACAAAATTTTCTGGTGAACATCGGCAGAGGGGGGCATATCATTTTGAGTCCATTCACAGAACATGCGAAGCTCTTGATAGTTTTGCGGCTTCAGTTATTGCACGAATTCAATTTTATACGTCAGAAAAGCAAGATTCTACCGCAAAATCTTCCACAAGGTGGATGGACATAGCTTCAATTGTTAGAATATTCATTCGCGACTTCTTCGTTACTCAACTTCAGCAATAATTCTTCGGTGCGCACTGAAAGGCCTTTCTGAGGACAGACATTATCCTGTGGTTGTTCGATTTACCGACTCTATTGGGCTATTATGTCGATCGAATATTGGACGGAGCGCGGGATGTATCGCGCGAACCATTATTTTGATAATAGAATTGTAAGATTCGCAAACGTTGTTCCAAAGTAAATTTGTTGCTTAGGATTTGGCAAAACAACTCAGCTGTTGAAAAGACCAACTCCGAAAAGATATTGCCGCATTTAAATCTATACGTCAAAAAAAAATACATATGTACGTTATTAATTAATTTAAGTAGTAAACAGGTTGCGGAAAATAGGCCTTCTAACTAAATTCGATTGTCAGTAGTACAAATCCAACTAATCTAACATCTAACATCAAATTGAGCTGGTCCAATGCCGGCCTCTAAGTAAGTAAAGACAAAGTAATATTCTTATAAGACTTAAATTCTGCGTTTTACATTGAAAAATAGTCACAAGTGTTGAACTGGTCGGGAACTAGACCTTTAATAACTAGTCATCAAATAAATAGTTCTGATAATAGTCCCAACGGCTCTAACCTCAAGGCTATAACAATGCAAATTGCACTGGTCCAATACGAGGCACTCAGTAACTAATGACGTAGTAATTCTTATAAGGCGTTGTGATCTGCGTTTCGTATTGAGTTATAGTCTGAAGTGTTGAACTGGGTCGGCACTAGTCCTTAAATAACAAGCAAAATTATGTTTTTCGTACAATACTCTTATGTTTCTAATGTATTTCTACATTTAACAGATCAAACTATGCTGATAACACCAACGGCTCTAACATCAAAGCTATAACAAAACAAATTGAACTGGTCTAATACCGATCCCTAAGTAACTAATGACGAAGTAATCCGCATATAAGACTTTTTCTTTTTCGTTTCACATTGGAAAAAAGCCATAAATGTTGAACTGGTCCAAAACTAGTCCTTAAATAACTAGTCATGAAAATGTCCCAACGACATGAAGACCAAAGCTTTAAAAATACAAATTGAACTGTTCCCATACCAGGTGAACTGGACCGGCACCAGTCCGTAAATAACTAGTAGCACAGTATTTTTCGTACAATAACTTTATGTTTCGGCTATACGCTTCGAGAAATACCCACAAATGTGTTTCTATTTGTTTTCTCTGCATTTTATATTATTTTCTTCAATTTACTTGCATTTAAAATAATTTTCTTGGAGCCCATGCAAGCCGTGTCAAAGTAAATAAAAACATTCAACAATGAATGCGAATGTTGTTGAGAAATTGACAAAAACAAGAGCAAAAAGAAAGATGTGGAAGAAACAATAACAATTGAAAAGGATTGTGCGACAGGAAAGGCGAAAGTTACACGCAGCTGTACATACTTATATACATACATATGTATGTGTACATAAAATATATATATATGTATAAATAAAAATATTTAAAGGTAGAGGAGTATTTTTTTCATATCCGTATGCATATAAGTATGTACAAATATTCAATCTGTAATGTAGGTGGTAGAACAGCCTGCAATAGCTGTGACGACAGCGCACCAAGCTCTTGGGTATTGCTTGTTGCACGAATGTGTAAACAACAGCTGGGCGCGTTCCCCATATAAATTTACAAAACAAATGGTTGTGTATCCACACACCTACATATTTACATACATATACATATATACACATACATAGATCCATACACACATTTGGGCGTAAAAAAACATCGAGGCATGATTAGAAGCCTGCTAGTCAATAATACAATGAAGTTGATTTATTTTATTTTCAGCTTTTTGTGCCGCTGTTTAGTCTTCCAATTTGTGTGGTGCGTGCCTTTTTCGTGTTAATGTGAGATTGGGTGGCACAAAAGGGGGACACCGGCAGCGCACACATGCAAACACACATACATATGTATGTATGTTGCATATAGTTCATGCTACCGTGCCGCTTCTGGTGTTGCACGGCATGAGATTTCGAGAATTCATCAGCCCCAAAAGCATGTTTCATTTCATTTAAATGCGTTTATTAAGTCATTAGTTTGCTGTGCAGAAGCGGAAAAAATATTTGAAGTGGTTTATGAAGGGATTTAATCAAAATCCATTACACATGTATAGACAAGGAATGCGCATAACTCGAAAAAACTGATTAAAATGCATACATACATACATACATATAATAAATTGGGCTAAGTTGTAAGGTTATAGAGCGAATAAAAAACGAAAAGCAGAAAGAAAATAAAAAAAGAAAAAAGATTTACATATCGTCATAAAATGTAAAACAGGCTAAGTGTATGATAACCTATATATATATAACCGTCACATGAGTTTTTGAATGCAAATATAGTGTACTCAAATAGTGTTTCAATATGAGTGTGTGATAACCTATATATAAACATTTTATAACCAAAACATGAGTTTATGATAACCAATATATAACCATTTTATAACCAAAACTCAAATAGTGTTTCAATAAGAGTGTGTGATAACCCATATATAACCATTTTATAACCAAAACATGAGTTTTTGATAACCAATATATAACCATTTTATAACCAAAACATGAGTATATGATAACCAACATTTATAAGCATTTTATAAGCAATACTCAAATTTTGTTTCAGTATTAGTGGTTTCTATTATATCGTTTTTCAATCGAGTATAAACTTATGAATAGTGATGTTACGTTATTTTGCATTTTAGGTAACGATATACAAGTATACATATGTATGTACATAAGTATGTACATATGTAGATATATAGAGATATAGGGTCTTTATTAAAATAGCTTAGCACTCTCTACCATAAACTACTTTAGTTTTCAACACCGAAAAGGCTTTAGAATATAAGGATTACGCTCTCGGAGTGTTCGTCAAAAATTCTGAAGGATTCGATAACGTGTTTTTGCAATCTGTTCTGAATAGTATCATCTGAGTCAATACGTATTGATCCTGCTATACAACGCAGGATTAGAAGACTCTTGATCTCTAGAAGTATAAGAACAGAATAAAACGACGCTAAAATGACCAAGTAACTCTGCAGAGGCATTCCACAAGATAGAGTGCTATCTCCGCTCTTAGGAATAGTAGGGCTGAATAAACTGTAAACGATCTCAGAAGCCCCCACGATAGACGGCAGACGGCATTTCCATCGTAATAACAGAAGGGTGCCTACACAACATTAGTTGTGCTATGAGTACCACTTTGAAAACAGTCCAGAATCGCAAACAGTTTTGTAGTTGAATCCAGAAAAAACGGAAGACACACAAGAAAATACAAAATCCCTCCTTTGAGGCAACCTTCGATAAGTGGAACACAACTCCTTCCCAAGAACAATAGAAAATATCTTGGGGGGAGCCTTGGATACTAAACTGCTAGGGAGGCACAACCTGAATGAAAGCGTTAGAAAAGCCAGCAATATGGGGCGACTACTGGCTGCAGGAGAATTCACATACACATAGAACTTTCAGACATACTTAGCTCAGTGGCTAATGGCGGTTTGGTATGAAAGGAAAGGAAAGGAAAGGAAAGGAAAGGAAAGGAAAGGAAAGGAAAGGAAAGGAAAGGAAAGGAAAGGAAAGGAAAGGAAAGGAAAGGAAAGGAAAGGAAAGGAAAGGAAAGGAAAGGAAAGGAAAGGAAAGGAAAGGAAAGGAAAGGAAAGGAGAGTCAAAAGGCGATGTAACGATCTACCTGGGTGCAAAACTACAAAAGTCATGTGTAAAGTGATAGATTGGAAATATGCAAAGTTTCTACAGGCTGTCGATAGAAGGGACTGTAGGAACATGATCGGATTTCACACTGGTCACATATTGGTGGCGGCACACGCTTGCAGAATGGGGCTGACAGATCGAGAACGCTGCAGAAAATATCAAGGCACCAGAGAAACTGAAGCAGCTTTCATTTGTCCCGCAAAGGCAAGTCATTTACCGCTTTAACCATTTGAGGGCCTAGTGGTTTCAGTCATTGGAAGAGGTATCGCTTGTGAGGCCATAGAATCTATTGAAATTCATGCCAAGCGCAAACTTCATAAAGGATGATGTCCATGAGATGTAGGACTACGAAACTGAACGCCTTTTGCTCCAGCAGAGGACCAAAACTGGTCTATATGTGATTCATTAGCTTACCAGACTCACCTAACCCTAATATTTAAAAGAATATAACCGAAACTTCTATTTTCCTTGTCGAAATTTTTTATATTCTTAAAAAAAAATAAATATCGCTCGATATCGACTCAGTTTGAAATCAATTCTATAGACCAATAGGGTGCCAAAACGACATACCCGTAAAAATTTGCCCGATAGTGGGATCTACAAGTCATAAGTTAGTACAAAGCGAGGTATTTCCAATAATGTTCGAATTAAAATTTGTTTGTTCAGAGAAACTTCCATGGCCTAACTTCACAATAAAGAAAATCAAAACGACATATGAATACTTATGACTATAAAGGCCTTGAAGGATCAGTAAACAGTCGAAGCAGAATGATTTAGTATCGAAAATTAAAAGTAATGAACTATTTATTTAAAAGTCTTCTAAAATGAATGGTAACCGATTACATGGCATAAAACTATAAGTATAATATCTTAAGTTATCTCCTTGCACCAAAACTTAATAAAAAGTACATATGTATGTATTTATTTATAATTGTGTTGTAAAAATATAGAAACACAAGCTAACTACTGAGAAGTACCCTTCCACTTTCCCTCATATATCTATGAAGAGATCATCAGCGGCATTCAGTGCGCCCTCACGCCAACCCAACGCAACGAAGACCAACTTCTTCACTTCCTCCACTGGCAGTCCCACGTCAGCATGGGCTTTACGCAGATATACATAATCCGGATTCTTCTGCAAGATCTTGAAAACGGCTTCAAATTCATAGCTTTGCGCGCGTTGAACCGCACGCAGCAGATACCAATCGCGCAACATTAAAAGTTCGAATAAATCTCGCAATCGTTGACGCGGCAGAGCATCGCGTATATCCTCCAGAACACCACGTATACCCGGGCGGCCTTTCACAACCTTAGTGATAGTATCGTTCTTTTTTGACTCCGTCAACACAGTCAGCTGTAGCAAATTCTTTACGAAATCGGCGTATAACCTTATATCACAATTCATTTTGTAGCAGGTATAATCACGATAGCCTTTCCACTGGCGCGAACGTCTTAAGCTGGCCGTACGATTACGAAAATCCGGCGACTGAATCAATTTTATTAGCGCCACCATTTCGGGATCTTCGGCAGCGCCGCGTATAATGGCGCGTATGCGTTCGCGCGGTAGCAGCGCTTTGGCTTGTACCAAGAGATTTCGCATGCCCATGCCGTTGGGCGCATCGCAGGGTCCAAGGTGCACTGAGATGTTGGAGTTTTTTCAATAGAAAATTGATTTATAAATTCGCAAAAACTACTTACGCTGTGGTCTTATGGGAAAGAATGGTAGTAATGGGTTGAAAATCGGATTGCGTTCAAACTGTCGCGGATCGCCTGGTATTTGATCGCTATCCCAAACGGGCAGCCAATTGATACGATCCGGCTTCTGTGACGGAATTTCATTTGGTTTCGGAAATTCGAAGTCTTGCGCTAAGCTGCCACTGAATACCAGTAGCAATGCGCTATATACTAAAAGCTTCATATCGACACCTTTTGCTTTGCTGACTTCCCAAGCTTTGGCGGAGCTTTAGATCTCTCTGTGCTTAACTATATTTTTGCATTGCGTACTGCAAGTGCACTGACTTAATTCCATTTTAGGCCGCTTTTATATAACTTTTTTTGTAGGTCACCGTGGCCTTAACGGTATTTATTAAATTTAATGCAATATTTCTCTGATTGTGCAATATTTAAGCGAAACTTTCTGTGGTATCTTTGTTTCGTAGATAATGTTGAGTTCATTAATCGACATAATAAATAAATAAAGAAGAATTCAGTTGTCTTCTTTTGTTTATGGTGCTCTAGCAAAAACTTACAGTTCTGCTTCGAAACTTTTTATCTCAATGAGATAATCTCATATACATATGTATGTATGTATGATTTTGTGTGTATGTAATACATACTAAGAGAGTGAATCAGGAGTGTAATAAGTTTATATAATCTGATTTTATTAAATAAGATACGATGTTTAATTAAAAAATTGCAACAAACTTAAAAAGTTGAAAGGGAAGTTCAAAAACATTAAAAGCTCTAAAGCTCTCAAACCTTAAGAAATGTCATACAGAACCACAATTTGGTTTCGAATTCTGAAAATCCTAAAAATCTAAATAAGCTTCAAAATTCAAAATAAGAGCATTAAAAGCTTTAAAAACATAAAAAGCTAAAAAATAAAAAAAATCTCGAAAATATCGAAAAAGTTTGAGAAACTTATATCAAGTTTTGTAATTCCTGATATCTATTTTTTTGAATCTTATAGCAATACAATCCCCAAAGGTTGAAATGTTAAAAAAATTATTTTGATAACTTAAAAAGCTCAAATGCTGTAAATAGTGCACAGAACCAAAATCTGGATTTACTTAAGAATCAAATGATTATACAATCACCACAAAGCTTAAAAATGCCAAAAAACTTAAAAAGCTCCAAAGCTTGAAAGCTCGAAAGCATGAAAAACCCAAACACTCTTTCTCTAAATTGCAAAATTCAACAGAGAACGAAAGTCAAAAGTACATTTCTCTCTCAAGAACACCAAAGCTTTCTGATTTTAACCTGATGCATTCAATAGATGGGATTATCCCACAAAATAATAAAAAGCTGGATTTTACAATGCACTAAAACTATTTTTACTACACTCGATCCTCAGCTGTTTAGAGTGGTGGTGAACTTGTCAAGGCCCTTTAAAAAAAATGTATTAAAAAGTCAGAATGACTCAAGAAGTATACGATTGGTGCAAGCCCTTCATAAGAACCGTTTAAAAAAGTCAGAATGACTCAAGAACCAAATTTTAAAGGTCTCTCAAATGTGTTCTGTTGTCCAAGAGTGACTATACGATTGGTGGTGGTGTCTATTATTGGGAATCATCCGTCAATACTAACTTCAGATTTTCAGTCTATTGTGGCGTTTTTCAAACCAAGGTTGCTACCATCAAAATAGCAGTTAATTTAAGCCTGCCAGCTTCCTTTGAGGAAGTGTCTAACCACTCCGACAGTGGAGGGGCAATACTAGCCTTGAACTCCTTGACCGCGCACTCGAGGTTGGTTTAAGAAAATCTAATCTCACTATCAACGGCGAAGGGGTACTGCTTGATAAAACTTTTTTAGGTACATGGCCATAAAGGAATCACTGGCAACTGCAAAGTTTTGAATTGACAAAAAAGGGTATTTCAAGCTTGATGTCATTAGAGTTGCAACGAGTCAAAACTCCGCTGTCGTCTTACGGGTTACTTTTGAAATGCTGCGCCTGACGGGAGTTTGGTGGGCGCTGGGAAACTATCGGTACGGTCGCAAGATCCTTCACAAGCCCAAAGATCAATTGTAAAAGAACCAGCCAGCTCTTCGTCCTCAGCAAGGTTAAGCATTCCCTAATTTTCGAGGTCCTAACTGAGCACTGTCTTATTGTTGGTCACGCGGTAATGCTAAAAATCGAACCGGATGCCAGTTACAGAAGTGAGTTGGAGGAAGACGAGACTAAAACATCTCAACTTTTTTGTCCTGATTGCTACGCTTTTGCGAGATCAAGGCTAAAACATCTTGGATTTCACACCTCTAGACATTCAGCTGAGCTGGTGGAACTAGAAAATAAATGCCTTAGCAGATTTGTAATGGGTAGAAGTCGCTTTATCGACACTTAAAACAACTAGAGTTATTTGTCTTGATTCATAAAGGACTGATCATAATCAATCCAAGTCCAGTTAATTAAGAAATTTTGGTATCAGACATGAGATGTATAAGTACATACATATGTACATAAGTACATATTTCTATGTAGATTCAAATACGACTATCTGAAACCTAAGGCTTTAGACAGAGCGGTAGACTGGGTTTTCCTTGAAAAAGTTCATTTTTTCTTTAACATTTACAAATAATTCTTATGTTTCAACATTCATCACATTCTCTCGTTTCATTAGCGTCACATTGTGTCATGTGATGTAAATGGTCGCAATTTCTTTTTTATTGCACATTATATCTCCGAATAGAAAACATTTTATCTACGTTTGAGGCTGGTACAAAAAAAATAATAATACATAAGAAATGAAAACACATGAAGCCACTCAAACGTGTCGCCCTCTCTCCCTCTTTTACATCTTCCCGCATTTGTCTGACAACCTCTCGCTAGACGCTAATGCCGTTGACATTAAACTGAAGTCCTATCGATATTTTTTTTCTTTTTTATTGCTGGACAAAACAATTCTTGATAAACCTTAAGACATTAGTATGTACATATGTATGTATGTATATTTGTGCTATATTTTGCGATTGGTGAGTGTTCAGCGTTTGGTTACGCGTGGCGCCGACACAGCTGTGGCGCTATCAACGCCATAACGAATGATATCAAAACTGTCGTCGGCTGCTCCTTGATGGCGACAACAGCCGCTTGACTTTCGCTCATGGAAATTAATGTCACGTGCGCAATTTCGATAGGCACACTTTGTTCATACCGCCATTAGCGTGGTTACAAATGTTGCAACCTCGTGTGCGTACTCGAGTGTGTTCTTATATAATATTGAATTTCATCAACCATGTGTGGTTCGGTGAGCACATTAAATTTGTGGTCAACACGCGCAAAACTAGATTCAGATATACTTATTTGTACTTAGATGATGTTTCATAAGTATATAACATCTGATCACATTTGACCCGGAATATTCAGTTTAAACTTTTGCAGAAGGGTTTTGGGTAGTCTACTTAATCGCGAGCACAAGTATTTGAGTGGAAAAAAATACATGATTGTATGTAAGTCTCGAACTCATCGAAAACTTGCTTTATTGGAGTCCTCCTCTATCTGTTAATAACGCTACCTTGACCTAAACCTAAAAAGCCTAGACCTCTACATTCATATTCACCTACTGGATTAGGGAATAAGGACTAGGACTCTGCCAGTATTCCTTCAGTATAGACCCGAACATAAAAAATATGTACATATATGTCCTGTTTGCAAGGAGTCCCGCATGACAGTAAACACCTCTTTACATACTTTTCTAAACCCACTTAATTAGCACATCTCTCCCTTTGGTTCCATCCGTCGAAACAGCTCATTTCTTGGACCTGCCTCAAAGTAACTTTGTTAAAAGTTGAAGCTTAGAAGAAATAACAAACACTTATCATCGAAAAAGTCAAAGGAATATAAATTTAAAATCCTTGTTCTTGCATCAGAGAGAAGACAACATTTCTTATGGATCGACTCTACACATTTCGGTTAACGTTTTGGGTATGCAGCGTGTTAATAATAGACTCGTAGACCGTAGAAGATCTGAGCCTTTTGCAAAACAACGTCCAGTAGAGACTGCAAAAGAGATGCTTGACGACATAGCTGAGGACTCCACAATCGAACGGATCATTCCTGGTGACGGGGCGCTGAAACTTTTCTCAGTCGAAACCATAGATTTTTCAAATGCGCTGAAGGCCTTCCAGGCTCCGAGACTATAAAAATGGTAAGAAAGTTGAATCAAGCTTGTATTGACTCAGGAGCTTATTTTGAAGGCGATAATACAGAAAAGAAGAATAAAAACTTTTTCAGTCCGAGTCAAATTTGATCAGATGGTACCTACCTAAATTTTCGCAGAAGAATTTAATGACTATCTCTCAGCAGAAAAATGTTGAGTTCAAAAAAATATTTTGACTCTTATAGAAAAAATAGCTTCGGACTTGTACATTCTGAATTCCGTTTCAAGGATTTATTCAATAAAGAATTCGTAAATTTTCAGATTGTGGCCTCAGAAACTTGCCTTAACTTGTTCGCTCCAATTCATTGATTTCTATATTGTGGCCTCAGAAACTTGCCCTAGCTTGGAGAGAATAAGTTAAGACAAGTATCTGAGTTCAGAATTCAGAAATCAACGAAGCTCGAAGAAATATGGAAAGTATGGTTGGTAGCAAGAGCACCCATTGAGCAGTATTCATGCACCTAATCTCCTAAGCTTAGTAAAACCTAACATGTAGATATGTAGACCAAAACCTGTCTATCCACTCAACAATTCCCACTAAAACTTAATTAAGTGTGCAAATTCTCACAAAAATGGCAAACGGACTAGCTTCGACCTCCTCAGAAATATATATAAACTCACCCAATCTTTTTTAGCGATTCCAAAACAATTTTCTAATTTATGGCTTGTCCTTCCCAGTCCACCAAATTGAATATTTGTCAAAACAACAATTCTCCACGATAAGGCTGAAATATAGCCACCTTGTGTCAGTCAAAAGCAACCCTGATCCTTTGACTGCGCATTATCACAGCTGTTTGTTACTGCTGTTCAGTCAATAAATGCTTACCATATGAAAATTGACATCCCGTCTGGGCGACATTTAACTTCACGTTTGTCAATCAGTCATATTGAATTTCAATGCGCAGCCTTATATAGTTTAACGCCTATCAAGCGTACCACGGACGCCCATCATTCATGCAGCCATTCATCAATATTCAATGGCAATTTCCCTTAAAGCTTTTGTGACAAGAGAAAAAGTGACGAAAAAATCCTTAATAAATTGTAATAAACATATACAGGGTGGTGGGAGAAAAGAATTTTGGAAAACTGATATGACTTTATATAGGTTTAGGGTGGTTCTTAAGGCAGATATAATTTTTTTCAGTGTTAATCGGTGATGCTAAAAACAAAATCATCTTACAAAAACTTATTTTTGTTGTTTACAGTAACCTAAAGTATTCATCTCGGCCAAAAAGTTGAATTAGGTTAGGTTAGGTTAATCTGGTAGACCAGTAAGCCACGCATAGAGCAGTTTGGTCCTTTGCGTTATCAGATGTAGTTCAGTTCCTAGGTCCAAGAGAAGTAATCGTCCTTTAGGATACTTGCGCTTGACGCGAAATTTAACAGACTCTGCGGCCTCACTATCGATACCTCATCCAGTGTATTATACCGTGGTACCCAGTTTTGCCAATGCCGGACAAGTGTACAAGAGATGCTGCATTCTTTCCTTTGTGCCCTGCTCTAGACATTTGTTGCAGTCTCCTCGATCTGTCAGCCCCATGCTGCAGGCGTGTGTCGCCACCACTCAGTGACCAGTTAGTATACCCATCATGTTCCTACAGTCAATGGAATTAAAACACGAAGATTTTCGCGTGATTATTTTTTAAAACTACATCGAAGAACTTAATTCAGACATATGCCATTTGTATACCAATAATTTCCACCGAACCGAAAGATTATCTAAGTGATAGTTATTTTTGACTCAAACAAAAGGCATTACAACCAAACGTATGTCTTCGAAGAACAGATCCACCATACATACATAGATCCGGACTGTCTCTGTAGCAGTGGATTTGTATAACTGAAAGCAAAATTCCCCAAACTCAACGAGGCAATATTTCATACCGAATAATTGTAAGATCACAAAACTTCAACTTATAAAGAATAAGAGCTTTGAAGAAATACTGAATAATCAAGAAAAACTCGCTTAGAAATGTTTTGTGAACGTTGTCCAAATTTGAAGGTAACAATAAATCGGAAACTTACACAGACTTAGTTATGAACTTATAACGTCATGTAAGCCTTTGGAGTGTAAATAGTATGTCCTTAAAAATACCTATGCTGAACTTTCATCTGGATTTCTTTCCATCAAATTTGAGTGCTGTGACTGACGAACAAGGGAAGAAATATTATATTATGTTTTTGAGTGTGACGCAAACTCCAATGATGCTAAAAAAAAGATCCTCTTCTCTCTGCTCTCTATTGACGAAAAAATGTTAATTTTACCCAAAAAATTGGTCTCTCTGCTTTCTGTTGGTGAAGAATGGTGAATTTTACACAACATTTCGGTCGTTTTAGGCCTGCGATCTCTCATTAGATCAAAGAACTAGTGGGTCTATAATAGACTTCCGGAAAAATTTTAATAGTTATCGGATCAGAGTTTTGAGAAAAACTCGTTTGGAAAAACAAACTAATTACTAAGCGCTTACATTTTGTAAGCCTGTAACTCAGAAGCTATTTGAGATATTGATTTCATATTTATGCAATTTGAAAGGTAAAAGAAGAAAAAAGCAAATCGTTATTTAAAAAAATTCTTCCCAGGTGGACTTCCTAACATAGTACTCTTCAAAGCTTTTGTTGAAATTTAGTACTCTTACGTTTACGTCTTAATTTAGTACGCTTAAGCCAGCATTTCATCCAATCTCAAGCTAATTCTAATAAGCACTTTTGGGGATTGGCCTAGAGCTCTTGCAAAGATGAGATACTTATCTTCTCAGTTATAAATTGTATTCCTTTCTAGCAATCTTCTATTCACTCCTGCAATAAAAAAGGGAAGTCTCTTCGTTTGGTCAAACTTTGTTAAATGGCGAATCGAACTAGCAACTGGTATAAATATGTACTTAAACTGGTACAAATATGGTATTGAGTAAATGGTAATGGTAAGTAAAATATTCGTGTTTCTTATTTTACTGATTTCAATTGGAAAACTTTGTTGTGCATTTCAGCTGAAACTTTCCAGATCAAAAAGCAGAGCTTAAATAGCCGTAAGCAGAACAAATAAAAACATTAACTGGTTTCGACAAATTAGCAGCTTCTTGGGGAGAAAAGATCTGTAAAATGTTCAGCACAATATCTCAAACACAACACTCAAACAAGTCTCTAAGTTCGGTTATATACAGACGGACATGAAAAAATTTAAATGTCCGAAGCACAGCAAATATGAAAAGAATCATGCTAATGAGTTTCTACCGCAAAAAAATTATAAAAATTCTTTCAAAATTCGATTTTAAATACTACTTCTAGCACATGTAACTTTTCCTTAAGGTTCACCCTATATTAGCAACCCACTTTTAGGTGCTGCCAGCGAAATTGCCACAGCAAAAAATCTGCTGAATCGTATGCATTTATTTATGATTACAACAAGGCATACATAGGTAAGCATATACGAGCGTATACCTCAAATAACTGCTTCAACGGCGAAGAGACTTCTCGTTAAATGCAGCCACTTGTGGGCGAAAAATCTCGTCAAAAGGGAGTTTCGCGTATTGTCGTAACGCTTCAGCGCTTCGCTGACGTCAACATCAACATCAGCGAGAATTTTTCTACGAAATTTAAATTAAAAGGATCTGCATTTAACACGCCTTCGAGGCACACGCATAACCGCAGCGCTCGTCATTTATGATTTACGCCTATGGGTGTCCACAGCAAGGTGAGTGAAAGCTGAAGAATTGCACAATATTTGTGTGGGTAAATGTGTGCCCGTGCGTGCATGTGTGCGCCTCCCGCCTAGGCGTGGCAAGCGGCTGAGGTGAAAATGCGCGTAACGTCATGTATTTTTGACATGTGGCATGAGAAGGAGAGGCAAAATACGAGGCGACACACAAATTTCACATGGGTTTATATACCCATTGGCTTATCAGTTTCTTAACTCAGTGATTTCGGAAGTTACGAGAAGCGTCTTATTGTTTCGTATTTTAATACATTTCATTTCGCGTTGCTATTTATTGAGTGTAGTTTATTGTAAAATTATGAAAATACTGTTTACTCAAGCGCGAATGTGGATGAACATAATGGCCTATCTGCTTCATCGCCCAATAATAATTATATCTAGGAGGGTGTGTTATGTAAATGTTGGAGATAATAGCTAAAACCAACAAAAATACATTTTATGTTTGTCACTAAAGTTTTCTTTAGGAAGAGAGAGATATAAGGATAAGAACTATGAGACAAACTGATTTCCAAATGCCTGACAGAACTTCACTTTGATCCGTCAGTTTGTATAGTAGTTATATGCTATAGTAGTCCGATCTAAACAATTTCTTCTGAGATTACACGATTGCTTTAGGCAATAATCCATTCAAAATTTCTTGAAGATATCTTGTCAAATGGAAAAGTTTTCATACAAAGGCCTAATTCCGATCGTTCAATTTATATGGCAGCTATATGCTATAGTAATCCAATCCGAACAATTTCCTCACAGATTACACCACTGCTTTCAGCAACAGCTCACACCAAATGTCCGGAAGATATCTCGTCAAATGAAAAAGTTTTCCATACTAGCTCTTGATACCGATCGTGCAGTTTGTATGGCAGCTTATGAAGTAGTGGTCCGATATCGGCGGTTCCGACAAATGAGTAGCTTCTTTGGGAAAAAAGTACGTGCGCAAAATTTCATTTCGATATCTCAAAAACTGTTGGAATGAAGGACGAGTGCTAAGTCTCAAAACACCTAATATGAGAATCCTTGCGTCCGTGGCTAAATTTATACCAAAAAAATTGGTGAATTTGCAAAAAATCTGAGTCAAATTAGAAGAGCGACTTTTCCTGAGAACTATGTGGTATGGGCTAAAAATTTTTAAAATCTGTTGAGCCCTTCCTTTAGCCTACAATATTGAAATTAATGATGTTCGACCTTGCGGTTGTCTTTAAAGTCAATCGGTGGATAAATGAGCTTCAGCCTACAGTTGATACCCCAAATGTACGAACCAAGCCTCTGGTGCAGATTCAACATACTTACATATGTAAACTGATGTCGGTAAGAGATCGAGCTATCTAAAGTAATTGAAAAGGTTTAATGTTCAACGCTAGTCCAAACGCTAATACACTTGGAATACGGCTTCAAACTCGATATTATTAAAGTATTAGATCTGAAGTGGGTAAATGACTATAAAAATAGCTTTGTTGGACAACGGAAGGAGAGAAAATAATGTTAAAGTCTCCAGAATTTTTTGGCGATAATCAAGCTTTGGAAATTTTATTTTCATTTAAGCAGACGATGAGTATTACATATATACCCACATTTATGTAAACTTTATCGGGAAATAAGGAGCAAAGTTTTTCAATAGAAACGAAAGCGCTTTCCACCAAAATGCTTCACTTAGAAAAATAAAACAATTAGGGGATTGAAGGCTGCTTATGGTGATGATCAACTGAACATATAAATTCGTTTGTGTAGAGACATTAGGAAAATATGTTGCACGCCGTAATGCCTTGGTCAACAAATAAAATAAAAACAATGGGGGGAAACATACATAAACATATACGCATAAGGAAAGTTCGAGTCATTAACTTATGCTGCCGCGACTGGCCATAAAATTAAGGGAGTGGCAAGGAGAATTTAATCAACATTAATGTTGACGAAGAGGATGAAGTTGCAGAGACTCCCTTCATGGAAGTCCTGCAATTAAGGAAAGAAAGCCTTGGTTTAATAGTGTCGGGCAAATTAAAATATGTATTATGTACATAGATATACATAAGTATATACATACATATATATTATCCATGTGTACACATAAAAATATTTCCGCTTGTAAAAAGAGCGTTGCGTTGAAATGAGGCGTGCTCCCGTTTTATGAGACACTCACGCCTTCGTTATTTAATAAAGTGATAGAAATGGAGCCATAATTATATTTGCATTTTCTAGCAATAGGAAAACGCAGCAGGACCATACAATTACATAAAAATGTCATAAAAAGTTGATAGCTGGGTTATTCAGTTAGTTCTCAAGTTTCGCGTTTTTATGATTTAGGAGGACACTGCTTAAAATATCTTATAACATACTTGTATACCAGCTGGGGGTGATATGAAGGCGTGCACACTTTAATTAATAGAAAGCGTCTTAAGTAATTGAATAACTAAGTAATTATTTCTTTATATTTTTCATGAAATTTCTACCAAATTTAATACACGCTTATAACGGGTTTTTCAATAGTGACGCTACAAAAGTAGACCGATAGGGACAGCAAACGACGCCATATTTTTCAGAGCGCCACGTCCAATTTATGGTCGTCATAATCGTTCTCTCAGATCAACAATTGAGCGTCTAGTAGAAAAATTTGAATCCACAGGCGCAGTACAAAATGTTCCCGTGCCAGTGAGACAAAGAAGTGTCCATCGTTTCGAGAATATTGCTGCCGTTAGCGCATCAATTGAGGAACACCCAAATCAGTCTCTCACATGTCGTTGGGCATCTCTGTGACGTCGTTGTGGCGAATTTTGCAAAAAAAAATCTTGGCCCACATCCTTACAAGATCACATTGACGCAAGAACTGAAGCCGCTTGACCACCAAAATCGTCGTATGCACGTGAATTGAGGTGAGCAACAACTTGAAAATGATCCGGTTTTTCATCGAAAAATTATCTTCAGCGATGACGCTCAATTCTGGCTGAGTGGCTTCGTCAATAAGCAAAATATGCGTTATTGGTCAGACAGCAATCCACCAGCACTCCATGAGTTACCATTGCATAACGAAAAAATTACGGTTTGGCGCGATTTAAGTCCCGGCGTCGTCCTTGTGTCGTACTTCTTAAGTGATGATCAAGACCGACACGTTACTGTGAATGGAAATCGCTATCGTTCAATAATAACCGAATATTTTTGGCCCGAATTGAACGACAAGGACTTGGACAATATGTGGTTCCAACAGAACGGCGCCACAAGCCACACAGCGAATGTCACAATCGATTTATTGAAATGCAAGTTTAGTGATGGCCCAGTTACTTGGCCGCCTTGGTCGTGCGATTTGACGCCGTTAGACTATTTCCTGTGGGGTCTTTGGTCTATGCCAACCATCCAGCGACGATTGATGAACTTCTCAGGAAATTGTACCGTTAAATTGCAGCAGTTTCGGTCGACTTAACCTTTAAAACCGGCGCAGATTGGGTTCACCGTCTGGACCTCTGCAAGCGTGCCCGTGGTGGCCATGCGAAAGAAATCGAGTTCCATACATAATGGCATCGAATGCAATTTCAACTTTTGAAGAAAACCAGTTAGAATGCGTGTTTAAAGGGATATTCCCCTAAAAATTTAGAATAACTTTCGGGAACTATCGTATACATTTGAGGTTCGAGTTTAGTAAAGTTTGGACTTTCAATGAACGGGCCTTTTTTAACGCTTATCGCGCCCTTGCTTTACCAATTGCATAACCTCGCTTGACGCCACGTGACTCAAAACTTATTTGAACTTCCTCGATCCACAATCAGCCAGCCAGAAACAGAGATCTTCATATCAGTATCTGGGTGTCCTTCCGATTTTTTTATTTGATGTTCGATTTCTATAAGAGAGAATCGGGTTTAGTTGAAAATGATGCCATATATGAAGTACAAATATAAGGATAGTTAAGTTATATAACAAGTCATTTTAGTCACTTTAGTCAGTCCTAATCTTCCAAGGCGCGTGTCGAATTATTAGTTAAGTGAAAAAATTGGTATAAAAAGGTATTTCGTGTTTTAATAAAGCACTGCTTTTTGGGGGGAAAAATACTGTTAACGCCAAGGTTTGCTTATATCAATATTATTTGGACTCTGCACCATGGGAATCAACCATCAAGGATGGGAATGCTAAGTTTAGATGTGGTGAAATAAGCACCGAAAGAGGCGAAAGCAGTGGACACCCAAAAGAGATTGTTACCGACGCAAACATCAAAAAAAGTTCTGAAAGTAGTTTCGAATGCCAGTAAAGTGAACTTGTTCGAGAGAGCTGAGACTCTAAAGATATCAAAGAAACATACTGATTATATTTTGACTAAATATTTGGGTATGAGAAAGCTATGTGCAAGGTGGGTGCCACGCGAGTTCACTTTTGATCAAAAATAACGACAAGTGGATGATTCGGAGCCGTGTTTAGAGATGTTCAAACGTAATAAGCCCAAATTTATGCATCGATATGTGATAATGGATGAACCATAACTGCATCATTTCACTCCGTAATCCAATCGACAGCCATATGAGTGGATGAACCCGCTCCAAAACGTGGAAAAACACAAGAGTCGGTTGGCAAGGTTATGGCGTCTGTATTTTGGGATGCGTATGAAATAATTGTTAATCGACTACCTTAAAAAAGGAAGAATCATAAATAGTGATTATAAGATGGCGTTATTGGATCGTTTGAAGGACCAAATCGTGGAAAAACGGCCGCATTTGAAGAAAAAGAAAGCGCTGTTTCAACGAGACAATGCACTGAGTAACAAATCAGTGAAAACAATGGTAACATTACATATGCGAATACCGCAGTCGATGGACCGATGGGATGTATAAGATTTAAGGCGACTTTAACTATGTAATTCAGCGAATCAAGAGACAGTGGCTGCTCATGTTGTCTAGCTTTCAAGGTTTTCTATTCAGTAAGCGCCGGTGGAAGCAGAGGAAAAGAAAGACATCCACTACGTTGGAGAGATCAGGTGGAGAAAGAACACTCAAATAGTATTCCATGTTGACAGTTTGGACGGTCGGAAGGAATCGAAGAAAACTGTCAATAAACTTTGATTTTTGACCCGCTCTTACGTGTTTTTTTCGGCTTCGGCTTACCTTAGCCACGATATTCGGCCGATTGATCGTCTATATCCTGGTTGTAAGCATAGATCAAAGACTCATTGGCAATAATAATGTGTTTCATGATATCCTAGTAGCCGGAAAGCATTGTGTCATAGACGTTTCGCGATGTTGTTTTTCGAAAAAATTTAGTGATTTTGAAACCAATTGTGCATTCACTTTTCTTAGGACCACATGATCTTTCAAATTGGTTTCCACTGATCATCCTTCCGATATTCCAACGATGCCGGTAAGATCTCTGACTATAAATGGTCGATTCTCAAACACCAATAAAAAACACTTGCTTGCGACAAACATCAAGTTATCAAAGAAGCCATTTTCCAAAATTTACTTCCGGAAAAAATTTTTCGACGAATAGGTTTTTGCGCGATAATTTTTGCTAACAATCGATTTTAAATCAGGTTCAAGATGCCGCTATAGATCATAAAAGATAAATTTTTAATAGTAATGATTTATTGTATAGAAGCTTCTTGAACCTGACTTGTAAGACAAGTTAAAAAAGTTTTTAAAAAAATCTTAATAAATAAAAACAAAAAATAATTTTCCAATTAGCTTACATACAAACTTCTACTGACCGTTCTAAAATGAATTCTCAAGAAATAAAAAATTTAAATTTTTTTACTAAATAACAACTCCCAGAAAAAATCATCACTCTCCATGAACTTAATTAATTCGATATCCTCTGTCGTTCGGCAACACAACTTCCGCTTATGAATGAAAATCAAATGTCGATAGACACAAGAAAGCTTAATTAAATTGTAAAGCTAACGCAGCGCTGATAACTGTACGATAAGCGCGCAGTCTACCTGCGCTAATGGATATGTAAATGACGAGGTGTTAAGCAAAGAAACTATGCCTATCGGTTTTCAAACGCCACAGAAACTGAAATGTGAGAGAAGAAGAGGAATTGAATAATTATGAAAGTAAGCATACATAAAAAGAAGCTACACACTTCATTGAGCGAACAGTTATGTGGGTACATAACCTCACAACACTCCCTAAAAAACACTACATACACACATACATATGTAAAGTCAACGATAGACGCGCTTGCTCACTAATAACTTCCGTTCTAAAATGAAAAATTTCGTCGCTACTTCTAGACAGCTGCGCCTCCCGAGCCGACGCACCTCATGGCATTGCATGCTAAGCTTTAAATTATGCAAATTATGTTATGGAGCGGAGAGAAGACAATGATTTACTAACCGTCTGCTTGCATTTGCTATCAAATGGTGAACGGAAAGTCTCATTTATTATGCTCAAAATTTTATATTATTTATTTTTTGTGGCAAATCGGTGAGACCGACCTTCACCATGAACGCCAGACTTTCTCGCCAAGGTTCCCGCCACATTTGGTTAGTCTATACGTTAGCGTTAGTTAGGCTTCAAGCACTGCTTTTTTCTTCTTTTTTTTTTGGATGCATTTCCCATTGATTGCTTATTGATTGGCATTCACGACATATCAACAGGTTTTTCTTTGGGCAACAAGCACCGTAACAAAATGCCGCTGTTTAGGCGAACGCCCATTGCAACAAAAATACTAGAATAACGCAATTTATAGACAAGTGAGTAGGCAAATGAGCGGTGACTAGGCGTTAGAATGTCAACATAGCAGTCACTTAAGCAAATATTAGGTGTGCATTAAATATATACAGGGTGTAGCAAAACGTAATTTAATTTAGAAATTACCTTACGGCTGACAGGCGAGACAGCTGAGACAACAGGCATCTTAAAAGATCGGATAAGTCAGATACTGCCTCAAATATTAGACATGAGAACGCTGGAGTAGACCTCACTCGGCGAAGACGATCCTGAGAAAGTGAAAAAAGTTCTATCAGACGAAAAGGTAAAGTCCATCATTTGTTAGGTCCTACAATAATGTGTGACCTATACCGATTACCTGTAGAAATACAACTCCTTAAACCCGAAATATTAGATAAATTCGACGCCGTTGTAGCCATAGTGGGCCCGTTTGGTATAGATTATTATGTCAAAGTCCCATCGGTCAACTATTGCATATGGCCGTCATACAAATTGGCCGATCAAAATCGCGAAAAAGGTCTTTATAATCTCTTATGCTATAAAAAGTAGGTCTATGAAGCGTCTTAGGGCTTCGGTGCAGCTGGAGTTAACGATCTGTTTTTATACTCTTGCAACATTTTGTTACAGAGTATAAGAGTTTTGTCCACTTAACTGTTGTCCATATCACCTAAAACTAATCGAGATAGATATAGGTTAAGTTAGGTTTGTCTGCTAGGCCAATGAGCCACATAGAGCAATTATGATCCTTCGCAATACCAGATGGAGTTCAGTTACGTAGTGCATGAGGAATAGTCAGACTTTAGATTGCCTGCGCTTGACACGAATTTCAATAGATTCTAATGCCTCACTATCGATATCTCTTCCAGTGACTCATACTGTGGGGCCACCAAATGTTTAAAGCGAGACAAGTGCACAAGAGATGCTCCATTGTTTATCTGGTGCCCTGCTCTTGACATTTTCTTCAGTCTGCTCGATCTGTCAGCCCCATTCTTCGGGCGTGTGTCACCACCAGACAGTGACCAGTTAGTATTCGGATCACGTTCCTACAGTCTCTTTTATCGAACGCCAATATTAATTAACTGGTTGGAGTTTTGCAACCAAATAGCTCGTACCATCGGGTTTTGTTTTCCTTTACCATGCTTCTGTCCAGATCGTCATATAAACATGGATTTTCCAACGTGTTACTTGTTTCTGGCATCACTTTCCTCGCTCCTCTGCTTCCCAAGACACTTCTGGTGGATATGCGAAACGATGATGTTGACACTGAAATAGCCTGCAGAAGCATTAGAGGCCAGTTCCATGGTTTTCTCAATAGCAGAGACTTCAACTTGAAATATACTGCAGTGATCCGGAAACTTAAAAGACTGTCTTATGCCTTACTCTAGGCAGTATATCTCCGCACCAACTCCATCATCCATTTGCGAGCCAGCCGTTTAATGTTCAGAATGTTTCGCCAACCATATTTTTCTATGTTTATTTTGAACCTTCTTTCCTAGTTGAAAAGTGGGATCATGTAGTTGGTGTTTGCCAAACCGCCACTACCCACCGAGCTATGCCCGAAGGTTCTATATATAAGTCATGAAGCCAATTGTCCTCCCACTGGTTTTGCTGCGCAGTTTTCAACGAATAGGTCTATAGGTAGCAGGTTTAGTACCAGTTTAAGACACGGCGTTGGAGTTGTTCATAACGGGAGCGTTATGCACAGCACAGCGAGCCTCTCAACCTTTTATAATAGATATAGGGTTATACATATACATACATATATAAATATAAATGATCCGGATGACGAGACGAGTTGAAATCCGGATGACTGTCTGTCTCGCCTGTCCGTTCGTCAGCTGTAAATTGAGTAAAAATTGTGATATCTTGGTGAGACTTGGTGAAACTTGGTACCCACGTTCCCCTGCAAAGAAAATACTGAGTTCGTAGATGGACGTAATCGGACCACTGCCACGCCCACAAAACGCCTTTAACCGAAAACCTCTAAAGTGCCATAACATACATCGAATTATTTATACTTTCTGCTCCATCTCTAAAAAGCCACCCTGTATATGAGTGCATATAGTATGCAACAATATTAGTATAACTGTGCATAAGGGCATGTAACTGTAATGTTCTAAGTACATTTGTACACATGGAGGTGCGAAGAACTGCAGTAGCGTGCCACATAACCTCAATCGGTTGCCGCTAACAAAGTGACGCAGTCATAAAGTGATGGGAGGAGCAAAGCGGCAGCAGGTCATTACTCATACAAAATTTTGGGCAGTGAAACAGTGTCATAGCAGAATTTTTACAGTTTTCTTTATAACAACACATAATTATTTTTAATATTTTATTACACTTTATAATAAAGTTTATTAAAATGTCAACACATAAAACACAAATATATATTTGTTAACATTTGTATGCGTGATTTTCAAATATTGCCACTGTTCTCTCCAATTTGCATAAAATATACATTTGACTTTTGTTTGACTCTTTTTGACATAAAAAGCGCATTTGTTTTTTTTTTTTTTGTATTTGTTTATAAATATATAAACAAGTAGTTTATATAAACATGTATATACATATGTATGTACATAATCACTTGTGTATATTTACACACATTTAAGTCGTCGCATTTGTATTTGGCTAAATGCACCGCAAACGAGTCAATAAAAAGCCATAATTTTTTTCAATTTTTAGTTTTTGTGCGCTTTCATTGAAATTCGAATTCATTACAAATGTTTGCCGTTTGCTTATTTGCCGCGAATTCGAGCATTTCCTATTGAAATCAATGCTAGTCAAATATATTGTATTACTTATGCATTTATTTACGTATTTATTTATTTATTATGCAATTTGTTGCCGTTAAGGCATTGTTGTCCATAAATGAGTGTATTTGCTATTTTTGGTTAAACTGACTGTTGACAGTTTAATTTTACAAATTTCGGTTGTTGTTAAATAAAATAAAACAAATACAATTTTTTTGAATTTAAATGAAGAAATAAATAGATTTTAATTATCAGTTTGCTGGTGAAATTTGATTTCAATGACTCAATGACAGCAATGACGGACACTGAATGTTCTCATTTCGTAATTCATACGAAGTAAACTTTTTTAAGTTTGAAAATTCGTTATGTGATCTGATCAAATTTAAACCGGACTAACATAAAAAATACAATCGACCATAACACTTGCGGGAGAGGGGAGATACAGAGAGCTGAAGAGAGAAGTGAGACACATTTGCAGACAGAAACTAGAGAGAGGCCGTATTGTGTGAGTACGAAGAGCTTGACAAGCTGGCCGACAGAGGTACTGCTCGAAAATTCTATGATAAGAGGCGGCAACTAACAAAAGTTTTCAAGAGTGGTTCTTGTAGAACCCTCTGAGGCGATCTAGGGCATACTAAAATAATGGAGGGAACACTTCTCCAGCCTGCTGAATGGCAATGAAAGCATAACGCCAGGAGATGGCGGACCCGATTCCCCAATCGATGACGAGGGAGTAGAGGAGTTCATTATCTCCCAGCCGTTCGATACTAAGCGAGGTTTCAGACAAGGCGACTCCCTATCGTGCGACTTCTTCAATCTACTCCTGGAGAAAATAATTCAAGCTGCAGATCTGAATAGGGAAGGTACAATCTTCTACAAAAGCGTACAGCAGGCTAGCATTGGCCTCAACAACCGCGCTGTGAGTTCGGCTTTCTTTAGACTAGATAAGGAAGCGAAGCAAATGGGTCTGGTAGTGAACGAGGTAAGGCAAAACTATCTCCTGTCTTGACTTGGCCTCACGTCACTGTTGACAGTCATAACTTCGAAGTCGTAGATAATTTCGCCTATCTTGGAACCAGTATTAACAACAATGTCAACCTTGAACGTCCACTCTCGACGAACAAAAACCAAACTCTACAAGTCACTCATCATTCCCGTCCTTCTATGTATATGGTGCAGAGGCTTGAGAATGACAACATCTGATGAGTCAGCAGGTCGAGTTTTCGAGAGAAAGGTTCTGCGGAAGTTTTATAGTCTTTTGCACATTGGCAACGGCGAATACAGCAGTCAATGGAACGATGAGCTGTACGAGATATACTACGACACTGAAACAAGTAGTTCAGTGAATTAAGAGACAGCGGCTACACTGGCTAGGTCATGTCATCCGAATGGATAAAAACACCCCGGTTTTGTTGGTAAGACCTTTATTCCGTTGGAAAGACCAGGTATAGAAGGACCTGGCTACACTTGGAATCTCAAATTGGCGACAAAAAGGAAGAGCGGCTGACGCGCTGTTGAAAACTCGGCTATAACCGCGTAAGCAGTGCCTACTCCAATAAAGAAGAAGAAGAAATACTTCTCTTTGGTGTATCTGAAAACTATATAGAGCTAGCGGCTCAGATGTCCAATCCAAGCAAAGTCTCTTAGAAATGAAACTGTTACGTTGTCACCTGACAAACCGTCATCGTTTTGGTGCCTTCAAAAATGGTATTCTTGCTTCGGTTTTTATAATGACGAAGCTCACCCAAGATATAAATTGCTTTAGGCTCTCCAAAGCTCTATCCAAAATGATCAGTACATTAGTGATTAAATCCATATTTATTCAATTGAATAATAATCCGTGAACCGTATTGTATATTTTATAAAAGTCTTCAAAAGTGGTGGATGAAATTTAAGACTTCGAAATATAACTCAGTTTTCTTTTTGCAACAATTTTGATATACTATGGCCAGGTGTCATGCCGTGTGCCTTCACTTGAGGGCTCGACAACCCAAATTAAAGTAAACAATCCACACAATTTAGCACCATTGTAAGCAGCCTTCCGCACTCCGTCACTTTGAATGGGCTGTTGAAAGTTCTTTATGGCGACGCAACCACATTAAGTACTTGAATTATTAATACTCACACCACATTTCAATAATTTGTTTCTTGCTACGCTTTGTGGCGTTTCGCTGACACCGAAAATTAACCTCGGTAAATCGACTACACCTCGCCGTGGTCGACATTTAGACACAGGTGCGCGTCTTTTTTTCATTTTTGTGTACTTTTTTGCACCTTATCCTCAGCTTTCGGTAGCTTAGGCGCACGTTAATGATTTTGCACATTTTGTACCAGTGCTCGGCAGCCAGGATAACAGGTTGCCGGGTCAGGTAAAGAAAAATTGAAGCAAAAAACATTAAACATCCTTGTCGGCGCGTTTAACATATGCCACATCAAAGGCTGAAGCATAAAGCGAGCGTAAACACATTTGTGGCAGCCGGCTGCTTGTGTCGAAAGGATATTAATCGCACTGGAGCGTTGCAAGACCGGATGTGGAGCAGCGCGTGTTGTCTGCCGGCGATTTAACCCCTACATATTTACACACCTACAAGCTTTTTAGGCTTATTTGCTTTGCCGGCGCAAAAAAGCTGTTCGAACAGGTGGATAACAGACTCAGCTGTGGCTCTAAAACAGCTGACCAATATGTTTTATGTGTGTGGTTGCCACAAATCGCGTCACTTCCTTGAAGCTGTTGATCAGCAACATACAAAAGTGGCTTCATTGCCTGTGTAAACAACAAGATAATAAAATTGTATGATATCGAAAGCAGATAAAATTAAATGATTTTTAAATTGCCGGTAGCAGCTGAGTGGCCGACAAGAGCATGTGCGTTTACGTCAATTGGTGATTTGAATGGTTGCTGCATCAGGTTTTAAGTTGCCTCTAAACAGGTGATAAACTTATATTGAAGACTTTTGTGTGTGAAATTTGCCTCGTGGGACTTGAAATTGTTACGTTTTTATTGGAGAAAAAAAATATTTAAATATTTTCGATTTTTCGATCTAAAATTTTACACATTTTCTCTTTTCTTCAAGAAGCTTTTTGTCAGAACCGCCGATATCGCATCATTTTAGCATATAACTGCCACTCAAACTGATCGATCAGAATTAAGTTTTTGTATGGGAAATTTTTATTTGTAAAGGTTATTATAGTTTTGGTCCAAACGAAGTTAGTGCCTTTTTTTGATATTTTTTTTATAGTTTCATAACATTTCATACAATCGTTTTCATTTCATTGGTCTCAAGATAACCTCTTTACTGGCGTAGACATCGCTTACGCGGTTATAGCCGAGCGCGCCAGATGTTGTCATCGTCCATGTCTCTGCACCATATAGCAGGACGGGGATGATGAGTGGCTTGTAAAGTTTGGTTTTTGTTCATCGAGAGTTTCCTACTTAATCCGAAAGTAGCACCTGTTGGCAAGAGTTATTCTGCGTTGGATTCCACGGCTGACATTGTTGTTGCTGTTAATACTGGTTCCAAAATAGGATTATCTACGACTTCGAAGTTATGACTGTCAACAGTGACGTGAGGCCAAGTCATTAATGCGACGACTGTTTGTTTGATGGCAGGAGATATTTCGTCTTGTCCTTGTTCACTACTAGACCCATTTGCTTCGTTTCTTTGTCAAACTTGTACCTTTTCTATTCAGATCTGTAGCTCGAATTATTGTTCTCTAGAAATAAGGAGTCGCCTTGTCTGAAACCTCGTTGGTATCGAACGGCTTAAAGTTGTCCTTCGCGATCCTGACGAAATTTTTGGTATTGCTCAACGTCAATTTACAAAGCCTTATTAGTTTTGTAGTGATACCAAATTCAGACATAGCGGCATAGCGGAGCTGTTAAAAGCAGCTTTGAAACCGACAAAAAGGTGGTGTGTGTCGATCCAAGATTTGGCGCATGGTAAATATCTGGCCAGTTGTTGATTTCCTTTGTCTAAAGCCACACCAATCAATTTGTTGACGATGAGCTTTAATCTTTCACACCGTAAGGTCGAAAGAATATTATATGCGATGTTGAGGAGGCATATTCCTGTTTGTGGATTGGGCAGAGCCCACTTAAATTCCATTCGATGGACAGGCTTTCGTCGGACCATATTTTTCACAGAAGCTGATGCATGCTCCTTATCAGTTTTTTGCCGCCGTATTTGGAAGGCTCGGCCTGCAATCTTTCGCCCCCGCCGCTCTGTTGTTCTTAAGATGGGTAATTACTATTTGAACTTCTTCATGGTCGGCAATGTAACGTCTGCTCTGTGGTCATCGATTGGGGAATCGAGTTCACCATCTCCTGGCGCATGCTTTCACTGCTATTCAGCAGACCCCAGATGCTGATGAGTGCTCTCAAAAAGTACGAGTGCAAGTCAGCCAAAAATCTTTCGGCTCTCTGTTGTAATTGCAGTTTCTCGACGTCGAACTTTCCTTGTTTTATTTGACGTTGGTTTTTTGCTGCACAGAGGCCGGTGCATACATATATTCGCTGTAACAAGATAGTTACGAGTCAATGCTACGACCTCTAGGAGCGTAAGCGCGTCTAAAACACTGGAGACGTGTCTACCGTCTATCACAACATGATCGATCTGGTTAATAGCTTTTCGATCCAGAAACAGCCAGGTAGCTTTATGAATTTTCTTATGCTCGAAAATAGTACTACAGATAACTATATTTCGGCCCCCGGCAAAATCGATCAGTCTCAACCCATTTAGGGACTCAGGCTTTGATCATTATAAACTGCGATAGTTTATGAAAGGTTCCTGAACTTTCTTCCTTACTTGTTTTCAATTGATTTCCTTCGAAAATATGCATAAAAAATATTATTTTTGGAATAAATTCTTAATATAATAAGCACAAAAATGTATTTTCAGGGTTTATAATGCATCTGCCTAGTTCCTAAATCACCGATTCCTTATATCAAATCCGCTTACTAAATATGACTAAGCTGTTTCAAACGCTAATCTAAGCATGTTTGCAAATTTATCTTCATTACTCCGACAGTTATATATGTACATACAAAACATATACACATACATATGTATTTAACGACGACAAGTTTGTCCATATGTGTATAATTAGAATAATTGGTACACCAGCGAGTAAGGACTACCAATTGTTACATATCGTGCATACCTCTTTCCCCCTCCGACAGAAAAAAAAACCTCTTTGAGAATTTAGTGTATGTATATATAGAATTCGTATGTATGTACGTATGTAATTATCTTAATATAGAAATACGCACATGCAAACATTGGCTCGTATAATTTCATGCATATTTACATATATGTGTGAATACAAACATACATACGTATATACTATATAATAAGTCTAATTTTCATATTAGGTTGCAGTAGTTTCATCTTTCGTACTAATGAACTCATACCCGCATACATGCATACATGTGTAAATATACTTATATTCGTGTGTTCGTATATTAATTAATTCATGCTTGTTAGTCGCTCAATTATGCATGAGCTTCTTTCGGCCACATTACCGACCGCAAAATATTCATTCGAATTGTCACGCATTATCTCAACATTTGCAAGCCTACACAATTACACTGTTATTATTCACTTGGTGCAACAGCAACAACACAAGAACGCTTGGAAATATACTTAATTAAAGACCGGACCAAAACTGGCCGGATTCACAGAGCACAAATTGAAGGTGAGAAATTTAATTCGCGGCCAATGTGAATTGCAATATTTGCCATAATAATAATGAATTTATTGAGACATAATTAGAATGACAGAGGGAAAAATACATATATGTACATATATTTGTTTGTTTAGACGCATAGGGAATTCTAATGAAACTATTATAACTTGTAAGTAAGTCGAAACTCGAGCAGTGGGTAAGCACATAATAAGCTCACTGAATCGAACGTGAATAAAACATTCCCCGTCCCCTGTTCATACTTCTTCCGCCGAAGAGACATGTCTATTTGATTTCAGAGGGGCAAGAATTCTAACCGGAACGTTATCCTTCTCTACATATAACGGTTTTGTTTAAAGTTATTAAAAGGTAATAAGGAGGATGGAGCCATGTGTAGAAGTTCACGCAAGTGAGAAAGGTTCTATGAGCGGCATTCTCTTGGGAATGGCCAGAAACGATTCTTTTATATATGACTCACGCAGCTCATGACTTCCGGTCTTAGACCAAGTATCCTCTCTGGGTAGCCGAAAAACATCCGTTAGAGACCAGTCATTCTATGACGACCATTGCAAACATATTAGGCATTACGATTTAAGTGCATGCTCATACATGCACGGTCCATTAATTGGAAAGGTGCCGCTGCTTAGCTGGTTGATGTCCTCGTAGGTGTGAAGGCTGACATCACCGCCGTCCGAGAAATGCGATGGACGGGACAAGGACAGAGACGATTAAGTCTTTGTACCGCTTACTACAGTGGTCATATAAAGCGGCTCAAATACGGTGTGGGATTCGTGGTGGGAGAGAGACACCTTCGCCGAGTCCTGCTATTCACTCCAGTGGATGAACGTCCAGCTACAAACCGCGCTTAGAGCGCACCTAGGAGAGCTGCCCCGTCACTATATCAAAATCGGGCTTGGCGACTTTAATGCCAGGGTGGGCAAAGAAGGTATATTTGACTAGGGTCAACCTCCATGATGATACATTCCCAAATGGATTGAGGCTGATCAACTTCGCCAGGGCACGAAATATGGTTATCAGTAGTACTAGATTTCAGCATAGGAAAATTCATCTGCCTACCTGGCTATGCAGCCGATGTCTTTTGATTCGCTAACCCATGTTAAAGTCGTCGTGAGCTAAATGCTCATAGTCCCATCGACTGGGATATTCGCCATTGCCAATGCAATCACATACTAATCAAAGTGTTGTCAGTGCACATGCCTCTGCACCACATAGCGGGAATAATGAAGGACTTATAGAGTTTGGTCTTTGTTCGTCGAGCGATGAGTTTATTTTTGCAATTGTCAGTAGGACCAGTTGGCAATAGTGATTCCGTGTTTGATTTCAATGCTGATATTGTCGTTGGTGTTAATAGTTATGACTGTCAACAGTGAAGTATGAGCCTAGTCGCGAATGCGGTGAGTGTTTCTTTGATTACAAAAGGTATTTCGTCGTGCCCTCAAACACAACCAAACCCATACGCTTCACTTTCTTATCCGGTCTGGAGAAAGCAGAACTAACCGCGCGGTTGTTCAGGTCAATGATATCAATATCATCGCCGTACGCCAGCAGCTGTAGACGTGGCGTAATCATGATTCAGGCAGGCAGTTATAGTCATAGGACCATTCCTATTCTTGCTTTCTCGTCGCCCTGGAAACGTGAACAACCCTTTTGTAAGATGCGGTAGCCAACCCGTGTGGAGCCTGGGTTCACGGCTAAAAGAAAGGAAGCCTCAGTAAACCACTCCGACATATTCGGTTTAAGGGATCGCTGCAGTGTAATTGCAGCGTCCACACATTATCCCAACCGATATCCTACTATGTTTAATGATTGTTAGCCGACTTAATGCTGAATGTTTCGGTTAGTGTATGAGTTATATTCTTAAAACAGCGTGGAAACACGTTTTCGAGTACTGCCAAAAGCTTATGCAATGAGGCCAAACCTCGTTTACTCGGCGACCTATTTTATTTTTATTTTTTAAAAGTATCAGATTTCCAGGTAGCATAAGGAAAAGAAATATCGCTAAAAATGAAGCACAGTAATGTGCTTACAACTATACTCTTATTTATGTACATATGTATGTGTATCACACATGTAGTTTTTGCATTAAGCAAACTTATAACTATCCTTCATAAAACTATCTATTTATAATACATATACCCAATATACATATGTACATACCTATACCGATGTACTCCACTTGACACTAGTGCGCGATTACTTACCGCACACACACTATCACATGACTTTGATATCAAGGACACGGCCACAGACTCATAATATCACTTCTTAAGCACAATACGCCACATTGGAACTCATATTTTATTGTTGTTGTATTCACACTACCAACCAACTTGTATGAAAGCACGTTTATGCGTTGTCATTTGTCGCAGCAGGTTAATAGCTTCACATGGCGCTTCGAAGGCAAAAGTTACACACACATATACAAACATAGTTGGAAATATATATATATTTTTCTCACTGATTAACTGTAAATGTCAGCGCAAAATCATTTTTCTTGCTTTGAAATTGAACTTTTGCCCAGTCGTGTTGGTGCGGGTGCAGCCTCCCATGGTGATGACTTGCATTTTGGCTAAATTATCACATATTACTCACAACACTTTCACATAAACGCAAATTGATAATTTCCACTAATACTTTTCACTATTTACATTAGCACTTTTCACATATTTTCAATTTAACACTAAATTTAATGATAATTTACACATTTTTCATCAAGAACGCAAATTTTTTTCACTTTACAGCTACTTTGTGCACGAACCGGTACTGACAGTTTGTGTGGCACTGTAAACAAACGAGTGTAGTGGCGCTGTTGTAGCCACCTTCCTGCGTATAGCATAGACACAAACCTTTTGGTTTCAAATAAGTAGAAGATTTTCTGAGCTGTTTAAAATTTTGCGCTGATTATTAGGGCTGAAACATTAAAAATGAAACGAGTAATATTTATAAATAATATGTAATAAGTAATGTATGTATAACATTATTTTTTCATAGAATTTTTTTGTAATTAAGTCTGTAATCGCAATCATTTCAAATATTAGGTCAGTTTAGAGCTCTCAGAAAGGCCTAACTTTTGAAATTGTATATATTTGTATTTGTATAGCTCTTGATCTGATCTTCGGAGTCATTCTACTTGAGAGGGTCTCGACGAGCGGCAGAGATTCTAGGAACTCATATTTTCACCAATTACGATTCGACTGGCATTTCGAGTTTTAGTATAGCTTCGTACCAGATGTTCCACAAGTCTGGACCTAGAATGGATCTTTGTGCTGCTCCTGACGTGACCGCTATCTGTCGTGATTCCTCTCTAATTTTACAAAGCAATTTGCTGTTACTAAGGTAGCTCCGCACCACAGCTCTGTGGTAGTCGGAGATTTTAAAGCTTTTTTTGAGAGCATCCTCATATCCTCCCATCTAGCGCTGTTCGGACATCTAAAGTCACCAGCAACACTATTATTTTGTATTTATGTCATCTACGCTGTGCAGCTTTTACACTTTCAATGACGCATTTTATAGCTCCTACAGTTGAACTCTCGGGTCTAAAGCCTTGTTGTCTAGGGGAAAGTCCGCCAGCTTCGTTGATAGCCGTTTCTAGTTTGGATTTAAGTAGTCTTTCATAGAGCTTTCCCGATGTGTTAAGCATGCATAGTGGACGGAATGCTGACGGCAAGTTAGGATATTTTTTCCCTTACTGATTAGCACCAGCCGTTACTTTTTCAGCGAAACAAGGAATGTTCCGGCTTCAAAGCAGACGTAGTATATATTTAGTAGTAATGCCGGTCGTTTTGCAGCGATTTTTTCTGGATTTCTGCTCGGATCCCGTCTGGGACAGGTGACTTGTTGGTATTGAGCTTGCCAGTGGCTAGTTGCAGCTCTTCGAGGGTAAACTAGGGATTTGCAGAATAAAATTAAAATACACATACACATTCATAAGCATATAATAAATTTTTATTTTTGCTTATACCAACTACGATAAGTAATAATTCATAAAAATGGAAGCAGAGTGTAATATATATATATATATATATATATATATATTTTATTTTATTATTTATTAATTTGCTTCTTTTTTTCCTTTATTTTTTCGAAGTATTAATTTGGAGAAGTTTTGGAATACTATTTTGGCGCGCTTTAATCGCGTAAGCTTTGCCAATTATATAGCTCAATAATTATTCCATTCACAAAAAAACACATCAATAATTTCTAAAATCCAAAAATTTTTCACATCAGGCAGCACCAATTTCCTCCGACATTGCTATTATTTTGCTCGTAAATCGTAAACAAAGAAGAAAACAATGAAACGGATTTACACGCTAAAGCAGTGCCACAAAGGCTGAGCAAAGATAACAAAACAAAACAGCTGACAAACGTCATCAGCGCACTGACAGCGCCACCAACGAACGTCAAACGAAATGGAAGCGAGAAGAATTCATTATTCGCTTTTTCGTTGACGCATTCGGACGTTTGGTCTGCGTCGTCGCGCTAGTTTACACAAAAGGTGAAGAAAAAATGTGAAAAAAATTTGCAAAGAAGAAAAAATTCACAAAATGTTTTCAGAAAATATAATAAAAGTCTTTAAGCAAATATAATTTCCAGCTGCGCATTGCTACAGTGGTTACATTTGCAGTTGAAAGTGAGTAAAATTGCAGTGCGAAAAGGGGGCGTGTGTATGTGATATGTGGCGTTGTGCTGTGAAAATTTTCACCTCCTTTGTTTGGTTGACCGGATGGCAGCAAGCAAATTTTGTGTATTTCTTACAATATTGAGTGGCGATTTGCAGCGACCCGTGAAAATTAAGGTCTCAATTGCTGCTTAGAAGTGTGGCTTTAAGCTAGAGGCTTGAATTTTCGTTTAGTGGAAGTCAGTGTTTTACAGTTACGCGGATGGTGTCAAACGGAAGCAGTCGTGCTCACACCAATTTTGCTGGTGTCGCAAGAAAAATCGATAAGCGGCTCAGAAGTAAAGAAAAACAACAACAACAACACCAACAACTAAAAAACAAAACAAAGCAAAAACGCTCGTGAGAAATACGTATGCAAAAGAAAATACGATGATAATCGTGCGAACGTGCGTGCAATGACAAAACAACGCAGACGGGAAGGTGTTGAGTGCCTGTGTATGTGTGTATGTATTGAAAATACAAAGGAAATGAAAGCATGTACCTGCTGAAAAAGTTGTAAATCAAAATAAAAATGTGAATGAGTGCACAGAAAAGTATGCAAATATGCTGGAGGGTTGAGTGCTATCGTCGATTTGCTGATTTTATAGACGCTATATTATTATAGAGTATGTATATACACGTGTATGTGTGTATTAAAGCAATAAGAGCCATTTGGTTTGAATTTTGTTTTTTTTTTCTACCACAAAACCAACAAAGCGCGCCAGCAACGCTTGAGTTTCCTGCGTCAGGATATTAGAAATGTTGCAAATAAAGTGTTACAAGTGCAATATTGTCATTGTAAAAATAACAAAAACAACAAAAGTATTTGAAAATGTGTAACAAGTATGAAATGAAGTGAAAACGTCACAACACATATTGTCTGGTGGGTGGTAATGGTGGCACAGGGCCAATGATAAAGAAGCTGTGTATCTGTCTATATTATAGGCACACATACAAGAAGTGATAAGCTGCTTTTATATACACATATCTACATATGTATATGTATATTCCCATACATATGCATCTACATATATGTATATTTACGAATAAGTGCGACTTCTTGCCATAACTTCGCTTAGCTGGTTGTGCATACGTTAACACTTAAACCCCTTTTGCGTCGTAATTTCACACTTTATGATTTATTGTTTTCATTTGAGCTGCTGCTGAGTGCTGCTGCCGATAACAAGCTGCAAGTATATCAATTTCAGTGATTTTAGCTTAGATAAATGGCAACATTTTTCATGATAAGTCAGTGGGAGGAGATTAAATTATAGAAATAAATTTTAGTAAAAATAAGTGAAATATATTAATATTATACATACATATGTATGTATGTATGTACATATGTACATATGTATGTAAAAAAATATCAAAAACTAAAAAGGTATACATTAGTTAGATCTAGATCACGATAAGTGTCGTTGAAACCGTGTTCGCGTTTATAATAAGTGTGAAAAATATTGAATAATTATGCACTGACGTAAATATTGCAACAGATGGGGCTTGATTAAACATTCTCCAAAAGTATACGGCAAGCCTACCAACACATCCATGAATATACGTCATTTTATTAATACTTCAGATATACATATTTAAATTGTGACAAAACAGTATCCGGAAACTGTAAACACAAAATTTTTAATTTATCAACAATCTTTATTTTGTTGCCTTTTTAGTAATTCCCATCAGATGTAATACGCCTTTGCTAACGATTCTTTCAGTCCTCAAAACAGTTTTCATAAGCACTTTTTGGGTTGGCCTTCAGCTTCTTCAGCGAATTTTGTTTTATCTCTTCGATCGACTGAAAACGGGTTCCACGGAGCGGCAATTTCAGTTTGGGGAACAAGAAAAAATCACACGGAGCCAAATCTGGTGAATACGGTGGTTGATCTCGATGGCATTCATTGCGCTTTTGGCTTTAAATTCGGTCACAATTGTGGCTCGATGCAAAAAAAAATCAGCTTTATCGGGATAAGTCGAGCAAGAACGTGTTTTATTCCCAAATATCCACCAAAATAGTTCGAACGGACTCGCGAGAGATGTCGAGATCATTTGTCATCTCTCTAACAATTTCCTGACGATCTTCCAACCCCATATTCTTCACTTTTTTATACTCTCGCAACAAATTTGCTAAGGAGAGTATTATAATTTTGTTCACATAACGGTTGTTTGTAAGTCCTAAAACTAAAAGAGTCAGATATAGGGTTATATATACCAAAGTGATCAGGGTGACAAGCAAAGTTGAAATCCGGATGTCTGTCTGTCCGTCCGTCCGTCCGTGCAAGCTGCAACTTGAGTAAAAATTGAGATATCATGATGAAACTTGGTACACGTATTTCTTGGCTGCATAAGAAGGTTAAGTTCGAAGATGGGCAAAATCGACCCACTGCCACGCCCACAAAATGGCGAAAACCGAAAACCTATAAAGTGTCATAACTAAGCCATAAATAAAGATATTAAAGTGAAATTTGACACAAAGGATCGCATTACGGAGGGGCATATTTAGACGTAATTTTTTTTTGGAAAAGTGGGCGTGGCCCCGCCCCCTACTAAGTTTTTTGTACATATCTCGGAAACTACTATAGCTATGTCAACCAAACTCTACAGAGTCGTTTCCTTCAGGCATTTCCATATACAGTTCACAAATGGAAGAAATCGGATAATATGGATATTACAAAATATGGGTGAAATCAGTTCACAACCACGCCTTCTTCCAATATAACGCTATTTTGAATTCCATCTGATGCCTTCTCTGTATAATACGAGTATATACATTAGGAACCAATGATGATAGCGGAATAAAACTTTACAAAAATACGGTATTTGAAAAATATGTAAATGACGTATTATGAAATCTCGATTATCACTTTATCATGCGAGAGTATAAAATGTTCGGTGACACCCGAACTTAGCCCTTCCTTACTTGTTAATACTTTCATTAGTTGAAAAAGTCGAAGGTCGTCAATATCGAGACATGTCTTCAGCGATCTCTCGACCGTCTTTGAAGGCTTTGTACCACTCGTAGACTTGTGTTTTTGATGAAACTGAATCACAGTAGTCCGTTTTTCGATATTTGTATCCATTGTAAAAATTCGCAACCCACTATTAAGATGTACCGACTTAAGCAGCTGGTTTAATACCATTTTTCTACTCTCAAATATCCTGCTCTCCGTTTCCTCTGCTTTTACCGCCGTCCGAATTAATTTTCTTAATCAAATCATTGCCTACTAATCACTTATAAAGCCCAAAACACAATTAAGCCATTAAAAGTAATTTGTTGCCGACACTAATGGCCACAACTAATAACATTTGACCTTGGATTTGATTCGCTTTCAGTTTTGCATTGAGGAAATATGCAAAGGGGCTGAAGTGAATGTGTGAATATGCTATATACTATATCGGATTATGTATTTATGTGAGTACTATATATGTATGTATGTATGTATGTATATAGGAAGAGACATATTAATTTCAACTGCTATGTATATATACGTATGTAAGTAAATGACTATATGCATATAAAATACATATACATACACTTGTACGTACAATATATACATATGTACACACCTATACTTTACCTCATTGACATAGTACTTCATGTGAAAACCGAACAAAATGTATTTCATACTAAGAGACTAGCATGCTTATTAACTTTCGACAAATAAAAAAAAATTAAAGTGACTAAACCGTTAGCAGATTAGTTTCAGCTGGCACTACAAGAAACATGCATATCTATTGTACATATACATAAGTATGTACATATAGTAAACTAAGTCTTTCGGTAGGCATGTTCCCATTACACCTTTCATTCTTCACTTAAGAACCGCACGCAGACACACACACACACATCTAGACTCAGCCTTACTTCGTCTTCTACTTGCCGGTCATTAGTTTGACCCAAATTTGCTTAGCAGCCAGCCGAAAGCAAGCAAAAATGCGGCGTTGTTGGAAGTTATCAGCTTGATGGCATTGGAACAAGCTCGCCGCTGTTCAGCAATTCATTGAAGCGATGCTGCATGAAATGTTATACATGTGAATAAGCTTAACGGCACAAGTGTATAGTATATGCTAGTGATATACTTTATACCGTGAACAGGGTATATTAAGTTTACCACGAAGTTTAAACCCGGAAGTAAATATGGGAGACTAGTCACTCGGTGCTTGAGATATCGATCTGATATTTGGTTCCGATAATTTTCTCTCCAAGAAGATACTCACCTGTTGGAATCGCTCTTTTCGGACCGCTAACGCATATGGCTGTCATACAAGCTTACGGATCTAAATTATGCCTTGTATGGAAAACTTTTTTATTTGTCGAGGTATCTTCACAAAATTTGGGATGGATTATTAGTAAAAGCAAACTTACAATATCCGAGCAAATTGTTTTGATCGGACCATTATTGAATATAGCCATCATACAAACTGAACGATCAGAATCAAGTGCTTGTATGGAAAACTGTTTTATTTGATGAGGTATCTTTACGAAATTTGGCATAGATTTTTATCCAAAGCAGATATATAATTTCCGAGCAAATTGTTCAGATCGGGCCACTAATGCTTATAGCCGTCATACAAACTGGACTTTGGCAGTCAAGTGCTTGTATGGAAAACTCTTTTATTTACCGAAATATCTTCATGAAATTTAGCAAAGCATATTGGCCAAGGTAACGGTACAATATCCAAAGGTGTTGTTTACATCCGACCGCTGTATAATATAGTTGTCATACAAACTGAGCTATCGAAATCTTAACCTTGTATGGAAAATTTTTTTATTTCACAAGTTATCTTCACGAAATTTGGCATAAAATATTGTCCAAAGTTACAGTACAATCTCCGAAAAAATTGTTCAGATCGGACCACTATAGCATATAGCTGCCATACAAATTGACCGATAAAAATCAAGTTCTTGTTGGAAAAAATTTTCATTTGTAAAGGGTATTATTGTTTTTCTTGCTTTTTTAATTTTTATTTATATTTTGTTGTTGTAAACTACTTTTTTTCTAGCGCACTGGTGGCTGGTACAGCACACTTCAGACGACTGTTGTAAGTGGATTAATTTTTATTTCAACTAATCCACTTCTGTCGGTAGCAAATCAAGTCGGCAATTTGTGTCATCATTCAAGCGGACAGCTGGTGCCTTTATTCATTCATGAAATGCTGATTTGAAGAAGGAAACTCATTTTGTTTCATGCGATTTTTTTTTGTTATTTAAGTGACTTAGTGGCACACAGCGATACATTTATTATGTAGTATGTACATACATACATATGTATGTATGTATACACATAATTGTATTCCTGTGCTTAACCGCCTATTTTCCCCATCACATTTCAACAGCTGTATTTTTTCATTGTTGCTCGCTGTTTCGCCGCACAGCACAGTGACCTTTTTTGTTTAAAATTTTATTTTTTAGCTGTCTCGTTTGTTCGCGCTTGACGCGTTGCGGTGTCATTGCCGCCACATGGCTTTTTATCACTTGGGTTATGTTCGTTTTTTGCCCAATTTTCGCAATTTTTTGTTGTTGTGCTTGCAAAAAATACTTGTGAAACTTTCTGCGGGCATAAAAAGCGGAAATTGTGGTAAACAAAAATATATTATGTATGTATGTATGTATGTGTTAGGTGTGCAAGTCGAAATCATTGGAAAATTTTATGCAAGAATTCGCATTCGAAATGTATATGTACACGTTTTGCGTATATTTATGTATGTATGTGTGCATATGTGTTAATACTATATATTATTTGCATATTATGTTTATTTACTTTATTAAAGGCGGTGTTAGTGTAGCACCTTGAATGAAATTGAATTAAGTCTGATTAAAAAAAGTCAATGCTTTTGACGTAGAAAAATACTTGTCATATGTGAAAGAAACAAACAAAAAATTAAATTAAAATAAATGTATGTATTATGCTTCACTAATATAAAGTTTCTCCATACAAAGACTGAATTTCGATCGATCAATTTGTCTGACAGCTATATGCTATAGTAGGCCGATCTGAAAGTTTTTTTACCTAAATTGTACCGTTACCTTAGAAAATTATTTATGCCAAATTTCGTGAAAATATATCCTCAAATAAAAAAGTTTTCGTACAAATATTTCATTTTGATCGATCAATTGGTATATATATGCTATAGTAGGCCGATATGAACAATTTACTAGGAGATTGTATCTTTATCTTAGTAAATGATTTACGCAAAATTTCGTGAAAATATCTCCCCAAACAAAAATGTTTTCCATACAAGAGCTTAATTTTGATCGTTCAATTTGTATGATAGCTGTATGCCATAGTAGTCTGATCTGAACAATTTGCTCGGAGATTGCACAGTTGTCTTAGAAAATGATCTGTGCCAAATTTCGTGAAAATATCTCCTCAAATAAAAATTTCTCCATACAATGACTGCATTTTTGTCGATCAGTTTGTTTGACAGCTATATGCTATAGTAGGCCGATCTGAACAATTTGCTCGGAGATTGCACAGTTGCCTTAGGAAATAATCTGTGCCGAATTTGGTGAAATTATCTCCTCACATAGAAAAGTTGCCCATATAAGGACTTGATTTTACTCATTCAATTTGTATGGCACCTATGGTATTTCTATACCTTGAGATTGTTGCCTTGTCTTGGACAATATGTTAGCATAATTTCAGAGCAATGTTTCACCCATTACTTTATGGATGATTCCGGAGAATTTTGTGTATCTCAGTACTGAAAAAAATGTATTTATAAATTATCGAACGATAAATAAGAGTCAAAAAGTTCTTTATACAATTCCCAATAATATAAACTGTTACTCGATTATCCACTTTTATATTGGGAATCACTTTATACTTTCAAAAAATAGCATTTCACAAGAAAAATGCAAACAACGGTAAAAGATTGCTGTGGCTACGCTAATGACTAATAATAAAACAAAATGTAAACCGCAATGTGAAAATAAATGTTAATTGAAAGTAAAAACCAAACCACAACAACAATAAAGTTGAAAACAACAATGCAGACTATAAAGTTTTGTTTGAACACAAAGGAACAATAATAAAAGCCATATCGGAAATTGCTAACACACATCTCGATGTTAGGTACATACATATGTACATATATATATGTATACAAGTACTTACACACACATGTTGAGGCTATAAAACAACAATTGAACGATAGATAAATAATATTGTAAATAGCAAAGCGATGTGCTGTAGCTACAAATTTATTTTTGGCTTTCAGGTGCGGCGACAAAGTCGGGAATGTAGGTGCCTAGGTGCATGAATATGTATGTATGTATGTATGTATATGGGTGGGAGGTAGAACAAAGTAATTGTGCTAAATAAGGAGCTGAGTTGATGAATGCAAGTGAGTGAAATTTATGAAATAAATTATAAAATTAAACAAAATATTAATATAAAATAAAAATACGGATTAAAAGTATGGTTTAAAAAAATAATTAAAATATAAAAATAAATATAAAAAAATTATTAATGAAAAAAACTTAAAAAAATATTAATAAATAAAATAATAAAATAAAAATACTGAAAATATTACTAATAAAAATTATAAAGGAATTTATTTTAATAAAAAAAAATATTAAAAATTCAAAACTAATAAATAAAAAAATATTAAAAAATATAAACTTAAAATGCTAAAGAAAATAATTTTTTTTTTTAAATACTGATAAATAAACATATTTTTTAAATTTTATAGAAAAGATTTTTAAAAAATATTAATATAAATATATAAATAAAATATTTAAAAGTATGATGTAAAACATTTTAACAAAAATAAAAAAAATTGTTCTAACAAATAATTTTTTTTTTTAATTTTCAAATAATTGTTTAATTTATTAATTTTTATTTAAAAAGTAAAAGTAAGTAAGTAAAAAATTTTTTTAAATATTTTAATGAAAATGAAATTCTAAAAAAATATAATAGTAATAAATGAAAAAAAATATTAATGAATTCAAAATTTAAAAACATATTAATAAATAAAACATTAAAGTTTTAAATAATTGTTTTTTAATAATTTTAATTTTTATTTAAAAATAATAATTCCAATAAGTAAAAAAAAATTTTAAGTTTTTAAAAAAATATTAATAAAACATTAAATATAATAAAAGAAATTATTTTATAAATAAATAAAAATATTAAAAAGCAGTTACGGAAACGATTTTATTGAAAAAACTTTATTCTAAAAAATATAATACTAATAAATAAAAACAAAATTTAAAAATATAAAATAAAAATGTTTAAAGAAAATTAAAAAGTATTCTAAAAAAAATAATACCAATAATTTGCAAAAATTTATAAATCATAAAAGGAAAGTTTTTTAAAATATAAATATTTTGAAACAAATTTATAAATAAGTACAGAATTTTTGAAAATTTTAAAAGATTATGTTTCTAGAACTAATACTAAAACATATTTAAAGATAAATAAAATAAGAAAAACTATAAAAATATAAAAAGTATTGGTATAACTTTAATATAAATGAAAGTAGTTTAATAAAAATATAATTAAAAAGAATATAATACTAATAAATAAAAACAAAATTTAAAAATACAAAGTAAAAATGTTTGACGAAAATAAAAAATGTTCTAAAAGGAAGTTTACCAGTAAATAAGAAAAATTAAAAAAAATTATAAAAGAAAAGTGTTTTTAAAAAATATAAATCTTAAAAAAAAATGTATAATAATAATGAATTTTTTTTTAATTTTAAAATATTCTATAAAATATTTAAAAATATATATTATTTTATATTATATTATAATACTATATTATATATTATTAATTAATATATTAACTGTCTAAAAATATTAAGTCAAAAATTTGCAATTTTGGCTTTCTTTGACCTTAACTTGTCTTTTGACCTCAAGCTTGCCTTTATAAAAAAGGAGTTACCACAAGTCTTTTATTCAAAACTGATAACTCACATTAAAACCTTATTTCATTATCCAGTATGGGTATCCATAGAAAACTTTTTATAACATTTTGCCAAAAAAATATGTTTCTAGAGTTGCCACCCTAACAAATTTCCAAATAGATAAATGTCTGAAAATTGTACATACAATACTCTCTCATATATGTATATTAAATATAATTTTGTAGACCTTGTTACTAATAATAATAATAGGTTGTCAAAAAAGTCTTGCGGTATTTTCGCTAGTTGGCGCTGAAAGTGCGTGGTTCTAATTTTATTCGTCACATATACCGTTTTGGACAGCTCATTTCACGCGCTATTTTTTTTTTGTTTTTGAGTTTTGCCACCCTATCAAAATTCGTGATACATGATTTTTGAAAATTAAAGAAAATTTCAATATTTAATAAAAATCGTTCAATGTCTAATTACAACTATTATGAGTTTATGAGGTTATCTCCTTATTGCTTAGAAATTGAAGCAATAAATGATAATTTAAAATTTTGGAAAAAAATCTTGTTAAAAAACTATTTTAAGTGACTATCTAGGCCATAAAAGCTACAAAAAGATGTTCATGGGAAGCCCATATCCGACCACTTTTGGAATAATAATTGTCATTTATGGACCTATCAAAATCAACAGTTGGAAGAAATCCAAATAATCGTTAAAGTAATTTTGAGGAATGGTTGACAGTCCTTGGTCAGATAAAAATCCAAAAATCCGGATCCGTTCTGGTTACTTAGACCACACCGTCGTGTTAACGGAAATAATCGCATGATTCTAAGAGTTTGGTGAGGGATTTGATAGGCATTGAACAACTCTGCTTGACCCTTTGGATATGTATTGAGAAATGTAAGAATATAGAAGTGAACTAATAGTACACATGTTATTGACGAAATCAAGCCTTAGAAATTCTTGAGCTCAATTATAACACGCGTTTAGTCTCAAAAATCCTTTTAATTGCTAAATTTGAGACTTCCAAGAGCAATCTAGAGAGTTTGTCTTTAAAAGTACCTAGCAAAACTTTACTTTAAAGTGTTTCTTATTGTGAATTTGATGTCATATTATAATCGACTCGGTGAGGTAATGTTCTCTGATTATTTGAAAATCCCTTAATGCCGCTAGAAACAATCATAAGAAGACCCAGCGACCCCAAAATAAATAATTATCACTTTAAAGTATTATTAAATAAGAAACGTTGCCACCCGTCTATATTTCCAAGAACTTCATGCTTTCTTCTTATAAGTATTTTTTGCCATAGTATGATTATGGCATTATGGCTTGTGAAGATTGTGGGTCATAAGTTCAATGAATATACATATGTACATATAAAATAATATAATGAATAATTATAAAATACATATGTATATATTTTCAAGGCCATTAAGTGTTAGGTTGAGCCATCATTTTCGTTTGGAATGAATAATTAAATGAAGGTGGAAAGCAAAATACCGAAAAAGTTAATCTGGAGAACTCGCGTGACATCATTGATAGCAATTTATTGCTTCTCGTCTTTTTTGTTGTGTGTGTATAAGTCTGATTTACTCATAAACAAATAGATTTATATACATAATTATCATTTTTATTGCTTGAGCTGCAATCCAACACGTTTGTATTACGCAAACTAGATGAGTTCAGAAAGTGGGAATAGTTTACTCGAAAAATATTTTATTGCAATTTTGATATATACAAATAAAACCATACATACTTGTGTACATATGTCAACCCTACGCATTTTATCTCACTTCCCTAAAAAATAAAATAAACAAATTAACTTAATTCGCAGACATTATGCTGCCACTTTCAATCAAAATGATTGAGCACTACTTAATTGGGTCTGTGACCCAAAGCTGTAAAGATTCTATTTCAGCGCACACATTGCGATTATCAATATTATATACTTATGTATATAGTATAAATGTATTTGTATATATGTACCTATGAATATTCTTACTTGCATGCTGATTATTTAAACAAATAAATATGCGAATTTATTTTCATATTGTGAAATTAGTAAGATCACTCCAAATAGCTAGACTTGCCGTAGTAAGCTATTCTAGTTAGCTAAGCGCTATAAAGCGCATATCAAATGAGCGCTTGAGTTTTTAAGAGCGAACACATGAGCGTGAATTATCCGAATGTTTATGAAAGCACCGTCTAGGAAAAACGAATTTAATCCATATAAGAACTTGATTTTGATGGGTTAGTTTGTTTGGCAGTACTATGTTTTACTGGTCCGATCTAAACAATTTATTTGGAAATCTTAGTGTTGCTTTGAACAATAGACCAAGCCAAGTTTCGTGAAAATATCGTATCAAACAAAAACGTTTTCCATACAAGAACTTGGTTGTGCTCGTTCAGTTTGCATGGTAACAATAACCTACGGTGGTCCTATCTGAAAAAATTGTTCGCAAATTGTATCGTTGCCTTAGACAACAAACCAATTCAAAAATAAGTTCAATAAAAAAGTTTTCCATACATGAATTTGATATTGATAGTTCATTTTGTATGGTAGTCATATACTAAAGTGATCTGATAGCGTCGGTACCGACAATTAAGCAGCTTCTTTTCTTCTTTTTTTCTACTGAGGGACTTTCGAGTAAATATAGAGCAACAAACGAACATGGCTAAATCGACACAGCTCGTAATGGTAATCCTTAATAAAGTGTGATACATTTCGAGGTGCTGTACTTTTTTAAAGAAAAAACACATAAACTTTAAATTTAATGGGGAATGTTTATTGTTATCCGAAAGAACATACCTTGGCATTTATTTTTTGAAGATTATCTCATTCAAATGTTGGCCGCAGCTACGTCTCAGATGGTCCATCCGTTGAGTCCAATTTTCGATGACTCGTTAGGAAATTTCGACTGGTAACTGGCGTATGGCACGTGTGATGTTTTCCTCCAAGACTTGAAACAAGATCGTTCACATAGACTTTAGACTTTACATATCGCCACAGGAAAAAGTCTAACGATGTGATATCACACGAACTTGGTGGCCAATCGATTGGTCAAAAACGTGTAATTATCTGCTAACCGAAGTGTTCTCCCAATACTTGTAAATCCATTGATTGATGCAATGTCGCCGAGATCACGAGCTTCAATTTCAGGCTTCAAATAGTACTTTATCATGAGCGACAACGGTCGCCATTGACGGTTATATTCTCATTTTTGATGAAATGTAGACCGATGATTCCATCGGGCCACAAACCATACCGAAGCGCTGTTTTTTCGTGATAAAATGGCAGGTCTTGAACCTCTTCAGATAACTCTTCCTCCCAAATGCGTCAAATTTGCCTTGTTTACATACCTATTGAGGAAAAAATGGGCCCCATCGCTGAAAAAATTTGGCGGATATTCTTGGAACTTTTCAACAGCCCATAGAGCGAAGCAATGTCGCTTGGGAAAGGCAAGCGCCTTCAGTTTTTGCACAAGCTGTAATATACATGTAATATACATGCGCTGTTCAAAGTATAAAAATTTGACATAAGGGGAAATTTTAGATTATTTATGTCCTTTTTACGATAGTCCAGTTAAGTTTTTTTTGCTTTGAGATGATCTACATAACCGAAAGCATAGAACTTTCATAACTTCCATAGAAGTCGACCTTTTTTAGAGATTCCCGAGTTATTCAGCACGGTTTTCTATATACACCTTCACTGAAGTATCTCTTTACAACTTCCCGAAACGAAAATACTTAAATCACTTCGGCTTTTTTAATCGATGACAGAGGTCAACTCACGTAGAAATCATTCGAGCAGGATTTAACACTATATAAGATTAAAAAAAAGAAAAAAAATGTTGCGGAAGGCCTTTGGTGAGTAAATTATGTGACAAAAAATGTTTAGATCGAGAACGCTTTAAAGACGAATCGCGCTCTGGATGGTCATCTACCCTTTGAAGTCTAAAGCCAACGTATAAAAAATCAAAGATTTGATGCTTGAAAATAATCGATTGACAATTACAGAACTCACTGAGAGTGTTGGAATATCACTTGGCTCAGCGCAAACGCGTCAAGTCTCGATGCCAAAATTGTTCAAATTTAGGTATGCATTGGTTCTTCACGACTTTTTTTTTGTCAAAGGCTTCACTCATATCGTGCCGCATCCACCGTATTCGCCTTAAGGGACGCCGTTTGGTCACGATTGAGGAGATGAAAACTGAATCGAAAAAAAGTCTATTCCGTCTGTTTCGAGAACTGGAATGAGTATTGGTTGATTTGGAAGAATAAATAATGAATTTAGGTTTTATAAAAAAAGTTCACATTACTTTTTGATCATAGTAGTACATCATAGAATTATTGTAGGAACCGAGTATTATATATATTGACACTAGGTCTCCGGTGTGCTCGAAATTATTCGCCTCAACAGGAGTATAGAACGTTTTTGATGTCAAAAATATCCAAACTACAACTGCCTAAGTGCGATAGAGATCACGCAGATCAGTCCCAATTCCTAATCTAACTCAACCTCACTGTATTTATTGACAACGCAGCTTCGCTATGAGGTGCTAAAAGATATGAAGTGTTATACAATTTCAATGAAGATTTTTCAGGTGTGTATAGAATGCACTTTCAGAATCGACTGACCAAGAAATAATGGGGTTTACAATAAGAGTACAACAAAAGTTAAGTTAAGAAAACGGTTTGGGATATCAATGAAATTCTTCATGCCTTTGAAAGTATGTACATTCGATGCCATTATATTATAAATGGAACTCGATTTCTTTTGCATGACCCCCACGAGCACGCTTGCAAAAGTCCACACGCTGTACCCAATTCTCGACGGTTTTCAAGCATGAATCGGCCGATACTGCTGCAATTTCACGTTCGATATTCGTACCAAGTTCATCGCTCGTCGCTGGCTTGTTGGCATAGACCATAGACTTGACGTAGCCCCACAGGAAGTAGTCAAATGGCGTCAAATCGAACGACCGAGGCGGGCAATTGACTGAGTCATTTCGTGAGATAACACGTTCACCAAACTTGGTTGTCAATAAATCAATTGTGATATTCGCTGTGTGGCTTGTGGCGCCGTCCTGTTGCAACCACATATTGTCCAAGTCCATATTATCCAATTCGGACCACAAATATACGGCCATCATTGAGCAGTAGCCATGGACTCATGGAGTACATGTGGATTGCTGCCTGACAAATAACGCATATTTTGCTTATTGTCGAAGCCATTCAGCCAGAAATGAGCCTCATCGTTTAAGATGATTGTTGCTTGTTGCTGCGCCAACTCACGAACATATGACGATTCTGGTGATCAAGCGGCTTTAGTTCTTGCGTCAATTTGATCTTATAAGAATGTAGGCCAAAATCTTTTCGCAAAATTCGCCACAACGACGTCGGAGAGACCATAAATTGGACGTAGCGCTCATAAAGTTGGGGCCAGTGACTCCGAATTTCGGTGTTCGGCCCCTGTCGGCCTACTTTTGTAGCGTCCCTACTCGTGTCCGCCTAAACTTAGTTGGAATCTCACATGTAGCAGCTACTTTCCATTTCCTAGCGGGTATGCTCGTGATTCATACATACATTTTTTACGCGCTTTATTATTATTCTAGTCAGGCTGGTTTCCACCACGCCAACAACGATAAATAAGTGAGCGATACTTTTTCATGAACAAACACCGATTGTTTATTTCAATTATACTGCTTAGATTCGATTCAACAAGTGCGAGTAAAAATCGCTGTTATTGCTGTGGGTGTTTTGACGCATCCAATTGCGTAGGCGCTACAATTGATTACATACAGTTACGTAACATAGTATATACATATGTACTTATTTATTGGTATAGGTGTGAATACATAGAAGCTTCCTGATAAGCACTTGCGTATGTATGTAAATATGTCATGAACCCACGTTTTCAATTTATTTTAAATTGTTTTTTTTTTCTTAGTGTTTGTAAGCCTGTGCATATATTTACCGTAAATCACAATAGCAACACCTAAAGCTGACTCATCCGAATTTGTTAGCTTCGTTAGCTGTAAATTGGCTTGTGTTAATTTAAATGCTTGGGTACTCCTATTGTACTAAACCGGTTGGTTTTACCGGCAAAATTTAGTTGCATTTGCGTGACTTCGTGTTTTATGAAAAATAAATAAATTAGCTCAATTTTAGTTTTGAGTTCATGTCCGAGTCATAACAAAACCGCGGTGTTTATAAGTATAAGCAGTATTGGCTTTGCCCAGGTTAGATATAACTTTTTTTCACAATAAAAAGCTTCTATAAGTCCTTTGGAGGCGGATTAACACTATAAGACTCGTCCAAACTCCTTGGAAGCATACAAGATTTGGTTAAGGACCGTTTTCTCACTGTTTGGTTAGCAGCCATCTATCAGTTAAGACACTGAGAAAACGGCCATAAGACTCTTATTAAAAAGTGTTTAAACTTGAAAAGGAATCTGTTGTGTTGTTATAAAAGGTGATCCATTTCGACCTTTTTAACGAAAAAACACGGAAAAATTTAGTTTGGAATGTTCATTATCATTCGAATGAGCATTTTTTGAGTGACGCCCGTGATGTTTTGCTCCAAGGTCTGAATTGAAGTGGGATTGTCCGCATAGACTTTAGACTTTACATATCCCCAGCGAAAAAAGTCTAACGGTGTGATATCACACGATGGGCTATTCGACCGGCCCAAAACGTGAAATTATCTACTCACCGAAGTGTTCTCTCAATAAATCCATCGATTGATGAGATGTGTGGAAAGTGACGAGCTTCAAATTCAAGTATCAAATAGTCGGATATTATGTCGAGATAACGGTCACCATTGACGGTAACGTTCTCACCTTCATAATTTTTGAAGAAATATGGACCTATGATTCCACCGGCCCACAAACTGCACCAAACCGTTTTTTTTTCTGGATGGAATGGCAGCTCTTGAATCTTCTTTAAGTAGCTCTTCGTGCCAAATGTGGCATAAATACATACCCATAGAGCCAGAAATAAGCCTCAAAGCTGGACAAAATTTGGCTCGAAAACATCGAATCTTCTTGAAACTTTTCAAGAGCCCATAAAGCAAAGCGATATCGCTTGGGAAGGTCGAGAGGCTTCAGTTCTTGCCCAAGCTTTTGTATACTTTCAATTTAAGATCTCGACGTAAAATGCACCAAGTCGTTCCATGCGTCAGTCCGAGTTGCTACAGACGGCGTCGAATCGACTCTCCACGGTCTTCGTGTACACTTTCTGCTATGGCTACTATAATTTCTTCACTGCGTACTGGACGTGGTAACAAAACTTCCAACGCGTGTTTTAGCAACTCCCCTTTCCCTATGCTCTCTTCTTTCAATAATTGTTTGAATGATTTTCCAGTTAAAAATGTATTTGAAGCGCCCCTTTGAGACTTTCTACAAAGAATTCGAAGAAAAATGTATGTCCACAGTCCTAGAAAGATTTTCTACAATACCAAAAACAGAAATCAAGTTCCAGTTCTCATAGAAGGTCACTACTAATGAGGAATTGAAGCAAAAAAAAGGCACTATTATGTATTCGAAAAATTAGGTTAGTATAAGTCTACTAAAACTAAATCCATAATTTTTCTAATAGAAATCTTCAGGAATCTACTTATACCTCGAATTGCATACGTGCGATCAAATACACTATATGACGTTTGTACTGAAAAAACTACTCAGACGGTTTTGTGATTACTTGACTCGGTATTGTTTGAGCGTCAAAAGTAGACACTAGCAAGAAAACAGTCCATATTTTACAGTTTTCTTCGATAAAGTGGAAAACGATGAATAGTTCTTGATCCTGGTTCTGTAACAGCCAAGCATGTCCAATCTCGGTTTCATTGATTCCGTTCCGCTAATTTTTATGTCAAAAATCTGTTCTGGAAAGCCAAATGTCGAAAATATCGATAAAACAATGGAACTCTGAGATCCCTATCGTCATGTAAGCACTGTTTCGATCACCAACGACCTATGTAGATATGACACAAAAACCGTTTGAAATCATCTAAATGAGGCTGAATACAAAAAGTAGTTCAATATATGGGAACTATGTACATTCAAAAATACCTCATGTACTAAATTTCCATCTACGAGTAGCTATTGAATAGCAATAAAATTTATACATTTGGGTTGAGAATAGTTAATTTTGACGAAATGTGGCTCACTTATGATAAAGTCAAGTGAAAACGGTCGCGGTCTAGCGGTGAGGTGGCGCAAACAATGGACAAGCAAGGATTGATGGTCAGGAAGAAACAAACAACGTCAGATCTCACATTTCGATAGTGATTTGCTGAAAGCAACGGGAGCTTGGGTGGATATCAAAATCTGAAACCATTTCACGGCACCACAACGATTGTAACTCGCTCGACTAGCTGTCGAAACTTGGTTAGAAGGTCTTTAACCACCTATTTTACATTATAGGCTAAAAATTCGCCTCAAGCGAAACTTGTGAAAATCAACTATCTCAGTTTTTTGCCATTAGGCACGAGGGTTTCTATGAGAGTGCCATTATGAAATTACCTTTTAAATGGCAAAAAGTTATCGACAAAACAGTATACTTATATTCGACCCGAATAGTATAATTTTAACTATGCTAAGGCCTTATACCTTAAATTTAATGCACATTTTATATTTTTACCAGACCTTATAATAAAGTTGCTGTGAACCAAATTATATCGATCTACCATATATACTTTTGAAAGTGCAGTTATGAACACCGGAGTGCGAAAGTCCGACATAACTCTATCTATAACGCTCTCAACATAATGGATCCGCATTCGTGTAGAAAATGTCAAACAATAGAATTCACAAACTCATTTTCTTTGCTCTACCGTTAGATAAAAGTGCTTTCGTTTGCTATCATACAAAAATATCTGTGTACATAATCGTGAACACAAACACACAAACAGAGTTTCCCACTCCGCTTGGTTGCGCCACTTCCGCTGGCGAAGTAGGTACCTTATGTAACAGTAACTACTATGTCACCAACAATAACAAATATAGTCAGTGTTTGTGGATACACATAATATGTAAATATAATGAAGCACGTGAATTTTATAAATTCAATTTTCTTGACAGCAGAAAGAAGGCAACAAAAAAGAGTATTAAGGCGCTTGTTGGAGTGTCGGTTCTAATAATAACTAAATGCAATTTCTTGTCGTTGGGAATAATTTTAATCAGGCCATTATTTTATGACAATTTCAGTTATGACATGCACATGCAGTGACTTATGTATATGTACATATATGTATGTACTTAGGTACGGGTACTCGTGTGAACTTTGGGCGGCTTGAATTGCATAAAATGATTTTCAATGCGGAAATGCCATGAGAAAAGCCTTTATGGGTGGCTGAAGAAGATATGCTCGTGCATATCTGTCTGGCGGGTATTATCAGGCAAAACTTATGTAGTTCCCTTCACTTTTAAAGTATACAAAGAGAAAGAGTGTGATAGAGAGGGGGATATGGAAAGGCAGAAAGAAAGATTGGAGTGGAAAAGCGAGAGAAAGAGATAGTGAGAAAGGGGGAAAGAAAGAGAAAATATCGAAAAAATGGAGCTAGAGGGAGACAAAACGAGAATGAGACAGAACAGATGAGAAAATTGTATAGTAAATTTTCTCACCTGTTCTGACTTCAAACTAAATTTTCCTATAAATTGCAGTACAATGTTAAATGCTTTACTCGAATTTAGAATAATCCCTTAAGTAATAATTGTCTGATTTCTGATATGATCTGATCATTTTTATTACGCACGACAAAAGACCACAACAAAAACTTCGTTTGCACCAACACTGTACTACTCTTCCCAAATACGAAAGCTTCCATATAAGAATTTGATTTTAATCGGTTCCTTTGTATGACAGTTACATATATGCTATAGTGATCCAAACTGAACCATTCCTTCAGAGATTGTATCTTTGCCTCAGATAATAATTCATGCCGGATTTCTTGAAGATATCTCGTCAAATAAAAAAGTTTTCCATACAAGCACTTGATTTAGATCGATCAGTTTGTATGGGAACTATATGCTATAATAGTTCAATTTGCAAGATTTCTTCAAATAATGTACAATTGCCTTGTATAATCACTCATACCAATTTTCGTGAAGATATATCATAAAATAAAAAAGTTTTCCATACAAGCACTTGAGTCCGATTGGTCAGTTTCTATTGCAGCTATATGCTATAGTGAACCGATATCGATGATTCCAACAAATAAACAGCTTCTTTGGGAAGAAACGGACGTGTGCAAAATTTCAGTTCCATATCTCTAAAACTAAGGGGTTAGTTCGCGTATATACTGACGCACTGGCTAAATGGACTCAGGTCGTCACGCTGATCACTGATGTATATGAGTACGTATATACATTTGTAAGGTCTCCTACATTTCCTTCTAGGTACTTCAAACTTCGTGTCAAACTTCATAAGCCCTGTTGAGGGTATAAAAAAATCAAATCCCCTTAACTCCTCCATCGCAATTACAATCTTTTGTTTTCTCATCCAAAGTTGGCAGCGCATTATGAAGACTGACTCAGCGCCTATGCAATCCCGTCTTTGTGGCATAATTAACAAACAATTGTTTTCTTCGCACACAATCGTTTGCAATAGTCATACTGTTTCGTATACGCCAACGACACCCACTAAGCTCGTGTGCGCGTGCAGTGCAACAACAAGCGCTGTGGCTTGAGCAACAGCTGTCGATCAGTGGGGCAGTAGTAAAGTTAATTGCAGAAAAATAAAGAAGAAGAGGAAGCTTAAGCTGGCAGGTATGCCGTTATATTGAGTAATCGAAGCGGTGCGGAAAGGCAATTATTTCCCAGTTTGTGGAACGTATATGTGGAATTGGAGTTTTGGTTGGCTACAATTAAGAAGTGCTAGAATTTGCACTCTGTGGGCCAACTTTATGCTCTACTGCGTTTCTTCACGGTGGATTTAGCTTGGTAGTTACTTGTGAGTTTCAAAAAGTTGTTCTTTTTTTTGCTTTTTCATAGAATGTACATAAATATGTATAATATATTTCAAAGTATTCTATAAAAATTTGAAGTTGAACCGACGAGTAGTTTCGGGGAAATCTTATTTGTAAAATAGTTTTAATTTTATCTACAAGTAGCCCGAGGCATACATATTCCGTCTTCATCGGACTGGTCTAACTCTAGGGTAGTGTCTGTTCAGGCAGATGAATTACTTCTCATTTGCCAGGAATATCACTGGTCCTTGAAGCCTTTCCAAGTTTATCGTGGAGTTTGATGTTGGATACACTGAAAGATCAAAACATTATTTCTCTATATTCAATGAAACCTTACGACCCGGTATTGATTTCAAAGCCGCTGTATATAAAAGGTTTTTTCATAGGGATGCTACAAAAATAGACCGATAGGAACAGCAAACGACGCCATATTTTTCCCGCTCTTTTGATATTTCTCTTCAGTAAGACTTGCCATTGCATCATCGAAATATTTACTATTCAAAAACGAGTTGAAATTAATAAAAATTTGTACCGAAACTCGGAGTCAGTGGCCTCAACTTTAAGAGCGCTATTGAGTCTCCATTGCATCCCGAAAAAAATTATGATTTGGTGCGGCTAATGGGCCGGCGGCGTCATTAGATCGTACTTATTTCGTGATGATCAAGACCGGCACGTTACTGTGAATGAAAAGCGCTATCGCGCAATGTTAACGGAATATTTTTGGATGATATGGACTTAGACAATATTTGGTTCGAAGAAGACGTCGCCACAAGTCGCACAGCGAATGTCACAATCGATTTACTGAAAACCAAGTTTGGTAAACGTGTTATTTCACGTGTTAACGTCGATGGCCCAGTCAATTGGCCGCCTTGGTCGTGCGATTTGACTACGTCGAGTCTATGGTCTATGCCAACAAGCCAGCGACGATTGATGAACTTCGTACGAGTATCGAACAGCAGTGTCGGCAGATTTATGCTTGAAAACCGTCGAAAATTTGGTTTAACGTCTGGATTTCTGCAAGCGTTCCTGTGGCGCCCTTGCAAAAGAAATCGAGTTCTATCCATGATAGCATCGAATGTAGCGCTCTTATTGAAAACCCCGTTGTAAACACATTTTTTTGTTGTATGCACACTCTTTGTCCGAACAAGAAGGCTTTGTTTAATTGCAGAGATCTCCGTTTGAAAGACACTGCAGGGGTCTGGTAAAGCGACTTTTTGTATCTAAATTTGCTGAAAAAACATCACCTCACACTCGGTTAGCAAGTTTGATCCCATCCGTAAAGACAATACGTGGGTCCCTGTCAGTGATATTGTGTTGAAAGGTAGCTTGCTAAGTATTTTATATAGTCTCTTGTTTATAGGGATGATTTCCTCATTTGGTCGTAACTTCGCTGTCATTTCCTTACAGATAAAGTTTGATCTGTAGGCAATAAATTTTGGCATCTTTCTAAGGCTATTAGTCTATAGCAATAATTAATGTCTATGTTTTTGGATTTGATATCATTTTATGCAGAAAAACCTTCCTCAGCCGCAGAGAACTTTTTTCGAATGTTCTCCTGGAGATCGGATACAGGATCAAAGGAATTTTTTAACAGTTAAGTCTTGCTCATCGCCACGCACCTTTCTCGAAGGTCTTTCTGGAGGTCAGCTACAGTATCAAAGGAATTTTCAAAAAGAAAAGTCTTCCTTATAGCCATCGAAGATCTTCCTAGAGATCGGTTACAGGATGAAATGAATCCAAAATTTTTCAAATTAATCACACATTATTAAGAAATATAAAATTCTGTAAAATGTTTTTAGTACTTGTCTAAGTTTTTCTTCTTAAGTACTACATTGAGGCCAACAGTTATTCAAGTCTCAAACTTTTTTCTAACTTCAAGTAGATCTAACTTCTTTTTGTCCAAAAAGGTCAAGCTTATTTTTAAAACATATTCATATGGTGATCTTTGTACTTTGGTTATGAGAAATGTAACTCAATTTATTACGCAGCTTTTCTGCCAAGTCCAACAGCTTGCCATAACCACAATTACTGTGTAGAAAAACATACAATTTATTGGAACTTTGTGCAGCGAATGCAGTGCACACATTGAGAGTAATTAATTTAGACTTAATCAAGTTACACATGAGACCACTTTTCATACACACAGACACATATACATACATATTTATTTGAAATATGTTTAACTAGAGCTTATGTACACACATAAGTACTCAGTTGTGGGTATGAGAGCCGCCTTGGCTTAAATCAATTTACTCGCTCACGTCACAGGCACGCAAACAACGCAGACGTCATGTCACAGCGTAATTTAGTCGCCGTTTCAGGGGTAACGCATATGTTTGTCGTCTGGAAAATTAACATATTAAAGTCATTACATGCAGTCAGGCTTGTGATAAGATTACTCAGCACGACTGTAACTAGTAGTTGGTGGCTTTAGAGCCTGCGGGCTTGAAGTTGATTATGCTATTATATAAGCAAAGCGCTAGACTATCAAGCCAGTGGTATTATATAACGATATTCAAGAGTTCTGTTGACATGACACTTAGGTAGTACTAAGGACCGTTCCTGATACCTAGAAAACCTTCCGATTCCTCAAAGGGACTTAGATGGTCTTTGCTGTCTGATTTAGTATGCCAGAATTTGGAAATTGGCTGCAGTTAGCCTTCTATGCCGGACTAGAGACTTTAACTGCCATTGTTACGACTTCCAAGTTATGACTGTCAACAGTGACGTTGGAGCTAAGTCAACTATTTGTTTGATGATAGGAGATATTTTGTCTTGCCCTCGTTCACTACCAGACCCATTTGCTTCCCTGCCTTATCCAGTTTGGAGAAAGCAGAGCTAAAGTCCAGTTGTTGAGGTCAACAATATCAATCCAGCACTCTTATAAAAATAGTTTACCTCTCGATTCAGCGTTGCAGCTCGAATTATTTTCACCAGCGGTAGATTCAAGAAGTCGCTCGTTAGGTAGTCGCCTTGTCTGAAACCTCGTTTAGTATCGAACGGCTAGAAAAGGTCATTCCCAATCCTGACGGAGCTTTTGGTATTGCTCAACATCGGTTTACACAGCTGTATTAGTTTTGCGGGGATACCAAATGCAGACACAGCGGCATAAAGGCAGCTCCTTTTCGTGCTGTCAAAGGATGGAGTCATGTCTAGAAGTTCACGCAAGTGATTAAAATTCTTTGAACGCCCTTCACTTGGGAATGGCCAGCAACAATTCTTTTACATATAGCTGAAGCAGCTCACAACTTCCGGTCTTAGACCAAGTATCCTCCAGGCAGCCAAAAACATCCGTTTGAAGGCGAGCTAAAGTGAGAAGTTTGGGACCCGGTACCTAAAATACACTACGAAAGGAAGAAAAAAGTCTCGGATGAGAGCCCGCTTTTGATGACACTCCTTTAGTCGGTTATAAAGTCAGACTGTTTCTGAAATAACCTCGAAGCTGAAGTTTTACACTCAGATTACTCGGCTTTTTGGAATGTCTATAGAAGGCATAGTCACTTTAAACAGTTCCAGTAATGAAAATTTCCGGTATCCCGGTATTTTTAAGAAAATAAGAACTTAGACAGAGGAAGAAAATAATTTTGTAATCTGAAAACTTCGGTTTCAATTGAAGAGGCTAACGAAGCTGTGTATTCATCCGACATATAACGTTCAATACCTGTAAAACAGACACTTTGGACCAGATCGATTGAGCACGAGATTGCTGCTGGTGATAGCGGCGAAAAGTCTCAGTTATGAAGAAACGCACACAAGCATGCAAACTTGCAAATTGCCTTCAAACAAATAAGTATTTGTATTTTACAAAACATAACGAGTTATGCGCAGAGCTGGTTGCTGCAAGTTGCAAATTGTTATGGCAGCTGGCAATATTAGTAGATTTTTAGCCACAAAATGATGATGTTGATACGACAAATTTCAAATTTTTGTACTTTTAATAGAATTTTGTTAAAAACATTTGGAAAAAACACATGTGGAACTCTTGTGAATAAGTTCCACTTGATACAGTTATTAACATATTGTAAAATTTTTCAAAATTTTGTACAATGCTTATCAATGATATCGTACTATAACAAAAAAATAATATGTGGATCGGATTTGACTAAGTTCCACATTATACAGTTAATAATATTATGTAAAATTCCTTATGATTTCATACAACGGATGGGACTGATATCGTATTGAATTAAACAACTCACATGTGGAACGATTCTGAATAAGTTCCACATTATACAGTTATTTACGTAATGCAAACTTTTTCAAAACGTCCTATATTGACTATAACTGATATCGTATTAAAGTAGAAAAAAACATTTGGAACTATTTTGATTGAGTTCCACAATAAACAGTTACTAACATGATGAAAAATTCCTCATGATTTCATATAATGGATGTGACTGATATCGTATTGTAATAAAAAAACATTCCATACATGCTCTTAAATTATATTTTTTTGTGGGACAAAAATGCTTTCAGACCATTCTTATTTATCTCTTTTGTTTTCGCTTTCAGCATATTGCTTTATGAAAAAGACCAAATCTCATTTCATTATATTGAAATCAATATCATTCTCCATGAACTCGCTTGGCTTCTCGTGTTGGTGACTTTGCCACGAACGCGGTTCGCCACAAGAGTATTAACTTGGTATTTCGCCTGCTTTTTGATTTTATTCGCGATAGTAAATATTGACAGCGCTATGAGGGTAAAATACCATATGTACACAAGAGATGGTAGTATATAATTTACTTTTATTTTTATTGCTTTATTTTTGTATTTTCACACACATTTAACTTTAATCCGCTGGGAGTGAGTCCTGCAGTTTGTATGAAAAGCGCGAATGTAGAGTTTGTGGAGTGGAAACTTGTGCTTGCAGCTAAGTCCATGCAATTATTATTTGCTTAGGGGAAAATATGGGTGACTAAGTGCTTGAAAACTCCACGAAATATATTTTAAACTCGTAAACGCGCCTGTGATATATCCTTTTTACAACAACACATATGCCATTTCTTCTCTTTCTCAGATTACATTTGGTGTCCGCAAGCAAACTAAAACCAAACAATCAATAACCATTAATATCAACGAAAGGTTTCATTCCACAGCCGAAGGTGCTCCCGCATACACACGAATCCAGAAACTTCCACGCGCGGGAGCAAAATCGACCGCAAAGACGTTGTGGTGTGAGCGGTGGCTGCGGTTGCTCCGCATACGGAGTTGAAGCCACAGAAAAACACCACAAAAACCACACACACGCACACACGTGTCCGACGATCCGACCGTTAAGCGTCAACCATGAACGTGATGCGTAAATTACGTGGCAATAACAGTGCCGCGGGTGGCTTACCCACAGCCGGTGCGGCAGGTGCCACCGCTAATGGCAATATAACGGGCAGCAGCAACGCAGGCGGTGCACGTGTCGGCGATGAGATAACCGCCGCCACAGATGCACGCATACAAATCAGTTTACACACACTAAAGCAGCTCTTCAACGAGTACACACATCCGAAGGAGGCGCTCAGCGAGCACGAACGGGACATGAAGCTGTATCAGATGCTGCCGTTATTTTGCAAGGTATCGAGACGCGTGTCGAAAAGTTATTTTTAGCCAAACTAACTGAATACAATTTTCTTCTTTCATTTCTTTTCTTTTGTGCCATGCTGCGCCCACACACAGGTCTTCAGCACATGCCCGGCCGCGGATATGAGCGAAAAGTTCTGGGATGTGGTGGCCTTTTGTCAGCAAGTTTCACGTCTGATGGTCAGCGAGATACGGAAACGTGCCTCCAATCAGAGCACTGAGGCGGCGTCAATAGCGATTGTTAAGTTTTTGGAAATCGAAACGACGGAGGAGACGAGCAGCGGCTGGATGTTGCTGTCCACATTGAATTTGTTGGCCAACGGCGATGTGTCGTTGATACAGGTAATGCCCGCTGGTAGCGCGATTTTTTTTTTTTTAATCTATATCAATTCGGAATTCTGAGGACTTCTGCGGACGTGAAGATCTATTATATGCCTCTAAGATGGTTTATGACCCTGATAGCCTGGGGTTGATAGTTGTAAGTAAACCGGTATACTTTGTTCAAAAAAGATCGTTTATGTCTATGTGACCAGTTTGAAATTAATAGTATATCCGATCCAGTGCCGCACTGTTTCAGAGACCAGAGAGGATCAATACCGAGAAAAATTTAATTCCCAACAGAAAATAACCAAAAAAAGAAATATTTCTAAACTCATCATCAAAGATAGTATAAATGAAAATACTAAAGACACTCCGTCTGTCAATGTCAAAAGGAGTATTTTGGGGATTTTAAGCCTAACCCTCCAGAGACCAAACTTTCATGAACTATCGTCCTTTGAGTAAAGTCACTTTTCCTTCTTAGAAGACCGTTTCGAAGCGTTCCAGTTCATATAGAGCTATGATGAAGGGAAGTCTATATTCTTTCGAATATCTCTTTCCAAAAGTGTTACTATGAAGTAATCGCGGTAAAAACCCTCGCTATATTTATGACAAGCGCGTTCTTTTAGTAAATTAGGGAATGAAGTCGAGCCGATCTTGTAGCAAATTAATGGTAGAATTTACTAAGTGATTGGATCCTTTCCGGAAGAGGACTAAAGACTTGTCTCTTTGGAATCCTCTACGAAGCCACGTCAGTTTTACAGACAGTAGACAGATTGTTATGCACTTGGCTCTTTCACTGTCTTGCTTACATATTTCTCCTTTGGTACTACAACCGTAGATCAGTCTAAGGCCAGAACTCCAAACTTCGGCAGTTGCCTCTTTCCTAGAAGAGAACTAAGGACTAGTCCTTGTTACATACTACTTTGCACTACAACCGTGGGTCGGTTCGAGCCGAAAAGACAAAGTCTCCAGTTACCTCTATCTTCTACGAGCTCATACCAATTGTACATCCCAAGTGGAGACAGATTCTTATACACATGGTTCTTTCAATGAATGCCCTTTATGCCCACAAGTCTTCTTTTTGCTGGAGCATCATCTTTCATACATGGCTTAACCGGGGCATTCGTTGAGTTTTTATACGCTTAACTGTATCCATGTCGCCGCAGAGCTCATACAGTCCAGGGTTCCATTTTCTTCGATATTCATCACGCGGTAGGCTCCAAAGACCTGACGGAAAACAGTTCTCACGAATGCGTCAAGTGATTTCTCGTCTCAGTTGGGCATCGTGCATGATCTACGCCATAAAATAGAACGACATTTGCCTACCGATCCCAAAATAGCAGCTGTTTCGCATGAGTTATTCTGTGCTTGAACTCTAGGCTTAGATTGTTGGTGGAATTAAAGCTGGTTCCGAGAACGTCCTTTATTTTTTCAAATTTATAGCTCCCAAGAGTGATGTAGTTCCTAAGGCCCGAGGATTCTTATTGTGTGGCCTCCAGATACTTTGTCTTGTTCTCGATCTCCACAAGACCAACCACTTTCGCTTATTTTTCTAGGCTGGAAAAGGCTGCTCTCTTATATATAAGTTCACTTAAAAAACATAATTCTCACATTCGGCATTTATTGGTCTGTTGTGCGATTATACAAAAACAATAATATTGTTCTGAGATTAAAAGCTTTGAATTTTCCGACACTTTTTAAAGCTTTTCAAGTTCAAAAACTTCAATCATGGCTTCATGGCTAGTTTTTGGAACCACTTGAAGCGCAACAATTTCTTATGAACCCTCTTGCCAAACACAAACATCTCAATATGCGTTCGAAAACGTTGCACCGATTCCTCATCTTCGGTTTCCTGATCACTGGAGACCCCGCTACGCAACTCACGCTTCAAGCGTATGAAACTAGCATCGTAAGCGTATGTCGCATGCAACATATACATGCCGCCCGTGGCGAGCGCGGCAATACTTTGCGCCTTACAATAGAAAAAGTAGTGATGTCTCGGCTCCTCCGTATCGGTGAGAAACATTAAATGAAAGTCTTGCTCCGCATGATACATGGAAAGCAAAGAGGCAGCGAAATGCATTACAGCGCCCACTGTTGTGGTTATGGCTTCGATGGCGGCAGTGCGACCATGCCCACACAAGTTGTTGAGTATGCCGAAGGCAGCGTACACCGTGAAACTGGCAAATGTGCCGCAGTAGAAGAGATTGTGCGGTAGCGGTTCGGTGTGCAGAAAGCCGAGCACGTGAAATGTCAGGCACGCAATGCCCAGCAGCACTTCGAGCAGCTTGAAGAAACACCAGATCTCTTGCATTGCTTGTTATTGACTTCCAGCGACTTTTTTTTACTTTTTATGACAATAATTAAACTATTTTTTTGTTGTCTAATACACAGGTGATGACAGCAGCCGCCGTGCCGTCTACGCTCGTCAAATGTCTGTATTTGTTCTTCGATCTGCCCGTTGTGGAGGACGATCCGCCGCCGGGCATTGGCGAGTCGGCGAGCGACTTTAATGCCTTCGAGCGTCGCACGCTGCTGCAAAAGGTCTTTGTACAGCTGCTGGTTAAGCTCTGCTCGTATCCGTATCCGGCCGAGGAGTTGGCGCGCATGGACGATCTGACGCTGCTCTTCTCGGCCATCACGTCGCCGTGTCCGACGCATAATATTGTTTGGCGTAAAAACGCAGCGGAAATATTGACGACCATCTCGCGACATGGCCTAACCGATGCCGTTGTTAGTTATATACATTGTAAGTCCTCTTAGTTGCTGTTGTTGTATTTCATTATTTTATTTATTTTTTTCTTCCTTTTAGCCAAAGGCTGCATGGCGCTGTGTGTGGATAATATGCAACGTTTGAGCTTCGGCAATCCGCTGGAGATTGTCGAAATGTTTGTTACCGTTTTTTGCTTCCTAAAGGATTCTAGTCAAGTATCACAAATATTATTGGACGATTTCAAAGCATCACAGGGATATCTTTTTCTCAGCGATTTTTTGCTCAAGTGAGTTTAAAGCTATTTTTCTTTTAAGTTGACCCAGAAAGTATTCCTCCCTTAAAACCGTGATCCTAAGTCCATCGTTCGATGAGTTCTATTATCGATCCCTTCTTCCCTTCATCGTTACTGCTCTACCGGAATATATGCAGGCTTATAAATGTGATTCAAGAAGGCTTTCTCCCTTCAAACTATGATTTCCTAGGCCCATAGTTCGATGAGTTCTGTTGTCGATTCGTTCTTAAGACAGTTGTTTCTACGTAACCGAATTTTAAGTAGATCCAAGTTTATAAAGGAGTTTCAAGAAGCTTTTCTCCCTATAACCCCTGATTTCCTTGGTCGAAAGATACTAATATCGATCCATCTTCAAGACAGTCGCGTCTGCGTCACAGAAATTAAAGTAAGTCCAAGTTTGTAAAGAAGTTCCAAGAAGTTTTTCTCCCTACAAACCCTGATTTTCTTGGTCCATCATTCGATAGGCTTTATTATCGATTCATCTTCCCGACAGTCGTGTCTGTGTTACAGAAATTTAAGTAAGTTTAAACTTATAAATATGATCCAAGAAGCGTTTCTCTCTCAAAATCCTTGTTTTCTGTGTCTAACCAAGATTATAAAGGTGACCCAAGAAGCTTTTCTCCCTAAAAACCCCTACTTCCTATTATTTATCTGTCCTTAAGCTAGTCGTTTTTACGTATCCGTGGTACACGAAGTTTTCCTTCTTAGGTACACTGATTTCCTTTGTCCATCGCTCGATGTGATCTCATATCGGTCCGTCCTCTGGCAGTCATGTCTGCCGAAACAGATCCAGTCCCCAGATCCCGTTGTTTTTAGTTTTTATGTTCAGTTCCAGCGGCTAGTTATCACAACCCTCTAGAAATCTCTATATAGTACTATATATAAAATCCATAGCAAACGGACTTGAGATCTTACTTTAATCATTAATGTAATATTTTCTAACCACTCCTCCCTCTCATTTAGATTCGACACAACGCGTACCCATTCCATTGAAGTGCAGGCGGCCATACGCAATCTCGTTCTCATGATCTCCTCGCTTTGCATGTGCGGCTTCAATGAGTTACGTCCGCCACAGGTACAGAATACGCTCTTCAAAATGCAGAACTTTCAAATGCCACAGGCGAGCTCACGTGAGACTTGCGTACGCAACATCTACGCATTCCAAGTGCTGCAAACGGTCTTCCTGAAGTCCACCTCGCCAGCGCTTTGCTGCACCATACTCGACGCCATATCGCGTGTCTATCACTCGGAGAACGCCAATTATTTCATACTCGATTCGGAGAATACGCTCAGTCAGTTCACGGAGCGCATACACCTCAAGGGTCCACAGATACAGGAGAAATTCTTTGATTTACTCGAGTTCATTGTGTTCCAATTGAATTTTGTACCATGCAAGGAGTTGATAAGTCTCTCATTGCTGCTAAAGAACAATCATTCGACTAGCTGTAGCATACTGTGCTTGAAGACGCTACTGAATATACTGCGACACAATGCGGTCTTCAAGGAGGTCTATCTTGAGGTCGGCATACTTGAGGTGTTTGTCACGTGCTTGAATCGTTATGCCGATCACGTGCGTAAGATAACAAAATGCGATGAGAGCGTTGTTGTTGTACCGACGGCGGATGATCTAGAGGATCTCACCGATACGCTGGGCAAACATGTGCTCGAAGCGCTCACCATACTGCTGAGCGGTAATAATAATAACGCGAATGTGTTTCGTGAATGTGGCGGCGCTAAATGTACACACGATTTGGTGAAATTCAAACATTGTCGTCCGCAAGCGTTGGGCATCATACGAGAGCTGATACTGTCGGCGGGCGGTGATGATGACATGCTCTTCATACTCTCCGTCATGCATGCGGTGCCACCATATCAGGTGGAGTTCAAAATACAAATACTCAACATGCTGCTCGGTTGCTTGAAGGACTCGCACCGCACGCGTACTGTGTTCCGCAAGGTGGGCGGATTCGTATATCTTACCAGCGTTTTCGTCTCGCTTGACGGCAAATTGTGCGATGAGCCGTTGGCAAATGTAGAGCCAGACGCGCAGTTGATTACACAGGATGATTTGATATTATTGCTGCAAATCGTTTGTCAGACGCTGGCGACGGCGATGCGTTTCGAGCCGGCGAACGCGAAATTCTTTCATCAAGAGATTTGCACCGCCTCGCTGTGTGACACGCTGCGGCTTTTGGGCTGTTTCGGCAGCGCCACTGAGCTACATGACTTCAAGGGCGAGTTCAAGAATGACAACGCCATGCAGAAGTACTTTCACGAGGTCTTCGCGGGTGATATATTGAACTTTAGGTGAGTGCTTTCAAAACTAAGCTGCTTTGCTCGAAGTAAACCATACTTAACCTGTTTCTCTCTCTTTGTCTTACACACAGCTTCAACTCGGACCTACCGCGCTCCTTGTCCTACGTCTGCGTAGTTTACCGCCTACTATACAGCATCGCGCTGGACAATTTTGAAACACCAAATTTGGCCGGCGTCATAACGCTCTTCAGCGACACACATACGCGTTCGCCCAGCAAAGAGTTGCCGCCAGCTCATCCAAATCAATTGAATCTGACACAGCCCACACCAGAGCCGCGCATTGTGCATCCCGGCGTTGTGCTCTGCATGCTGCAGCTACTACCGAGCATCGAGCATGAGACAAGCGGCATATTAGCGCTGAATCTACAGGTTTACCTCAGCGAGATCATAAAGTCTTTGGTGCGCAATGAACGCAATCAACAAATCATGTGCGACTATGGGCTCGCCGAGCAGCTGTTGAAGATTGCGCGCAATGCTCTCTCCGAGGAAGCTAATCCGCTGCACGTGTCCATGCAGTATGTGTTGGAGCGCTTGGCTGCACAGGCTTTACAGCCCACAGAGCTGCGTGAGTTTCTGCGGCTTGGCGAACCGCTATCTTGCGCCGACATTGACTTACGCACACCCTATCGCATGGGCGGGCCCGTACCGTTGACACGTATTAAGACGCTGGTTTCAATGACAACACCGCGTGATTTTCGCGCGCACGGCTCGAGCACGCTGCCGCCCTTTGTGGAAATGGATATGTCTGCGGAGGGTTTCGGCTGTTTGTATTTGCCTTCGTTGGCGCCACAGGCTACCGCCACCACCGGTGGTACTATCGACGCCAACACCATTGGCGGTATTGGCGCTGGAGATCGCATATTTCCACCACAAACGGGACTCTCATACTCCACTTGGTTTTGTGTGGAGAAGTTTTCCGATCCCAAAACAGATCCACATTGCGTGCGTCTGCTGACGCTGGTGCGCACCATACACAATCCGCGCGAAGAGAACTTGGTCTGTCTGTCCATATTGCTGTCGGCGCGTGATAAAGCGATTGTGGTGTCCACGCAAGAAACGCTTGTGACGCCAAGCAAAAGTAAGTGTTGTCGAAGTGTGGTTAGGCATGTAGTTCTTTCCCACAAGGAAATTAAAAAGTAGCTTATTAGTTTTATATACTTATGCGCCAAAATTCATTAACTTCGAACCGCTTTCAGGTCTTGGCGACTGGGAACCCGAAGGTTCAGACGACGGCAGCGCACGCATTTGGTGTCCCGATTTGCTGCACGAGGGCCAATGGCATAATCTGGTGGTAGTACTCAATCGCGCTGTTTTGAAAAACTCTAGTCTCTCACTTTACTTGGACGGCACAGTGAGTGGTCCTTCACATATCTTCTAATACCCAAAAAAATTAAATTTGCTGTTTTCGTCTCTTTCCTCAGCCCATGCACACACAGAAGCTACATTACATTTCACAAAACCCCGGCGCTGGCTCCGTCAATCTCGCCGTGGCCAGTCAAGTCTACGGCTACATTGGCACACCACCGATTTGGCGCCGCTATTCACGTCTCTGCTGGAAGCAGGGCGTCTGCCACTTGCTGGAAGACGTGCTCACACAACAGACTGTGCACACCATCTACAATCTGGGACCACATTATATGGGTTCACTGCAAGCGCCACAACTGGGTAAGCAAAGCGAACCGCTGCAGCCCTTAGTACCGGAAGATCGTGTGCTCTTGGGTCTGAATGCGAAGGCGGTGTCACAACTCACTCTAGTAAAGATACGCAAGGTTTACAGTCGCGTGGATAACAAGTCCATCGCCAAAGTATTGGGCATGAATTCGCACGAGAATGCCACGCCGATCAGGTAAAGCGCTTAAGGTTTTACTTTTTAAGTTGGTATTTACATTTTTCTTACTATTCTCCTCTATAGAATTCTACACAATTCCGCCGGTCACTTGGCAGGCGCTGGACGCTCACTCGGCGGCGTAGTTGTCGGCTATTTGGGCGTGCGCGTCTTCAGTCCACACCCCGTCTCCGCCATGATCGACACTGTCGGCGGCTGCAATGTTTTGCTGGGCATCATCGCCATGGCGCAGGATGTGGAATCGCTCTACGCCGGCGTGAAGGCGCTCACCTGTGTGGTGCGTAGTAACCGCGCGGCGCAAAGCGAAATGGATCGCAAACGTTGCTATCAAACGTTGGGCATGTTCTTCAAAAAGAAGAAGAATCTACTCAACTCACACATACTACATTTGACATTTGGGCTCGTCGGCACTGTGAGTAGCGGTCAAGACATGTCGGCCATACCGAATGTTACCGCATTCCAGGATCTACTCTGCGACCTGGAAATTTGGCATAATGCGCCAAATGGTTTGCTGCGCTCCCTGCTGGAACATCTGCTCGAACTCGCTATTGAATCGAACGAGAAGAAACAGAATGTGAAGATTATGGGTAACTTGCAGCTGCTTAATAAGCTGCTGCACATCATTATCGACATACAGGATCACTCGACGCGCGAAATACTCTTCAATCTAATTGAGACTTTGCTCGGCGGTCAGCCGCGTCACAGCGATCTCTTGCTCTTCGGCCAGTACATCGCTGCCAAGCTACCGAAAGCGGAACAAGTCGAGAAAGCGCTCATATTGCCGAGCATGCGCGTCACAGCGGGCATTAACGGTAATGCTGCTGGTGGTGTGAGCGAGCACGAACTCATGGCGCAGAACATTTATCTGCGCAACCGCTGCCTCTCGCTGCTGCATGGTTTGCTCTTCACGCCACGCAACACGGTGAACTATATCATCTGCGATGACATCTCCAAGACGCTGGGCATGGATTGGCTGCTGCTCTTCATGCAGCCGCATGTACACTTCACTACCGTTATAATTGCGGTGCGCATACTGGTCGTCGTCTGTGCCAACGAGAATTTCATGGTACGTTTCCGCGACTCCACACACAATGGCGGCTACTTGCGCTTCACGGAAATGGTGTCGCAGAAGAAAATGTTGGCGCTGGGCGCGCCGCAGCTGAATACGGGCACGCAGAGCAGCGCTGGCTCGGTGATTGTGACCACCGCCAATGTTATACAGCATCTGCCGACGCAGATTGCCGGCGAAGTGCGTACTACGGCGCTGAGCATACCAGGTGGGTGACTTACATAATAATTTATCCAACTAGATTATAAAAAGTCTTTATTTTAAACTCTCTCTAGGCTATCAAATGCTCGAATGGCTGCTCACGCATCATCTCGACGTGCCCGAGCTATATTTCCTCATTACCGCTTTGATTATGGGTCAACCGGTGAAAATGATGGCCAGTGAGCATACAAAATTCGACTTGGATCGTGTACGTCACTTTCTGTGGGGCACACCGCCTTCCTCGAATGCGCCGCTACCAAAAATGAACGTTTGCCCCGAAGCGGTGTGCGTGCTGCTCGGCATGGTGCGCGCTATTGTGCACGCTACAGACTGCGCCAAATGGCTCAATAGCCATCCTGAGACAATAATTCAGCTGCTCTTCAACTTGTATCAGAATGTCACCGATTTTATGCCGGTCATGATGTCTGGCGACGTGATCACCTCATTGGTTGCGGTGCTATTCCCCAACTCGAAGGACGCTGGCAATGATTCCGAACCGAATAGCGGTAATTCAACACCCACCGACAACGGCACGGGCGCTTACTTGCTGCACGCGCATAGCATAACCAGCGCACCGGCGCATAAGCTGACGCAGCATCCGGTGCGTAAATGTATCATCGATTTTCTACGCGTAATTGTGGTCGATTCGCTGAGCTTGAATATGCATGGCAAGACAACGCCCGTCATCGACCTGGTGTTCGACGCTTCACCTGAGCCCGCGGAGATGACGTTGCAAGTTGAGTATCAGACAGAAATTATTACCGCTTTGATGGAGCATCTGCTAGCCGCGGATGTTTTGGTGGGCGAACAGGCCGCACTGTCCATTGTGCCGTTGCTGCAGAGTCATACCCAGCATATAGCGCCCAATGTATTCTACTTCACAGCGCGCGTGGTGGATAAAATGTGGCAGGGTTGCCTAACACGCAATCCACATGACATTTTCGACTTTGTGATCAAGTTGATAGCGCAAGCGAAACGTCGCTCTTCCTCCTTGACAATCGAGCAGCTGCATCACTCACTCAATCGCACCATACTTTACTTGCTGTCGCGTCCCACAGAATCCATAACGGAGCAGATGAGTGTGTTGGAGGCTTTACATAACATTATCACGCATCGCTTGCTCATTTTTGGCGCCGGCAATCACGAGTTGGAGTTCATCGGTTGTCTCACTTATTGCCTGCTGCAATTAACTTCGGATATGAAGATTATTTTGGAACCGGCAACCAGCCGTAATACCACGTGGCATGTAAATCCACAAACCGACACCGTCGAACCGAAAGATGAGGATCTCAATCAGCTGCAGGTAAGCTTACCATTCAAATTTTAAAAATATCTCTACATCTAAAACCTGCCATTCATTCGCACACAGGGTCGCAATTTGATTGTGGGCGCCGCTTTTCGCGTCTGGGAGGAACTGTATGTTTGCAAAAAGCCCGCCATTGAGGAGGTCTTCAAAGTTACGCTTACCCCACCGCCACCCAGTTCCAAAGCGCCTGATTTGCAGAGCACACGCGAGCAGGTTATGGAGCTAGCCTCTAAACTCTGGTTCAATTATGTCGATGCTGAGCGTAAAGCCACGTACCGCATACCCTGGGAGATACACAATCAGATACAGTCGAAAATACAGAAAGTTACAGGTGGCTTGACGCGCCTGGCGAGCCGTACGAAAGTCAAAAAGGACGAACTCGTGCGCACTAAATCGACAATGAGCAAAGAGAACGCCTTCGATTGCACAGGCATACATGTGCAATTGATAAAGTAAGTCCTTGGTATGGAGATGGTTGTAGCATACTAAAAAATATTTTCTTTCCTCTGGGTACCAGGGACCTTTGGGAGTTGCGCTGCAAGCAGTACATACAAATGCAACAGCATACACAACGTTACGTCTACCAAGACTGGACACAATCGGAGACGGAGTTGACACGCGAACGCGGTCTGTGGGGTCCGGAGGGTAGTTCCTCGCTGGATAAATGGATATTGGATACGACAGAAGGACCGCATCGCATGCGCAAGAAGACAATGCGCAACGAGCTCTTTTATTTGCATTATCCCTACAGACCAGAAATCGACTTGCCAGATAATGTAAGTGTAACGGAATTGACTGATCGCGCAATTCAATAATTAATTACATTTTTTTATTTATCTCTCCCGATCTCTCTCTCGCTCTCAACAGCGTCAATTAAAATACAAAGTTGCCACCAGTTTGGATAGTAAAATCTACTACACACATTGTCAGCAACCGCCTCGCATACTCTGTGAAACCGAATCACTACAACAACAACACTCAATACAACAACAATACTCAGTGGACGCAAACAATGCGAAGCATGCACATGCCGCGCAGCATCAAAATTCCGAAACGCAGGCGAGCGGTGGCACACCACCACCACCACACTCACCCACAGAGGTCGCCGCGAAAAGTTTACAAAATCCACAAGAATCCATAGACACGGGCGTACCCGAAGAAGATGAGGAAGAGGAGGACACCTCCATGATGTCCGACAATGAAACATTCCTGCGGCTGCTGGAGGAGCAGGAGAAAATCTCATTCATGTTTCGTTGTGCGCGCATACAGGGTTTGGACACCTTCGAGGGTTTGTTGTTGTTCGGCAAGGAGCACTGCTATATAGTCGATGGTTTCACATTGTTAAAGAATCGCGAAATACGTGACATTGATACATTGCCACCCGGCGCTTACGAGCCCATCATACCGAACTCTGGTGGCCCGACGCGCACGCAGAAGGCGCGTCAGTGTTCGAAATTTGCTTATGAGGAGATTCGAGAAGTGCATAAACGTCGCTATTTGTTGCAGCCAATTGCTTTGGAGGTCTTCTCGGAAGATGGGCGCAATTATTTGTTGAGCTTTCCACGTAAAGTGCGGAATAAGGTGCGTGGAAGGGGGTGTAGCGGCGGTTTTTGTAAATAGAATTAATTTTATTTTTCGGAACAGGTCTATCAACGCTTCATGGCGCAGGCCACAGCGATTAACGATAATGCACAGCTGTCGGTGGCGGGTCAAAAGCGCACCGCAAGCGTAGAGCAGACATCGGGCATTTTCAGTAGTCTCATTGGCGAGACGTCGGTCACGCAACGTTGGGTGGTAAGTGTAATGATGGCTTAGTCAAAAACAGTTCAGAAGTGAATTTAGAACTAAGAATTTAGTGCTAGGTGATATCGATATCGATAAGATAATCAAAATAATAAATAAGTTATCGATGTTAAGCGATAATATATACATACAGGGTGTGCTATAGTGATTTTTTGTATTGAATACGAAATAGTAATAAAGTTATCGATATTTTAATCGATAATATTCTCATAGAGAAGCTTAACCATTGAGATTTTCACTATCCTGGGTGTGATATTGTGAAATCGTTATCGATAATATTATATTTAATAAGTTATCGATATTTTAAGCGATAATATACATATAGAGGGTGTGCTATAGTGAATTTGTTATCGATTATATAAATAAAATATCGATTAAGTTATCGGTATTTTAATCGATAATATATGAATGTATATAAATATAATAATAAAATATCACCAATTATTAGCTACTCAAAATCTGTTACTTTTATAACTAGTTATCGATAAATTTTTATCGAATTAGATATACTAAAAGCAGAAATTAGTATCGTAATTTATTCACCAAAATATGGAGTATTACGATAAGTTGTCGATTTTTCTAAATGATTTTGAGAATTAGTTACTCTTTCTATAAACTGTTCATCGATTTTATAAATAGTCGATACATTTATCTGGAAAAAAGTGCTATTATTTTTATAAAAAATCGATAATTAATAATAACACTCTTTAGAAGTTTAAAAAAAAAATTATTGAAAAATACATTTTTTTATTATTAAAATAATCGATTATATTAATTTCAGAGTGATTTTGGTTTAAAAGTGAAATACTTTCCAGACATTTTTTGATAGCAGAAAAAAGTACTGTAGTTGTTCGCCCTTACGAAAAATCATCAGTTGCTACCGTTATTTATTCTAAAAATTGTTGATATTTTCGATAAATAATCAATTGTACCAATGGTCGATGCATTTAATTGAGAAAATTGGCACCTTTTGCGTTATTTGTTTATCGATAATTAATAAATTATTTCGACTAATTTTAATATAATTATTTCAATAATTTTTAATATCGATTAATTCAGAGGCACAAAAATTTATCGATAAACTATATTTTATCAATATGTGTGATGCTATTTGCTTACCGATAATTAATAATTTATTTCGATAATTAATCGATACATTTCAATATAATTCTTTCGATAATTTTTAATGTCGATTAATTCAGAGGCACAAAAAATTATCGATAAAATAGGTTTTAGCAACATGTGTGGTGTTATTTATTTATCGATAATTAATAAATTATTTCGATAATTAATCGATAAATTTCAATATACTTCTTGCTATAATTCTTATTATTTTTTAATTCAGAGGCACCAAAAATTATCGATGAAATATGTTATTTGCTGACCGATAATTAATAAATTATTTCGATAACTAATCGATAAATTTTTTTGTCATCAGAAAATTGTCGGTCTGAACTATACTTAGTAATCATTACGAAATTCAATAATATTTTTATCCTGGCAAATTATGTATAATCCCATATTGCGTGTAAATTTATGAGGACTTCAAGTTTATTAAAACCATTTAGGAAACTTAAATTTTTTTTTGTAATAAAATATACTTGTTTATTAATAAACTTCTAACCTCTTTTTAAACTTCTACTCTTTAGCGCGGCGAAATTTCCAACTTCCAATACTTAATGCATTTGAATACGCTGGCTGGCCGCTCCTACAATGATCTCATGCAATATCCAGTCTTCCCTTGGATAGTCGCTGACTATGAATCGGAAGAGTTGGATTTCTCCAATCCGAAGACATTCCGTGACTTCTCTAAGCCGATGGGTGCGCAGTCGGAAGAGCGCTTAGAGCAGTTCCAGAAGCGTTTTAAGGTATAGAGTGAATTATTTAATAAAATTTTTCTGCTCACTACTTTTTCTCATTTTCTTGCCGCCATAAGGAGTGGGACGATCCGCACGGTGAGACGCCACCCTATCATTATGGCACCCACTACAGTTCCGCTATGATTGTTTGCTCATATTTGGTGCGTTTGGAACCATTTACACAGCACTTTTTACGCTTGCAAGGCGGTCACTTCGATTTGGCCGATCGCATGTTTCATAGTATACGCGAGGCATGGCTCTCCGCTTCCAAATTCAATATGGCCGATGTGAAAGAGTTAATACCGGAATTTTTCTACCTACCGGAGTTTTTGAGTAATGGCAATAACTTTGATTTGGGTAAGTAGTGGACTCAGAAAATATGGTGGACAAATGTTTTGGGCTGCTCTAATTTGTTTTCTTTAAAAAAATAGGCACAAAGCAAAACGGTGAGACGTTGAATCATGTCATACTACCACCTTGGGCCAAACAGGATCCACGCGAGTTTATACGCGTGCATCGCAGAGCCTTAGAGTGCGATTATGTTAGTCAGAATCTGCATTTGGTGAGTGTCACGTGACGCAAATATGCTTAAAAGAGCGATATTTCTAATTTTTTCTCACCTCTTCCAGTGGATCGACCTGATATTTGGTTGTAAGCAACAGGGACCCGCCGCCGTGGAGGCAGTGAACGTTTTCCATCATCTATTCTACGAGGGCAATGTGGATATTTACAAGTACGTCCAATTTTTTGCCGAAAATATTTTCTTTTTCTACTGAAAACATCAAAAATTTTTGTTTTCTACCAAAAATATTTTTGTATCAAAAAATTTCTTACCTACCTAAAAGATTTTTTTCGGTAGATTTTTTTCTACCGAAAAAAATTTTTTGTACCGAAAACTTTTTTGTACTTAAGATATTTCTGCCGAAAAAAATTTTTTTGTACCGAAAACTTTTTTTGCAACAAAAAAAATATTTTTTTTACCAAAAATTATTTTCTTGCCGATAATATTTTTTCTACCAAAAACAATTTTTTTACCGAAAACTTTTTTGTATCGAAAATATTTTTTTCATGCAAAAATATTTTTATGTTAAAAAGTTTTTGTTTTCTACCTTTTTTCTCTCGAATTTTTTTTACCGAAACATTTTTTTCTACCGATAACATTTTTTTGTACCGAAATGATTTTTTTACCGAAACTTTTTTTTCTGCCGATAATATTTTTTTTCTACCGAATACATTTTTTTTACCGAAAACTTTTCTTTGTACCGAAAACATTTCTTTTCTACCAAAAATATGTCTTCTAGCAATTATGTTTTTCTACCATAAATATTTTTTTTACCAAAAAAAATCTTTTTCTATAAAAAAAAATTGTATAACCTCTACAGCATCGACGATCCGCTGAAGAAAAATGCCACAATCGGCTTTATCAATAATTTTGGTCAAATACCCAAGCAGCTATTCAAAAAGGCGCATCCAGCGAAGAAAATGTCCAACTCACGGCATTCCACACTAATCGATCCGGGCGCTTTAATACAGGGCAATACCACCGTTTTACAATCGGAACGTCTATTCTTCCATAATTTAAATAATCTCAAACCGAGCCTGCAGCCAATTAAGGAACTGAAAGGACCCGTTGGTCAGATATTACAACCAGATAAGACTGTGTTTGCCGTCGAACAGAACAAGGTGAGTGAAAGTTAAAGGAAAAAAATTCTACCCCAAATATAACCGATTTTTTATTGTACCGTAGGTAATGATGCCACCCTCTTACACGAAGTACATCGCCTGGGGCTTCGCTGATCACTCACTGCGCATTGGTCTATACGATTCCGATCGCGCTTCATTCGTCTCCGAGGCGGCCGCACAAAATTCGGGTGAAATACTTTGTTGCGCCTGTCCCAATGGCAAGATGATTGTCACCGCCGGCACCAGTTCGGTCGTAACGATTTGGAAATTCGATGCGAATCGCAAGAGTCTCACTGTGCGGAATTCGCTGCATGGCCACACCGATGCCGTGACTTGTTTGGCGGCAAGCGCCGCTTATAATGTCATCATTTCTGGCTCACGTGATGGCACTGCGATCGTTTGGGACATGACGCGCTTTACATTCGTGCGTCAGCTGCGCGGTCATGCGGGTGTTGTAGCTGCGGTCGCGATCAATGATCTCACCGGTGATATAGCGACCTGTTCGGCCACTTGGCTGCATGTTTGGTCCATCAACGGCGATCCGTTGGCGATGGTGAACACTTGTGTTGGCAGTGCGGATCGCATGCAGCAGATCTTGTGTGTTGCCTTTTCACAGATACGTGAGTGGGATCAAGAGAATGTGGTAATCACGGGTTCCACCGATGGCGTAGTGCGGGTGTGTAGTAATATTTTGATTGCGTTAAATTCTCTTGTTTATTAAATGATACTCTCTTTAACGCAGATGTGGTCCTTGGAGTACACACAAGTGCCCATCGAACGTAAGTTGAAGCGCGCCACCGAAGTGAGTTCGCAAGATCGTCCGGCCAGCACGGAGCGTGAGAATTCCTGCGATGGCAAGGATGATGGTAAACTGAACATACTCAAGCAAATGAAGAGCCTCTCGTTGCAGGACGAAAATGGTGAGTGTTCTTTAATTTTTAAGCACTAGTATGTCATCCATTAAATTTTATAATCCTTGACAAAACAAAGTTATCGCCAAATCTGGTTCGGAGAGTAGCATATCAGAAGCTTCGGCGCATTCACAACACTCCACACATTCCGACAAGGCTGAGGAGGAGCAGCCAGAGTCAGAGCACAAAGATAATAAGGATGCCGCTGGCCGACGGAAAAGCTCTTTGTCTGGCGCTAAGTCCTTGCACGAAATGAAAGCATCGACGGTGGAGGGTGAAAGCATAGCCAGCAAATGTGTTGAGGGTAGGAATTACATAATTTTGTTTATTAAAGCTGGATCACAGTATAATAATATGTAATTTATTTGCAGAGGAGGAGCGTACGATACGTCCTAGTAAATCAGACACAAGTCTGACGGATGGCTTCGTTATGGTGGACAATGACAAAGTCAAGAGTGAACAGTCGCTGAGAAAAGGTAAGAATTGAAGAGCATCATCAATAAACCGATCAAATACCATATATTGTGTTTTAGGTAATTTCGTCAATTGATAATTAATTTATACATCACATCACATCAAGATGATCATAAGCTATTAAATCACATGATCTGTATCCGAACCAATTGTTTCCCCGTTTTTAGCTACATTCTTCAATTTAATCAAATCCATCAAATATACTGTATTCTGTTGGTAAAGTTACACATCACATCATCAGGGTCATACGATATCAAAACACATGATCTATATCCAAAGCAAATATGACCCGCGTTTTTCTTATATTCCTCCAGTTAATATAATCCCATCAAACATAATGTATTCTTTTATTAAAAAGTACATCACTTCATAAGAATCATGATATCACATCACATGATATATGTATATCCAAACCAATTTTTGTCCCTTATTTTCTTATCTTCCTCAAATTAATAAATCACATCGTTCTTTTCAAATTCACGCATTACAGCACACTAGTGACATCACGTGATACCACATCACATGATAAAAATTTTATTTTCAGAAATGATAAAATTCGTTCAAAATATTAAACATTCGTAACATAATATTAGATCACTAGATATGAGATCACGTGATTTGTATCTAAACATAGCGATCTGACTTTGAGCAGCCGATTTGTTTATCGTGTATATTCCTCAAAATAACAAAATTATTTCACATCACATCATCAAATATCACGTGATTTCACATCACATGATTAAAATTTTATTTTCAGAAATTTAATCAAAATTCGTCCAATCAAATATTTAACATTTTTATGTAAATTTGCATCAATGAAATCACAAGATATGGGATCACGTGATTTGAATCTAAACCTTTGAGCATACGTTAAATTTGTTCATTGTATAATTAATCTCTATTTAATCTAATTATATTATATCATTGCTATCAAAACGCATCACATAACACCAGTGATATCACATGATATCGCATCATTAATCAATTGAAATTTTTAACATTCTTAAGTCCATCGCATCAAGAAAATCTCAAAATTTGAGATCACATGATTTGTATATAAACCTGGCAATCGAGCCAAATCAAACTTTTTACACAAAATATCATTTTACATCAGACCTCATCAGGAAATCACGTCCGATGACTCATCACATGTACATCACAATAGAAATTTTAAATTTCCATCACAATAAATAAATTCACATAATGTGATATCAGTAGACTAAAATAACAACTTACAAAAGCTCAAAGTGCTTTCTTCAATACTATTAACTACGCCCTTGATTTGATATCACATCACAACTTTGAGCCTCTTTTCTTTTAATTCTTTATCATATAATGTAAAAATATGAAATGATTTCCACTTCTCTCTTTCCCACACAGGCTTCAAATGGCAACGTCAATTAATGTTCCGTTCAAAACTCACCATGCACACAGCATACGATCGCAAAGACAATGCCGAACCGGCGAGCATAACAGCGCTCACCGTTTCGAAAGATCACAAGATCTTGTATGTGGGTAAGTACAAAACGAAAATTTATTTTAAATGGCATAAGTTTATTCAAAATAAATAAATTCACCACAGGTGATGCGCGCGGCCGCATATTCTCGTGGAGCGTAACCGAACAGCCGGGCCGAGGTGTAGCCGATCATTGGCTGAAGGACGAAGTCACCGATCAGTGTGTGAAATGTCACGTGAAGTAAGTGTGATTTGAAAATTTTTATATTAATATGGAAAATAATATTAAAAACAAAAAATTATTGTATTTTTTTTAGAAAAAAAATGTATTATATATTTTTGAGAAATGTGATATTTTCTGAAAAATCAGTAAATTAGTTAAAATTATTTATGTTAAAAAAGTATATTATTAGAATTGATTTCGTTTAATTTCATATTCTTAAAAAATTATTTTCGACAAATTAAAATTTTATAATTTTTTATTTAAAAAAATATATAGATAATTCTAACACATTTTATAACTTTTCTAAAACATTTTTTTTCTTTATCAAAAATAACAGTTTTAAAAATATATAATATAATAGATACAGTTTTTTTGTGGAAAAAATTTAGCATTTTTTATATTACAGTATTGAAAAAAAATGAATTTTAAAACATATAATATTTTGATAAATGATAATTTTTTGAAAAATTTTTCATTTTGAAAAATTATTATATTTTTGAACAATTTGTATAATGGGGGAAATTTTGACGTTTGTAGTTTTAAAATTTTTTATTTTAATATTCATTATGATATTTTTAAAATTTGTTTATTTATTGAAAAAAATAATATTCTATGTGTTTTGGAAAAAAAATGTATATTCATTAAAAATTATGCACGATATTTTGAAAGAACTTTAAAATTTTTTTTTTCTTTATACAACATTTACAATTCATCTTGGAAAATTTTGAAATTTATGGAAATCCAATATTTTTGAACAATTTATATAACATTGGGAAAATTTTATTTAAAATAAATGTTTTTTTTAGTTTATATATTTAAAAAAAAAAAAATAATTTTATAATATACGTATTTTTGAAAATTTTTTATATTAGAAAAAAATTTATTAAAAACAAGTTTTTAATTTTTGAAAAACGTTTCCATTTTAGAAAAATTTAGTCGTTTTTATTATTGGAATATATTATTATATTTATTTTATTTTAATGTTTTTGTTTAGTTTTTTTTTTTGATAATTTTTAACACAAAATAATAATTTTTGAAAAAGTAGAAATTTATAATTTTGGGAAAAAATGGTATTTCGGTAAAACATACACAATTTAATTAGCGAAATATTTACATATTTAGAAAATGTTAAATATTTTGAGAAACAATTTATACTTTTTGTAGTGTTTCAGTAAATGATTTAAATTTGTCATTTTAATTTATAGACAAGGTTACATATTTTTTAAAAATCTTTATATTCATGGAAACATTTTATATCTATATTTGCAAAAAAAAATTTTATTTTTCAAAAACAAAGTTATTTTCTAGAATTTTACATTTTTAGAAAAAAAAAATAATTTTTTTTAGAAATTTTTACTAGATTTAAAAATTTTTTTTTATCTTTTGAAATATTTTATATTTTCGGAATCATTCAGTAATTTGATAAATTGTATATATTTTTCTTTTGAAACATTTTATTGTTTGTATGTTTAAAAAAAAACTTTTCTGTATATTTTATTATGATTTTCAGAATTTTCTTTATATTTTTGAAAAATTCACATATTTGAAAAACTATAATTTTTGGAAACATTTCATATATTTGAAACATTGAAAAAGTTGATTTTTTGTGTTTTTGAGAAAAAAATTAAATTTTTAGAAATATTTTGTAGATATTAAGAATTTTTTAATATTTTGAAATTTTTTATATTTCCGGAATAATTCAGTATTTGTTAAATTGTATATATTTTTTGTAATTTTTTGTTATTTTTGAAACTATTTATTGTTTGTATTTTTTGAAAAAGAAATTATTCTGTAGAAATTATCGGTACATTTTAAAATATTTTTTATAATTTTCAGAATTTTATTATATATTTTTGATCATAGTTTTTTTCAATAATTGATTTTTAGAATTTTATTTATATTTTTAAAAATTTTGTATTCATATATTTCTCATATCTTCCAACAGATTCAATCTCTACGAGCGCAAGCACCACTGTCGCAACTGCGGTCAGGTCTTCTGCAACAAGTGCAGCCGCTTCGAGTCGGAAATCTCGCGCTTGCGCATACTCAAGCCAGTGCGTGTGTGTCAGGCCTGCTTTAGTCAATTACGCGCCAACTCAGTGGATAATTAAAAATTGTAAAACCAAATTGTTGTAAATTTAAGACAAACTGGCAAAAAATTAGCAGTAATTGTAACAACAATGGCTTTATAATTTATTTGGATTAATATTGTAATGGTATTATTGACAATATAATATTATTATTATTAACAATATAATAATATTATTATTAATATTAAAATTATGTAATATTATTATATATTATTATGCAATATTATACTCTTAGGCATATATTTCCAATTTTGCTCGATTTTTTTGTTAAAGATTTTTAAACTTAAATTTAAATTTGTATATATCTACTACTATATATAATTTTTGTAATTTTTATGCATGTATTTTTTAAGCTGTTTTCTATTTTGTATTTGTATTTGTATTTTAAAATCTCATACGACGATATTATTGTGTGTCACCATCAAACAACAAGGCTGTTTTATAATGCTATTTACAATAACATTTTATTTAGTTTAATTTCGCTAGCAAAGCAAACGCCAATGTCTAACACTTTAAGAGAAAAAACCAAAAAAAAAAATAATAATATTAAAAAAAAATCTCGAAAAAGTAGTAAAGAAACCTTTTACACACAACTCGTCCCGAAACTCTGCTATTTCTAATATTAAAGAAACTTTTTATACTTTTTATTTATTTATTACAACAACTACTGCTGAAATAGCATATTTTAAAAATGACTATAATTTATTATTTAAAGACAAAATGGCAAAATTGGTCAAACAACAAAAGATAAAATGAGAAAAAAATATTTAATAAAAACTTAATAAAAAAATTACTGAAAAAATAATTTCCAAGAAAAAAATTATAAGAAATTTTAATAAAAAAATAAATTTCCAAAAAAGAAATAATAAAAAGAAATTCTAAAAAAATTATTAAAAACAAATTACAAGAAAATTTTTTTCCAAAAAAAGAAATTATAAAAAATATTGTAAAAGCTTTATTGCCGCTTAAGCAAATAGCATACCAAATGTGTCTAGCAATAATAATAAAAACAGTAATAATATTTATAAGACAACAATGCGCTTGCTTGAAACCAAACAAAGAAACATATGCCACATGCCACTTAGCGAGAAGCATATTGAGTTGCAGCTAAAAAAGGGTAGAAAAAAATTAAAAATTAAAAATAAAAAATAAAATAAAATAAAAAAAATATAAATAAAATAAAAAATAAAAATAATTATAAATAAATTAAAAAAAAAAATAAAACTAAAATAAGAATAAAAAATTAATTCAAATAAAAACTAAAAACAAAAAAAATTAAAATAAATTAAAAAATAAATAAAAATAAAAACTTATATTGAAAAAAAATTAGATATGTATGTATATAAAAATATATATACATACATCAAAAAAGTATGAAAATATATATTGAAAAAATATATATATAGAAATATATTGAAAAAAAATTATATAAAATATGTATATTAAAAAAATATTAATATAAAATATATAAAAAATAAAAAATATCTAAAAAATAAAAATATCCAAAAATGTTAAAAAAAATACTGTAATTTATTGCATTGTACTTGTAAACTAATTGTAGTAGCAAATATTACGCGATCGCCTATCATTTCAGCCGCGCACTCTCACGTTCTCTATAAATATTTCCATAAATATATATACACACACACACTCACAAAAAAGGATAAATATGCGCCACTTCGCAATCAGAGCAAACACGCTAGCCACAAAGAGCGCATGTTATTGTTATTATTGTATTTATGCATATTACAAAGCAAACGCTAAATATTGTAATTGGAAATACTGTCAAAGCGCAAGCAAAAGACATAACCTCAAATTATTAAAAAAAGCAGCTAAAAATTTGTGTTAATGAATTGTCAACGCAAAGGACATAACCTCAATAAAATATTAAAAAAAAATTGTGTTGAAGCATTTTCAAAAAGAAAAAAATATGTACTGAAATAAATTGTGAAAATTATGCATGTATGTAATATTAATTGATGCGAGCACAATAATAAAAGCATAAAGTTATTAAAATAAAAATAAGAAAAAATAAAAAAAAATTTAAATAAAATGTAAATTTAAAAAAAATAAGAAATTAAATAAAATATTTAATAAATAAAAAAATTATTAAATAAAAAAAATTAAAAAAATAAAAAAGAGTTAAAAAAAATAAAAAAAATAAAAAATTAAATTAAAAAAAGAACATAAAAATAAAATTTAAAAAATAAAATAAAAAGCAAAAATAAAAAAATAATTGAAAAACCAAAATTACAAAACAAAATTATTAAGAACCACATATTGGCATGTATTCGTGCTTTAAAAAAAAATAATAACAAAAGTATTACGCAAAGAAAAGGCAACAAATTAAGACAAATTGTATTAGAAAATTTAGCGATAAAGGCAAAGACATGTTTATGCTTATAAAATTGCAAAATATATTAGAGAAATTAGTTGAAAAAAAACAAAAAAAATTTTAATTTTGTTGTTTTGCATTTGTGAGGAAAATTGCTATAAAAATTGTTGTTGGAATTTTCAGAAACCAAAAATATGAAATATGTATATTATGTCCGAGGGGGATTGCTTCGACGGAGGACATAGATTGAAGAATAAATTAAGAATTTTAAAATTATGAACAAAATATAACAATTTTTTTTTTTGCTCATGGTAGTATAGGACCGACTTTGGATAAATTTGTTTATGTTTATGAAACTAACAGTGGTTTTGTAACATTTGCTCTCGTTCCTTTTAAAATGTTTGTTGTCATTTTGCTTTACAAAAATCAGAAAACATGAGAAAAAAATGAAATAATTGTTTGTCAGTTTTGTTCTGAAAAAAAGAAGGATACACTGAAGTGAACAGACATACAAATATCGAAAACATACGTTATATTTGAATAAAACGCCTTAATGAGCTTTTCTTTTATAATTTTCCAGGCGAAAATCTTTTATTAAAGAATTAGCAGTAATCTGATCATTAGCAGTAGAGACGATCTCAACAACTTGATACCTTTTTTCCATCACTTTTAGATTATAGTTGAACCGCTGTCTCTGTTCCTATTTATAATTTCCAAAAATTTCAGAAAATGTTTCCAGATGCATACGGAGATTGTCTAAATTTATTCTACAAATTTGGTCTAAATTTTATTCTACAAATTTGGCTTCACTTTCCAGAACAGTCATAACCTTGATAAAATCTGTATCTATCATTAATTGCCGTATTTGAGGACCAACACTTCTCCACCTTTTAACTTTCTATACAAAGTTCGATTTTTTTTAGAACTGTATTCAATCACTGAGTTAATTTGGAGGAAGTAACTCAAATCAATCACTTCCATTGATAGATGGTACCAATTTCTGGGTATTGAGCGCCATCATTGCCAAAAATATTGATAAAATAATGGAAATCGTCAAGTTTGAGCGTCATATGAGCACTGCTTCGAGCTCAATATAGCAAAACAACCGTCTGAAACCATTTAAATAAGGTCGGATATAAAAAAGTTCAATGTAAGTCATACGAAATAACGTAAAAAAAAAACACATGAACCGAATTTCCATTCCATCTTGAAATCGGTGCTGAATCGAAATAAAATCGATTAATTTCTGAGGCGGATAGTTAGTTAAAAGTGGGTGTTTTACTACAACGGCAAGCGAAAAAAACGATGGTGGCCGAATCGTCGTGAGCCGGCGCAAACAGTGCCCGAGCTAGAATTAACAGTCAGGCAGGTTTTCCTATGTTTTTGGTGGGATTGATAGGTAATCATTTAGTGTAAGCTGCCATTATTGCCCATTTGTTATTTCGGAACTGTACTGTCAACAATTGAACCGCCTAAAGCTAGCAATCGCCGAGCAGTGGATAGCTTTGTCCAAAAGGGGAGGAATTGTCTTTCACTTACACAACGCCAGGTCACATACAACAATAGAGACTTACCCGTAGCTCCGGGAGTTTAGTTGAGAACTACTTATGTAACCAGTTTATAGTTCGGACCTTGAATCAAGTGATTACTATCTGCTTCTGACTGTGTTGAAGGATTTTCTTGCAAAAATATTCGCCACAAGAGAAGTTTGGAAAAATTAGTAACTGTTCTAGATTTTTGCCAATAAGAACGAGGGTTTTGAAGAGAATGACATTATGACATTATATTTCCACAGTTGTGAAATAAAATGTTGTATATTTGGCCTAAATCAAATCATACTAACTATGCTAAGTAAGCGCTTCAATTTATAGCAAAAATAATGGATTTCTTATTTATTAACCTTAACCTCACGTATTGTGACAAAAAAGTACGGGGAAATTGTAAATAAAATGCAACATATTTAATTATTCATCAACATTTATATTGTCACCTTCAAAGTAATCCCCACCATAAGCAATACATTTATGCCAACGAGTTTTCCAGTCCTCGAAACACTTTTCATAAGCTCTTTTTGGGTTGGCCTTCAGCTCCTTCAGCGAATTTTGTTTTATCTCTTCGATCGAACGAAAACGGGTGACATGGATCGTTAATTTCAGTTTGGGGAACAAGAAAAAATCACCGGGAGCCAAATCTGGTGAATACGTTGGTTGATCGATGGCATTCATTGCGTTTTTGGCTTTAAATTCGGTGTGGCTTTTGTGCCACAAATCCGCCCGCTTTCGACAGATGTTCTCACGCAAGCGACTCAATATGACCAAATAGAACTTCTTATTGACCGTCTGTCCCTACGGAACAAATTCATGATGCACCAAACCAGGAATTTTGAAAAAAGAAAAAATCAATGAGACGCATATTGATTTTAGAGCGGCTTTGGCGTGATTTTTTTGGTTTCATATTTTCCTATCCATTCCGATGATTGTTGACTTGCTTCCATGTAAAATTCATAAACCTATGTTCCTTCGGCAGTTGTGTTGCTCTCCATGAATGCTGGATCGGAATTCGCAAGATAAAGTATGCCCAAAGAGACCTGTTTACTGCACTCTTTTTGGAAAAAGTCAGTTTTATCGGGACGAATCGAGCAATATACCCAAAAAAAAACCTTTCGAACAAACTCACGAAAGATGTAAAGCTCTCTTGCCATCACTCTATCACTTTTCTGACGATTTTCAACTACTATATCTTTCACTTTTTTAATATTTTAATCAGTTGAAGAGGTCGAAGGTCGTCCAGTCTTATGAGATATGTCTTCAACGATCTCTCGACCGTCTTTGAAAACCTTCTACCACTTGTAGTCTTATGTTTTTGTTAAAACTGAATCACCGTAAGTCTTTTCCAACATTCGCTACGATTCCACACAGGAAATTTGGTTAGAAAAACAAATTTTTAGACAAATTCTTTGTTCGATATTTTTATCCATTGTAAAAATCGCAACGCACTATAGAGGTGGACCGACTTTGCTGTAAACAAATTGGTTGGCAGATCGCGCTCATATTTGGCATAATAGTTACGGGCAGTCTTACCAACTTAGCAAAATACATTTTATTAGCAAAATACATACAATTTAAAAAACATAATTTCAGAAACGTCCTAATATGAACTAAACTCAATACGTATATCTTTTCATTCCAAAGGAACGTTCCAATGAATTAAGTTTCTCACATGCTTATTCAGTTAGCAAGATTTTCTTAAAAAAAAAAAAACTTATATGCAAAAATATTATCAATGTAAGGAGCAGTAAATAAATTATTATCGAAAATTTGGAAGAAAAAAATAACTGTAGTACATTATATTGAAAATGTTGCGCCTGAAACGACAAATTATTTCAAAAACATAAGCAACTTTAGTTATTTCAGCAAAGGTAAACATTTGAGTTACGAGTGAGCCTCAGCTATTGCGGCCGAAATTTAGCAGCAAAATTACAAATGCGAAAAATGAAATAAAAAACTATAAAATGGCGTCTATTACAAAGCGGTTGGGTGCATAAACAAATATTATGGCAAATGCGAGGAAATTGTATGTAAATTTTGTGCAAGTTGACAAATAATAGTAAAAAATAATTAGAAATACCAAATATGCATTAGAAATATGGTTGGCAAAACAAAGTTAGAACAATAAGAAAAAAATTGAAAAATATATAAATTGTAAGAGCAAATATAAAAAATTTAAAAGAAATTAAAAGGAAAAATTTAAAAGAATTGAAAAAATATACATACATATATATAATAAAACAGAATATTAAATAAATAAGTGCAGTATGTTGATGAAATTTATTGAAAATTACAAAAGATGCAGCGTTCAAAGCTCAAGCACACGCTTACACACCGAACACGCAATGCACAAAGCTCACACATACAGGCAAATATTTGCATATGAGAAAACACATACACACATGCACTTATTTAAAATAAATTGTAGCAAAATTTATAAAATTCGCTAGTGGAACATTTTTGAAAATATATTTGGCTGATTGGGAAGTTGAGCAGTTAAAATAAAAATAAAAAATAATAAAACAAAAATAAAAATATTTAAACTTAAAAACTATTATAGTATGAACACTTGAGTTAAATAATAATTTAAAAAAAAATAAAACTCAGCATTTTTATGATATTTTTGAGAAAAATTGCATAAAAACAATTTTCAAACTTGGAACCAATGCAAAAATTTAAAACTAATTTCTGTTCAAAATCAGTGTTTTGAGCGAAACTGTACTTTCGACCACAACACTCACCTAATAGAATTACAAACTGAAGAACAAAAATAACAATCATTTTATTTGTTGCCTTTATTATTGCTGCAGTGCTGCAAACCAAACAAACGCATATAGAAGACCATTATCTTCTTCTTAAGGGATTACATGGGTTTACGGGTTTAAAAAAAAATCGATTTTTATTGTCTTATTAAATTCTAAAACACCTCTAGAATATTGTCACATATTTTCGAGTTGATCCGTGTAATAGTTTCGGAGATACAGCCTTGAGAACTTGTGCGCTCGAGGCTTAGCTAGGCTAAGTGCGCAGTCTTAAAACGCATTTTTCCAGAAACAGTGTTTTAGAAGTCGGTTGGATTCTCAAGAACTATTCAATCGATCTTTATGAAATTTTACAAAGGTCTTTGAGATAAAATTCTTATAGACTTAAACGAAGGATTTTTTCATTCGATTACAACTATTCGAAAAAAAATTCGCGGTATTTTCACTGAAATTTTCATATTTTTGTAAAAATATCTGTGAAAAAACAATTTTCAGTTTTTTTCACTTCGTCCAAGTTCTAAGGTTTCAACTGAAACACGTATTTTTTAATTTTAGATGATCCTGTAAGCTATCCTGCCAACGCGGGCGCATCTTTTTTGGGAAGGGGCATCGGAAATGGCGTCCCAAAGACGAGTTTAAAATATTTTTCCAAAATTTCAGAGCTTCATTGCTAATAATGTATATTTGTAACAATAAAAAATTCGAATAAAATATTTAATTTTTTATATGAAAAAAAAATTGCTGAAAAAGGCTGGTTTTTACTAGAGGAAACCCTATAACGCTTAACCCCACTTTTTCCAAGTAATCTTTAGTTGCAATGATATATTCAAAGCATTAAACAAGCAAGCTAGTTTAAAAAATATTTGCCAAGACATTCTGAAATCTGTTACAACTAAAAAAAACTAAAATAGTAGATAATAAAAACAGAAAAACTAAAAATAATAATAATAAAAATTAATAAAATATAACTCCTAACAATTATGACCATAAAGAGCACAGCCATTTGCCAGAATATATATCTAACTGTAAGCAAATAATAAAAAATATATGTAAAATAAAAATGAATTAATAAAATTAGTGCGTAAAGGAATATTGCAAATATACATACATATTATATGTTTATGTAACATAAGTCAATAAATAAAGAAACAATTGTTAAAACACTCATATTTTTCTTTATTTTCATAGACAAAGCTTACACAATTATAGTTTATAACACCGCGACAGTCGTTATTCCTTTCGCTGTTTGGCGCCAATTAGATATTCCAAGTACAGCCAGGTCCTTCTCCATTCTCCACCTCTCCCCAACGGAGTGGGAAAGTCTTCCTCTTCTTCTGCTTCCAACGGCGGGTACTGCGTCGAATATCCTCAGAGCTGGAGTGCTTTCATCCATTCGGATGACATGACCTAGACAGCTCATTTAATTTGCTGAACTATGTCAATGTCGTCGTATATCTCCTACAGCTCATCGTTCCATCGATCATAAGTCTTCCGCAGAACCTTTCTCTCTATAACTCGTAACGCCGACTCATCAGTTATAGTCATCGTCCATGCCTCTGCACCATTTAACAAGACGGGAATGATGAGTGACTTGTAGAATTCGGCCTTTGTTCGTCGAGAGAGGACTTTTTTGCTCAATTGCCTACACAGTCTGAATTATCATCTGTTGGCAAGAGTTATTCTGGTTTGGATTTCGAGGCTGACATTGTGTTTGGTGGAAGCGTTATTGACGTGGAAGCGACGACTTTTGCACAATGATGTCAATTTCATCAGCGTATGCCGGAAGTCGTGAACTGCTTGATCCATATGTAAAAGAATCGTTTCTATTCACTCCGAAGTGAATGACGCCCAGAGAACTGTCCTCATTTCGTGAACTTGCCCTCGTTCCATCCTCTGTTAAACCCATTTGTTTAAAATGCGAAAAAATATTTTGGCACAGCATGATAAGTGTGTGCCAAAATTTAATTTGTCTAGATTTTGTCAAATGTTTAATTCTCGTTCCCTCAACAGTCGGATTTAAGTATTTTAACAAAAACAACAACAACACAAAGCCTTCTCAGTGAACAAACTCTGATCAGCTTCCATTTGGTTCAAACTGTTAATAAGTAGTGAAGTCCCCTTGTTTAGATTGACTAACGTAATCCGGTAGATATCCTGGAGAGACTCATGTTATGTTGTGCAGTTTCCAACATTTCCACTGAGACCAGGCACCTAAACAGGTCTAATATAGATGTAACTTAAGGCTGATCCTACAAAGATCATACATTTCTACACTAACATTGCACGCATTGCCAGAAAGCTCATGGTCTGTATTGTGGCTTAACTATCATATGTAGTGAATGCGTACTTCCCTGAAAGCAGCTACACCTCGGAGCAGTACAACTGCTAATGACTTGGTGGATCGCTCTTCTGCTTGAAAAATACTCCATTGGTCTGACAGTCTAATGAAATATTTGATTGAGCGCTGTCTACAAAAGAATCCACCTCCTTTCTTCCACTTAAGCTTCGATCTATCCGTGAAAAAGCTAACTGCGCCTGTCTCTCCTACCCACATATCTCTTAGAGTATCTGCGGACAGAGAAAAAGTCACGTAGTAGGTTTCGCGGCGCAGTGGTTCAAGTTGTCAGGAATGGTGGGATCTTTAATGTGTCCAGTTTCTCGGAGTCTGATAGCAGCCTTCGCAGCAATGTATCTGCCGGCTATATCCACGGGTGCTATATGTAGAATAGCATTAAGTGCCATCGTTGGTGCTGTACGTAGTGCATCATTGATGCCAACGAGAACTGACCGTTGAATACGTATTAGCTGTTTAATGATTGCGGCTTTACCGACCGCCCTCCATACGAAAAATACACCATCGAACGGTATTGGCTTAACTACGGTTTTGCAAAGTCAAAACAACTTTTGGTGAGATAACCCACCGCTCTCCTCAGCATTCGCCTTCCATGATAGCTTTCTAATGGGTGATCTAAGTAAAGGTACCTTTTTCAATAGCCTTTTTTTGACCGATCACGCGTGAGTTCTGTCAAGCTGTCATGTTATTTTTGTTCAGTATTGTTTGCCATTTCATCATGGAAAGACTTTTCGAGCCAAATTTTATCCAGCCATGAGACCCATTTCTGGCTCAATGGGTATGTAAACAAGCAAAATTGCCGCATTTGGGACGAAGAGCAACCTGAAGAGATTCAAGAGCTGCCATTTCATTCAGAAAAAACAAAGGTTTGGTGTGGTTTGTGGGCCAACTATTTGATGCCTGAAATTGAAGCTGGTGATCTCGGCGAAATTTGGTTTGAAAAGACAGCGCTACTTGCAATATATCGCATCAATCAATGGATTTTTTGAGAGAACACTTCGGTGAGGAGATAATTTCACGTTTTGGGCCGGTCGATTGGCCATCAAGATCGTATGGGATATATAAAGTCTAAAGTCTATGCGGGCAATCCCGCTTTGAGGCTTTGGAACTAAACATTAGGCGTATCATTTGCCAGTTATTAGTCGAAATGCTCGAACGAGTTATCGAAAATTGGTATCAACGGATGAACCATCTGAAACGTAGCCCTGGCCAACATTTGACAGATATAATCTTTAAAAAATAAATGCCAAAGAATGTTCTTTCGAATGATAATAAACATTCCCCATTAAATTTGAAGTGTCTTGTTGTTCTAAATATTTTCTGTCCTATATTTATTGGCACATTCCTTCACATGTCTCTGGAAAAAAAACTATTTCAATGGCGATAAGAAAAAATAAAGCAAAAATATTAACAGTAAATTTAACAATGCGATAATCGGATAAAGTATGCCGTTCCGACACTCGCCCTCGCTATTTCCATTCTCTTAAATATGCTCGACTTAACACTTTTACTATTCATAAAGGCATAATATAGAAAAATAAAAGGATAATAAAGAAAAATAAAGAGATAATAAAGCAAAGAAATGTAACAATGAAAAATATACCCAACAATTTCGCTTCCAGTTTTTGTTTCTACTTTTTTCTGGACTTAAAGAGAATGGTTAGAAAAATATAAATCTAAAATATAAAAGAAAACAAGAAAAAACGTTATCTTCGGTTTCACCGCAGCTATAATATACCTTTCACAAATACAAAAAGTTCCATAGAAAAAGTTAGTTTTGATTGACCAGTTTGTGCGGTAGCTATATACCATAGTGATCCGATTTCGGCCGTTCCAACAAGGGACTAGTTCGCGTATGAACATGAATGAATCACTTATACTATAGGTTCGGTTAGGTTAGGTTAGATGGCTGATCGATGATCGCACGTGGTCTGGTATATGTAGTCCTTTATAAAGCCATGGAAAATAAGAATCTTGTGTACGGACTTGTAGTTTAGCAAAACGCTTAGTTGCTAATACAAATTTGCATTGGCGCTCAATTTCAACTCCCGCCAATTCGGTGGGATCTGATGGTATGTGCTCCCAAGTGTTTAACTCATGAGCTCCCAAATACGGCAAAGTCAAGAAGGAAGTGTTGAATTGTTTCCACCTCATTTTCTTCCAATCAACTTCTGCAAACGGCGTCTGGTAAGATACCCAACTTAATAGCATTACTGAGGGAAAAGAGATCACTAGATCTCCTGCGATTGCGTTTTGCGACAGCTCATGTACCAGTGGTGGCCCAGCGCTGACAAGCTTTCGCGAGGCACAGCTGTTCAGTAGTAGAACGCAAGAGGAAATGGGAGCACCGAACTGGTCTCATTCTACCGGTAGCGGTTCTAGGTTGCCATTTCTTGCTAGCTCAGCAGCTTTACAGTTGCCTGCGATTCCACTGTGGCCCGGCACTCATACCAGTCTTATCCCAAAGACACTCGATGCTATTGATGGCGAGGTTAGGCACTCCTCGACCAACCCTGTCCGCACTGTAAGTGAGTTCAAGGCCAGTATCGCCGCTCTCCTATTTGAGTGAATGGTCACTTCTCTAAAGGAGGCTGCACTCCGGAGCAGCGGATCTACTGCTACCTTACTGCTACCTTATACTCGTACTATATATACGTTTTCTTCTGGGTCTTATAAACTTCGTGACAAATCTAATATATCCTATTCAGGGTATAAATATATAGATATTTGTACGTGTAGGTCCATACTTGAATTACTTTGAGTGCGAATGACGAATAGCCAAAGGGTTTGGCAGCGCAAATCAGCTATAGAAAACGACATAAGATGTTGCATTACTCTTCTATGAATGTGTATATGTGTGCCTCCTCTGTGTATATGTTTGTATGTGCCTAACCCGTGTTTGTCTGCTTGTGTTCGTGTGGTTAAAGGATTAGCAAAGACAAGTATCCTTGGGCGCAATTGTACAGCTCGCTGACCGCACTCCGACCACCTTACTGCTGCTTTTGTTGCTATTGTTACTGCAGCATACATAGACATAAAGAAATTGTAGAATATGACATTGTGATGCCTGCGGAAGCCTTACGCCATGTCTGCCAAGACATTTTGATGTCGCAATGATGTGTGGGCTTATGTCTTCAACGAGATGTCTTGGACATTTAAATAAAATATTATTAATATATGACACATGTTATGTGATATCACACACATATACATACATACATACCCATCCATGAAAACTCGCTTGTGCTGCGGTCACATTGGCTGGCAGCCTTCGATTTTGCATGCCAGCGAGCTTTTGTTAAGGTCTTCAACATTATTTTTATAGACAATCGTTGATGTATGTATGTATGTGTGTGTATTTCCGTTGTCATGTGCGCAAAGCACCTTACGTTACATACATTATTGCTCTAAGTAGACATAAATATTTTTAGTATTACTTATCGCTCATGTTTGATGTGCAGCAATATCGTTTTCGTATTATTTATTTATACTTTTGCGAATTTTACTCCTTTTTTGCATTGGAAAAAGGACATGGCTAAGACGTTTGTGGTATTTACCGTTAGCCGTTGCGAAGGTTTTCTTACATTGCATAAGTTGTTCTTCAGCTGCTAATTTATGCAACACACATATTAAATATACATAAATACATATGTATAAGATGTTGCAAGGGAATTTTATTATTAGACGGACGACAACTGCTTGTCCCTAAGCGGTTCTCACACTTGAACTATTCTTGAGATGAAAGTAATAAAATATTTAAATTGTATCCATATAAAGGCATATACTCGTTTAATTGTGGGTATATACCACCTGATCAAATTTGATCCGGATTGACAAAAAATATATTTTCATGTAATTAAAAAGAAATCTTTATTCTTCTTCGTCTTAATTGTCGCAGACACCGTTTACGCAGTTATACAACAACGCGCCAGTCGTTCTTCTTTTCGTTGTTTGGCGACAATTAAAGATTCCAAGTCTAGCCAGGTCCTTCTCCACTTGTTCTCCCGTACAGCTCATCCTTTCATGACTGCGGGTATTCGCTGTTGCCAATGCGTAAAGAACCATAAATCTTTCGCAGAATCTTTTTCTCGAAAACTCACCCATGCCTCTGCACTATATAGCAAAACGACGGTGGTTAGTTACTTGAAGAATTTCCTCGAGAGAGTACTTTACTTCTCAATTGCCTACTTAATCCGAAGCAACACCTTGGATTTTGAGACTGACATTGTTGTTGGTGTTAACACTGGTTCGAAGACAGGCGAAATTATCCACGATTTCGAAGTTATGACTGTCAACAGTGACGTGGCTGCCAAGTCGCGAATGCGACGACTGTTTGTTTGATGAGCAAGTTTCTTTTTTTTTTACAAATCTACTATATATTTGTAACGCCATATACTTGGATTTAGCCAAGTTCAACTTGTTGCAATCGTAGGAATTCTTACTGGACATTGTGCAATAGTAAAAACCAAATATCAATTTGCTTTGCTTTCTTATCTATTAGCAGAACTAACAGCGCTATTGTTCAGGCCAATTATATCGATGTCATCGGCGTCCGCCAGCAGTTGTACACTCTTATAGAAGATTTTGGTACTTTCTCTATTTAGTTCTGCAGCTCGAATTATTTTCTCCAAAAGTAGGTTGAAGAAATCACACGAAAAGGGGTCGCCTTATATAAAACCTCATTTGGTATCGAACGGCTTAGACTGGTCCTTCTCGATCCTGATGGAGCTTTTGGTATTGCTCAATAGCCGTACACAGTCGCATTAGTTTTGCGAGGATATCAAATTCAGACATAGGGACATAAAGGCAGCTTCTTTCCGCGCTGTCAAAAGCAGCTTTAAAATCGACGAAGAGGTGATGTATGTCGATCCTCTTTTCACGGGTCTTTTGCAAGGTTTGGCGAATATTGAATATCTAGTCAGTTTGTTGATTTTCCTGGCCTGTAGCCACACTGATAAGGTCCAAACAGTTTGTTGACGATGGGTTTCAGTAGGTCATACTGTTTTTTCGATGGAACCTTATATGCGATGTTTAGGACACATATCTCACATTGGCGCAGATTGTGCAGTCTCCTTTTTTGTGGATTCGACAGAGCACACTTAAATTCCAATCGTCGGACATGCTTTCGTCCGACCATATTCTACAAAGAAGCTAATGAAAGCTGCTTATCAGTTCTTCGCCGCCATGTTTGAATAGCTCGGCCGGCAATCCATTGGCCTCTGAAGCGTTGTTGTTCTTCAGACGGGTAATTACTAGTCGAACATATTCATGGTCGGGTAATGGAACGCCCGCTTCATCGTCATCAATTGGGAAATCGGGCTCACCACCTCATGGTGTTCAGCGGCAGGGCATAAATTATGTTCCCTTCATAATTTACTCTGGGCATAAGTCGCTAGATCACCTCTGGAGCTCTACAAGAGTATGCTACCGTCTTGAAACCTTCTGGGATATATATTTAATGACTATTTAAATTTTCCCTATATGTTTGACCGAACTTCTCCTCTTATTTTTTATGTTATTTTGTTGTTGCCGACAAATGGAAGGCACTGAAAGTTTTAAGACTACTCCAAACGGCTAATAGATTTCAACAACATGTTCATATAATTTTTTTTTCTAGGAAAGGTTATGCCTAAAATAGCCCATTATCCGGTTATTATGTCTTTTTCAGTATATCCTTGAATAATTAAGTTTGTAACTACGTATTTCTTGTCAGTCCCGGTATGCACCCGGTGTCTAGTTGGTTTCTACTTTTAGCGATTTGAATCTAGTTTATATGATCGGCACGCCTACTGATAGTATTCGAATGACTACTTTGGAAACAGTATTTCTGCTCAGAGTTACTGGTTTCACCAAAATATTCGAATAGCTCGGAACATTGCTTGGTCTAAATGCTACAATTTTATAAACTAGATGTAATAAACTCTTCAATAGGGTGCCTATTCAGACGAGAATCTTCGTCCAATACTATATTTTTCGACGGCGGAGATGGGTATTTCTATATGTATTGTATTTTGTTTAGGAAAAAGACAATTACTAAGCTGATAGAAGGAGCATAGAATTAATTGAAACTACTGCATTGAGTTGGCTTTGAATTAACAGATATCCCGACACGTTTTTGCTGCTGCTCGGTTACAACGAACCATGAGAACAGATTGATAAAGTCATCGAAGTCTTGTTTCATCGCCCATCCGCCTTTGCTAACAATAATAACACAGAAGAAATTAAAGAAACAGTGGTTGAAAATGATCCAGTTGGCATCAGCGAAATACCAGAGTATCTCAACACATCTTATGAATCAACTGAACGCATTTTGCATAATGTTTTGGTTAATTTTTTGGGTATGAAGGATGTCGTACCAAAAGAGCTTAACCTTCTGCAAAAACGACTTCGAGTAGAGGCCGCAAAAGAGCTGTTTCACAACGTTGTTGAGGACTTCATATTCATTAAATGCATTATTACTGGTGAAGAAGAGTGGTTTTATGAATATGAAGTCGGAACTGACCAACAAAATAGTGAATGGTATGCACCCCTAAAATAAGCTACAACCGAAGGAAAGAGAGTTCGCTTAAAGCCTTGTAAGCCATCCTGGTCAAGGTTTATAACAAGTGAATGGAAAATTGGAGATTTTGAAGGCGTTAACAAAGATTGTATTAGATTCGTGAAATTGTAAGTTTTTGTCAGTCCGGTTCAAATTTGATAACTAGACGAATCCCGAAATTATATTTTAATTGGAGATTTTGAAGGCGTTAATAAAGATTGTATTAATTGAAATTTTAAGTTTTTGTATTTGATTTCCCGAAATTAATTGGAGATTTTGAAGGCGTTAATAAAGATTTGTATTAAATTCGTGAAATTGTAAGTTATTTTTCAGTCCGGTTCATATTTGATCACTAGACGAATCCCGAAATTATATTTTAATTTGAGATTATGAAGGCGTTAATTAAGATTTGTATTAAATTTGTGAAATTGTAAGTTTTTGTCAGTCCGGTTCAAATTTGATCACATGACAATTTCCGAAATCACACATTAACTGTAACTACACTACTCATAAACAGTATTACACACATAATATTAGTATATATATATATTTACACACATACACATACATTGAAGGTGTAGTACATGCAACGCACGATTAAGTGTGGCATCGCGACAGGACACGCCATGTCAATAAATCCTATTTTCAATTTACACCAAATGAAAGTATACCCCCATATACCAACTTAAACACCTTTACATGGATACACGCGCACTATACACACACACACATGGATATAAACGAATATGCCAAGAGCTTGCAACAGACAGACAGACAAACTCATCAAGCAACTGTGCAAATGCGCCGGCATAACGGTGAAAGCCGTGCACGGAGCGGCGATAAACTGAGACCATTTCAACAACCGACATGGTAGCAACAACAACAATAAGAGCAATAGCGAAGACAGAGGAAAAAAAAGTTACGTGCAACTTTCCAGCTTCCGTTGGCAATCAATTTTACGGGTCTAGTACGCTTTGGCGAGCAAACAAAGCGGTAAGCACATATTTACAACTACACACACACACACCGACTTAGAGACATATACAGGCCAGCGCTGAGTGGCGCTAAAGTAAACCACTTCCTTCGACGCGCGCTGAATTTGTTGCACTTTCCATGTTGCAAGTATGATATGTGTATATATGTATATGTGCAAGTAGTGTATGAGTGTTTGTGTGTAGCAGCAAGTACTTACTATATACAGGTCCGCGCGTCCGCCACTCAAGCAGCGAAGCACGAAGGTCTGGCGACGCTGAGGGTGGTTAAGTGTGATTGCATTGGCGGCGTCGTGGCGTTGCCGAAACACGTGGTCCAGCTCACATGAAGGTATTAACGCGTAACATCATCAATGCATGATTAACCTGACATGAAAAAAACAAACGAGCGCACAAGCCAAGCGGGCAACAGGGGCAAAGATGAGCATGTAGACATGCAAAGAGGCGGTTAACTGGAGGAAGACACAAAAAACCCCAAAAAAAAATCGAGTGGATGAATACGGCTTAGAAGGTTGGACATGAGCATAAATGCACGGGTTAGCTGTAAGGACTCTATATACTTATGCCTATATATACATGTGTGTGTGTCCAGCTTTCATGCCACACCGCCAACTCTTCAATGGCATCCTTCAGGTCATTTCGCGCACCTTTACAACACTTTCATTTATGCTCCCACATCTACACTTTTGCTGCTTGCCACACTAATTTCTTGCTCTTCGCACTCACGCTTTCCTCTTACCGCCGCTTCTGCGGTTCCTGCGTTCGCTTAGGTCAATCGTCTCACTTGACGCCACTTCGGTGTAAGTAGATTCTTACATGTGTGGCTTCGCGTTTTTCGGCCATCAAGCCAAATGTTATCCAAGCTTCTCCAGCAACTTTTTGCCCTTTGCATGCATACCGTCAACACCCACACACACACAAGTTCTTCTTTACCTTCGCTTTCGTCTCTAACAGTAACAATACTTCCACCGACTTCTTGCCCACGCTCAGCGCTGCGGCTTTTCGTTGGCCTCGAATTGCCTTGTACTTGACTAATCCATGCATATTCACCGTTACAGTATTACTCGAACTTTCGTTGGCGACAGCGTGGAGTTGCAGCTTCGATTTTCATGCCGCTCGTAGGTAGTTCGTCTTTAGTACATGGTCGTGTGGTAGTGAAAATGACCGTCTGTCGTCAGATACCTTGTGTGCGTGTGTCCATGGTATTGTCTTTGGTTTTGTAATTTCCTGACCGTAACGGATTTTTATTGCCTTTTGCCCAAGCTGTGTCTGCGGCATTCGACGAACTTTACAACGGAAAGTCACGAAATTTCAGTACATTTTTGTATACCAAGTGTAGAGAGGAGGCGACGGAGCATCTAAAGAAGTTGGCGCGAATAGTACACTAACAAGATGGTCTTAGAAGCGGCGTAAAACTAAGAGAGATGACGGTTTTTTTGTTGAGTTACGTTGGTCCTAATATCATTTAGATATGCTGACAAGGTCGGCCATTTTGAATGTTTAATTAATTTTTGACAGCTTTTTTGCTTGGACGTATTTTGGTTTTCGAGCCAAAATTGCTCACTTTTGACAAAAACGGCGTCGCATTGACATTGCTCAGGAGATGTTGGACTCAGTCCGCGACGATCTGGATCTGCTCTAATTGGTGATGAATCGTGGGTATATGATTATGATGTGGAAACCAAAGCTCAAGCATTCCAATGGAAGCATGCAAAGCATGAGCAAAGACCGACAATAGCGCGCCAAGTTAGGTCGAATGTGAAGGTTTTGCTAATCCTATCAATTAAAAATATTACCTGCTCAATTTGCACGAAGCGATCCGCCAGAAACGTCCGTATTGTGGAAGAACAAAACTCTATTAGTGCGGCAGCCACCGTAATTTAAGGACCAGGCTGCTTATGACTTCTTTTGTTCGCAAAATTGAAGAAGAACTGACCCTAAACAACCAAACGTAATATTGGACACTTCCTATTTTTTATTGGCGATACCGCTTACGTGATTATACCTGAGCTTACAACAACGCGCCAGTCGTTTTTCCTTTTTACTTTTTGGCGCAAATTGGAGATTTCAAGTGTAGCCAGGTCCTTCTCCAACTGGTCTTTCTATCAGAGTGGAGGTCTCAGCGCCAGAAAGTTTTCATCCATTCAGACGACATGACCTACTCAGCGTATCCGCTGTCCCTTAATTCGCTGAGATATGCCAATGTCATCGTATACCTCGTACAGCTCATCGTTCCATCGAATGCGATATTTGCCGTTGTCAGTACGCAAAGGACCATAAATCTTCTGCAGAACGATTCGACTCATCAGATGTTGTCATCGTTCATGCCTCTGCACCATATAGCAGGAGGGAGATGTTGAGTGACTTGTAGAGTTTGGTCTTTGTTTGTCGATAGAGGATTTTACTTCTCAATTTCCTACTCAATCCAAAGTAGCACTTGTTGGCAAGAGTTATTCTGCGTTGCATTGCGAGACTGACGTTGTTGTTGCTGTTAATGTTGGTTCCAAGATAGACGAAATTATCTACGACTTCAAAGTTTCGACTGTCAAGTTATGACGTGGAAGCCATGCCGCGACCCTGATTTGATGACAGTAAATATTTCGTCTTGCCCTCGCTTCTTTGTCCAAGCTGAAGGAAGCAGAACTAACGGCGCGGTTAATGAGGCCGATTACTTGTATATCTATATCATCGACGTACGCCAGCAGCTGTACACTCGTTTAGAAGATTATACCTTCATCATATCATACTTATTAGAAAATTATTATTATTAAATCTCCTCCTACTACAACCTAGGTACCAAAAAATTCACTTCTATATACCGATTTCCTAAGAATTGAAGTCATAGTATTTCAATATACGAAAAATGAAGCCTTAAACAACGAATTAATTGGAGTTATGAAATGTAATATCGGATATAGGCATGTCTGGGTTTTATAAATACATCAACGAATATTATGTTGATATTGGTAAACAGTATATGGTCAAAATTGGTACAAGTGTACCACTGTAACTAGTGAACAACAAAATATAGGGGACTTTTCGGAGTTGCTAAGACATAAATACAAGTAATGTGCGTATAAGTTGGTTGTAAAATAAGTTCTTGATGCTTGAAATTATTTTTAAATTTTTGGAAGAAAATACCTTGCAATTATATTTTCTGATTTCTCTTTTGTTGTACTTAGAATCGCTACGCGCATTGAGGGCTATACCGAAAATTGACTTTTAGAACTGTTTCGAGGATTGGAAAAAACGTTGGCATAAGTGTATTGGGGTCAAGAAGATTACTGTGACGAGAACGACATAGAATTTTGAAGAATAGATTAAGAATTTTCAAATTATAATCAAAGTCTTACTGTCTTTTGCTCATATATGAGATATGATTTATAGAGTCTTCTACGTTTCCTTCTAGTATACTTTGTATATGGTTCAGGGTTAGAAAACATAGTTGAAGGCGAAACTGGTTTAACTATGAGTTAATAGAAATAATTAGTCTGTACTTACCCCTTTTTCTCATGAATCTTTGTTTATTTCCTTTGAAAAATTTATAACTCTGCTGTTATTGGCAGAATTCGACCTCTAAACTGTATTCCATTAAAGCCAAATTAAAAACTAAAATGAAAAAAGGAAAGCAAAATATAATTTAACATATATAAAAACATAATAATAAAAAAAAAAATAATAATAATTTTATACCATGAAAAAATAGGTTAATAGATCAGAAAAATATTATTAAAAGAATTTAAGCCTTGAAAAGAATGAATGAATGAAAAATAAAATAAAAAAGTGTAACTGTGTTATAAAAATATATAAAATATAATAAAAGTGTAAAAATATATAATATATTTTTATAGAAGAGGTTGAGAGACAAAAATATAGTTGTAAATGTACATTGTAAAAAATTTAAATATTCATATAAAAGTAGGCCAAATAATTAATAACAGTATAAACAGAAACTTTTATAATATTAACAAAAAAATTATTTTTGTTAAATTTGATAATAACAATTTTTATATAATAATTATTTTATTTTAAATGATAATAAATAGGTTACATATCACGTCAAATTCTTTGTAAATAAAATTGTCTCACTTCATTTTGTTTAAGCATATCTTTTATTTTTATTTGAATTAAATTGACTGACGATTAAACAACTTTATTTTTTATATCGATTAAATGTGTATTATATAATTAGTTTCTAATAATTAATAATATTATGTCTAAATTTAGCTTAAAAATAATTGAGTTGCCCTAGCAAGTAGCTTCGGTAAATAATATATTTTTCGGAAATACATTTACTATGAGATAACTTTTTGATTATATATTTTTCTAAGGATACTTTCATTTTCACATTAACTTTTATTTTAATTATTGAATTTACAGCACAAAGTTTTTTTATATTATATATATATTTATTATTGCTAATATTATATTTAATATAATATTATTATATTATAATATATTATATACTCTACATATATACTATTTTCAAGCGATTGGGAAGTCGTCCCAAATTATTTATTTTATTTTACAATCTTAACCTGTAGTTCTGTTACTCATATCATAATGGATATGTTGTTGATCATAATCTTTTAACATTACTTTGCTTAGTTCAGACAAGGGATAATGGGACGCCCAACTTATTCCAAATTTCCGTTCAGTCATTCCAATTGCAAAACGTCAAAACCTACCCAATACAGTCAACTGTCAAAGTTCGGTAGGTGAGCGGCTCTCACATTTCCAGTGACAGGAGAGTTGGGGATCTCTTTATCTCTGATTCAGACCAATTGAATAAAGGTTAGACTATGAACACTGATGCTCGGAGCGAATTAAAGATTGAAAGAGAGGAGGAGAGACTAGCCTAAAGGTACATAGAGAAGAAGACCAAGAGGGAGAGAGAAAAAAAATAAATTGGTAGAGTTTTTATCCACTTTCCATAAATTTGAAGTACTGACTCTGAATTTCATATATTCTACTCGTACTAATAGTTTTTCAGAAATAAATTTGGCATAGTAAATATATTAGGGTGGGTTCAAAAATGCATATTTGTTTGCTTTGTATTCAGAAAAGTAGTAAAATTAATTATAATTTGTTTATTGAGACCCTATGTTCCACCTGTTGGAAGGACCAACTGGAGAAGGACCTGGCTTCGCTTGGAATATCCAACTGGCGCCACGTAGCGAAAAGAAGAAACGACTGGCGCGCGGTTGTTAACTCGGCTATAATCGCGTAAGCGGTGTCTACGCCAATTAAGAAAAAGAAGAGACCCTATGTTCCACCTAGGAACTACGGGCAAATATATATACATACATATATACTAATATTTGGTATTTATTTGGTAATGTCCAGCCTTAAGCTCACCCTCACCTTTTTTGAGAGGTCTTCCAGGAGATCGACTACAAAATCAAGGTAATTAAAAAGTTTTCAAAAAAAAAAAAAAAAAATATTTTGACCTTCAAGTGGATATAACCCCTTAAATCTGTTTATGAAAAAATTGGAAAATCCTCCACGTCTCAAACTAAAAAGTTGATTTAGTAAGAAATTGTTATGATGAAGAAAAATGCTTGCTGCTGGTAGTCTTTGCTTGTCGGCATTTCTTCAACCACAATTATGTGTCCTATAAGCTTCTTAAACTATAATCGTGTAAGCAGTGCCTACGCCAATAAAGAAGAAATCTTGTAAAATATTTTGATTGCTTCTAAACGTTCCTAACCTCAAATTCTTATCATAACATAACTACTCTTCGGTATTAACGCAGCTTTAAATTTGTAATTTTAATAGTAATAATACATATGTACAATGCTATAATAATATTGGATAAATGAGTATTTTATAATTAATATATTACAAGCATAGTTTGAATGCCACTGGGCGATTTCTTTTTTTGCTTAAGACTACGGTATTTAAGGTTTTTTTTTATTATCATATATTTTTGATTTTGCGTTTATTTTCACCTTTCGCGAATTCGTCATATTTTTGCACATTAAAATAACAACGCTGGTGTTAACATTAAATTTTATATTATATTGAAATATTTTTGAAAATTTTTATTTTCCTTTTTTTGGTGGCAAAATGCATTTTCAGGTGTTTGAAAAAATATGCGAATTTTTTGGTGGCTCAAAAATATATAAAAATCCCAAATAAAATACGAAATTAAATGAAATCAACTATTGTATAAATCGACAAGTTAATAAAATCGCACAGCTGTGCGAGGTGCAAGCGCGATTTTTCGCCATTTATCGACGATTTTCGGTAATTTATTTTCTCGTGCTACATTTGCTGACTAACTGTTTTGATATGCGCGCAACAACAGTGTGTGCGGAGTGTCCACACAATTGAATTGAATTTAGAAAGACCGGCGGCAAAGTTATTTTTTCATTATTTCTAAACTTGCAATGCAATGCGAAGCGCGAAACGGCACGGCGACGAAGTGAAAAGCAGGATTTGTTGGAGGGAGGCGGGCCAATAGGTAAGCAAAGGTAAAAGGGAGGCAGCAGGCGGAAGATGGAAAAAATCATAAATTTAAAATATCAAATGTAAAGTCCGTACATTTTTCCAAAGCGAGATTGAGCATAAATAGCCGACGGATATGGGCACGAATGCACACGAAGGGAAAAGGAATAAGAAAAAACGTCAAGCAAGCAATTGAGTGAGGGAGAATGGCAGGATAGTTGAGCTTGGCAGCGTTGGGTGGCGGTACAGGTGAGCTGTGAGACGCTGTGATGATAACAAAATAAGAGCGCAAAAAGAAATACAAAAAATAAATAAAAATATGAAAAGGAAAAAATTGTATATGATAAGCGCAAAGGGAACAGAAAAAAGATCAAAAGTAACAGCTAACGGTAAAAAACGCGGCGCTCGCGGTATAGGTCGCGGGCAAAATGTCGAATGGAAAGCAAATAAAGCAATTGCCAGCGGAATAAATCATTTGCTAGCACTCGAGCGCACACACACACACACACATAAACACCTATATACAAAGCTTATATTTTTATTTAACCGTTACTTCCTTATTTACACACACGCGCACACATGCGTACGGTGAGCGCTTGGCAATGCGACGTTGCAACATTAGAAAAATACAGTTACAGCATTCGTAGTTAGTATGGCAACAGCAACAACAACTAGTGTGTCATATCAACATAAAATATCAGCGTGGTTACAGCTGGAAGCGGAAGAAGAAGCAGAGCGCGGAAGCGATGTGAAATTCGACAGCTGGGCGCGGCCACTCGCATGCATACACATGTAAGGCCAATGGAAGCTGAATGCAACAATAATAATAAAAAGAGCTCAGTACCAGCAGTAACAACATCAGTGGGAAGAACAGCAGGAGCTCGAGTTACCTGCGATATCGAAGAAGAGCACCAGGAGTCATGACCGGCTTCAATGTCCACTTCGTGTCAAATCTTATTGGTTTTAGTGCTCACATTAGCACTACAGTTATGCTCGAGAAACCAACTTCAACACCTCTCTAATGCCTACCCACTTTATTTGTTGTCCACCTGCGCCGGCTCCATGGAATACATGTCCCTTAAGAGTCGCGCTATCGGCACATTGCCAATGGTCTCCTTGAAGAAGAGCGCCTCGATTGTGGCGGCACGTATGGTACGCAAGGATGGCAGCAGCAGCAGTAGACGTCCAAAACGTGTCGCTTGTCGTGGATAACGCAGGCGCACATGATCGGAGAGTATGCATTGCGCTTGATCTTGCAACATTTCGACGGGTTGCACATCGCAGAGTCCAGCTGTTTCCGGCGCAAAGAGTGCGATCGCTTTCATGCAGCCGACCTCACTACCGTCTGGCCCGATCTGACGAAAGCGACAGAGTATCTCTTGTATGGTCTTCATTTCCACTTGTGTGGCTTCGTCTTGGAGTACGCGTTCTTTGATGAGTGGTGATTCGAGTATGGGTGTGAGATCAAGTGGAATCGTCCATTGTGCAAGGTTGAGTAGGAATAACTCTTTCCACGATTCCTGTGGCAGCATGGTTGGGGAAGAGAAATATATTGACATATTTGTAAAATTACGATTTAAAGAAAGACTTAAATTTAGTAAATTTTTATATAAATTTTAAATAGATCCGACTAAATTCACTAAAATCTACTGAAGGAGTAATACATTATTTTCGTCTAAACATTTTCCACCGACAATCCTTCGTTTTAAACTGTACGTCTTGGAATTACCACAAACTGTCTTGTAGTAGAAACTTTTACAAGTCGATTTTCCTGTCATTAAAGTAGTGCAAGATTTACTGCTGGGGTGCGTAGCCTCCTTTAGAGAAGGACCATCCAATTTGACGACGATACTAGCCTTGAGCTCACTGACCGTGCGTTTAAGGCTGGTTAAGGAATGCGTAACCTAGATATCAATGGTATTAAGTTCCTTTGAGATAAAATTAGTATGGATCACAGCAGAATCACAGACAGGTGTAAAGATGTTGAGCTGACAAGAAAAGTTACTCTAGCCCCGCTATCAGAAGAATGGGAACGGGTCGGTGCTCCCCTCTCCTCGTGTGTTCTACTAATGGATAACTCGGCTAACGCTGGGCTACCATCGTTTCATGCGCTGTCGCAAGATCCTTTTGGTTCAAGATCGATCGTAAGCGATCCAGTGAGTTCTTTGCCCCCAGTTCAGTTTGCCTGCTTATAGTTATAGGGGTTCTAACAGGCTATTGTCCTATCGGCGTCCAGCTGTAAGGTTGAGAATTTTATCCGACACCAGCTTCAAAAGCTGTACGGAAGAAGACGAGGTGCAAGCATATCAGCACTTACTTTTTGAGTATCACGCATTTGCGTGGACAAGGGTTAAAAGCTTGGGGGCTCACGCTTTCTGTTGTTCCACCGAGTTGGTGGGAATAGAAGTTAAGCGCCTATGCAAATTTTTATTGGATTTATGACGCTTTATAGTGCTTTGCTGACTTATAAGTTTGAAGCACCGAGTGTTATCTTTATGCTATCACAAGGGACTACTTTTAACAGTCCAAATGCGATCCTTCGATCAGTCATTATTATTTACAAAGTCTTTAGAATTTTCAGAACGAAGTCTAGAGAAAGATTACTAAATCGTTCTTCCAGCGGAGTGATCACTCTCAAGAGTCTTAACGCCGTTCTTTAATTAAGCCCTCAAGTCCCACTTTTTATCCAACCCCGAAACTGAAAAATTTAAACTGGAATAAGGACGAAAGATTTCTAACATCTAGTACACAAATCTATCTATCTTAAAAGTTCCCATCTGACCTGAGTCAACCTGAGCTTTTGTTAACATCGGAGTTTCAAATTATTCCTTCATGTAGCTTTCTCCATTATCTATAGGGTTAAAGTACAATAAAACCTACTAGCAAATAGACTCACCTGCAGCAATAATTGTTGATCATTCTTAGTAAGCGTTTGGAAAGGCATCAAGCACTTAACCCAACGCACAGCCATGAAGAGTAGACGTGCAGTAGTTTCCTGCAGCATTTCCCACGACAACAGACGCGAGTCCACGCCAATCAATTGTTGTGGCAGCGCCGGAAATAGTATTGAATTGTGCACTTGATATTGTATGATCTCTTGACACTTATCGGGGCTGAGTAAGAGTTCGAGGAAACCATTTTGACGCGCTGCATAGAGCGCCGCAGCCTGACTCGCCGCAGCAGCGGCTGACGAGCTGGAGCTATTAGAAATGCCAGCAACGCTGTGATGAGCTGGTGGCGAATGGCTGGAGAGCGGCGTCGAACGTGATGGCGTGCCACTGCTGGCAGTCAAACTGCCGCTGCCACCGCTACTCGGCTTACAATTCTGATTGTTTATGCTGTTATCATTGTTGTTGTCCAGGGACTCACTATTATTGTTGTTATTACTATTGCAGTTGATATTGATAATCGGCGAGGCCGGTCCACCAGTGACATTAGTGTTCGTCAGCGAGGGCGCCGGTGAGGCGCTAGTCGACAAAGGCGGTGTTGCTGATGGTGTTTCGGTCTCCACATTCACACGCGGACTCTCGCTGCCCAACGAGCTGCGACCGCCAATACTCGATATGGACTGTATGGAAGGCGTTGGCGACGGCGACGAATAGTTGTGTGTCGTGACGGTTGACTTTGCATAGAACTCCAAGCTCGTGGTGCTGGCAGCGCCACCGCTAGCCGCACCGGAGGAACCGCCACTATTTGTCAGGTCATAAGTGGGCATGCCGGTGGTAAGTGACAGCGGCAAATGCTTCGTTGCTTGTGGCTGTCCGGCTGCCGCCGCAGCATTCACCGCACCCACAAGCGTGGCGGCTGTTGTGGCTGTCGCAGCGGCCGAAATGTTGGGCAATTTGCTGGTGGCCTCCGCAATGAGATTGTGATGCATATGCGGCAAAAGATGCGGTGGAAATGGCAATGGGGGATGTGGTGGCACGGCAACGGCGCCATTTTGTAAAGCGCTATGCTGCGCCAGCGCATGTCCGGGATGATGGAAGGCGGTCGGATGTGCTGGTGGTTGGAAACCCTGCACAGGGTGGGTGGAAATGTGTGAAGTGTAATTGAAGGAAGCCGACACATTGGTGACCAGTGAGACGGGCAGATGATGGCCGGGATGATGATGCGGCATGCCGTTGTGATGGTGATGATGATGATGATGGTGCGGATGATGGGGGTGATGGTGGTGCAGTTGTGGATGCAGTTTGGGCTTACGCGGTCCGCGCTCATGCTGTACGGCTGTAAGCAGTAAGCGTAAAAAGAAGTGAGTTAGAGATTAGTTAAATAAATAGCGAAAGTACGAACAAGAAGTGTACAAAATATTAAAAGAGTGGGTTATAATTATATGTGCAATTCAAAATATGATAGTACTGTTATAAAGCTCTAAATATAATTCTTAAAGAATTCGTATAAGAAAGTTACTTATGTTTAGGGTTTCTTGAAGCTTTTTGGCTTCATGGAGAACCATTCAAACTTTTCAGCGTTCTATTTGTGTTACGATTGTCCAGAAAGTTTATAGTATCCAGAAGAAAACGTCGAAGACCCTATAAAATATATATATGTATATATGTATAGGTAGATAATCATCTTTACATTCTATGTCGATTTAGACATATTAGTCTGTCTATCCATCCGTCTGTATATACACGAAGTCGCCGTACATCTCATACAGGTCATCGTTCCATCGACTGCGGTACTCGCCGTTGCCAATGCCCAAAGGACCCTAAATCTTTCGCAAAAAAACTCCTAAGGCCAACTCTTCAGATAATGTCGTTGCCTTCGCACCATGTAACAGGACGAAAATGATGAGGGATTTGTTGAGTTTGTTCTTTGTTCGTTGAGAGAGGACTTCACTTTTTTCGACTTTCAAGTCTAAAGCCACATTGATAACGTCCAATCAGTTTGTTGACGAGCTTCAGTCTTTCACACACTACGCTCTATAAGACCTTATATATTAGATATTAAGGAGGCTTACCACACGGTAATTGCAGATTGTGGGGTCTTCTTTTTGTGGATTGGGAAAATCACACAACCATATATTGCAAAAAAGCTTTCTTGTCCTTCAGACGGATAATTGGAACGTCTATGCCTTGGTCATCGATCGGGGAATCAGTTTCGCCATCTTCAGGTGTTTACTTTCACTGCCGTTCAGCAGGTGACTCTTCAAATCTCGGTATCTATCCCTCCCCGTTCGTGTGTAAAAATTAATAGAAGAATTGTGGTCGATCACACAATTGTGAGAGAGGCTGTCTGTTTTCTCTCCACCGCGACACGACAGTCCTCATCATACCAGCCGTTCTTTCGAACTTTACGAAAACCATTGATTTTGATTGTGGCTTTGAAATTTGAAATTCCGTCCCACAGTTCACTTATACCGCGGTGGTGATGAGTACTCTCAGAGAGCAGGAGTGCAATTCAAGCCAAATCGTATTATTGTTAGAAAGCTTGAATCTACGCATCTGGCAACTTCTTCTACCCATCCCTTAATTCCACTCTCACTAGCGTTCTCCAACCTATCTAGACATAAATGCGTGGCATAAGTTCAACTGAAATCATCTTCTTCAAATTAACTTTATTTATTTAACTACTTAAAAGCAGATTATCGCAATTATACCCTTGAATTGATTTTGTGCGAGTATTTTTGCGGCATTTGCATCTCTTTGCGCCTCTAGCCGGCGCGCGCCCTCATGCCAGCAGCTTGATTGACTTGATAAGTTTGCCGCTGCTCTGTGCGCTTGTGTGTCTCAGCGCTTGCCGAATCAGCAAAAAGGCAACAAATCCCAAATACTCATACAAAAACAAAAAAACACTCGCTCTATGGTAGACTCATAAGAGGCATGCAAATCAAAAGTTGGTAAAAAGTTGCGTAAAACTCAAACAAACCCGCTTGTGAGCGCGTGACTGAAGCGCCTGAGCTGATGGGATAATGTGCCACACATTGGTGTGCCGGGAGAGGGCGTCAAATGTTGTTAGTGTTGTTTTTGATTTTCGATTAGCTAAAGCTGCTGGAATTCTTGGTTCGATTCTATGCTAATGTATGCGTATAAATATGTGTGTTTGTAGTAGTGTATGTGTGCCGTTTTTCCTTTGATGTTTGCAGCCTTTAATATGCTTGCTTGCACTCGGTGGAGTTATTTCAAACAGAAAGTTGTATTGAGAACATAAAGATATTGTTCTTTGATATCTATGATTTATTGCTATTAATTGTAAATATTCATTGAATACTTTTCCTGAGCTTTGCGGGCATTTTTTCACAACTAGAACATTCTGAGCTAGTGCAGAACACAGGCGATCTACTAAACTACTTGCTGTCAGTCAGGTACATCTCGCCGCAATCGTAGGTCTTCTTACTGAGCACTGTACAATAGGCACTCATGCGGCAAGACTGAAAATATTGACAAACGCTAACTGTGAACGTTGAATGGAGAAAGGTGGTACAGAAACATTCAGGCGCTTACTCCTCCATTGCCCAGCAAGACTGAGTTTAATCATATCAACAGTCATATTTTCGGCGAACTTGGCGAAATATCCGGAATAGTTATCAGCCTCGTCAACAAATTTGTGGCAGGCTCAAAGTGCTTTGACGACTTTTGAGAGTATTTTTGATTAATACATGCGAGTATTTTGGTATCACAAAGGACCAGCAATCTGAGCTCTCCAGGTGGGATCCATATTCCTTTTTTGATCGACCTTCTGACCCAACCTAAGCAGATTTCATTGACAAACCGGTGCTCTTTTAGCACTAACAGAATTTCTATATATGAGAGAAAGCATACCATTTCACCAAACTCTTATCAACTCATCATTAAAATAACCTACGCTTCAAGTTCGGTGTTAGCACTAGGAGGCTGCTATATATATTTCTGGCCTAAGCAACACTAAGTGTTGCCAGGTGCAATCTGACATTTCCATTGGAAAGTTTGACATTTTTTAGCATAACATCACTCAGAACGTTTTGTCATTTAATCGTGAATTGTTTTATTTACAGGGAATTAAAAAATTCATCTCGGCCAAAAAATGGAATTAACTCGTGAACATTTTCGTGCGATCATTTTTCACAACTTTCGACGTGGATTATCACGACAAGAGTGCATCGATGAACTAAAATCTTTGTATGGCTATGAAGCACCATCCTATAGCACTGTGAAAAACTGGTACAACGAATTCAATCGTGGCCGACGCTCGCTCAAAGACGAATTCCATGAAGGTCGTCCAAAAACAGGCGTTGTGCCAGAAAACATCGATGCCGTACGTGAACTGATAATGCAAGACCGTCATGTAACATATCTTCAGATAGAGGCATGCCTATGCATTTCTCCCATCAGCATACATTCGATATTGCATGAACACCTGGCCGTAAAAAAGGTTTGTTCTCGTTGGATCCCGCACAATTTGACAATCGCTCAAAAAAAGGCTCGTGTAGATTGGTGTAAAGAAATGCTGAAAAAATACGATCGCGGTGCTTCAAAAGACGTTTATAAGATCGTCACAGGTGACGAATCATGGATCTATGCGTATGAGCCCGAAACAAAACAGTAATCGACCGTGTGGGTCTTCCAAGACGAGCCAAATCCAACGAAAGTTGTTCGTGGAAGAAGCACTTCGAAGCAAAATCGCCTGTTTCTTCGGCAAAACTGGTCATGTGGCGACTGTTCCGCTTGAGCAAAGTAGGACGGTCAATTCTGAGTGGTACACCACCATTTGTTTGCCTGAAGTCTTCGGAGAAATTCGAAAAACGAACAAGAGAAGACGAATCATTGTGCACCATGACAATGCGAGCTCTCACACATCGGCTCAAACCAGCGCCTTTTTGACTGGCCAAAACGTCGAATTGATGGGTCATCCGCCATACAGCCGTGACTTGGCACCCAATGACTTCTTTTTATTCCCACGCATCAAGAAAATAATGCGTGGTCAACGATTTTCGTCGCCAGAAGATGCTGTTGAAGCATTCAAAAACCATGTTTTGGAGGTGTCTCAATCGGAGTGGAAAAAGTGCTTCGAAAATTGGTTTGAGCGCATACAAAAGTGTATAAATCTTGATGGAGAATATTTTGAAAAACAATAAAACCATTTTCGTTGATAAATATTCCTATTTTCATTATTAGGCCAGAAATATATATATCAGCCTTAAATTATAATTATGGCTTATGTGACATTCAAAACCCTAATCCCTCAGTTACAGTAAATAAAACGTTTAATCTCCTTTATCGATTCGCCATAATGAACATTAGAAAAGCAACTAGTTTTTTGGTTAACTTTGTATACCGAGAAGTCGTCTTTCATTTATATAGATTTCTAATGGCATCAGTATGTTATTATATAAAAATATATGGCTCTCAGAGATTACTGAATGTTATAAAATACAATAAACGCAATATCCTTCGCCACCTTTTCTTTCCAAAGGAGTAGAAATCTTCCTCTTCCTCTGTTTCCCCCGGCAGTTACTGCGCCGAATACTTTCAGAGCTGGAATGTTTTCATCCATTCGGACGACATGACCTAGCCAGCGTAGCTGCTGTCTCTTAATTCACTGAACTATGTTAATGACGTCAAATTTTTCTTACAGCTCATCGTTCCATCGATTGCGCTATTCGCAGAACCTTTCTTTCGAAAAGTCATAACGTCGACTCATCAGATGTTTTCATCGTCCATGCCTCTGCACCATATAGCAGGACAAGAATAATAAGTGACTTGTAGAAAATTGGTCTTTGTTCATCGAGAGAGGACTTTACTTCTCAATTGCCTACTCGGTCCGAAGTAGCACCAAGTAGTTTGCGGTTATTCTGCGTTGAATTTCGAGGCTGACATTCGGGTCAAGTCGCAAAAGCGACGACTGTTTTTTTTAATGACAGGAGATATTTTTTCATTGCCTCGTTCACTACCAGACCCATTTGCTTCGCTTCTTTGCTCAACCTGGAGAAAGCAGAACTAATGGCGCGATGGTTAAGGCCAATGATATCAATATCATCGGCGTACGTACCAGCAGTTGTACACTCTTATAGAAGATTGTACCTCTTCTATTCAGATCTGAAGGTCGAGTTATTTTCTCAAGCAGCAGATTGAAGAAGTCGCACGATAGGGAGTTGCCTTGTCTAGAACCTCATTTGGTATCGATCGGCTTGAAGAGGTCCTTCCCGATTCTGATGGAGCTTTTGGTGTTACTCAACGTCAGCTTACACAGCCGTATTAGCTTTGCGGGAATGTCAAGTTCAGACTTTGTGGCATAGAGACAGTTCCTTTTCGTGCTCACGATACAACATTCGCGGATATTAAAATTAAATTAAATAAATCGCAAATTCTCAAAAATGGAAACTAAAAAAGAGAAATTATTTGTGGCAACTTTTTCTTCCAACTCTCATCTGCCTCCCCCTCAATCTTCCTAACAATTAGGACACTGGCACACAAACGTTTCCCAACAAGGCAACAAAAGCTATGCCAATAACTTTTCGAAAAGCCTCAAAGCCTTTTGGAAGATCAAATTTTTCAATTACGCTTAAGTGGCGAACTCATAAAATTTTCATGCGGTTCTCATCAGCGCTGATGATACGCCTATGCAACATATGCCGCGTTGGTTGGAAAGAGAGCGAGACAGGAGAAGGCGCGCAGCGCGGCGCTGATTGTTGCGAAAGACTTTAGGCAATTTGATGACAAACCGAAGAAAACTGATGAAGGCGAAAAGAAAAAAAAAAACGAAAATGAAATAATATGCCGGATATTATTAAAAAAAAAAACGAAAATTAAAAGGAAAAGAAAAAGTGTAAAAAATTACGAAAAGAAAATTAAAGACAAGGCGCTTGCTTGAAAAGAGTTTCCCCAATGGCTGAGTTTATCTTAATTCTTTTACGTTAATTTTTGTGTGGCAATGCAACTTTTAAACCCTTTCGAGCGGCGTGCTGTGGCATTTGCCACTTGGAAGTGTTTCCAACTTAATTTTGAAGTCTTTACGTTGCCTTTTTCTTCGGTTTTCGATGTGGTTTATGACGGTGGGAGGGAAGGAAACTTAAGTTACTTCTTTGGCAGCTGGGCGGCAAGAAAATTTGCTTGATTGCGCAGTTTGTTGTTGCTTTATAGTATGTGTATACTTTTTTTGTTTCCGTCAGCAAAGCGACGGCATCTTTTGACGTTGGTGCACATTACGTAAAGTTGGCTGTGTGCTGAAGGCCGCAAAGAGCTTCGAGACTTTGTTGGTGTTGGCGAATAATTCTTGATTTTATAATTTCTTCACGAAACAAAATATATTCCTACTCACTTATGTATTTGTATATGTGGGTAAGCAGAAGTTGGGCAATGCAAAAGTCGTGTTGCGGCAAATTTCAAACTTGAAGCGTTTCTTTTTCTGGTTGAGGGAAAAGTGAGAGGTAAGTATGTACTGTACATAAGATTTGTTTGAAAAAATTAATGAAAGAGAATTTAAATATATACTTTCTGAATATATGTGTAGTAAATATATATGTACAAGTACATAATCTCAGTTCTTCTTCAATTATAGTCGAAATCCCGAAAACTCAAAATCGATTTTAATTATTTTAAAATTTCGGGATTTCAAAATTTAGAAACTAAAATAAGAGTACATCGAAATTTGAAAGCAGAACATAATTTTCTTTTACGAAACGTGGAAATGTTTTCGGGATTAAAAATTTCTTAACGGAATACTGAATTATTTTTCGGGATTTTGTTTTAACCAGTATATTTTTCAAACAGATAACAAATGGGTTGGTGCAATTTTGTGATAATATGATTTCTTAACTGGATCCCGAAACTTTTTGTCGGGATTTTTTTGTACGAATATGATTTCAAGTACAATTTTCTGGTAAAATGATTTCGGCAATTAAAATTACTCGACGGGATCCCGAAAATTTTTGCGGTTTTTTTTGTACGCATACATAATGTGATTTTTTGACGGGATCCCGAAATTTTTACGAATATGATCTGCAATCGGATAACAAATTTTCTAGTACAACTTTCTGATAAAATGATTTCGGGAATTTAAATTACTTACCGTGATCCCGAACTTTTTTTCGGGATTTCTAACGAATATGTTTTTCCAACAGTAATAAACGGGTTGGTGCAATTTTGTGATCTCGAACTTTATCTCGGGATTTTTAAAGAATATGTTTTCCAAACAGATAACAAATGGATTAGTGGAATTTTGTGATAAGATGATGTCTTGACGGAATCCCGGGATTTTTTTGTACGAACAAAGATTAAGAATTTTTTTTATAAAGTTTTCATATAATTTTAAGCCATATACTATATTAAAAATATTTTATGAATATTTGTGAGGTAAGGAATGAATGAACTGACTGAATCCCGAATGGTAAGTGCCGATAATTTTCGGGATCCCGAACACAGTTAAAAGTTGATTGTATGATTTTTGTTGACAAACGAGTGAACTGACTGCATCTCGAATGATAAGTCCCGATAATTTTCGGGATACCGAACACAATTAAAAGTTGATTGTCTGGTTATTGACAAATATTCCTGTCACTAAGTTGCAATTGTGCCGACTGAGGGTAAATAGACCAAGACATGTGACCATATCCAGTTCTCTAATACTTTGTTAAAAGAAGCATCCCTGATTTTGTGTTTTTTTTTTTTGGTTTTCATAAAAGTTAAGTTAAGTTAGGATATCAAATCAAACATATTTTTGATACAAAATTAGAAATTCTGGGGAAATTTCTGTTACCATATTTTCTTGGAACTGAACTTCAAGACCTTGGGCTCAAAAGTCACCTTAATTGCTCACGCTCATTACTTTAACAACATTAATATTATGGATATTTATATCTTCCATTAGATTAGTTGAATTAACAAATGACTAACGGGAGTCAACTGACAATTATCTTTTAAAACACTTCTTAGAAGCCACCAAATCTATCAATAGAATTTCTATTGTAAAACCTACCAGTTATATACCGGTTATATTACACCAGGTGAGCAAAAAATATCAGTTAGGAGCCTAAAAGGCGACAATGCTTGATAGCAGCTGCAAAAAAGTACTGCTTTCGATTTTCAAAACATCTCATAACAAGAAATCTTGCACAAGTAGCCACAAAAGCCGTCGTGAAGCCACAAAACATGTCAGCAACAAAGTAAACAACAACACCACAGCGAACTCGCCACTTACTAATTTCAATACACAGAAGAGAACTCTCTAACACACGCCAAGACAAATTGTTGTTGGCAGCAAAGTAAGGAGCATGTCATGGCGACAAGATACAGCTTGTACTAGCTGTGCGCTGTCCTGTAGCGCGTCCAAAGGCTTAAGCGCCTACAAGTATGCACTGTGTAATAGCATTTTGGCAATTATTTACATTTTCTATAGTAGGCTTTGAGGCGCAGTTGGGTAGAAAATTACATGTATACACACACACATACACTCAAGGTGAGCTTTGACGGTACAAGCGAAGAGTTGTGTAAACAAGCAAAACTTAACGTTAAGCAAAGGACATTATGGCATTTTAACATTTGAGACAAAAACAAAGCAAGCAAATAAGCAGCCAGCTTAACCATACAAACAACAATAACTACATGTTCAACACAACCGAACGTCTTGTAGTCTCGCGCCTAGCAAGCACAATATGATTCTTGTTAATAATATCTTCTTCTTCTTCTTTTCTTCTTGCCAACAAATCATCGTCTTTTCGTTGTCGCTTTCTCTCTCGCCCGTAGCTTCTGCAAATTCACGCTTAACTGCATTTCTAGGCAAAGTCCGTCAGCTACTTAGACAGAGTCAGTCATTTGCCATATTTGCTTGGGCAATTTGCCTTCTTTTTAGTTCATTTAGTTAACTGATTTGTTGTTGGCGTCTTGTTTACTTAATAGCTTTTAAGCAGAGCATATTTACATATCAGTTTGAGCTTTTATTTTTGTTATTGTCACTTTCATTTAACAAATGTGCGTATATCATATATAATAAGTGAATGTGTATGTAGATCAATTCTTAGAAAATCAATTCCAAATAGTTTGAGTTTTCGATATTGTCTGCATAGAAACTTTTTTAAGGAAGATTCAGTGGAAATTTTCTTTTGTGTTTCCTTCACTGCTTCGTTTTGTTTCCCTCTTGTTGTTTTTCTTTCTTTCTCAGTGTTTTAAGCTCACTCTCTCTCAATCTCTTTCTTCCTGTATGCATCTGGTTGTTGTATTTAGTAGAAGAAAGCATCCCGGAAATAACTGGAAAGAATGTTACAGAGTTGACAATCCAGTGAGCGATGAAACCTGTGTCCCTTCCGGTTACGCAGACCCGACTGTCGTGAGGGTCAGCTCTTTCTCTCTCTTTACAGTAAGTGGTTTGCGTCTCAACTAAAAGTCACAATGACAGTTCTACGACTTTAAGTTATGGTTCCAGACAGGGATATCCTTATTTGTACCATCTAATGAATCTCATGGGTTTTCTTTATTAATAGAAACGCTAGCCTCTCTAGTACCATAATCCATGTTCAGAAGGTAGCTTCAAACTAAATGATTATTCAGACTTTCAGTCCGAAATTTTTTGCATAACAAAAAAGATGTCAAGTGGAATTCTGCTCTAATCAGCCAGTTCATTAATCTTCTAGTGGACAGCCAAGCAGAAACTAAGATTAACGGTAACGCCTGTACTAAGTCTTACTGCGTTAGGTTATTAGAGGAGGCAATAACTAGACTCTCAGTCGGAAACTCGATAAAAATTATCCGCCAACCCAAGAATAGAAGGAAATAAAATGGCGGACGAGTTAGCTTGCCCGGGGGCAGCCAGGAACACAATTTCTTTAAACTTCTCTATACTATTCAGCTCCCTCAAGTGTTGCTTGAATTCAAAGCATTAACCCTAGAGGAACAGCTCAGGTGCAGGAACACTAGCAAGACGGGACATACCACTCTAGTATTTTGAGGAAGTGTTGATGAGGACAACACCAAAAATTTTTAATTTTTGACAAGTGGAAACTTAGTAACATTCTATGTACATAAGTAGGGGTCATCACAGGGCACATACAAAACAAAGGTAAAGTAGTTGCGGCAGTATGTAGAGCATCGCCAGAGAATGATGCGACTCTGAAACATTACTTAGCAAATGCTCAGCTTTCAGTCGGTTGAGACGGGATATCTTCCACGGCTTCCAATGTTGCAACTTCAGAAACATTGCTCTGCTAGGATGGAAAAAAGGTATTTTATAAGATCCTTTGAGTTTCTGGATAAGGCTTAATTTGGTTAACGGGAGCACAATGGGGCTAATGATGGCCTGAATGCGGTCGCAAGCGGTCTGGCGCTCTTGCGCCTCCCTCTTCAACCACTTAACCAACCGAGTACATATTTTGATAAAGTTGATAGAGCATATAAAGACAAGAGCAGAATTACTTTCAGGATTCACAATGAGAACAGTGATAAGGGTAAGGATTAGGATAAGGATAAAGATAAGGATAAGGATGGGGATAAAGATAAGGATATAAATAAGGATAAGGATAAAGATAAGGGTAAAGATAAGGATAAAGATAAGGATAAGGATAAGGATAACGATACGAATAAGGACAAAGATAAAGATAAGGATAACGATAACGATAACGATACGGATAAGGATAGCGATACAGATAAAGATAAGGATAAGGGTAAGGAGAAGAATAAAGAAAAGGAGAAGGAAAATGATAAGGATAAGGAGAAGAAGAAGGAGATGGAAAAGGAGAAGGAGAAGAATAAAGAAAAGGAGAAGGAAAAGGATAAGGATAAGGAGAAGAAGAAGGAGATGGAAAAGGAGAAGGAGATGGAAAAGGAGAAGGAGAAGGAGAAGGAGAAGGAGAAGGAGAAGGAGAAGGAGAAGGAGAAGGAGAAGGAGAAGGAGAAGGAGAAGGAGAAGGAGAAGGAGAAGGAGAAGGAGAAGGAGAAAGAGAAGGAGAAGGAAAAGAATAAGAATAACGATAAGAATAAGGATAAAGATAAGCATAAAGATAAAGATAAAGATAAAGATAAAGATAAAAATAAAGATAAAGAAAAAGATAAAGATAAAGATAAGGATAAGGATAAGGATAAGGATTTGCATAAGAGCAAGGATAAGCATACACGTATTAAGAATGGTGGGAAATAAACTTGCGTAATAGATAGACTTGGAGACCTAGAGTGAAAGAATAACAACTAACAACGGTACTGAAAGTGATATACCATTGAAAAATAATTCAGATATAAAAAATGATGAGAGACTTGTCACGAAGGATATTTTTGTGTAGACCTTGCAAGGTATTTGCTCTATTTAAGCATCCCATCTCCTTCATTATTTATATTCACTATCTTTGCACAAATTATTCTCTTTACTTCACAGCTTCGCAGGTAATGCTGTCTTCTTCCAAGTCCAGCACTTTCCATATCAGCTTAAGAAGACAAATTGTCGTGTTGCTGATTATTTTCCTTTTCGTTGAATTTCGTTTTCATCAGCGCTACATGTGTTGTTGCTGTATCCCCTCCACAACTAGCTGCAGAGCCAACCATTAACAATCGCATCAGCGTCGACAAACGCAGCTCATCAATTCACGAATGCGCACATGATAAATGTAGCAAGACCATCAAGAGTGAAGTGCTGTCTTAGCTGCGTTGGCTACTTCCACTGTTGGCTGGCTAAATCTCAAGATTGCTTTCTATAGTATATTGCCATGCTTTCCGCTCCGCACAAACAACAGCAGCTTGCGAATAAATAAACGATTAATGTCACAAAGGTGAGAATAATGTCAAGTGTTTGCCATTCATGTGTATTATTTACTTCTTTATACTCACACACACATGTGCACATATTTGTATGGATAAATGTCACATATCCTCCCGAAGTGCTGCGCAGCCAAGTAACCCTTTATTTAACTCGCATGTGTTTTATATCGCACTTTGTCATGTGAGTCATGTGAGTCCTTCACTTGTGCATATATGCGATTAGTATTGGATTAAAATGTCATCCCTCATATTTTGCCAACTCATGTTTGTGTTAGTGTGTGTGTGAGTTGCCGTGTAGTTACACGCATACACACTTAATTAGCGCCAACAAATAAAAGTCACCAGGGCGACCGTGTACATTGTCAACACCCACTACAGTGTGCACTGTTTGAATTCACAAGCGTGATATTTTCGAAAACATATTACAGTTATGCAATAGTGAAATTCCTATGAATTTGTAAACACTTGTTTGCAAGAGAGTTTAACAAGGGACCACGGCGGAATTTTTAAAACGTTTTTGTAGGCTGTTGTGAGACAGTAAATAAAATTTTATATAAAACATAAAAAATATAAATAAAATCGAAATTAAAAAACAAAAAATATTTATTTCAAAACGTATCTTTCATTTCGGCTGTTAAAAGTTTCATTCATTATAATTCGCAAACTGGAATTCTCAGCAGGCTAAGCAAATGATTTCATTTAATTTGTGTGGCAGCTATACGCTATAGTTATTCGATCTCAACAATATTTTCGGAGATTAAAACCGTGCCTTGAACAATAATTTGTGCGAAATTTCGTAAGATATCTCGGCATATCAAAAAGTTTTCCATACAAGACTTTGATTCCCATCGTTCTGTTTGTAAGGCAGCTATATGCTATAGTGATTCGATCTGAACAATATATTCAGAATACGACTTTCTCTTCTAAACTATAATATCTACCAAATTTCGTGAACATATCTTGTCAACTAAAAAAGTTTTCTTTATATGGAGCTGTTCTTGATCAATAAGTTTGTATAACAGCCATATGCTATAGTGATTCGATCTGAACAATATTTTCGGTGATCGTAACTTTGCCTTAAGCAATAATCTGCGCGAAATTTCGTGACGATATCTCGTCAAATGAAAAAGTTTTTCATACAAGCGGTTGATTCCCAACGATCAGTTTGTACGGCGGCTATATGCTATAGCTATCCGATCTGCACAATTTCTTCGGAGATTGAACCATTTTCTTTGGCAACAATCCTTGCTAAATTTTGTGAAGATAGCTCGTCAAATAGAAAATTGTACATATGTACATGAACTTGGTTTTGATAATTTGGTTTAAAACCGCTATGTCCGCGCGTTGCAACAGTTGCCCTATATGAACCCCGTGGTTATCTGTTCAAGCAGGGAGCCCACGCGAGTGTTGACATAAGTCCTTAAGGAACCTTATGTTTAGAGAAAATATGGCTTCCAGAGTTTTATCGAGACGAAGATGAGAATAGCATTATCCTGCCAGCCATTCCGGTGAGATGTCACTCTTACCTACTGAGGTGATTCAAAGCTGCTCTCACCAGCCCTTTGTCATGACTGATCCGTTCACGGTTTCCAGTACATCATAATCAGAATCTCACTGACCGCGCTGCTGATGGGCCCTTGCCCTGTGTATTCGTCGACATCTGTGCACGTTAGGTGCCGGTCACTGCGTGATCCCACGTCGTTTTGGAGCCTCCCTCTCATGGGTAGGTTCTGCCTCGCTGCAAGCTCGGTTGGGGTTGTGGACGCTTATTTAAAGGCGGCATAAGTTCGTGAGACATTTTGAGTCAAGTCCTTCTCTCTCGCAGCTCTTGGTCAGGGGCTGCGTAGTACTATTCGCAGCCTGAGTTCAGCCTTACTTCTAACTCAGTCTTACCATGAGAAGATTCTTGCGGAGAAAAAAGCTTTTTCAAAATTTCAAATCAGCATCTAAAAAACTGAGGAATATTTCCCGTATATACAGATGGACGGATGAACAAAGGGCGCGACGGTCACGTTGATAATTTAGATATATATTTTGTGGGGTCTCTGCCGCTTCCTTCTAGGTTTTACAAACTTCAAGGCAAACTTAATATACACAGTTTAGAGTATGAAAATAGACGTATATAGTTTTTACCACACGAATAAAACTTTCTGTTAACAATTTTAGATTTCCAATGGAACGATTGTATTCTACATAAATGATGCCAAATCTCATGAGGAGTCCACCAAGGGAACCAATTTTTCGAAAGATAATGCTTGAATGCTTTAAGGAGAGCAGATACCTTTAACGTTACGAATTGCCATATCAGAATCATTTTAGGCTGTTAATTTAGACTTAAAGGATGTGATCTTCGGACTCTTACCTGAGTACTACACTTTGGTTTTGCAAAAAATAAAGTCAATAATGCATTCGCCTTAATCTACCCGATTCACTTGTTCCCACAACAGCCGGCTCTACGTAACTGGAACGCACAGGAATTTTTATCCGGTCAAGGACTGTCAACTCGGCTCAGAAGATAAGCCGTTATAGGAAGCTTGAGTCGATATAAGGAATGCCAACGGGAGGAACTAAAGGATATTCTACCAAGCTTAGTCTTTAACATAGGAAGGGTAAATGAAACAGTCAATGGAGTGTTTGTTTTGTTTCCATAGAGCTTACATTGCAGTCTGTCTTAGGTCTATATCTAAAATATGGATCATGGACCCTTCACAGCTATATTGCTGTTTATCTTAGGTCGATAAACCAAATCATTGAACTGGTTTCGACTTTGCAACATACCCAAATTTTTCCTACAAGGTCAGTTTCCGTATCATATATGTATATATGTGAGCACATATGTACATATATGAGCTAATTTCTTGTCGTGCGTTACGCAAATTGAAAAAGTTATGTTTTGCATGAACTATACAATATATGTACATATGTATGTATGTATTTAATAAACTGACACACATATGGATAGGCGTAAAGCCAACAAATGTGCATATTCTCACGCTTTTAACCTTTTTGTCTTTTAAGTTAGTCAATAAAATCGGCTTAATTTATGTTCTTAAGAAGGCAAGTTTACTAAAAGCAATTTGCCGAAAACTCATTTATGAGTTGACGATTTGACGAATAAACAAAGGTAGTTGCGAAAACATTGAAATTATGTGTTGATAGTATATGTGAAATATTATAAGCATACAACTACACATGAAGTAAGCGTAGTGTAGAAGTAGGAGGAAGATAAATGGTGAATAGAACGAAGAGTTCGATTTAAATTAAGCTCCATTCTTACAACTGTTTAAGTTTCATTTGACTACTTCCAAAGGTTTATTATGAAACAAAAAAAACGTGGTTATACTCCTCAGGGCCTACGACCTGCGACCTTTGAATGAAAAAAATTTTTTTTGAATTATTAGAATGGTCAAAGATTCCGCGTTTTGTCACATATTTTCAGTTTTTTTTTTTTGAAAAATTGAATACGGTTCGACAAAAGATTTGTTAAATATTATTCTTTAAAAAAAGATCAAGAAAAGATATCTATAATGTTGTACAAACATTTTTCTTTGACTTAACAAAATTTCATCGATTTATCTCCAGGAGTTTATGCGAAAATAATTTTACAATTTTATCGTGCTCTAAATTTCAATATGATTAATAATTTAGTCAAAAAAAAAGAGATGAAATTTTATATCACGGGACATGTGTATCCTAATAAACGTTCCTTTTTTCAAAATCGGAATTTTTCGAAATTTTCAGGGACCACTTGACATGGTTTGACCCTGCTGTCATTTGGAGCGGTGTGTGTTTTTCGACTTGACCGATGACTAGAGGAAGCGGTGTGAGTTCATGCAAGACTTAAAGAGCCGCCGTCGGACATATGCGCATGGCACCCGACATGTAGATGGAGGCGAGTCGTTGCAGCATCGATAGATGAAGTCCTATCAAAGTCTACGATGTTTTCGAAGCCCAAGCCACCGCTCCATTTGTGATAATCGGTCACACAATCATGGTGTACAACCACTTCACAATCCTGATCGAGACTTATTAAGCAATTATGAAACTCCTTAATTTTAATGAGCTCATATTTTTAGGTTCTTATGAAGACCCTGGATCTGCTGATATGATCAATCTAACCATATAGAATCGATTTAATCGGTTCACAGCAATCAAAGCATCTATAAATTCACCGGCTTTATTATACCGCTAGAATCTGAATGGAATATTTAGTGGTCATGAAATCTTTCAGCTCGGCATGGTATGTTGATCCTCATTAATATATATCTAGATCCGGAATCTAGTTTATTCTTTTTTCTAATAATATATTAATACAAGAGCGTTTAAACAGAAAAAAAGTTGCGATATTTAGTTTACGTTAGGTTAGGTAAATAAGAATAGAATAATCCCAATTAGACAGCTCGAGAAGTTTGTTCACTGTGATGCCCAGAACTCCTAGGTATGGATCAAAAAGACCGTCGCATATCGTCGACAAAGATATATCAAGCGCTGCTACAAATTCAACGCCGGGTTCTAAAACGTTCCGAGATGGCGAAAGCTGCGACAGGAGGAGAAAGAATATGAAACTTTAACAAGTTGCGTCCTCCCAAATCTTTGGCCTCATCGCGTGACTACCAGGGATGTTCAGCTAGGACACCTATCGTTGCGGCGGTGTGAGCCTTGCTATGAGCTAACAGTTCAGTGAACCCTTTACGTTCCATTACGAGCCAGAGGGCTTCGCGCAAGCGTTGGTCAGGTCAAAATAAATGAAGACGAATGCACGCTTGTTCCCAAGAAATTTAGGTATCGGCGGTCTTTTTTTCCATCTCAACAGCTTTACAATTTCCCACGGTTCCGCAATGATCAGACACTCACCCAGACAAGTTTAATATGGACGTAGCTTTTTGTTACTGTTAGTGAGGTGATGTGTTCCTTGAATAACTTTGAGTTCACTATTAGCCAGCTCAAGCCCTGCAAAGCAGCTCTGCTATCAGCGTGAATGTCCACCTTTCTAAAAGAACCCGCACTTCGAAGAAACACATCTGTTATTACCTCGATTGCAGCTACCGCTACTTGAAATATCAGAATCCTTCTTCAGAAAGTAAGAAGTGTAGTAAAATTCAAACTGTTGCACTACATTATGATACCTAAGCTTTGTCATATCGAACCTGACTGATCTTAAGCTCGGATTTAAAGCTGAACATAACTGATCTTGAGCTCAGATTTAAAGCTATGCCTGAAAGAGAGTTATCTACGGGTTATAATTACGTTGCCACGGTCGCTACTCGACACCTACACTTAAATAACCGCATTGTTTATGCAACAACCAAAACAAGGACACGTGCCACATTTCGCAGACGAGTGCCTAGCACCAGATGATAAACATTGGATGAAAAAGCAACATTTCGTAAATCTAATTAGTTGCTCATTACTAAGCAACAAACCGCAACAAACATATTGTAGTAAAGGTGAAAATAGAAATGGAAAAGCCACTGCTATACATGGAGAAAAAGAAGAAAAAGAAGCAGGAAAGCGTGTTGAAAAAGCAAAGACAAGCCAGACCATAAAACATATTGACCGATTTAGCGAAGCTAATCAATTAATTAGTCATGGACAGTGGAGAGAAATGCGATGGTGATGAAGTAGGCGGCTGGGTTGTAACCCACGCACAGGCTACTACCAGGGCAGGGGGAGGAACCACCGGAAAACGCACAAGAAACGTCAAAACACAGCCCGGCTGAAAGAGGGTGAGCTGTGACTGCTTTGTCGGCGATACGAAAACAAAAACGCAAATTGTCAGTTTGCCACAAAGTGTGGCTGTCAAACCCTTGATGGCCGAGGATGCGTATAACCGCACACACCAAAAAAAAAGGGCAAAGGCACAAGAACAAAAACGCAAAAATTAATGATAAGAGCAGAAAGATGGAGAGTGAGACAAAAAGAATTTGTGGCAGGCGAAATGAAGTGAAGTACATTAAGAGCCCGACAATGTTGAGCTGCGCCGAGCTGAACAGCTGTTCGGTTCACAGGCAAGCCAAGCCAAGCCAAGTGGTGTCTGCTTGAAGAAGAAGCGAACACGACAAGAAGCTGAGATGAAGGTACGTAGGAAGCGTGTTAAAAGAGGGGTGAACCGAACGCACTGAAGGGTGTGAAGGCCGTTGAGCGCTACTGAAGTAGTTAATACGCGGAGGGTGATGAGTGTGCTGCTAATTACTAAGCATTACAATGAACCAAAAAATCAATTTAAGCAAAATAATCCCCTTCAAATGAGTATAAATAAATAAAATTGCAATAAATAAATAAATACGAAGCGCACACACGCAAAAGATGAAGGAACATGCGGAAGAGCCGAGGGCACGAGCCACTCGCATTGTTATGATTGCTGCATTACAATGCAAAATAGAAAGAAGAAATCATTTTAACACCAGGTTGGTTTGAGCTGCAGTGTCCAGCAATGACCTAATTACTCCGTTCTTATTTAATTAAATTTTTACTTTCTTTTTTGTAATGCAGAGTTAGAAATTAAGGCATTCTTTAGAAATACAACCCACATTTCATAATACAAGGAGAAGCGTGAAATTACAAAAACATTTGAAGCGTTTCGCTGCGGTCTGGGCAAGTATAAATTGTGGCTCGCGCCCATTGCATTGAAGATTACGTGGATTTTACGAGATTTTGTTGGACATACATATGTGGTTGTAGGCATTGAAAGTTAGCGAAGATGATCATTATGCTGTCACTTTGATTTGTACCAGGTGGTTTTGAGTACAAAAATGTGAAGTGGTGTTGAAATAGTAAGGTCAGTGAAATTATAGGAATCCATTGAGTTCTATATCAGGGTTTTGAGATATAAGTTGCGAATGATCTTACACCAAGACGCAGTTGAGGTTTGATAGAAAATAACTAGAGCCTTTCACTGGGGTGAAATAATATGCCTTCTTCTTCTTTATTGGCGTATACACCGCTTGCGATGTTATAGTCGAGTTCGAGTTCGAGTCATCCCCCACCTGGTCTTTCCAAAGGAATGGAGGTCTTCCTCTTCCTCTGCTTCCACCGGCGGGAAGTGCGTCGTATATTCTTAGAGCTAGAATTTTACATCCATTTGGACGACGTGACCTAGTCAGCATTGCCAAAGTCTCTTAATTCGTTGAACTATATCGATGTAGTCGTATGTCTCATACAGCACATGATTTCATCCACTGCGGTATTCGCCATTGTCCATGGGCAAAGGACCATAAATCTTCTGCACAACTTTTCTCTCGAAAACTCGTATCGCCGACTTATCAGATAGTGTCATCGTCCATGTCTCTGCGCAGTATAGCAGGACGGGAATAATGAGAGTTTTTGTTCGTTCAAAGAGGACTTTACTTCTCAATTGCCTCAATACTAATTCAGGTCTGAAGTAGCACCTGTTGGCAAGAGTTTTTCTTCGTCTGATTTCGAGACTGATCTTGTTATCGGCGTTAATGCTGCATCCAATGTAGACAAAATTATCTACGACTTCGAAGTTATGACTATCAATAGTGACGTGGAAGACAAGTCGCAAGCCCGAAGACTGTTTTTTTGATGACAGGAGATATTTCGTCTTGCCCTCGTTCACTACCAGACCCATTTGCTTCGCTTCTTTGTCCAACTTGGAGAAAGCAGAACTAAGGAGCGATTACTATGGCGAATAATATCGATGTCATCGGCGTACGCCAGAAGTTGTACACTCTTGTATAGATTGTACCATCGCTATTCAGCTCTGCAGCTCCAATTATTTTCTCCAGTAGTAGTTTAAAGAAGTCGCATGATAGGAATGTACTATACATCTTCGATTAGATAGTTTTTGTCTTTGTACGAGTATTCGGAGTTTAGGCACGCACTTGCAGTTGCGATCGCGATTGAAATTGATAAGAAATATGGTGGCTACTTCCAAAAATATGAATGAGCCAAACCGGCCAAGATATCAAAAGAAGAAAAAATGTATAGATATTCAAGTTATTTTCTTGGAGAAAGAATAGGTCAGGCTCGACAAACAGATTGACGGAGAGAGCCAACTACTCAATAACTGTTGGCTAAATGAATAATAGGTTGGCACTAGAACCGAGAGTCGGCATTGGTCGATAAGTCTTCGCTAGTCTTTTCAAATCTTTCGAATGGCTTCGGGGTTAGCAAAGATGAAATAAGTCGAAAGGCGTTTATAGGCAAAGTGATACTTGGGCAGATCGGTTTATTAGAAAAAAAATGGTCAGCCTAAAATGAACATGAAAGAGCTTCTACTTGTATAGTCGCAACAAACTTCAAAGTATTACAGAGACTTTTTAACTCAAGTTGGTTCATGTCTCCGGTAATATCAGCAGTGTCTGAGCTGAAGACTTTTAACGTGAAGAAAACTGACTTCAACTACCTGTAATGCCGGGTTTTGCCTTGAAAAGCGTGGTGTGCTTAAGACAGTTACTAAACATCGATATATTCTTTAAGAGAAATAGGAACTGTAGGACTATGATAGTGTGGTATGCCAGTAAATGACATTGACCAAAATTTTTCTTGGTCAAAGACTCCTTCAAACCTTTCGTTTAAACATTTCACGCTATTAAAACAACAACAGCTATATTAAAAAATAATAAATTTAGCATAGATATGACAAACATCAACTCAAAAAACTCAAAGATTGGTCCTTTCAGACAAGTCGAGATCCAGGTCACGAAATATCGAAAATTCATAGCAACTTTTTAAATTCGTTTGCGTTATTGTTATACCCTTAACAAGATATACCGACAATTAAGTTTGCAACAACACTCAGTAGGAATCGTAAAAACCCTACAAAGTGCGAGTTGAAACAATTTAGCCATGTCAGTCTGTTTTATACACACGAACTAGTCCTTCAGTTATTTAGATATCGGTCTAGAATTTTGACCATGTCCATTTCTCTTGAAAAACCTGCTTATTTGTCGGAACCGCTGATATCGGACTTCCAAAGAATATAGTTTCCATACAAACTGATTGATTAAAAGCAAGTACTTTTATGAGAACCTTTTTTATTTGATAAATTATTTTCACCAAATTTGGTATAGATTATTACCCAAAGAAAAATATTTTAGATCCAACCATATACATACATATATCCGTCCAAACTGATCGCTCAAACTCAATAACTTTCCTTATTAAGTTACTTAATCGCATTATTAGATTGACTTGAATGCCTGACTATAGCCGAGTTCCAAGTTTAATGAGCTTACTATTTCAGGTACTGCTTTCTTTCAAGATGCATAATGAGAGCGAGGTAGGAGCTCAACTGGGTTCTTGCGATTCACTACTGCACCCACGACTTCTGGCTTATCTGATACTTGCAACTGTGCGATCGCAAGGTCTTTCTGTACCAAGTTCAATCGTAAGAAATCAAGTGAGCGCACTCGCCCGGAAAAAAATTCATTTTCCAAAAGTTATAGGAGTTCTAACTGAACACTGCCCGATCGGGATCATATGTTAAGATGAAAAATTTCAACGGATGGCAGTTGTATAAGCTGCTTGGAAGAGGATGAAATAGGAGTATCTCAACACTACCATTTTAAATTTCGCGAATTTTCCAGATCAGGTGTAAAAGAAAGTGGAGTGCATACTTTTAGACAAACAGAAGTATAAATGAAGTACATAAGCAAATTTGTGATAGATTCCGTAACTTTTAATAACTAAATACAATTTATCGGGATTCCAAAAGAATTGCACGTACTGCTCTAAGTGAAGAAATTATACATCTTGTGCAAAAACTAAAGCCGCTCATCCTTCCCAAGGGATATCGTTTCGCTCTATGGTCTTTTGAAAAGTTCAAAGAAGATCCGACATTTTCGAGCCAAATTGTGTTCAGCGACGAGGCCCATTTCTGGCTCAATGGTTATGTAAACAAGCAAAATTGACGAATTTGGGACAAAGAACAAGCTGAAGAGATTCAAATGCTGTCATTTCATTCCGAAAAAACTGCGGTTTGGTGTGGCTTGTAAGCCTTTGAAATTATCCGTCCATATTTCTGCATATATGATGCCGGTGAGAACGTAACCGTCAATGGTGACCGTTATTGCGCTATGGTAACCGACTATTTGATACCTGAAATTGAAGCTCGTGATCTCGGCGACATTTGGTTTCAACAAAACGACGCCACTTCCCACAGAAAACAATTAATTTATTGAGAGAACACTTCGGTGAGCAAATAATTTCACATTTTGGGCCGGTCGATTGGTCACCAGAGGAGAGAATCTTCAATAAATAAATGCCGAAGAATATTCTTTTGAATGATAATTAACATTCCCCATTAAATTAGAAGTTGCTGTGTTTTTTCTTTAAAAAAGTAGGGAACCTCGAAATGGATCACCCCTTATTACTCAAAACTTATACAAAAACCGTTCTTTCGGTTGAATTTTTTTTTTAATATTTTTTCTTTACAACAAAAACTATGTTTCACTTATCTTAATATCTCACTCAGTCTGCTAATCCGCTCATCGAGTGAATGCGCTGTCCTCAACTTCACCTTCTTAAATGACCCTAATCCCTGTGCGCTTCACAAAGCTCATTCACGCTAATGTTGTTGATAATTTGACGCATCATTTGACATCACTTTTCAACTCAATTCCAACAACAAAGCAAAAAAACGAAACATGCAACGGCAAATGAAGAGCTCAGTGGCATACACACTCATATACACTCACAGACAAATGGTGCAAGGACCTTTGTAGAGCATGAGAAATGGAATGTGTTTATTTGAACACACAACAAATCGCTCAAATAAAAATTTTGTAAAATACCAAATCCGCTTAAAATGCCGCGTGAGCACAACAAAAAGTTGCTGAATGTCTTTTTCTTCCACCAAACGTACACACACACATACAAACAGACACACACGCATGCAGTTTTATGTCAAAAGAAGCATCTTTCAGTGAGCTTTTGAGCAAATAACATTAATAGCAGCAACATAATTTGTATGCAAACATGAAATCGACAATCAGAAAGGAAATGTGACGAAGGAAAGTAGCGGGGAAGTAGAGAGATAAAGTGGGCACACAACGAAGAGCAATCATTACAGCCACTTTGTATGACTCTGTACGCCTTGACGATATTTTTTTCTAGTATTTTTATACCCTCAACAGTGTATATTAAGTTTGCCACAAAGTTTAGTAACACCAAGAAGGAAACTTGAGGGTCCCCAACGTGACGAGCTGAGTTGACGTCCGTGTCCCTCTGTATATATGTCAACTACTCCCTCAGTTTTAGAGATATGGACCTGAAATTACTTACACGTCCTGTTTTCTCGAAGGTGCTACTTATTTGTCGAATTTGTTGATATCGGATCACTATAGGTTATAGCTACCATACAAACTGAACGATCAGAATACAGTGTTTGTATGGAAAACTTTTTCAATTTACAAGATATCTTCAAGAAATTTGGGATTGATAATTATCTAAGATAATGGCGTAACTTCTGAAGAAATTGTTCAGATCGGCTCACTATAGCATGCAGCTGCCATACAAACTGACCGATCGGAATCAAGTGCTTGTATGGAAAACTTTTTCATTTTACGAGATATCTTCAAATTTACAAACTGAACGTTCAAAATCAAATGCTTATATGGAAAACTTTCACATTTGACGTGGTATCTTCACGAAATTCGACATGAATTACTGTTTAAGGTAATAACATAATTTCCGAAGAAATTGTTCAGATCGGTTAACTATATCATATAGCTACCATACAAACTGAGCGATCGGAATCTTCTGCTTGTATGGAAAACTTTTTTATTTTACAAGATATCTTCAAGAAATTTGGGATGGATAATTACCCAAGATAATGGTGTAACTTCGGAAGGAATTGTTCAGATCGGCTCACTATAGCATGCAGCTGCCATACAAACTGACCGATCGGAATCAAGTGCTTGTATGGAAAACTTTTTCATTTTACGAGATATCTTCAAGAAATTCAGGACAGATAATTACCTAAGATAATGGTGTAACCTCTGAAGAAACTGTTCAAATCGGATCACTTTTGCGTATAGCTACCATACAAACTGAACGTTCAAAATCAAATGCTTATATGGAAAACTTTCACATTTGACGTGGTATCTTCACGAAATTCGACATGAATTACTGTTTAAGGTAATAACATAATTTCCGAAGAAATTGTTCAGATCGGTTAACTATAACATGTAGCTGCCATACAAACTGAGCGATCGGAATCATCTGCTTGTATGGAAAACTTTTTTATTTTACAAGATATCTTCAAGAAATTTGGGATGGATAATTACCCAAGATAATGGCGTAACTTCTGAAGAAATTGTTCAGATCGGCTCACTATAGCATATAGCTGCCATACTAACCGAATGATCGGAATCTAGAGCATGTATAGAAAACTTTTGAATTTGACGTGGTATCTTCAAGAAATTTGGCATAAATTATTGTCTAAAGCAGCGGTGTAATATCCGATGAAATTGTTCAGATCAGATCACTTTTGCATATAGCTGCCATACAAACTGAACTATCAAAATGAAATGATTGTTGGCAAACGACTTTTTTTGTGAAGGGTATTAAAGCTGCGGTGTAGCCGGAGGTATCATTTATTTTATTTTTAATGTCTTCCAACGGCTTGTGGAGGCCATTAGCATAAACCACTTGAATACCAGCGTTTAACATTTATTATGCGCATAAAGGGCAAACGCGCAAGTCGGGCGGCGGCGACGGCAGGCTGTTGAAGATGGGCGCCGCATTGGTAAGCCGCATTGCGGAAAAAAAACCGTTGTGTGCATGCCTTGTCATATTTTCATATAATAACTTATTTGCTTTCATGTCAAGAGCTGACGACGGCGCTGCTGCTGATGATGATGATGACAGAGATGAGGGACTACACAGTGCAAAGCGCCATCTTTATCGCACACACACACACACACACATACATAAAGAAAAAAGGAAAATGCCTGCGCGACCTATCGACCTTAGCGCAATGAGCGCGCCGACAAGTGTGACGCTGAAGCTCCTCCTGCCTGCTGCTCACTTGCATTCGCTGTCATTATTCACTTGAGTGCCCGCCTCTACTTGCTTTTCGGCTGCTTACCCTCAGCGCTTGAAGCAAAGCCATCAACCGTCGACAAACATATAATTTTTTATCTTTCCCCTTACGAACCCCCCAACCTACACTGTTGGCTCTACAACGTTTTAGCTATTGTAAGCGCCATTTTTCTGCGGCACAATTCGGCCTATCGGCTTATTGTTCGGGATTTAATTTTATTCCTTTCTTCGCTTTGTATTTATGCCGCACAATTCCCTTTTCTTCATTTATACTATTCTGATCCCTTATGCTCTTTATCACGCTTATGCTTTTTGCTGTTATTATCCATCTTTTTTTGGCGTACTTTTGTATGGACTCATTTGTTACTTTGTTTGCCTTTTGTTGGCGCATCAATTTTGGTTATTGACCGACCGATTTGTCGAGGTAATTTATATAACCTTACTTTTATGAAGTGTATTAAACTGCTTTGGTTGTGTTTACTACTTAGTTGCGTATGTATATAACGCTACAGTGAAGCTAAAGATTTGGTGAGAGTAGTGGGTGTAGTTAAAAATACGCGGGACTCCTAAAAGAACGATTGAATTATGAGAAAAGTAAAATTTGCACTTACAATGGAATTTCGTTTAATTTACACCTCAAATGATATAGCATTACAAAAACTGTAATTATAATGAAATTGACCAAAAAAGTACCCGGAAATTGAAATTAAATGACCCGGTTAAATGATTTAAAAAAAATGTATTTTGCTAAATTGGTAGGGCTGTCCTTAATTACTATGCCAAATATGAACGTGATCTGTCAGCGAGTTTGTTTTCATCATCTGCTTAAGTCGGTAACCCTCAGTAGTGCATTGCGATTTTTACAATGGATAAAAATATCGAAGAAAGAATTTGTCACAAATTTGTATTTTCAACCAAATTTCGTGTGTGGAATCATTGCGAATTTTGGAAAAGGCTTACGTTGACTGAGTTTTATTAAAAACACAAGCCAACGAATGGCACAAAGCCTTCAAAGACGGTGGAAAGATCGTTGAAGATATGCCTTGTTCCGGACGACCTTCGGTCTTTTGAACTGATGCTAAGATTATAAAAGTTAAGGATATGGTGCTTGAAAATCATCAGGCTTTGTAAATGTCAGTATTTGTAAATGTAAGAAAGATGGTAAGAGACCTCAACATCTCTTGCAAATCCCTTCGAATGATTTTGGTGGATATTTTTGGTATGAAACGCATTCTTTCGACATTCTTGGTTTGGTGCATCAGGAATTTCTTCCAGAGGGAAAGACGGTCTATAAGAAGTTCCATGTGTCCATATTCAGACATTTAAGTGAGAACATCCGTCGAAAACGGCCGGAATTGTGGAAGAACATTTCATTAATTTCACGAGCCACGGTTGTGACCGAATTTAGAGCCGAAGGAGCTGAGAGCTATCCCAAAAAGTGCTTATTAAAAATGTTTTGAGAACTGGAAAAATCGCTGGCATAAGTGTATTATATCTGGTGGGGATTACTTTGGAGGCAATAAAATAAGATAACTGAAGTATTGATGAATGTTTAAATATTTTGCGTTTTATTTACATTTTCCGTGTATTTTTTTGTCACAATGTATGATTACAATTACTATAGGAGAATTTTTTTGATTACAACTTCTGTCATCTTAACTGGTATAAGTATCATAATGATATCAGTCACAGTAATCAGATATTACACCGATAGTTAAACAATTTAAGATTTCTGAAATCCTAACCGTTCTTTTAAGTATTACAATCACCATAATCATAATTGTTTAAAAATAATCTTAATAATTTCACGGCTATGACTATTTTAATGGTTAACATATTTCTGTTTATTGAAATTACTGTAATTGTTAAGAAAAAATAATAAATTACAAATACTGCAAACTTAATCACAATAGCTATTTTTACAATAACTGTAAATGTAATGCAATGTATTGGTAATTGAATTTTTTAAAGATTACAATTACTTTACAATACCAATAATTCAACGAGTACCGTCAGTGGTTATTGCAACACTTAGAGCTAAATTTTATTTAATTACAATGACTGTAATCTTAATCAAAATATGTAGTAATTTTAACAATTAATAAAATAAAGTTATTTATTGGTAATTTTAAATTTGTAGAGATAACAATTACAGAAATTGTAATCGTAAGGTAGTCCTAATCATAACATTAGCGATTACATTATTATAAATGAAGTAGACTTCTATGTATAGTATTTGTGCATAAGAATTACAGTAATTTCTGTAAATTAAATGATATTATTTTATTGGTAATTAAAAAATTTAAAAGCAAAAATTACTGAAATTCATGATTACATGATAACAATCAAAGTAATGCCACAATTACCATCACTGTAAATATAATGATATTGTATTGGTATTTAAAAAACTTACAGTTAACAATTACTGAAAACATAATAATATCGTAATAAATAATTGAAAAATATATGATTACACTATAAATATATGATTAAATAAATGATTACACTACTAAAGTAAACGCAAATGCATTTAGTTTGTTGATAATAATTACCGTAAATGTAATTTTTGTATCGCGTTGCTAATTGAAAATTTAAGTAAAAAAAATTACTGAACCAGTAATTATCATTTATGATTAGATGATTACATGCTTAAAGTTAAAGTACTCGTAAATGTACATAATTTCCTGACAATAATTGTAGTACTTAGTGTAAATGTAATCATAGTCTTTTATTGATAATCTTAAAATGAGAGATAACAATTATTAAAATTCGTGATTACATCATTACCAAAACCCAGCTCAGCTTAAATTTTAACGAACTTGTGAAACATAGTTTGGAAGCTTAAAAATTTAAAAATGTATTGAATTATCAAAGAAAGTTTTTGACTTTTTGGTATTATTTGTAATTTAAAAAAAAATTGCATGCAACTGCTCCGAAAAGTACTAGTTGGTAACTAGTTCAACTTTTGTTCGTTAGTTTTTATATTTTTTCTTTACAGATAAACTTTCGTGCAACTGTTCCGAAAAGTACTAGTTGGTAACTAGTTCAACTTTTGTCCGTTAGTTTTATATTTTTTCTTTATAGATAAACTTTCATGCAACTGGTCCGAAAAATACTAGTTGGTAACTGGTTAAACTTTTGTCTATATATTTTTTCTTTATATAAAATTTTTTGCATTTAAAGATAGTTTTGAACAGAAAAATGTATTTATTACGAAAAGAGCAATCGTAAACCTGTGTATATATCGGTTGATAAGAATTATGGTAACATTAATTGAAATTTAATTATAATAATAATTCAACTTAAATTAAGCTAGTCAAGTAGTTCCACACAAATACCAACGCTTGTTAGCATTTTGTATAGCTAGATATTGGTACTCAAATGTCAAAAATGTTTTACCATTAACATTTACAAAAATGTGATCTAAGAAGCAGAGAGGTTGTTATAACAAAAAGGGACGAGGAACTTTAAGAAGTTGGGGAGTATGCTAAAGCTATCAAGCGTTTTGGTGGGAATATAAAATATTTTTTTAATTCATACATACATATATATAGGAATTTGTAAGTATGACATACTGGAAATAGCTTGATATTTTCAGTCCTTGGTAGAAAACGGCGCATCCAAAGTAAGACATTTTTTAAGTAATTATCTGTTTAAAACTCAAATGCGCACATATGCACAACTTTTGCACTAACAAACTTTAATAATTTATTTAATATATAAAGTCAATTGGTCAAGCAATATGAGAAAATAACTTAAATTCTCCATATATGGTAATACAACAAAAAATCCGTTGTTGTTGCTTTGATGCGGAGACATGCAGGCTTTTTCGAGGGATTAAAAAAGCAAACGAAAATAAAACAAATAAATAAGTAAAAAAAAATTTTGCATGTCAAAAGCAAATGGCGAGCAGCGAGACGTGGCAGGTGTTGCCAGACTAAAATAAAAGAAAATTTGTTGGAGCAATGAAAGCAATGAAAATAATAGGGAACTTAACAGCAACAACAGTGAAGGAAAAAGCAAACAAAAAAAAACGTAATAAATAATATATATATAGTAAAAAATAAGTGTAAACAATAGTATACATACATATACATATACAAATATGCGTGTGTATACGCAATCGAGTAAATATATGTACATATTTGCCTGTGTATGGAAAAAAATTCAACACTTTCAGAGTTTTTCCCGGCAACTCTTGCAGCCTTTGTTTTCGCATATTTATTGTTATAGCCATTGTTGTTGTTATTTTTGTTGTTGTGCGTGCATCAGAAAGCCGAAACTGCAATGTCATGTTAAGAGTTGATTTTAAAATTTTTTAATCCGCTTGTATGTCAATTTACCCACACGCCAGCAACATGCAAACGCGCAGCTAGTCAGACAGTCAGTCAGTCACTGAGTCAAAGCTGCAGCTTTTATATGCTATATTTGTATGTATTGGGTATTTGTGCGTATTTATTTACTAGTATAAATATGCACGTACGAACATTGAATATACATACATATATACTATATATATATGTATGTACAAGTATACAAACATATTTATTTACACCTATGAAGGCTTCACTTTGGAAATATTCAAATGGTTGCAAGAGCTGACTTCGACACAACTTGAGCCTACAGCAGTGAAATTGTATACAACTACACATATGAATATTTATATATATGGAATATATCTACATAAATACTCACACACATACATATATTACACCTTTGTGTACTTTTGGCGCTTGCGACCCATTGTCTTCTGCTTTCCCTCTTCAAATTTTGTTTAATTTGCACTACTGCAGTCTGTTTGCAATACCAATAACAACAAATCCTTTTTGTAGTATACCGTTACTTGTCAGGGTCCCAGTCAACGTACAATTCCATTTATACATGCCTTTAGTTACCTGCAGCCGAAAAGTGACAAATGTGTTGGTGTCAATATTAAAAGCGGATTTAAAATCACTCATACGCCAGGGTGTGTCTACGAAGATGTGTGGGCTGGTAGAGTGCAAGGTCAATAAAGTGAAATTGCTTACAAATAAGAGTGGACTGCATTTTATGTATATAAGGTGCATCTTTAATTTTTTTTTATAAGACAAGTGGAAAACTTAAGTTATCTTAAATGTACTTTCGAGATTCTTACAAAAAAAAGTTTTTCGAACTTGTGAAACACATTTGGGAAGTCCATAAAATTGTAAATATGGCGGATAAGTACAGAAATTTTTAATTTTTTGGTATTATTTTGAAATTAAAACAATTTGCTACGACTGCTCCGAAAAGTACTAGTTGGTAACTAGTTACATTTTTTTTGTTTGTATATTTTTACTTTATATAAACAATTTTGCATATAAGGATATTTTATAACAGGGTAATTTATTTTTTATTTTAAAAAATTCTTTCAGCAGCCTCGAAAAATACTAGTTGAACCCTGGTTATAGTTTAACCCGTTATTTGTATATATCTGTTTTAAATAAATATTTTATAAATACAGGAATACTTCGCACAAGAAAATTAAATTCTTATTTCTAAAAAATTTTTGCAACTGGTCCGTAAAGTATTAGTTGGTAACTAGTTACAATTCTATTCAGTATTTCATATTTTCTGAATCGATTAAATATTTTTGCATAAAAGGATAATTTTTAAAAAGAAACTTAAGTTTCTATACAAGCAGATTTCTTGCAACTGCACTGAAAAGTACAGGTTGGCAACTACTTGTACTTTTACCGTAATTTTTTATATTCTTGTTTTAAGTAAAAAATTTAAATTTATTTAATGTTGATCACAAAATTTTAATTTTTTATTTAAAAAAAATGTTGTGCAACTGCTTCGCGAAGTACTAGTTAGTAACTAGTTACGTTTATATCAGTAATTTTTTATTTATTTTGTTTAAAATAAAATACAATACAATACAAGGATAATTTTGCACAGGAAAATTATTTTTATCCAAACAAATATCATTCAAGTGCTCCGAAAAGTACTAGTTGGCAACTAATTGTACTTTCACTTTCACTTTCAATTTTTATATTTTTGTTTTAAGAAGAAATTTATGTGCACGCATTTAAAAAAAAATCTGGTAACTGCTCCCAAAAGTACTAGTTCGTAACTAGTTATACACAATCACCTTACTTTTAAGTTTTCTGAGAATTCATAGTTACAACTGGTATTCTAATTTTATTAAGCAGTGGTAGTGGTCTAAATTGTTGAAGAAAATGTCAACCGAACTCTTGTCTAGGATACGAATAGAAGACTGATACAAATTTTGGTGGATAAAAACGACTAAGCTTATCCCCAAATTATAGTACTTACCCAAATTGTTTGCGGATTATGCCTTATTGACCTAATAGGTTAGGGTGCCTGCAGAGTGCACGCTTAAAGCCGAACCGAATACATTTTCTTATTTTCGTAACACGAAAATTTATATTGGCTCAGCTTTGAGCGTCCACTCCGCGGGCACCCTTAAAAGGGTCACTTGAAAAAAACATTGTCTCTCAAATTCCTGACATTTCCTTAAATTTTTTTTTGTCTCGGAACCAAAATTTTCAAACGAGAACTACTATCCCGCGATTCGATGAAGCTGCCGTTCTCTGGCTTTGGCAACTCGGATGCTTTTGTACGGTCTAAAAAATAGGCTTACTGTAGGCTCAAGGAAGTTTGGGATTTAATATGTGTATTGACTTAGATATAGGGTATATTTACAGTTAGCAAAAATTCAACTGGCTGGTAACCCTCAACACTCACTTCCGATCCCATATCAAATTAATGCGCTCTCACATATTTAAAATTAATTTAAGTTCACATGTTGGCTCCGAGGACACACTCACACACACCCATGAGAATATATCCACACACACACATTCTCATACAATCAAGTGCATTGTACAACCAGCTCACTTTAAAGTATCGCCGTCGGGCGTATTGTATCGCTAAGTGACGGAGCGTGGCAAACAAGCGGGCTGTTCATGTACGTGTGTGTGTATGTATGAGTGTGAGAGGTGTGGCTGTCAACATTTACGCCTCATCGCATGCGGCTTTTTGTTAAATGCCCTCAATGCCTGCATTCACAGTTGTTGCATTTGACTTGTTGTTGTCGGTGTTTTTGCTGTCGCCGGTGTTACGCATCAACGCCTACGCACTGCAGTGTTGGTAAATAACAACAAAGCGAAATGCTGGCTGCAATGAATGCAATTTGTCAGCAGCTTAATGTGGTTCAGCATGCAGGTGCATGTACTAACATATATAAATATACACGCATGTACATACATATATATGTACATACATATTTACATATCGTATGCAAATGGAAATTAGTATATGTTTGTAAGTTTTTAAGAGCGTTTGTGAATACCTATAACTGTACACCTTACCTTGCAGGAAATCACTTGCTGCCGTTTAAAAATTATTTTTGACAGTGCAAACTGGTCTAAAAGGAACAAGTTGACAACTAGTATTGGCACAAAATTTTGTTTTTCTTAATTTATGATTTTTGTTTAAAAACACTATTTAAGTATTTGTATTTTGTTTGGTCCAAAAAACACTAGTTGGTAACTAGTTATACTTTTACGTGTTATTTTTTATATTTTTGTTTTCAATAAAAAATGAAACCGGTTTCATTTTTAATAAAAATTTATGCACAGAAAAATTGTAATTGATAAATTTTCATAAATTTTCCTTTTCCCTAAAAGGCTAAGAGAATTTTTTATTTGCGGTGGGTATGCCACGCAACTAACTTCGAGTAAGCAAATTGAAAATTTATACTTTTATAGATATTTGTTTTAAAAGACTATTAAAAATCTTTGTTTTTCGACTGACCCGAAAAGTACTAGTTGGTAACTAACAATTGTCTTTTATGTTATAAATTTTGGTTTCATTAAAAATGTATGTATGTGTGCAGAAATAATTTTGAATAGGAAAATTAAGAGATTTTCAGTTTTCCTAATAGTCTAAAAGAAATATCGAAATATTCGTTTTTCCTAACAGCCTTAAATAATTTTTGTTTTGCTTTATGTATCTATGCCTAATTGCTAACTTAATTCAAAAAGTAGATTTTAATTTTCTAAAAATCAATAATTTCTCTTTTTTCCAAGTTTATCTTTCGACTCTTAAGAAAAGTACTAGTTGGCAACTAGTGACAGTAGTGATTTTATTTTTAGATTTCTCTTTCAAATTCAATTTAATTGATGAATAAAAGGAAAATTTTGATCAGGAAAATTTTCGGTTTTCCTAAAAGCCTAAATAATGCTTGAAAGTTCTGGTTTTCCTAAAACTTAAAAGAAGATTTATTTGCGCTGTGTTTTTATATGCGAACTAGTTATAACAAGAAAATTGAAATGTTCTTAGTTTATTGGTTCCTCTTTTAGAACACTATAAAAAAACTGTACTGGTCCGAAAAATACTAGTTGGTAACTAGTTATAATTTTAATATTTTTCTTTTATATTTCTCTTTCAAATTCACTTCAATTTATAAATAAAAAGATAAGTTTCAACGTGCATATTTTAGAGATTCCTAAAAGTCTAAGAATTTCCGAAAAATCCGGTTTTCCTAAAGAATAAAGGATTGTTTATTTGCGCGGTGTTGGCATATGCAAACTAGTTCGAACATTTAAATGAAATTTTCTAAATTTTTTTTTTTAAACACCATAACATCTTTGTTTTTGCGCTTGGTCAAAAGGCCAGTTGGTAACTACTTCGAACAATTAAATTAAATGTTTCTTAATTAATTGGTTTTTCTGTTAAAACGTCAGAATATCTTTATTTTTCTGTCTTGGTCTGTTCTGAAAAGTACTAGTTGGTAACTAGTTACAAAATTACCGCCCATTTTTTATAATTTTCTTTAAAACGCAAATTTAGACATATAACCATAATTTTGAAAAGAATAATTCAAAATTTTTTTTTAATTTTAAATGTATTTTAATATTTTTTAAAGTCGATTTTTGCATTACCAATTTTTCTGATAGGCTAAACAAAAGTGCGTAGCTGTAGCCTCATCTAAATACGGTTATATACACTTACAGAAGCTTGCATTTGTAGGCGTTTTATCAGTGTTGCAAAACCACATAACGGCCCAATTTTCGACTGTTGGACGAGCCCAACATTTCAAGCTCTTATAATATACATATATGTATGTATGTATGTACAAATATCAATGGACTCATTTATAGATATGTGCACATACTTACATATGTATATGTTATACATTTAAGTGCCTATTGCACATGTCGAAATAATTCTCAGTTTCCCTAAAGGGCATTTGTGGCAACACTTCTTTCCGCCACCAAACACATACAAGCAACTGAATTGACATTGTTGTTTCATTTCGCTTATGACTGCATATATGTATATGTGTATTCATGCTTGTATGTGTTAATGTACACATGCGGATGTTGCGGTAATTTCTGCCGTTCTGCAGTCTATATGTCAGGCATATTATGTTGACATGAAAATGGCTTCCAGCTGCATTAATAAATCATTCAGCATGCACTTTGGGACTTTGTCGCTCATTTGCAAATGCATTTTCGCCATGCACAAGTCGACACACACATGTATTTGCATACAAAAAACACCGTAAATGGTATAGTTTTTATAGATAAATGCTGGCATAAACAAATAGTAGTATATTTAACAGACCTTCATATATAATTTTAGCCTAATTTGCATAAAACTTGGCAAAAAACTTGCAATTTAAACTATGCGCCATCAGCGAAGCGTTTTGTATGCCTAACGCCGCTCAAATAATGTGTCAAATAAAGCATTTGTCGACTAATTTCTACATGCTTTTGTAGGCTTAACATATTTGTGCAAGCAAGATTATGTAAATTTTAATTTACATTGCAAATTTTATATTGACAAATTGCAGAAAGTGTTTTTGTTTTGTAGGCTAATTTGTGGGTGAAAAAAACCGGTGAATATGTCGTTTGAAATTAGAGAGAAATAAATATATTTGAAAATAGGTATGAATTTACTGTATTTATATGTATGTGTATACTTGTAGAACCGGCTACACTTTGCTCTGGCTAAGCTATACATACATTAAATACTATTACATATATAAGTAGTAAACTATTTAATATTTATAGTGAAAATACTATTTACGAATAAAGGTGAAAGCACTATAAGAATCCTAGAAATTTTACTTCACTGAAAAATATAATTATTATTATTTTCCTTCATCGAAATTTTGTATGCTTATACGTACATATGTATGTATGTATATACTATATCTAATTGCAAAACAACGTACCATCAAAAAAATCGAAATTGAAATTTTTTTGTGCTTACGACTCACTACATCATTATTATTTCAAAACCTCAAACACGTTTTTCTCGAAAGTGCGCTTTTAAAGCCGTTGAGGGAAATTTCGCCGAAACGGCTTCATCGAGCGATTTGAAATTTTCACTTGACCTTCTTAGATATAGATTTTTAGGTAATGATCGAAGAAATACGATTTTTGATAGTAAGCTCGATGTTTTAAGCCTCGCTAAAACGAAGCTGTCATTTTGTAAAAAATTAAACTTTTGACTAGTCCTTCGATCGGTACCTGTATTCCTCTATAGGATTAATATTTTTTTTGGTTTGGGAATCAAATATAATCAATAATAATATATATTCTATAACCTGAAAGCCGATTATTCGAATAGCCGGTTTGTAACCGTTCGCATGAATATTAATCGATTATTCGAATATTCGTTCCATTCACATAGTTGTTCTGCTGTGAGTATTTGAATAAATGAAAATTTGTCGAAGATCTCGAGAAGTGTTAATGATAGCGATTTTGACAAATCAAATTTCCTACAAGTTTGGCTTGTACATTTTTTCTATAGCTCTCGCCATTTACGAGATATATACAAAAAAAAAATGCGAATTTCATAGAAAAAACCGGCTTAGAGCCCCGTACTACCTCTTCGGTGTGAGCTACGACTTTGTTGCACTGGGCACTTTTGTAGAGTGAACAATTCTGAGAAATATGCGTCTTAAGTCAAAGCGATGCCATAAAATACCTCCTTTAAAGATAGAAATCAAAAAATTTTTACATGCCTTGGTCCAGTTCTTAATGTTAATATTAAGGGCTAAAATTTTCAGGGAATTTTTTTTAGGGTATTTCCAAGGAAATTTCGTGACGGGACTGAAAAAAATTAATAGTTCAAAAAAAAAACACACCCTGATGTATATATACAATATATGAGTGACATATTCAGCATTAAACTTGCTGGAATAATGAAAATCATTATAAGTAGTATGTGGGAGTTGGTGGTAGTATCGACCAGATTTTATTTATTTTTGCCAATACTACATACCATGTATATGCCATATACTAATAGAATGTTCCCTGAGATTCATTAAGGTACCTCATATATCACTACCAATCAAATGGAGTAAGGTCACCTGGTTGTTATATTTATAGGGCTATACTAAATTACTATGCCAAGTATGAGCGCCATGATTAAGTCGGTACACCTCAGTAGTACATTGCGATTTTTATATTTTTTTGATTCAGGTTTATCAAAATCACAAGTCTACGAGCGGTACAAAGCCTTCAAAGACGGTCGAGAGATCGTTGAAAACATGCTTCGTTCTTAACGGCTAGAACGACTACGTGCGTTTAAATGATTTTGGTTATGAAACGGGATAAAGACGATTTTTTTTTTTAAAGAAGTACCGTAAACAGGTCTCTTTAGACATGCATGATCGTGTGAATTTCGTTCACACATTAATGGAGAGTATTCTAACTGCCGATGAGACATGGGTTTATGAGTTCGATATGCAAACAAGTCAACAGTCATCGGAATGTAGGAAAAAAACTAGCCGAAACCAAAAAAAACCACCAAAAATCAAGAACTAGCTCATTGGTTTGGTCCATCATAAATTTGTTCCGGAGGGACGGATGGTTAATAGGGAGTTCTATATAGCCATATTGAGGCGTTGGCGTGAGAACATTCGTAGGAATTGTGGAAGAATAATTCAGTGTTTTTTCCCGATGATAATGCACCGTCTCATCAAGCCACGATTGTGACTGAATTTAAAGCCGCAACATAATGAAAGATTTTTAAAAAATCAAATTATTTTTAGGTCATCATTCTTCATCGTATGAGCCAACAAAAACCGAAATTTCCTTATTTATAATGCGATCTATATTTTTGAAGTTTTGCCGTTTATTTTCTGTGTTGTTGGTTCATACGATAATGGCATTCGAATCACGCAACCGGACTATATGTAAAGTGCATATAACTTTACGAAACTTTACTTATTTTTTGGTTTTCTTTTTGTGTATTCCTGAAATATTGGTGTAAAAATGGATGGTGAAAATACCAAGTACTTTTTTATCAAATGCTAAAAACCGCTAGAAATTGATGCCTATATACTAGAAAAATATCTTACAGTGTAGAAAAATGTGCCCAATGACTTATGGGAACTTATGGGTGTTGGAACTTAAAATTCATCAGATAATCTGATTTTCACTTATGGATCATTAAGAGCCTAAATAAGTTTCTAGGCTCATATAGACGCCAGGGATTGATATAAACTATTTCTGTTTCTAAAAGTGAAAGCACATATAAATTTTTAAGTCACACTTAGCAGGTAGAGTTTTGCAATGAGAATACACATTGTGATCTTCCCAAACTTTCAGGTGTTGCTATAAAGACCGTATGCTTCCCGGAACATTTGCATACCAATACTTCAATTATTAGCCATAAATTTTCACGAAATACCTTAGACTAAACTCATAATACAACATAAAACGAAGCAGCCACTGAAGCATATAAGACTCAAGATTTATGAAAAAAAAAATATTTTTTGCAAAAAACAATCACTTCGAATGAAGAACTGCACCTCCCCCCACAAACTTCGTGGCTAACAAAAAACACTTTTTTTGGCTTTTGCCTTTTTGCTCTGCCACGAAAAATAGCCCAAGGTGCGGATCTCCTTAGAACTAGCCGCAAACAAAAATAAATAAATACATTTTGAGCTATAAACAAGTCGCCAACAACAACAGTAACTATTGTAGAATTGCAGTGTGTGAGTATGTGTTTATTTATGTCGCAGCAACCAGCAAGCAACAACAGCAACACCAACGCTGTGAACAATAGTGTGGCAGTGCCAAAAATAACAAAACACAGAGGCAAAAACACCAAAAAAAAATAAAAATTGCTGCACAAAACGGTGGCAAAAAGACAAGCTGCTAAAAGGCGGCGAATTCTAACACACATGAACACATGAACACATACACATATACTCACGCATGTGTGTTTTCGTCTAAGGAGTACGTGTTCGCCGCTGTTTTCTTTTGGGCTTTTGCCAGTTGCCGCCGCTATTGTTGTAAGCGATACAAGTTGGTGTCAGCGACAAGTTGTTGCTTGTCTTTTGTTATTGTTTCTCTACGGTATTAGTGGAGATGGTGTTTGTTCTGCCTTGTATACCAACAAACAGTTATATTTTTTTCTGTGGGCGGACTTTCAAAGCTTTGTAATACTTCTAAAAGAGCATGCGTATGTGTGGGTTTTGGAGCAAAACAAATTTGGCGCAAATGGCGAGTCAAGTTAATAGGGGTGCATATGTGTCTACTGGTCCATTGTTGGCTATTCGCCTGGCTTCTCAATCGTGAAAAAGAAGTTTTATTGGGCACCCTGTTGTGAGATGTCTTTTTTATCGGATAGTATCTGAGACTTCTAGTCTCTTTTTTGGTGACGATGTCTTCAATACAATACGTCTATATTAGATGGCTTCTGAGAATCCCAGTCTCTTTTTATAGCATTGTCTCCAAAACTTCCAGCTTCTATTCCCATCTAGACTGTTTATTTTTCTGATAGTCTCTGAATGTTTTCATAATTTTTTGATCAGCGAGTCTCCCAGACAGTCAGTCTTCTTTTTATCCGATTGTCTCCTTAAGTCCTCATTTTGGTCAGGTTATCTCCAAGACTTCCAGTCTCAATATTTATCCATTTTTTATATACTAAATTGTTTCTAGGACTTCCAGTTTTTGGTTTATTTGACATTCTTTACATATTTGCTTTGACTATTATTTTTATCAGACTGTGTCTAACCCTTCTGACCTTTGAAAGTTTCAGTATATTTTTTATCAATCTAACGCTTAAGGTTCCACTAAGATTTCTAGTAGTCTCAAAACTTCCAGCCTGTTTATGATTACTCTGTCTCTACTCCCTTCATCCTCCTTGTTTATCGCATTGTTTATAACACTTCGAGTATATTTTCTTATCAAAATGCCGCTATTATAGTATACTGTCTCTAAAACATCCAGCTTTTGAAATTTCGAGTATTCCGTTTATCAGACTGTCTCTGAAAACTCCGATATCTAAGATTTCGAAGACTATCCCCGAGACTTTCGATCCTTGTTTTACCAGTCTCTCCATAGGACTTTCAATTCTGTTTTGGCAGACTATCGAAGAAATTTCCAGCCTTGTTTAAGACTGCATCTAAATGTTCTACTCTGAAGCTTAATCAACATCAATTCCTGGACAAAAGAAAAAAAACCATTACGCCATGAAACCCAAGCCCTTCTTCGCTGTAGAAGCACACAAAAAGGTTCAAGCAACTCTTTGGTCTTTGCATGCTATTGTCATACCTGCATTTCGGAAAGAACTGCGAGAAAGGTATGCAGGAATCGTTACTGGCAACGGCCTGGCTAATCTAAGCTGTTTCAAGAAAAGTACAACTGTAAACAGTCAGCTGGTACGATGTAAACGAGTCTCGCACGCAAAGGTGGCATCTGCACAAACTGGAGTTCTGTTCCATAGAACAATCTCTGTTCTGTTCTGTTGAGACATCAGTGCACATACTTGATTGCAAAGCATTTGCAAGAAGAAGCAGTCAAGATTTTGGAGCAATCAATCCGTTGGTTTAGTAAAATCTGTTTTTAAGAATTCTTGATATAACTGGGTTAAGTAAAGTAGTGTGATGATAAGGAGGTTCACAGTTTACATTCCTCAACTTTAATATAATATTATCTAATCGTAAGACTGGAAGCTTTCTTTCTATGTTGGACCTACTAGCTCATAGCACGATTCACATCGACGCAAAAATAAGTTTCCTCACAGGTCACTGACCCATTGGCACTCAAAAGATAAGGTGAAAACATCTAGATACTTACTCTTTCACTGTTGGCTTTCCCCAAATTAAGGTTGATGCATCTTAGACCTTTTGATTCGAACTGAGGAGTTTTAAGCACAAGCGTCTCTAGAAGTCCAAGTGCGATTATTCGTGGCTTCGAGAGTACCGCGACTATTTACCTAAGCTAACCTTACCTAAGAGCTAAGTGTAAATAAAAGTTTTGAGTAAGTAAAAGACAGCTCCACTCGGTCATGGGTAGAACTGCTTCCGAGCCAGACCATGTGACATCAAACGGCACAATTATTAAACGGACCGTTCAAAATCTGGAGAATATGGCGGATGGGGCAGGACTTCCCATTTATGCGTTTCGAGGTAGGTTTTAACGGGTTAGGAAACGTGGGGACGAGCGTTGTGTTGCAGCAGAATCATTTTTTCGTGTCTCTCTTGGTACTGAGGCCGTTTTTTGCGCAGTGTTCATCAATCCCAGCGCATGTAGTCGCTTTGAAATGGCTGGGCGGGTGACTTACAATGCTGAAGCGATATCTCCTTGCCTTTTGTTTTGTTTTAAATGTCTTCTGAATTACTTTGTCTTGCCTTTAGCGATCTCTGACCGCATTCTACAAATCAACGAAACGGCCGATTAGCAGTTCTCACCTTGTACTAGTAAATAAGTCTACATTCCTTCAGCAGAGCCTCTCAAATGCCTTAAAGAAACCACTTAATAACCAAAAGACGTCCGTAACTCAACACAAAAACCCCTCAGGCACGTTAGCCCATACACTTATGCGCACATAGGTCGACAAAGTTCGATGGCTACCGAGCAGCATTGGCCACCCAACCATTCAGGCGTTTTGACACTGACAGGATAATCATTTCTGATTGCCAATACACATTTAGTGCGATTTAGTGCCAGGAGTTGCTAGGATAATGCATGTAATCCGCTATTATGCGACGCACAAGCACTTGACAGACGTCTCCAATGCACACAATCGGCTGTCGCCCCCACCACCACACTGCCTCGTTGTATAACTGTTTTGGGCAGCGCATTGCCATTCCAACGCCAAGTGGCGGCAATCAAGCGGAAGTTGTTACTATTTATTATTGCTTTGTATGGTACCCGAATGTTGTTGCTGTCGTTATTGCCATCGCATTGTTACAATTTGTTGTCAGCAGTGACTATTGTTGTTGCTGTTGTTGTGTGTTGCCATTGTTGCATGTTAAAAATCCGAAAATGTGTTCGATTTCACACGGTGCTCTCAGCGCCGCACACATAAAGATCATATTTGAATTTGTTGTGCGCTTTGTTGTTGTTACTATTTGTTCTTGTACTTTTTTTGTTGCTGTGTGTTACAAGGGAGTGGCGTTCATTTTGAAGTGGCTACCCGCTCGATTGCCCGCCTGGCTTTTGCCCATTTTTTCATGCATCAAATGTAACTTACATATTTATTTATGCTTGTGTGCGTGTAGTTGTAATGCGATTGCGTGTGAGTGTATGTGTATGTGTGCTGTGGTTGAATTGTTGAACTTGAAACTCTAATCGCTTTTGTATTTTTATGCTACATTTAATATTGGCTTAAGAGCTTTGACGCTAGCGATTTACGAATGAAGAGAGTGCGTTTGTATAATACATATATAAGTACACATATTTGTATGTGTGAGTGTCAGAAATCGGAAATTAATAGAAGTTTTTTAATAATTTTTTCAAAGGGTTGATTTTTTAATAGGATTAGATCTGAAAATGGTTCAGCTTAACAACTTTTAGGAGTCATATTCACTTGTGAGTTTCAAAAATCGATTTTTGCATATACAATTATGCTGTTGAAAATATTCTCCAAAAATTTCGATTTCGAAAAACTCTAATATTTTTGTAATACGTATGTATATTTGAAACTATTCTCCGAAAACATTGATTTAAAAAAATTTTCTCCGAACATTTCGATTTTGAAATATATTTTCCGAAAATTTCGATTTGGAAAAATTCGTTTTTTTTGCAACACATATGTATATTTGAAAATATTCTTCGAAGATATCGATTTTTAAATACATACATACAAATGTATGTACATATATACATACATACATATGTATTTTCGCCAAATATTTCGATTTCGAAAAATTCGATTTTTGCAAATCATATGTATGTATGTATGTATATTTGAAAATATTCTTTGAGAATATCGACTTCGAAATAAATTCACCAAAAATTTCTATTTCGAAAAATTCGATTATTTTTACAATACGTATGTATGTATATTTGAAAATATTCTCCGAAAACATATGTATATTTAAAAAAATTTTGGAATAATTCGATTTTTTTTTTGCAACGCATATGTATGTATGTATTTATATTTAAAAATATTCTTCAAAAATGTCGATTTTAAAATACATATACATAATTGTATGTACATACATATGTACATATATTCACCAAATATTTCGATTTCGAAAAATTCGATTTTTGCAAATCATATGTGTGTATGTATATTTGAAAATATCGACTTCGAAATAAATTCACGAAAAATTTCGAATTCGAAAAATTCGATTATTTTTACAATTCGTATGTATGTATATTTGAAAATATTCTCCGAAAATATCAATCTCAAAAAATGTTCTCCGAAAAATATTTTCCGAAATTACCGATACCGAAAAATTCGATGTTTGCAACTCATATGTACATACATATGTACATATGTTTGAAAATATTATCCAAAAAAACATACTTAATGGAACCAATGAGCTACTCATTCAGCAAAGTGTACGTAAGGTCCCCTAGTTTAGCATAGGCCATGGATATCATGAGAACCCGTTAAGCCCAACATCTCATCTATGAGATTTTAATTTGAAACCCCTCAAGAGCTCAAATTTGCATTGCAAAGAGAAAGTGCGGGAAATCTCAATCTAGAACTATCCGATTGTTACGAAAGCACTGTGTCGATTGCTCAGTACCTAAACATTGCACAATAAATCGTTTCGAACTAATTAAATAAGGTTGGATACAAAAAGAACTAAAATGTATGAGTGCCCCATGAACGGAATTTCCATCTCATCTTCAAGTCAGTTTTGGTGGTCAGAAAGGTTTTGCTAATCGCTGCTGAATCTCAACCAAATAGATCCATTTCCGGAGCCGGTGGTTACTGTTGATGAAAAATAGGTCACTTACGATAACGCCATACTTGAAAATATATGAAAATTTCTAGATAAAAAGGTAGAGAAAAAAAGTTAAAAGCATGTAAATATGAGAACTAAATGATGAGAGAATCTTTCGATCTTCTTTGAAATTTTGAGGCTGAAGATAAATCGCTTTCAGACAGTTTCTTAAAGGAACGGTAACGATTGTGGTCGAATTGCGGTGAGCTGGTGCAAACCGTGCCCAAGTCAGGATTGATGATCTGAAAGGTTTTGCAATAATTTGGTGGGATTGGCAGTAAATGATCTACAATGAGCTGATTTTCAACGGCGAAACTCTCAAGTCGGACCTCTAGTGTCAACAATTGTACCGTCTGAATTAAGTAATTGCTCAAAAGCAACCAGCTTTGCCTAATAAGGCAGGAACTATGTACCATCACGACATCGGAAGCTTGGTTGGAATGTGCTTATTTATCCATTTCATAGAACGGAGTCGGCACAAAGTGATTAGTACATGGACAGGGTCCATGACAAAGGATTTTGTTGGTGATACATTTGGCTCTAGAGTTTATTTCAATTGTCTTAGTTCTTTCGCCTTCAAGATGGCATTATCGATTAAAATGGAGCATAAAACTCTGAAAATTGGCCAAAATTCAGTTATTGAAGTCTGAAACCGTAAGTGCTATATTTAAGCAGTATTTAACTTCGTTGGAAGTGCCCACAAATTGAAGGTTCAAGCTGAACTCAGAGACTTTCAAACTGCTGTGTTGGAGATAATTCTACAGAAGAAGGTTTAGACTTTAAATAAAGCATTAAATATATCTAGATTTGGAACAATATTCTTAATGTATTTTGTTTTGTTTTTAAGAAAATAATTTATCTCACAGAGTGACGCCCCGCAGCATTGTGATAATTTAAATCACTTCAAATAAATAAACGTTACAAAAACCGAAACTCCTTTCACGAATACTTCAGCCTATCAAAATACTAATGGTTAAGGCTTTCATTGCATGCTAATTTACGAATAATTGTGGCAAATTAGCAAACAAAATAAATAATGAAATGCGTTAAGCGCAAAGTGACGCCAACAGGGTTTTCAACTTCCTTGTTGTCTTTGCCATTCTTTTGTCTTTTTGTTGTTTCACTGCTCAATTTTATATTAATTTTATTATTGTTTCCGCTTTGGTACTCACCATCTTTATTCATTGCCGATTGAAAGCATTTCGCCAGACGGCAGGCACGACACTGATTGCGATGAGTTTTGTCGACGGGGCAGCGACCCTTTAGATCGCCCGTGGCTTTGCAGGTGTAGATGCGATTTCGATGAATGCTGCGCTTAAAGAAGCCCGAGCAACCTGAAAAGTGATAAAAAAAATTAAAATTTTGAAGTTGTGGTAATGGATTTCCGTTAAGTATAGTTAAAAGGTCGAATCTGTGGCAAAAACCTTTAAGGATCTCACTAGAGCAACTTAACAGGCCTGTTCAATGGGATACTTGTAACAAAAGCCAATAAGGATCGTTCTTCAGCAGCTGAGAACATAGATCCAATATGATACTTAAATACTGCTAAGTATTGATGGTAAAGAACTTCGTAAATTGATCAAATGCGTTTGAGACTGTCACACATTTTTAGAGACGACTATTTAGTCAAGTTTACCGAAGATATGACTGCCTCGATGCTCTATCTTCAGTTTTTCAGCAGCTGGAAAACGGCATTCCATAAGATTTTTGGGATACCGCATCTTGGTCTGTTGGACAATGCCTATTAAGAACTAACATGATTGAAAGACGGAAAGATGAACCTTACTAAGAGCAAGTTGTGCAGTTTATTTCTGTACTTTATATTCTCCGTCAGAAGGCTTCCGCAGTATGATAATGAGAAATGGATACTTAAACAAATAATCCAGAAAGCCCGGAAGCTGAAATAATATAAGAATATGCCACCGAGTTGACAATTCTTGTCTGGATATACATTTTTGGCAGTCTCGGTGAGCAATGTTTGACCAGAGCAGCAAGGGGCAGGCATGTGATAAAACCCGTTAGCTCCTTTGGGAGTGCTCTATAGTGTATTTGTACAAATAATCTATTTTTAGATACTAAGGAAGGTGTAAGCAGGCGAGGGATATATCAAGTCTTACGATATTTTTGAAGCCTATTACCACAAAAAGTTTGTCTTAAACTTTGCTAAAACTATTAAGTAGAATCCGTGCCAGGATTATTACAGTACTCTAATGATTTCCGGTTACAGACTGAAGATGATAGCTTAAACCTACCTAATACATATAATACATCGAGCTATATGAAAGTCTCTAGATACAAAGTATAAGAGTAAAGTTGAAAGAATGCATATTTTCAGGGCCTTTATTTGAGAAATAAATACGAGATCACGCAACTGAAGGACGGAATCTTTCGATTTTTTTTTGAATTTTTCTTTCGAAACTTTGTTAAAACCATCGATGATGAACGCTTTCAGACATGTTCTTAAAGGATCTGCAGCAGTAACAGCTTTCGGCAAACCATTAGGTGAACTCTGTGTGAAGAGTATTACGCTGCTGCAATCTTCGCCGGTTAGGGACTGCAGAAGATAGTTTCTACCAACCCAAGACAATACATGGAACTATACGGTCGCTAGATCGAAAGCTCGAAAAGAAAATCCAGTTCCAGTGCTTTCATATTATAAATATTTCATATCTTTAATACATTAAATAAGAAAGTAAGAAAAACTTTAAGCCGACAATAAGAAAAGACGCAATACGAATCTGGGAGCATGTGCATGGCTACTGATATTTCAAGCAAACGACTAGTAACAAAGCTAGACTAAATAAAAGGAAGCTTGTTTTCGCTTGTCATATGTGAATGAGATTTTGATGGGAGCAAATGAGTTGATGACAAAATAGAGATCTCAAACTATGAAAAATTGGAATCTTTTAGACTTTAGCAGTATCGAACGACACTAAAATGACCAAGGATGCCTGCAGATGTACTTCGCAAGGTGAAATGCTATCTCCCCTTCTATGGATATTAGTGACATTGCCATCTTATTAACGGGTAGGTATCTATAGACCATTAGCAGTATTATTACCACCACTCTCAATACAATCCAGAACTGGGCATCGCTCGGTGAGTAATGGTTAGGCAAACACCGACTAGATAATCCCACTTTTCAAATAGAAAAGAAGCTTTAAAGTAAATGTAGAAAAAGATGGCTGACTTAAAGGATGGCTTGAAAATGGACGATGGAGTTGGTGCGGGGATATACTGTCCAGAGTTAGGCATAAGGCAGCCTTTCAAGTTGTCGGACTACTGCAATATATTTCAACTTGAAGTCTTTGCTATTGCGAAAGCTGTGGAACTTGTCTCTAACGAACCAAAGTCAACATCAACGTAGACAGGCAAGCAACAATTAAGGCAGTAACCGCGTGTTGAATAACGGCCAGAAGTGTCTTGGGAAGCAGAGTGGCAGTGGAAAGTGTTGCCAGAAGCAAGTAACTTCTACTGGATGCCCGGACACAAAGGCGTCGAAGGAAATGAAATAGAGATGGCCAAAAATGGTCAACATGGTCGATGATCTCGACAGAAGCATAGCAAAGAAAATCAAAGCCCGATGGAACGAGCTACCTGGATGCAAAACTGCAAAAAACATATACAAAAGGGTAGATCGGAAGTTCAAAAAATTCCTATTGGCACTCGATAGAAGAGACTGTAGGAACATAGGAATACGTTGGGAATACTTACTGGGCACTGTCTGTTGGCGACACACGGCCGAAGAAGGGGTTTGACAGACTGAGAAGACTGCAGGAAATGTCTAGTGCCGGGCACCAGGGCAACAATGGAGCATCTCTTGTGCACTTGTTCCGCATTGTCAAGACTACGCTGTAAGAATCCGGTATGATACAGTGGAGGAAGTATCGATAGTAAGGCCGCAGAGTCTGTTAAAATTCGCGTCAAGAGCATCTTAAAGGATGACTACTTATCTTGGGCCTAACAACTAAATACCAACTAGTATTGAAAGGAGCAAAACTGGTTTATACTAGACTTACGGGCTTACCAGATTAAAGGATTGAAGGACTGAAGGTAGAACCTGCTGGAACCGGAAGTAGAGTAAATAAGGCACTGTCTCCTGCTTAGAATATTTCCATGGGATGAGGACATAGTTCCCCTAAGTATTTTGAATAAGAAACTCGCGCAGATCATATTATGTATATCAGTAAACAAGCAAATAGTCTATACAGGACTTCTCCTTAGTGCTTCTTCACAAACAATTAAATGAAAATAATTTGTCGAAAATTTCATTTTAAAGAGCACTCCTGCACCTTTCTAAAATGTTTCAAATATTTTTTTTTTTCTCAGAAAATCATCGCTTTACTCACCATCACAGCTGTAGATGCCGTAATGTTTGCCCGAACTTCGATCGCCACACACTTTGCACGGTATGTCCAGCAGGCGATCACCTGAAAATAAATAAAATGCGTTAAAAATAACACTCAGAACACGTACGAAAATAGACAAGCAAAACAAGTAAATAAGATAGTAAGTAAGCTAGATAGTCTGGATAAATAAACGTTTTAGACTAGGCTTAAACGGTATTACCGACCCTAAACCAGCAGACTGAAGTTTACTTAAATGAAAACGAGGGTTTCAGCAACAAAACATATGAGCTGTGGGTCGCCAGTTGTAAGCAGGTAGGGTGTTAAACCTCCAAACAATAATCTATTGTGCTTTAAAGCACACACAAACACACACACGAGCTCTGTAGCACAAGTAACAGAGGCCGACTTAAGTTAAATAAACAAATGCACGACGACTTTTCCAGAGTTGTTGATACAGAATTTTTCGACGTGACTCTTCGACCGAGACACATACATACTACATACTTGTATATAGTAAGTGAAGTGAAATGAGTCTGGTAAAGGGGTTTAACTGGCATTGCTGCAGAAGGACCCAAAAGTCCACACACACACACACACACCTCGGCTTGCCACAAAAGACAAATGCAAAGTAAACCCTTTTTCGCACTTAATTTTTTGCACCTCATTTCCTCACAAACACACACATCCCTTACGCGCTCACTCCTCTACCTCAGTGTACCGCAATTTTACAGTTAATCTCAGTCAACGGACAAGGCACGTAGCGGCACACTTTATATTTAATAGAGAAATGCTTCGATAAACAAGCGGCACTTGTCAAAACACTAACAAAAACTTAGGTTATGCAATACAAAAACAACAATAACAACTGAGGGCTAGGAAATGAAGACACCGGTCCTCAGTAAGGGAAGTGCTTGGCATGAAATTGCAGGGTGTTGCAAGTAGCTGTGTGAGATATGGATGCTATAGAGAATGGTAGAGAAGTGTGGGTATGTATATATAAGTTTGTATGTATGTAACTACGTCTGTATATTGTCATGTAATGAATTCCGGTGTAATGATTACAAAGCCGAACGCCCAGACATTTGACATATTGCCATTGTTTATGCATTTTTTCAGCTCATGCGTTATATTATATACACGCATACATACACACACATACACATGTGCCCTTAGAATACACTACCGTCCCTTTGTCGTTTGTCGCTTGACGCGTGCCGCCACTTTTCACACCCTTTATCCACCAGTTGGCGTGCAATTGCAGCGCCGCCGGCTTCCTTGAGGGTTGTTCGCCGGCAAGAATGCTCGTTTATTGACACTTTTTTGTTGTAATTGCTTGTTGCATTTCATTTTTCGCATTGTACTGTGTATGTATGTGTTGTTGTTGTTGTCTGTTGCATGCCTCAATTATTATTTTAATATTTTAAAGTTTATTTTAAAATATGTTTTTGTTATTCTTTTGAGATTTTCATGCCGCATTGCGTATTCTAGTCAACTGTGCGTGATTGTGTGCGTGCGTTGTTGTTTTTTTTTTTTTTTTGATTTTTTGGTAAAATGCATTATTGGCGTATACTATGGGTATTATGAAATTAACATATTCTCAGGCAATATGTGAAAAAGCCAGTTTAGTTGAATAGTGATTGTTTATTTTATTTAGAGCGTGTTCTGGGAATAAAGGATTTCTCACAGATTTGAAATTAAAAAGTTATAAGGTAAATCTAGATAATAGAATTAATAAATTTGGAAATGTACATAGTCCCATTTCGTTTATAAAGGCTTTCTTAGATATTAGGCTTAAGTGGTTTATATAGAATACGCCACCGGTTACAATACGCCGACCAGACTTCGGACGCAACTCACTTCCGACAAGCACTGACCGCTATTCACAGTAGAGCCATCAACACCTTCATCGACTCTCTTTCAGTGAATCGCGTACTTGGAGGCAAACCACCACCCAGAAAAAGAAAGCTCGAGTTGCCACGAGAAATGAGAGTTAGCCTTGCGCAGCTTCCTTTTGGACACTGTAACAGGTTAAACTCCTAACTATCCGGCGGCTTAGCCATTAGCCCAAGTAAAACTGAAATGGATTTATTTATTAGGAAGTCTAAGACTCACCGAAGCACTTACAAGCGCTCAACGTGCGCTTAGTCAATAAGTGTCTGTCTACACTAGAAATTGTAAACCCAAACGAGTGTGACTGGTCACAACCGATTCGCTGACAACTGCAAAGCCAAAGAGCTAGCAAGACGGAGCATACTTGCCTTGCTCATATCGTAATGGGACCGAAATGGATCTCCATTAGCATGGCACCAGCTCGCATGCGACTGCGAGATTCTTCTGGGCTAAAGTAGAACACTGGCCTACCATAGAGTAGAATACAAGAGACTACTGAACTACTTGCCCTGTGATCTCTATTTTGAAACATGGATCCAAGTGCCTTAATCCAGCGCCTACAGACTACTGTACAGTTCAGAACAAGCAATTTGTACAAGAAGCTAGGCCAATGTTAAATAAGTGCTTCTTAAGCTTACAATGGCCAGTGTAGAAGGCGCCAAATAGCCTAAGTTTTTCCCTTGAGAGATTGATTACATATCTAAATCTTTTGAGGTTGTAACCACCCATTAGAAACTTAGTATGGGGCATGCCTGGGAGTTGTTGCCAATGCCTCACCCTACCCACTGCTTTTTATATAAACAATAATTTGGTATATACTATCAAAGTATAGATGGGCATCTGCGATTTAAAACTTTTTAATAAAGTGGGTGTGGCCTAGCCCCATAGTTGATACAAAACATACATCTCACAAACCACTCAAGCTAAGTCGTTCAAATTTGCTGAGAACAAGTATTTCTACTATCTTCTCTTACTCTGTGAAAATGGAAGAAATCGGATGTTAACAATACGGACTCTCCATATAATAGGTTTGTAGAAAACTACTCAAAGTGCGATAACTTACTTACTAAGTAAATACGCCTTAAACATTAACTCTCACGTTTGAAATGGCACGAAAGGTTCACACACGATTTAGTGTAATAATTGAACAATGAGCGCGTCACGCAAACTTTTAATGAACTTTAGAAACTCGGGAACTACTCGATCAATATCGACCAAATTTAGTTCATAACAATAACCCGACATTTTTAGGTTATATTTTGAAAATGGACGATATATAACAACATTCCACATATGTTAACATAATTTTATATTCTATCGAATTCTTTCACTTTGTAGCATATAAGTAAGAATCAATGCAAACATCGAAACAAAGCCTTGTTTAAATAGTACCTTTAAGGCATTTGGTATTTCACCCAAAAATTAAATCGAAATCAAAGTCTAAATATTCAAGACTCCGGATACCGAATATATGCATCTCACTACCTACATATGTATGACTTTATACCAAAAATATCGGTCAACCAGTGGAGTTTTTTGGATTAGAGAATATTTTCCTGTAAGCACATTATTAATATCCAGAAAGCACATTATAATCTCTTGTGTCAAAAAATAGTAGTAGGGGATAAAATGTTCCCCTAGTTCTCACATAGTTTATACATTTATCGGTTGATTTCATATCGCATTGCGATTTCCAAGATTATCTTCTGTCTTTATGCCGAAAAGGGACAATACTTCACCGAGCCCCCAGATACCAAATATATTTTCATCAACATCTAGTTGACTTTATATACTCTTACTGAATTTCAGAAAAATTCTTGTCTGGTAACAGATACAAAAATGTAGAAAATCGGCTCAATACTACTCTGAGCAACTATATGCCCAATATAGTAATTTAATTTTTCTCTTGAACAGGTAATATGATAAGTGATATTTTAACGAAACGAAGTAGTTTCTTAACCACTAGCCAAATATATTTTAGTAGCGGCAGAATTCTGCTGAGTTGACAGCCTTTGACCGGATAATAAAATTCGGGTCCATTCCGGCTACGCAAACTGTCGTGCGAACGGATTAGTTGGAGGCAGATAGGCTCGGTCCAAGCCATAACCCCTAATATAACGATCATTTGATTTAATATGCTTGCTTTTAATATAAATCTCTTTAAAATCCAAAATATAAATTAATATTATTCTAAATTCGATTGTGATCCATTTGTAACTTCGTTGAAAAACGAATATTTCATTCTTTCGCATATATTTTAGTATAAAGTTTTACCAAAAGCTGAAAAATTGCTACCATTTTTGATTTTTTTCAAATTGCGAAGTTATAAAATATACTGTTACATTATTTCTTTTTTCCCTTCCTTACTTGTTTGCTAAAATTTTTATTTTATTGGTAATCATTGCGAACTTATTAAATTATTTTTACTGAACATTAGCCTTTCAATTGGAAGTAGTTTCTATTATGGCTAATGAAAACATTGTTTATCAGATAATAGGTGGGCGACTTTGCTAAATTTTCCTAAATGTAGGCAACATTTTGCTACTTTCAGTTAGATTGGAAGTGATATTTAATTATTAAGCGAAAAACAACAGTTTTTTTCGATTTTATAACCTACTGCAATAAGTATTCTCTCTAGCCAGTTGAAACATTAAGCGATGGGAAGTCAGAATAGCAGAACAGCCACAGTTATTATCAATTTTATAACCGATAGCATTAAGTATATCCTACAGCCAGTTAATTATAAGGACTAATTAATTTTTTAAACAGGCTATGAGAGAAGATTCAGTGCAGAAATTGATATTTGAAAGTTTAAGTGTCCCTTCATTCAGAGAAGTGGTGCTATTTGATCCTAACCTAAGTTAGTATTTTCAAAAACAGTTTGCACTGTTTTTTAATATGTGTTGTAACAGCTTTCAGCAGAAACTTGGCATCTGAAATGATAATTTAGTTCATTAAACTTGTCGCCAATACGCGGTTATCATATACCCTGTGAGTTTTGGTAGGTTATGAATTAAAAAACAGTTCAATGTGGAATTTTCAATTAAATTGTTTAATACTTTTATTTATCAGCAGCCAAATTCAAAATTTTGAACTATTTCTTTATTATAACAAACCCATATAAAACAGATGTTCCAATCGATTTTACCTAATAGTTAAAAATTAGTAGTTATGTAGTTTATATTATGCCTAAACAAAACACTAAAAATTATTTAATAGGTGTGTTGCCTTACTAAATTTGCCTAAATGTAGGCAACGTTTTGCTACTTTACGTTAGATTGAGAGTGATATTGAGGGATTAGGTGATAGGAAGTTTGAGTAGTAGAAAAGCAATATTTCTTTTTGATTTGTAATATAAAAAATGGTATACTATACGAGTATATAAGTTAACTGTTACTAGCAAATAATAATCGAATGAGCTGCGGGGGAAAAATCAGTTCTTATCTTGATATTTGCATATTATAACTAAACAGATATTATTGCCTTTGGACGACACGTACGGAAAGCATTCGATTTAATCTATTAATAGGAAATAGTTTAAATTATGCCCAACCAAAACATTAAAAATTAAAGAAGAGGTGTGTGACTTCGCTAAATTTGCCTAAATGTAGGCAACGATTTACTACACTAAGTTAAATAAAGGGTTATATTGACGCAAAAAGTGATAGGAAGTTTAAGTAGTAGAAAAACAATTTTTTTTCGATTATATGACTTAAAATAGGGTATACTTTGCGAGTGTATATAGTCAATTAGTAGCAAATAATGATTCTAACAAGCTGGAGCGAAAATTCAGTTCATATCTAGGTATCTGCATTTTAAAACTAAACGGATATTATTGCCTTTGGACGACACTTACGGAAAACATACAAGAAGTAAGCTAAATTAAAAAAAAAATCATAAATTTTTTTTCCAAAAAAGTTCGGTTTATTTGAACACTATTAGACCAACTTTCAGTTTGAAAATATATAAAATTTTCTAGAATTTTTATTCATTTTTCATTTTTGACGTATTTAGTAATATATTATAAAGTCATTGAGAATATGTAAAATTTCCAGAAAATTTTTTGTTCATATTTTTTGTGTCTTTTTCTATATTTAAAGCATAAACAAAGAACCGTCGGCGATGTTAAGCACTAATTTTTTTGCTAGCGCAACCGTGGCTGAGTTACCTGTGCCCATTTTCCGCTGATGGAAGTATTTAAACCCCAACGTATCCAGCGTGCTGAGATTGTGTGCAAAAATTCTGACGAATTAAAGTTTCCAGCAAATTTGGTAGTCAATTACGGCAATTACACACACTGTTCGTTAGCACAGTTAATTGCGTTAGAATTTTAAAATATTTTCACGCATGACATTTCTCAATTTCTAACTCACTGTTATTACTTAATTTCTATTTTTTCTATATTTTTTTTCATTAAAAAACATTTTTTCACTAAATTCAAAATATACTTGCACAATATTTTACCGTAAACTGTTTGTTAAGTTTAATGTCGTCGCGTGTCGCGCGCGTTTGACGTTGTGAACGTTTCGAATTGCGAATTGCAATAGAGTGCCAGTTGCCGCCAATTATAAAAGTGAAGCTTCAAGCATCCTTATCGCAGTCAATTTGACTCTGACTGGCTGGCTGCAGAGCCGATTGCAGTAGTAGTAGCGACGACGATGGCGGCGAGCTGGTGGACAGCATAGGCTGGTCGACTTTGCGCAACACAAAGTTTGCTGGCAAGAGCCAACTAATGGAGAGCAAAGCGTTTCGGGGGTGGCATATAAAAGCCAAACCGCTCACACCCCTCCATTGCCGTACACACAAGCGCCACCATTTGCCTACCAAGCCATCACGCTGACTTTTGATGCTGCCACTGTAACTGCTGCTGCTGCGACGGCCAACAACCAATGCTGGCTGCAGCCACCAGTCACACACATATACACTCAAGCATATGCAGCATCAGCAGCGCCAGCAAGGATATCAAGAAGTTGCGCGGCTTGCTGCTTGCTTTTCGACCTTTATTCGCCGCTTATTGCTTTGCCTCTTGAATTTATGTGGTAACTGCGGCGACGAGCGGTGAGTAAATGCAAAAAAAAAGAATTCTTAAACTGCAAAAAGTTATAATATTTTGTGCCACTTCATCCCTGCGTCGCGTTGTGGCATTCAGCAACCCCACTCACATACAGACCGACACACACGCGCACTCTTGCTAGTGGCTGCTCGCGTCAGCCTCGCTTGTCCAACCGGAAAACGCCCTTTTTACTCTAAAGACCAGCGCTGATGCGCTTACAATGCACGAAAGAGACTTCCTGCAGCCGCACAGTGGGCCAAGGCATACCTTCATTGCACCAATACATTCACACATTTGCTCTAACACACACTTATGTTATATGCAAGTGCGTATATATGCATATGTCATTCACCATCTTTGGTTGACTGCTTGGCTGCATAGCTTCTAACTCATCCAATCCGCCGTCGCCTCAGCTCAGCCGGTTGGCCTTAATATCTGTCTTGTGGCTTTCGTGGATTCACCACAAAATGTCAAGTAGGATAAAAGCTGTTACAGGATAGATACATACATACAGACTAGCACTGTAGCTTTCAGTAGAGCGTTATTGGTTCCACGGTTGGTCTTACATATTGACACACTCTCTTTCTCTCATAAAGCTTTTTACAGTTGACAAAGGACTCTCTTTTGTATATTGATCTGTTGGCATCCGTTTCATAATAAATCAGTGTTTCAGTCTTTCTTATAGGATTCTACTTTGGAAGAATGCTTTTTTTATTTGTAACTAAGAAAAATCTAAAATATGAATTTCTTAATTTCCAATCGTTGCCTACATTTAGGAACATTTTAGCAAAGTCTCACACCTAATTTAAGAATATAAACTATAATAATTTTCTGAAAAAATTTATTTCACTAGCAACAAATAGTCCCTTACGTATGGATAAATTCTATTAATATTACTTATTTATTGATTGATGCTAATCTTCTCTGTATCGTTCCAATTTTAGTATATGTTCTGTCGGTTCTGACAATGAACAAACTCACAAGCATTCTTGGCTAAGTGACAAGGATTTTAAAATACTGAGAATGGCTAAAGTGGACCCTAACATGACCATTTGCTCTGAGGCAGAAGTTGACTATGCTGCGGAAGTCCAAACCAGAGAGGAAATATACAATGTTACCCACATGAACATGTCTGTTGCTAGCTCCACAAAAAACAACCAAAAACTTTGCAAGCAGCTCTAGTTCAATAAAGTAATGAGAAAGCTGAGAGAGAAGAAACGTCTTTGGCATGCACAGCAAGTCCGAAACGCTTTATCCTCCATCCGTAAACCAGAACGTGACTGAATCGTGCTACAAAAAAGCTGCAGGAGATTCTCCGGAAACTGCGCAAAAAGTACCTAGAGGCATATCTGGTTGCTGCCAAACCAGAAGATACAGAAAACCATCTTTGGAAGTACAAGAGAAAGAGACTGTTTCCAGATAACAACTTATTAGAAACAGTAGAGATTTCTTTTGCCGACATAATACAGAAAAACCGATGAGTTTGGCACATATCTCCAAAAGGAATCTTCTGCAATGCTAGAAGTCAGCACATTTTTAGACGTTGCTTGTCAGTTAGAGCTACCAATCGCTGAAATAGTTGCTGTAGAAATACAGGAGGAGATCTAACAAAAAATCGCCAGGTTATGGCAAAAATAATAAATTAGCCTTTCAATGCCATTAGGAAATCTAATCAACATGAACGTCTAGCCTTTTACTTCGAAAGTATTTAATAAAATATTTTTCCGCAGACGTTTGTCTTTGCTGGAGGAGCAACAATTTATTCCGCATCACAAATTTGGCCTCAGAAATTTTCAGAGCAGAATTGAGCACTGCTCCAAGTAGAAAACTTTCTAACCAAAGCCGTGAAATTTCCAAATACTGTTCGACAGTTTTCCTTCCCTCAAGTATTTGACAGGGTTTGGCACCTGAGCCTATTATGTAAGTTAGAGGAAAAACAACACATGCCTTACTATCCGCTGCTAAAGTCATATTTCAATAATCGGACATTATATGTCGTAATGCTGAGTGGGAGATGAGACCCTTACACGCTGGTATGCTGTACATTCTGTACACAGCTTACCTCCCAGTGATTAACTCTGACTGAGTAGTAATTCTACTTCCGCCCACAGGAAACTGCAAACGTAATTGACCGCTCTAGAACAGTGGCTCTCCAAATGGAACATTTCCACTAATACTGAAAAGTCCAAACAAGTAGTGGACACCCTCAGGCACAAAATATATCAACAAGTGGCCTTATATGGTCGGTATCTACAATCCCAAGCGCAAGATATCTGAGAGTTCCAATTGATGAGGCTACGTGAAAATCAAGAGTACACAGCTCAGATTAAGGTTTGCGTAGCTGTACTGAGTCCTAAAGTCAAAATCTCGCATCAGTTGTCGTTTAACTCATATATACGAGGTGTGCTCAAAAAGTATCGCGACAGTTTGCTGACAGTTTTCTTCGATTGCAGGGGCGTGGTGCATCATGAGTTCTTGCCACAAGGAAGAACGGTCAATAAGGAATATTACCTGCAAGTTATGCGCAATTTGCGCGAAGCAATCCGCCAGAAACGCCTGGATTTGTGGAAGAACAAAAATTGGCTTTTGCACCACGATAACGCCCCTGCTCACACTTTCTTGCTTGTGCGCGACTTTTTGGCCAAAAAAAACACACTAATGATGCCGCAGCCACCGTATTCTCCAGATCTGGCCTCCTGGGACTTTTTCTTGTTCCCTAAACTGAAGAGGCCCATGAAAGGACGACGTTACGCTTCTCTTGACGAGATAAAGACGGCATCGAAGGAGGAGCTGAAGAAGATAAAAAAAAATGATTTTTTGAAGTGCTTCGAAGATTGGAAAAACCGTTGGCACAAGTGTAAAATATCTCATGGGGATTACTTTGAAGGGGACAAAATAGATATTCATGAATAAATAAATAATTTTTGAAAAAACACAAAACTCGCGATACTTTTTGAACACACCTCGTAAGACACTACTTAGACCGACATTCTTCTTCTTTATTGGTATAGACATCACCTATGCGGTTATAGCCGAGTTTACAACAGCAAAATGTTGATGATGTTCTTTACGTGGCGTATCCCAAACCCACACAACCCTAAAGAGGGATGGTTCGCCTTCTCATTTTAGCTCGCCTTTAAACATGTGTTCTTTGGCTACCCAGAGAATACTTGATCTAAGACCAGAAGTCTTGAACTGCTTGAGCTATATGTAAAAGAATCATTTCTGGCCACTCCAAAGTGAATGGCGCTCAGAGAACTTTCCTCACTTGTGTGAACTTCTACACATGACTCCATCCTCTGCACGTGACTCCTGCTTCCATCTCAGACCGATCTCGTCGTATGAAATTTAAACTGGGTGAGCTCAGCTGGTTCAGATTTTAAAGCTATTCAAGCCGCTCAAAAGAAGGCTCTTCGCACTTTAGGACATCCACCACAGAAAACCCACGCGAATGAGCCGGGTTGTAACCTACGCTTGACTATAACATTTTCTTAGTGCACACTAAATTTCAAATTAGCTTAAAAATATTTGCTGAGATCAAAAATTCGCCACCTCTAACGTAATCAAAATTTTTTATCAACATAAGTACTCTACTTGCTCCACTGTAACCTTGCGAAACAGTCTCTCGCAGCGCAAGTAGTAAAAGTACTACTCACTTATACTCACACCTATACACGCGTTCACACAAACTGCCAACGCTTGGTATGTGGCATGTTGATAGGGGTTGATTTACTGACTCGTAACTAAATTGAAATGACTTTTGTGATATTTTGGTGTATTGGTTTGCCCGATACCTAACAACCACATAGACAAAAGTTGCACCAGTTTAAAATTAACTACAGACGGTTGGTTGTGTCCGGCAGCTTGGGGAGGAGTCTTAAAGCGCAAACTTTGCATGAGTATTATATATGAGTATATACATATATATGAGTTATATAAGTATATGTAAGCGCAAGGTTTTATACTAATACCGACACACTTATTATCGTGTTGATCCCTATTTACTACAGAAATTATATGTTAACGTGATGTTTAGATATAAATACATATAATCACCTAAAATTCAAAACAGCGTATAATCAAAAATAAAAAATTTAAAATCACTGTCAGGTATAATAACCTATATATAACCATTTTATAACCAAAACATGAGTGTATGATAACCAATATATAACGATTTTATACCAAAAACTCATTTTTTTTATTTTCAATTTGAGTGGTTTCTTTTAGAATAATGTTTTTCCTTTGCCTGTTAACTTATGAAAAGTGATGTTATGGATAATATAATGCTTATTTCGCTTCATAGAGTAGTGATTTGATTGATATACAAAGAGTACAAAGAGTAAATTCCATGTGACCTCATTAAAGTTCTATTAATTTCTTGAGGCTCTCGTGTATTTTAGATTCTAAAATAACATAAAAATCGTTTCTTGGGTATATTTGCCAATGATAATATTTTAAGGATGTTTTCAGAAGGCAATCAAAGTCATAGCCAAGGTTATTGTTAAAACGTATCAGTTCAACCAGGAAAATGCTAATATAAGAGATTCTATTAGATTAGATAGATAAACGACGAATGCACCGCGACCTTAAGTCTATTGTGACCTCTCCTCAATCACAAAGACTCACCCAGTCCCACCATATTGATAAAGTCCAATATACTGCTGCTAAGTGCTAGCGAAGCGATGTGATCCCTATTTGGAAACATTGACACAAAGGCCTTCAAAACGGAACCTATATGCAACCGTCAAAATTTTTTCACACGGATCGTTGTGCCGATAGTTCCACATAAAAAGAACGCTTGTTATATGAAAGAACTGTTAACAATTTCGAAAATACTTTCATTTACATGAACCTTTGCACTTTGGGTAAAAAATAGTAAAACTTTTTAATTTAAGATTCGAGCGAAAACACATTGGTCGTAATATTTTTTTTCTATGTCGCTTTGACTGTCAGTGACATATGTATGTGGTATATGTCATATAAAAATAATCATTATTGTTTGGTATAAGGTTAACTTTCTGAATTACATAAAGTGCATTCGTCGATTTTTATGATGAGTGAAATTATTTAACAAAAAAGTTCCTTTAAATTTTATGTGCGGGATCAGTTTCTGCTGGCGAAACATTCAGAAAGTTAGGGAAAGCCTTCGGTGATAATAATTTGTCGGGAGCAAGTCTTTTTGATTGGTATAAATTATTCAAGAACACGTTGACGACGACCCACGTCCAAGACGGCCATCGACATCAACTGATGATCAACACGTCAATAAAATAATGGAAATTAAGCTTGAGAATTGACGATTAACAGTCAGAGGTTACAAAATTATCAAATTTTTACGAAAAACGGCGTCGCGTTAACGTCTGTGAAACATTGCTTCCCGATCACCAGGATGTCATGAAAGATATTATTACTGGCGATGAGTCTAGGCTCTATGCTTACCATCCGAAAACAGACGATCAATCGGCCGAATATTGTGACAAAGGCGAGCCGAAGTCGAAAAAAAGCACGTCAAAGCAGGTCAAAAATCAAGGTAATGTTGACAGTTTTCTTCGATTACCGAGGAGTGGTGCACTCTGAATTCCTTCAGTCCGGCCAAACTGACAACAAGGAATACTATTTATAAAAGAGACCGGAAATATGGGCCAACACCTCTTGGTTTTTGCACCACGATAATGCACCGATGCATACTGCATTCATGATTCGTGATCTTTTCGCCAAGTTTTCAACCAATGTCGTGCCGCAGCCAGCGTATTTGCCTGAATTAGCTCCGTGTAACTTCTGGCTATTCGGCAAACTCAAAACGACCGCTTCGAGGAAACCGTTTTGAGTCAATTGAAGACATTAAACTAATTTGATTCTTTTCAGCGGAACTGTAAAGTTGTAATCGAAACTACAATGTTTTTTGAGGAGAGAGACTCTTAAAAAAGCCTTCTACTTTCTTTAACTGTTATCTTATGTTTGCCTAATGGTTTCAGAAGCTCATTGCTGTTCAATAGTCATTTGATGTAGTCAATGGTTTTCCTTCATGTTCTTGGTTGTAATAAATTTCTCGAATTATTGTCTTGGGCTGACTGTATGCTCAAGGTAAGTCAAGTAGTGTCTAACCTCATTAACCGCGTGGTCATAGCGGAATCGCTTGAAACTGTCTTATCCCGCTCACATAGGGCAAAAGCAAAGGATCGACTGAACTACTTGTTCTGTAAAGTTCATCTTGCTGCAATCGTAGGATGTAAATGCGGTAAGGAAAAATTAAGGCACTGAACTTACAACACTGAAGTTGAACTTTTTCGGCAGTCATACTTTCCCAGTACTTTCGGTGAATCAGGGGACATAGCAGAATCTGACGTCAACAAATTTTTGATAGGCGAAAATGATGACGATATTTAAGATAAATTTTATGAGAGTGCCAAAATCCACAACAACAGATTATAAGTTGTTCAAGTGAGATCACTGTTTGGATAGACCTTTTCATTTAATATAACCTGATTTGTCCATTAAATTGTAATGAACAGCGGTACTTGTACTTGTTTAGCCCCGATTTTGAAGCACAAGTTAAAAATAGTGCTTTATTTAAGCTTTAAAACACTTAGTGAATACATTATTGAGGCGAAGACGGCCGCGAAAGCTCTTTCGGCATATAAACCTCTGATATTATAGCTGCAAAGAGGTTGTTTAATATTAGAATGAATCTCTCTTTATATGTTTCTTTAACAGAGTTGATGAAAAAAAAATTTAGTCTTTGAAAATTCGATCCACAAAGTTTTTTCTGACTATATACTTCATGTATGTACATACATATATATTTATAAGCTCAGAACATGGTGTTTTAAGGCCACCATGAAGTTTGTAACAATCAGAAGGCAATATCTGTCATACACCACTGATCTGTCCGTATATGTGCAAACTTATCAATCAGTTTTTGAGAGATCGCTCTGAAATTTTGCACATGTCCTTTTCTCCTAAAGAAGATACACTGATATCGGGCGACTATAGCATATAGCTGATACCTTTTTTTTAGATCGAATGACGTTAGCATATAGCTGCCATACAAACTGAGCGTTTAAAATCAAATTTTTGTAAGGAAAACTTGCTTACTTGTGAAGGGTATTATATCTTGGGTGTAGCCGAAGTCAATTTTTTTCTTGGTATATATAAATTTGCCTACTGGGATCAAAGTTTTCAATATGTTCTGTAACTCGGGTGAGATCGCAATGAACAGTGGACACAAATGTGCAAATTAAATGTCAAAAACTCTTGCCTAGTACGAAACTAACCCGGTACTGCGCGGATTTTTTATAAAAACACTCGCGATAAACCGCGATACTTGTATTGAAAGAGGGCGCAGCTAGAAGTAGATATGTATTTTTGTGTATATGCACATAGATAAAAATGTCTTCTCTTCTAAGTATAACAAGCTTCCGGGTCACACTACTAAATAAGCAGCTAATTATGTATAGTATATACATATGTACATACATATGTAAGTATATGCATACATACATTTCTCACATACATACTCATATCACATACTTGAACAACAACAATAACTACCGTACACCCATTCAGTTATCAAGTGCCGCGCCATAAGCAGTGGGAGCAATGGTGTCCGTGTAAGTGGCTACATGACGGCGTAATACAATCCTGCGGTTATATTAACCAGTCAGAGTGCAAAGTCACACATGGCCGCCAAGGCAGCAGGCAGGCGCAGCAACAAAGCCACACACACATACACAAACACACGAGGATGCTGTAGACACTCGTGTAGGTAAGGACACATTGTGTGCCAGGATAATAGCAGTAAAGCAACAATGCCAACATGCCAGCATAAGCACACACACACACAAACGCAAAAACACACAGAATTACATATACATATACATATATATACATGCATATGTACACCCATACCTACATAAGTGCATGTGTGTGCCTGTGTGTGTTAGCGCGCACTTGAAGGCACACACCAAATTACTGATACAACAGAAAGCCAATACCTCATGCCATTTGGACGCACAGCTACAGCGCGCTAGCTTTGCTATTGTTTTTGTTTTTGTTTGCCCTGCATTATACGCGCTGCGCGTCGACGTTGCCTCTTCGTGCTGCTGCTGCTGCGGCTGCTGTTGATATGGCGACTTTTGTGGGTGTTGATTTCATGTGTCCTCGTGACTTTATCAGGGTATGCGCCGCCGCGTTGTTGTTGTTGCGGCTGCTGCTGCTGCTGTTGCTGCCATTTGTGGTGCGCGCTCGTCTCAGCTACTCATCCCGCTACTTTGTCGCATTTGTATTGTCAAAAAGTCGTTTTTTTCTACTCAGCGCTGGATTTTAATGCCAGACCAGCCACCCTTCTGCGACTAACGGCGGCGAGCGCACAACCACACACACGCACACACATGCGCGCTGGCCGCAACATATATGGCGCTCTCATACTCTCACTCAGGTGCGCTGCCAGCTAAGCTCCGCCTCTTTTCTGTCGATTGGCCTGCTGGCTGGAAGAGCGTCACCATTTTTCGACCAGTTTTTGCCGCGCAGACGCAGGCTATTGGCCGAATTCGACGCCGCAAGAGCTTTTGAGAGCGAACTGTGCTGTGCTCGTGGTCTCTGCTTTATAAAGCTGTAAACTTTGATGTTATTTTTATATTTGTTTATAATGCCAGTTGTTTTATGTTATCAGCTGTGCCATCGATTATTGTATTTACGGTCACGTGTTATTGATTTTGATTAGCTCTTCGAGTATTTACGCTTATTTACTTGTTTGTAGGTGGTAGTCAGCTTTGATAGCTTGGTTACAAAACGCTTTTAATCCGTGGAAGGATTTTATTGACTATGCATGTTAGTATTTTTAAACAATACAAAATGTTTGCGCCCTCTAGAGACGGCAAATATTTGCAACAAATTGACAAAACAAGAAAAAACGTTAACTTCGGTTGCACCGAAGCTAAATACCCTTCACAGGTGCATTTCTGTTAGTAATTATGTGTTCAATTTGTATGGAAGCTATATGCTATAGTCAACCGATCTGATCAATTTCTTCGGAGATTACATTGTTGCTTTAGGAAATAATATATACCAAATTTCGTGAATATATCTTGTCAAATGTGAAAGTTGTCCATACAAGCATTTGATTCCGATCGTTCAGTTTGTATGGCAGCTATATGTTATAGTGGTCCGATATCGGCCGTTCCGACAAATGAGCAGCTTCTTGAAAAGAAAATGACGTTTGCAAAATTTCAAAACGATATCTTAAAAACTGAGGGACTAGTTTGTATATATACAGACAGACAGACGGACGGACAGACAGACGGGCATGGCTAAATCGACTCAGCTCGACATACTGATCATTTATATATATACTTTATAGGGTCTCCGACGATTCCTTCTGCGTGTTACAAACTTCGTGACAAACTTAATATACCCTGTTTTCGAAATAACAATTGGACATACCATACTAATTCTCTTGTAATTTTCGATGAGACTAGTATAGGGTGATTCATTTTGAGGTCCCTACTTTTTTAAAGAAAAAACACAGAAACATCAAATTTAATGGGGAACGATGTAATACTTAATGGCTCCATGGTAGAGTCTGGAGTTGGAAGTATGTTAGGTTTAGCGGATTGAAGTTTCATATGGAATTTCAGCTGTACTTCGCTGCTTTCTTCCGCACTAGCTTTGGATCTATGGATCCTCCGTGAACTTTGTAAGGGCTGGTCAACAACCAAAACTTGTGCGGCTGCGACAACCTTCTGTACTAAAGTGGAATGCAAGTAATGCTCTGATCTGCTTGCTCTTAGCAAGATGTTCTCGCCGCTATAAAGGACGCTCTGACAGAACACTATCCAATAAGCACACATGCAGACTTCTTGTGTGACGCCAATTACCAAATCTGTAAAGTAGAAGGCGTAGTAGAATCATCTAGACACTACGTTTTTAACAGTTCAGCTTTTGACAGACTGAGGTTGAAACACTTACGGCCAATCTGATGAAGTTGCTGGGATTAATATTACCTATCTTAATAAGTTTGTGGTAGGCTTAAAGCGCTTCGTCAATATATAAGAGTCTGGTGATCCTTGTCTAAATCTATCTAAGAGTTTTGGTTATCCCAAAGGACTTTCATACAGAGATTATTCAGTGGAATCATGCGTAAATATGCGCTTAACCTAACCGAATCTTTGGTTTTAAGCTTCATTACAGATATTGTGGTACGGCGATCTACTCGAAGTCTCAATTGTAACACCACTTATACCTTTTCATTATATACATACATTTAACACTAAGAAACATTCTCTCTTCGAAATAGCCTAGGCTATCCCTATCGCCTCAGCCTTTCCGATTCCCTCAGATATCCTTAGATGTCATAGTTCTAATTACCATGGCATTAATGACTTCTCTGTTTTTACAGAGAAATTTTTAAACAAGGCAAATATCCACTATGAGCAAAAAATAGTAAGACTTTGCTTATAATTTTAAATTTCTTTATTTAGTCTTCAAAATTTATTTCATCCACCTCAAAGTAATCTCCCTTGACCCAATTACACTTGTGAGAACTTTTTTCCAATCCTCGAAACAGTTGTTAAAATCAATTTCCGGAATAGCCCTTAAAGAGCGTAGAGATTCACGTTTAATGTCCTCAATTGACTCAAAACAGTTTCCTCGAAGCGATCTTTGAGTTTGCTGAATAGCCAGGAGTCACACCTAGCTAAATCAGGCGAATACAGTGGTTGCGGCACGATGTTTATTAAAAATTTTGCGAAAAACTCATGAAGAATCAATGAAGTAAGCGACGGTGTAATATCGTGGTACAAACAACAAAAGTTGCCGGCTCATAATTCCGTCCTCGTTACGAACAGCTTCGCGCGAACGACGCATAACACTCAAATATTATTCCTTGTTCACAGTTTGGTTGGTCGGAAGAAATTCGAAGTGCACCACACCTTGATATGCGAAGAAAACTGTCAACAAAAATTTTGATTTTTGACCTGCTTTGATGTGGTTTCGAATCGCCTTTGTCACAATATTCGGCCGAGTGATCGTCTGTTTCCGGATCGTAATCATAGATCCCAGACTCTTCGCCAGTAATAATACGTTTCATGGCATCCTGTTAGTCGGCAAGCATTGTTTCACAGACGTTAATGCGACGCAGTTCTCCGAAAAAAAACTTAGTGATTTTGGAACCAAACGTGCTTTAATTTTTCTCAGGCCTAAATGATCTTTCTAAATAGTTTTCACTGATCCTTCCAATATTTCAACGTTGCCAGTAAGATCTCTTACTATTAATCGTCAATTCTCAAACACCAATTCCTTTATTTTATTGACGTGTTGATCATCAGTTGAGGTTGCTGGCCAACCAGGATGTGGTTCGTCGGCAACGCGTTCTCGTCCCTCTTTGAATAATGTATACTAATCAGAAACACTTGCTCGCAGCTATCACCGAATTTCACAAACTTCGTGGCAAACATTATTTACACTCGTGGCCACGCAAACCTTACCACTCAAAATTTTCAAGTATAGTGTATAGGGTTGTCAACCTTTATAGCGGTACTTTTTGCGGTATAGAATTTTTTTATTTAGCAATAAGTTAATGTCATGTTAATTATCAAAAATTTTTTAAGCGATTATAGCCGAGTTAACAATCAGCGCGCCAGTCGTTTCTTCTTCTCGCTAAATGGCGCCAATTGGAGATGACAAGCGATGCCAGGTCCTTCTCCATTTTATATTTTTTTAACGGAGTGGAGGTCTTCTCTTCCTCTGCTTCCCCCGGCGGGTACTGTCGAATTAATTTTCAGAGCTTAATTTTTTCCATTGAAACACGACCTAGCCAGTTTAGTCGCCGTATTACTTTAAAAACGCTGAAAAATGTCGATGTTCGTATATCTCGTACAGCTCATCGTTCCATCGAATGCGGTATTCGCCTTGGCTAACGCGCAAAGGACATAAATCTTTCGCAGAACTTTTCTCTCGAAAACTCGCAACGTCGACTCATCCGTTGTTGACATCGTCCAAGACTCTGCACCATACAGCAAGACGGGAATTATGAGTGACTTATAGAGTTTGGTTTTTGTTTGTCGAGAGAGGACTTTGCTTCTCAATTGCCTACTCAGTCCGAAGTAGCACCTGTTGGCATAAGTTAATGTCATGTTATTTATCAAAAATTTTTTAAATTAAAAACAAAACACGTTCAGCTATAGATAAATCAATCGAAAGTTAGTGAGCTTTGACAACCGATGAAAAAATTATATTTTATATTTTTTAAATTTTATTTCATTTACACTATAATTGAAATTAATGTTTTATTTAATTTTTTTTTTATTGAAACACGAAGTTTAGTCGCTGTATTACTTTAATACTTCAATAAAAATCGGCCGCTTTTGTATAAGCACAGAAAAGCTTTACTCATTGAACGTAAAAAATTAAAAACTATAATTATAATTAGATAATATAATTTAGTTTACTTATGCTTACTTGAAGCGTAAAAAAAAGAACAAAATTGATGAAAATCCCGTACGAACGAAAAAGTCCGAAAAATAAATTAAGAAGAAGATTATAGTGGTAAGGTTTGCGTGGCCACGAGTGTTCTATGTTCTGGGTTTAAATTCAAAAATAGAAAAGAAATCAAAAAAATATAAAATAATACTAATGCTCAAACAACTGTAATATAACTCAATTTTCAATTGCAAATCTAGTAATTTATGATTACCTAGCTACTTATAGTCGCATTAATATCTGAAACACGTGTGTGCGTAGTCAATTTGAGTGAATATTATTTTTAATGAGGTTAGAAAGAGCTAACGTGTAAATGTCTAATTTAGTATTAAATCTGCGACAAGGCATTGAAAATGTGTAATATTTCAAAAATGTTGGTTTATGTTTGCATAGTAACAATTTGGATGATAGCCAATGTAAGGACGCTTGACTAGAATATGTACTTACCACAGTTTCTTAAAAAAATTAAATAAAATTATTTTGTTTAGTGCTCTTCGGCCAGCGTTAGAATGACTTATCTTCGCTGCAAAGCTATCGATAAGAAACTACTCAGCATACCGTTATGTATAACAAAACCGATTTCGAGGAACACTACGGAGACGTCGTTACATGTGATCCTGACACGACCCATATCGGATGTGAATGTGAGTGATAGCTTTACGGAGCTGCAGAGGGGTGGTGTCTGTTATGTAATATTTGTGGTACTCACAACGTGCCATAAAACATCGTAAAATCATTTTTATACTAGTTTAAAAAATTTGTTGTTGGCTTGCATACTAAAATAAGTTTACGCAATTACAACTCTGAACGCTTTGTTTTCGGATCCTTATTAACCTTATGAGACTATGTGAAACCCCTAATTATATTTTATATCTTGTTCGCCGCGATCATCTAGATGCGCATCAGCTTTATGAAGAAGTCTACCGATTATTCCTTGTATTTTGGAGAGCGGACTTATGATGCTTGCAAATTCATTGCCAAACGAAAAAACTTTCCAGTTCCAGATTATTTGTTTGGAATCATAGAAGACTTTACAAACCTGAATCACTCGTGCCCATATGAGGTAATTTGAAAGAACAAGGTAATAAGTAAAAAATATTTTAACTAAAAACGTTAAAAAATACAAAAAAAAAAACGTTAACGTTTCAAGCTGATCAAACGTATATAGTATATAAAGGGTTATACATTTCGAAGTTCTCTACTTGTTTAAAGAAAAAGCACAGAAACGTAAAATTTAATGTGGAATGTTTATTATCATTCGAAGAAACATTCTTTGGCAAATATAATAATTCGGGCATTTCGACTGGTAACTGGCGACTGACACCCATGATGTTTTTCACCAAGGCCTGATTCGGACTTTATACTTTACATATTCCCACAGGAAAAAGTCTAACGAGCTTCAATATCAGACATCAAATAGTTGGCTATCACGGCGTGATAATGGTCGCCATTGACAGTTACATTCTCACCGGCATCATGTTTGAAGAAATATCGACGGATGGTTCCACTGGCTCACAAACCACACTAAACCGTTAATATTTCTGAATTAAAATGCAGCAGAAACCATTTCAGGTTGCTTTTTTTCCCAAATGCGGCAATTTTTCTTGTTTGCATATCCATTGAGGCAGAAATGGGCCTCATAGTGAAGAAAATTTAGTTCGAAAACATTGGATCTCTTTAAAACTTTTCAAGAGCCCATAGAGCGAAACGATGTCGCTTGAGAAGGTCGAGAGGCTTCAGTTCTTGCACAAACTGTATTTTCTACGTCACTCCGAGTTACTGCGATCGGCGCTAAATCGACTCTCCGTAGTCTTCGTGTACACTCTCACTGTCTTCTTCATTGTGTGCTGGTCGTGGTCTATTAGGTTGAATATTATCCAATAATGAATGATATGATGGGTCTAAAGATGTGTGATAGTGTTGCGAATAGTATGCTCAGGATATTGAAAAAAGTACCTCTACTTGGATCACCCGTTATTTGTTTTGGGCATCCGACCTTTCTTTCTAAGTGTAACAAATTTCGTAGCAAACTTTATTTACCCTTTTGAGTTTGGGAAAAATAATAACATATTGAACAATTAGTTGCTGTACTATATAATAAATTTTGAAGCCAAAATTTATAAAGAAAATAAGAAAAAAAGAAAATAACCGATTCACTTTTGAAAGTATTATTTTATATCAAATTATTAGTTTATATTTAATTATCAATCCATTTTTAATACTTTTTTTTATTTCTCAAAGGGAGACATAATAGTTGACCGCTTTCGCGTAAGAACCTATAAATTGACGTGGCTACCGATGCCCGAAGGTGAATATGCAATTTACACACATTGGACTGTCGAAGGGAAGCCAGTTGCGGAATTTAATGTCTTTTTTAGTTACAATTAATATTAATATTTGTGGTATATACCATATCTACACCATATATACTTATATCGTTCATTTCAAAATACATATGGTACATAATATTCGATATATAATAAAAGGTAAGATCATGAGAGGCTTTGGAAAAAAATCATTTTAAGATGTCAAGAGATTATTCTGCCAAAAGAAGTATAATTTAGTTACCTACCTCGAATAATCCCAATTGAGCTAGAGACGTTTGTGCGTTGTGATGTCCAGAACTTCTAAGTATGAATCGAAAAGACCGTCATACATAATCGACAAACCACCTTGAGCCTACCACAAGTTTTATCAGGCGGAATATCATACATAATGTCAAAATACATAATCAAAAGTATTGCACGGTGCTGTTTGTGGTGACATTGTGACATTACACGTAGTCCCCAGTTTCAAATTTCAAGGATTTTGTGTGACTTCACATGGTGTTATTCGTGTGAAGTGAACGCAGTAAATATTGAAGAACTCCAGAAATGAAATGAACTTCAGCTAAAAAGCTTTTTACAGTTTTCATCATGGTCACAGGTCTTATGGCCACCTTTCATCATCACCTTCTCAGTGCACGTGTTATGAATTCCATGATATCTGATATTGGCTAGAAGGCAAGAAGACTATGGAAAAAGCATTTACCACGAGTTTGTGTTCAATTTTGTATTTCCAATGGAATCACGGCTGTATAATCGTTAAAAATATTGCAGAAATGTTTTGGGGAGACTACGTTATCAAAAACACAAGTTTTTGAGTGACACAAAGCATTAAATGAAGGTCGTGAAGCCATCGAAAACTTACCCCGAGTTGTCCATCCACCTCTGTTAACGGCGATGACATCGAATTAAAGAAACAGTGCCTCAAAAATCGTCATGTTAGCATCAGAAAAATAGCAGATGATCTCAGCATCTATAATAAATTTACTCAACACATTTTGGTTAATAGTTTGGGTATAAAGCGTGTCAATGATAAACTCATATCAAAAGCCCTTCATGTATTGAAAATGCTATGTCGATTAAAAGCTCCTTTTGTTTGACGACGATTCACATCCCTGATGGCCTTCAACATCAACTGATGATCAACACGTCAATAAAATAAAGAATTTTGTGCTTGAGAATCGACAACTAACAGTTAGAGATCTCACTGGTATCGTTGAAATATCGGAAGGATTAGGTCGAACCAGTTTGAAAGATCTTTTGGGACTAAGAGAAGTGAAAGCGCGATTGCAAAAATACTCGTATAGAGGAATATTCAGATAATATCCAGAAATATCAGTATCATACGACTGCTTCAAATCCAAAGTGATGTGTTTTAGTTAAATTATTAATTAAATGAAATAAAAATAATGAGGCAATGTCTACTTGAAGTTGCCAGTGAGAAACCAGTTTGGCACCCTGAAATTTAACACTAAATATCGGTTACCAAAAACTCATGAAAATTTCCAAAGTACTTTCCATCCAAAATTCAAAGTATTTTGCTACAATAGAATAAAAAAAATATGTAAATATACATATATACATGTACCTCGCGACAGTACGCGCTTCCAGCGTTGGTTATTGACGTTCTTCATAAATGTGCTACTTTGCAGATTACTAGCACTTTTTGAGCATTTTTTCTAGTATTTGTTTAGGCGCTGGAATTACAATCCTTTTAATGTGATTTCATATTTCTTTCAGGCAGTTTTTAATTTTTTTTTCACTTGAAACCAAATGAAATGAAGTGATGTCCCGTTGGTGAATGTGTTGGGTGGGAAAGAGGCGCATACAAATGAGGCTGAAAGATGGATGGATGGAATGCATGATGAAAAAAATTAGGAAAATTAAGGAAAAGTTGAAAAAATGTTAACTTCGACAGCAACAGAGCTATAATACCCTACACAGGTGCATTTTTTATAATATAAAAGATTTTATTTTTGTTTTGTTCGATTAGGTTGTTTGGCTGTTATAAGCTATAGTGGTCCGATCTGAGGATATATTCGAAGATTGTAGCGATACCTTGGATAATAATCCATGCAAAATTTCGTGAAAATATATTTTCAAATAAAAAAGTTTGCCATACAAAAACTTAATGTTGAAGGGTCAGTTTGTATGGCAACTACTTATATGCTATGGTAGTCCGATTTGATAAATATTATTGGGAGATCGTGGCGTTACCTAAGGCAAAAATCTGTACCAAATTTCGTAAATATATCTAGTCAAATGAAAAAGTTTTCCATACAAGCACATGCTACCGATCGTTCAGTTTGTACGGCAGCTATATGCTATAGTGGTCTGATCTAAACGAATTATTTGGAGCTTGCAGCAATACTTTAGACTATAATCCTTGTCAAATTTCGTGAAGATATCTTGTCAAATAAAAAAGTTTTCCATACAAAGACTTGCTTTGGAGCGATCAGTTTGTATGGCAGCTATATGCTATAGTTGTCCGATATTGGCGATTTCGACAAATGTGCAATTTCTTGGAGAGAAAAGAACCTGTGCCAAATTTCAAATCGATATCTCAAAAACTGTTCAGGGTATAAAAATTAACTTAAAAGAAAAGCGGTTAATGAACGAATATGAGTGAGACTATTTGTGGCTGTGTGTGTGGGCGGGTGCATTTTTTATGATTTATGTAAAAATATGAATTTTTCGGGTAAACCGTTACTAATGCCCTAAAGTAGAAATGCATTAGCGAAACATTGACTATGGACACGAGGCACACGAGGCACACAAGACCAGCGTGCTGAATGAAGAACCGTAAACTAAGCAGAAGAACAAAAACAAAAAAGAAAAATAGCGAAAAAGACGAAAAAAAGGAAGCGAGAAAAACACAGTTATTAAAGTAAAACCCAAACATTTGTTCTGCCTAGTTATCACTGCGTTATTCAGCTAAAGTGTTTAGGACTTACAAACAACCGTTATGTGAACAAAACTATAATACTCTTCTTAGCAACTTTGTTGCGAGAGTATAAAAATACGAAAAAAGACGAAAAAAAGGACAGAAAAACACATCATTTGTTCTGCCTAGTTATCACTGCGTTATTCAGCTAAAGTGTTTATGCATAGAGTGTTGCACTAATCCTTTTGCCTTGCAACGCTAAACGACAAGCACACAGCCGAGCATGTATGACGAGCAGATGACGAGTGGTGAGCGGGCGCATTAAAAACAAAAGCTCTGCGAATGATTGTAGGAATTGCTGGAAAAATGAATAAGTGAGAAATGTGATGCGAAAAATGTGTCTTAAAAAAGAGAGAAAATAATGTATAAAAAAACAATGAAAATGGTCAAAGGTAGATCGGATTTTTTTTTGCTTAAAAACCAAAGAATTTCAGAAGTTTACGTGCCAAAGCAAAAATTAGTGCAAATAAAAGTGATTATTAGTCATACATACACTTAACGAAAGAGATAGGCCCTTTGAGAACAAATTAATGGCTTTGAACTCTCTTAAAGTTCGTGCTGGCGAGAGTGGAGACTGTAACGACCACATACGACCAAAAAGTAGCAACATGATTAGGTAAGAGTTTGGGATAGACTATATTGGCTGGCCACCAGTCCAGAGCCGTATGGAAGCTCAACTGGTAGTAGTTTCGGCTACGAGGTCTGACCGGAGACTTAATTCTGGTACCACGGGGAGCAGGAGCCCTTGGAGGTAACTCCAACCTGCTCATGCGGACTGGCCCCTCGGGGAGTATCGTGGTGGTTGTGGCTGAAACCCAAATGCGGGAAGAACTGACTTGTCAGTTGAATGTGGAGTTGCATTGCAATCGGGTGCCGGACCCAAAACAGAGGTTTAAGATCGGCCACGAACTTTACCAAAGTGATTTGTGTGTCTATTCCCCACTGTCAATTGATTTTAAAAAATTTCTAGCATTTTCAGGGTACTGATCAACGCATTGATTTGATCCGACACTTCAGCCGGACTCAAAGTACTGAAGTACTCAATACTGAAGTTTTTGACCCTTTTATTGGAGTTTAATAGAGACTTGATATCAAATTCTGGCAATTTACCTAGTCCCATGAAATGCTCATATATGTATGTCTAAGCCTAGTTCTAGGTAAAGCCGGACAGAAGCCGAGTAGACATGCTAGCGTCTCTCTCATATCTACTTCCCCGCATTTTCTTTATGTATCATCGTTAACAACGTCCATATGGCTCGCTTGTGATGCCAGTAAGTTGTGAACTCTGACTAAGCCAACAACCGTACTGCGGTCTTTTCTAGATCGTTTGAGTAAAAAGCATGCGTGTTTTCCTTCCGTACTCTTAGACATGATCTTGACGATCCTGCATGTCCTTGGAGTACTCCATATCACCCTGATCCGTTTGTCAATTTCATTATGTATCGTTCCTAATGACTTGCGTATTTCCTAAACTGGTTCGGTAGCCAAGCCGATGGCACTTTTGCTATCTCATAAACAATTTCGTTTCCTGGAATGTTCCTGTGTCCCAAAATCCTGTATATGTGCAGCCGCTTTCCGGCAGCCATCTTATCTACTGTCTCCCTGCGTCTAAGGACGGTCTCTGGCGCAATGCAATATGAAATTAATATTTTAATTGCCACCTGGCTAGGTAGATATTGATGTTCTTAATGTCATTTCCTGTGTTATTAGTTATCTCTGCCGCTTTCCTGGCCTTCTGCCTGAAATTGCGGTATTCAGACAGCTTGAAGTGTCCCCTGAAATCTTGCTCTATGCAGCAGATTCCGGCGCCCATATCATTAACCATTTTTGATTCGTGTACATGCTGAAATTTCGCTCGTGGGTCGCATGCTTCTGCGCCTCTTTCAACGTGATTTTTCTCTCCGATCATGCGTGAGTTTATGAGGTTATGCGGTCTGCTTATCGGGTTGTATTCGAAAATGTTTACGGAAAACTCAACTAACGCCGCCAGACTTGTAGTTAGTTTCGCTGCAGAGCTTTCCACTGCAATGCAGTGGTTAGAGCGGTTCTGAGTTCACTCATTAAGCAGAGTAAGGCGACCCACTCTATTCGCTTCAACGTTTTTCTGTATGAAATTTTTCTGGACCGCTGTCCATCACACTAAAGCACAGTAAAGCAAAATTGGTTGACTGTCGCTCTGCAACACGAATACATTAGGCCAAGTGATAGGCTCCGTGTAGATCTAGCATTTTCTCTAATGGTAATAGAACATCACCGGCTTCTTTCAATCTCCCAGGTACTTGGTTTCCGGTATAAAATTTGGAGGTAACTGTCCACCACACTAATGGCTGAGGCTAAGTTATAGGCTCCATGTAGATCTAGCATCTTCTTATATGCTAAAAGTGCACCACTGGCCTCTTTCACTTTGTCCTCCATATTCAGTGTCCACATCAGTTCGCAAACCAAAATTACTCCCAGTTATTTGTCCCCATATTGACCACAACTTTTTCTTACACGTCTAGAGAGCACCACTGGCCTTTTTTATCTTCTCTACCAACTTTAGTTTCCACTTCAGTCTGACGTTCTAAATTACTCCCAAGTACTTGGTTTAATTGTTAGCTCTACCAAACAGAGCCTCAGAAGTTTACATAATGCCATTTCGTACCTCCTTGTAAAGAGTACCATATATGATTTACTGGCATTTATCTCTAGGTTAGCCGATATCGCCCATCAATGAATGACCCTTAGAGCGTTTTCCATGACGTTACTAGAACTTCCCCGTCCCCGTTTATTAACTATGACTACAGTAATGTTAACAGTACACTTCCTGAGGAGTTTAAACAGGAAACAATCTGGCTTCCTTGTACTACACCGCCCAGTAAAACGATCCCTTAAGCTAACCTAACCTCAACTTCTGCAAATACTTGATTTTATTGTTATTATTTTTTATTTCACTTAATTTTTACAGTTATGTTTGTATTGAATTCTTGTAAAAAAAACTTAAGTAGCAACAAAAGACTCTCTCAGCTTAAAATAGTGTTGATATAAACAAATTAGAAACTTTAAAACTAAATAAACTTACAACAATTCGAATGCTTATAGATTTCTTAAACAATTATGGCAGTCGATTAAGTTCAAACTTCTATGCTTATGATGTAATTAACTCTATGTGTTGTTGGTATATTTTTACTAGATAAATATTTTTAAAATTCTCAGCTCGCTCGTTCAGTGTCTCTCTCGCTCTCTTTATAACGTTATATGTGTTATTTGTTGTTATTTGATGGCTCATTTGAAGCATGCTGGCCCCACCTTGAAGCCAAATGCTTGATCCGTACGCGCAAAGTCCTGCGGATAGAAGTCCACCAGTGGCAGATAATTGAGCCGTTTGGTGCGTACCAACAGCACCGTCTCGCCATGCTGGTTCGGTTGCTAGAGAAATCAGAAAGACGGGATTTAAAAACTCCACAAAGAAATCAATTCTCTATTACCTGACACTCATCGCGCAGCACTTCCGGTTTAAGATCTGTACCCTCGTGTGCGATTTCCATGTCGTTTTCGCCAAGCAGTCGCAGCGCCTGCGCATAACCCTGCTCCGCTGCACTGTACCATGCCACCGAATTGCTGCAGATGTAGGTGAAGTTCTGATGCGCCTCCTCAGTTAGCAGGCGCAAGAAGGTCAGCTGCACAGAGCCCACACCGTCGTAGGTGATTTTTTCGCCACCATTTAGGCGGGAATACCAATCCAGTTGGCCGGCTTGACGTCGCGGCACCAACGGCGCTTCTGCTGTATGTGCATCCGGTTGTATGCAGGTCTCGCCGCCGGCGCTCATGTTGCAGTAGACATAGATCGCATCATCGGGCATGCCGGCGTTCGGATCGACCCAGTACCAGCCATTCTCGAAATGTGGATGTGCATAGTGTAGGTCGCGGCAGGTGCGCACGGGGTTGTCTTGCGTGCCGGTCGGTTTGCGCATGCGGTCCATTTCTAAACGCATGCTGTAGATGGCGCTGTACATGTCCACCAGTTTACCGCCCGCACCCGTTTCGCCGTGTAGTGTTGGCTTCTTCTTACGTTTTCGTTTTGATTTCTTGTGATGATCTTGTGTGGCGCTTGTTGGTTCTGGCGCTAAAGGCACACCCATAATTTCATTGAAGTCATCATCCTCTTCAAATGGCACTAAATCCTCGTGCATATCTATATCGCGACGTCGACGTGTTTCCGCTTTTGTACCCGAGTATTGTTGCATTTGGAAAAGCAGTTCTGGTGGTATGAGTGGAGCTTCGGCTGGTGCACCTGGTGGTCCAGCCGGTCCGGGTGGGCCTGTGTCACCTTTATTGCCAGCTGCTCCTTCAGTTCCTTTGGGTCCGGATGGACCAATTAGTCCAGGTTGGCCTTGGGGTCCATCATTGCCTTTAGGTCCGATTGCTCCTACAGGGCCTGGTTCGCCTTTGCGTCCCTCTGGTCCATGTGGGCCACGTAAGCCGCGATCACCTTTATCACCTTGATCACCTTTCAATCCCACCATTCCTAACTCACCACGATGCCCTTTCGGCCCACGTCTACCACGATCACCTTTGGGTCCTGCTGGTCCTTGCTCCCCAATACTGCCTTCTTTTCCGGGTACACCTTCTGGTCCCGGCAATCCTGTTTCACCTACTTCACCCGGTAAACCTCTTGTACCCGGCTGACCCTGCAATCCGGGCAAACCCTGTGGGCCTAAAATACCTTGCGGTCCTTGCGGCCCCAAATCTCCTTTATCACCTTTTTCTCCAATTGGTCCTGGGCTTCCTTGTAAGCCAGCTGGTCCTTCAGGACCTTGTTTCCTGTTGGGCCAGGCTCACCTATTCTGCCTTCTGGTCCCATATCTCCGATTGGTCCCTGCTCGCCTGGTTTTCCATCCTCACCGTCAGGTCCCACGTCACCTTTTGGTCCCATCAAACCGGGCTCACCTCTCGCGCCTGGATAGCCACGTGGGCCAACAGCACCTTTTGGTCCCTCTTGACCTTGTATACCTTGCCGGCCAGGTGGGCCGATTGGTCCAGATTTACCTTGTTCTCCTTTAGGGCCTGTTGATCCAGGTTCCCCTGCTTTACCAATTGGACCCACAGGACCCGGAGGCCCTTGTGGTCCATCTGAACCCGTTGCACCTTGAGGACCGCGGGGTCCAGGTTTTCCCTGTTGTCCATGTACTCCTACGGGAAAAATATAAATAGTATTTCTTAACTAAAAATTTATTTGAAGTACAAACCTTTCAATCCCCTTCTGCCTTGTTCTCCTGGTAAACCTGGTGGTCCTACTGGACCAATTAGTCCATCATCCCCACGCTCACCTTTAAGGCCTGCTGGCCCTGGTAGGCCTTGGACACCTGGTTTACCAACAGGTCCTGGTAGGCCGGGTTTTCCATCTTCACCTTTAATACCTCTTCGACCAGTCTCTCCTGGCGGTCCCTTGTCACCCGGCGATCCAGGTGGACCAGATTCACCACGTGGTCCTTGTGCTCCGGTCGAACCTACTGGACCCTAAAATATTTCATTATTGAAACATTTAGAGAGAATAAATACTCAATTCTACTTACTGGTTCGCCTCTACTTCCTTTCAGACCTTTCTCACCAGGTGGTCCAGTTTCGCCTTTATCACCATCTTCACCAGGCGTACCTTGAGGACCCGGCGGGCCCGGTAAGCCACGTAATCCAGTCAAGCCATCTCTACCAGCTGGTCCAATCGGTCCTTTTTCACCAGGTTCACCTTTCGCTCCAGGTGAACCAGCACTACCTGGAGGACCAGGGTTTCCTGGAGGACCTTGGGGACCGGTATTTCCAGGCTCCCCCGACTGACCTTTATCACCAGGATACCCAGGAGAACCTAGTAAACCTTGTTCTCCTTTCAGACCAGGTAATCCAGGCTGACCTTGATGACCACGTTCACCTGGGAAACCCGGAAGGCCTGTTGCTCCTTGGGGTCCAGGGATTCCTATAGGACCAATCGGACCAGGGGGGCCTTCTTTGCCAGATTCACCTGGTAAGCCTGCTTCTCCTGGTAACCCTGGCAAACCTGGTGCTCCAGACTCTCCAATAGGGCCTAGTTCGCCGGGTGCTCCACGCGGTCCAATAACTCCTGGTTCCCCTGGTGGTCCAGGTTTTCCCGCTTCGCCCTTTAATAAAAACTTGTTATTGCACTAATCTTATCTAAAATCTGTATACAGTATACATACAGGCTGTCCTCGTTCTCCCGGTGGACCCATAACACCGTTCTTTCCATCTGCGCCAGGTGCACCTGGTAATCCAATGAAACCACGCGGGCCTTCTGTCCCTTGTGGTCCACTTTCACCTTGAGGACCTGGTGCTCCAGGTTGACCTGTGTCACCTTTCGGCCCGGGATTACCGTCGTTACCCCGTCTTCCTCTTGAACCTCGGAAACCTCTAGGGCCCATTTCACCACGTTCACCCGACTGCCCTTGTAAACCACGTTCGCCTTTTATACCCGCCGGCCCGGAAGTTCCCGTTGCCCCTTTGTCTCCCTTATCACCAGATGGACCAGGATAACCTTGAAATCCTTGTGGTCCTTGTTTGCCCTTTTCGCCTGGTAACCCCTGTGAACCAGTTTCACCTCTTGGACCCTCAAAACCTTTTGGTCCCTCTGGACCTTCTGGGCCTGGGCTACCAGGTGAACCTGGTGAGCCACGTTCACCAGGCAAACCAGCATCACCTTTTTCACCATCTAACCCTCTATCGCCGTTATCGCCTTTATCACCAGGAGAACCACGTTGTCCATCGTCACCTTTAAGTCCGCGTGGTCCGGGAAATCCAACAGGACCTTGTACTCCTTGCATTCCTTGATCGCCTTTTGGTCCAATGGCGCCGGGTGTGCCCGCATGACCAGGTGCACCATCTGCCCCAGGTAAACCTGGAAGTCCAGGCTTACCAGGTGGCCCAGCAATTCCGGGCGGTCCAAGATTTCCTTGAGGGCCAGGTGCTCCTGGAGGACCATTTGGACCTATTTGGCCTGGAGGTCCTGCTGGTCCTGTTAAACCAGTAGCACCTTTGGCTCCCTGTTGGCCTTCTGCTCCTTGTAATCCTGGATTGCCTGCAGGTCCTGGAAAACCACGTGGTCCTGGGAAACCGCGAGGGCCCTGCAGAAATTTATTCATAAGTAAATTTAGAACCATGTAATATTTATCAAATAACTCACCAACTCTCCAGGTAAACCAGGCAGGCCAGGTGGTCCTTCTTCGCCAGGATGTCCTTCTACACCTTGCTGGCCTTTCTCACCCGTTAGGCCTGGTAAACCGCGATGACCCTTTTCACCCGGCAAACCAATAGTACCCATTGGACCGATTTCACCTTTTGGTCCCTGAGGTCCAACTGCCCCTCGTTCTCCATCTCTTCCAGAACGACCACGTCGTCCATCACGTCCCGGTGGGCCACTAGGTCCTCGCAATCCTCGTAACCCCTGCCGAAGGTATATATTCTAAACGTTAGGTCAATATGTAAAGCAGGAAATTAGCAAAAAAATTAATTACCGGTTCCCCAACATCACCAGGTTCGCCCTTATCACCACGTTGACCAGGCACACCTGGTGGACCAGGTACTCCTGTGAGACCCATCGGACCTTCTGGTCCACGCAAAGCCATCTGAAATAAAAGTTTGTCAATATGAGCAATCAACCGCAGAGTTTTCGACTACTTGCCATGTGTTGAGATATCATTTGTCGCAGAGCCTCCGCCTGTGTATCCGGTCCCTTCTCATTGCCACCTTGTGTCGTCTGTCATAAATAAAAAGTGTAAATCATTTAGTTTCATTTTCGTAGTATGAATCAAAATCTCATACAGGAACTACAAACACATGTCCTGGCGGTCCTTGTATGCCCTGAGTGCCCGCCAAACCATCTCGACCAGCTTCACCTTTTGGTCCTGGTTCGCCCGGTGGTCCAGGGGTGCCAGTATAACCTCTGGGACCGGGATAACAGATGGTGTTACTACCACCCACAACATAGCTTGGATCTGACGAATTCTGCTTGGGGCCACCATTTCTTCGTCCATCAAAATTTCGATTTACCGCGGGGATGTGAGGCTCTGTAGAATTTACGTTGGATTCATTGCCATCAGAGTCCAAACCTTTTCTGGCTTCCTCGTTGTCATTAGTTTCTTGGTTAGAGGGTGTGGTAAGATCAACATAATTGTCAAAGTTCAGATCTAAATTTGGGTCGATGGCATAATCATCTGAATCGACGCTATCAAATTCTGCTGGGAAATTTGGTAGAGCAGCACTTGCTTTACCACCCTCACCAACCCCAACAGCATTTCCGCTAAACCCATTTACGCCTTGTTCCTGTCTTCGTCCACCTCCGTTCACTTGAAAGTTTCCAATTAAATCGCCACTATCTACCAGAGGTCCCGAGCTATAACTACGTGAATTGCTGTATTGAAAGTTAGGACCACTTGCATGGGCTCCACCAGCAGCGTTACTACCGGCACCACTAACAGCTCCATTTATTGCTCCGCCATAGAGTTGTCTCCTACCTTCGAGAAGACCGAGCGTGGCTCCACCCAAACCGCCACCATCGCCGACCCCATCACCTGTTCGCCCATTGCCGCTGCTGCTCGATGATGATGACCACGACCAACTGGCACCTCCACCACCACCACCATCACCTCCACCAACGCTTGTATACCTCTCTACAGTAACAACGCCTTGTTGCACACAAGGTGTGGCATAACGTGTACAAACTTCATAACCCGCTTCCGGACTATTCACAATGGCCATCAATTGCACATCACCGGCGAAAAATCCCTGATCATTTGTCATTTGTGCGCCAGTAAGTATTAGGCCATTTGTCGAAATGGTGCTGCCACGAGAACGCTCCACTCTACGCGTCACCTGCTTGGTACAATCCACCACCAAAGTTGCAGCCGTGCCTTTCACACTCACACCAATGCGATGCCAATTCGTATCACTTATACCAATCCCGAAATTAATGGTGTTACGTTGGTTGAAAGTCGCATCTGATTGCTCATAGCTAAGACTAATCTCTTTGCCAAGACTAAGCGAGAGTACCTCCTCACTCTCGTCCGAATAGATGGTAAAAATGGGCGCCTTCGTTGGATTCGTTTGATTGCTGCGCAAAGCCAAAATAATTGAAAAGTCCGTGGGAAAGCCATCGGGGAATGCTTGCGCAGTTTGTATGGTAAGCATAGCATCTTTGGAGATTCGAAAAGCTGGCGAGCTGTATACTTGATAAGGATTACGTTCGGCGCTACACATGCCCGGTACTCCAATGATACCAGGTGGCAGTTCGGGTAAACCGAACTCGCGTATTAAATCCACAAAGCCATCTGGAAAATGAAAAATATATGGTAAGTATTGTTAAGAAATTGTATGTTTATTCGACGGTAAAAGGTTTGAGAAGCTGTCTTAGAATTAGAGGAAGTTTTGCTACTTTTAATTTTATTTGGAGGTGCTTCTCATAAAATCTATGATCTGTGGACTTCCAGAAGTGAGAACTACTCCACTTTTTACCTTCGGAGATTATATTAACTATTAGCTTAATATTTCATTGAAGTTTGACGATTAAATGGAACCCGTAATCTAGATTTGTCTAGAAAAAAGCGGCCGGGATTTTGGGATTTTAGTTCCCCCGAAAGTACCTAATTTAGAGATTTTCAAAATTTATTATTGCAATTTAGACGGAAACAACTACTCATGTAAAAAAATACATCCTGGAGTACTTATTTATTGTTATAAACTCGTAAAACTACGGAAATTTGTATTTTGAAATATATATTACAAGTACCTATACAAATGTACATATATCATAAACAAGGACTTTCAATAAATCTTATCTAGAATTGAATAACATTGAACAGTTTGCCACGAAGATGGCAAGAATAAAACTACGGAGTTCCCATAAAGAAGATACTGTGGTACATAAATGATCAGCGTGTCGAGCTGAGCGGATTTAGTCATGTCTGCCGGTCTGTCATTAATCAGTTTTTTTTAGATATCGATCTAAAATTTTGTACAAATCTTTTTCTCACCAAGGTGCTGCCACACAAACTGATCGATCAAAATGAAGTCCTTGTATCAATAACTTTTATACTTGCTAACATATCTTCGCACAATTTTGGCTACGAAAAGCAGCTGCCTTTATTATGATTTGTCGGAATGTGATATCTCCGCAAAACTAATACGGCTGTGTAAACTAACGTAGAGCAATACCAAAAGCTCCGTCAGCATAGAGAAGGACCTCTCCGAGGCGTTCGATACCAAACAAGGTTTCAGAAAAGGCGAATCCTTTCGTGCGACTTCTTCAATCTACTCTTGGAGAAAATAATTCGAGCTGCAAACCTAAATAGAAAAGGTACCATCTTCTATAAGAGTATACAGCTGCTGGCGTAAGCCGATGATATTGATATCGTTAACCTCAACAACCGCGCCGTTAGTTCTGCTTTCTCCAGAATAGATAAGGAAGCGAAGCAAATGAGTTTTGGTAGAAAACGAGGGCAAGACGAAATATCTCCTGTCATGAAACAAACAGTCGTCGCACTCGCGATTGCTCCCACGGTCATAACTTCGAAGTTGTAGATAATTTCTGTCTATCTTGGAACCAGCATTTACATCAACAACAACATCAGCTTCGAAATCCAACGCAGAATAACTCTTGCCAATAGGTGCTACTTCGGACTGAGTAAGCAATTGAAAAGTAAAGTCCATTCTAGACAAACAAAGGCCAAACTCTGTAAGTCACCCATTATTCCCGACCTGCAACATCTGATGAGTCGGCCTTAGGAGTTTTCGAGAGAAAAATTCTACGGATGATTTATCCATTGGCAACGGTCGATGGAACTATGGGCTGTACGAGATATACGACGACATTGACATTGAATCAGCGAATTAAGAGACAGTGGCTACGTTGGTTAGGTCATGCCGTCCGAATGGATAAAAAGGCTCCAGCTCTGAAAGTATTCGAAACAGTACCCGCCAGGGGAAGCAGAGGGAGATCAGATGGCGAAGGACCTGGCTGCATCGTATCTTGAATTGGCGCCAAATTGCAAAGAGGAGAAACGACTGGCGCGCAGTTGTAAACTTGGCTAAAACCGCGTGAGCGGTGTCTACGCCAGTAAATAAGAAGATATACAGATATTAGGCGCCCAACTAAGTTCTCGCTGTTTTTTTATGAGAATACAATAATTTTATTGTAAGAAAATGATTATAAATGAATTATTCGAAGTAACGCTTATCGCTAGTCACGACCTTTTGCTATAGGAAAAATTTGGTACTTTGCAGTAAAAATGATCTCAAGATTCAAGAATAAACCTCTTTTTGCTTACTCCTTCTGAGCCCGACAATCTGCAATCGAAGGGGTGGGGTTGGAATTTTAAGCACTTACGGGTAGTTGTTAACGGGTTTGGCAACGTGAGACCGAGTATTGCCATGCAGCAAAATCACATTTTCGTGCCCCTCCTAGTATTGAGGTCAAAAGGAAATCAAGTTCTTTGTTTCTGAATCATTTCCAGCTCATGAAGTCGCCTTTAAATGGCTTAAATGGAGACTCCAAGTGCTGTAGCAAGCTCCTCTTGCATTTGACACGGACTCTCAACGAGCAACATATCCATTCAATTTTCCGTCTTCGAAAGTTTTTAGCCTTTCTTCTCGGGGACGGGGACTAAACACGACATGTTGTTTCACTTGGGGAAGCAGATCCGCAAACTTTTTGGAGTTCCCGATGTGCTTCTACCACCGATTTCTATGACTGAAAACAGAAAGTCAACACTTTCCGCAATGAATGATTATTTGGAAAAAAATCGAACATACTCACACAACTGAAAGTGTATGACACATAAACAAGGTAAGGCTTATCACGTTTTTGATGTACATACATACAAAATCGTAACTGCTAGCGGGAGCTTAGCTGCGTACTTAATATTAGTCAATAGCTCGAAGTAGAACGCTCGCCTTAGCATTTTCAAATTTAAAGAACTCAGAGTGGTCGCCTGCCTGTCTAAAGATCTCAAGGTATTAGTCAACTAAACAACAAGCAAGAGCAATCAATTAAATCAGTTAGGCCTTTGATAAATCCATGTCAGTTCAGAACAAATATGGATCACTGCTAACGACCTTCAGCGCCTCTTGCGCCGATCGGTCAGTGACGTCAATGCCACGACAATTGGTCATTGACACACAAAAATCAGTGCACTTACGAGTAACCACGAACACTGACAGCTGTGATTAGCAAATACGAACAAACGTCAAGAAATGACAAATCAATTCGGATCGATAAAACAACAATCAGAATGCGGAGTATGCGTCTTTGCTTTTGTTTTTGCAAATTTACAAATTGCAAAGAAATTTTGCGCCTAATAGAATTGAGGGGAGTAGGAGAGAGCGCAGAGTGCTGCTAATGGTTTCTGCAATTCATTTTTATGTAGAAGGAGAAGAAGAAGCGAAGAAGTATGCTGTGTGACAGAAGCCACTTTATACTATGTACACATGCAATGGAACATAACGGCAGTCAACGACAACGTCATGCTCAAAAGTGATGGGCGACATTTCTAGTTGACATACTTGGTCGCATGTCCGGCGTCACATATGATTAAACTTTATGACTGATATGCAGTTTTATGGAAAAAAAAGAGGAAGACTAAAAATCATATCGCTTCATTGCGCACAATTTTAACACTTTGACGATGCCTTTTCCGATATTTTCCAATAATATTCTATATATGTGAATAAGTGAATAAGTGTGGCGCTGTCTGTTTGGATAATTAAGCACAAATGATTTGACTGTATGCGAATGATAAAAGTCTGCCGCTTTTTAATGGCTTGGAAGCCGACGCATAGGCAACTCTGTATATGAATATGTATAAACTAGTGTAGTGTACAATGATTTGGATATTATAATATTATAAGCATTACTAGAAATGATTAGACGGTAATTGCTTATTTTTGGTTCGAAAAAATTGGGTCGATTGAACACTGTGAATTTCGATAACACGATTTTGGTAACTTTTTATAATGAAGGTCGTAAACCATATTAAAGGGTGACACATTTCGAGGTTCTCTACTTTTATCATTCGAAGGAACATTCTTTGACATTTATTTTTTGAAGATTACGTCTTTCAAATGTTGGCCGCAGCTACGTCTCAGATGGTCCATTCCTTGAGTCCATTTTTCGATGACTCGTTCGAGCATTTCGACTGTTAACCGGCAAATGACACGCATGATGTTTTACTCCATGGCCTTAATCAAAGCGGGATTGTCCGCATAGACCTTAGACTTTATATATCCCCACAGGGAAAAGTCTAGCGGTGCGATATCATACGATCTAGCTAGTCAACCGACCGTCCCAAGACGTGAAGTTTTTTGTTCACGGAAGTGTTCTCTCAATAAATCCATTGATTGATGAGATGTGTGGGAACTGGCGCCGTCATGTTGAAACCATAACCTTGTCGCCGAGATCACGAGCTTCAATTTCAGGCATCAAATAGGGGTGAGGGTTACGTTCTCACTGGCATAGTTTTTAAGAAATATGAACCTATGATTACACACACACAAACCAGACCAAACTGTTGTTTTTTTCTGGATGAAATGGCAACTTTCGAATCTCTTCAGATTGTTCTGAACTCTCAATCAAAGTACCTCGACGTAAAAAATGCTGATACTGTAAACCGTTTGAAGCTTCACTTGGTATCGAACGGCTCGGAGAGGTCCGTCCCGACCCTGACGGAGCTTTTGGTGTTGCTCAACGTCAATTTACACAGCCGTATTACTTTTGCGGGGATACCAAATTCAGACATAGCGTCACAAAGGCAGCTTTTTTCGTGCTTGGAAATCGACGAAGGAGGTGATGCGTGTCGATTCACTTTTCACGGATCTTTTCCAAAATTTGGTGCATGGTTAATATCTGGTCAGTTGTTGATTGTCCAGGTCTAAAGCCACATTTAGAAGGTCCAATCAGTTTGTTGACGTTGGGCTTTAGTCGTTCACATAGCACGCTCGATAAAACATTATAATATATTATATTGAAGAGGCTTATCCCGCAGTAGCTGGCGCAGATTGTGGGGTTTCCCTTTTTGTGGATTCGTCTGACCATATTCTACAAAGAAGTTCATGCATGCTTATCACTTCTTCAAAACGGTTAACCGATCGCCTTGAAAATTTTATACGATCTCCTTATATTTGTAATTATATTATATAATTGTCAAATAATGATCGACGGAAAAATAATTTTGATATTAATTTTGATTTTTAAGGCACTCTGCAGTGCAATTTGTTTCAGAAAAAATGGTTTTCATTTTGCATTCAAAGAAATATCAAAACCTAAGTTTGGGTATGGAAAAGATCTATGGGATGTACCGATTTAAAGCACATAAGAGATCATATCCCAACTCTTATGTAGAAAAGTGTTTCTGGTTAAGCTCTACAGTACACCATAATTGCTTCTTTGATAGGTTTTTAGCAACACAGGAATCACATAAAAAGCTACGAATATCAATTTCGAAAACGTAAATCTACCGAAGGACTCTACGTAATGAGAAATGTTGATTGCTACTCGGATACGTATACAACCCAAAGGTTAGTATGGCACTCGAAGTTGTACCAATCTAAAGGTTTTAATTAGTTTAACGGACATAATATCACTGTTTTCGAGTTATTATTTTGGTCTACATTATTCCAAAATATATCTCTAACTTGTAAAGCAATACTCACCATCACTTGGTTCCGCTGCTCTTGCAGTTGTTAAATGAGTAGCCAGTAGAGTCAAAGCAAAACCAATGCAGAAGCCAATTTCCGTGAGTCCAGTTAAATGATGATTTCGCAACATAACATTCCATGGGAATTTCATGTTTTGAAGTACCTCTGATGCCGGACTGATTCACCTAAATGTATGGTGAATTCAGCGCATCAAAACACAAATTTTATTTTAAAAGTTAGCACAATTTCACAATTTAGTTAAAAAATAGTCGCACTTCATTGTTGGGATTGACACTTTAATTGTATCAAATTTTGTTTATGTGGATGGAAATTATAAAAAAGAAAATAAAAATATATAAAACAAAATATAGAAATATATAATAGAAAATATTGCAGTATTAATAAAATGTGTCAAATAACAGATACAGTTTTTTGTATTTAACGTGTTAAATAGCATTTTTTTTCACTTTATGTACCAATAAATATTGTATGAATATTTTTATTTTTTAATATCGATATTTATTTGTTTTTTTTTTGTTTAGTTTTTAATCAGTTTATGAGTCACTTCAGTAATATTTGCTTTAATAATGTTCAATTATTTCTTATAATTAGTTTTTATTTATTTATTTATTTTTTTTTTTGGCTTTGTTAATTTTTTATAAACACATATAGTTATTTTTGTTTTAAGATTATTTGGTTTTTTGCTATAAGATCTAGATATATAATATGCACATACATATTTATTAATTTGTATTTATTTAAATTTCTTTTATTTTCTTTATTGGTTTCCGATTTTAAAATCTCAAAACTCAAAAAGGGCACCTCTTTCATACATATGGTATATGTGTGGCACTATATATTGTATTAATAGTAGAGACAAAAAATATATTGCTTCGCGTCGAATCCTTTCTGCACTGGCGGCATTCGGCTGCGCTTCTAAAAGAAAAACTTAGTTCTTTCGATGTGCTTAAGGGGGTATTCTCATGTTATCACTTAGAAAAATCGATTTTGTTTTTTTTTCAAAATTCAAAAAAAAAATTCAGACCGAAATTCATAGTATTTGATAAGTTACAGCTCATAGTCGCCGACGTGTCGTAAGTGACTGTCTACCAGGCGCCATGACAAGTCTGCATTTTTCTCGAATCATCATTTTCTAAAACTGTCAGGGTCCTAAAAAAAAAGTATCCAACCGATTGCTTTAAAATTTACATACATATGTTCTTCTACTCATTTATAGTTATCGTCGCTACCAGAATTGTTTATTTTCGAAATTATTTTCATGTTTTTTAAACGATTTTTAACGAAAAAAAACTAGATTTTCGTAACTTCTTTTTGAAGTACGAGATTTTTTTTAATGAAATTGATTATATTTAGTAGGGACGATAGCCGCAGAACTACTGAATAATAATCCATTAGATTTTTTTATTTCAGACAACATGAACAGCCGCTATCACCATGACCAGTGAACTACTTTTTTTTTGTTGGGGACTACTTTGATTTAAAAAAATATATATATTAAAAATGTAAAAAACGAAAAAAATATTTTTTTGTACATTTCAAAATACAAATAAAAATATGTTAAAAAATTAAAATGATTGAATTTTGTTGTCGCATAAAAAAAATTGTCCTAAAAAGTGGTAAAATGTATGCGTTCACATGAGAGTACCCCCTTAATCGGGTCACTACTACGCTCACAAAACGCTTTCAATCGAAAACCCAAATTTGCCTTAACTAAGCAACAAATTAAGATACAAAGCTGTTAATTGGTTCTACATATCACATTCACTTGTGGTTTGAGAAATTGATCAAATGTGGGCCCTTTGAAAATGGATGAAATCGGATTCTAACTCCGCCCAACTCCCATATAACGGGTTTGTTACTTTGTTAAACTAGTAAAAGAGTTAAAGCAATAAGTAAATGTGTCAGAGACATTAAACTTTTATATGCGGGATGATAATTGGGGGTGTAATAGGCGTGAATGTCAAATTTGGACGATTTGCGTGGCACCGCCCACTTTTCGGTGAAATCCCATATCTCCGGAACTACTCAACCGATTCTAAAAAAATTTGGTAAATATTCCTATGTTTCAGGGCGAAAATGGGTGAAATCGAACCACAACCACGCCTTCTTGCCATACAGCACAATTATGTATGTTTTCTATATGATTCTCACCAATTAATATATTGGGACAAAACTCAGCACTATTTTTATACCCTGAATATATGTATATATAATGTATTGTCACGAAGTTTGTAACAACCAGAAGGAATCATCGGAGACCCTATAAAGTATATATATAAATGATCAGTATGTTGAGCTGAGTCGATTTAGCCATTCCGTCTGTCTGTCTGTCCGTCTGTATATATACGAACTAGTCCCTCAGTTTTTAAGATATCGTTTTGAAATTATGCAAACGTCATTTTCTCTTCACGAAGCTGCTCATTTGTTGGAACTGCCGATATCGGACAACTATAACATATAGCTGCCATACAAACTGAACGATCGGAATCAAGTTCTTGCATGGAAACTTTCACATTTGACAAGATATATTCACGAAACTTGGTATATGTTATTTCCTAAGGCAACAATGTAATCTCCGAAGAAATTGTTTAGATCGGTTAACTATAGCATATAGCTGCCATACAACTGAACGATCGGAAAAAAGTTCTTGTATGGAAAACTTTTGCATTTGACAAGATATATTCACGAAATTTGGTACAGATTATTTCCTAAGGCAACAATGTAATCTCCGAAGAAATTGTTTAGATCGGTTAACTATAGCATATAGCTGCCATACAAACTGAACGATCGGAATCAAGTTCTTGCATGGAAACTTTCACATTTGACAAGATATATTCACGAAACTTGGTATATGTTATTTCCTAAGGCAACTACGTAATTTCCGAAAAAATTGTTTAGATCGGTTAACTATAGCATATAGCTGCCATACAAACAAACGATCGGAATCAAGTGCTTGTATGGAAAACTTTTGCATTTGACGTGGTATATTCACGAAATTTGACATGGATAACTGCTTAAAGTGATAATATAATCTCCGAAAAAATTGTTCAGATCGGATTACTATAGCGTATAGCCTCCATATAAACTGAACACATAGTTACTAAAAGAAATGCACCTATGAAGGGTATATGTATTAGCTTCGGTGCAATCGAAGTTAACGTTTTTTCTTGTTGTGCTTTAAATTCATGCTATCAAGGTGTAAAAACTCCCAAAATCGGACTTTAACAGTTCAAGCCCCCAGTTACCAAATTATGGAGACCCTTGTGCTAAGTTTTTACCGGAGATATTTTTAAATATTCATTTCATACTTTTACTTTATTTGATATATATTGGCGATGGTATGTGAGTTACGTTAGTGAAACTCAGGAATAATTATATTCTGTTTGGAGTATGTTGGATTGTCAAAAATATATAAAATCGGGTCAATACTAGCCTTATCTCTCATATACCTAATATAAGATTTTCAAACATCCCGTTAGTCTTATACCATATAAACGTGTATCAATTAATACATATGTAAGATATCTTGGCAAAAGTAACTGAAGCAATAATATTGGATATACTAAAGTTTAATGTCGAAAATATGAGGAATAGTCTACAATGGTCAACACGATTACCCAATCGTTGACGATGGAGCAGACGTTCCATTGCCCGACCATAAAGAATTTCGTCTGAAGAACAACAAAGCGGCAGGGGCCGATGGATTGCCTGGACTGGCCGAGCTATTCAGACACGGCGGCGAAGAACTGATAAGGAGCATGCATCAGCTTCTTTGTAAAATATGGTCGGACGAAAGCATGCCCAACGATTGGAATTTAAGTGTACTCTGCCCAATCCACGAAAAGGGAAACACCACAATCTGCGTCAACTACCGTGGGATAACCCTCCTCAACAAAACCGTCAACAAATTGATCGAACCTTATCTGTGTGGCTTCAGGCCATGAAAATAAAAAAAAAACCTCACCAGATATTCATAATACGCCGAATCTTGGTGAAAAGAAGATCGACAAAAAGAGGATACCAAATGAGGTTTCAGACAAGGCGACTCGTTATGGTGCGACTTCTTGAATCTACTGCTGGAGAAAGTAATTCGAGCTGCAGAGCTGAATTTTTGCCATTACAACCGCGCCGTTAGTTCGGTTTTCTACAGGTTGATTTTAAAATTATTACGTTTTATTATTTTATTTTCCATTCTTTGTAATCTTATTTGTAATCTTTATCTTTATTTTTTTTTTGAGTTCACTTAAATTACATTATAGCTTTTTTTTTCATATTTTTTTCAAAACATTTTTCATTTCGCGCGATAAGCGTGGGAATTATATGTATGTATATAAACATAGATGACGACATAAATCTAATTGTCACACTCAATGTGCACGCCACTGACACAGTTTTTCCACCTTCTTTGATAAGCCAATCGAGCTTATCAGTGCCAAACACTGACCTAGGCTAAGGTGCCGAAGGAACTCAAAAGACACAAAAAAATATTTCACCACTTTGGCACGCGACCCAAAGCGACAAAACTACAAAGAGGCTTACAGCAATTCCGGTAATTAAAAATAAATAAAATTTTTTCAGAATAAATGAGACTAAAAAGCTATTTGATTGATAAAGCGCGCCGCTTATCTGGCCCGGCGGCCGGCTGGCGCATTCACACTGTGTTTGTATGTATGTAAATAAATGCTATAAATATGTGTGTCATCAGCTGTTCATAGTAACTGTGAATATGTACATATGTATAGCGGTGAACAGCAGCTGATAAGAATGCCGAAAATATTTCAAGACACTTTAAGTCCGAGTTCCGAGTTCTAACACAGCCAGCGACGCAATCAAGCGGATGCGACTAGAAGAGGACAGCGCCGAATTTTAATTTTAGTTTCTCGGCTTTCGTTTAGTTTGTGCGCTTGATAACATTATGAACTTTTTATTAGCAAACTAGATGGCTTTATCACAAAAAACTCGCTCGCTGCGCCAGCGAATGCAAAGAAAACCAAAGTTTTTGAAGCACAATTGAGGAAACGATGGAATATATTTTTTAAAAATTAGTAAAATAAATATTTTTGACAACGTTGCTGGGAAAAACTTTCCATAATTTTATAAAATTAATGTTAAAACACAATAATCAATTCGAAGTCACACAATAAACCGTCAAAAGCACAAGAAATATTTTTTATTAACTTTTATGATTTCAAAAAATATTTTTTATTCCTTTCAAAACTTTTTCAAAAATCACTTTTTGTTTTCAAAAAGTATTAAAAACCTTCTTAAATACTTTCAAAAATACCGAAACTAAGAATTGAGTGCCTTGCACTTATATACGAAGACTCGTGATGTCACTTCCGGTTGACCCCGTTAACTTTCGATCGCTTCAATTGCACAGTTTCCACAATTCTTTGTCATAAAATATTACTTTTCCACGTTTATTTTATTATTATTTATCCACAATTATCTTTTTATTCGCACTTCTGCATAAAAAAGTGAATTTTTTCTTATATTTTCAGCTTATCACCTAACCTCAATCAAGCTCTTCTCCAGCCATTCACTTCACTTGCACAAGAATCTGTATTTTATTTTCCGAATCCACAAACTGTAACCAACGGCCGCCGAACACGAACTGAGCCAACGGTATTTGAAGTTGCATTTAAGAAGCTGGAATTGATGTTGCGATCTCAATGACGATCACTTTGGTGGAGCGCATTGTGGCTGGAGGCTTGCTGGTGTGGTGAATAAGCTCAAGAGCGTAAAGACAATGGCTTTAGTTTTTATTTTTGGAGCAATGGAGAGAAAGCTGTAATTTCGACTTATGTGTTTTTCTTGTTAATGAGATTTGTGAGTGCAGATACATGAAAATCGAAATTATTATTTTTCAGTTTTTCAGTACTTAATGCATTTTTATTCCCATGAAAGGCTCGCTACAGTACCGCATGGGATAATGTTTTGTCAAAACAAGGACTAGAGACTCGCCAGAAAGCGGGTAAACCTTCAATGCAAATCTTATATGGCTTAGTACCTCGATCTTGCCTTTGACATCCTCGAAACCTCGACGTTTAGAAAAAATATAAATTCGAAGCTTAGCACCACGCGCCAAGCATTGTAAAAGTCGAGTGTTTTCACATAAACAAAGCGGCTCAGAAAAGCAGTCAGATCTTCAACAAAAGTATAACCTTATAAATATACATATGTATCAGGCAACAGTCCGTTTGCTTTGAAAAGCCTGAGATTCTAAGAAGCACTAACACCATATTTTACATAATCGGACTTCTTATACATGCTTTTCCAAGAAAGTCTATTAGGAACGTGTAAAGCATCAACGAAGATTTATCTACCAAACTAAACCCAAACACTACATAAAATATCTATATTGAGAGTTCCAATTACTTATCCTATCTTGGCTATTACTGCCAGAATAGTAACAGAATAGTGGGGACCAGATTAGTAGTGGAAGTAATAGCCAAGAAAAGATACGTATTCGATTTTCCTTATAACAGATAAAAGAAACTTTAACTCCACAAATTCTGTCAAAAAAATAACGGACTTAAGCCTGTAACTTTCCACTAGTCGAGAGAAAGAAACAGATTCCTTCCCTAAGACATTATTCAATGTTCTGAATAGAAAGAAATTAGAAATTGTCTGGTAATGACGTTTTTGTTTCAGTATTCTTAATAAATTGACCTCACTCTGCTCCATATGGTTGTAGGGATGACAGTAAAGAGGTCTATTGTAGGCCTGCAGTCAAAAGGACATGGTAAGAACATGCTAATAAACGCTTAGGAACAAAATATAATTAAAATGAGACTACCGTTGGCACTATTTCCTGGAGACGCCATTGCCTAGAGAATTTAAGGGATTAAATGCCTCCCTGGACTATAAAGGTGAATGGCTCCAACTCTAACCTTAAGGCGTAACTTCGTAGAAGCGCAATGCAATGGTATACAGGCGACTCGAAAACGGCAGATGGAATTCGAACTAGTATAGTTAAACTATTTACCAAACTGTCAGTGCTCATGGCTAGATTTCCAGGAATTTTCAAAAATTTAGATCTATGCTATAAGCGGTTTGGTAGTGAATATTCTAGAGATAAACTACCAAGGGAAATGAATTGTCATTCTCAGTGATAGTCAAGGGGCACTTGAGGCAATCTCGACCCTGAAAAATAAATCAACAATGGTACAGAAGTGCATAGGAATGCTAAATTGGGTTGTCATTGAAAATAATATCTCACTAGCATGAATCTGTGGACCTAGAGGCAACAATGGAAATGAGCTAGCAGATCCCCTCGCGAAAGAAACTTTGAAAAACATTTAAGGATGCTAAATCGTATACCTTTAAAGATATTAACTCCAGCAACATCGAAACTTTAGTAACCGGTCCGTTTGTATGACGCTACATATTTGCTATGGTTGTAGAACATCGGATGTTCCAACAAATGAGCAGCTTCTTGGGGAGAAAAGAATAAGTGCAAAATTTTAAATCATTAACTCAAAAACGGAGTGACCAGTTCGCGTATGAGGTATACAGATTGGAGGACGAACCTGGCTAACTCGCCTCAGCTCGTAATGCTGATCATTTATATAGGTATATACTTTATAGGGTCTCCAACATGAAATATCGTTTACCAGCGGAATTCAATTACAATTTCTGTGGGCTTTTCTTCTCCGACATTTCCTTCTGGATATTGCAAACATCGCTGCAAACTTAATATACCCCGTTCAGGATATAAATAATAAGCCAATACAATACTGAAGAGTCTAAAACGCTAATTATGAACAAATCTTAAGAGCTCTTTGTGCCTAAAGATAAGACATTCAGCAGACATTTTCTGCAGTTTTTAAGACATTAAATCAATGCTACGTATCCGCTGGACGGCTGCACACGAGTCCATCTGTCAAAAGTGTCACTGTACATATGTATTTCTGCGATCAGCGCACCCTTGCTCCACCAACACAAAATTTTATCGACCAAATTTGAGTGAATCCAATATCCCTTAGAACTCCTCACCACCACCACCACCTCGTGCTGAAAACACTCTGTACATTTAGTACACGTAGACATGGCAAAATAAATTAAATTTCAAAAAGTTCTATCAAAAATTTTTCATTCATTTCTAAATTTTCAGCCCTTTTAGCTGTATCTAAATTTCAAGTGAACTTATTTTCTTTAAAAAGTTAAAAAGTAAGTATTTTATTGGCAATAACCATGGTTTAGAGTCCAAACCTCAACGACTATGCGCTTTCGTTTGCAGAAATTTAAAAAACACGTCTCAAAATGTGCGACCCTTGCTGCTCTCCCTGCGGACCGTGTCCATCGCCTTGCGGCCCATGTGGGCCGTGCGGGCCCTGTAGCCCCTGCGATCCATGCTGTGCACCGTTTGAGGTAAGTCAACGGCGTTGACAACAACACGTCGTCAACACGCCTTTGCAAATTTCCTTTGCCTCGAAATTGTGTAGCAAACAGAAATTTCACATTTTTTGCTCTTCCACTCCAACCAACAACCAACCACAACCACAAAAAATTGCGAACCAACAATTGCTAATAAAAACCTAAATTAAATTGGAACAACAACTCAACACGGGCGATCAACAACAAAATCATGTTTCGAAAAACTTCGTTTGGATTAACGCTGGCACGGATTTAACCTCAAAATGGATATAGTGCTCGCCAAAATGCTATACAGGCGCCCATTTGGATGCGCTACCGCAGTGCGCGCCACGCGTACCGCCGCCATGCCCGAAATGCATAACAGTACAACAACCGCCACGACTGATCTGTCGCAAGCGTGTCGTCTTCAATGAGAAAATAGTACCAGAACCGATGGTTGTTAATCGTTGTCGCCAAATAACCATACCCAAAGTTGTGGATACAACACGTGTCATAAAAGTACCGAAATTAACGTGGGTCTCACAGATGGTCCGCGAGCCAAGGGTGATCTACTATCCATCGATGGTGCCCGATCCCTATGTGGTTTGCTATCCGAAACGTATATGCGAACCGCGCGAAGTATGCCAAGCGATATTATGCCAGCCGAAGCCGCAAACAATTGATATACCGCCGCCACGTGAATATTGTTGCTATCCCACCGGACCGATTAATTACAAGCCGAGCGTAGCATGTCCACCATGTCCAATGGGACCGTGCTCACCGTGCGGACCCTGCGGTGCATTGCCATGCTTTTCGACCAATCAATATCCGATTTGTGAACCGAACGGATGCTTCCCGTGCAAGCCGTCTGGACCTTGCGGTCCTTGTGGACCTTGCTCGCCGTGCCGCGGACCTTGCGGCCCTTGTGGACCTTGTGGCCCTTGCGGACCATGCAGCCCTTGCGGACCCTGTGGACCATGTGGACCATGCGGACCATGTGGTCCGTGCGGACCTTGTGGACCTTGCGGTACATCTTGCTTCGTACCAAATTGTGCACCATGTGGACCCTGTGGTATGCCTCCCGGCTGCTTTGGTCCTGGCGGTGGTGGAGGCGCTTGTGGTCCATTCGAGGCGGCCGAAGATGAAACGGCATTCGCATGTCCGACAATGCCAGCGAACGGCTCTTGCGGATCATAAGCGCTTTGCGCACGCCATTTAAGTTTTGTGGTCCATTTCAAGACCAAAAAGAAAGCAATTTATGCAAACCCAACAAACTTTAATAGTATTAAGACGAATGTTTTAGAAATAATTAATTTTGATACAAGCAACTTTTGAGATTCGTTCACATACCAACATTTTATACAAGCTTCAAACATTGAGATTATATATTTTGGATCAAAATTTCGTTTAATTAGCCACTATCAAGGTGAGTTTCATGTCGAATTTACCTTGATGCGCGCAAACCTATCAAGGTGGATTCTATTATCGTGAAACCCACCTTGATATGGTTTGCGCCGTACGAGGTTACGATAACAGTATGCTCACCACCACCAGTCTAATGAGTGTCATTTGTTTCCTTCTCTTCCCCGCACACACACATGCACACTTTTCCTTTTTGTTTCTTTTCTTCTCTCATTACTCTCTCACACTTCACACATTTTAGCCTAGAGCGTGTCGTAGTCGCGAATTGCGTTGTGGAATTATGTACACTACCTGCGACTGTATCAAAAGAAATGGCTTGCAAGACCGATGTCCGCGATCGCTTTGCCAGGGGCGTGCTGCATGTATGTGCTTCCCCGTTCCGAATTGCTGTCCAGCCTCGTTTCCACTGCGCTATGCCAATATGACAATGGGTGTGAATAATAGACGAATGCGTTGCAAGGAAACCGCCGCATTATGTGCGCGAGCCTGTGGTGGTTGTGCACCGTGTGGCCCATCATGTGGACCCTGTGGTCCTTGTGGTCCCTGTGGGCCGTCATGTTCTCCGTGTTGTGATACTGCTTGTTGTGGTGCATCGAATCCACCATGTGGTGCACCAGCTCCGATACCATGTCCACCGGCACCAGGCTGTTGTCCACCAATTGTGGAAGCTGGTGTCCCAAATCCGTGTGTGTGGAATTGTAATAATACGCCTCCAACATATCCATGTAAGTATTCCAAATTAGTTACGTTACTAGTTTTAGTTCCGAATCAGTTTTTTTGAGGATCGTCAAACAAAAGGGGGGTTACCTTTCGAAAAGTTCTAACATTTCGAACTGCAAATCCATTTATTTGAATTGTTCAATAGGAGATTTATGTACGAGGTGATTTCCAGTTTCTTCTTTGTGTTAAAGTAGCCAGCAATGTGGGGTTCCAGATATACTAAAAGTCCGAACGTTCTTTGAATTTCATTACTCAGCAATGTGGCATGCCGGAGCTCTGAAGTTCTACCCAGCTGTTTATAAATTTTGTTTTCAGGGCTCGACTCTTCATTCCAATTTGAAATTGAAAGTTTCTTTGAATTTCGGTTGTCAGCAATGTGGGATTCTGGAGCTCTGAAGCTCTGCTTGTTTTAAGCGCTCGACTTTTCATACTAATTTCAAAAGTCAGTGACCTCTACTGTAGTCATCCCAGCATTTTCGTTCTCTTCACTACAGCTAAGTGAAAAGCAATCTTAATCCCACGCAAAGTTTCTTAATAAATCTCGTCAGTTTTTCTGCTTTTAAATCCAACTTTTTCCGCATTTCTTTTTTAAGGGAATTTACCGTCAGGTTTACGCATAATTGGATTTAGCTATGGCCCTAAGCCAGAAAATCAGTATACAATGGGACAACACACCGATATGTCTTATTCCAAACTTGGCAGGCGCAATCTTCGCGTAGTCGCTAAAGTGTGAAAGCTCGAAGTAACTGTACACGTTGTGAGAAGATCTTGTTCGCTACAGCGATTCTTATTGAGAATGTCTCTTGATGAAGCTACGTGTAACCGACACTTCTGTGTTCTCCGTTTTAAATTTGATTTAACTTTTTAATGAAAATCGCAAAGTTCCACATTCAGCAGAGTTGTATCGTACCACTACCTATTGTTGCTCTTCTCTCTCGTTTTTATTGTCGCTCTCTCTCTCTCTCTGAGTTTCTTAGCGTTTTGTAAGTAGTTGTTTATATCAGCATATTAACGGATTCTCTCTATTCTCTTTCTCTTCTCCGACACAGGTGGTTTTTAAATATTATTCTAAGGAAGGAAGCTAAGGCAGATTACTTTTACGACTGATAAAGGATAATGACAACAATACATTATTGTCGTTGTGTAACGAATCCAATACTCGCGCGAAGGCATCGAAATGGTAACGATTTGGACGCTGCAGTCCCATTATAAATGTATATATATCAAAATTCCACAAATACGAGAGATTCCAATGGGAACACGTTAACTAAAAATGCGTACGCAAAGAGAAAAGTACGATGTAAAACGAAGAAAAGACCGAAAGAGAGCAAGAAAAAAAGGAAGTGAGGAGTTTCATTAAATTCAGTGCGAGACATCCTTTTCACGTTTAAGTACTTTGACAAACTTTCGAAAATTTTTGTTTTTCTTTTTTTAATAAAAGCTTGGTAGTGGCTATTTTTATTAAAACTCTATAACAATGCAATTTTCTTGTCGACTTGACTCGAAATGCTTGATATTTGGTGGTAAGTGTTGCACTTTATGATATTGGAATTTCAAAAAACTATCCTGAAGAATATTACTACCTCGAACTACTTTCGTGTGGTGGTTAAGTGTTGAAGTACCTTCTTCGTATTAAACTGATGATGGAAGATGAGTTTTGGAACGTTTTACTGAAACTCTCTGAATTAAAAGACTAGAAAGAAACCTGGAACAATAAACCAACCTTGACTAATCTTTAGAATATCTTCTTTTGTAAAAGTTCCTTAATTGTTTCAGCTTATTCAAGATAAAACCTGTATGCTTATCAGATTTCTATTGAACTTAAAATAGCGTTTTAAATCGATATTCATCAGGCAACTCTTCCGGAATCTTTATTCTAATGATTGTACGGTGTGCTAGGTTTATGTATGGTCTCCTCTCACTGGAGGTTCTATCCTTCCATCGGAGGACAGGTTGAAGTATTTGGATTTTGTCCATAGTATGAAGCTCTCATAGAAGCCAAATGTCGAGGAGAGTAAGGAAAACATCTGTCGCCTTATACAATTATAGAGGAAGAGGTGGGGCCTTTCAACAAAAGTGGTGCTCTGGCTCTATGAAACCGTAGTTAAGCCAATAATGTTTTATGGCGTCGTTATCTGGAATGGTACAATGGTACTAAGGGCCACCAAAACAAAAGTACTCAATGCCATTATTCACGTTGCACCTACGGACTTACGTCGGTAGGTGCTTGGCGTCTAAGGCTGCCATTAACTTGAGGAAGATGGGTATATGAGAAGCCCCGGGCAAGGAACAGAGAAATTATCCAACTAATATCACTGCACTGCAGAATCCTGTCCTGTTGTCTCCTTCTCAGCTCACACACTTTGTCAACCATTGAAGAAGGGGTGCAGGGATCGAGGCGAAAAGAGCGAGTAGGTAGGAACTCTAGTTTCAGACAACCAGATCACTGGAGTGTCTTTTCAGTAGAGGTGGTTGTCATAAGGCAGCGGTAGATGTCCGAAGAGCACCTTCTTTCAGAGAGATACGCATTCACTCCGACAGCCGAGCGGCTATACTGGCTTTGATCTCGCTGAATGTGCGCTCCAAATTAGCCAAGGAGCTGGCTAGGGTCGGCACTCATACCCCAATTACATTTGATTGAAAGCAAGTCGGTTTTCCGATGTCCTCTTGCGTTCTAGCGCTGGTATTGATCGAAAGTGAGCTCAGCACGGGCTGGTCAGCGACCAAAAATTATTTGACTGCGAAATCCTTCTGGCTCGAAGTGAGCCGTAAGAGGTCATCCAAATTATTGGCAAAGGCAATATCGCCACAATTAAAATATTCTAATATAAATATACACTTCCGAATAGGTTTACACGTTGGGCTGCTAAATACTGTCAGTTGTTCTTTGCCAAAGCTATATGGAGGAAGACGAGGTGGAATAATCCAGTAATTTCCTTATCTATTTCCCAGCTTTTGTCATACCTAGGTAGACACACACCTGTGGCAATCCTAGCGAAGTTGCTGGCATTGATTGATGAGGATCCACCTTTTGTGTTAGGAGTTTATGGGTAATACAAAGGCCTAAAATCTGTCCAAGTGAGATGCATCGATTTTGTATCAACCCTAAAACCTAACTTAACGCATATTATCAATACTTGTACCCAGAGACCTGGTATAATCAGAATAATTGGTATCCACCAGGATATATGAACTTTGTCTTTCGACTTTAATTTTAAATTACTAATCAATGGCACCTAGCTGCTCAAGTCATAATACGAAATAAATCCGTTTTTGTGTATACGAAAATTCAATCTTTTAATCAACACTTCATCCGGCAAACCGACTAATGACTAAACTCTAAATTATTCGTCTAAAAAGCGCACCGAGACCAAGTCTTCGTTTCAATTTAAAAAGTTCAGATAGTACCAGCTCAGCATGTGCAATCCAGGCTTTAGTACGTGGCCTTCATGTATCGGTTGTGGTCTGGGACCATGCCTACTAAATGTGCAATGCTCATCATGCGAAGACTCTGGTTGTAAGACATGCTCTTGTGGCTGTGGAAAACCATATGCGTTGACTTACTCACCAACATTTAGCTGCAGTGGAAAACTTATAAGAAGTCGTGTACTCTTTCCACAAATGTGGAATTGCCTCAATACACCCAGATCGTACTCATGTAAGTTAAGTGGAAAGTATACATTTCGGAACCTAATTCTATAACTTTTATCTTGTAAAATAGGTTGTTTATAATCGCTGCACTATAAGGACCTCAGATCTGTGGTCAGCATCAACTCCGGTACAAATATGAACCTTAACAATAACATTCAAACATCCAATTTTCATATAAACTCATCCAGTTGCTCAAATTTTTACAAATAAACTTACAAGTTCCATTGATAAATCATATTTTTTACTATCCCTGGAGAGTAAGCGTACTATTACCGTAGAGTAAAGAATCTTTAAGCTAGATGGTATTCGAGTTTTTTATGAAACGACAATATCTAAGACAACATACTTCATACCGTATATTGCTCTTCGCTCGAAAGTTAGAGGGACTGCACAAAATGGAACCGAGTAGGTCTGAAATTTCACAATATCTGAAAATACGAGGATACCAATCAACGAAAGACATTTAGTACTAAATATATTCTGTCGTACTATAGATTAGACTATATACTTTGTGGTGTTTTCTTTTGATATTCATCGTGTTGCTCGAAGCTTCCCGGCCTGCTTTTTGCTGTTTCATTTGAAAATAGCATCAAGTCGCAACAACGAACAGCGGACCCAAAATATCCGTTACTCCTGCCAGAGATCGTGAAATATTGCGCCAAGAGCCTTCATGACCTGCCAGTGGCAATACGATAGGGCTCGTTCGAGCGCTTAATCGTATTTTTTTATACAACTTCGGAAGGTCAACCGTACTGTAAAGTTGTAGGTCTTTAAGCTTGACTTCCGAATACCGATTTTCACTCGAAAATTAGAGGGACTACACTAAATTGAACCGAGTAGCTCTGACACTTGGCAATATCTGGAATTAGGAGTGCGAGTATACCAACTAAAAGAAACACATCTAGTACTAAATATGTTTTGTAGTGCTATAGATCAGGCAATATATGTATGTATATCTTCGTCGTTTCGTCATGAATCGATTGATTGTTAGCGTGAGGCTCGAAGCTGGCCAGGAAAATCTTTGGGTAGATTTTAATCTTCTTGCCCTTTCCTTTCAAATAAGCATAAAGCCACTGCATCGATCGGAGGAGCAACAAAATTCGTAACTACTGCCAGAGAGGGTGAAATATTGCGTCAAGACCCTTCACGATCTGTCAGTGGTACTGCAATTGGGCACGCTTGAATCTACATTTTCATTTCTTTGATAAATAGTCAATCGAATCAGCTTACTTCGATTTTAGATAACCATGCTTCTATTAAGAAAGCAAGCACCACCAGATATTGTCCGTTCACAAAGGGGCGCAGGATCTTCTGTAGTAAATAAAAAAGACAGTTGCTTTATAGAGCTTCACAAAAATGAGAATTAAGAAGAATATGAACAGTAGAAGCTGTATAGAAGAAGACGAGACAGTAAAACTTGAACACTTGTGAGGTCAAGGCCTAAACACTTTGGAGCTCACATTCTCAGATAGCTCACGAAGCTTGTGGGAATGATATCGGATGCAGAAGAGCATAAAATCGGATACAAGAGTTCTATTTTTATGGTTTCACAATGAGACTGTATATAAAAGTCCAAGTGCGATCTCTGAATCATTCGCACGTATTTACGAGATCACACTCTTTAACATCCCATGAAGCTTATGGGCATAAGATCAGATACAGGAGTTCTCTTAGTTACCTCACGAAGCTTGTGGGAATAAAATAGGATGCAAAAGTTCAATTTTTATGGTTTCACAAGGGATTGTATGTAGGAAACCAAGCGCGACCTCTGGATCAGCCAACGAACTTAACCTAGCCCAACTTAACTGCTGGCTAATACTTCTGAAAGAAGTTGTGTAAACTCACGTAAAGTCTACAGCAAACCGTTCCTCTTTTAGTTGTCACTGGGCACGATCCTTTAACAACTTGCTGAGACCCAAGATGGACCGAAAACCATATATTAACTTTCTTGTACTTGTTGCATTAAATTATCACTTTCTGGAATAACATACAAATTTTAATCAAAGTTTTCCAAATATCATATTTTTTCATTCAGATCAAAATTTTTAAACTAAACACTTCCAAATTTTCTGTGCATTTTTCTCTTAAGGCAGCTTTTTGAAGTAAGTCACATGGTTTACCACAGCTTCCAACAAGATAATAATTACAAATACTCTTTTATAGAATTCGAAAAAAAAAACAAAACAACAACATATCAGAATGTGCGATCCATGCTATTCTTGTTGCGGACCTTGCGGACCATGTGGCCCCTGCGGCCCTTGCGGCCCCTGTGGACCCTGTGGCAGCCCTTGCTCGCCATGCGGACCGTGTAATCCATGCGGACCCTGCGGACCATGCTGTATACCCAATTGTGGACCATGTGGTTTGACAATGCCTTCGGGTCCGTATGTACCACCGCCGTGCGATCCATGTTGTCTAGGTTGTGGACCTTGTGGGCCACGCGGCCGACGTAGTCGCCCATGTGGACCCTGCGGACCTTGCGGTGCCTGCAGTCCCTGCATGCCAGGATGTCCATACGAAGCGCCCGAGTGCGGCACATGCTATCCATGTGCGCCGACACCGTGGAATACACAATGTGGCCCATGCGGGCCATGCGGCCCACAAGTACCGTGTGCACCATGTGGACCGTGCCCACCGTGCAATCCTTGTGGCCCGTCGTGTTAAATACATACATATATACATGCCTATGTATATGATAGTCTTGTTTGCGAATAATTCGATTTTGATTTCATATTTATTTTTGGAGAAGAATGGACCTTTTCTAAATTAATTGAACGTATGCGAAACCAAATAATCTAAAAAGCCTAAAGTGACTTAACTAGCTATTGTCAAGGTGAGTTTCATCATGGCGAATTTACCTTGATGCGCGCAAAACTGTCAAGGTGGATTTCGGCTGCGTGAAACCCACCTTGCTAACGGCTTTGCGCGCAACATGGCACTCAAAACGGTGGTGGTCACATATAGAGCGACCGTCTCTTTCGACTGTGTGTTTAAATTTTCTGATATTTTGGTTCTCTATCTGATTTTAGGACCCACGCGCGATCGTCCACGCGGTATACTCTGTGGTATACATTGCACTTGCATGTGCGTTAAACGCAATGGATTACAAGATTTATGCCATCACTCCTTGTGCCGAAGACTATGTTAGCAGGCACTGCTGAACTCTTACGTAAGTAGGAAACGCGGAATTATCGTAACCGAGCATGTCTTTCACGATCCTTTCCTTTCAGATTTAAACGGGCAATAATTGCAGGGCGGCATGTCCTATGGACAGCCCTCCTTGGACGTACGCCGGTGTTTTCAATTTCTTCTGATCGGGTCGTTTACGGCACTTCACATCATTTTACACACCACACTAACTTTACATACAAAATAGTGGTTTCAATGATGTAAAGGCAAACAGCATATAGCACTGTGATAAAGGAAGCGAGAGCGATTCCTGCGGAACTCAAGCGTGGTTAATGTCACAACTTCTGGCGCCGACGAAAATTGTGTATTTGCTTTTCCTTAGTGTTCGCATTTAAACAGCGATGCATCTACATATGTATGTATATATGTGATTTAACAAGATGCATCCGAAACTCCTTGAAAAAGCAAATGTTAATAAAGTACTAGATGGTGGTTTCCTTCTTCATTGAATAAAAAAAAATATTTCTTTCACTCGTTCTATAAACATAAAGGTGCTCGTAAATGAATGAGCTTCTTTGGCTGACTTCGTTGTTTTCAACAGCAGTCCAAGCGTTGATCCCGACAGACTTATTCGAACCAATCAGATAACAACCTAGTTTAAGTGTGACGCTTATAATCCACACGACTGCAATAGAATACCTCGGACATACCCATTCCCATTCTAAGGTTAGTGAGACGGCTCACATTCCTAAGCGTTGAATACATTATCATCAGTTGAAAATGTGTCGTTTGTTGACCGTTTTATAGTTCACAAAACGAGTCTCCTAACATCAAAATTTAACTGACGGAGCCTCTCCGCTCATCATCTCAGGTTTTATCATTCCAATACATATTATACCTGTTTGAAGTCGAATCAACCTCCCATTTTAAATTCATATCCAATAGAACCAGTAGCTCTCGAAACAAAGAGTTCATAGAGAATGCTATTTATTTTATTCCAATTTCTTTTTTGTGATATCTTCCACCTCGATCGACTCAGGAAAGTACTTAAAATTTCATATCAAGATTCAAAATCCCATCCTCGATTATCTAATAGACTAAGCTCCATCGTGAGAGATTGAGAAAGGCATCGATCGATTACCCTGTTGTAGAAGAGCAACTGGAAAGAAGTAGAGCCTATCAACAAAGGTGGTGTTCTGATTCTATGAAATCTTAGTTAAGACAATAACGCTTTATGGATCATTGCTTTATCAATGGCACTCAGTGCCTTTCCATACGCTTGCCACGACTTATAGACTTAGTTAGGAGGTGTTTTGAAAACGGGTTACATCGCTGTTACACTTATGGAACCTGAGAGATTTGGGTCATTGCTTAAAGCAGAGACACATTGTTTTTTATCCACTATTTGATCATAAACTATATGACTCCAGAATTGCATGGCGGTTCCATTCTGCGGGTCGGATAAAGCCGCTGGAGAAGATCTGTATTGAGCTTTTTCATTTTGGTTCAAAGCAAGGAGGGAAAGCTGGTGGATCTCCTAAGCACGGCAAGGTAGTGAATAACCTGACAGGAGCGACTGCTACGAAGTACATCCTCTTGTAAGATGTGAACCGTAAGAGTTTCCAAACGAGTGGCTACACTTTCTAGCTCGCTAACTGTCGCAAAATTTATCCAATTGCAGTGTGTCCAATTAGACTTGTATGTGTGCTCGTTTACAACGGAATACCAGAAACTGCTGAAAACCGGTTGAGATTGCTAGGGACGCAATTCTTACCTCAATTACATTCAATTGAAAGCGAATCGGTTATCCAATGCCCTTTTGCGTTCTAGCGCTGGACCAATCGATCTCCACTGGGCTTGGCAAGCGCTGGTCAACAGCCACAACTGGTACGACTGCGAAATCCTTCAGGCCCAAGGGAACTGTAAACTTGTAAACTACTCGCACATAGCAAAGTCAATCTCAATTGACTTGTAAGTGTTCCGATTGGACACAGTTCAATAGGCTCATATGCGATGAGGGCACTTATCTTCTTCTCGGACACAAATTGCAAAAACTGTACGGAAGAAGGCGAGGTGGAATAATCTAAACACATTCTTCTCAACTGTCTCACTTTTACCAGACTGCAATTGAAACAACGCAGTAGTCACACTTTCCACGAACTGGCTGGAATTGATATTACTTTCTTCTTTTTGCAATTAGGCGCAAATTCGAGATACGAAAATTCGTGATACTTCTTTACCTGATCTCTCCAACGGAGGACGTTGAGGCCTACCTTTCCTTACTTTCATGTGGCGGTTCAGAGCAGGAGTGTTCGCCGTTGCCAATGCGCAAAATAAGTCTTACGGAGAACCTTTCTCTCGAAAACTCGTAAGTCAACTCATCAGTTGTTGTCATCGTCCAGCCTCTGCACCATATAGCAGGACGGGAATAATGAGTGACTTATAGAGTTTGGTTTTTGTTCGTCGAGAGAGGATTTTACTTCTCAATTGCCTAATCAATCCGAAGTAGCACCTGTTGACAAGAGTTATTCTACGTTGGACTTCGAGGCTGACATTGTTAGTGGTGTTAATACTGGTTTCAGGATAGACGAAATTTTCTACGACTTTAAAATTTGACTATCAAGACGACTGTTTGTTTCATATTTCGTCTTGCCCTCGTTCCCTACCACAGCAAGCATAATTAACGACGCGGTTGTTGAAGCCAATGACATCAATATCATCGGCGTTCGCCAGATCTTATAAATGATTGTGCCTTCTCGATTCAGCTCTGCAGCTCGAACTCTTCGTACGGTTAGACATTTTGGAAAATATTTATTATATGAGAATTTAATGCTTGTTCATTAAAATACTTGTCTTGTATTTATATTTAAAATCCAAGCAAATCATGGAAAAATTTTTCAAGCTAGAAAATATTTTGTAAAATTAATTTGGAAAAATTCTCATTCCAAAACAATATTTCGGCTAAAAACCAGCTACCAAATTTCCGTTGCAACCAAAAGTAAGTAACTTCTCCGTATTCTTTTACATGCCTCTAAGAACTTCAAAGGATATTTATTTTATTTCAATGGTGATAATTCTTCGCATACCGTTAAAAATTAATTTGTATTTCTTTCAGAAATTAACCTAACATCGAAATGTGCTGCGGTCCCTGTTATGGCTCTTGCTGTAGTCCCTGTTATAGCTCGTGCTGTAGCCCCTGTGGGTCGTGCTGTGGTCCTTGTGGACCCTGCTGTGGCCCCTGTGGACCTTGTGGCGGCTGCGGCCCGTGTGGATCCTGCTGTGGCCGTTGCTAGACGTCTCTACGCCGCTTTTGTAAGTACAACCACTCTAAAAGCTGGAGTGAAATTAATTTTCTATATCCCTTCAGTCCCAATTCAGCTTCTGGGATTTAGAGCACCACTAATTCAAAGCGGCTAAATGACAAATGAACGGCGAACGGCAAAAATATCGGTATTTATGTAATTCGTGCATTTAGTCATAAATTATTTCAAAATTAATTAATTTCTTTTACTTTTAGTTAAATTGACTGTGATCCCAACGAAAATCTCTGTTATTGAACAACGTGAGCAACAGCGGACCAGAAAAGTTCTAGGCAGCCATATAAAATAGCTACATATCACATTTTTTTGGTTACATTTTTCTTTTTTCTTTTTAATAAAAGTGAAACTGCTTTTATTAAAGTGTGACTTTTACATTTTATTTGTGCTGTGGAAAGGTGATACGAAAGATTAGTCTCACAAGCCGTTTGTGACTGATAAAACGATTAAGACTATTGTTTAAGCTTGTAAAGTTATTGAGCTGGCAAGTGTTAGAATCGAGTAACAGGAGATATATCCTTCAAAGATTTCCAAGAATATGACATGGAGGATCATTTTAGTTGCATTGCCACGTATATTACACTCTAAGCAGTAGTCGAAGTGTCTGATGATATTACTGCGGAATCCAAGAAATTGTATCTAGGTTCGGCTTGAGATATCCGATCTTAAAATTCAAAGTTAGCAAAATAAAAATCACCAACGCTGTTTGGTTCATTGACGCCTTCTGACCTGACCAATTCAAGACCGCGAATCATCAGGGGGCCTATTCTGTAACTCGATTCGAAAATGTATTCTAATTGTTCTTTTGCTTAGAGCTCTTTTTTGAGTTTGGGGAGTTTTCTTACATTAGGGATTTTGTGTTTGGACATTGAATTTTCGTTGATTTTAATTTTAGGATTTTTTTTAATTGCGGAAACTATCCTTTTTCTATTTCTTTGGAGGGTAGGGATGATAGCTAACATAATAAGAAACTTCGAACTGTTCTTCGATAAGTTGAATATACATATTCCCTTATAGTCTTTCAGTTTAGTGCATGGAAGATGCTTTCTGGAGCCAAACTTATCGTCAGAACTTCCACTTTTAGTATTTCTGGTGCTTCTTTAAGAGTCCTGCGACAGTATCTACGGTATAGCAATCTATACTTCATCTTCTTTACAACAACATGCCATTCGTTCTTCCTTTTCACTGTTTGGCGCTAATTGGAGATTTGAAGCCAGTTCCTTCTCCACCTGATATTTCTAGTGGAGTGGACGTCTTCCACTTCCTCTGCTTCCCCCGGCGGGTACTGCGTCGAACACTCTCAGAGTTGGAGTGTTTTTATCCATTCGCACAACATGATCTAGCCAGCGAAGCCGTTATAATCAGGTCCAAAGTGAATGTTCAGCAAAAGAAGAAAATATATCTACGTTTTTTGGTAAGGAACAAATCTGCAAAGGAAAAAAACGAAAACCGAATTTTAGTGGGAGCGATAATGATGTCGAAGTGAAAATGGAGACAAAATGACAAAGTTGAGATTATGACTATGTTCAGAACATTGGAACCTTTTGTGGAATCTATTGTCAAAACCAATATCAATAAAATAAGTGGTAAAGTTGGCCCCATGATATAGGTATACGCACGAGCGGAACCTGAGTGCGAAAGACAAGATGATGCACTGATACAGAACTACTTGCAACAAACATGGACTCACTGCAATATCTGTCTACAATTTTTCAGCTTTTCATCTTTCAAAAAGAAAAAATTCAAAATCATTACAAAAAGTTTTGGCTCAACAAACGAACCTAAATTTCCAGTCTATACTTTTTTCAAAGGCTAAAAAAGTAAGTAAGGGTTTTTAATAAGCACCCAAAGCCTCTCTAATTCACATTTCAGGGTACGCTCTAGGCAAACGCATACAAAATGTGTTCTGGTTGTAGCCCTTGCTGTAGTCCTTGCTGCTGCTCGCCATGCGTCTGCCCCTGCAGGTACCTGAAGTGTACGGATTTCTGCTGCCGCTGGCCATGTCCATGCAAGGCTCATTGCTATAATACGCCACCCAAGTGTTGCTGCTAAGCAGTAACATACGAAATGCTGCAATGGAGCTTGTCGTCAGAACTAATTTTAGTCAAATATTTAGTATACTATGCTTTTGGATTAAGAAGTTTTAAGTGAAAATAAAGTAAAATTTTGGAATAAACATTGAAACCTCAGTACTTGCAATAAATCTGCTCAAAGAATCCGATTTGAAGTGGAACATTTTTTTATATTCTCAAGAACATTTGGTTTTGTTGTTGTTTGTACTGCTCTTGCAATCTTACCGCTGTTGTTGTTGTTGTAACGGGTACCTTATCTCGGTTAGGATGGTAAGAATTAGATTAGTCATCGACGTGATCCAACGGTAGATCCAGGAAACGTCCTATTTCGACGGGATCGGACCAAAGGGAGAAGGGTGTCAGATGAGTAGAATGAGCAGGGCATGCAAAGGGGCTTCTAGTGTCAAGCGGGGACTCTTTGCACGCTGGACAAATGTTTGATATGTCAGGGTCTATTCTGGATAAGTAGGAGTTGCTACAGTAACCAGAACGAAGATTCAACTCGAACTTTTCGTAATGGGTGGTGGTTTGACTCCAAGTACACAAACAGGAAGTCAGCGGAGGTGTTAATGGCTCTACCTTGATTGGCGGTTAGTGATTGTCGGAAGTTATTTGCGTCGAAATCTGGTTGTCGTATTGTTTTATGTTTCGACGTAGTTGAGGAATGACCTCTTAATGCTCCCAGAAGACGGTCCCGCTCCAAGCAGGTGATGTACTTGGGCGACAATCGCTGTTGTATGAGAAGTGCAAAAGCAGAGACTTTCGAAAGTCACACCTAAAATTTTAGGGTTATTGACAGTCGGAATCTTAACGTAATCGACTGCAATATTAAGTTCCAGTCTGTTCTTCTTCGTTCAGTTTGTGAATATGGTCGCTAAGGATTTAGTGGAGGAGAATATTAAGTTCCGTGCAGCGAGGAAGCGAGAATAGTCGGAAGACCTTTGCCCGACGTCATAATCGTGCAATTATCAGCGTACGAGGTGATGGAAACTCCCTCTGCTGGTTGTGGGAGTTTCGAGATATAGAAGTTAAACAATAACGGGTAGAGGACTTCCCACTGCGGAACCCCTGGTTTAATTCTTCTCAGTTTTCAGTTTTTACCTCGAATTACGGATGATTGACGACGCCTCAAGTAGTTCATAGTCCACCTCTTCAGTCCTGAAAGGAGCGTAGATGTCCTCAAGTAGCGTTAGGTGATTAACTGTGTCAAAGGCTTTTGACAAGTCCAATAAACTATCTGGGCGTTTATGGCGCTAAGTGCTGTAGTGGCACTCTGCACTTTTCGAAAGCCATGGTGGTGGTTTGCTAGGCTCAGGTGGAGTGTAAAGTTCGGGGGAAGCAAGGCCTCAAGTGTCTTCACTACTGGGGAGAGGAAAGTTATCGGACAATAGGACTTCCCTATGTTGGCGGGTTTTCCAGGTTTCAGTAGTGGGACCACTCCTCCGATTTTCCACGCATAGGGTATATGAAGAGTGGTCAACGACTGGTTGAGGACCTTTACACACAGCTTCGATGACCCGTAATTGCAGTCCTACTAAACTCTTGAAGGGCATAACATAATCTAAATCAGTACAAATATGGTATAGGTTTTAAAGCGAAATCTTCCTCAATCGGTTGACGATATACTGAAACCTGAAACCACTTTATATGCAAGAGACAAAACATGAAAAAGCAATGCAATATTTTAATTGTCAAATAAAAATGTAATAAAATTTTCATTACAAAACTTTTTGTTCTAACTAAAAATAAATCCAAAAAAATTTGTCCGTTACAATTTTTTTTGAAAAAGGTAATTATGTTTGGCAAAAACTTAATAAATATTTTCTTGACTAACCCACTCAACTTCGCCAGCAGCAGCCCCAAGCCAATTGAAGATGTGCGAACCTTGCGGCTTTTCCGTTGCTCCGTGTGGCCCTTACGGACCCATAGGACCATATGGACCGATTACCGCTTGCGGAGCGCATGGCATTTACGGACCGCCTTGCATACCAGATTCGTCACCGAACCCGCCCTGCTGTCCCTCACCTTGTCCAGTAGGCTGTTGTCCACCACCATGCGATCCCTGCTCCAACTGTTGTCCAAATCCATGTTGCCTCTGAAATTGGACTGAATTTGGAAAATTGATGTCAGCTTAATATCCGCTCTAAAGGAGTTTTTCATGCATGTTTTGAATTGTATTGGGGCGAAAAAAATTTGTTGCAACAAGCGCATATGTACATCCATAGACTGTTGTATCAATCAGTTGTACATTCGTTCGTGAGGGATTAACTTTGTATATACTGAATACATAAGTATTTGTTAGCGCTCCTTGTGATTTATATAAAGCATTTAAAACTGATCCATGTCCTATTAGAAATGGTAATCCAATGTTTCGTTTTGGTAATAAAATTCTTGCAATAGTCGTACACAAAGCCTAAAGTGGATTTTGTATTGGAAAAACTTATTGAGGCCGCAGTTGGAAATTTGTTATTAAAACTAATTTATTTCAACCCAACTGCCCAAAGTTTTTAGTTGGAAGATTGGGAGACAGAAGATGTCTCGTCCCAATTTTTATTTTAGATGTGGATGCTTCGCAATGACCCGTGGGTAGAAAGATCGTAAAATTGAGGTTTTGCACGCGGTCCTATATTTTGTGTCCTCCACTATATCACATAGGTCCAGCATCATGAATAATTCCAGGAGACGGAGGTGATGTGATCCCTGACGATGACTCCTACAAAGTAAATAATTAGATTTGGTTAGTTTAGGCAGGGTGGATTAAAAAAATGTATGGATTTCGCTTGGACAAATATTTGGCCATTGTGTTACCTAAAAACTCTTTAAAGTGCATCACGAAGCGTTTTGAGCCACAAATTTATTGAAGCGGTTAATGTCAATCCGAACCACTTCGCTAGATTCTCCAAAGGTTTGTCTACTGAGATATTTCGAACTCATTCAGGGAAATATCGGGCAGTAGCAAAGTAAGTGACAAAATGATTCCACCCCACCTTTCTTCCGCGTGTGTTCCTATTAGACAGTCTCAGAACACCTATGTACAATAGCTGCTAACTTGACTTTGCTAAGTGCACGTAGTCCGAACGACCTCTTACTGCTCACTTTGGGCCAGAAGGAACTCGCAATTGCACAACCTCTGGTTGTTGATCAGCGCCTGCCAAGCTCACTGGAAGCCCATGGGGGCGGCTTTAGAGCGCTAAGGGAAGACATCAAACAACCGACACGGTGCCAATCGGATGAAATTAGGATAAGGATGTGCTACCTTGGAACTCATTGGCTTTGAAGTATCCGTCAATTCCGCTGTGACCGAGTTCTCAGACAAATCTAATAAAGAAAAAACTTGAAACTAATGAGGTTATGCACTTCTTGACATGTTTTGAGCGCAAAATATTGTTGGTCGGCTATCAGAGGGAATGCACACCCCTCTGAAGGAAGCTGGACTTCGGAGCCGTAGATCTACCTCCGCTGAAAGATCTGGTAGTCTGAAACTTGAGCTGACACCACCGGCCCACAAATTTCTTGCACTTGTATGAGCAGAGAAGGAGCCACCAGATGCAGATTCCACGAAACAGGTATGGTCTGGTCTAGATTGTAAGGTATGTAATTGGATAGAAATAAATGCACTATCTTCCAACAATATGCTCTTACAAGTTCCAATTCTCGACAATCTTGTCAAAAATAGAGCAAAAGTCCTGTCGAAACACTGCTGCTCCAAAGTATTTTCGAAGTTAGAACATTGTTCATACCAGACAACCTTGCATTATCTGTCAGAAAAAAATTTTCTCAACCATTCATTCATATTTCGGCTAAGCAAGAACATTAAAAATTTAAAAGTTTACATCAAAAAAATCGTAGGTTACAAAATTAGTTTTTAAAATTTGAATTTCCTTTAATTCTTGCTTTTAATCTTCCTCTGCGACCTCACAGCTCTTCCATTTGAAGAACGCCCAACCCAGGATGTGCGATCGCTGCTACAACAATAAAAATGGCTCGTCTACTTCCGCTTGCCAGAATGGCTATTGTAATACATGTTGTCCTAATGGTTATTGCAGCCGTACATGCACACCACAAGGTCCAAAACCAGATCCAACGGCCTGGACTGGGCCTAACCAGTCGTTTAGCCGTGAATCGCAGTCAAATTGGGTACAACACCAACGTTGGGCGTGACTAACATCCCGGCTGAGGCAATCGCAAAAATTATACGAGATCGAAAAGCAGAAGCCAACGAAACTATTAGTCTTGCAGTCGGAATGTAGTCTCCCGCAAATGTAGGTGACGCTCGAACTAAACACTGAGTTGGACGTGCTCACATGCTCGTATTTGCTCTTTTTCTTTTGTAATATAGTTCAGCGAAGATCATAATTGCGCCAGAAAGTGATCCACCACCGCGGGTGATGCTTATGCCAAACGATTCGAAGGAGTCCTTGGTGTACGTAAGCTTCTGAAACAAAAAAAAAAAAAACAAATAAACACTACTGAGTTATTGCTTTCCTCACAGCTTCAGACAGGATTCCAGCGAGGATTTGAAGAAACCTACAAAGCTTATGATCATACCATCTAGAGTTTTGGAGACGAGTAAAACCCTTAAGTATGATGTAATTAAAATGACAGTTTACTAATGAACCCCCAAACAACGGGCTCGCACTTGTAATTGTAGGCATCTAGATGAGGGTACAAAACTGGCGCTGGACTTTACACGATCTATAGCGTGTAGATTTCCAACACTCATGAACAAGTGGAAAGTCCATTTCTTATTATCTAGCGAGCTAGCCGATGCGGTGCGTATGGATCCTGGCAAATTTCATCGGCCACATTACACTTCCGCTGTTAGTCACGAAAGTCGGTACAGCGCGAAAAAGAAGTCTCCATCACATTCGCAAAGAAATTCAATGCTGATGCCGAACAGTCTGCCCTGCAGCCAGCTTCGAAAGGGTCTACAAAAAATTGTTAATGACTTTAAGATAGTTCACAAGAATGCTTGAACAAATAAAACTCACACCTCAGCCATAGAGGAAGAAAATTTGGAGTTTTTATGGTGGTACTAAGTAGATCAGAGATCTAAGGGAACAGGAATTTAGTTTATCGCAGTTGTGTTCTTCACTTCCGTCTTCTTTTGGCTTGTAGGGTCATAACGTTGAGACCTCTGACTGGTCAGTGAAATGTCCACTTTTTTTAGTATGAGTCTTCTTTGTGCAAAAAGAGAGATCAATGTTATGTTTAGAATCACATATAAAATATCGTATAAACTTGATCTTTGAGAATATTACTTTTCGAAAGCAACGGTTTTGGAGAAAACTATTAGAATAATTCGAAAACGGCAAATCCACGTCAATCGATTCGTTTTTTATCTAGTTCCGCTTGCGCTCTAACACCTGCACGTAGTTTGGATGACTCTATGAAAGATAACTGTTTAGTCAGACGTACAAATATGATTGCGAGTGTAGAGCTTGAGTCTCCAAGGTGTCAAAAGTTATACCAAGTATAACTTATTAATAGTATAAGGCGAGCTCGTGAAGATATTCGTTAGTCCGTGTAGTAAACTCGTTTTCTTACAGCTAGAAAGGCATCATTTTTGGGAGCAGCGCGTTCACGGACTCCAAATATGTCATTAAAGGAATATAGCGTTACATGCCCGAAGGTTGCTTCACCCAGCCTTAGCAAGGTTTCACTTTACCCTTAATCCACCAATTCACCGTTACCCTAAAGGTTGGATAAGAAATGACCACTTGTTCTAAATTTAATCCCAAGTGCTCAATGAGAAATATTTTATTTGTACTAATTGTTTTTCAGGAAAAAATCACTCAAATCATTCAAAAAATTTTCGGCTTTTCATAAACAACAAAATTACACGAGCTTTTCGATTATCATCTTCTAACTAACAGGTATGAAAACAACTGTAAATATGCTTACAACTAAATACCAATCAACATTTTACTCCAATAGTTTACTTGGACAAAACAGCTCAAAATGTCTTTTCCCTGTTGCGGTTGCTGCGGCTCTTATGGTTGCCCGACTGGCCCTTGTGGCCCCTGCGGTCCGTGTGGACCATGCCGACCAGGCGGACCGTGCCAACCTTGCGGACCATGTGGCCCATGTAGCCCCTGCGGACCGTGTGGCCCATGCAGCCCCTGCGGCCCATGTGGAACATGTGGACCTTGCTGCGGACCGTCGTCATGCAGTCCGTGCTCACCTTGCGGTCCGTGCGGACCTTGTGGTCCCTGCTGTAGCCCGTGCGGTCCGTGTATAACGCGCGGTCCATGCGGCCCTTGTGGTACGTGCGGACCCTGCTGCAATCCATACCCGGGCTGCTGTGCGTTCGGTTGCCCGTGCTCCAAATGCCCGAACCCATGCCGCTATCTGAAACCAAAATACTAAATAGTAAGGTAACGCTTGCTGGGCAACTGTGGAGTACAAACCTTGGGACTGTGTGTACAGAGGCGGGATTGTTGCCGAACGAGTTAGTAGAAATATGGAGACACTTGGGTTGGAAATAGAATTTCAAATGCAACAAGCGCTGACAAGTAATGGCGATCATTGGACAGCGAGTCGATCAAGCGGTTACATAATAGATTTCAAAGAATGCGTCTGCAATTGCCATGTGTCGTTTTGTTCATTTGATATTTTGTATGAAGATATAAGAGAATAAAAAGAGTACACCTTGCAAAGGTAGATTGAAAATTAAAAATCACCGAGTAACTGCATTAATTGTCAAAGACGATCATTTTTAATTCATAAAATTTCAAAAATTCCGAAGGTAAACAACACCTCATTGGCACGGAGAATTTTTTTGTTAGAAATTTCTGCGCTAACTAAAAACGTGAGTAATTCGTGACATACGGCAAATAGTTTTTAATTATTCCAAATTGTTTTTTTTTTTCGTAGACTTCAGCCCTCACCTAATGCAGTGCCCTTGCTGGTGCTATCGACCGACTCCTTGTGGTCCTTATGGCCCCTTCGGTCCATGGGGTTGTATAGGACCATGCGGTGCCATAGGTCCATGCACGCCTTGTGGTGCGCCGTGGGGTTCGTGTCAGCCGTGTGGCAGTTCGTGTTACGGCTCTTCGTGTTATGGGCGTAGATGTTGTTAAAGCAAGTTACCAATGCAAACGAGCGCACGCAGCAAAGCAAGCAGATGAAGATTAATGAAGAAACGCAGCGTCGATTTGGGCAATGAATTGGGTGAATTCCAATGGCAAGTGTATTTCGTTATAAACATGTGAACTGCAAGGTGAAAGGCACAAAAATCATATAAAAATATTTAAATATAAAATATCATTTTTTAATTTTTGAGATTTTGTAAATAAAAGTGTGCAAAATACTCAAAAACATAAACGTACTGAGTTTTGTTTTGAGGAGGAAAATCTTTTCTGAAGACTTTGCAGAGTTGCTTTTTGCGTAGCCAGTGACAAGAGAACAATGTTAAACGTCTTTGGCTCTCTTGGGCTTAAGATTTTTGGGAAATGTTTTTATATAATACCAACTCTTTCATTGCTTTATCACACCAAGTTAGGTAGATCCGAATTTAAAATAGAATACATACATTTTCGAATCGAGATACGGAATGGGGCCCTAGAATATTCGATTTAATTTGTCTAGTTGTAGATTCTGCCGTCCTTGTTACGAGCTAATCGTCCAATTAACAATAAGGTTAGGTTAAAAGATCGCTCCCTCTCTTATACAGCTGAATCCGTTGTTGTACCCAAAAAAACTCCTATATTTAATAGATCATGAGATCCTTACAAATCAATAGAGCGCTTTTAGCCGATCACAAATTGAGTGAGACAGCTAATGTCAGTTTCGGGTTTGACTTTCAGTTCGCCGAAGATAAAACTGCCACCTTCATGGACGATAATCAAAAAGGCAGAAACCAAACTACAAGCCTTCGAATGAAAGATCCTAAGAAAAACCTTTGGAGCAGTAAAAGATAATGACAAGTGGCGTGTAAAGAACAAGAATGAACTAGATCAGCTTATACAAGGTGAAAATGTCATAACTTTATCAAATCGCAGCGGCTAAGATGGCTCGGCCATGTAATGACAAGGGACAACAAAAGAGCGTAGGCGAAACTTGTAAAGGTCACATTCATCGCTAAAGCAAGAGGAAGACAGCGATCAAAACGGATTGACGAACTCAAAGAAACTTGGCATATAACGGGTTTTTTTAATAGACACGCTACAAAAGTAGACCGAAGGGACTGCAAACCGCGTCACATTTTTCCCGTTCTTTCTACCGACATTTCTCTTTAGTGAAGTTTGCCATTTTATAATAGAGAGATACATATACGTTCCAACAACGAAAAACGTATTTTATTTTTTTGAATTTACTATCGAAACTCGGTACTCCAAAAGTACTCCATGAGTCAACATTGCATCCCGAACAAATTACGGTTTGGTACGGTTTATTGTCCGGCGGCATTATTGGGCCGTACTTCTTCCATTACCTACGTTACCGCTCAATGATAACCGAACACTTTTGGACCGAATTGGATGATATGGACTTGGACAATATAAGGTTTCAACAGGAAGACGCCACAAGCCATACAGCGAATTTCACAATCGATTTATTGAAAACCAAGTTTGGTGAACGTGTTATCTCATGAAATGGCCCAGTCAATTGGCCGCCTCGGTCGTGCGATATGACGGCGTTAGACTATTTCCGGTGGCGCTACGTCAAGTCTATGGTCTATGCCAACAAGCCAGTAACGATTGATATCTATGTTAAAGCATCGCAACTCTTCTAACCATATTTCGTCATATATCAAGTCAGTCTACCAATTTTATACAATCTCATTTCGCATCAACTTATCTTACGCCCTCCTTGTAAACCTCATCTTTTTCCATCTTATCTTTATTATTATTACTTCAACTTATTCAACTCTTCTCTCAGTTTCGCTTGTCTAGCAGTTCATCTCATTATAATTCATTTTGTCATGTCTCATCTTATAGCCTAGTCGTTCACATTATCTCATATCATATCATCACATCGAAGTACATCTGATTTCGACTGATTCCCTCATGGTCAGCTTTAATATATCATCTATCTTATCTGTCCTTTTCTCAAACTCACTAAACCCTTTATCTACCCGCATTTTTTCTTCGTTTTATGGATTTCGCTTAGGTTATTGAGAAAGGCTCATGAACGACGCATAGACCTGTTTTGATCCTTAGCGATGCCAGTGGGATCGGAGTTCATGAGATGTAGTCATCCTTCAGGATGCCAGCGCTTGACGAGTTTAAACAGGTTCTGCGGCCTCACTACCGATACATCTTCCAGTTTCTTAAATCGTGTGACCACAAGAGCTGCTACATCGGTCGCCTGGTGCCCTGCTCTTGGCATTTCTGCAGTCATCTTCATCACCATGCCTGCTGACGTGTGCCGCCACCAGACTGTGATGTCAATGAGCATTAGAATCATGTTCCCACAGTCTTTTCTATTTAGAATGAGTAGGAAATTTGTGTATTTTGATCTTTCGCTTTGCACATGACTTTTTCAGTATTGAATCCTGATAGATCATTCCATTGAAATTTAATTTTCTTGCCATGCTCTTGTCCAGATTGTCGTAAAGATATGGGCTTAGCAATGCCGGTTACATTACTGGATGACAGGTGTACATCACTATTAGCAGTTTCGCCCACTATGTCATTGCCGGCGATGCCTTTGTGACATAGGGCCCGGTAGAAGTGAAGTCGCTTGCTTGCTTCTGGCCGATATGCGAACCGAGATTACTGCCTTGATTGCTGCTTGTCTGTCAACGTAGTTATGAATTGAGAAGTTATCTACTGAAGCATTATAGCATAGAGCTCCTCTGCCTTTCCCAATAGCAAAGATCTCTGCTTCAAATATACTGCAGTGGTCCGGCAGCTTAACAGGCTGTCATATGTCTGACTGTGGACAAAATATTCCCGCACCTACACCATCCCCCATTTTCGAGCCATCCGTTAAGATATTTAATGGGTTGTGCGCAGCAAGGTTGCCCTTACGAAATCGCATGACGGTATTCTAAAGTTTTCCCGGCCTTTCTCGTAAATGTGATAATTATAACATCTGAATACGAATAGATACGCTTCAAATAGTATTCGATCACAATCGGTCCGAGGAGGACTTGATATTAAACTTTTACTTAATAGTTCTTAAGCAAACTGTAGCTTGTTTTACTAAGGATCTAAGAAACAAAGATCCTTTAAGTAAAGGCTAAAACTTGTTTTTGCAATTCACTATAACAATAATAAATAAAATATGTACATTGAAATAAATTTCACTTGAAATTTTAAGTTTTCAGTCATACCAAAATTTTCGTCAGGAAGAAAGGCCACAAAAGAGTTTTCGTTTGTAACTTTTTTGTTTCGCAGGAATTTCTAAACTAAGTTGTAAGTAAAACCTCCATTTATAATGTTGAACAGATTCTTTAAATTAATTTCTACAGCTTTAAGAAATCGTGCGACGATGTGTTATTCCTGCTGTAGCTCATATTCCTGCTGCTCACCCCGCTGTGGGCCATGCAGACCCTGCGGACCATGTGGCCCTTGCGGACCATGTGGTCCCTGCGGACCTTGCCGGCCATGCTGTGCACCGTGTGGACCGAGCGGATCATATGGCTCATGTCTTGATTGTCGTAAGCCCTGTGGTGAGTCAAATATTTGTCGACCCACAGGATGTTTCTATTTCGGCTGAGATACCATCGTCGCGAACACGAGTCATAGGAAGTGTGTTTGCGAGCCATCTGCGTCTAGTGCGTCCATTGTTGGCGGCAGCACCGAACGTTTTGAAATTTTTGCAAGAATAAATGTTACAGGAAAAACGAATACACGACAAACACACATTGTGCTGAGTGAAGTTGATGTGTTGTAAACACGAAAATTGGCCAATAAACATACACACGTTTTGACATCAATAAAATGAGATGGCTTTCGTGTTTTTTTTTTTAGTGGTAATGTGAGGGGATTTGGTTAATTCCTAAGTCGCAAGGACCAGCGATTGGTTTCTTTCTTAGCTTACAAATTTTCTCCACAAAATAGCGTCAAGATTTCGTGACGGTAAAATTAGTTGTCCTACGACCTCGCTTAAACATAGATTTACATACGTTTGGACGAAGATAATCTACAAACAAGGGTAAATTACCACTTTTTCATTACTGTTGAAGAACTTCATGATTATTACGAACCGAAAAGATATTCAAAACGTAAAAGAAACCCATTTTATCCGATGATCCACAAGGGCTATACTGTATAATAATATAATGTAAGTACGTTTTATGAAGAACCCTAAAATTGGCTTCATTTGTAGTAAATCTTATCTCCACTGAGAGTTCTATGGTCGGATGAAAGTATGCCCGACATCTACGAGACGTTCGATACCAAGCGAGTCTTCAGACTTGATACTTTCAATCTATTGCTGGTGCAAATAATACGAGCTGCAGAACTGAAAGAGAAAGGTTATGCGGAAGATTTATTGTCCTTTGAGTATTGGCAGCAGCGTGTACCGCAGGCGAAATATGTTAGATCTATTTCGTTATGTCGGAATCAGAGGCTCTTCAAGTATTAGTTACAAGCTCACACAAGAGTTTCACCCTTTCCTCAGAAACCGACAAAGACTCGGTACTGATTTAAGTTTCGGAAGACATACTCAGAAGCAAAATACACATAACAGTTCATATTAGTTCTTACTTCTTAAATAAAATACCAAAATAGTCAAGAAAATTATCGTTCGATGAATGGGTCAAGAATGACATGGTCACCGATCCCGATAGCCATTTGAATGGGTACGTTTATAAAAAAAATTGTCGCATTTGGAGTGATGCTTGTTGAGTCGCCTTTCGATCCTAAACATTCACTCTTTAATGTGCTCTATGCGCAAAGGGAATTATTGGCCCATATGTCTTCAAAGTCGGCCGTGATATTAAATCAATGGGGAACTCTATGGTGTCATATTAAAGACTGCGTGAATTGGAGGATGTTGATGTGCACGACCTTTGGTTCCAACAAGACGGTGTTACATACCTTACAGGCAACGTTGCAATCAATTTATTTTAGGAAACTTCTTGATGAGTGCTTATCTCGCGCCGAGAGTTAGTGGCGTGGTTGCCAAGATCGTGCGATTTAACACGGTTGGAATATTTTTTGTGAGGTTATGTAAAGTCACTTGTCTACGTAAATAAGCCTGAGACCACTAACTCCTTCGAAGTGAATATATTGCGCGTCATTGCTGACATACACTCCGAGTTGCTGCAAAAAGTGGTCGGAAAACACACCCCTTACCAGTTGATCAAATTTGACGCGGTCTAAGAAAAAATACGTATCACGAATTTTTACATAACTCTTTATTATCGCTCTCAAAATAGGCTCCATTGAAGCCAATACAAGTCTGCTAACGCTTAGTTAAATTTTCCATACTCTGATTGTAAGCCTTGGCTGGGATGGCTTGGAGTGCTTTCAGTAAATTGTATTTTTTTTTCGGCTCATTTTTGGTGCGCCATTCGCTAGATGTTCAGAAGTCCAAGCCTCCTCAAGTAATGATAAGTTTGATGAATGTGGGATTCTCAAGCGATGGTTTTTGCGACCTTTACTCGAACTCGTTTTTGCTAAAGATTCATATCTTCTGGTACGAGTCTGGCATTGATACGCTTCATACCCAAAACATTAACCAAAATGTATTGAGTCGACTCTCAAGAGATGTTGAGATTTTCTGCTGTCTCCCTGATGCCTACACAACCATTTTCAAGCAGAGTTTCTCTAACTTTTATGATGTTATTGTCATCAGAGCGGTGGTTGGACAATGCGCATGAGACAATGAGGTGACTTTACAAGCTTTACTGAAAGCTTTGTGCCACTTAAATGCTTGTGTTCGTGATACAACAAATTGAAATTCATACAATTATTTCATCGATTCCACAACCGTGATTTCACTGGAAACACAAAATTTCAAGCAAATTCATTTTTCAGTATTTTTTCGTGGTAAAAATCGTTTGACAAACACTTTAATTGAGCCAATCAGAGTCAAATTAAAGCAAATGGTATACAGAGATGGTGTCGCCTTAATAGTTATACAAACCTGTGATCCATCTGAAGATAGTTATGTACGCTTTTACTTGCAGAGACGTATTATAAACGTTCTCTGTTACTTGTTTACGTCCCTTACCGACCTCAAACTTTTCGCTGAGCTTTCAATAATGAGCTTTTTATAGCAAACCCTTTCATAAAATAAAGCTCAGACCATACATACAAACTTACACAAGAGCAAAAATGGAGACTTAAGTGCAAAAGCGCAACTACTAAAAGCTCTGCCTGGCTTATCTGCTTTAAATGCACTAAAATCAAATTTAAAAATTGCAACTGATTAGACAGACAATGAGCGCTAAGCCGCTAGTCTCAAAGGGCAAACCACTTAGTGCAGTTTACAAACGCAAATCTTCAGGTGCAAACGTACAGAAATCTTAATTTTTCAAAACCAGCAGAGAACCAGTTATGTTCAGCATATTTTTAGCGCTAAGCCTCAGCCTTTTGGCGGCCGCTTACTACTGGTTGCGCCAGCATTTTAGCTTTTGGGAAAGGCGTCGCGTGCCACACATACCATCCACACTGATTGTGGGCAACATTTTCGATCTACTCCGTTATCGTTGCTGTTTCGGCGAACAATTTGAGCGGCTCTACAATCATGAAGCCGCCAGCGGTCAAGACTTTGTGGGCATACATGTGCTGCATAATCATGCGCTGCTGCTGCGTGACCCTGCGCTTATCAAGCGGGTACTGGTAAGTGATTTCAGCGCATTTGCAAGCCGCTTCGAACGCAGTGACCCGGTAGGCGATGCCATGGGCTCGTTGAATTTATTCTTTGCGGAATACGATGTATGGAAGGAGATACATAATATCTTCTCGCCGCTGTTTGCTCATGGCAAGGTGAAGCAAATGTATCCGCTGCTGCAAGAGGTTTGTCTTAACACCTTGAAATGGTTTTCCAAAATTAACTATAATTCCATTAAACTCCATTAAAGATTGGCGGTAAGCTGGAGACGCATATGAACGCTTGGAACTTTACAGCTGACGATGCGTGCTCGGCGATCGTTGAGGCAAAGGAGTTGTGTGCGCTCTTCACCACCGACATCATATCCTCACTCGAGTTCGGCATCGCAGCTAACAGTTTGGCGAATCCGCAAGCTGAATTCCGACGCATGTGCGTTGAAGTGAATGAGCCACGTCTCTGGCGTCTACTACATCTCTTTACCATATTCTTCGTGCCGGAGCGGGTCCGGCTCGTACGCGCACATCTCTACTCAGCAGAGTATGAGAAATTCATGCGTACCTCCATCGAGTATGCGATTGCGGAGCGCATACGTAGTGGCAACCAACGCAACGATCTCATCGATATATTTATCGCGCTGAAGCGTCAAGCTGCCAACGGCGCAAAGGACAGCGTACTGAACCAACCTGATTTCTTTGTAGCACAGGCCGCTTTCTTGTTACTAGCTGGCTTCGACACGTCCTCCTCGACAATCACATTTACGCTCTATGAACTCGCCAAGCATCCCGAGTTGCAACAGCGTTTGCGCGCCGAGCTGCGTGAGGCGTTGCTGAAATGTGGTGGCGCGCTTGATTATGACACGATTGCTAGTGAGCTGGAATACATGCGCATGGTCGTCGATGAGGTGCTGCGTTTGTATCCCGCCACTTCATTTTTGGATCGTCGCTGTACCGCTGAGCAAGGCTACTTGCTGGAGCAAACAAGCGGCAACTATCGTATACCGAAAGGCATGCCGTTATATATTTCGGTGCTCGCTTTACATCGTGATGCACGGGTGCGTTTATCGGCTTTGTCTTAAAGCTTTGTTATAAATAGTTTCTACTTCCTTGCAGTACTGGCCGCGACCGCTCGAGTTTGATCCGGAGCGCTTCTCACCTGAAAACCGCAAACTACATGCACCGATGAGTTATTTGCCCTTTGGTGCCGGTCCACGCGGCTGTATTGGCACTTTATTGGGTTTGCTGGAAGTTAAAACGGGACTTGTGCATATTTTGAAGAATTTTCGTGTGGAGACTTGCGACTCGACTTTGCCAGAAATGAAATTTGAGGAGACAGCCTTTGTTTTGGCGCCGAAGGGTGGCGTTTATTTGCGTTTTGTGAAGGATAAAATTTACTGATGGCAATAAATGTGTTATTTGAGCAGTTAAAAATTATTTTTTAGTTAAGTTAAACTCAACTGGTATTCAACAAGTCTTATATGAAGCCATTTCTACCACGTTGATAACTTTCTTCTAATATTCCTAATTTGGTTGGCACTTATGAACGATATAACTGATACAAAGTCTCACTAAAAACAAATCCTTATTTCGGTATGTTTCTTCCTATACCGCTAACCACGATCTACATTTCACCATCGCTTAAGATCCAGAATGAAACGCGTGTCTTTTAATACTTCACACCGTATAACAAAGTCACTTCAGAAGTGAGTATGCAGCAAACTCGTCCTCGTGGACTCGTGGAGTCCAATATTCCAAGTATTTGTTCTGTTAAACTTTCCTTCTACTGTGAGTCTTGACTTATTTAGTAGTACTTCAGTAGTAAAAATTGCTGGCGCGGAACAGATATGGGACCCGTATTCTCTTAGGCAAAACTGTCAATGGTGGATTCGTATAAAAGTCCTTAATTTTTTTCATAAAAATGATACTCATCGTTTTTTTTTTATGCCCAACCGTGATGTGGTCGAATATGAATTTGTTCCACAGAGTCAAGCGGCAAATAATGTATAGTACTTGGCGTTTTGCGGCGTCTAGGTGAGCGATAGCATTTTTTTGGATAGAAAATTAATGAATTTTTCTCTACGATAATGCGCTGTATTTGTAAGGTTTGGCTTTCTGTGACTTATTTCTGTTTTCGGATTTGAAAAATCTGTTTTGTGGAACGCGTTCGGAATCTACTGCAGACATTAAAATAGATTCGATGAAGGCACTGGAGACAACCTGGTCTAGTCAGGGTACGGTCCAGGGTTCGCAGCGATTCCGCTGGTTTCGAAAATCAAAATTTGAAATAAATTCTTTGTTCGATATTCTTATCTATTTGAAAAATCGCAATGGACTTCTGCGGTGTACCAACTTAAGCAGCTGCTGTAAACAAACTGGTAGGATCTTGCGATTCTGTACTTACCATGACAATCGCTGTTGTGTGCTGCGTAGAGTGAAGTGACACCTACCGTCGGAGTTTTGACATCATCGACCGAACTGTTGAGGTGCAATCTGTACTCCAATATCCAGTTTGTAAATAGGCTGGGGATTTTCCAGGATAGACTTTTAGGCTTCTTGCAGTGAAGAAGCGAGAAAGTTCTAGATGGACGTTCACTGGTGCGATTCCCAAAACATCCGGTTCTACGATACTAAAATTGAACCGGATTTTATTCGGCCATATATAACCCTATTCGAATCGGAATGTTTCAGGTCAACTTTTAGTTATGAAACGTCGCATTCTCTACCTTAAGCGTTTGTGTTTGCTCCTCTATATTATACCGGCTGATCCAAGTAGATGTACCATTTTCAATTGCCCTTTTTTTGACAGATCACCCGTGAGTCTTTTCATGTTATTTTTGATCAGTATTGTTTGGCATTTCATCGTGGAAAGACTTACGCCTGAACAACGTTGACAAATTGCTCAACTTTATTACGAAAATTCACGTTCTGGTCAACATAATCGGTTTACTGAGCGTACTATTCGCAACACCATCACCCATCTTGAGGTACAGCATTCATTATTAGAAAATACAAGGTGCGTTCCGTAGTAAACAGGACTTTAAAAAACAAAAAACAGAACAAATGTTTTTTTCGGCAAAATCAATTTATTTTATTCAAAATAGTCTCCTTCTGCTTCAATACAGCTTTTTGCACGGTCCAAAAGCATGTCGAACGAGTATTTTAGCTCGTTGGCCGGTATGGCCGCCAGTATGCCGGTGAAAGCCTTTTGAATGGCCGCTACGTCTGAATAACGCTTTCCTTTCATGAGCAAATGCATTTTTCCGAAAAGGAAGAAGTCGCACGGTGCCATATCAAGTGAATACGGTGAGTGGTTAATGGTTAAAACGTGATTTTTGGTCAAATAATCGGACACAAGCGTCGATCGATGAGACGGCGCATTATCGTGCAACAGCTCATTCGAAGCTCATTTTCGCACCGATAACACAAATATACTGACACTTAAAACGCAATAATTTCACTTCCAATCTATGAAATGTCACTGGACAAGGGGCGCTAGATAGAGCTTGTATAAGAACTGAAGCCGCTCGACCTTCCCAAGTGACATCGTCGAGTTCGAGTCAAATTTTGTTCAGCGTTAAGGCTCATTTCTGGCGCAAAGGGTAACAAGGAAAATTGTCACATTTGGGACGAAGAGCAAGCAAAAGAGATTCAAGAGCAGTATTTTCATCAAAAAAAAAAAAAACTACAGTTTGGCGGAGTTTGTAGGCCGGTGGAATCATCGGTTCATATTTCTGCAAAAATTATGCCGATGAGAGCGTAACCATCAATGGCGATCGTTATCGCGCCGTGGTAACCGACTATTTGATGCCTGAGATTAAAGCTCGTGATCTCGGCGACATTTGGTTTCAACAATACGACGCCACTTCCCACACATCGCATCAATCAATGGATTTATTGAGAAAACACTTTAGTGAGCAGATAATTTCACGTTTTAGGCCGGTCGATTGGCTACCAAGATCGTGTGATATCACACCGCTAGATTTTTTCCAGTAGAAATATGTAAAGTCTAAAGTCTATGTGGACAACTCTGCTCTGATTCAGGCCAGGGAGCAAAACATCACGCATGTCATTTGTGGCCAACATTTGAAAGAGATTATCTTCAAAAATTAAATGCCAATTAATGTTCTTTCGAATGTTAATAAACATTCTCCATTAAATTTGAAGTTTCTGTGTTTTTTCCTTTAAAAAAGTAGGGAACCTCGAAATGGATCATCCTTACTCTACTAATAGTAGATCACATAGAAAAAACAACAACAATTAAATTTCACATTATTTTTTATTATTATTGACTACAAATGACCACATTTAGCAACTGCCTCAAAAATACTGAATAAAATGTGTGGAAAATTCGCAAATTCAAAATAAATAGCAAAAAACGCCGATTACATAATAATAATGAAGTTAAGCGCGTTTTTTATTAAAAACATAAATTATTGTTAAACCAAAGAAATGCTTTTAGTCAAGTTGAATTGTTGAGAGTGAAAGCGGCTGATGGATTGGCTGATGGCGAGTGTGATGTGTTGATGAGCATGTGGCAACGCGTTTTTAAAGCAAATATTACAACAAAAAAGTGTCGCATACACACACGTTCATATATAGGTATGTGTGTATGTTTGTATGTATGCTTGATGGCTTAAAAATTTGCTTTCTTAGACAATTCTTTTTTATACAAATTATTATCTGTAATTGCTGTAATTAATTATATGCGTCTATATTTTTGTTGTATTTGTAAACAAATTTGAAAGTGGTATTTAATTAATTAAATTATTTACGGTAATTTAATTTGTAATTTTTTATTAATTTAACTTTTCATACATATTTATTTACTCACAATTTTTGTTTATGTCAAATTTCATTAATGTAATCTTTATTATAATTATTTAATATAATTATTATATATATTTAATTATTATTATATGTATTTATGTATGTATGTATTTTAAAAGGCTAACTACGTCTAACAACTAAATATTATAATTGATATTTTTTAGGCTTAATAATTCTTGTTTCTCCATCAATTAGTTAAATAATTAATTATATTTTATAATCAAACAATTCACTTATATGCCTTTAATTAATATTTATAATTATGCAGTTTTTTTTATTAATTTTTTATGTTTATAGTTTATCGAAGAGCAGCATATTAACTAAACACAATCATTATATAATTTACACAGATAAACACGCACAATTTTCATTTTCATTAATTTGTGTTTTTGTTTTTTGCATTTTTGTTGGTTTTTAAGAACTAGGCAGGATTAATACATATGTAAATATACATGTATATGTGTTTATATACTAGTTCTAAATAGTTCAACGCATACATATATGCACTAATATACATATATACTAGAAGTAGGTAGATAAAAGTAAACCGCAACAAGTGAACCAACAAGTACTTATACGAAAATAATGCGCAAGTGTGTGTATGTGTGGTAAAATTGGGATGAGGTGGCTGGTAGGAGAACATAAAGACAGTTGTGGGTGAGAAAATGAGGTTTTATGGATGGGAGGGAGGTGCAAGGACTTGTTAGGCAGGAAGATTAATATAATGGCTAATACAGTTTTTTGCAAAATTTTGTAAAAAAAACAATTAAAAAATTAAAAAAAAAAAAAACAATTAAAAAATTAAAATAAAAAAATTAAAAAGTATTTCGAGAGAAAAATTTTTAAAAACAAAATTATTTGAAAAAAATTGTACGAAAAACAATTTTTGTAAGAAATTTTGTTAAAAATTAGTTTTGTAAAAAACATTAAAAAAAACAGTTAGAAAATTTAATAAAAAAAAAATATTTGTAGGAAATATTAGTAAAAAAATGTAATAAAAATTTTATTAATACAATTTTTGTAAGAAAAATTAATAAAAAACTAAATTATTTTTGTAAGAAAACTTTAGAAAAAATGTTTTCTAAACTATATTATACAATATTAAAAAACACGTTTTGAAGCTAAACGCAAAAGACAACATTGTAGAGAAAAAAATTTTAGAAGAATTAATAAAAAAAAATTTTAATATATGTATAAGAATAATTAATAAAAAAATTATAAAATATTTAAGAATAATTTATAAGAACAATTAATAAAAAAGAAATTTTGTAAGAGAACTTGAAAAAAAATATTTTCTCAACTATATTATAGAATATTAAGAAACATGTTTTGAAGAAAAATGCTAAAAATATATTTTTTACAAAAATAAAAAAAGAGTTTTGTTAGGAAAATTAATAAAAAAAAATTATTTGTAGCAATATTAGTAAACAAATTTTAAGAAAATTTGACAAAAATATTTTTGTGGTAAACTTCAAAAAAAAAGAAAGTAACTTTGCAAGAAAGATTAATATTAAATAACATTTTTTTAGTAAAATCAATGAAAAAAATTACTAGTAAAACAAATTGATAAATAGATTTTTATAAACTATATTATACAGATAACTCTCTAAATTTGTTGCAGAATTGTGTAAGAAATCCAAAAAAAAATAATTTTAAGTAAAATTAGTAGTTTAAATAAAAAAAAAATTAATAAACAAATAAAAAAAATTAATAAAAACCGGTTTGTAATAGAAATTTATATAAACCAGTTTTTAAGAAAGTTTAATGAATAAATATTTTGAGGGAAAGACTAAATTAAATTATATAAAAAACATTATTTTAAATTATATCAAAAATATTATTTTTTATATAATGGAAAATATATTTTATAAGAATAATTTATTTCAAAAAAAATATATACATATGTATGTATGTATGTATATGTAAAATATGAATTATTCAGCTTTCGGAATTATTTTTAGTACTTTTTATATAGTCAGGCACTAAAGGGCTTAAAAACAACAAAAAAAAAATTATTAATTTTTAATTTAATTTAATTAAAAATTAATTTTATCATAAATTATTTAATTTAATTATCTTTGCAATCATAAATTAATTTAATTTAATAATTATATATATAATTTTTTTCAATTTTTATATTATTTGAAAATTATTTTTTAATTTAAACATTATAGATAAAGCTAGATCTTTATTACTTCTGTACAGCCAAGCGCTAAAGTAAGCATAAATACAAATATTGAAGAGCTGAAAATTCACAAAAAATCATTTACTTTAATTTTATTTTTGAATTTAAGAATTTTTTTTAATTGGATTTTTTTTTTAAATCTCGAAGTATTAAGCTTCAGCGAGTTACTTTTAGCACTATCTATACAAACAAGGACTTAAATATGCATACAAAAATATTAGAAACCCCTAAAAGTTTTTAATAATTTTTTCTTTTATTCAAAAAAATATACTTTTCTAATTCAATAAAAAATATTTTAAGCTATTTATTTTAGAACTATTTATACAAACAAGCCCTTAAAACCTCTAAAAAATTTCAATAATTTTTTTAATTCAAAAAATATTTTTTTTAATTCAATAAGACTATTTTTAAGCTTGAGTTTAAGTTTTAAAACAGCAAATTTTGATAATAAATATTTTATAACAAAAATTTATTCTTAAGCAACTCTAAAAAACTTTGTGGTGCACATACTTCAGCGACTGACTGTATATTTGCATGGAAATAAGACAAAAAATATAATAATAATGAATAAAAATAAAGCAAGAGATTGTAAAAAATAATAAAATAAAATATAAATAGTTAAAATAAAGCCTTAAAAATAAATTGAAGTATAATAAAAAATAGTAAATAATGTATTTAATACAAAAAGGTATAAAACAAAAACTATAACTACAATTAAAAATTGTTTCAGCTACAAAAAAGATACTACAACTACAAAAAAAGTGTTAAATAAATAAAAATATACAAAAAACTAAGCATGAAACAGTAAAAATTGGGTTTGAGCAGCAAACTGAAGGCGCATGCGCGTGGCAAAAATCAACAAAGTTGGCTGGAATACACCTAATGTCCATAATCGCGTCGAAAATATACATATTTTTGCTTATTTAGTTAAGCTAGTCCATTATTTTATTATAATTATTTGTTTTTTAATTTCCCTAAGCGCAGCAGCTATGTATACAAGCCTGTCTATGCAAGTAAGTTGGTTGCTGTTTAAAGTGACAGCATGCAAAATGAGCCTAACGGTCATGCGCAAGAACGTTTAAATTGTAAGCTGTAGTTGTACTCTTTTTCAAATAGTTGCATTACTAATATTTTTTAATTTTTTAAACTTTATTTTTTAATTTTTGAATTTAGCATTATTTAACTAATTTAATGTTTAAGTGCTTGCCAAAAATTTGCTAATTAATAACAACGCGATATTTGCTTTTGTGTACACATTTGTTATGTAGTTTCGTCAGATATTTTTCATATTTTTGAATTTTTTTTTTATCCATAAAATTTTAAGTCAACGTACAGTGGCAACTCTGCAAACATTTTGCAATTTCAAGTGAATTTTGTAGCAAATTTAGAAAATAATGCTGATGATTAACTACAATTTTTTTAAAACTACTGAATTAGAATTTTTTTTATTTAATTTGAACAAAAAAATTTAATTTGAAAAAAAAAATTAATTTTTTTTGTAACTCATCACTCTCGAAAATCACCGCTATAAACCCAATTTACACGGCTAATATTGAAAAAAAAGTCTTCAATTTTCATATAAAATATTTAAAAAGCGGGCTTAGTCCAAAAAGTTGAGGTTATGTACCTGCTTTCCATAACTGAAATGCAGTTAGAGCTTTTTATTGTCTGCCAAGCTTTTGCACTTTACTAAATTTTTTTCTAATTTTGTTTTCATATAAATATTAAAAAAAACTTACTTAAAAAAAATTGAGGTTATGGTTCATCATCTTGCACCACAGAAATGCATTCATTCGCCTCTTTTCGCAGTCTACTAGAAATGTTATTTATTTGAAGATTTAATGAATTTCGACCGCAGAACTTCTCAATTTCTTGCAGACACTGCAGAACCCGCGTCTTTATAGTGACTACCTTTCTGAATATGATCGTTCTAATATAATCAGCAGTCTAATATACTCCCAACGTGCTTTTAATTGCATTTATTTAAAGGAAGGCATCAATTCTGTAAGAAAGGTTAATCTGCTGAGCTACATAACAGCCCTTGGTTGGATAAAGTCCGAGTCATTCCGGTGCGTAGAACCGGCTGTTGTAGGAATGACATATTTGGATCTTACTTCAGAAAAGTAGTGAGCTGTTGTTGTTGTTACGGTGGCACAAAATAGTCTCCTATTAGTTTTAGAGCATACTGTTGAGCTGACAGTCTTTCGCTGGGAAAATATGAGACAGTTCGGGCTACGTGTGTCTTCGGGCACTGTCTTTGAACGGAAAAATTTTTACTGCCTTTCGCACAAAGTGACTGAAGTTGTATTTTCAAGCTTTTTAAGCTCTGCAGTCCAATTGAGTTTATTTTCGGTAGGCAAAAAACTTAAAAGGACTTCACTACAGATAAAAGCTTTTGCTTTCTTGGCAAAAAAAAGCTCATCGGCCGTTTTGCGATACGAGTTCGTGCGCCAATCTTACAAAACTAAGCTGAGTTGATTAGATTTTGCATTGCAAAAGTTTAAATTTTTATAATGTTGTTGTTGTCTCAAGCTTTTTAAGTTCTGTAGTCGATTTGGGTTTATTCTTGCTTTTTAAGTTCTGTAGTCGATTTGAGCTTATTCTTGACAGGCAATAACATCACCTGCATATTTGCTGATTTTTTCTGATCAAAAAAAGCTCATACTTTTTTGACTCAAAACAGCTGCAAATAAAAGCTCATCCGCCGTTTTGCAACAAGTTTGTTCTCCAGTAATACAAAATGGTTCGAAGCGCAAACGTTCGAATATTGTGTTGTTGTGTTTTAATGCTTATTTCAAGCTTTACAGTCGATTTGAGCTTTTTCTGTGTGGCAAAAGTGATCATTTTCAAAAGTTTTTGAAATATAAGTTAAAAATGATAATTCTCAAAAGTTTTTGAAATGTAAGTTAAGAGGGATAAATTTCAAAAGCATTGCAAATATAAAGCTTGATTTGAAAACATAAATGTTTAAAAATTGATATTGCTGTTGTTTTTGCAAAAGCTCCACAGTCGATTTGAGCCTTTTCGTTTCATCCGAAGCCATAATTTTTAAAAGTTTTTGAAATGTAAGTTAAGAAAGCTGGTTTTTCAATACAAAATTTTAAAAAATTGCTATTATTGTTGTTTTACAAAAGCTTATTTTAAGCTCTGCTCTCGATTCGAACTTTTTCTATAAGCTTTTGAAATTTATGCCACCAAATGATCAAATTAGGCTTAAGAGCTTTCGAGTTTGTTTTAAGAAAGCTGGTTTTCTAATTCAAAAATGTGAAATATTGCTACTATTGTTGTTTTACAAAAGCTTATTTCAAGCTCTGCTATCAATTCGAAGTTTTTTCGTCTTATTTTTAGCGTCCAAAGTTATGCCGCCAAATTAGGATATAAAGCTTTCGATTTTTGTTGTAGTTAAATACAAAATCAATTTCAAATATGCTTTTCGGCTACTTTTTTTAAGCTTGCCTATCACACGCACCTTTCTCAAATATTTTTAACCGCTTTCTTTGTCCGTTCCATTTTTGTTGAGTCTACTATTTTTTAAAACCAGCCAATATATACAAATTACTCACTCTTTTGAACGTTGCCGAAAGTTTAGCTTTGTCTAAAGAGCCGAAACGCGTTTGCTGATTTTGAAATACAGCCGATTTGAGAGTTTTGAGGTTATGTTGTATGTATGTATGCAGTTTGCTTGCATTATTTCTAACACTGGACGCGCCTCACTTTTATTTTTGCGGGCGAAAGCGTACTTGATACCGTTAAATTTGAAATTTATACGCTTACAAGTTGTTGTTGTTTGTGTTTGCTAATTTCGAATTTCAGCTTAGTGATTATGGCTTGAGTTGGGTGATGTTTGTGATGGAGTTGGCTGATGGATTAATGATTTCTAGGATTTACATGTTGTTAGTGGATATTCGAATGAAATTTGTTATGTTTGTATGTAGTTAGTTGACATATGGTATGTATGTATGTTTTATGCTTAATTTTTGCCTTTTTGTTGTTGGTTAGTTTGCTAGTTCTTCGGCTGACTACTTGCTTTCGCATACACTTGCTGTTTGTTTAGCTGGTTTTGCTGGCTTACATTTTCATTACAGTTACAATTTTTCTTTAGCTTTAGCATTTTTATGTATTATGTATGTATGTATTTATTTATGCTATAAATAATTTTATATTTATTATTAGTTTTGCATTTTATTTTAAATTATTTATTATTTATAAATGTGTGTGTATGTATGTTGTATATGGTTGCTGCAGTTTTGTAGTAGTAGTTGTTGTTGTTGTAGTTAATGCTGTTGTTGTTATTACTGCTTTTGTTGGTTGGGTTACGAAATTCCTTTGTTGCACTTCGCTTCCGCTGCGGCATGCCACACTACTTTGCTTATGTATGTGCGGGCACGTCTGTATGTGTATACGTATGTTGCTGTTGTAGTAGTTAGTGTGTAGTTTGTAGTCTTCTTGCTTCCGGCTTACGAGTCTTACAATTTACGCTACTATCTTGGATTCTTCATGACCACCTGCTTGAAGGCGCCGGTCGGCACGCGCGCTTTCACCTCGTGACTGCCCAACGAGGCGGTGCCATCGCGTGCTATATACAGCTGCAGGCCGGATGCTAAGCGAGAAGAGAGGAAAAAATATATTTACTTGCTTTTTATGACAATATAACGGCATTGCTACTCACTCTCCGCCGATTCGGCTAACTGATCCAATTTGGTATCCTTCAGTATTTCATCGATTAGCGAATTGGGATTGACGCGCGTCTCCTCGACGCGATCCGATACGCGTGGCCCATCGTCCAGCGGTCCCTTCTTGCGCTTCTCAGCCGCATTCTTCATGCGATCTAGAGATCCTGTTTCACTTATGACTAACGAACCGGAACTGGGGTTCCTGAAGCAAATGTGACGCAGGCGTAGTGGTGTGGTGAGTTGTAAGCGTACATAGTGTTGTTGTTAGTTTGTTGTAATAAAGTGCGAAAATTGTATAATTCCACATTGCAGTCGCGTTTTTGTTGTTTTCGGTGTTGTTTGTTGTTGGAAAAGAGCATAAAAATAAAAAAGGATTAAATTAGCTTACAATTATATGCAATTTTTGTTGTAAATATTGGTACTAACATCTAGGTATGTATGTAAGAATGTTTTACTAACAAAAAATGAGACAAGGTAACATATACATATAACGGTACAACTCGCGTAGAGTCTTTTCTGCTACTACTTGGCTATGCAAACAGCTACAAAAATTTGTGTGAGTTGTTGTTGCGTATTTGTTGTATTTTGGACAGGAGTAAACGTTCTGAGACAAAAAAGTTGATGCATTAGACAAAAATTTCTATCACGTAATGAAAAAATGTTCACAAAAATTATGTATGTGACGCTAGGTGTACAGTGTTGCATTAGATAAGACGAAAGTGTTGTTGCATTACCAGCTAGTGAGTGGTGAAGAGTGGGTAGCACGGCTTAAGGTGTTGAAATAAAATGTGTGTGGTGAATAGTGGGTAGTACGGCTAAAGATGTTGAAATGAAATGTTTTTCTACCAAAAATTAAATTTTTTATAAATAAAATGCAGGACAGCACATTATTTCGTAGCTTATTTACAAAAATATGTGTTTATTACATACAGACATATAAGAAATATGTTATTAATTACTATGTTGAGGTTAGATTTGAGAAACAAATGTTATTTTGAGGTTAGAATTGAAACAAAAAATTATGTTGAAGTTAGAATTGAAAAAAAAAGTATTTTGAGGTTAGAATTAACATAAAAAAAAAATTATTTTGAAATTTAAAAAAAAATATATTTTGTGGTTAGATTTGAGAAACAAATGTTATTTTGAGGTAAGAATTAAAAAAAAGTAGTTTAAGGTTAGAATATACAGAAAAAAATATTTTGAGGTTAGAATTTACAAAAAAAAATATTTTGAGGTTAGATTTGAATTTTTGATTTAAAAAATAAAAAAAAATATATTTTCTGGATGGGTTTGAAAAATAAGGTTATTTTGACGTTGGAATTGAAAACAAACAAAAACTATTTTGAGATTATATTTGAGAAACAAATATTTTTTGGAGGTTAAAAGTGCACTAAAAACTATTTTGAGGTTAGAATGTAGAAAAAAAAATTGTGAGCTTAGAATTGAGATAAAATAATATTTTAAGGTCAGAATTGAAATAAAACATTATTTTAAGGTTAGAATTGAAATAAATCATTATTTTGAGAACAGAATTGAAAAAAAAAAAAAATTATTTTGACGTTGGAATTGAAATAAAAACTTATGTTGATGCTAGAATTGAAAAAAATTAATTAGATTTGAGAAAAAAATGTTATGTTGAGTTTAGGTTTAATTATCAATAAAACACAAATCATATTAAAAAAGAAAAAAGTGTTAAAAATGATAAGAAAATGTTTAAATATGAAAGAAAAAAGTTTTTGTTGACAAAATTTGAGGTTGGGTTGCAATATAAAAAATGTATGCCTTAAAATTTCTAAATTTATTAAAGATAAGTTAGTAGAAAAGTTAAATGTTGCGTTTAAAACTAAATCATGCGTTATTAGTTTGAGGTTAGGTTATAATATAAAATTTTTCTTTCGAAATTTTTACTGAGTGAGTCGAAATTGTTAAAAGAAGTAGCAAAAAAACACCCTATAATGCGTAAAAATTTAAAGCAAGTCACGAATCAGGTCAAAATATTAAACTCAGTAGTTTTTCATATAAAGAGAGGGAAAGAGAGAAAGAGAAATGTCAGCATTCGAAATTTTTTTTTCCTTTAAATCAAACTTTTCGTTGAATATATAATTCAACAGGGTCAAGCGAACCAGAAACAAGAAAAACAATAACTTCAGCTGCTATAAAGTATGTAGTACACCCTTCAGGAGCATTTCTTATAGCATTAAAGTGTTCAAAAGGCTCTTTATCTTGATTTTGATAGGTCAGTTTGTACGGCAGCTATTAGCTAGGTTGGACCAATTTCAACAATTTCTTCGAAGCCTATAGCATTGACTTGGACAACAATCTCTGCCAAACTTCGTGAACTTCATACAAGAACTTAATTTTTATCGTTCAATTTGTATGACAGCTACATATATGCTATAAGGATCCGACATGAAAAAGTTTTTCCAGAGATTATATCGCTGTCTTGGAAAATAGCTCCTGAAAAATTTCGTGAGGATATCTTGTAAAATAAAAAAGTTCTTCATACAAGGAGTTGATTTTGATCATTCAGTTTGTATGGTAGCTATATGCTATAGTGATCTGATCTGAACAATTTATTCGGAGATTGCACCATTGCCTGAGATAATAATCCATGCCAAATTTCATGAAGATACCACGCCAAATGAAAAAGTTTTCCATACAAGCACCTGATTCCGATCGTTCAGTTTGTATGGCAGCTATATGTTATAGTGGTGTGATAACGGCGATTCCAACAAATGAGCAACTTATTGCCGAGAAAAAGGCATGTTCAAAATTTCGGAACCATATCTCAAAAACTGAGGGACCATATCACGTTTATACAGACGGATGGAAAGACAGTCGGATACGACTCAATCGTCTTAGGTCGTCAGGCTGATCAATTGTATATACTTAACAGGGATCTAGATGGTACAAATTTCATGGCAAAATCGAATCAGACTCAGATAAGGAGTTAACGGTTTATACAGGCTTAAGTCTCATTGTTACATCGATAATTTAAGTCTAAAGATTCCGGTTACTCTCGGTAACCTAAGGGAAGAAAAAATTTTCAGAAATATTCTCGGTAAGCTAAGAGAATAACCGAAATCATTTGCAATCAATGGTGAAATAGCTTTTCTTGATAATTAAGCTTAGATCGCTGAAAAAATGTTGACTTGATAATTTTTCGAACGGTGAGTTCACCAAAAATTATATGCGCTTGAGAAGCGTCCGAACTTTCTTCAATAGAAATTACAATGTATTACTAAAATTTAAACTTCAGTGTATTCAATTGCATACAGAACTCAACAGATGACACCAAACAAGTCTAAAATTCACCACACATGCTGAAGAGTGCCCGAGTGTTCAAAAATCATAAAACATGCGACCAAATTTCGACAAAACAAATCTAAAACAAGAATATACGCATATAGTTTTCAGAAATAAGTACCCGGGAGCATAACATAGAGTAAAATGCGTGCAAAATGAAAAAAAAAAAAACGCAAAATCGTTCGAGCGAAAAAGCGCACATTCAAATACATAGCCGAGCACTTCCGACACTACTTTCGAAAACAAGTCAAAATTAATTTTTACTGAAACGAAAAGTTTCTAGCGTTCGAGGACATTGAAAATTGAGACTAAATAATGCATTTGAAGACTGCCTCGCAAGGAGGCTGTCAAGTAAACAAGTCACCCAGCGCGAACGCACATTGTAATGCTGGGCCGTCGTATGATTTGTGTGGTCGCGAGCGGTGAGAGCGTCGCGCCCGATGCGCACAGACCGGCGTTATTGTTGGCGGCCACTTGTGCCGCCGCCGCTTCTGCCGCCGCCATTGTGGCGGTGGTGAGCAGCAGTGATGCGGCCGACGGATTCGAACGTATGCTGCAGGCATCGGTAGGACTGGCCGCCAAAGAGCTCAACGCATCGGTGGTCGCCGAAGTGGAGGTGAGCGCGCCGCCGCTCGCCAAGCGTGGACTATTCGCACCGCTGCTGCCACAGCCACCGACGGCGCCACCAACACCACTGCCAAAACCGTTATTGCATGGTGAGCCAATCAGCTGCTGGTTGGCGTTGTTGGTGTTGGGTGTGCTGACGCCGCCGCCGCCATCGCTGAAGCCAATGCCATCGACGGTGTCGCTGCTGCTGCCGATGCCCGGGTGTGCACCACCGGCACATTGGAAGGTGATAACGGCGCCGCTGCTGCTGCTGCCGCTGGACGAGGATGCCGAATGCGTGGAGTGGATGCTGCCGAGTGTACCGCTGGGTGAGGAGCTGGTGTTGGCGGCCGACGCCGTAGCGGCGGAGGGCGATGTGTTGGCGCCCAGCGCAATGGATGAGATCTGGCGATTGCTGCCGTCGAGTAGGCGACGCGGTACGCCGCTGAAATTGCGGCCGGTGCTGTTTCGTTTGCGTAGCACGTGATTTACGGTTTTTTTAACGTTATATATTTAACGATATTTTTTGATTATGGTTTTGTCAAGGGCGAAAGCGGAAAGCAAAATAACGACGGAAAAACAGTAGAAAAGACACACATGTATATATTTATAGTAATTCATATGTATAGAAATGTATATATATACTATATATATGTATGTTTGTTGTATAGACATTGATAAGCGTAGTAACGTAAATAGAGGTTTCAACACAATAAGAAGCTAAAATTTCAATTTTCAATAATTTTTGCCATTAAATTTTTTTAAAGGAAAAGAAATTTACAAATATATAGCTACTATGTACATATGTATGTGTTATGTATTGCGATGTGTGTAACTATTTGCCTCAAAATATGCATGTGTTTGTGGGGTGCGTGTAGGACGTGGTTTCACTCAAGAGAAAACTCGAAAAAAAAACAAAAAAAAATTAAAAAGCAATAAAAAACAAAACAACACAAGACTCAAAAGACAATAACACAAAACGAAAAAAATATTGATAATATAAAAATTAGTGACGGACAAATGAATAACTCCTCAGAGCAGACACCAAACGTTGAAGCCTTTTAGCAGGCTGTCTTGGTTTATTCGAGATCTCGAAGGACGATACACAACACAACTTAGAAGGCGAAGTATTATTCAGAATATTGCATTTCTTATAATATATGAAAGAGAATGCTAAATGGTCTAAGGGAAAAATTATAACAATAAAAAAAAATAAATAAAAAAAATTTTATGAAAAAAATAAATAAAAAAAAGATTAAAAATTAAAAAAAATTTTTATAATAAAGAAAAATTCAAATTAAAAAAATAATAATTTTTTTATTCCGTTCTCGACATAGTTTTTGTTAAGTTTTAAATTTTTTTATTTAAAATATTTAATTTTTATATTAATTATTTTAACAAGATTATTATTTTTGCTTAATTTCAATATTATGTTTTTTTTTCAATTTTGAAATTAAATTTTTAAAACAAAATCTTTTTGCTATTATGAAATTACGTGTCTTAATAATTGTATAAACATTATTCCGCATATATCCTAAATTTAGAAACGAAATATTAATAAGAAAATTGCATTTTTTTAAATTTGTGAAAAATAATGGTCATTAAGTGATATATGAAAAAAATTATATATTATAAAATATTTTTTACACATAAAATATTTATTTTTTCATTTTTTATTTTATATATTTATTTTATTTATTAACTTTTAATAAAAATAAAAATAAAAATAAAAAATGTTTACTGATTTTTAGGAAAATAATAATATTAAAAAAAAATTTTTTGGTATTAAATAAAAAATGCACTCTTCAAAAATTTTTTTTTTCAAGTTTATGTATAAAAAATTAATTTGTTCATCATGCGTTTATTTTTTTAAATAAAGAAAATTTCATAATTTTTGGAAAAATAACGTTCAAAAAATAAAAAACAAAGTATTTTTTTTTTAACTAACATGGAATCTCTTCGAAAGGAAAAATTGTTTAAATTTTTTCATATATTTTTTTCAAGTTTACATATTATATAAAAACTAATTTTTATAGACCATTACGCATGATATGCGCTTATTTTTGTAAATAAACATTTTTTTAATGATTTTTTAGAAAATAACGTTAAAAAAATAATATTTCTGGTTTTAAATAAAATAAATAAAAAATTCCTCAGAAAAAAAACATTTATAATTTTTTAATATATTTTTTCAAGTTTTAAATTATGTTATAATAAAAATAAAAAAATATATTTAACTTTTAATTACATAAAAATAATTTGTATGGACTGCTCTAGCGAAATGCCATAACTTTCGTTTTTTTTTTAAAGAAAGAAAAAAGTCTTAAGTGAAGCTTATAAAAATAATAGCATAAAAAACAATGAAGAATACTATTTCGAAAATTAAACATTTCTAAACTTAGGAAAGTAGTTTTGGTTTTAAATAGGACAGTATATCCTAAAGTAAAAACAATATTTTTTTAATTACATTTTTTTTAATTATAAATATTTTTTTAATTTTCTTTCTTGGTTTAAAAAAGAACATCTTAGTATGAGGTAAAAACAAAAATTTAATTATTTAAATTTTTTTCAATTATAATTATAATTGTTTTAATTTTTTAATATTTTTTTAAATTAATAGTTTAAATTTAAACTTACAAAAAAATATAATTTTTATGTATGTATGTATGTAATGTTCTCGTAAAACTTAGGATAGTAGTTTTGTTTTAAAATAGGACAGCCGGAGCCTTAGGTAAAAATAATAATTTTTTAAATAATTAATTTTTTTAATTATAATTGTAATTCTTTCAATTTAATTTTTTAAGTTTTACATTTCTAAATTTAAAAAAGTAGTTTGGGTTTAAAATAGGACAACATATCCTAAGGAAAAAACAAGAACTTTTTAATTAATTAAAATTTAATTACTTAAATTTTTTTTTATTATAATTTTAATTTTTTCATAATTTTTTTGATTTAAATTTTTTATATTTTTTAATTAGTAATTTATATTTATATCGCTCATTATAAAGGTAATAAAAGAACAATTCAAACAGTACATATACATACATATGTATGTATGTATATTTTTAAACATTGAAAGTAATAGAAATATACTCTTCAAAAAAAAATTGCATAAAAAAACAATAATTTTAATTAAAAAAAATTAATTAAAAATTAAAATAAAAAAGAAGTATTGAAAATTTTAAAAATTAAAAAAAAAATTGAGTAAAAAATTTTAATATTCCAAAAAATAAAAAATAAAAACTAACAAAGTTGAAAAAAATTAAATTAATTATAAGTATTATTACTTATAATTCCGTGACGAAGTTTTGCTCCCTCAACATTTCCTTTGGGGCTTATAATAATTGAACATAAGTATAACGCAAAAATGTTTTAAAATAATTTTTTCAAAAATGTATGGTATTACAGGTACCACTTCGAATTAGCTTTCGAAAAAATAAAGAAAATATATCCCAAAAAATTAAAAAAAAAAAAATACAAAAATTTAGGGTATTATAAGAAGACAAAAAATAAACAAAATTTCGGACTATTTTTTTCATATTTTGATTCATTATAGCTTCAAAAATAACAGACTTAAATTTTAAATCGATAATGGGTCATGAGTTTTTGAGTTACAGCCTTCTAAAGTGTAGCCGCTTTCCTAAATCAGCTCCATGAGTTTATTTTTAAATACGTGCAATTAATTTAACTTTTTCTATGTGTTCTCTATATAGTTCTCCATATAAAGACGAACCAGTTTTTTGATCTGATCAAAAGTCGAAATTTGACGGGTCAAAAATAACCAAATTGCGTTTCTTTTTTTGTGAAAATCCATTTTTTTCAAACGTCCCCATTTTGTTAATTAATTAACAATTAATCAAATTATGTTATTTTTTAGCTGTAAGTCATTCAGAACATATCTATATATCTGTAGTATCATATCATATTTTAGTATAGTTTTTTTAGGTTTCATTCACGTAGAATACCGGAATCACTGTAGCAATGGAGGCCCTTTTGATTTATTAATGCAAATATAATTAAAAAATATTAAATTATTTACTTAAATAATTTTAATTTTTTTTTCGTAAGATATGTTGAAATATATCCTTAAAATTTTACATAATTAATTTTTTTCTTTTAAAATCTCAAAAATCAACCTTTTCGCTCAAAAACCAGTTGATAAAGTTAAAAGTTTTTAGCATAAAAATTAAATTTAAAATTTATTTTTTCAGTTTTTCAGAAGACCAGCCAATCAAGAAGAAGAAGAAATTGATAAAATTCAAAAATTTTCATATAAAAATTAAAAAATTATTTCTTACAGTTTTTCATAACCCACAGCAACACATAACCTCAACTTAACTGCTTAAATACTGCGTCACGCAACGCCAACGTGACAACGTAAAGTATTTAAGTGCTTTCGAATAATTCACTTGCGATTACAGCTCAATAAATCACGCGGCACAGAGTTGTAACGCTGAAAGAAGCGAAAAGGACATTTCGCACACGAAGCGATAAATCAGGCAAGAGCAAAGATAAGCGCTAGGAAAATATGAATGTGTGCGCATATGTAACACACGCATGCAATTTAAGGGCTAAGACAAAGTTGAAAGATTTTACATAATGAAGACGATGATGGAAGCGAGTAGGAGACAGGAGTATAGCTTGAGTCTAATTGACGCTGAAATATTTTTAGACCAGAAAAACAGGAATATATACTACACAAGAGGAGTATAGTTTTTAAATTTAAGTTTAATTTTCTTTTAAATTTCCAACAGGCTCTTTTAGCTCTATAAAAAGTGCCCAACTATTATTGCAAGCAGCGCCCTAGCTCAAATTCGCCTTGTGGCCATAAAATCATTGACCCAGTACAATGCAACTAAGCACAATGCAACTCAAATCTGTATGCCTGCATACACACACACACACACACTAACAATTGTTTGAGCCTTAGAACATTTTGCGCCTGTTAGTATGCTATGAAATTCGCAGACTGTGCATGACGGCGACAGCAGTGCAAGTGCAAGTGCACCCGAGTAGCCGAGTGTCATGGCACAATATTTTAGCGTGTAGAGAAAAACAAAAGCAATAACAACAACAATAGTAGTTGTGCAACACAATAAATATGAATTTTAGATGTACACGCTTGTAGATTGCCTTGTGTCAAGCATAACGGAAGCATATCCTTGCTCCAATTTATTTATCTGTGCATATTTACACATACATATTTAAGTAGCCTGAGCAATTTTTTTCACACATACAGTACGAAAAAAAGTGGCTATAGTTCAACAAATTTATTTATATTTTATTATTGTTGACATTTTATGGGCATTCACGCTCATGCTGCGCAGCCGGAAACTGTTAGCCGCAAAAAACGACAACAAAAAGTGGAAATAAAAACTAAAAACAACAAAAACAGTTAACTGCGGCTGCAACGAAGCTATAGCCTATACAAATACAAACGTTTTCCAAACAGAGACATGATCTCGATCGTTCAGTTTGTATGACAGCTATATGCTAAAGTAGTTCGATCTGAACGATTTGTACGGAGATTGTACTGTTGGCTTAAGCGATAATCCATGCCAATTTTCGTACAAGTATCTCGTAAAATAAACAAGTTCTTCATACAAGAAGTTCATTTTGATCGTTCAGTTTGCATGACAGCTATATGCTATAGTTGTCCGATCTAAACAATTTCTTCGGATATTCTACCTCTACTTTAGGTAATAACTCATGCCAAATTTCGTGCAAATATCTCGCAAAATAAATTAGATCTTCATACAAGAACTTGATTTTGAACGTTCACTTCGTATGACAGCTATATTCTATAGTGGTACGATCTGAAATATTTCGAACGATATTGTACCGTTGTCTTAGGTAATAACTCATGCAAAATTTCGTGCAAATATCTCGTCAAATAAAAAAGTTTTCCTTACAAGAACTTGATTTTGATCGGTCAGTTTGTATGGCAGCTATATGCTATAGAAATCCGTTAAGGACGATTCTAACAAATAAACAGCTTCTTGTGGAGAAGCGAACTTTTGCAAAATTTCAGATCGATATCTCAAGAACTGAGCGACTAATACATGTATATATAAACAGAAGTAGCTGACGTTTTGTTCTGCATATGACAAACTTCGTGACAAACGAAATATATGCTGTTCAGGGTATAAAAAGTGAAAATAAAAACCACAAAAAATAAATATTGAACATGTTACTACAACGCGCGCCTGCATTTGGTTTTTAAGGTTAGTTGCAAGTTAGTTTCAATGTTGCACATGTCAACCGCGCAACACATGTGACAGCCGCAGGAGAAAGAAAAATATAACAGTACATAACCAGCTAGACAGCAAAAAAATCGAATGACAATATTAAGTGCCCAACTGCCAAGGTAATGCAATTAAAGGATATACTGCAACAACAGCAATACAAATAAATGTACAAGCCAGTTGTCATGGCTGCCACTGTCACTGTCAGCGATGGTGGAGAGTTTGCTGCGGCATAGGTGTTGACAGCTCTACACGTACAAGTGCTTATGTACTCAAGCTGAAAGTAATTTCAGGGTAATTACAACTGTTGCATGCTACAACAGCAGCAAACACTATGAAATACATACGTTTATATGCAAGTATTTCATATAAAGTTATAGAGCATATATGTATGTACATATAAGTTTCATAGTCGCCTGTCAGTTAGTGGGGATTAATTATAATTGAGTTTTGTTATACATATGTCGCACATATTTCAAAAGTACTACATATAAGTGTGTGCTAAAGAGAAAACGAATTTCATATAAAAATACGCTCTGAGTATTGGTAATGCAATATAGCTACCTCCAAACATGGATTCAGCTCGAAAGAGTAAGAACTTAAATAATGAAACAAATTTAATAACAGAAAATGGTTCTAAAATGTATTCTTTAGCTCGAGAAATAAAAGTTGGACCAGCTTAGGCAATTACTATCATTAGACATAATTTTAAGAAACTTTATTGAACACAGTTTGTACTGAAAAGTTTTGCTTCAGCTTAAAATTCATTTTTCCATGAGCTGAGTAATTAAATTTCGTTTTCTTTTCAAAGTCTATTATAAGCTGGAGCTTTCCAAAGAAATTGGTAAAATTATAAATTTGTATACCGTTTAGTTACACCAAAAATTCATTGGTGGAGAATTACAGGCGCGTTTTGAGCACGAATGAAATCATAAAAAAATAAAGCCACAAAATTATGCCAAAGCTTGAATATCGGTAGATTTCAAGTAGAATAATAAATATGACCTTGCGCTTTTATCTCTCGCTCTATTAAATAGGTGATGGAGATAAAAAAAACGAGTATTCGCGAGCTGAATAATGAAATTCGCTATTTGTTTGAACATTTACCATGAGCCACAGCTATACAAATATTTTATATAAATTATAAATTTGAATAACGCTTAATTACACCAGAAACTCATTGGTGGAGAATTACAGGCGCGTTTTGAGCACGAATGAAATCATAAGAAAATTAAGTAGAAAGTTCATATTTTTAATGCCTAGGCTTAAATATTGTTACATTTTAGTTGAAAATAAAATGTTTCTCAATATTTATGCGATAAATCCATTTTTTCGATTTCTTCACGTATAGAACGTCGAATCAGTATCGTAATCACAAACATATTCAAATATATATACACATAAAAAAATTTCAATATAAAATCCACATATTATTTAACATGTATTTAAAATTAACAACTTATTGTAATTAAGAAAAATAATGCAATTAAGTAATATTATATAGTAGGTAATAAGTAATGATTAACTTAAGCCAAAACCAGTTAAAGCGCAACACAAAGCAAAACGTCTGAACGAAAAACGAAAACGCAAGGAAATGCATTTAACCTTAAAATAAAATTATAAAAACAATAAAATATAAATACAAATATGAACTTATTTATGGATTATACCAGATGAGTAATTAAATACTTAACTAACCATAAATAATAAATGAACCCATAAAATACAATAAAAATATGGCGTAAATGCAAAGCGTTAAGTTGAAGCGTAAATAAATGCAAATAAATATTATACAAGTAAGTACAAATTGGGTACTGATTACGGATTAAAAATTCCCGTTTAGAAACACAGTGATGGGATGTAAGTTGATGCGCCGCAACCCGAATGGGAATATTTTGCTTGTATGAATGTGCTATGTACGAGTAAATGATGGAACCGGTTTTGCAACAACAACTGCATGAAGGTGGGGGTATCTTAAAAGGGCTTAAGTAACTTATTTTAAGCTGGTTTGTGGTGCTGTTTGGTGGGCGCTAATGAAGCGCAGTGACGTCGGTGGCGGTTTCAAATTCAACGATATTTCAAAAAAATAACAGAGAGTTCGTGAAGGAGTTAAACCTAAATTTAAAGTCAATAAGGCGATGCTGGTATTTCTTGGTTTGATTGAAAATCATTTAAAAATTACAGTCGATAGCATTTTATTAATCGATAACTCTTAAGCAGTTTTTAAAGCAAAATGTAATCCAAACGATAAATTAAAAATATTAATTGAAATTTAGTTGGACTTCCCTAACTCGAATTAACAGAAACAAAAACTTCGAGTTAGAGAGACTTCAAGTTATGGCAGGAAATCTGTATGAAATTCGACTTCTATTGCCAATCCAAGAGTTCTGGTTATGGATAACTTCGAGTTATAAAAGTTCAAGTTATGGAAGTTCAACTATATTTACTTTCTTGTTCAATTGTCGATAATTTTTAACTAACCTGATAAATTGTCGATAGTTTTCATCGATTAAATTGTTAAATGGAAATCATAAGAGTAAAATAAAAACACATATTTAAATACCGATCAAATATCGATAACTTTCTAACTAACTCGATAAATTATCGATATTTTTATTGATGAAATGGTCTTAAGTGGAAAATAGTAAAACAAAGAACAAAAAATTTTTGACATTATTGATCAATTATCGATAGTTTTTGTATAAATATACTCTGAAAGTCGGCAGTTATTTTCTAACAATATGAGATTAGTTATTGATTATTTCAGCAAGTTATCGACTTGATAAATACTCGCTACGTCCAAAAGTCGAAAGTTATTTTTGAAAATAACTAAATAATAAATATATTTTTTTTGATTATTTGAAAAAGTTATTGATTAAATAAATGCTCGCACGTCGGGTAATCGACAGTTACTAAACGCGAATTTTTGATTATTTCGATACACTTAAATAGAAAAATGGATATTGATTACCGTATATTTATCGAGTAATTTATTATATCGATAAATAATTGATATTTTTCAATATGCAAAACGATTATATTTTCTGACTTTTTGGAAAATCATCAATAAAACAGGTTAAAAAATATTTTCCAAATTATCGATTTTTTATCGACTTTGCTGATAATCGACAACCTCAAAATCGAATTTTTAATGCCTTGATATTTATTATCGTACATTTATCGAGTTGTTTATTATTTCGATAATTAATCGATATTTTTCAATATGCATAACGATTATATTTTCTGACTTTTTGGAAAATCATCAATAAAACAGGTTAAAAAATATTTTCCAAATTATCAATTTTTTTTTATCGACTTTGCTGATAATCGACAAACTTATAATCGAATTTTTAATGCCTTGATATTTATTACCGTATATTTATCGAGTAATTTACTATTCCGATAAATAATCGATGTTTTTTTAATATGATGAACGATTTTTTTAGAAAACTGTCAATAAAAAAGTTAAACAATTTTTCAAATTATCGATTTTTTAGCGACTTTGCTGATAATAGACAACCTTGAATCCATTTTTTTTATCGACTTTACTGTCCTTTGACCACCTAAAATCGCTTCTATGTGTGTATTATGTATTGTTTGTGACAAATAGTGAAGTGATTTTGATAATAATTATTGAAAAAATGGATAACTGAAATGTATCGGAGAGCACTAAGATCTTTAGGGCAGTTTTTTTTATAGGAATTATTATTTTTAAAGAAGCTTCAATTATACCATTACCAGCACGCCTTATTTTTATTAAAAAGGAATACCTACTTATGACCTTAATGTACAAGTATGTATATTACAGCCTACATTAAATAAATTAAGTTGGGGAAATAATTTTTCGAAATATCTTTTTGAAAGATAAGTGATTTTAAGTTACTAGAACTCAATACGAACCAAGATTAATCGACTATTTAACATTAAAAAAAAAAAAAAATTTAGTGGAAATTGTGACAAAATTCTGAGGTGAAAAGCTCGAGATTTTTCATAGATTCTTCTTGAACTTTCGAAATCCCGAAAAGCACCCTTGTGGCATACTTGCAGAAGATGCGGCGAATGAGACATGAAATTTAGTTGCATATGTTACTTATTATCGAAACTAATAGGTACGTGTTAAAAACTAAGGCACGCGTACGAACTACTACTTAAGAAGATCCGTGACGCAGTGATATAATGAAAGTTGAGAATTGCTTTTTTGAAATTGATTGATTGATTGATTGGTTAACTGTGTGCACTCTACAAACCTCATTAACTCGTAGGCGGCGTTCGTTGAATGCGGACGCGCCAGTAGCGGCTCCTGATGACCTAACATGTACTGTTGTACGCCGCCCTGCTGCAATTCCTGCTGCTCCAACGTAGCGTACTGTGTATAGCCGTGCGCCTGACGCAACGGCGTCGAACTCTTCAGCAACGTGCGACGGTAGGCGCGCTCGAACGGCGTACGCGACATGAATGACAACGCAGTGCTTGGATCATTCGACAACAACTTGCTCACACGATCCTGTGTATAGAGCTCGGTTAGGGAGCCGTGTGTGTGCAGTTGTGGTTGCTGCTGCTGATTATGGCTATTGGTGGATGGTGAGTCCACGACATCGTAGTTAAGTATGCGCGCAACGAACGACGGCGGTGAGGGTTTCTCCGCCGACTGTGTTACCAGCGGGAAATTCGGCTTGCGACCCGAAGTCGGCGTGAGAAACGGATCCGGTTCGACGCGTTCCGTCACCAAATCCGGTATGGTGCCCATCGAACGCATTTTCTGTATGGGATAGTGTGAGCCACGCTGCAGAAATAAGGGCGGTTGCTGGTTGTTTGGCTGCTGCGGCAGTGGACTGTCATCGTTGCCAATAAACTTGGCATTACCCACTTTGTTCTTCACAAACAACTTGCCCGAATTCGTCGATGAGGTGGAATTTTTGCGTTGCTGCAAATTGAAGCGATGCTTCTCCTCCAGCGCGCGTTCGCGTATGCGCAGCAATTCCTCGCGGATCTGCTCTTCGCTATAGTCATCGAAACGCAAATTGCTAAGCGAACGCATTTTGTGTATATGACCGCCATTTTCGGCCAGCAATTTGAGGCGACGCGGCGAATTGCGATCCAACTCCTGTGAGGCGCGATGAAACTCCATTTCGATGATGGAGAGATTTTCCATCGATTTGATTTTGGCCACGCGCGGCGTATGGAAATTCTCATCCAAACCCGAGTCGTCCGCCGTCTCCTCCGAGCCCGATTCACCGCTACCGCTGCCACTGCCACTAACACCGCTGGCGCTGCCGCTTTCGTAAATCTGTGAGGCGCGCGAGCCGCTGCGACTGTTGCTCGCCACGCTGCGATACGTGGGCGAGGGCGTGCTTAGCACAAACTTTTCACCGTAAATCGATAGAGAGCTATTGGTTGAGGGTGGCATTTCGTTGAGTGGCGTGCGGAACTCCTCATCGCGCATAGTTGAGTTCGGCGTTTGAAAGAGCAACTCTTCGCATTCATACTCGCAGATAGTTTCCGTTGGCTGTTGTTGATGGTTCAACGCTGGTATATTCAGCTTCATGGCGTTGGCGGTTTTCTGATTGAGTCTATTAAGTAGAGAAACGGATTTGCTGAATCTGCGGTACGTGTTTGTATGTGGATTTTGGTTTTTGGTGGTGGTGGGTGGTAGAGAATTAGAGAGAGAGAGAAAATATGGTGCGGCGTAGTTCGTTGGATTCACAGATTTTTGGTCGTTGGTGCAATATCGTTAATATTTTCGCAAATTTACATTACATTACATAACGGTATAATACAGTACATTACAGTTATATAGGATTATATTGCGTACGTTCGTTGCAGTTGCGGTGTTTGTGTACCAACAACACATGTTTTATACCAAACAATATCATTGTTATTGTTGTTGTTTGTGTGTTGGTGGATGGTGCCCATGATACCAACAATTGTTTCGTTTTACAATTTTTTCAAATTTTAATTTACAAAAATTATGAGAATCAACATAAAATAGAATACAAAGAAACGAAAAAATATTGATTAGAGGAAAAATATTGAATTGCAAGAAATAATAAACTAAAATTACTAAGCTAAGTGCTGCTGCTAAAAGTTATGCGCCTAAAAATATGTAAAATAATGATAAAAACCTACAAATACAAATAATTATGCTAAAATATTCCCATAAAATGTATAAAATACTTTGCCATATAACTTGTCTATAAATAATTTGCTAAAAAAATCAATAAAAAATTGCTTAAAAATTAAAAAAAAAATTAAACAAAATAAAATTCTTATAAAATTTCGATAAATTAAATACAAAAAAAAATCATAAATATTTTTTGTAATGAATTCCATAAATAAATTACAAAAAATAAATTCATAAAAAGAAACTCTAAAACCGATTCAATAAATAAATTGTTAAAAAAAAATCAATAAACAATTGCTTGGAAACATTTGATTAATATTGTGTTAAAAAAACTGCTTAAAAATTTCGTAAAATAAAATACAAAAAAAAATTCATAAATAATTTTTATAATAAGTTACAAAAAATAAAATCATAAAAAGAAATTCTAAAACCGATTCAATAAATAAATTGTTAAAAAAAATACTAAAACCAATTCCATAAATAAATTGATAAAAAATAAAAAAAAAAATTAATAAAAACTTGTTTAATAATTTCGATAAATAATTTCCAAAAAAAACTTAAATAAATTTCTAATAGCAATTGAATAAATAAATTGTTAAAAAAAATTTAAAAAAAATTCGATAAATAAATTGCTTAAAAATTTGTGATCAAATAATTTAAAACAAAAATTCATAAATAAATATCTAAACCAATTCTTAAATAAATTGCTAAAAAAAATTCAATAAATAATTGGCCAACAAATTTTTATAAAAAATTGTTAAAAAAAATTTTAATTTTGCATAATTCCAAAACCACAATCCAATAAGTAGAACAACCAACCAATTATTTGAATTTTGCAAACTACTCAAGATGAAATTTGCAATAATTACAATATTACACTAACAAAGCGTTAAAAATTACGCGTGAGCTAAGACTCTAAAAAAATGGTGAGATGTGAGTAATATACCAGCAACACTAGTTTTTACACAAACGCAATCAACTGAAATGTTTTTCCAAACAAAAAAAAAAATTAGTTTTTTAACTATCACTTTCGAGTGACTATTTTGAGTCAGAATTTATTTGAGTGGAAAAATTAATGAGTATTTTGTTTTAGTATTCAGAATTTACTTGAAGTTTTTCTCATTATCACCTCTGAGTGATTTTTTTGAGTGAGAAAGCATTTGAGTGGAAACATGTTTTTATTAAATAAAGGAGGCATTTTCTACAAAACAAGCGAAATTTTTTTTAAGTTAGTAATTTTTTTGAATTAAATTGTTTTTTCGAAGAAGTTTTTTTTTAAATGCAACCGTCAATTGATTTTTTTCTGTAAAAAGTAGTTGAATTTTTTTTACTGTAGAATTTGTTTGAGCGGAAACTTTCTTTCAAATAAATATATTAAAAAAAAATTATTATTTCTAAAATTTTTTCAATACAAAAACTTGAGTTTTTCACAACAATTTTTGATTGACCTTTCTTAGTAACATTTTTTAGAAATGAAAACTTGTTCTTTTTTAACAAAAGAAAAACTGAATTTGTTGAATTTTTTTTTACTTTAGAATTTGTTAGAGTCGAAACTTTTTTTTCAAATGAATATATAAAAATAAATTATTAATTCTAAAATTTTTTCAATAAAAAAAAACTTGAGTTTTTCACAACAATTTTTGATTGATTCTTAGTAACATTTTTTTGTAATGAAAACTTGTTCTTTTTAGCAAACGCAAAACTGAATTTTTTCCCTAAGGAAAAACCGTTTTTGCTATAATTTTTGAGTGATTTTTTTGAGTCATGTATTTGAGTGGAAACTAGTTTTTTTTTTATCAAACAAAGAGCTTAAAACTGTTTCTCTGTAGTTTTTCCAAAGCAACCGCCAATTGAAATTTTTTTTCCTGTAAAAAATAGTTGAGTTTTTCACTTTAACTTATGAAACTTTTTTTAGCGAACGATTTATCTATACAAAAACTTCAGGGTTTTTACAATAGCCTTTGAGTGAAACCTTTGAGTAACAATTTATTTTTTAACAAACAAAAAGCTAAAGCTTGTTTCATTTTTGATTCATTTTTTTAATTAAAATTTATTTCCGTGAAAACTAGTGTTTTTTATCAAACAAAAAAATTAAATTTTTTGTACAAATAGAATTGAAAGTATTCTTTATCAGGAATTTGAGTTATTTCACTTTAATATATCGTCACCTAAAATGTAAAATAACGTAACATAAAAAAATTTGAAATTGAGTGCTTCATTGATTACGATCCACTACTTCAAATTACATACATATAAGTACATACATATGTATGTCCAACATTTTAAGGTTCTGCTATCAGATATAACCCAGTTTTAACCAATATTTAAATTTTGTTTCTCTTATGTTTCATTTTATTACGTGTTTCATTCCTTCCTCTGTAAATTTCCGAAAATGTTGTTACGTTATTTTGCATTTCAGTTGACGATATGTATGTATGTACAATCCTTGATTCAGAATTTATTTGAGTCAATTGATGAGGCATAGTGAGATCCACCACCCTTCGGCTAAGAAAATAAATTTTTATACCAGTTGGTTAACTTCTGCGACGAAAGGTATGAGAAAAGAGCTTTTCTAAACTAAGACTCGCAAAATCAGGACGCTCAATGGAAGTAGCAAGATGGTTTTACCTTCTCTTGTTTCAGACAAAGTAGAAAAAAAATTTTACCCCCAAATATGTATTTTCAGTCAATTTCAGATCAATTTGAGATTTATGGAAAGGAAGAAAGAATTAGAGGAAAATTTTGTATATAGAGGCTGTAGAAATAGAGAACTTTGGAATAAAATAAAGGGACAATACCGAGATATTAAATAATATTGGCGAAAAAAAAAACAGGTTATCGTTAATATTGAACTAAGAATTTCATCACTGGATGGGGAGAAAGAACACTCAAAATCAGATATTATAAATCCAGTGAAATATTATCGTTTATGGCAAAATGTAGCTAACTCTTGAGCTCAAAATTTAGTAAAATTGTGTTATATTAATTCAATAGGCAATATTTCCAAAAGCGAAGGCCTCTTTACTCATAAAATTCCAATTGCCCCTGACCAAAATTGGCATTAATAAGCTGCGCCCCTCATAACTCGAAAACAAATATTTTTAATTATATTTTAATATTTAATTATGACCAACTCCAAGCGCACTGATAAAAATAATTGCAACTGCGTGCCGAAGAGATGAGCTCATCGCGGTTTACGCCCCAAAATTACACGAAAAATAATCAAAAAACTTTAGATAGCTATACAAACATATGTACTTATATGTACACAAATGAATTCCGAGTGAAACATTTGCCACAATTTCAATATCTTCGAACGACGCCACGCAACAACAACAGCGTAAAGTCAACAATATAATTTTACGAGTTAAAGAATTTATTGCCAAAAATGCTAAATGCAAATTTGTATAAAATTTTTGCATATACAAATGTAGACTGGTTGCTTTCAGTGAGTAACAAATTTGACTGGTTGCCAATTTGGTGTGTGCATTTGCAAGTGACAAATGCTGCAAGCAAAACAAACGCAGAAATAAACCAGTAAGCCATTGAATAAGTTTTGAAAGGTTTTGAAAGAGTTTAGGTTAGGTTATTTGTGTTTGTCGGTTGAAAGAAAATTTTGAAAGCGAGGTTAGAAATATACGTTTCTCGTTTGAAAGCAAACATTTTCGAGCTGGGAAAAACACATATCGTAACGCGTTTAGTTTCCAATGAACTTGCTTACACTAACGAACCTACAAAATCAATAAACCATTAGATTAAAGTGAAACACCTGACAATTTTCAATAATTTCACTTCAATTACGCGGCAATCTGAATGCATTAGGTGGTTATTTGTGCAACTATATAACAATTTCAGTTCAAATACACACAAACGCAGGGCTAATACTTATATACATATTATGTATTTACGCACATTATATGCCTTGAGTCATGTCGTCACTTTTGAGCGTACGACAAACTGTCGCGCAATGGCCTTAAACTTAACATTGAAAAATGTTTTGAGTTCGCGAATATTATTTTTATTCAATTATGTACAAACGAACACTCTTGACAATGGCCTTTTCGGTGTTTTCAACGAATATAATAATGCATTTTTTAAATATTTGAAAATTTTATAATAATTTAGTTTCCTTTTTCCAATATAAGAAATTGTTTTTCCAAATTAAAGCAGCTTATTTCAATTAAAGCGGAATTTAGAAGATTATAATTATTTTTAAATATTATTTCGAATAATTCTGTTATCTTTTATTTTAATGCAATTCGTTTCACTTTGAATTACTTTTGATTCAATTGTTTCAGCTTCGAGTTTTATTAAGGGGTTGCGTGGGTTTACGGGTTCCAAAAAATCGATTTTATTTTATTGTTTTATTAAACTCTACAACAACTCTAGAATATTGTTCTAAATTTTCAAGTGGATCCGAGTATTAGTTTCGGAGATACAGCCTTGAGAATTTGTGCGCTTGAGGCTAGCTAGGCTAAGTGCGCCCGGTATAAACACGTTTTTCTTGAAACTGTGTTTTGAAGACGGGTGGCAAGATTTCTCGAGAACTACTCAACCGATCTTCATGAAATTTTACACAGTTGTCTCAGTTCTTAAAGACTTGGACGATGGATTTTTTTTTTCGATTACAACTATTTAAAAAAAAATGTCGCGAAATTTTCAGTGAAATTTTAATTTTTTGTAAAAATGTTTGCCAAAAATCCATTTTCAGTTTTCCTTCGTCCAAGTTCTAAGTTAAGGTTTTAACTAAAACACGTATTTTTTTACTTTAGATGATTCTGTAAGGAGTTATCCTGCCAACGCGGGCGCATCTTTTTTCCGAGGGGTCACCGGAAATGGCGTCGCAATGGCCGAGTTAAAAATTTTTTTTCCAAAAATTTCAGAATATCTTTTTAATAGTGTATGTTTGTAACAAAAAAAAAAATCTAACAAAATTTTTCTGTTTTATATAAAAAAAAATTGTTGAAAAATGGTGTCTTTTATCCGAGGCAACCCTGTAAACCCTTAATAATTTCTTCAAATACTATTAATTTATGCATATATTTAATAAAATTGCCTCCAAGTAAATTTTATTAATTAAATTAATAGTTTTTATTAATTTTAATTAAACTGATTTTAATTAAGTTTTACTTTTTATTCTATTATTTTGCTATTTTTTTAATTTTAACTAAATTGATTTAATTAATTTTGTTTATTAATTTTAATTAAATTGAGCTAATTAATTTTTTACTAATTATTATTTTTTAGATTTCAATTAAATTGGTTCTAATTAATTCTTTACTAATTATTACTATTTTTAATTTTAATTAAGTTGATTTTATTAATGTTATTTATTAATTTTAATGAAATTGATTCTAATTAATTTTTTTTTACTAATTATTTTATGCTTAATTTTAGCTGAGTTGATTCTAATTATTATTTTATTAATTATTAGTTTTTAAGTTTAATTAAGTTGATTAATTTTTTTTAATTAATTAGTACTTTTAATTAATTTAATTATTATTCCTTAATAAATTTTAATTTTTCTATTAAATTTTACATCTTCTTTTCTTTTTAGACCACTGAAGATCATTTAAATTACAAAAAAATATATTTTTTTTGTGTTTGGCTTTCATTTACTTTCTTTCTAAATTCCGCTCAATTCCGTTTAATGTCAGCTAATTTAGATATTTTGATTTTTATTTGCGCTTTGAACTTTTCAAAACAAATTAATTGATGCAAAACACATTGAGTGAAGATTTGCAGCCCAACATTAACCCTTGTGTAGTCTGGTGAGCTTTTAGTGAACTTTTAACACTGGACGATTCGACTAACAATCATCGTGTTTTGTAAACAGCAGCAAAATAACGATGTCCGTTAGAACGTAGGACGGCGTATAACCGAATACTTTGAACTTTCGAAATGCTAAAGTCTACTTAAGAAGAATCACAAAAAAAAACTGTAAATTATAATAATTTATAACGCTTAATGAGAGAAAATTTAACGTAGCAAATAAACTAACTGAAAGCTAGCAGATCGAAAATGGATAATGTGAAATTTAGTAAAAAAAAAAAATTGTAAAAAAGCCGCTATTAGCAATTTTGTGAATAAAAAAATTGAAATGTACGCTAAAAATTTAAATTCTCACCAAAATGTAGGCTAAAAAATTGTTATGTAACTAAACTATTAAAAATGGCAAGTAAAATTTACTTGACGCTATTGTAGTGTGGACGCTAGTTAACTCACGGCGGAGTAAATTTAAAAAAAACACAAAAAAAAAATATTATTTTAAACTGTTATATAACAAAATTAGTTTAATTATTGATTGACAAGTGTTAATTTGTTATTAATTTTTTTTTTTTGTTTCTGCTTGTTACTTAGTAGCTTAGTAGGTGTATGAATGTCGGGTAGTAGCTTAGCGGGTTAAAATTGCGACGACTTGGCGCCTCTTTGTTATTGTTGTTAGTTGCATATATATGTATTTTTGGTTAGTGTTGCTTTGTTATTGTTAATTGTTTTGAGTATTGAGTAGGCATTTGTGTGTGTACAAAAACAAAAAGTAGAATTTCAAACAAAAAACGTAACTATTTCATACAAAATTTATATAATACCATACATAAACTAAACGCTTATATTTCGGTTTTTTGAATTTTACTTTTTTGTACTCGAATTAGTTTTGGATGGCAAATTAGTATATAAATATTGATAAGAAAAGAGAATTGGTAATTACAAATACAATACATACGTACGTACGAAAGAAGGTAGGTAGTATAATATTAAATAAATTAATTGCTGTTGTTGTTGTTGCAGTGTTGCAAACAAAACGCTTACCTTGCATGCCCCGAATCGCCTTCAGAACTTTGCCTCGAATGTTGACTGTGCGAAAAACTGCTATAACCCGAACCCTTCGACATCTAACAAAGTGAAGAGAGAAAGAGAGAGAACAAAGAAGCAGAAGAAGAAGTGAAATATTAATAAATTGCAGTTAAAAGCGCACAAATCACTGTGTCTTTTATGCACTCACTTGACTAGTGTTGCTGGAATTACGCGAGTGGCCCATTTCCATAATCGACGACGTGCCGGTAGTGCCACCCAGGCCGCCGCCGCCCATCGCATTCGCGCTGGTCGTGCCGCAATTGTTGCTACCGACAATGCCCATGCTGACCGCCGCGCCGCCAACACTGGTGCCGCCAATGCCAACGTATGGCTGCATTTGTTGTGCATTCGTCAATGTCACGACAGTGGTTGTTGTTGTTGTCGTTGAGCCTAACGTATTTTGCGGTGGATAAGCGATAAACTGTTGTTGTTGCTGCAACAGCAACGCTTCTGTGGTGAGTGTAGTAGCCGATTCGGAAGATTCCGACAAGCCGGAGTCCGTCACAATCGAAGCGATCACTACTTGGGGGTCCAAATCTGCGCGGATACAGGGAAATTATTAAAAAAAAAAATTAAATTTCAAGATCTAATAATACTTACCATCCTCACGCACGGTGGAGACGGGACGCGTGCTGGTCGCGCTATTGAGTCCGCCGCCTAGCGTAGCGCCACCAACACTAACCGGTATGCCTTGACTGCCGCCGCCGACGCTTGGTCCGCTACTGACCACACCGCCGCCACCCATGCTGGGCAACGCTGTGGCGGTGGGCGTCTGCAGGCCCACACCCGTCGACGCGGTGGCCAAGTCATCCGTTGAGGGTTTCTGTTTGTTCTTCAGATTCGGCGTGGGTCTGACGAATTGGATGTAAAAATTAAAAATAAATTCAATGAAATAATATTAAAACGCGCTTCCACTTACGCCTTGAAGAGTATATCACCGCTGAGCATGTGCATTTTGATGGATACCAGCAGCATGGAATTGTCCAGACGATGACGCGAATCATAGCCCTCGAGCAGAAAGCGTCGTGACGTCAGGCCGGCGCCGGCGAATTCGGCAAGATTTATATCGATAAAACCTAACTTAAAATAACTACGTCCGCCCTTCATCTCTTTGCGTATGGAGATGCGTAAATAGCAGGGATCCAATACGCCTGTGGATGCATTGGCGGACATTTTGCAGGGAAATTCGAAGTTGCGATTCCATACTACACGATGATCGCGCACCTCCTCTCTGTGGATTAAAGGGGAAATCAATGCTTAGTATTAAATATGGTCTAAAGCGGTATTCCGAAGTTTATGGAGCAAAGCTTTCGCCAATGGAGTCCCTTTACTAAAAGTTTTTATACTAGAAGCGTTGTACGATAACTGGTCTAAAGGACTTCATTTTGATTCGAATCATATGCTTAATTATAGTCTTCTCTGCGATAGATTGGACTTGACGGAGAGAGATAGTGCCCCAGTTCGGCGAAATGTAAGTAGGGGCACCCCACAATGTAGAGTTCCTTCTCCTATTCTATGGATCTTGGTTCTCAACGGAGGACATCTGATAATGCAGATGATGTAGCACTCAAGGAAAGAGTACGTGAAGGGAAAGTGATGCAAGCGTATCTTCTCAGTCGTGGCCTCGTCATTAACCCAAATACAACCTAAAATACAAGATTTCGGAGGCACTACTGATGAGCTGGCAAGGAAAGGCACGCTAGCCACGCTATCAGTAAAATGGGAACGGGTCGGTACTTCGCTTTCCTTGCGTGTTCTACTACTGTAAAGCTGAGCTATTATATATGTATATAGTAGTCCAAGTGCAATTCCCATCTTGAGGATCAGCCATCGAACCTTGACTAATTTAACGACAAAAAAACTTTAAACTTCTCAAACCACATATAATTAAAAGAACGAAAAATCTATAAAACAAATCCCTTTTAGAGTTAATTTAAATCGTAAGACAGTTCGCGGTGGAGTTCTATGTAATTTTTAATATTTTTGTATAAGGAGTCGTGGGCTTGTATCAGGTCTTAAATATTCTTAGTTCTGAACCTTTTGCTGACGTTAATTTGTGGACATTTTGTAAACGCATCTTAACGTTTTTCAATCGAAAATATTTTCAGAAATCTTTGTTCATGCCATATTATTTGGGAGCTTTCACTTTACTTACGAAAGCTCAGAAACTTCCGCAAAAGTTCAATTGTGGACATTTTGCAAAGGCATCTCGTAGTTTTTTAATCGAAAATCTTTTTAGAACTCACGGTTGCAGCTTCGAATAAAGGCATTTGGAGCTTTCACTTTTTCTTCGAAAGCTCTGAGATTCATACTGAAGTTCATTTGTGGACATTTTGTGAACGCATGTCATAGAATTTTAGACGAAAATCTTTTCAGAACTCACTGTTCTTGCTTTTCTACTTCGAATCATGTCATTTGGAACTTTCCTTTTCCTTTCCTTAGCTCAGAAACTTTTATTTGAAGACATTTTGTGAATATTTCAATATTTCAATCAAAAATCCTTTCAAAATTATTATTCAAGTTATATTACATCATTTCAATATGAGCTTTTGCTTTTTCTCCGAAATCTGAAAAAATGTGGTAATTGAAGTGAAAATTGTTCGGATTTTAGCTAAGGGTTGTAGCAGAGACACCAACCATTTTAGTAAATAGATTTTCGCTACCAATGAACTACAGTTGACGGTCCAACACCTCAAAAATATGCTTTCTTAACTTTATTCCAGATGTGGTGGAAGACATTTTGCTTCGAAATTAAAGCTTATTTTTTCATTGAAGAATAGGTGGGAAATGTGAACGAAGACCGTCAGAAAAACTCTTGCAAAATATTTTGATCATTTTGGGAAGGCTTACTATAGTTAGGTTAGGTTAGATGGCTGATCGCCAAAGATGGCAGGGGATCATATTTAGACTGCAAAATACAGTCCTTTTGTAAAGCCACATTCTTTTTGCAGTTGGATATTAATTTTCAACAAAACGCCTTCAACCTATCGCAAATCTTATTCTATCGGGTGATTTTTTTGAGGTTAGGATTTTCATGCATTAGTATTTGACAGATCACGTGGGATTTCAGACATGGTGTCAAAGAGAAAGATGCTCAGTATGCTTTGACATTTCATCATGAATAGACTTACTAACGAGCAACGCTTGCAAATCATTGCATTTTATTACCAAAATCAGTGTTCGGTTCGAAATGTGTTTCGCGCTTTACGTCCGATTTATGGTCTACATAATCGACCAAGTGAGCAAACAATTAATGCGATTGTGACCAAGTTGGAACTTTATTGGACATTAAACCAACACACGAATGCGTACAGTGCGTACAGAAGAGAATATTGCGTCTGTTTCTGAGAGTGTGGCTGAAGACCGTGAAATGTCGATTCGTCGCCGTTCGCAGCAATTGGGTTTGTGTTATTCGACCACATGGAAGATTTTACGCAAAGATCTTGGTGTAAAACCGGTGTGCAAGAACTGAAGCCGAACGATCTGCCACAACGTCGAATTTTCAGTGAATGGGCCCTAGAAAAGTTGGCAGAAAATCCGCTTTTTTATCGACAAGTTCAGCGATGAGGCTCATTTCTGGTTGAATGGCTACGTAAATAAGCAAAATTGCCGCATTTGGGGTGAAGAGCAACCAGAAGCCGTTCAAGAACTGCCCATGCATCCCGAAAAATGCACTGTTTGGTGTGGTTTGAACGCTGGTGGAATCATTGGACCGTATTTTTTCAAAGATGCTGTTGGAGGCAACGTTACGGTGAATGGCGATCGCTATCGTTCGATGCTAACAAACTTTTTGTTGCCAAAAATGGAAGAACTGAACTTGGTTGACATGTGGTTTCAACAAGATGGCGCTACATGCCACACAGCTCGCGATTCTATGGCCATTTTGAGGGAAAACTTCGGAGAACAATTCATCTCAAGAAATGGACCCGTAAGTTGGCCACCAAGATCACGCCTTTAGACTATTTTTTGTGCAGCTACGTCAAGTCAGCTACAGAAATAAGCCAGCAACTATTCCAGCTTTGGAAGACAACATTTCCGAAGAAAATCGGGCTATTCCGGCCGAAATGCTCGAAAAAGTTGCCCAAAATTGGACTTTCCGAATGGACCACCTAAGACGCAGCCGCGGTCAACATTTAAATGAAATTATCTTCAAAAAGTAAATGTCATGAACCAATCTAACGTTTCAAATAAAGAACCGATGAGATTTTGCAAACTTTATGCGTTTTTTTTTTTAAAAAGTTATCAAGCTCTTAAAAAATCACCCGATAGAAGGAAGTGTTATGATGATTCTATCTTTTCTTCTTCCAAGCATCCAGTAAATTTTGACTTTTACAACTACTGAATTGGCTGGAAATAGTATTACACGCCTCAATAAATTTGTGTCAGGCTCTATGCATCAGAAGTCAGCTTATTTAACCAATCTAACTATTGAAAGGCGAACTTTGTTGTAAGCGAACAGCTTACAAGAATTCTTACGATTTAGCTGGATCAAAAGGACCTTCTGAAGCACAGAGGGCCAACTGTGCTATATTGAACAGCAAGAAGTCAACGAAGTTACTATATGGTTCCATTTTGCAGCTAGTGAGCAGCTAAGGTACCTGACCTATCAACCTCATAAGCTATGTAATACTGCTGTGAACTGGCAAACAAACTAGTCTAACCATGTAATAACTCGATACCAGAGATAGGGAGTCTAGATATGCCTTCACTACTCTTGAAGGCACAGTCAACCAGCTACAAAAATTATATAGAACATTATGGGATCGACAATCTTAACATAGCGCAAAAGAAGTACTTTCGCCGAGAGACCTCAACTTTGATCAATAGCTTCTCTGCTGCTTACTACAGTCCTTTACAAGAATAGATATTTCTCTCAGGCAGCTTTGAGCAGGTTTACAATTCTGCCTAAATTTGTAGATACATCAGAAATCTTACTGTCGTTTGATATCCTTTGAATATTTCTACTTTCATAAAGTTTGCAGGATCGCAATAATCAAATAATTAAAGCTCAAATATTTATTGAAGATATTAATTTTTTAAACCAAATAACTTTAGAAATAGAATACTAGTTATCTCGCCGGCAACTCACCTGCTGCTGTACTCCTGAAACGAACCACCATCCAGTAGACGTATCTTCGCGAACAGCACCTCATTCACGAGCGCCACCTCGGAGAGCTCTTGTAATTGTACCTCAACATTGAACTTATACTTTTTCTTTTTCATCATAAAGGCCATACCAGGGGCGCTAGGCCCAAGTAATGTCATACAGTTTTACACCAATAGACGCACAAACCGGATATCGCTGTTTGGTCGAAAAACAAACTAACGAAACACTTTCGAGGTTAGTTGCGACGAGCGAAAATTACATCGGCAGCGCACAACAAACGAAGAGCTCGGTTAAAAACACCCAAAAAAAGGAAAATAAAAAGAAGCACGAAAAGCACACGAACTCAAAGCGCACTTGAGCGATTTAACAAGGGTTGTTGTAACGGTTTTGCTATGTTTTGCACGTGTTGAGTTAAAAAATTAAAATAAACACTAAAAGGTGTTGCGGTTTTGAGTAAAAAGTCTCGTAAAAAAACGGACTACGCTTGAGAAACGCTGAGACTCGGAAGGGCTGGAAAACTTTTGTTGCGTTGCTCCTTGGCGGATTTGCTGATTGTTTTTGTTTTTAGTGGTGGATTTGTTTTATTTTTTTGTTGGATACTTCTGTTTTGTTGTTGTTTTTTGTTTCTTTGCTTTTATTGTATTTTGTGTAACAATTCTCCGCAGTTAAGTTGGTAGCGACATGGCGTGCTTGATGCCGCTTCCTGGATTTGCTTTAAAACATACGATTTTATTGTTGCTGTTGTTGTTGATATTTCAGTATTTGTCGATATTCAAAGAGCCACAACTGCAAATAAAAGAAAGAAACATTATTTAGTATGAAGGTATAGAAGTTTAATTGAAATAAAACAATTAAAAAGAGAGCCATGCATAAAGTGAGTTTATGGCCACTGCCGTTTTGCCTAACGAATTGCGCAACTTAACCTTAAGCTCGGGAGATTCAGTTTTCAATTAAAATGCGAGTAGAAAACAAGTTGCTGCACATTCTTAATACCACTACTCCCACTCTCCGCGATTACAGCACGAAAAGCTAATTGGAAAAAGGCAGCGTATCGTTGCCTTGAGTCGAGCAAAATGAAGCTGGAGATGGAAAATGCTAAAAGTCTTAAATTTGTTACTCATTTAGCATGGAAATTTTAAAACTTAAGGCACTTTATGCCTTTTTGATCGCTTCTAATGGAAAATTAAATTAAAAACTTTGGATTAATGCATAGATAGTAGGGTATTTTTGGCATTTCTGAGAAAATTTACCATAGTAATGTATACCAAATTTCGTGTGTGAAATCGTTGCGGATATCGGAGGCTTATGGTGATTTAGTTTTATTAAAAACACAAGCTTACTAGTGGTACAAAGCCTTCAAAGACAGTCGAGAGATCGTTGAAGACATGCCACGTTCTGGACGACCTTCGACCTCCTCAACTGATGAAAATATAAAAAAGGGAAGGATATGATGACTGAAAATCGTCAGACAAGTGTTAGAGAGATTGCAAGAGAGCTCGACATCTCTGGCGAGTCTGTTCGAATGGTTTTGGTGGATATTTTGGGTAAGAAATACGTTCTTGCTCAACTCATACCGATAAAGCTAACTTTTTTTTTTCAAAAATATTACCGTTAACAAGTCTCTTTGAACATGTTTGGTCGTGAGAATTCCGATCTCACATTCATGGAGAGCATTATAATTGCCGATTATGAGTTTGACAAGCAAACAAGTCAACAGTCATCGGCATGGAGGCAAAAAAGCGAGCCGATGCCAAAAAAAAAAAAAAATGCCGCCAAAGCCGCTCAAAACAAAGTGATGTTAGTTTTTTTCGATATTCGTGGTTTGGTGCGTCATGAGTTTGTTCCAGAAGGATAGACGGTCAATATGAAGTTCCTTTTGGCCGTGTGAACGACCGGAATAGTGGAAGAACAAATCATGGATTCTATACGATGATAATGCGCCAACGCATCCAGCCACGATCTTCCACAAGCTGAAACTGCCGCTCCTTGGAACATAAATATTGATGAATAATTAAATATTTTTCATTTTAGTTACAATTTCCGGGTACATCGGAAAGTAGAGTTTTCAGAAAAAATAAAGTTTGCTGACTTTTTAAAAAAAGCCTGATACCTTCACTTAAGCATTTGTAATTTAAAACTAGGGGTTTTTTCGAACTGGTGTAAAAATAAGGTGGGTTATTTGAATTTTTTGCATACATTTTGAGGTTATGTGCGAAAAGAGTGTATGTGTAGGTTATAGATCCTTTCATAACCTACAACATTGCCGTATGACTTTTTTCTATAGGCCGCGTACTTTGGCTGGAAATGGGGATAAATCGTTTTTAAACTTTAAAAATCCAACCAAGACCACTCCTCCACCTTTTACCAGCCTCAGATCGCCTGTAAGTTATTCTGCCTTTATTTTGTCTGTTATTTTATCTTCCGTTTCTGATGGGTTTCAGTCTACTCTCAACTTTTTTTTATCATATGCAAAGGTTTCTGCACTAGTCCATGATTATTTGGTATGATTTTGAACGAATATGAAATTGTTAAGTATATTTTCTATAAAATATATATCGTCCCTTGAAATGCAAAATAACGTAACAACATTTTCGGAAATTTACAGAGGAAGGAATGAAACACGTAATAAAATGAAACATAAAAGAAACAAAATTTAAATATTGGTTAAAACTGGGTCATATCTGATAGCAGAACCTTAAAATGTTAGACATATATACTTATATGTATGTAATTTGAAGTAGTGGATCGCAATCAATGAAGCACTCAATTTCGAACTTTTTGATGATACGTTATTTTGCCTTTAAGGTGACGATATATTTTTTATAATTACGTATTTTTTTATAAAATCTGTATATTTTTTATAATTATATAATTTTTTTTAGAAAATATTTTTTCCGTAGTCAGCTAAAAATGTAAATTTTTCATTTATTTCTTTTTGTTCAATTTATAATAATTTATTCGCACGCACGTGTAAGTATTCACGTATCCAAGTTTTAGTACTAATTAATGAAATTAAGCTGTTTTTGCTCAATTTATTTGCCTTTAAAATACGAGTTCACTGCTCTCGTTAAAATGCTGAATGCAATAAAAAAATGCTTACACAAAAAAAACAACAAGTGGGAAAATTGCGTAGGTGAAAATGTGGCTGACGCAATCATTCAAAAGAATATAGTAATACGAGTAATAAATAATTGCGGTCTAATTGTATTAAGTAGTAAATAGGGCTAGAAAATAGTTTTTTAACGAAAATTTTTATTGTAATTTAACAGAAAAAATAATTTAGTAATGTTAATAATATTAAAAATTTTAATAAAAATAAAATCAAAATTATACCAAAATTTAGCAATTGATAAAAAGTTTTGAACACGCCACCAATCAAAACGCACCACCTCTTTTCTATTTTAAAGCTGCTTTGACAGCACGAAAAGGAGCTGCATTTATGCCGCGATGCCTGAATTTGGTATTTCTGCAAAACTACTACGACTGTGTAAGCTCACGTTGAGCAATACCAAAAGCTCCGACAGGATCGGGAAGGACGCCTCCAAGTGTTTCGATACTAAACGAGGTTTCAGACAAGGCGACTCCCTATCGTGCCACTTCTTCCATCTATTCTTGGAGATAATAATTTGACCTGCAGAACTAAATAGAGAAGATACCATTTTCTATAAGAGTGTACAACTGCTGTCGTTCGCCGACGACATCGATATGGTCTCAACAACCGCGCCGTTAGTTCAGCTTTCTCCACTTCGAAGTTGTAGATAATTTCGTCTATCTTGGAGATTGGCAACAGCGGATATCGCATTCGATTGACATAGTTCAGCGAATTATGAGACATCGGCTACAGTGGCTATGTCATGTCATCCGAATGAGATGAATGTGAAAGAGGATGTGAAGAGACCAGGTGGAGAAGGGCCTGGCTACTATTGGAAACTCCAATTGACGTCAAACATCGAAGAGGAGGAACGAATGGCGCGCTGTTGTAAAACAATAAGCGGTTTCTACGCCAATAAAGAAGAAGTTTTAATGACGAAGCATTGAACTATTCAGGATATTTTGAAGTCTTTTTGCAACAATAACGGTGGTTTAGGTAAAGTTTTTTTGCTAAATCACTTGGAGGTTTGATTATTTGGTATATCGATAGCGAATATTTAAATTTTGAAATACTTTACTTTTTATTGTCAATTTCTGATTTTCGATAATTCCAAAACTTTCCGATAATAATCGTTTTTATCGATATTTTTTTTTGATTATTCTATCACATATACGTTTTTAAATATCGTTTTATGATTTTCGATAGTTCCAAAACTTTCCGATAATAATCGTTTTTATCGATATTTTTTTTTGATTATTCTATCACATATACGTTTTTAAATATCGTTTTATGATTTTCGATAGTTCCAAAACTTTCCAATAATAATCGATTATTTGTCGAAAACATTTTTTTTGATAATATCGACACATATCTATTTCTAATTAAAGTTTATCTGATTTCCGATACTTCCAAACTTTCTGTTAACAACCGATTTTTTATCGATAAATTATTTTTTGTTTATTCCATCATATATACATTTCTACTGACCGTTTATCTGATTTTCGATAATTCTAAAACTTTCCAATAATAATCGAGTTTTTTATCGATAAATTATCTTTGATTATTACGTCACATATGCATTTGTAATTACCGTTTACCTGATAGAAAAAAGCATTTGTATTTAGGAACTACAAAATTTGAAAAATTTGTTGGCGCCTTTTGCACTCACTGATTTGTGATAAGTTTAATTTTTTCTTATAATATCCGATTTTTTTCGGTAACAAATTGTTTTGTTTCTTTTTCACAACAAACTTTTTCAATCAAATATTTAATTTTTTCAGAAAAAAAATTGTTTCAATCACGATTCTGTTAAATTAAGAATTAGAAAAATGTTAAAATTTTTTTGAACTATTAATTTCTACTAACAATAATGTTTTTCTAGTTGAGTACTTAATTTACCAACTGCCTAAGCGAATTCCGACAAATGTAAACACGCATTTCTAAATTATGGGGCATAAGCGCCTAAAAGTATACACAAGTAAGTTTGTCTGCCAATACACATATACTATAACGCGACAAATTTTTATTCCCCGTAAGACTAGATTTTGTTCGGAAAAGTAGTGCTGCTTAAGGCCATTAAAAATCATTTATTTATTATGAATAGCTGAAAAATTTAAGAAAATATTTCAAGGATCAGCAATGCTTACAAAATTTATCAGCGCTGATTGCAAATACATTAGAAGTATCAATATAATCCATCAGCATCAAACTAAACACAACTTAATCCAACTGTTTCCCTACAGGACCCTCATAAGAGTGCTGTTTAGGTGCGACTGCCGCGTCATTGGCGTCGCTAGCATGCTTTTAGGCGCACCAAAGCTATTTCGGACACAGCCAAACCGCCAACCAGCAATTCGCATGCATTAGCTGACACGAGTGGTAGTAGAGCGCCGGAGTAGACACTTGCGCTGACTCAATGCTACCAAAATAGAAACGGTAAAATCATTAAATCATTAAAACCGGTGGGCGTTATACAAACAAACATATTTGCGTGTGGACGAAATCGGCACTTTGGCCATTGAAATAATACTTAACCCACAGCGCAAGGCTTTTATGCATCACTTATGGCGCGTCAAAACTTAATGACGCAGCACAGAGTCACCGAGGTATACGCGAGTGTGGGCTCGGATGTGTGATTAAGGTTTTTCGCGTGCCCGGGAGTTGGGCATATAATGAATTGAAAAGGCAAACATGCAATTTGTTTGGGTGCAGGACAAGTTTTTGGTATTTAGTGAAAATAGAGTACGGGAAAGTGCTAAACGATTTTATGTCGGGCAATAAAATTAGTGTGAGATTTTTCAGGAATGTCGGAGTAAACATAAAGAGTGAAAAGCTAAAGAGCTGGAGTAAACAAAATACTGAAAATATAAACTGAAAAGGCTATTATTTCGAATTTCGTGACAGTCTATTGAAATTCCTCCTTTTTTTTGGTCGACACTCCTAAATCTAGGCAATATTTTTTATAGTATTGCATTTAAAGGCCTGTAGTCAACATTTGTGCGAATTAGCGAAGACTCACACCTAAACGAGTTTTTAAATTCAGAAAAAATAGAGATGAAGAAATTGCTAAACAATTTTATGTCGGAGAATAAAATTAGTGTGAGATTTTTCATGATTGTGGTACTAAAAATTGGCAGTAAAGAGGAAAAGAGCTAATTATAAAGAAAAATTTTAAATGAAAAAGCTTTATATCGAACTTTGTGACAGTCTATTGAAATTTGTGGTTTTTTTGGGTCGACACTACTAAATGTAGGCAACATTTTTGAATAGTATTGCATATAAACGCCTGTAGCCTATATTTGCGCGCTTTAGCGAAGACACACACCTAAAACAGATTTTAAAACTCAGTAAAAATAGATATGAAAAATGTAGTGAAAAATTCAAGAAATTAAAAAAAATATATTGAAATATAAAGTGAAGAGGCTATTATGTGGAAATTCGTAACACTCAAATGCGATTTCTAGTTTTTTTTATGCCACTCCTAAATGTAGGCAACGTTTCAGTTATACTTGTGCATATAGCCTACATTTGTGCGCTTTAGCGAAGACACACACCCAATGTGAGTACCCTTACTACCGCTAAATAATATCAAAGCCACTTCATTAAAATAACTTCTTTACTCCCACAAGTTCTATTCAAAATATTTAACTTCAGTAAATCAACAACCGCATTTTTCATTATTTTTTTTACCTTTCTCGTAACAAACACTTTCAATGCAACGTAATTAAATCCAATTTTATTATATAATCCCTACAAAATGCGCTTTATTAATACAAATATTAACTCAAGTGAGCTCTAACCCCTTGAGGGACCTGTATGACCCCATTTATTACCGTTTACACAGCCACATACTCAACGGCTATGGCACGACATGTGTGTCAGCAGTTCATTCATTCATGCCAACCCATAAATGCTGAGTGCAGCTGCACCTAAATTCGTGCTGCGTTCGGCGCGGTAAACTATACTATGCTTGTGGAAAATTGTGGCCGCATTTATGCAACGACAACGCTTAAAGCGATACGTAACCAAACGAACTAATAACCGAAAAAGTCAATTGACCCAGTTGTGGCAGGATGTGTCTGTAGATATGTTGGCGTGTGTGTGAATGCCTTTGAGAAGCCTTGACTTTCCACAAACGAAGAGCAAATCGACCAGCCAGCCAGTCGGTTGTGTGGCCATAAACGTTTACGTATGCGTTGCGGGTGGGGTTGGGCGGCGTACAACTTGACCTGTATGTGCAACGAGCTGACGAATGAGTTTAGAAGGGAAAGCAAATAATGTGAAAACTGTGATTTACTTCTTTAGAAATGGAAAATTGTGAGAAGGATGAAAAGTATATATTAAAATATAAGTTATACTCATATTACTCATATTCATAAGAGTATAGAGGGATGAAGATATTATGATAAAAAATGAACGAAAATCTTACAAATTTCTTTAGTTGAAATATACTAGAAATAAAGAAAGGTTAGCAGATAAATGGAATATCGCATAGTCATGTTTTTTTGTTGCATGTGTCAAATGTATGTATGCTTTCTCAGCCCAACTTTTAATGCTGCTAATAGTAAGTAAGAGTTGTTGAGTTACCGGAAAAAACTTTTCTTTACTTACGTAAGTGCTCACTAAACCACGTAGAATGCAACGAAGTATAGAGAAACCACTCCTCAGACTTTGCTTTCAAATTGAAATGCAAAACTTTAGACAGCACATCACCACATTTCACTTAAAAGCTCACGAAAGCATCCGGTAAAGCGTCTAAACTATAAGTTTGTTAGGGAGGAAGGTAAGGTAACCTTAGGATTGCTAATTGCATAAAATCGAAGAGATGTATATTTATATTTTTTAATACATAATAACCCAGCATTTTGATTCGTATAATTTCTGTGTTTAATAATTTATATAATAGAAGCATGTGGCAACATCCTATTTTGTGATACATTCACAGGGTTTGTCCGGAAAGTTCTACGACTGAGTCGATTACAAAAAAAATATTGAACCAATCGTTACAATTTTTTAAAAACTTTTAAAATGGGCTCCTTCTGCGTCGTTGCAGCGCTGTCAGCGCGATTTGCAAGCATTGAAGGCGTCACGGAAGGCATTCTCCGGAACAGCCTCAAGAGCCGAGGTGCATGCTGCTTGGATCTCCTTTCATCGACAAAAACAAAGTCCGAGGGGGCACATCTGGGCTGTAGGGCTGCTGCGGAAGCGTTGGGATGCCGGTCTTGTCGGACCCGATTGACCCTTTGTTCGAGTCTCTTGAGGACTTTCATGTAAAACCAGGCGTTGTCGGTTTGTCCAGAAGGAACAAATTTATAATGGACGATGTCAAAATAGATAATGAGCATCGCTCCGATCTTCATCAGCGACCTCTTCTCGGCCATCCAAAAAGGCATGGTGCCACCGTAACACATCACTTCTTGTTAAAGCAACATCTCGGTAAGCCTGCTTGATCATATCAAACGTCTCTGCAGCAGATTTACCAAGTTTCACACAGAATTTAATCGCATATGTCTGCTCTAACGAATGCTGCATTCGTGGCTTGCACCACTCACAGAAATACGTCGCACGAAAATGTTTGTGCTGACTCTCTAGGTGTTCGAAGACAACTGACCAGCCGCTCGTTCGTTAGCTAGAAACGCCCTCTACCGAATACAGTCGGTGCGCGAACGCTCCGAAGTACAGTCGCGGCGGAAGAAAATCAGTCCTATTACTTTTCGGACAAACCCTGTAGATTTGGCTCAGTTGTAGGACTGTCCTTTCATTACTTTGCCAAGCCTACGAGTGGTTCAAAGCCTTCAAAAACGGTCGATATATCGTTGAAGACATACCTCGTTCTTGACGACCTTCGGCCGCTTCAACTGATGAAAATACTAAAAAGGTGAAAAATATGGTCTTTGAAAATCGTCAGACAATTGTTAGAGAGATGGCAAGAGACCTCGACATCTCTCACGAGTCCGTTTGAATGATTTTGGTCGATATTTCGGTTATGTAACTCGTTATTTCTCGACTCGCTGAAAGCTGAATTCTTTTCAAGAGTACGGAATGCTCTCGGTACAGGTCTTTTTGGATATGCTTGATCGTACGAATTCCGGTCATACATTCGCGGAGAACATTATAACTGCCCATGAGACATGGGTTTAAGAGTTTGTCATGGAAACAAGTCAACAATCATCGGAATAGATGTAAAATACGAGCCGAAACCAAAATACCACGTCAAAGCCTCTCAAAAATCAAGGTGATGCTCATTGATTTTTTTCGATATTCGTGTTTTAGTCCATCATGAATTTGTGCCGGGGGGACAGACGGTCAATAAATAGTTCTATTTTCTACATTGAGGCGTTTGCGTGAGAACATCCGTCGAAAACGACCGAAACTTTGAAAGAAAAATTTATGAATTTTACAGATGATAATGCGCCGCCGCATCGAGCTACGATTGGGACCGAATTTTAAGCGAGAAATCCAATGAATACCATCGATCAACCCCGTATGCAGCAGATTTGGCTCAGTGTGAGTTTTTCTTGTCCCTCAAAGTAAAATTGCCGCTTCGTGGAACACGTTTTCAGTCTTTCGAAGGGATGAAACAAAATTCGCTTAAGAATCTGGAGGCCATCCCAAAGAGTGCTTATGAAAAGTGTTTCGAGGACTGAAAAAAACGTTGGCATAAGTGTATTACACTTGATTACTTTGAAGGCGACATAATAAATATTGATGAATAATTAATTATTTTACGTTTTATTTACAATTTCCAGGAACTTTAAAAGTTAAATTAAAATTTTTTATATGGAGTTACCACACATTTTTATTATGAGCACTGATAGGCTATCAACAATTTCTAGAATCGAGTTGGCCAATCATGATTTATAGAAACTTAATTATGTCAATGTGATCTGCGATAACAGTAAAATAGTGTTTATAAATAAATACATATGTACAAACACAAAGACCTACAAAGTTGTCTCAACATTTCCTGCCACAATACAACAACATTTATGAAAGCACACATCTGTTATTAACTTGAAAATGGAAAGAAAAGTTTCACAAAGTGTTTAATGTGGGGCGTTTGCTCATTTCCGAATTGCGGACATGCAAGGGAAATTACTAAAGTGAATATAAGTAGGCGAGCGAATGAAAGGAAAGCACACGAGCAAAAGGAAATTTTCAGAGAAACAAAAAGTAATGTGTGTGTGTATGTGAAGGTAATAATTTTGAGGGTAAGTCAATGTATTATTTCAGAAAATTACGTAACACACGAGCAGTTTATCAATCAATCAGAAAATTACTTAGCTTAACGAGCGCACCCACATAACCGGAGGATAACGGTGCATGCCATATATGGGCATGACATTTAGGTGACCCTACGCATTAAGGGGACGACAGTACGATTTTTTAACAATAAAAAATTTATAACAATTGTTTTAGTATGAGTGCAATTAGCTAATGTTATAGGGAGAAGACGAAAAATAACAACAACCGCAATAGATTAGTAAAAGTAGGCGACAAAATCGTTGACGTGTGTGCTTGCTGACTAGGTAAGCCGCTTGGTGAGCGGGTATTTTGGGCAACGCCATCAATTCCATGAAGAGTTGTTTAACGAAATACATAAAAAAGGCTATAATATGTATGTATGTAAGTATAGGTGTATATGTGTTCCAAGAAAACTTAGCTAATTGCAGCACGCACCGTCTGAATGACTGAGAAATTCCTTAGCTTACTTGCGATTAAATTTATAGATATTTAGTGAACTGCTCACACACACATGCATACTTATATTCTGGTGTATAAACACACACACAACACACAGCAGTACTTTATCAGCCTTAAGTGGCGTAGAGATGAGCTTAACTTTATAGCTGCCAGATTAGAGACGATTACGATTTAATGTGTCGAACAGTAGGCTAATGACATTTCAGCAGCTTCGACGTCATTTATAAATAGTTGTAATTAATGCAACCCAGCAGGCAAAAAGTTAAAATATAAAAAAAAAATCAACAAAAGGCAACTGTTCCGATTGGTACTAGTTGGCATAAAATAAATAGTTGCAAAAAAAAAAATCAGTAGAGCAAAAATAAGAATAAATGATTAAAATTGCATCAAAACGGTAACTGGTCCGAAGGGAACTAGTTACAATATTATAAAAAATTGCTATAAAATGCAGTAGAGAAAAAAATAGTTTACAAAATTTGTTTTTCAATTAAAATTGCATCAAACCGTGACTGACCCGATTAGTACTAGTTAGCATATTATAAAAATTAAAAAAAAATAACTGCGTAGAGAAAAAAATTTTTTAAAAATGCATCATAATCTGGTCCGATTAGCAGTTACATCCTATATATGTAAACTCGAAACTGTCCCTCAATTTTCATAACTATAGTTTTTCCTACAGGGCATTTACCAATGTACAGAATATATGCTAATTAGGTCTGAATATAGTATACTTAAGAAGTGTGCTGTAATCTATCCAGTATGATTGCTTAATCTATATAAAGGCACTCATATAGTTTGTATATATTTTTATAATCATAAAGCTTGCGACTAACGGTACGAGACAGGAAATCGCTACATTATAAGATTCACCGTTGATAAGGATTTAATTGAAAACAATTTGAACTCCTGTCACATCTGAATAGTAAAAAGTTAATGCGGCGATAAGAAAGTCGTACAAACGGTACATTGAACTATAAGTATGTTTGTATTTAAGCTGTGGGATGAACGCTCGAGCGCATAAGGGGGGAGCTTATAAGACCTCAAATCGAAATAATAACAATTAAAATAGAAATAAACTAGAAATTTTATGAGTTAAAAGGTTATAAAATGCGGCGAATAAAAGTGAGTAGCTATTATGCAATTGTAATTTAGAACACAATGTTGGTGTTATTGTTGTAAATTCGCATATATGTATGTACATATGTAACTAAGTTAGTTATTATTTTTTATAAGCCGCTGCAAAACCGAACATTGATTTGTGTTGAATATTTGTTTTATATCTACGTAAACGGTAGTAAAATCTTACTATAGTTTTTTGGCCTAGTTTGTAACTAGTTAATTTTTTTTAATTTGCTGTAAAGTTACTTTAAAAACAAAACATTGATTTTTGTCGAATATTTTTCTTTATTTCCATGTAAAAATCTTACTATGGTTTTTGGGAGTAGTTGGTAACTAGTTAATTTTTTTTAATTTCCTTTAAAGTCACAATATATAATAATTTACAACAAAAAATATAACTATAATTTTTGGGACCAGTTTGTAACTAGTTAAATTTTTGTTCAAAATTTTTTTATTAACAATAATGTGTGTATAAACATTTTATTAAAAAATTTCGTTATTCACACGGCTAAACTGTTACTTTTCAGTAGTTGTTGTAAACAATAGGTCGGTGTATTTATATATTTTTATTATTCCTATGGCATACAAAAACCTAACTGCTGATGTTCTTTGGGAGTATTTGGAACTACTGCATTTTTTGTATTAGCTAAGACCGGATACGTAAGATTTTGCAATAGAGAAGTACTATATATTTTTCAGAGAAGATTGTAACTAGTTAATTTTTTGTTCCAAAAATTATATAGTAATATGCTATACAAATGTTCTTATATCTGCATATTTGTAAATAAAATTTGGTTTTTCCATAGTTTAATTGTTATGGTCTACTAGTTGCAGAAAAGTAAAATTTTAATTGTTTTTATTCTTACGTAAAAAACTAGCTACATACATATATACTTTTGGTGTAGTTTGTAACTAGTTGATTTTTCAACATTTTTTGTAACTTGTTGCTTTTACAGTTACTAAGGACGCAATAGTAAAGGTTTTACAATAACGCGCGAACTATACTTTTTCGGACCAGTTTGTTACTAGTTTTTTTTTTTTTAAATAGGATACATAAAATTATGTTTTACATTAAATCGTGAGGTATATTTTTTCGGAGCAGTTTGTAACTAGTTGCTTTTTTTAACTTTTTTACAACAAGTTGCTTTTACTGTTATTAAGACGCAATACAGAATATTTTACAATAAAGCGCCATACCAAACCATACTTTTTCGGACCAGTGTGTAACTAGTTATTTTTTTTCAAAAACGCGATTCATAAGAAAATATTTTATAATAACGCTATAAGTAAGCGTGGGCTATATTTGTTCCGAGTAGTTCGTAACTAGTTACATTTTCTCCTAATAATTTTTATTATGAATAATACATGTATGTATGTACATATGTAGACTTGTAGATTTATATTATAATTTTGTATCTTTTCACAATATAAATTGCCGTATTTTCTAAACTTCGCCAATGTGTTAACTAAATTAAATTCAATCAACGCAATTACAGCCACAAATGCAGCAACAAGATTCAATTGAATAGAAAATAACGCCAATTGAAATTAATAAAAATCAAGGCGAGAAAAAACATGAAAGAATGCAAATTTAAGAGGAAGATTAAGTAAAGCAGAAATAACAGCAAAAAATATAAAAACAAAAACAAGAAGTATAAAAAGTAACAACAAACAAGTATAAAAAGCAATAACAAAAAAGTAAAAAAAAACAACAAAAGCAACAACAAACAAATACAAAAACAACAAAACCCAAACATAAAAAGTCTACAACAAAAAAGTATGAAAACAATTATAAAAACTGAGTAAAAAAAACAAAATGAATTTATACAATAACAACAACAGTTATTTTTACAACAACGACAAGATAATTTATGCAAACAACAACAAAACATGTACAAACGAATACAAGCAACAACATGTACGAATATCAGTGAAATGGGCGTCGAAAATTTTATGCAAACAAATGCACAGCTATAAAACAACAAAACATGCAAATAAAGTAAAACACAATTACATACACATACATAGCTATATAAATAGCTGTTAAAGGCGAATTTTAGCAACCCAGCCATAACAAATTAACAACAAATTGCTATTAAATTAATTGCGACAAACAAGCTGAGCAAACACAAGAACAAAGCAAAAACAAGTACAACAAGATGATAAAGAATGAAGACGCGACGAGTGCACGAGCTTCTTTTGGCATACAAATTGCGGCACATGATTTTCATATGAAATTAATGCAATTTGAAAACGAATTCCTTTTGCCTTATATAGAGAATTTGTGCGAAGGTATGGCACAGAGCACGTATACGCCCGGGTGTGCGTCGCTCGACTGAGCATTGGCAGAGTAGCTGGTGTGTACACCTGCAACTGAATGACTATGAATTGAGTTTGATTTAAATTAAAGCGAATACTTTAGAAAATTAATTACAGAAAATTAAAGAAAAATTAAGTAATTTAACAAAAATTATAAAAAAATTATTTAAAAAAAAAGAAAAAAATATTGAAATACATAAAAAATAGGATAAAAAAATAAAAGAAAAAAAAAATTAAAATATTTAAAAAATATATATATATTTAGAAAATATTAAAAACTTAAAAAATTCAAAAAAAACCAATTTGATTTATTAAAACCAATGATCTAATGAAAAAACCATCACGAAATTAATGATAAAGGATAAACTTAATTTAATTTAGACACATTAAAAAAAATATAATAAGTCTAATTATCTATTAATTTCCAAAAATTCTACTACAAATACACCCCTAAAAATTGAATTCACTCCATTTTAATTGCCTTGCACATTTTTCCAGCGTTTTTTTGTTTCTGTTTTTATTATATTTTCATAAAATTTTTATGATACCATTTCAATCAAAAGTCCAAAAATTATTGAGGTATGAAAATTTATGCATGTCATGCATGCCAAATTAATATCAATTCGTGCTTCACTGAAATATGAACCGCTGCTGTTGGGGCATTCAAAGTCACTAGAGACCAACCGAAGGTGACAAGCAGGCTGACTTACAAATTCAATGTCAATAACAAAATTTTACATTGGAAATTTGCATATCAACAAAGTGTATATACATATGTATGTATGTATGCTGGCACTATATGCATTTGTACTTGAATATCGATTGCGGCATTTGGAATAGGCTGAGTGCATGCACAAGCAACAAAAATAAATAAATTGTTGGAAAATGCATTTTTGTGAAATTTTTGTAGAAAGTTAAATAATGAAAATAGATAATAAAAAAAATTTTAACAAGAGAAAAGTGGAATAAAAAAAAATTATAAAAAAAAGTATAAAAAATAAAAACTTGACATTTTTTTTGTTTGAAAAAAGTGCGAGAAAATAAAATTAAAAAACAGAAAAAATAGAAGTTAAATAATGAAAATGGACAATAAAAAATGTTTAACAAGAGAAAAATAGAAAAATCAAATCAGAAATTAAATAAAAGCCAAAACTAAAAATAAAAACAAATAATGCAATAAAATATTAAATTAATTAAAGAAAACGAATTATTAAATAATATACACAAATTACACATTATAATTACTAAAATTTAGTTTTAATTTTTTTTTTTAATTTTATACATATTTAATTAAATACTCCAGTGTTACCACGAACCAGTGTTATTATATTAGATAATTAAAATAACTTTATTTATAAGTTCTTTACTTATTTCATTAAAATTTTATTTTATTTTGTCTAAATTTCTGAAACTATTTTCCATTTTTAATTTATTTAATTAAATTGTGTATTTTGTGATTTTTTATTAATTTCTGAAGTTAAATTTTTTTTGTTAAATTGAATTAATTATTTTAATTTTATTATATATATATATATTTTTTTTTTTAATTTTTAAAATTTATTGTTCTTTTCTTAATTTTTTTTTTATTAAAATTTATTTCATTACAATTTTTTAATTAAATTAATTAAGTTTATTTCACTAAAATTTGTGTTTTTGTTTTGGTAATTTTTTATTGATAATAAAATATTTCTAATAATTTTTTAAAATTTATTTCATTAAAAGTTTATTTTAGTTTTATTAAGTTTTAAAACAATTTTTAATTTATTTCATTAAATTTTGTATTTTGTGAAATTTTTTATTAATTTCTAATAACTTTTTTTTATTAAAACAAGTTATTTATTTTTATTTTGTTTATTTAATTATTTTTACTTTCATTAATTTTTTAAATTAAAACTTTTTATTATTTTTTTTCAAAATTTATTTTTACTAAAATTTAATTTTTTTTGTTATCAAATCAGTTTTTTTGGTTACGAATTTTTGTTAATTTATGTCACTAAAATTTAATTGAATTTTTTATTTTAACAAATTACTAAAATTAAAATTAATTTATTACAATTTATTTCATTTAAATCTTATTTATTTTTATTTTATTAAATTTGTTTTAATTCTTTTTAATAATTTTTAAAATTGAAATAATTTTTTTAAATTTTTCGAAGTTTTTCTAATTTTTTTTAAATTAAATTTTACTATTTTATTTCTAAATAATATTATCTACATACAATCACTTTCATTTCCCCCTAACTGTTGCACTGCTTAAACTGAAAATCTATTTTTTACTGCTTTTAATCCACATCACTCATATCTCTATATCCGCTTTCAATCTTGATTTCTATAAATATGCTAATTTACGCTACTGAATAAATCATCAAAATGCCATAAAGTACGCCTGCCATGTAGGCGCGCACCCTTAATTTGCATACAAACACATTTGTGCATGTGAAAATGTCAAGTTACCCAAAATAGTGCAACTCCAAGCTAAGAGGTGTGAAATAGTGGGCAAACAGGCACTCATGCTTATACATATGTATATGTGTACTATGTGCAAATATTTTTGTCTGAGAGTCTGGGCGTATGTGCGCTTGCATCTGTTTATTAAATTGATTGTCAGCTGTCGGAGCAAATAGATGGACGCACACACGCTTATGGCAAGCTTTGATTTCGAGGAACATATGGGCATGGATGTATGTACATGTTTGTATATATTATTGAATTTTCGAATATGAGCACATATGTACACATATTAATTAACTGCACTCTATTAGCAAATATCAGCAACACCCATGTATGTATGTGTGTATGTTTGTATTCTGCATGGATATTGCAACATCAACTTGATACATTGGCAAATATTGCGTCATTTGGCAATGTGGCCAACAACTAAGCAAATATTTCCTATTTACAAAGTGCAAAATTTAAACATACTGTACGCTTAGAGACATGTGATTAGTAAGCAAATATGTTTTGCTGCCTCTTCCATTATAAACAAACCGACACACAAAAAAAATAATTTTTTTAATTTTTAATAATTAAATATTTTGCCTTTTATTTACAATTTCCGGGTACTTTTCTGTCACAATGTCCAATAAAAAAACTTTAATATAAAAGCTGTTATTTATTTTTGGAAAGTTGTATTTCAATTCTTTGTCTTATTGCCTTTTGACCATTGACCATATATTAAAATATCATCCTAAGGATATGCCATTTTTAGTATTTTTTTGGTTATTTGTTGCGATACTTATCAAACTTAATAGAGCAAACAATGATGCTTTAAAATTTAAGTGAAAAGTAGCAAAGACACAAACCATATAAGCTTATAATTACCAATTATTACAGTATTTAACTAGAATTGAAGGTAGATTATGAGGAGAATGTTATTTTTGCTATATTTGCTAAATTTGCATTAGTCTTTATTTCGTATTATTCGTTCGTATTTTAAAGCATACATTAAAATATCATCCTAACGGTATACTACTTTTTTTATTCGATGCGATATTTAACGCTTTTTATAGAATCACATGCTTTGCTAAAACTGGTGCCTACAGTTAGACTTTCTCTGAAAAAAGCAAATACACATACCAAATAAGCCCAAAATTAGCATTTAATACAAAATATAGCTGGAAACGAAGGAGATTGTTAGGTGAAATGCCTGAACCGATCGAATAGAAATCTTCACTTGACCTTCTTATAAATATTTGATCGAAGGAATGAGATTTTATTTTAATAATTAGGATTTTTCAAGCCACTCTGAAAGATATTTTTTTTACACAAAATAATCAGAATTTTTCTAGCCACTCTGAACTGTAACTTTTTTTACAACAAAATACTTATTTTTTGGAAGACTCAATTTTGTTAGAAATTAAAATTTGGACGTAATTTTACGTTCTTTATACTCGTCATGCACTAATGGCCAGTTTTTGATTTATGAAAGATGTTCAAAGGGAACTAATAAAATTTGAAAAAAATAATAGAGACAGCAAAGAGAAAATAAGGAAGAAAAAATATAAAAAACACGTAGTAAATTTTATAGTACAGATTAATGTTGTTCGATCTATATAAAATATTTCGCCCGCAAATTTTAAGGAATTGCTTGAGTTGCCAAACTCTGTTTAGATAAAAATATGGGTCTCTTACCTTGACTAATTTGAACGAAATGAGATTTTTATCCTCTAACAAGAAAGCTGTAGCCTGAACACGAAGTTTTTAACATCCAGAATGAAACATCGGAGATCCTATAAGGTATGTATATAAATAAGTTACACTAACACGTAGGAGTTTATGATTGTAATCAAGGTGACGGGCATAATTTTTATGTCGTAGTCAAGGGTCTGTAGGGGTCAAACATTTGCTAAATTGACGAAAATAGCTGTACGTGATCAAAAATTCTGGAACTCAAATTCGTAATCAGCACATCTCAAATACGCCACAGAACTCTTAAAACGTCAGTCGCAAATTTTTCCCACAAATTTGTTAGTAGTGGTATCAGCCTTACGAGCTGAGTCGATTTATGTATGCGAAGAAGTCACTCAGTTTTTGAGATATCGATTTGACATTTCGCAGACATAGTTTCCTACCCAAAAAGTTGTCATACAAAATGACCCGTCAAAATCAAGTTCTTATATGGAAACTTTTTTATTTGGCAAGATATCTTCATGAAATTTGGCACAGACTATTATTTAGGGTATTGCCTTAATCTCCAAACAAATTGCTCAAATCGGACTACTATAGCTTATAGCTGTCATACAAACTTAGCTATCAAAATCAAGTCCTTGTGTGAAAAACTTTTTTATTTGATAAGATATCTTTACGAAATTTGGCGTGGATTATTATCCAAGGAATTGCTACAATCCATCAATATTTTATTTAGATTGGACAACTATATAATATAGCTGTCATACAAACTAACCAGTCATATTCAAATTAAATATCAGATAATACCTTTTATGACATAAGAAATGCACTTATGAAGGGTATTAAACAAAAAACTAATAAGTATAAAAATTATGTAAAATACCAAAAATAAAAATAAATTTTTCTTCTCAAATTTTAGACTTCTTTAAAATTTTTATTAACTTTTTCATACAAGATAATATTTTTGTAACAAATAACAATCTAATAACAACAGAAATGCCAACAAAACCAGCAAAAGCTATTAAAATTGTTATTGAATACTCGTAATAAAGCAGCTAATAAAGGCAATAATTATTAAGAAAATAAGATTTAGCATGTATAGGTAAGCAACCAGTTTATATTTATTTTTTAATTGCTTTCAAATCAAACGCAGTCAGTGCCAAAGCGGTTCGTCATGCCCGCGAATATTTTACACACACACACACACATGTACAAGCAATGCAATGAGCATATTTTATTTATGCCCGTCACCTGACGTCACTGATCGCCCTTTGCTTTTGCCAGCACTTTCGTGCGCCGCAAATTTCGCTAGCCACTTGACTGCTTGGCATTCGGCCGCGTTCAATTAACGATGCCTGGCAATTTTCACGCTATTGTTCTGCTCACACAAACTAGTCGCCGCGACGATACACATGCATGGCAACAAAAACATTTCCAACAACAATAAAGTCGGCGCTTGCTTGCGACTTTCTGCAACTCATCGCCCATCACGTATACGCCGTGTTGCGCGCCTCTGCCGCCGCGCCGCCGCCACGACCACTACGCTCGGCGCTCGTTTCGCTAGCAAACATTTTAAATTTCATATTATTAATTTTGATTGCATTGCTTGCTTTTTCATTTATTTGCTTGTTGCACGCTCGCGCAGAATTTCGCTTCTGCTGTTGTGCGCTTTTGAGTGTATGTGTGTGTGTATGTGAGTGCATTCATGCATGTGTAAAAACTTGCTCTGGCGTTTACGCGCCGGCACATTATTCATGCATCTCTCGTCAAGGTAAAGGTCAAGTTGTTCATATAAAATAATAATCAAGCGAATTATCGCATTCACTTGCGAAGCGTTTGAAGTCAGCTGGTTAGTCGCAGCTGACTGATTGGTGAGCAGTGAAGTTGAAGTTATGTAGGTAGACACATTTCACGTGGTATGTTGTAATTTTTAAGCTTTTAGCTGGTGATGAAGCTTAAAACTGAGCTTGAAACCAAATTGATGATTCAAAACTAAACGAAATTAATCAATTTCGAACTAAAGACTGAATTGATTAATCAAAACTAAACAAAATTAGTCAAATTTGAAATTAAAAATTGAATTGATTAATAAAAACTAAACGAAATTAGTCGAATTTAAAAGTAAAGATTGAATTGATTAATCCTAACTAAAGTGAATAAGTCAAATTTGAAACTAAGGATAAAATTTATTAATCTAAACTAAAAGGAATTAGTCAAATTTAAATACAAATATACAAAAGATTAATCAAAACTAAGAAGAATTAATCAAATTTGAAACTAAAGATTGATCCGATTTATCAAAACTAAGAAAAATTAATCAAATTTGGAACTAAAGCTTGAGTTGATCCATCAAAGCGAAAAGAAATTAGTTAAAATTGAACTAAAAGATTGAATTAATTAATCAAAGCGAAAGAAATTAGTCAGATTGTAAACTAAAGTCACCAAATCTAAAGCTAAAATGAGTTAAACTATTCTAAAACACACGAAATTAAAGAAGACTAAATGGAATAAGTCAAATTTGAAAACAACAAATGCATGATTAATCAAAATTAAAAGGAATTAGTTAAAATTGAACTTAAATGTTAAATTAGTTATTCAAATATAAATGAAATTAGTCAGTTTGGAAACTAAAGTCACCAAATCAAAAGCCTAAATTAGTTAAACTATTCTAAAATAAACGAAATTGAAGAAGACTAAATGCAACTAAAACAAAATAATCTTAATTGAATAGAACTAAAAAATATTTTCGACTGACTTCCGTTATCTGTTTATTCTGGTTTATACAACAATAACTGAAATATTTCTTATAATTTCCTATAATGTAAAAAATCTGAACATTTTTGACTTTTCGTCAATGATTAAGAAGGCATAAATATTCTTAAAATAAACGAAATTGAAGAAGACTAAATGTAACTAAAACAAAATAATCTTAATTGAATAGAACTAAAAAAGATTTTCGACTGACTTCCGTTATCTGTATATAATTTAATTAATTGCTGAATTAACTAAAATTATGGTAATAACATCACTCGCTTTGAATCCTTCAAAAAATTACAATTTTCGCAGCATAAAAACTGAGTTTTAATAATTTGAAATATTTCCAAAGCATTCTAATATGATCTTTTAATAGTTATGCAATCAATCAATTGCCAATTAATCAATTTAACATTTTCTGCTTTCATTACAATAGATTCCCACATTCTGCTGTGCGAAAATTCACATGAATTTGTAGAAATTTTGCATTTCGCGCGCATGCTTTGGCAGCTATCATACGCCACTTGACCTTGCCCGTTTCATCAGACACATTTCTTTTTTTCTCTTTTCAATTTCCATGTTCAAGTGTTGCGTTTGATTAGTTTGTTGTTGCATAATTTCCGCACAATCGCACATACATACGTGCACACGCATTGTGATGATGCCAGCCGCGCGCGTACTGACTGTGATAACGGTGTGTCTGGCTTGTCAGCGCATTAAAAACGCATCAATCAAAATAAAGTCAAGCAAATTTCTAGTAAAGTCTATGATTTGCATATGTATGTATGTACAATGTTGGTGGATCACTCAGTTAGGCAACCTTGTGTCATATACACTTGAGTGGGTGTATGTGTGCGTGTGTATGAAAATCAGCGCGCTTTTGCGTCAAAGAAATTGGAGAAATATGCAAATTTCCGGTGAGCTTCTCGCGCCTCGGGAATATGTTTTCTTTTTCAATATGTGGAAAATTGTTTTTACGTGTTTGAATTGCAAACACTCTGGCAAGTCAAGTGAGGCTAAGTGCTTTAAAATGGCCTGTTGCACGAGCAAAATCGTTGCTTAATAGAATAATACAAAAATGCTTCTGAATAATTGAATATTAACTAGAATTTAACTTTATAACAAACTCTTATTTGCTATAATGTTTATAGAAAATAAAATCTTTGGAAATTTTTCGTTGAAAATATCATTTAAACGCATTTAATTAAACAATTTTTCGAAAAATTGTACTACTTTTTTGCCATAATTTTTTACGGCAAACAAATTTTTGAAAATCGCAAAACAAAAATCAAAAACTGTGAAATAAGATATTACTTAAACATGTTAAATAAGAAAATGTGTGGAATATTAGACAATTCTTTTGCTATACTTTTTTATAGCATACAAAATTGTGCTGCACACTATCACATAAACTTATTTGAGTAAAACGAAAAATGTGTACGAAATACACCTTGTACTTTTGTATTAATTTCTAACAAACACACCAGCAAATTTAGTGAGGTTAACTCCTATAAAATGGCACGTTGTTCGAGGAATATTACGGCTTAAATGATTAATTGAAATTTTTTTCATAAAAATTAAATTTTAACGAGATATTCACTTAACAACAAAGTCTGTTATTAAGTTTTGGTTTGCTATAATTTTTATAGAACAATTTATTTAAACACTTTTCATAAAAAATATTAGTTAAGCACGTTGAATGTTTGGAAAATTATACCCATTGCTTCCAATAATTTTTATGGCATACAAATTTTCGAAAATTGTGAAAAAAATCATATCATCAAAATACTTTTAAATAAAAAAGACAAGGAAAATTATGATACTTGTTTCCTATAATTTTTATAGGATAACAATTTTCGAAAATTTTGATAAATTATACCATTGAGGCTCATGTAAGTGAAACTAAAAATAGTGGAAAATTCTCTTTTATATTTTTGAATTATTCTCCTACAAATACCTGGTAAGTCAATTGAGTTTAAATGATTTAAAATGAAATTTACTCGAGGTAAATTCTTGTTGTTACGAATAATGAAAAAAATTTTGCTAAAAGCTTAATTTACATGAGAAATTGCGTTTATAGAAAAGATTAAAATTATTTGTTTAGTTGCCATAATTTGTATAGCTCACAAATTTGGAAAGTTTTTCGTAAGTATCATTTAAACATATTCAATTAAGAAAATGTGTAAACAATTTTACTCTTTGTGTGCTATAATTTTTTATGGTAAAAAAAAAATTCTGATATCGTTTATACGGTGTTTTCTTTTCAGATAATTTTAATGTAGTGTAAAACAAATTTCACAGAAATTTTTGAGTTAATGCTATAATTTAGCAGCGGCTGCTCAATTAAGTTCCTTACGAACAGACCTTAAGCTAAGCACATAGTGAATCAGAGAGCGACGTAACATTTGACCCAAAAATATAAAAGGTTAACTACTGTCAAATCCTCTGTGAGTGAAGGTGCAAAAAGACAATTTTTTCACCTTTTGTGATAATCGAATTTTTTATCAGCTCCTTTTAAAACATTTTGTCTCTTATTGTAAAAATATAAACAATTATTACTTCCTGCTTCTCTCCACCTTCCATTTTTGTATTTTCTTTATTATTTTTCAACCATTATTCGTTTATAACGCGGCTACCTCGAAATGTAATTTCGTTTTTCAATTAGCGCCTTTGTTTACATTTTTATTATTTTTTCGGTTTTCGCAATTTTCATTTAAACGCCGCAACGTTATTTTTGTTTATTTACTCTGCCATTGTAAAAATTGTGGTTTATGGATAAAAATTTTAATATTTTTTCTTTTGTTGTCTGTTGTGAAGCTGCTAGTGCGGCGGCCTGCAGAGAAGTTTGATTTTATTTTTGTTTGTTTTCGGTCTGCTTTTGTGGCGTGGACAACACATTGGCATTAAAGTTATGTTGAAAAACCACAGAAAAGGCATTTGAACTTCCAACTTGACTGCAATGACACTTCGTTAGCCACAAAATGTAGGCTTACTTGTTTAGATGGTAGTAAGAAGACAGTTAGTAGCTCGCCTGATTGAAGGGGCTGTTATTTATGGCAGCTAAAAAAAGAGTTTGAAGGTGCCAATGAAAATAGAAAATGATTATGTTATAGATATGGTGCTTGGAAGTTTTTAATGTGGAAGTTTTTCTAACAAAATAATTTAAAAAATTATAAAAAAAATTAATAAACATATCAGGAAAATTGTAGTCCTTGTATGGATAACTTTTTTATTTGACAAAATAATTTCACGAAATTTCGCTTGGACTATTGTCAGAGGAAATGGTACAATCTCCGAAGAACTTGTTCAGATTCACTATAGCATACAGCTGCCATACAAACTTATCGGTCAAAGTTAAGTCCTTGTATGAAAAACTTTTTTATTTGAAGAGATATCTGCATGAAATTTGGTATGGATTCAATTATTTTAATTCCCCGGCAGCGCTACAATTTCCTTAGAAATTGTTCAAATCGGACAATTATAGCATATAGCTGTCATACAAACTGGTCGGTCAAAATCAAGGGCTTGTATGGACAACTTTTTAATTTGATGAGATATCTTCACGACATTCGGCATGGATTATGGAGTCAGGCAATGTTACAATATATGAAAGAATTGTTCAGATCGGTTCACTATAGCATACCGCTGTCATACAAACTGATCGGTCGAAAATAAGTCCTTGTATGGACAACTTTTTAATTTGAGAAGATATTTTCACGAAATTTAGCATGGATTTAACTCCAAGGCAGCGCTACAATTTCCGAAGAAATTGTTCAAATCGGATCATTACAGCATATACCTGCCATACAAGCTGATCAGTCGAAATCAAGGGCTTGTGTGAAAAACTTTTTTATTTGATGAGTTATCTTCATGAAATTCGGCATGGATTATTGTCTACAGCAGCGCTACAGTCTCCATAAAAATTGTTCAGATCGGACAACTATAGCATATAGCTGCCACACAAACTGATTGCTCAAAATCGCGATAAGATCCTTCTGTTATGAACCTGAGCTATTCGATTTTTATTTCTTCAATTATTTTTGGTTTTTTTGGAGTCAAATATTACAAAAACAACAAAAAAATCATAAATGCAAAAAAAAAGAATAACTCTGCCATCAGATCTCCACGAACTTCTTCTGCTCGATTGCCAATCAAGTATTTGATGCGTTTCAGTTAGCGACGCCATCTTTCGATACATACACATACATGAAAACGTATACTTGCATGTGTGCATCATTAACCCATATGTTAGCAGCTGTTAGTTACACTTCATTAACAATAATAATAATAACAACGAGCGATACAAGATACGGATGAGCACGAAAAATGATGCACACAAGCAGCTTGATGGACGGACAGAAATACAGTGCGCTACAGTAGGTACTCATATGACGGACAGACCGACAGAGAGACAGACGGTTGAATGGAATGCGCATACAAAGTGAATTGGCAAATGAAGCTGCAGCAACAACACACGCGCACTTGCACCGAACAGCAGCTGAAGAGATGGACGGTGTTAAGGAGAGCTGGTATGTACGTATGAATACACATACATATACATATATGTATGTAACCGTGTATTTGTATAAGTATGCGCAAGAAATTGAGCTTTTCGATTGAATGCGTTTTAAATGCGTAAAATGCTTTGTTGTTGCACTGCTTTGAAGCTGACTGCCGGTTGGCTGATTGTCGGCGGGTTACAAAAGGCAATTGTATGTCCGCATGTATGTATATGTGTGTGTACATACTATGTACTATAAGAAGCACTTAAGTGGAAAGAAGTACAATGAGAAATAAAAGCTGTGAAAAAGAAAGAGTAAGTAATCCGCTACTTGGAACTCATATGCTGGCTGACACTGTGCGACATGTGTGCCACACGTGTTGTCCTTTGCTGGGTGGTATTGGACTCTTATTCCAATAAATATTAAATATAAAGTGCAAAAAAATTATAAATATAAATGGATGGAGTTCAGCATAATTTCAAAAAAAAAAAATTGCAAAAAATAAAATAAAATTTAATTTGAGTTATGCCGTTTTTAATGCTGATTGCTTCGTTTATAAATATTTTTTTGCCATGACGTTATATATTTTGTAATACAGTTACTTATTTGAGAAAGGAATTGTTTTTACTACGGTAATAAGTGGATCTATATGGAAAATTACATATAAAACTGAATTAGGTGGCAACACTATCCTCAGAAACCTATAATAAAAATTTTCAAGAAATATTTCGAAGCCTCCATGTCAACTAATATATCATTTGGACTGGATAGGTATAAACTTAATTAGGTGGCAACACTGTCTTCAAAGTCTGCATTACAAATTTTCAAGAAATAAATCCAATAGGAATTATTTTGAGTACGATAATAATTGGAGCTATATAAAATATTACGTATAAAACGGAATTAGGTGGCAACACTATCTTCAGAAACCTATAATAAAAAGTTCCAAGAAATATATCGAATCTTTCGATGTCACTTAATATGTCATTCGGACCAAAAAAATTACGTATAAATTGAAGTGGGTGGCAACACTGTCATTAAAGTCTGTATTAAAAATGTTTAAGAAATATTTCGAATATTCTTTTAAGAATTGTTTCTGGTACGTTAATAAGTGGAGCAATTTAAAAGAATACGTATAAATTGAATTAGGTGGCAACACTACCTTCAGAAACCTATAATAAAAATGTTCAAAAAATATATCGAATCTTCCATGTCACGTAATACATTTGGATTTTGAAAAAAAGTTACGTATGAACTGAATTAGGTGGCATCACTGTCTTCAAAGTCTGAATTAAAAAATTACAAAAAATATTTTGAATCCTCTCTTAAGTTATTTGGATCTTACTTGACAAAAATCTACTTAAAATTAATTTTGGGCGCAAAATAAAGAGTTTACTGTATTTTTTTTTTTTTTTTTTTTTGAAATTCTTCAGAACATTCTACGAAAGATTAATTAGATTTAGACTCACAGGCGAATTATGTATATATAATTTAGGGTTTTATAAGTAAAAATATTATAAAGGACATAAATTGAAAATATTATATTAACCTCTTAAGCTCACCCTCGGGTCATTTTGACCTCTTTTCGTGAGACTGTTCAATTCCAATATAGAAGAAAGATCGAAGGGATAGGTAAAAAATGTTAACTAAGGTTGGCTAATTTGTGAAGGTTTTTAGTTGAGAGGGTTTTCGGAAAATTGAAAAATATCCAACAAGGTTCTTTTATAAATATACCTACATACATACATATATACTATGCATGTATTTTAAAGAAGAGTAGGTTTTAACTACAAACATTGAAGCAAATTTAAAAATAAACTATTTCTTCACAGCAGATACATTTCAAAACTTTTGTCAATCTATCACACATTTTAGCTATTAAATAATTTATGAGCGAAGAAAAAATTTGAAACTAGCCGAAGCGTCAAGTAGGAACAAGTGGAGCGCAAAGTTCGAAAATTTCTAAAATAAGCTTATATGGCATCTGGAGGCCGTGCCCGAACATAAACGAGCACGAATAAGTGAGAATTTATTGAAATGTGTGCGCAATAGGCGAAGTGTGGCACCAAAAATTTTACGGAATGAGATAGTAAATTACAACATAGCCGGTTTTTGGACAATTATGTGACAAAGTCATTAAAAATGGCCGAGTAGGCACAAAAACACAAAAAAAGACTAAAACGAGAAGGGGAGGTTTGTGGAGAAATATTACATAGAGTACTTGGAAAAAGAGAGGGCGTGTGGAAAAACCAGCGTCAGATGCTGTCAAAGGCAGGAAGTCGCATAGCTTGAATGCGTAGGGTTGCCAAATAAATTGAAAAATTTAAAAATATAAAATTTTCAAATATACGTAGAAGTTAAAAAAATAATAATATATTAACAACAAAAACAAAAAAAAAATAATTTTTCTTTAAAAAAAAATTTAAATCTTAAATTTAAAAAAAAAATTTTTAAAAAATCAATTATATTTTTTTTTAAATTTTAACACATAGATTAAAAAATTTAAAAATATATAATTTTGAAATATGTATATATGTATATATAGAAGTTTAAAAAATAATAATATATTAACAATGAAAACAAAAAAAATTAGTTTCTTTAAAATAAATTTTACATTTTAAATATAAAACATTTAAAAATTTATATAAAAAATAACATTTATTATATTTTTATTTTATTTCAAATGTTCTACAAAATTAACTGGGAAAAATGTATTATATTTTTTTTTTAATTTTAAAACATATGTACATTTATAAATTTTTTAATTAAAAAAAATATATTTTTTTATTAAAAAAAATGATTCTTAAAGAACAAATATTTTACAAAATTTTTCATGAAAAATGTATGAAGAAAAAATATTTTAAAATAACAATATAATAAACCTTTTTTCATTAAAATTTTTAACATATTTTTTTGTCAAAAATCATTTTTTGTATAAATAAAAATTATTTATTATTAAGAATTTATGTTAGAAAAACATTATAAAATTAAAAATAAATAAGTAGATACAAAATTTTAATTAGTTTTTTGTTCATTAAAAGTTAAAATATATTTTTTTTACAAAAATAATATTTTTATATAAATAAAATTACGCTTGAAATGTTTTATAATATAAATAACGAAAAATGTAAGTGCAAAAAAAATATTTTCAAATTATTTTGTGACATTTTTTTTTTTCATTAATAATTTTAATAGATACACACGTATGCATATATTTTTTTTTTAAACCTTTTGTTTTAATAAATAAATTGAATCATAAAAGTATAAATTTAATTTTTTATAAATTTTTACATAATTAGTTAGGAATTTTTGTTTTCAAAACTAATTTTTTTTGTATAAATAAAATGAATTTTGAAATGTTTCGCATATATTTATAATGAAAAATGTATTTAAAATACAAAAAATTATATAACATACTATTTGTAGATCATTTTATTTTCAATTTTAATATATATTTTTTCAAATAGTTTTTTATATAAAGAAAATTAATTTTCAATCGTTTTTTATAATATTACTATAATTTAAAACATTTTTTTACCATAAATTTTTTTTAAAAAAATAGATTAATTATAATCCACTTTCTCATTAAATGCTTCTCATATATTAACAAGATTTAATTCGCCGCGCTTGGCAACCCCGTTTTGCACTTAAAGCACAACGCGCGCCAATAGCACACACTAGAACGGACAAGTGACAAGAAAATGTGTGTATTTATATATTATATACATTTATATACATAAGTATATATGTACATATAACGGTTGCATGGAGACACTTTATATGATTTCTGCTGACAATACAGTAGGTATGAAAGCACACATGTGTGTGCGTGTGTAATAAAACTTAGCAGCAGGCGGTCAGCAAAAGCCACTTAAAGACAGGCATGAAGGCACACACCCTCACACATACAGAAATATTAATATATTTGAGCACAAAAGCATTTGTAAGTAGGTATGTTTGTTTGCTTTTTATTGTGATGAAGATGCGGATATTGTGGCAGAAATAAGCTGTCGATTGCAGAGTGGCAGCAAATGGCCACTGTATATGTGAGTATGTGTGTGAGTGCGTCTGGTAAGTGTGTGTGTCGAGAGTGCGTGCAGTTGTGTTTGACACTTATTAAAATTGCACAGCTTATGAATAGCGACGACAATGAAAATGCGATAAAAAATAAAATGCAGTTAGTACAAAAGCGAGGAGCAGTAAAAACAAAAACAAAAAATGAGGAAGCTACAAATATTAGCAAGAAATGCAGAAATTCAGTAAAGTAAAATTCAAAATTTTTTTTTTAATTTTTCTGGCTCTTTAACAGTAAAATACAGTTAACTAATTGCGTAAGGAAGTAGTTTTGGAACAACAAAATTTTATTATTTGTATGATTTGAAAGCAAAAAAAAAATCGTCGAATGAAAATTTCACAGTTCAGTTCCGAAAATAACTCCTTAGTGCTTTTGTACAGCATTATTTGCAGTTATCCACAGTTGAGTGGCACAGCTGCCAGCAGATTTCAGTTTCGGCGAATATGAGGCAGCCATATTTTACAAAAACGCTTGACTGACTGACCAAATGTGCAGCACAGCAAATACAAGTACAGCTTGGCGTATTATTAATAAGGATGTTTGTGCTTCAGTGGCATAACGAAATGGTTGGGCGGTAATGGAGTTCATTAAGTAACGAGTTCTACACGAAAGAGCTTTACAAGGGAGAACAGCACGTTTGAAAATGCGTACATAGTTACATATGTTTATCTGTAAATGAAGTAAAGCTCATATAAAGTGCATTTCAGAGCAAAATAAGTTTGAAAGTGGAATATACGCAGATATAGTGGTGAGTAACAAAGGGAAAAAATAACACAATAGCTGAAAATCTGTGTAGGAGAAATTGAATTTTCAAAGCAGAGTGTGGCACCATGTGATGGAGGTTTAATGCTAAAATTAGACTGCAAGGACACAGCTAAATATCGCTACAATATCAAGGTTCTGTAGCAAGAAATATTTATGTAAATTTAGGGATTTTTTTCAAAAATTCATGGGAGACTAATAAGAAGCCATAATTCAACGAAACTTGTACAAAGGATTTTTAGAAACTCCATGAATCAAATATGCATATATCATCGCCAGAAATACTAAAAAAGCAAAAAATCACAATAAAAGTACAAGTACAATTGAACTATAATAAATAAAAATTTTTTATATAAAATTTTTTTCTAAATATTTTTTTTTATATAAATTTCTTATTTTATATAAAATAATTTTTTTATATAAAAATTTTAATTTTTTTTATATAAAAAATAGTTTTTGAGAAAAAAATTATCAGAAAAAATTTTTCATATAAAAAATATTTTCGAAAAAAATAATGACTTCAAACGGTTTCGCTGTAGATATTTTGCTTTTATAAAGCAAATAAGTAACAGTTTTAAAAAATGTAATATCAAGTCCAAGCACAGCTCCTGAACTAGTTAAGCAAATTTCAACAAATAAAACCTGAATTGTAAGCTCAATTTATCACATAATTAATTAACTAATTGCGCCATTAGTTTTACGGAAAATCCTTAGTAAATGTTCAATAAGATGAAGGTAGCTGTTAATTAAATAAAAAATTAATTAAATAAAAAATTTTCAGCTTTTTAACCGTTAATTGCACTCAATTTACACTACAGAGAAAAAATTAAACATCTAACTTCTCAATTAGTACTAAATTGATATAAACTTAGTAACAAAATTTAGACTGTCAATGCGAGAAAGAAAGCTTTTATTGACAAATCAAAAAAATTTAGGTTATTAACCGCTAATTGTTCTCAACTAATTTAATATAGGTAGGCAATTAATTAACTAATTGAACAAATTATTACAAATTTATAGCAATTTAGTGAACAAATACCCAACAAACCTTTTAAGTAGTGTTCAGTGAAAGAAAGAAAACTGTTAATTGGTAAAGAGATAACTAATTAACTGTTAAATTAGTTGGACTGTTAAAAAATTTCAGATATTTAGTCACTAATTGTTCTAATTTACAACGCAGTGAAGAAATTAAATAATTCACTGTTCAATTAGTGAATTGGCTAGAATTGCTAAAAATTCCCACTTAATATTTGAAATTGTGTTCAGTGAGAACAGAAAAGCTAATTTAGTAATTAAGAAATTTTAGTTATTAAGCTCGTAATTGTTCTCAATTTAAAATTATTTGAAAAAATTAACTAATTAACCTTTACATTCAATGAAACTCACTTAAAATGCAGTGAGGCAAATAACTAATTAACTGTTTAATTAGCATTATGTTAACCTAAGTTAATGAAAAAAAATCTCGATGCTTCCTGTTAAATGTTTTCCAATGAAAGAAAGTAAGCTCTTAGTTGGGCAAATTAGAAAATGTCAGCTGTTTAGCTGCTAATTGTTCTCAATTCAAAATGCAGTGTAAAAATAAACGAACTAACTGTCGATTATTATTACATTGATTTATGTACAATTATTAATCGGATCCCATCTTTTGGGTAAATAGTCTTCAGGGAGAGGAAAAAGGCTTCAAATTAAGAAATTAATAAATATAGTTACCTAACCGCTAATTGTTACCAATTTCTATATAAACAGCGAAGCGCTTAACAAATCTAACAATTATTATGTAATTGGAAGTTTAAAAGGGTTTGTAAATTGTATGAAATCAATAGAAGTCTGTTCAATGAAAAAGTTAAGGCTCCAGGAGTTAACTAAATTAAAGTTTTTCTATATTTAATATCGGCAGAAGCTATTAATTCCTCAATTAACTTTTAATTGACAAAATATTGATTTGAAAGTCTCTATGTAACCCTGAAAATGACTGCTTGGATAGAATATGAAATTATATGCAAAGAAGAAATAGAAGTAAAAGCTGTTATCTACTTAAAATATTAAGTAATCCCAGCTGGGTATGCGTTTAGCCGTAGCCAGTTTGAAAAGTGTGATTTATTTTCTAAAAAATTTTCATCCGCTCCCAAATGTATGCAACGCATTACAATTAAATTACATTTGATGAATTAAGCATCGTTTCTGGCACAAAATAGAGAGAGTGACTTTGAAAATGATATTACAAATATAAAATAATTAGTTTTTCAATCATCAAAGAATCTGTGAAATTTAAATCTCGAAATCAATTAAATCGAAAAGTTCAAAATGTCAACAGACAGCCAAAGCTATCTCATATGACTAACATATGATCGAGAAATAATAAATTCTGTTAGGCACACCGCATTTAACTTAAGTTTCTCGCTTTTTCTATTGCTCAAATTTTCACTGCGCGCCAAAAGGTAGGCAACAGTAACAATAAGTCTCATATTTTACATATATGAGATCGAAAAGTCTAAATTCTTGCTAAGCACAATGTATTTAACTTTAACTTCTCGCTTTTCTATTATTTAAACATCTGCTGCGCCAAAAGGTAGGCAACAGTAACAATTAGTCTCATATTATCCAAAATTGATTGAAAAATATTATGTCATTGTAGAGCAGATAAAATGTTTCATATTTTACATATTTGATCGAAAAAGTCTAATTCTTACAAAGCACAAAGTATTTAGCTTAATCCTCTCGCTTTTGCTGTTGTTCGAACTTTTGCTGCGCGCCAAAAGGTAGGCAACAATAACAACTGACAACAAATGGATTATAAATTCTTTTGAGAATATGATCAATAATACAAAAGCTGAAGTTTTCTAGAATTAATTATGTACCTATAGAAGTATGTACATTAGGGTGATTCAAAAAATTTTTTTTTTTTTTCAATTGTTACTCGCAAAAATAGGTTCCTAGACACCTCTAAGAAAGCCTCTCCAAATATGAGTTTTTAATTGTAACGGGAAGGTCCTCCGCCTAACGGTTTTCTAATTTTTCTTATTATCAGATAGAAAAATTTATATCTCGCTTCCAACTACTTGAAAAAATATCTTGTTAATTAGGTTTTGTAGGAAATTGAATGCTCTAAAATATGGTCTCTTATGATTTTTTCGTAAACCCAACCGTTTAAAAGATATTAACGGTTGAAATTTGACTATTTTTGAAAAAATTCTTTATTTCTTATTAATTTTATAACTCAATGAAAAAAAATTATTATGAATGATGAAACACATAGTTTTGTATGAAATTTACTGCTCTATAAAAATGGTCTACGATGATATTTCGATTAAGTTAAGCGTTTACGAGATATTCATCGTCAAACATCAATGCATATTAGGGTGGATCAAAAAAAAAAAAATTTTTTTCGTTTGGTACTCTGAAAAATAGGTTCCTAGACACCTCTAAGAAAGCCTCTCCAAAAATCTATTCATAATAATTTTTTTTCATTGAGTTATAAAATTAATAAGAAATAAAGAATTTTTTCAAAAATAGTCAAATTTCAACCGTTAATATCTTTTAAACGGTTGGGTTTACGAAAAAATCATAAGAGACCATATTTTAGAGCATTCAATTTCCTACAAAACCTAATTAACGAGATATTTTTTCAAGTAGTTGGAAGCGAGATATAAATTTTTCTATCTGATAATAAGAAAAATTAGAAAACCGTTAGGCGGAGGACCTTCCCGTTACAATTAAAAACTCATATTTGGAGAGGCTTTCTTAGAGGTGTCTAGGAACCTATTTTTGCGAGTACCAATTGAAAAAAAAAAAATATTTTTGAATCACCCTAATGTACATAGACTTTTATTTTGTCACAAAATTTCACAACATAATTTTCTGCCAGGTCTGCGACCCTTTGCTACACATTACCTTGGAAAAAATTGGTTTTCATGCCAGACAAGAAATATAAGGTTATATATATACTTTAAAATGGATCTATAAAATCGATAAGAAATGTGGAAACCCCAAGACTGATAAATTTTTTAGATAAGCAATCAGAATGTCTTTGTTCTAATTTTAAATTTAGTACTTATGTTTGCTGTCGGCGATAACAACTTGTAGCTTGTTGATGAATTCTAAGAAATTTGCGGGTTTACTTGTTTATATTTTTTATATGAAGTAAGCTATTATAGATATTTATGAATTACTAAAAAACGGTGTTAAGTATCTCAACAACAAGTGTTGACGACGGAAATGTAAGCTTTTTGTGAGGCGAAGTTCCGGTGAATTTAGAAAAAAGTAATCAATTTAAGTGGAAATTTGTAATTAAGAATTTATATGATAATTGGCAGGTTAAGTGCTTTTTTCTGGAACAGGAAACGGATATATAAAGGTAAAAAATTGTATTATTTATAATTTGTGGTTTTTACTGTTATCTTTGACTAGGAGGGGAATTCACGTTAGTTTATATACTATATTATTGTCATATAATTTAAAGTGGTATTTTATTAGCGCACAAATGCGACAATTCGCTCGAAGAAAACGCGCAGAAAATCAGGGATGTCTTTATGAGCTATAAATTTATATTTTAATGGCATCTTTAAGCAACTTTTAGCAATTCTATGACAAAATTTAAATGACATTTCATATCTCTTCATACAAACACACGAATAAAGTTCCTCCATCTCTTGCAAGCCCCAACCTACACAGCTCTGATCGCGTGCTCCCTTCGCAAAATTCACACACTCTCTCTTTGTAGCGTGTCTTTGCCTAACTGTCGTAAGTTGTGAAATTTATTAACGCCTCACTTGTCAAGGTCAACACAATCTACGCTTGGTCCACATTGGACCATCAAATCATCAAAGCTAGTTGCTTAGTTAGCTGTCGTCTCGAATTTGTGCAACGCATAAGTATGTATAACAACTATGCACTGCAACAATATTAAGGGCCACGCGTCTTAAGCTGAAAATGTGCTTAGAGCGTTGCTGAAGTGTAGCTGCTGAAGCGTTTTGTAATGGCCACTGTCAATGCGGGCGCCGGTAAGTTGGTGTTGGGGCGCATCTGCCGCCAGCGCTGGAGACTTGTGTGTGTGCCGTTAATTGGTTTGTTGGAAAAACCCTTGGTTTAGTAGAGCATAAATATGACTGCATTTTTATTAGTGTGACCTTGCATATGGTTTTATGTGTGATATTTAGGTGTATCCAATTATTTGGTATATAGTTACTTAACAGTTATATAATTTTTGTTGTTAAGAGCAATGTTTTTGCTTTTGGTTATCAGTGGTATAATATCTAGAGAGATCTTGCTTTGGCATTCAATTCAATATTTCGTATGCTCACAAACAAAAAAATTAAAATAATATTTTTGAAATTGGTTAAAGTGGCCACCCTGTTCAATATTTTTCCTATATATTTTTTATTATTATAGAAATAAGGATTTAGTATTAAATCAAACAATTAAATACACACAATTTTTTTATATTTATTTTAAATTCAAATAGGTGGCAACCCTATTTAATATTTTTTATTGCTATAATAATAACATTTTAGTATTGAAGAAAAAAATTTTAACAAAAATTGTAGTGTTTTAAAATTGAATTAAGTGGCAACTCTGTTAAATATTTTTTAATCTCTCACATTTTTCATTGCTATAATAATAGCATTTTAGATTTAAAGCAAACATTTAAGCACCAAAAAAAATTTTAGTGTTTAAAAATTTACGTATGTAGGTGGCAACTCTTAGTTAAGTTTTAAATAAGTGGCAACTCTGTTAAATACTTTTTAATCTCTCACATTTTTCATTGCTATAATAATAACATTTTAGTTTTAAAGCAAACATTTAAAATCCAAAAAAATGTATTGTGTAAAAATATAAACAAGCGGCAACTCTGCTGAACATTAATTTGGTATTACATATTCTTTTAAACTTGTCTTGCTATCATGACAGAAATTTAAATTCTTTTTAATTAGATATACAAAATAGGTGGCAACGCTGCCATAAATAATTCGAAAACTTGCTGTTGACCAATGACTAGTAAATATTAGTTGGTTTTATTTCTGTAGGAAACTCGATTTCGTATTTACGCGAACAATAAATACTGTATACAAAACAATATTTTTTAATTGGTAAAGTGGCAACTTTCTTAAGTACATTTTAACGTATTATTTTTTTTATTGCCACAGAATTATCATTTTAGTATTATAACCAAAAATCCCAAAAATTTATAGTATTTATAAATGTAAAAAAATGGCAACTCTGTTTAAAACTTTTTTGTTTTTTAGCTATTTTACACACATCCTTGCTATAATGAAAAAATATTTATATTTTTTAAATTAGAAAAACAAAATAGGTGGCAACTCTGCAGTTAATAATGCAAATTTACACAATTTCAAACGTTGCATTAAGCATTAAACATAAATTTTTTTTTTTCTGAGTAGTGCCTAAAATCACCCTTAAGCTCCTAACTTTACTGTGTACACAGCCTTAGTACCGTGTACTCGCTCCAGTGATTTGCAGCGCTTTACTGTATTGATTTCATAGGTGTGAACTAAGGAGTATCACAAATGACGAAATATTGCTGTAAGCTTATTTATTTGTACATTAAACTATTTGATATTGCTGGGTTGGCAGGGAAGTAAAGGATTGCCAGCTTTGAAATCAAGCGCTAATTATTTGTCTAACCATAAACTTGTAGTTGGTGTTGGAAGTTGGTTCATATGTATATTGTCTATTGAGAAATCCAAAAATAAATTAATAATGTTTACATAAATATATACATATGTATGTAGGTATGTAAATGTATTAAATACCAAAAGCGCAATTATTAAGCTTTAAGCTACAAAATCACGTTTCAACTCTATGAAACAACAATTACTTTTTGTCACAAATATCATTAGTTATTTATTTGCATAACTGCCTCTTAATACCCACTCATTCAATTTGTAATTAGTGGCAGATTTGGATGGAATATGAACGGTATTTGGAATTTAGGTGTGAATGAGTAGACATTTCGGAGTTCTAATGAAGCGCAATTCACATAAAAATGCAAATAATGATTTTAGGTTTTCATTATAAATTAATTAATTTCAAATCAAGTTACTTTTTTTGAATTGAATATTTTGTAATGGCTTGAAACAAATGTAGAGACTAAATATATGTATATACATATATGTTTCTAATAAAAAAATCGGATCAAGATAAACCAAAACCACTTTCAACGGGTAAAGAAAATTTAATTTCGAAACGAACGAAGACTATTGATACCTCAAAAATATTAAGGTTTGATATAAAGACTTCTGTATCTTTTCTTTGATACCAAATGTGTTAATAATTTTAAACATGTCGTTACCCTCTTAAAACAAATATTTTTTTGAGACTTTCAGTTTGATGTTTTAATATTCCATCTATTTTCATATTAAATTTCATGGAAAAAAATAAACAGGTGGTAGCCTTAAGAAGTTTTAAACTCTAAACCAATTTTCAAAACTAAAGGTTTCTAAAACTACATATAGGTATTTTTTTTCTTTTAAAATTTAAATTTTCAACAGCTGGCAAAACTTCTATTCATAAGATTTGTTCCATTAAAATATAAAAAATCAAACATGTGGCAACTTTCTATTGCTTTCTATTTCTATTAAACATATTTAGGTTTGATATAAACATTTCTTACATACATACATTCATATCTTCCCTTTCATACCAACACTGGCAATAACTTCAGTTTTTTTTTTTTTAATTTTTTATTCTTTCAAAATAAAGCTTTTGATTTGGTATTTTTATCGTAAAGATCTATTTTCATACTAAATTGGATGAAAAAAAAAAATTAAACAGGTGTCAGCCCTACAAAATCATAAATTCGAAACCATTCTTTTACGCTAAAGGTTTCTAAAATTTGTTCTATTAAAACTTAAATTTGAAACCGATGGCAACCCAAAAAAAGTTTTTCAACTCAAATCAATCTTAAAACTTCTGAAGGTTGCTAAGGCCTCATAAAATTTATTCCATTAAAATTTAAAATTTCAAACAGGTGGCAACTCTCTATCCATAAGTAAGTTTTTAACGTTATTATACAAAGCTGTCGAAAGTCGTTTTAAGGTTTCTGAAATCTCCAAAAAGAAGACTATTCCGTTAAATTTAAAAGGTGGCAACTCTCAATTCTAAAATAACTTTTCAACTACATTAAATATGTATTTATCAAATTTATCTGTTTTGATGTTTTAACCACTACCTTATATGTATATTTTTTCATTTTAATTTTTAAACAGGTGGCAACTCGCTATACTCAAAAAATTTTATCTATATTATACAGAGCTATCGTAAGACTTAAAGTTTCTACAAAGTCAAAAAAAACTATTTCTTTAAAATTAAAAGTTGGCAACCCCGTATACTAAAATAACTTTTTTACTACATTAAATATTAGTCAAAATTTTGTTTTGGTGTTTTTATTTTACTAATGTACATATATTTTTGCTTTATTTTAAATTTTCAAAAAAGTGGCAACTTTTCAACTTTTTAATTTCAACAAAGGATATAAAAGGAATTTTAACTTGATTTTGGTAGCTCAGTTTGTATTACAACTACATATATGCTATAGTGGTCCCGTGTGAACAATATGTTCGCAAATTAAACCGTTGCCTTGGGCAATAACCTTTGCGAAATTCCGTGAAGATGTCTTCTCACATAAAAAAGTTTTTCGTTATAGGGCTTGATTTTGACCGAACAGTATCTATCGGTTCCAACAAATCCAACGAGTCGAACAGCTGGGGAGTTCTGTTCAGGGCATAATAAAGGTCTAACATAGTAATATTTATTGCAAAATGAGCATTACTTCTGAGGAGATCTACGGTTCAAGTCGATCCAGTTCGGTGGTAATCCGATAAATATGAGAAAAGAGCAGACTACATATAGTATATTGCTCTATGTATATTAAATATGTTATATAAGTTTATTAAAATATAGGCAATTTCGTCAGTTACTCACCATTTCCGCAATGTTGTGGTTGTATGCATGTACATGTCTCTGAGACCCACAATTGAATGCCTGTAAAGGATAAAAGAAAACACACTTTAGAAAATTAAGTTCGTTGCAAAGTTGACTTGAAAGCTAAGAAGAAATACAAAAGCCGAATACACACGAAAAGCTTTGCAAATTTATGCTGTAACCTTCAACCGAAGTTTGTGCAAAAACTTGCATACAAAGTGGAGCATATCAAATTACACCCATGAGGATTAAATGCAAACAATAAGGGGCCCTCGCCAGCATATGCAAAAGATCAACAATTATTCAAGCGAAAATTTGCAAGCGAAAGTTTTCATGGAAAAGAATACACTTAGGTACACAGTGTCACACACATGTGCAGTATGGGAAGTGCGGTGTGAGATGGTGTGGCAAGGCAGAGACGACTATAAATTGCGGCTGCTTTGAATGATGGAACAAATTGCCCAAGAACGCAGATGCAAAGTGCAAAGCGCAGCATCGTAGCAACAGTAAAAGAGATAGGGAGAGAGAGAAGGAGGGAGGTAAAGGTTGAAGTAGATGGAGGGGCATATGTGGTACGAGATTTAGATATTACATTGGCACTAAAAGAATGCACATACGGTATGTAAGACCTGTCAGGCGCTGAGTGTCATACGTTAGCAAGGAAGAGTTATCGAGAGAGACAATGATGTGTAGAAGCGCATGGTGGACAACAGAGCGGGCGGAAAAATGCATTTGTGTACTATGTAAGAATTGCACCATAAAAGATTTACCGTCATCATTCAAAAATAGAAATTTAATGTAATTAAAACAATAACAACTAAAGCTCCTTTAATGTTTTTTCAGCGAACGGAACGCAAAACCATGCAGCAGTTTTCAACGCCTACATTTATCAATACAAGTACGAACTGTGGCAGCCATTAGGTGTTAAATAACGGCTTTTGTGGCAATAATTCAAGCCTTCGTCACTCGGTATATGGCGTAAGGCAGGAATGCCTACACAGTTTGTAGTGAAAGCCATTAAGAGCCTACGCTGGAAAATTTACATTATGCGAAGGTTGTGACGGATTGTGAAGAGTGACGTCATCGACTAGGATTGTTGTGAAAACCTCACCTACAAATATAGCCAATTATAATAGGAGAGTGCCGTTCCAGTTTTTTTAAGATAACCCACTAATTGACCGATATATACCCTATAGGTAACCGGAAATTTCAAAAATTTGTATTTTAGGCATATGGGGGCTAGGGGACTACTGTCCCGATTTTAGTTTTTTGACACAAATGCACATTATTATCAGGTACAGGGGCGACCTGATTTTCATTGTATGTCTGAGGAAGTGTTCGGTTTATATAATATATGTGAAGTGATGGAATCAGATGGAACTTAAATTTATGATGTATGGGAAATAAGTGTGGCTGTCGTGCGGTTGCGCTCATTTTCATAATGTAACATAAGAATGTCGGGATTATTGTTGCGAAACAAATTTAGTTGTTATTGGTCGAGGAGTTCCTGAGTTACTAAAGGTCATCTTAAAGTCGGGGAGAGCCAATTCTAGTTATAAGGGTGACTAACCTTGCCAAATAGTTTTCTTATCAGACGATGAGTCATGGCAACCACTAGTGACTGTTTTTCTGCGTTTCAGTCGGTGGTTTTATAAGTAAACGAGTATGCAGAGCTTTGGGATAATTATAGTTTATTATGTATGGATAAAAAAATGAAAGGTCATCTAAACACTGAAAGAGTTAATTCTAGATACATACATGGGTGACTAACGTTATCAAATCGTTTTCTCATCAAACGACGAGTCATGGCGACCACTAGCGACAGTTTGACCGCATTCTATGTGATGCGGACGTTCAGCCGGTGGTTTTAGAAGTAAACGAGTATGAATGGCTTTGTGAAAATTATAGCTTAGTATATATAGTATGTGGGCAGAAATTAAAATTATTCATAAAAATGATTTCCAGATAATGTCGAACTAACTTAATGTTTGGAAAAGTCATAATTAGTCAAGGTATATATACCGACATTAAAGATCCCGCATCTTGTATATATGTTAAAGCATATACTCATATAATGCACTACGTAAACAACTTAGTCATACTGCCAGTCAAAAATCTAATAAATAAATTAAGTTTACAAAAAATAGTTCTACTTTCACATATTTATTTACACTCCCACCTTCATCTCACTAAACCCGCATTTAAAAACTTGTAAAACTCATTAAAATTCCTGCCAGCGCATTTAGTCACATCGGCTTGTGACGCACAGAACGCTTTTCATGCATCGCAGCTGCACTAAATGCAAACTAGCGAAGTCTATTTTTAGGCGCAAACGCGCACGCAAATTCTATTTATTTATATAAGCGCCTAAAAGTCAACTATGCGCTGTTGTTTGAACTTTTCATCTTAGCATATTTGCGCGTTTCACTTTTGCTTGCGGTAAAGGACTCCCACATCGAGGTTTTCCCACGACCATAAACTTTACTTTGCAGCGCAACATTTCTGATAGTGCAAGTTTCTATGGCGCTTTTTGTGCAGGAATCTTTGAAATTTGCCTACACGCCTGTTGTTATGCTACAGCTAGTTGTTTTATGTGCCTTAAGGAGACAAGTTGGCGGAAGTTGCATACTTTTGGGCGCATTGTTTCGAAAATATCACTTAACTGGTGCTTGACGTCGCGGCAACAAGTCAGCTGTTAGCTTAGCGCTGCACAATTTTGCAGTCAATTTGAGGATATAAGCGGTTGTGGGTGGGTTTTGTGGAGACTTTCATTGTATATAGTGGTATATAGCAATATATATACAATATATGTCAAATAGCTGTCTATATGTCAAATAGTTGGCTCCAGTGCATTGAGCGCGTAGTAAAAGTTAATTTCGGGCGCACGAAGGCTTTGTAAATAATAATATAATATTTTCCCTTTGAATATCAATAAATATTATTTGAGCACTATTGAAAATAATAGAAATATATTTCTATTTCAGGTTATTATTAATGCAACATATATAGTAAAACAATAGATGTACTTATCTTTGGGACAATGAGAGTAGTGAATACTTGAAGTAGGGAATAGTCGACAGTATACCTGACAGCTTACCACTGACAACGGTTCTACGACAAAAGTAGCATTAATGATAAAGAATTTCAGAATATTTTCTGGAAACAATTCACAGTCGAATTTCGTCTGACAGTTGACAGCTGACTACATAAGTGACAGTTGTTACATATATGACAGCTGACAGCAAAGCTACATATTGGTATTTTGAACTAAAAAAAATCAAATTGATTACAAAAGTGTATGAAGATATTTTGGAGTATATTTATGTATAAAATGAATCAGAGTTGTCATAAAGTTCAATAGAATTTGGTGATTAATAATGCGTTGAGTGTTAATAGAGATTTACTTTTATTATTTGGGAGACTTTTATAACGATTTTTTTCAATAGGGAAGCTACAAAAGTAGATCGATAGGCACAGCAACCGATACCATATTTTTCCCTGCTCTTTTGACATTTCTCTTCAATAAGGTTTGCCATTTCATCATGGAAAGATATACCATCCAACAACGAGTCGAAATTATTAAAATTTACTACCGAAATTTGGAGTCAATGGACTCAACTTTAAGTGCGCTACGTCGCATTTATAGTCGTCATAATCGTCTGTCAGATCAACAATTGAGCGTCTAGTGGAAAAATTTGAATCCACAGGCACAATACAAAATGTTCCTGTGGTAGTGAGACAAAGAAGTGCCAGTAGTGTCGAGAATATTGCTTCCGCTAGCGCATCAATTAAGGAAGGCCCAAATCAGTCTTTCACACGTCGTTTTCAAGCGTTTAGGGATCTCTGTGACATCGTTGTAGTGAATTTCACGAAAAGATCTTGGCTTAGATCTTTACAAGATCAAACTGACGCAAGAACTGAAGCCGCTTGATCACCAGAATCAACTGTCACTTATGTTCGTGAATTGGTCTAAGCAACAACTTGAAAATGATCACGATTTTCATCTAAAAATCATCTTCAGCGATGAGGCTAATTTTTGGCTGAATGGCTTCGTCAATACGCAAAAAAAAGCGTTATTGGTCAGGCAGTCGGCTCGTTCGTGCGATTTGACGCCGTTAGATTGTTTCCTGTGGGTCTATGGTCTATGCTAAAAAGCCATCGACGTTTGATGAACTTCGTAAGAATATCGAACGTGAATTTGCAGCAGTATCGGCCGATTTATGCTTGAATACGGTCGAAAATTGGGTTCAGCATCTGGTCTTCTGTAAGTGTGTCCGAGGTGGTCATGCAAAAGAAATCGAGTTCCATACATAATGGCATAGTATATACTTTCACAGGAATAAATAATTTCCCTGTTATCCCATACCGTTTTTGCTTTATTTAAAAAAAAAAAAAACTTTTTTAGCCCTCTTATTGAAAAACCTGTTACAGAACTTTCTGAAGAAGCCACAGTAGATCTCTTTAGACACAAAAATTCGCTATTCAATTAGACAATACTTTGATTCCAAAGAACTGATCGAAAGAGAATAATTCTGGTAAGTCAGTTGGGATATTGACTGCCTGAAACTTAGTAGTTCAAGGTTCTTATATAATCGGTGATGATCTCAAGAAAAATTTTCTGATAGATCAGTATAGGAGATTGATTTCCTGAGATTTATAAGCTCATTTTATGATCCTACAGGTAAACAAAACTTTCTGTAGGTCGAATGGGACATTAATTCCATGTCACATAATCAGTAGAGATCTCATGGCAGTGATATCAGTTTGTCAGTAATGAAGGGTTCTGATTCAGAACCAATTTCATGAAACACAGTATGTGAAAATTGATAAAACGACGTTTGACATGCAAATGCAATTTGAGTAAATTGTTGCTATTGTCATTAGCAGCAAGCGGTCCCACCCTCAGCATAACGACTGGACAATGTAATTACAACCAATAAAATTACTATGATTTGTAAAGCAGGCATGTTCAACCTAGTTTCAAAGAAGAAATATATATATTTATTTGTACATATATGTATATGTATGTACTTGTATCATAGGCGCTGCAATTAACGCTTGAAGTGGTAAATGGCCATTGAAGTTAACGGTAAACATGTTATACTAAATTATAATATGATATTCACCCATAAAGCTTATAAGTATACACATATACAAGAACATTCATGTATTGGTATGCGTGTAGACACATATCGATCGCTCCAACAGCGTCATGCAATGCCAATTCCATCAACTGTAAGTAATGTGATGAGGTGTCACAGCTGTTGGCAGTAAAACAAGCAAATAAAAAATATTTACCGGTGATGTGCGACAGCTTGGTAGCTTCAGTTGGCAAATTCGTTCGTTGAGTCTTTGTTCTTTTTTGTTTTTGGTTTTTTGGCAAACAGAGAATACAGCTACATTTCAAATTTATAGTATATATTTTAGTAACTATAGTGTCTGTATGTACATATCTATATATCTATATTTTTGTAGGTATGTATGCCTAATGATGAGCAGCAACATGCCAGGTGATGACGTTATTGTGCAATTTTAGCCATTACGCAAAGCTTGCTGCTAACAGCTCACAGGCCTGCCTCATTACATTAACGCTTTTGTTGCCTTTACAAGCCAGTTATCAATTATGCATATGTCGTCATAGTGAAATGAAAGCTTTCTGATATCTATTAAAATCAGATTACATATATATATAAATGATCAGCGTGACGAGCTGAGTCCACTTCGGCATGTCTCGCCTATACGTCTGTATATATAGGGTGAACTTAACCCTAAGATTGGAAATATATCTCTAAGAAGCTTCTCAGTTGTCGGAAACGCCAATATTGGACCACTGTGGTAAAGATAAATATGTATATATTTATACCCTCTGTTTTCTTGATTTTGTCGTTGTATCTTCATAACATTTAGACAATTTATGTATAGTATATGATTTTCATTGGAAAAAACAAATTATTTTATAAATATCATTTTTCGAAGATCTTAAAACTACTGAGATGCACTACGTTTGACTGCTCGACAAACCGAGAAGATCTGACTGAACGCATTAAATCAATGCTCTGAACGAAGGTCACAATATTTTATAAAGAATCAGTCTTTGCTATAAAAACTAGATCTTCTAGCAGGGTGAAAATTTTCAACGATGTTGGATAACTATCAAGAAAAACTAAATTAAATATTATCATCAACAAATACTAGTGCAATGGATCAATAATATTAATTCATAATTCACATTCTTTTAAAAGTTCTTAAAACAGTTAAAATACCCAATCTTTAAATGCTGCACAAATCGAGACGATCTCACTAAACGCACGGAATCAATGTAACAGCGAAGAACACATTATTCTACGGCGATATAGGCCTTTCAATGAACAGTGGAACATCTAGCGTTGAAGATATCTTCATCGCAGTTAGAGAATTTAGCTACCCTACCTGTATCAAAGATTAGCTTTAAAAAGAAAAAAGTAAATACAAGCTGGATGCGTCAATACCGTATAGACTAAGGTAAAAAAATCATAGTAGGTTGAAACCCATTGGAAACGAAAGGTAAAATATCAAAACTTAAGTAAAACAAATTATTTTCACAGCATAGACTCTGTAGTCCTTGACCTACACCTCTAAGAATCCTTACAGTGAGATTTTACATTCCTGTCGAAGTTATTGTTATTAATTTATTATTTGAAAATTAAATTTTTAAAACAATTTATTGTGTTTTTATTATAATTTTATTTTTTGTTATTTCATGTTATTGTCAATTGTATTTATTTTGTATTAAATTTTATTATATTTTTTTAATTGTTTGAATCGATTGGGTATATATTTTTCATCAGTGGTCGGAGTTTGTAACAATAAACTATTCATCTATAATTTATAATTTTTTTTTTGAAAATTTTGTACATTACGTTATAATTTTATTTTCGAATTACTGATTATTTTTAGTCTGATTCTAATTTTTGATGTATGCAACAGTTATTATTTATTTTTTTTTTTTTGTATATTTAATTCGTTGTTAATACGAATTTTTCGCCATAATATTTTTTTTACAAATTTTTTATTACTATTGTCCCACTGTACGTCGCAATTTCCTTCGCTTGTCAGCAAGCAAATTTGTGGCCGCTGCTTTTAGCTGTTTTAGTAATTATTTTTACTTGATTGGCAGCCTGAAAATTAATATACACAATGAAATGTATTCAGCAGAAATTAGCCAAGCAAAAAATATCGGAAAACATAAAAAAATATCGGAAAACAGCAAAACAAAAAAAAAATATCAAAAAGCGGTAAAAAAATATTGACAAGAACAATATGAAAAACGTACGCAATTAACCAAATGCGTAGCAAAAATCAGTTAATCGGCTAAGTAATGGAATATCGGGAAAATCAAACAAAATGGGTTGGTCTAAATGCCGAAATTAATACAAACATGCGAAAATATATTTGAGCTTGTGGGTTTTTACGCTTTGACTAGCGAAAATATAGCCAAAATTAATACACGCGCGTCAATGTTTAATTGAAAATGTTTACTATCAGTTGGAGATATGTGTTGTTGCTGATTTTCCTCACATTAGTTTAATAAATAAATGCCGCTTTGAGATAGTGGGGCGCAAGTTGAAAAAATATTTTGTGACTCATTCGTTAAAAAACAAGATAATTGTTTCGATAATTTTAACGAGATGTATAGTATGTGTAGTAACACAGCTAACCAGCTTTTTTAATTAGAAAGCAGTTAGCACAGAACTCGTGAGTTGAGTAATAAATTGCATAAAGTACTTCAGACATTAAACTAGTAGTTTTTCGAAGGCAAGGGAGACATTTCTCTAACTTAGCGGAAGATTTCTTTAACGCTAGATGTTCTAATGTTCAACAAGAGAGTTTATTCATTACAGAATAGTGTGCCCTTCGTTACTACTCTCGATTCATTGCATTTAGTGAGACCTTCTCGGTATATGGTGCAACATCCGGTGTGTTTAACGTGGGTACCTGCTGACGACAGCCTTACTCCACGGCGCTCAAAAGCACAGCGGATCAAAATAAAGCGTTGATCAGCGCCTTGAGAATGCTAAGTATTTGCAGTACCAATTGGCAGTGTGGCATGGGCACACTAACCACCTTGGTAGGGTTCGAGGCCCATCTAAAACCTCTGCCGTGCTTTGGGTCTGGCACCCGGTTGCAATGCAACTCCACATTCAACTGACAAGGTCAGTTCTTCCCGCATTTGGGTTTTAACCACAACCACCACGAATCTCCACAAAGGGCCAAACCCAATGAGCAGATTGGAGTTACCTCTAAGGGCTACTTCTCCCCGTGGTACCAGAAGTCTCCGGTCAGACCTCGTAGCCAAAGGTACTACGCTTCCATACGGCTCTGGACTGATAGCCAGGATATTAGTCGCCTCTTACGACAGGCATGCCTTACCACGGGTATATTCGGTTTCCCGCCCGAACCCAATGGGGTCACTCCTACCCGCAGGGGGAGGTATATGGTGCAATGGAATGTAGTGCATCTTAACTATTTTAAGAACCTTTAAAATATTGATAATTATAAAGTGATTTTATGGATCCATGCTAACTTCGCTGAATATTTCTTTAACGCTAGATGTTCTAGTGTTCATCAAAAGAGCTCATTCATGGTAGAATATTGTATTCTTCGTTACTAATATTGATTAATTACGTTTTTCAAGACCTTCCTGATTTTTGGAACAGCCAAATGTTGTGCATCTTAACTATTTTAAGGGCTTTTAAAACAATAAGACTTATTCAATTAGTATTTTTTCGAAGATAATACTTCATTCAGTTAGGCTGAATTCTTACTTCGCTGAAGATTTCTTCAACGGTAGATTATCCACTTTTCATCGGAAATTCTGATTCGCCATAAAATAATGTTATCTTTGTTGCAAGCAACGGTTTATTTTGTTTTGTAAGACCTTCTCGGATTGTGGAGCACTCAAATGTAGTACACCTGAACTATTTTAAGAATTTTTTAAAAAAATATAATTTATAAAATTATTTTTTAATGCTAAAATCTTTAAAGTTTTCTGAATTTCAAGGCGATCCAAAAGCAAAATTATGAAAACAGACATTTTTAGAAGTCAGCAGATTTTTTATCTTGTGAGAGAAGTAAAAAATAATTTTAACAGTATGGTTTTAAAGACCTGAGATCAGGATAAAGCGTTTTTTGTTTTTTGTTTAGAGACCTTTCATTCAATAAATCAATAAAAATAATGCTCATTTACAAAATTGAAGGCACTGCAATAATCGGCAATTCATTCTGGAGAAATTTTTAAAACCCTTAATCCTTTAGCCGTTCTCCTGGAGGACGTGTCAGAGGTGTCAGAGCAGGAACAAAATGTTACTGCTAAAAGTAACTCAAACTTAAATAATAAGTTATTACTATAGATGAATGCGGGTAATAATCGGAAGGAACAGTCAAGTTTTTTTTAAATAAATTTTTGAACAAAATGGCTGCTTGCCAAAAAAAAGTATTTTTCTTGAAAATCTTGACAGTTCATAGTGGCTTAAAAATCGAAATTATTATCTAATTATGGAAAATCTTTTCCTACGATCATTAGCTGACAAATATGTTTCAGAAGGTCGTTTGAAAGTTTCAAGGCGATCCGACGACAGTTCCAGAGAAGTTTTAAAGAGTTGGGAAGCGTTTCGAAGAAGTTTTCCTTACCGACTCTCGAGCGAGTTTCGAGAAGAATGCGCTTTATGTTTGGGGAGGTGTTTCAGAGAAGTTTTCCTAATCGACTCTAGAGAGAGTTTCTAGCAAACTGGGTGTAAAGTTTTGGAAGGCATTTTGACTAACTTAAAAAATTTCACAAAGACGTTCATAACTGCGAAACTATTTGTCGCAACAACTTCGAAGAATTTTCTTAAACATACTACAATATATACGAAACATCAAGTTCGATTTTTTGAAATTCACAAGTGCCCACAAGGTCCGCAAACACACTTCCGAGTTATTTCAACAAAATAATTCTATTTAGAATAAATTATTTTTTGAAATCATTGAAGTCTTCAACAATAATTATTGACAAAGGTCTTAAGATAAAGTTGTTTGCTGTTAGATTATAAGAAATAACGGTTATCGAGTTACATAACTGTAATTTAATGCTACAAATTTAACTAAGTATTCTTAATGTGTTGCTTGTTCAAATTTTGTATATCTTTTTGCAGCAGCGCGCATTGTCTTACATTTTTCGTAATTTACTTTCGAAATAGAATTGTGGATATATAAAACTTATATATATGTACACCATATATATCCTTAGTATATTTATAGCTGTATATATTTTTGCATTTGCCACACATTTAGTAACTGTAATGGGCGGACTCGCAACTTGGCACTTGGCCAGGTGACACAGAGTCTCTGCGATTGTTCAAATCAGGAATCAGGAAAGGAGAAAGAAGAGAGTGGTATTAAGAACAATAGAGTACAAATGTAATATATATATACGTAGGTATATATATCTAAAAGTACATAAAGGCACTGTGCAACTGTGGCGCTGTGGCAACAGCAGCCTTTACATTCAAATGCTTGCCAAAAAATTGTGGCGAAACAGTAGAGCAGATCATATTTCAATGCAAAAAAGCGTGTGTATGTGTGCAGAGTTGCACAGAGATTCCTTCCGCTTCATTTTGTAAGCAATTTCTTTGCCAAGGATAATGCTGAGGAAATGCGCTGTGCGGTTGAAGCTTTGCAACTGACAAATTTGCAAAATTGCAAGCGCAAATATCTAGCAAAATCTTAAAAGGTTACTGGGCAAGTGGCGTGTCGAGATTTTGCACGATTGAAAGCGAAAGACTTTAGTATATTTATGGAAAGCATTCAATTTGGTCAAACTTTTAGTGTAACGGTATGCTGTTTTTGAAGCAAATTTAAGTATTTTTGTGACAAAGTTGCTTTAAACCAGTTTCTGCTTAAGTTAAAAGCAACATGCGACATTAAAAAGTTTGCTCATATTATTTATATCTACACTGGCTGTCTTACGTTTCACAACTTTATTGAAGCTCCTATTGCTTATGAGCTTTTAAGGTACAAAATATGTGTGTAGTGTACCTATAAACTTCGCTCAAACTCATTAAAAGTGTTTAAAAAGTTTTAAGAGCTGTCTACTGCTTCAACAAGATGGTAGATCGGGTTAGAAAGAGGTGAAGTGGTGGGAATTGCTTGTGCTGTAATCAACACGTTTCTTTAAAATAGTTCTCTCAACTTGGAAAGAAAGTAATATTCGACGGTCGAGCCGTTAGGTGGCGCTGGGTACATGGAATACTTATAAAATGTATTTTGATGATTTTAGAGGACAGTTGAAAGGCTTTTTGTTACATTTGAGCCGAGACTGTAATCTATATATTATATAAAGTCTTAACCTACAGAGTTTTCTTATAGAGCAAAATCTCATAAAGCAATAGCAGAGCCTAAAAAAAAGTTCTAAAGCTTACGTTAGAGAACTTTTATCAAACATCAGAGATAAAGATAAAAAAAAATCAAAGCTTAGCTATTATAAACAAGAAAATCATTTAACTTGGGTTGTACCGAGCTATAAGAAGCCTTCACAAAGAAAAAAGTTTTTCTTACAAGAACTTGATTTTGATCTTTTCGTTTGTATGACAACAATTATATATGCTATGTATAGTAGTCCGATCTGAACAATTTTTTCGCAGCTTTAAGCGATGCTCTGGATAAGGATCTTCGCAAAATTTCATGAAGATATCTTGGCAACTAAACAAGTTTCCATACAACCACTTGACTTTGAGTGGTCAGATTGTATGATAGCTATATGCTATAGGGGTCCGATCTAAATAAAATATTGGGAGATTATAGTGTTGCCTTAGATTATTATTTGTGTCAAATTTCGTGAAGAAGTCTTGTCAAATAAATGAGTTTTCCATACAAGGACTTGATTTTGATTGGCCTGTTTGTATGGCAGCTATATGCAATGGTCGTCCGATTGAATTAATATATTCTGAGGTTGGACCGTTGCTTTGGACAATAATCCATGTCAAATTTTGTGAAGATAACTCGACAAATAGAAATGTTGTCCATACAAGGACTTGGTTTTGATCGTTCAGTTTGTATGGTAGCTATGTGCTATAGTGGTTCGAACTGAGCAATTTCTTGTGAGATGGTAGCAATACCTTAGATAATAATCTATGCCGAATTTCGTGAAAATATCTTTAGAGCTTTCCATACAACGACCTAACTTCAAGTGGTCATGATTTTGGGCGATCAGTTTGTATGGCAGCCATATTCTATAGTGGTCCGATATCTGTGATTCCGACAAATAAATAACTCCTTGCTGAGAAAAGAATTCATGCAAAATTTCAGACCGATATCTCAAAAACTGAGGGACTGGTTCTACTAGAGCTTTCTAAACAAAAAAAGAAGTCTGTTGAGTTGTTGAGTTGAACAGAAAAACGGATCTTTAGCAAGATCTTTATCCATTATCTCTTCAGGAATTTTTTCTCTTACTTCTCTTTTATCTGTTACAAATCGATTCGAACACAGCTTTTATGTTTCTTCTTATGGAACAGTAGGCTCCATAGCATCGAAATCCTGAAAGCCATTTCTAAAAGATGTCATTCTTGAATGCTGAGGTAACCGAACGCCATTAGACGTCGACCAAAGCTCAATGTTTCCAAATTATTTGTTAAAGTCGTGGCCCTACTTCGTTGTTTTTTTTAGTTTGGCATCAGTACTGTGCGTTGGTTATTGGAACAGTTTTCTTCACAATTATCAAAGCGAGCTGGGTAAAAGGGACAGCGGCTACGCTGGCTAGGTCATGTTGTCCGGATGGATGAAAACACTCCAGCTCTGAAAGTATTCGACGCAGTACCCGCCGGGGGAAGCAGAGGAAGAGGAAGACCTTCACTGCGTTGGAAGGACCAAGTGGAGAAGGACCTGGCTACGCTTGGAATATCCAATTGGAGCCACGTAGCGAAAAGAAGAAACCACTGGCGCGCTGTTGTTAACTCGGCAATAATCGCGTAAGCGGTGTCTACGCCAATTAAGAAGAAGAAGATTGTACTGTGCTTTTTGCCGGAGGCAGCAGGTCATTTACTATCCACCACCTTTGATTCCGGCTAAGCTTAGCAATTGTGGAGTTTTGTATAACGGTTATCTTACAGTGTCCCGGATCGCTCTGTTATCTCTTGCTCCCGGGTAGGTCTTCCGTCGGGGCAGTCCATAGAGGATAAGCATCTACGCATATCTTCACCGGAGTTTCCTGGGATGTTTCAGGTCTCTTAAGCCGAGCCTTTGGTCAGGAATGCTTATTGGGTATTCACAGCTAACCTAAGGACTTAGACCGTCTACAGTTAATCAAACTGTACCCCTTGAGTAATTGTGCCTGGCCTCACTCCCCCTTAGGTACTAAGAAATCTGATACTTCTTCTTCTTTATATCAAATATCTTTTTAACAACTGAAATTACTTCTCTTCTTTTCTCTTCTAAAATAAATAAACACATCCTTTTGTGCACAAACTTCACAGTCAAATTGAAATATAACGCTCAAAATAGCTCTCAGCATTGATATATGTATATATATATATGTAGGTATATATGTCATGCAATGTTTACATAAAAAATACATTTCGAATTTGCCATTTCAATTTGAGGCTTTTTTTTTATTGAGCAATTGTGCTCGTAAAAATAATTGCGAGTGCTTAAATTTGGAATGTGGGGTAGCGATAAAAACGGAAATGAAAATAATTCACTTTTGCATTGGCAAACAGCGTGAAAGTAAAACAAGGGACTTGAGAAATACACATACATAAATATAAAGGGAAATGATGTACATATAAAGCGAAACATAGTGCATAACAAATGGTTCATACTGTTATACATACAGACTAATGTTACTAAGCAGCTATCCTTTATGCGATTCAGTGGCTGTCGAAGCAGTCTAAAAAGCAGCCAAAGTAATGTAATGAATTTTTTAAGCAAATTGTGGAGAGCCCTTTGAGTTTTTTTTTTTACTAAAATGCGCAAATTGGCCTTGAAACGAATGGAATGTGCGAAATACTTTGCTTTGCAGAAAATATATATGAAAATCATTGAGCAATTTTTTGCTGTTTCTGAAGCTATTTTGGGTCAGTGTCACAGTCATTTTTAAAAATTTAAAATTTTGCAAATTTTTTCGAAATTGTTTAGAACGCTTTTTAGATCAAGGATGCCAATATTTTTCAATACGATCGAAGGTCTAGCCAATTAGGCCAATTATCAATTGATATGGTGACTGCAAGCATAAAACAAGCTGAATTTGATTTTGATAGCCTTTCAAATATTAAATAAATTTTTGGGGTCTAAAATTATTTTTTATGACTGCAAATTCTCTCAATTTAAAGGCATTTTAATAAACTCCGTTGCCAGAAATCTTTCCTTATAATATAGATAAAATTGATTTTTTGATTTTCTTTTTTTAATTATTTTACAAAACAACCCATTCCGATATTTCCTATGCAAAACAGTATTAAATAGTATGAAAAAAATATCTTAAAACGAGAATGAAAATAAGAAATCATTCCTCTAACGCTATTAAAAAAAAATTCAAAATTCAGCTGGGAAGCTTGCTATTATGGAGAGCAGAAAAAACTTAACGTGATTAAAAATAGTGTTGCGAAAATTTATTTTAAAGAAAATTTAAGATTTCTAAATTATTTAAAAGTTTTCTTAATTGAGTCAAATTAAAAACTATTTAATATTGCTTAATTTATTCAATTAGAATTTTTTAATTTGTTTAGTTTAGGCAATTAGTAATTTTTTTTTAAATTATCTGAATTCAGTAAATTTGAAAACTTGTTTGTTTAATTTAGTCAATTAGAAATTTTGTTTACAATTTTTTTAACTTGGTCATGTGAAAAAATTTTTAGACTAAAAAGTATGAATTTTTATTAATTAAGTGGCGCTTAGAAACATTTTTAGATTAAAAAATATGAATTCTTGTTAATTAAGTGGAAATTAGTACCTATTTGTCAAAACATTTTAATGCAGTTGAAAAACGTTTTTTTTTTCTAATTTAAGATTTATAAATTATTTACAAATTTTCTTAGTTTATCCAATTAGAAATTTTGTTTAAGTTTTCTTAATTTGGTCAATTAGAAAAATTTGTAGAATAAACAGCATGAATTTTTATTAATTAAGTGGCAATTAGTACCTAATTGTCAAACAATTTGAATTAATTTGGAAAAAGTTGAAACATTTTGGTACAAAAATAGTAGCTGTAATAGAGCTAGTATCTGCTTGAAAAGCAGAGGTAAGAAAATAGAAAAGGTTTAGAATATTATAAAAAAGTTGTTTTCTTAATGTACACTTCAAAAAAAAAAAAATTCGTATTTTTAGAACCGTTAAGAACTAATTTTGTGAGCTTAATTAAGTTTGTTCAACAGTTCAGTTGCTCAGTTTAAGACTTATTTGGAAACATTAAATTGTTGGCTCAATAACCTCTCGAAATTTAATTGTATGTCTAAATTGAGTGCGTTCAATCCTTCAGTGACTCAATTAACACCTTATAGCCCAAAATTAATCAATTAAGAATAATTTGTTCTATCATCTATCGGAAACTTAATTCAAAAGCTTTATTAGGTGTATTTAGCACAATAATAATATACCCAAATTTAGAGTTATTTCCATCAAAGGCTTAACAGACAGGAACTTAATTAGGAAATTCAAATTCTTTACACTATTATGAACACTTAACTACCTCAAATACTTTTCGGATATGTATGCATTTAATTTAGTCAATTAAAAAATTGTTGGTACTATAAACTGTCGTTAGCGAATTGTATAAGTTTAATTCAGCATGTTGGACACCTTAGTTACTCAATTAACACTTAATTGCATTAAAGGCTTTTCAGACATAACCTCAATTGTGTCAATTAATAAACTATTTGCGTTATCATCTGTCATATATTAAATGTGTGAGCTTAATTAAGTCTGTTCAACATGTCATTGACTCAATTTAACATATAATTGTCTCAAAGAATTTTTAGCTTGGAGCTTAATTAAGTTAATTATTTACTCATAACTTCACGAATACTAATTGTACTGCTGAATTTAGTGCGCTCAGCACTTCTATGACTTAATTAGCACATTACTGCCACAAACACCACTTTTCAGACGGAAACTTAATTTTTGTGATTAACAATTTGTTTTCTCAATTACTTTTCGAATACTAATTACGTTAGCGTAATTGACTGGTTTCAACATCTCAGTAACACTTAATTGCTTAAATACTTTTCAGACATGTTCTTAATTTAGTCAGTTAGTAACGTATGTGCTCTAACAACTGTCGTTTACTAATTGTGTTAGCTTTATTGATCGGTATCCACGCCTAAATTTCTAAATTAATACTTATTTGCTTTAAATAACTTTACGACATGTCCTTAATTGAGTCAGTCAGCCACTTGTTTGTTTTCGTTTGTCCTTTTTATACTAAATTGACTTCAGTAGATCGATGAAAATTAATCTTTTATATTGTTCCATCAACTTCTGTTAATAACGATAACACTTAATTACTTTAATTTACTTTACGACATGTCCTTAACTGAGTCTATCAGTTACTTCTATAACCTCTCGTATGTTAACTGCGTAAGCTTAATTAATTGACTTCCGTACCTAATTAACTAAATTTAAGACTTAATTGCGTTAAATGTTTTTCAGAAATGTCCTTAAATATGACAAATAGCAAATTGTTTACTCAGCACTTCTTGAAGTAAGCTTAAATGATTGGATTCAACGCATCAGTGGTTCAATTAACAATTGCCTCAAAAGCTTTTCAGGCATGCTCTTAATTAACTTAATTAGAAAATTCTTCACAATAAGTAGTAACAATAAGAAAAAAATTATTTTGAAGCCAAAAAGGCGGAGTCGGAATCTGAGAAAGACGTCGATATGGATCTCGGTTTCTACGACTAAACAGCTTAACACTAAAGTTAAACTCCATATTTGGCTCGTTAAAATGTTATTATTAGACAACATTAAGCAGGTTGGAAATCGTGTACTGCGGTTAAATTAAATTCTTTTCGCGCACTTGAGACAAGAATACTTAAATTATATCTGCCTAGAATTTTTATAAAATATTTCACAATATTATTTTCCACTCACCGATTTTTTCTTGAATTTAAATGCAATGTTGTACTAATGGAGCTGTCTAACTGAACTCACACTGCACAAAATTAACTTTTATATTTATTACTTGCTTTCGAAAATTTTTTCCGTTAATATTCAAGTATTTTTTAGTATGTAGTGTTCGAGTAACTGAAGACTTTTTCTTTTAGAATTTTTTCTAAGAAGTTTACTGAACACTCATTATTATTCAATTTAACCTTATCTAAAACGTGATGTACATTATCTGGATCGTAAATTTTATAATCTTTTTGGTTTTATTATTTGTTTTGCACACAATTGCTTTTTTAAGCAAATATATCACTTCAGCTGATTGAAATACTAACACGTCAGCTTTATTTTTATTTTAAAATAATTTTATTTTAGTAAATTGAACTAGTTATGGCAAAAATATTACTGCTAGGAAACTGCTAAAATTTACACCCGCGCACAGAATAGTCATTAATTTTAGACAATTGTTTTGCACTTTGCTGACGTTTTCAACTTTTAATGACTTCATTAAACGAGAAATGCACACAGTTGCAGCTACTTTTTACACACCGAACATGCAAATGCAATAAAAAGCTGCAGCAAATTAGCACGAAAAAGTCGGCGACATTAAAATTAACAAAATCTATTTGTTTTACGGCGTTTTTATTGCTTTTCGCACAACTCAACTTGTTTGCGCCACAAGCGCGAGCCAGCCGCACGAGCACGAGCGTCAGCGCTAGCCAACAGAACACAATAATATTTAGAATGCACACTCGTGTAAATATCGAAAAAGCAGCTGTTTGCAGGCGAAATGGCAAACCGATCCGTCCGTTGTGTGTCGATATGGTTAACGGAATGAGCGAACATTGGCGAAACTAGCAGGCAGATAGGCAAGCAAAGGCGGCCGATAATCGAACAGGGCAAAATCGAAGCAAAAACAATAAAAGAAAATCTAAAAAAAAAAAACAATAAAAACAAAAAAACAACAAAGAAAAATAAAAACAAAAACAAAAAAAGAACTAAGAAAAAAGTACGAAGCGAAAAAAATTACCAATAAAAGCGATAAAGACACTAAGCGGAAAAGCACAAAGGCACGTAAGCGCAAAAAAATATACAAAAAATATGTGTAAAATAAAAACAAAGGAAATTCGCATAAAAGTGTATTAAATGTTATCTGATGTAGTGAAAATAAAAGAGATAGTGTAGAAATTAGGGCGAATACAAGGCTATAAATATAGTTTTGTATATATTGATCGAAGTATGTGTGGCTTTATGGTGAAGTTTTACTAGAACGGAACAACACTTGATTATGATAAGTGAGTGCAAATTTGGAAATTGTACGAAGGGGCTAAATTGAGTGATAAGAGGCATTATGTTGTCAGAAAACAGTAATATTACTCGTATAGACAAGTAAAGAAGGGCTAAGTTGTAACCGAACATTTTATTCTTTCGGAACTTGCAGGAAGTACCTTCAATATCTTTAGGTAGAAAGGTTTCTAAGTTATATGAGGTCAATGGCTAGTTTCCATCCCATTTCAACTACAAAGATACTCTTTGACTTTCCTTAAGATACCTCACATAGATACCATCAATATATAGGGAGTAAAGTTTAAAAAAGCAAGTATGCCCACGTCAACTTAATTGTATTCAGAAAGTTCCCTTATTGGCCGATATATGTATGTTGCATAAATTCAATTGGAAGTTCGAAAACCTTTCTATTAGGTATAAGAAAGTATAGACCCGATTCAGCCCATTTCAAGAAACATTTCGATCGGATTTCAATAACATTTCTCAGAGATAGACCGATACTTTTGGCGAAAAGTCAGCCAAGCGCACTGAAGTCTTCAAATTGGTAATGTAAAAGCTTGAACCGTTATGGTGGGATTTTGCCAATTTTAGTCTCGAGCTCGATTAACCACTTTTAATGACGGTGATATCGAAAATGTCAAAGCAATAGTGCTTGAAAATCGTAGCAGAAGATCTCTACATCCCCTAGGGATCTACTTAACACATTTTGGTTAATGTTTCAAGTACGAAACGTGTCAATGTTATACTCATTGACTTGTAACCTTTGCAAAAATGTCGTCGAGCAGAGACCGCAAAAAATGTGCTTCAAGTATCTGAGAATCCTTCATTCTACAAACGCTTCATGATGAGGTGGGGAGACAATTTAAGAATATAGCGTCGAAACTGCCCAACAATTTAGCGAGAATGTCGCTCCAAAAATTAGTCGAAAATTAAAAAAAACCAAAATTTGCTGAATACAGAAAATTGGATTAATTGTCAGCAGGCTGGTTTTGGCTCAGGAGCCAATTTTCATGGCGATAATAGAGATTTGTATAAAAATATTTGAAAATGTATTTTTTAGCAGTCCGGGTCAAATTCGACCTACTAATAAAAAATGTTTGGTTTCTTTAACTGATGAAACATTATTTTCTTACTTTAAAATGCATTTATTGGCACTCCGGGTCAAATTTGATCAGAGGATAGAAACAACTAATAAAATTTTTGTTTTTTTAATTGATGAAAATTAAAAAATATATACATAAATCTACATTTCTTTAATTATTTGACAAAGTAATCTTAGTCAGTCCGGGTCAAATTTGATCATAAAAAAATTTTTAAAATTCAGTGCTTAAGTTTTAATCTTACCAATTATTAAACTTTCTTGTATTACTTTATGAGTATAAGTGCTTCGATTTTTGCTTACCTGAAAAGAAATAGAATAATACATCAAATTAAAAAACTGGCTCTAAATAATATTAAGCTAGGTTGGAATCTATATTAAAATAGTTGGTACACAAATGTACAAAAAAGATTGAATATACATTTATGTATATTATATACAAACATGCATATATTTACATACATATATGCATACTATCTTTAATTACAAACTGATATTTTCCGTAAAAAGCGATTTTCAAGCACTAAGCACCAAAGATAATGTTAATGATTAGTTAATACTACACATAGCTCGCACTTTTTGCTCACTATCTCGAGAATAAAAATAAAATGAAAGAGATTAGCGTAACAACTTCATAAAGTGAACGCTGCTGCAAACAAAAATACAACAATAACAAATCGTACGCCAACGCAATCTTATCAGCGAGCGAGGGAGCGCGTTATCACTGTCACTCACTTGTGTGGCTTAGGCGAACAGACTAAACATAAACACAAGTACTAAAGTGTGGCAATAAATATGAAGCAAGCAAATGAAGAGAAGAAACAACAAAAACAATAAATAAAATAATTAATTGTAATATAAGTAAACTGTTAGCGCGAGGCATTTCGCTTATCGCACGCGACAACAGCGATTAAAACTGCTTCGATTCCGAATGATAGGTGTATTTATGAGCGCTTGTGTACAGAGAGATACTTGTTAGAGTGCAAACTGATAAAATTTTGCTTTGCAAAACACATGAAGCGAGTATTTAAATACGATTTATAGAACTTCGATACGCGGCACAAAGGCCACTGGGCGTTAAGATAGCGCTTATGACATTGTTACATAAACAACAATAACAAAGCGTGCAAGTAATGACGGTTTTATGATGGAAATGTGTGCATATTTATTGATATTAACTGCAAGCTACAGGCGAGATTAAATTGAAAAAAAAAAATTAAAAAACAACAAGTTATGGTTAATGCGCTGAAAATCGAGATTACTGCGCGTTTAGGGGGGCGTTCAAGTCTAAAGGCAAGAATTTTAGGTAATTTTTGAAGCGTTGTAAAAATAAGGCAATTAATATTTTTACCATCCATTTTTTATCGTTTTGAAAAGGTTCTCCGAAAATGATTTAAATTTTGAAAAAATTTTAAAATTGTTTTTTTTAGAAATTTGAAAAATTTTGAATTTTTTTTATTTTAGAAAATCTGAAAAATTTTGATAAATTTTTTTTTTATTTAGAAATTTTGAAAAATAATTTTTTTTATTTTAGAAATTTGAAAAGTTTTGAAAAACAAATTTTATATTTTATAAATTTAAAACATTTTTAAAAAATATTTTGTTTTTTTTTTTTTACAAATTTGAAAAATTAAATACAAGAAATTATTTAGAAATTTGAAAATTTGTGAAAAGTATTTTTTTTATTTTAGAAATTTGAAAAATTATCAGAAATTTTAAAATTTTTGTTTTGTATTTAAGAATTTTGAAAATTTTTACAAATATTTTTTTTTTAATTTAGAAATTTTAAAAATTTTGAAGAACATTTTTTTATTTTAGATAATTGAAAACTTTTGAAATACTTTTTTATTTAAGACCTTTAGACCAGAATACCCTTTAAGAGGTTATATCCACTCGTAAATTTCAAAAAACTATATTTTTTTGCTTATATAGTATATTGAATATACATACTAGGGTGTGCCATTTTGAGGCAAGCTTTTTTTTTCAACTGAAAAACAGGCTCAAAACTTTCGAAATGTGTAAAACAAAGTCACTCAAAAGATGAGCTCTTAATATTAATATTAAGACGTGCCTCTTTCAAATTTTCTGTTTTCCACATAAATTACATGGAAAAAAATCATTTTTTTCGTGGTGGTTATTGTTCGGAGGTTATTATATGTGCACGCGGTGACTGCCAGTAGGGATGGTAAACTCGATTCCGATTCTAGTCGAAAATCGAGTTTTCTCGTAAAATAATCGATTTTTCGAATGTCAAGAATCGATTCTTAATCGACTTCGACTACTAAAGATCGATTCCGACTTGATAATTTTACATGACCCTTTTAAATATAGGAATTGCAAATTTTTTTTTTCCGGGAGGCTTCAAATATGAAAAATTACATCAAAAATAGTACTTCGATCATTACTTGGATTCATATATAGTAATAATACATCTTATTTTGAATTTAAGTACATTTTAGATAATTTTATTTTGGAAAAATATCATTTTAGAAAAATCATTTTTTCGCCGGACAACTTTTTTCGGAGCCCCTCCTGGAGATCGGCCAAGAGATCAAAGGGAACCCAAAAGTTTCCAGAATAAATCACCGATTATAAAGATACATTAAATTCTATATATGTATGTGTATTGTTGTTGTTTATTTATTATACAAACCTATTTTTCAAACAGAATTCACTCAAAAATGCGGTTTTCCTGATTCGCAAGTAGCTATGACCACTTAAGTGAAGTGTTGTACTTATGTATATGTATATACATATTTATGTATGTTATGCTTACATATTATGTTTATAGTGCTTCTATATACATATGTATAGCTGTAATATTTAACTAACTGAGCACATCTTTCCACTTAAACAACATAAGTGAGTCTCAAGTCGAGGCATCTGCTTATCAGCGCTTATCACTCATACGCCCTGTCGCCCGGCATGGCACTAAATTTTCACTGCCGTAAAGCATAACTATCTGTGTACACCTATGATACGATTATGTACTTATGTTTATATATGTATTTGCGCACCAAAACATGGCCATAAACTTGAGCGAGAAAACAGTTCAAGTTCATTTTAGTTTTAGCTGGAAAACAGGCGTTCACATTATGATTACAACTCACTTGACGATAAGCGGCGCACACACGCACATTTGCTTTGTTTGTCAGGTTAGAAGTAAATATTGCATGTATGTAGTGCGATTATTACTCATGTGTGTGCTTGCAAGCATATATCCAGTGGATATTTTATTTGTTTGCACCGAGTACGTTGACGCACTCGATAGAAGGCCGCTGCGGCTTAGCATATAAACGATATAGACATACTTATATACATATTATGTATAGGTTGCTATGTGCAATCAATGAGCTTTTCGTTGGAACTGACGGGGAATTTAAACCGAATGTCAATTGTGTGATTGGGAACAAAAAGTAACAAAAGAAATTACAGAAAAAAAATAAAGAAAAATAATAATAATAACAAATAAAATGTCACACCTGTACGTATGATCATATACATATGTATGTCCATATATTTATGTAATTTGTTTTTATACATATATCTATGTACCCATGTATATATATATGTATGTATGTTTATAAGTGCTTATGCACTTTAAAAGCATTTGTTGGCTAAAAGCGTCGGTGTTTGTTCAATTAATTTGCAGTGTAGCACAGGCGGGGGAGCCATTTCGCTATAAATATTGTGTTGGCCGATATGATATGAGTAATAACAAATGATTTATTGTAGTGCAAATAAGTGCCTTGTATACAAGCTTAATGTTTGTATACTTAAAATCGATTTAACAGCTGGATAGTAGTAATATGAAGCGAGTAGAAAATAACAAATAAGAAAAAAATTAAAAATAAAAAAATAAATAAATAAAAAAAAAATAAAAATTAATCAAAAAAAATAAAGGAAAAAAAATATAAATATAATAAAAAATATCTTATATATGAAAAAAAAATCAAATTATAATATTAAAAACTGGCAGGTGTATTTTTTAAAGCATAAACAATATTTATCTTGATTTAGAACTGTCAGTTTGTATGTCAGCCATATGCTAAAGTGATCCGATCTGAACAATACGTTCGGTGATGGTATCCATGTCTTCGAAATTAATCTGTGCCAAATTTTGTGAAAATATTTTGTCAAATCAAAAAGTTTTCCATACAAGTACCTGATTTTCAACGATCAGTTTGTATGGCAGCCATATGCTATAGCACTCTGATCTGAATAATTTCTTCGGATATGGTAGCCATGTCTGCAAAAATAATATATGCTAAATTTCGTGAGAATAGCTTATCAAATAAAAAAGTTTTCCATACAAGAATCTGATTTCGATCGGTCAGTTTGTACAGCAGCTATATGCTATAGCGATTCGATCTGAACAACTTCTCTGGAGATTAAACCATTGGATTAGATAATAATTCGAGCTAAATTTCGTGAAGAAATCTTTTCAAATAAAAAAGTTTTCCATACAAGAGCTTCATTTTGATAGGTCAATTTGTATGACAGCTATATGCTATAGTGGTCCGATGTGAACAATTTTTGGCGAGATTGTAGAATTGCTTAACGTAATAATCCATGTTAAATCTCGTCAAGTTATCTTGTAAAATGTATGAGTTTTCCATACAAAGACTTGGATTTCAACGATAAGTTTGTACGGCAGCTATATGTTGTAGTGGCTCAATCTGAAAAATGTGTTTGGAAATTGTAGCATTGCTTCGCGAAATATTCTATGCCGAATTTCGTGCTGATATCATGTCAAATAAGCATGTTTTCTATACAAAAACTTTAAATGGATTGGTCAGTTTGTATGGCAGCCATAAGTAATAGTGGTCCGATAACGTTGATTACGACAAGTGAGCAGCAGTTTGAGGAGAAAAGAAATTTCAGATGTTTTTTTTTTGTTACCAACTACATGACAGACTGAATGAACCCTGATCAAGGTATGAAAATATATCTTAAACAATAAATTCAAGTTACTACATGATATCAATAATCCAACAGAAAAATATACGAAAGAAACTGAACAAATGCCGATGGTAAACAAATACCAGCACAACAACAAAAAATGTGTCATCAAGCCTTCAAACGGCTGCTGGCATCATAAAATGAATAAATAAATATGTTTGCGCTATTTAAATAACCATACAAGAGAATAAACAATGAAAACAAATAGTGAAAATAATAAAAATAACAAATATGCAAAAAAATTCAGCACAAAAAACTGCCAAAGACTGACTCTCTGTCATTTCCCAGCGCGCATTTTGCATGTCCTTTGGCATTGAAAGGACCGCCGACTGTGCATTTACTTGTCGCTGCATTGCCAGCCGAGCGGGCGGTGCTTGCAGTTAGTGAGCGAGTCAACAGGGCGCCAATGAATTTGAACAACTCGCGCATTTTTTTACATTTTCACCGTTAAAAGATTGCATGCAAAGCAAAAAGTTTGAGTGATTGGTTTGCCGTAGCAACACAGACAAGAGGGGTGTAGTGGAGGCAAACTGAAAGAATCAATGAAGTAGTAGCGAGTGGAGTAGAGAGGGCGAACAGCACAAGCGAATGTTAATAAATTAAATAATTTCAGCGATGGCAGCAAAGTTGAAAGCATAAGAGCGCAAAAGTGTACTCAGCTGAGTTGAAATGATTGAAAAGCTGAATTGCCGGCTTTTAATTATTATAAGTTTGCCACTCGCAGAAAAACGCTGTTGTGATACGGTTTGAGGGGAAGCAACAGCGCATAACGCTTATTAAATAAACTTAGTAAGTACAGAAAAATGTGCTTACATTAATTACTCATACGCCCCGCATGCCGCACTGAGTCAAGTAGGGGTTAATGTAATTACGCTAATTCGGTAGAAAACTGCAGAGCTGGCAACGCAAATTATTAATGATGCGTTGTGGAAAGCCTTTTTTGGTTTGGCATGCTGGTAACGGTAAGTCGTTTGGAGATTTTCGTTGAAAAAAGTTTTGTATGAAAGGTATAAATAGTGATTATCAGTCAAATGTAAGCAAAAGTCAGCTAAATTTTGAATTTATTGATCGGAAAATATTAGAAAAATTTACAAAAATAAGAAAAACGCTATCTCCGGTAACGAAGCTAGAATATTGTTAACGGGTGCATTTCTTAAGCATAAATTGGGTATAAAAAAGCTATATTTTGTTTTTTATTGGTCAGTTTGTACTACAGCTATATGCTATAGTGGTCCGATCTGAACAATATGTCCGGAATTTGAATAGTTGCTTCTAACAATAATGTATGCCAAATTTCGTGAGGATATCTTATCAAATAAAAAATTTTTTCATACAAAGACATGATTTCTAGCGATCAATTTGTATGACAGTTATATGCTATAGTGGTCCGATATGCGAAATTTCTTTGGAGCTTGTAGCTATGCCATTACCATAAATTCATACCAAATATTACAAAGATGTCTTGTCAAATAAAAAAGTTTTCCATACAAAAACTTGCTTTCGATTGGTCAGTTTGTATGGCAGCTATATGCCATAAAGGTCCGATCTGAAAAATTTATTCGGATATTATAGGCTTGCTTTGGAAAATAACGTACACCAAATTTCGTGAAGATACCGTGTCAATTAAAAAAGTTTTTCATACAAAGACTAGCTTTTGATCGGTCAGTTTATATGGCAGCTATATGCTATAAGCATCGAGTCGGCAAAATTTCTTTGGAGCTTGTAGCTATTATTTTAACAGAAATTCATACTAAATTTTACAAAGATATCGTTAAATAAAAAAGATACTTGTGATCGGTCAGTTCTCTTGGAAAATACTGTAGGGGTCCTATCTGCAAAATTTTTCGTAGATTGCCATACAATGAAGATATCTTGTCAAATAAAAATGTTTTCCATACAAAGACTTTTTTCAGCTAATTTTGAACCTAATCCCACTTTGCTAGCCATTTGATCGATTTCATACATTTTAAATGTCTTTACTGTTCATCCTCTGAAATCGCCTTTCATTCAGTAAATATTTATTGATATCATTTTTAATTTTTAACATATTTTGAAGTGTTTTTTCTTATATATTATACAGTTCTCTATAAAAATAAATACTTTCATTCCACCTCCTGCAAGTCTAGTCGCCAAGCAGTTTCATTTACTTATCAATCAGAGTTTTTTTTTTAGATAAATTCCAGCTTTTATTGCCATTTATTGTTTTATTGCTTCAAATTATTATTGTTATTGCTCTGCCATATTTAATTGTCCCTGACATTGTGTTGCATGTCTGCCAATTCAATCGTGTTTTATTGATACACGCGCTCATGATATTTAATTGCTATAAATATGAGCGCAATATTAATGCACCTAAGTTAAATAAATTGCTTACGGTGTCAAATCTGACAGCTGTCACATGAAATTGAAGTAAGTGGAGCGATTTTAAGGGAACGTCAGCTTAACAGTAACTTGTTAAGAAGTAAATAGAATCAGGCGTAGGAGTGAGAGAGATAGCACAATATTTGAAAAAAAAAAATTATGAACTTATGAAACGGCTTTGTGTACAAATGGTTATACTGTAAAATTTATGAACTTATGAAACAGTACAAATATTATGAACATATGAAACACATTTGTTAAGGAGCCAGACCAAAATTTATAACCGCCAATTTATTGAAGGTGAATGAATAATTATTTCGAAAGAAAATGGTAAATTTTCAAGTTAATTTTAAAGAAAAAAAATGAATTTAATTGAAAAAGTATGCTATTAGTTTTAAATTTTTGATTTATATGCGAACTTATTACTATAACATACAACATGAGAACTTTTTTGTATAAATATTTACACATCTAAATTTTTGAGAAATGTTTTTCATATCATAACTTTCCCGGAAACCCGGCTACACAACCCAACATGTGGTTTGTAAATCCCACAAACAGCCATTTTTTCCATTTTTAACCCCCACTGACCGAGTGATTCATAAAATTTTGAGCGAAATGTAAACATATAAAAAGGTTTATATGATCGTGAGATCAATTTGTTTTCAGCCAATTTTCAATAATCAAATAAATCAGCACAATTAAATGGCACACATTACAGGCCAATTTACACGTGTAAAAACTAAAGCTAAATATAAACGATTACGTCGAGAATTTAAGCGAATAATTGTGAATTTTCTCATGCAATGCGAGGAAGCCGACAAATGATTTAAAGCGAAAAATGTGAGAAATGAGAAAGCTGGCGCCGAAGGTAGCGAAGCAATGCAAATAAAATGCGAAAAAAGAGAAAAATTTGATGGACATTAAAAAAATTATAAAAACAAAATTAAAAAATTAAAAAAAATTTAAAAATTAATTAATTAATAAAAATTAAAAAAAAAATCGAAAACAATAAAATAAAAAAATTAAAAAAATTAAAGCAAAAAAAAAAAGAAGAAAATAAAAAAAAAAAATTAAAATAAAAAAATTAAAAAATAAAAAATTGAAAAATAAAAAAAATAAAAATAAAAAACATTAAAAAACTAAACAAAATGAACAAGAAAAAATAAATAAATTTTAAATAAAAATTTTAACAGAAAAAATAAAAATAATATAAAAATAAACGAAGTTAATAATAAAAAATTTGAAAAATATCCAAAAAAGAAAGAAGAATAAAGGTGAAATCGCTTAAAGAAAAACTAAATCAAAACTAGCTTTTGCACAGCTCAAATAGCAAAGCAAAATAGACTGCGCACGAGATAAACAAAAGTGATAAATTAAAAATGGCAAAACCACTTATTAGCAAAAGCAAAGCTATGAAGACAGCCGCCGCCAGCGTTCGAAGAAAATAGACAAAACAAAAATTTCAAGAAAGATATGCAAGAAATAAACAAATGCCAGGCGATAAACTCGAGATGACAGCAATGTTGACTGTTTTGTGAAAAGACGTGAGCGCTCAGCGTGCCCCAGACGTTGGCAAATTGCAAACAGATGAAGGCAGATAGAATTAATTCCGCATACTAAAGAATGAGTGTGGTAAGATAAATGCGGGCGATGATGTGGGTGAAAATGAGAAAAAAATAGCAAAAGAAAACAAAATTTAAAAATAGAGAAAATGAAAAGAAAACAGAGAGAAAAGATAAAAAAATTAAAGGAAAACCAAATTAAAAAAAAAAAAAAATTTAGAAAAAACCAAAAACAATGTATATAAAAATAAAGGAGTAATAGAAAAGCAAATAAAAATTAATTCAAGATAAAACTAAAAAAAAAAAAAAAAAAAAATCGATGCATCGCAAATAAAACGCTAGAACTATACAAAAAATTACAACGAAAGCGGAGATGATGCATGGGGTTATGCTTGCATTAATTGCTAGCGTTTACTGCCATTTTTACGCTGAAAAGCTAAATAAAGCAACAGCATTACCCAGAAAGATATTCCAATAGATGTGCGAATGCATGACAGTACAGTAAACTGCAAGGTGGACGATGCGTATGAGTAACACGTGTGTACACGAGTAGAAAGGTGTGGTACGTAGCCTTTTCCTAGAGCGTGATTAATTGTTTGTTTTGCAGAAAGTTAGATAAATGTTTATTTCAAAACACATACATACACATACATGAATATAAATATATACATATACACATATGATTCCAACTGGAAGAATGATTAAAAAGGCTGACAGCGGAGTAGCGCATACAAGGAAACAGTGAAGGAAAGTTAGGAAGGAGTGAAGTTGGAAAAGCGGCGTATATCTAAAATAAAATCAACTATTTATAGAAAAAATATATAGAAATTGAAGTTTTCATAGAGCATACGAAGATCATGGAATATTTTTTAAAAAATTTTTTGTTTACTTTTCTATATGCATATGTACATATGTGGTAAATGTATTTCATTTTATAAAAAAAATTATATATTTCAGGAATTTTTTAATTAAAATAAAATTTTTAAAATCGATTTTTCCTTGGGTTTTAATTTTTTTAGACACATATGTATGTACATTTATCTTTTATTTTATTTAAAAAAATATTAATTAAAAAAGCTGTAAACATGTAAAAAACAAAAATTATAAAAAATCGTTTCAGTTGAAAACTGAATTAAAAAGTCCTAATGAGGAAAATTAATAAAAAAGGTTCTAATTAAAAAATTTTAATTAATTTTAATTTTAAAAATTTAATTTAAAAAAATTTTAAAATTTAATTAAAAAGGGTTTAATTTAATTTTAATTAAAAAAAAAATAAAAGTAAGTATAACCTAAAAATATTAATTGACAGAATTGTTTTGTTTAAAATTAAGTTTTTAATTATTTTATGTATGTACATTATATTATAATTTTTTTATAAAATTTATTTGTTTGTTATTTTTTATTAATATATAATTTTTTTTATAATTTTTCTAATTTTCCGCAATTATAAGTTATATTTATAAAAATTTAATTTTAAAAATTAAAAATAGTAATTAAAAGTTTTAATTAAAAAAATAAAAGTAATTATAACATAAAAATATTAATTGACAGATTTTTTTTTTAAATTAAGTTTTTAATTATTTCACCTATATTATAATTTTTTTTATAAAATTTAATTTTTTGGTACTTTTTATTAATATACATATGTATAATTTTTTATAATTTTGCTAATTTTCTGTAATTATAATTAATTTTGAAATATTAATGTTTTTTTTTTAATTTTTACGTACATATTTTTTGTGTTTTATTTTGTAATATATATAATGTTTGAATTTATTTTTAAATATAAGCGTTATTTGCTTTAAATTTAATAGAAAAAACATTAATGAGCTTTTGTTTGTATTTTCATTTGTTAACCTGGCCAAAAATTTTTTCAAAAATATAATTGTTTGTAATTTTTACATTTTAATTTTAGTTATGAATGTATTTCTTTTTCATGTTTAGTAATCTTTTGCTTTATTTTAATTAATTTCTCGTTTTTTATTTAAATGCCATATATTTCCAATTTAATAGCATTTTTTTTTTACTCTTCTGTAATTTTTATAAATTTTCATGAATAATTTGTTTAATTTTGTTTTGACATTCTTTAATTTTTTTACTTTTAAAATTTTTCTTATTTTTTATATTAATTTTTATGGAATTATAATAATCAGTGAACTTTTTTGGAATTATCTGTAATTAATATATATTTTTGTGAATAATTTTTTTAATTTATTTTTCTTAACTTTTGTTTTTTCTATACATCTTTTTGTTCTTTTTTAAGTTTGTTATTTTTTTTTAATATATTTTTTTTTCTTAATTATTTTTTACTTATTTTCCTATTTTTGTTTATTTCTTTCAATTATTAATTTTTTCTTAATTGTTTTCATTTGTTTTTATTTTCTTCTAAGTTTTCCTTTTTTTCAATTCTTTTTTTATTAAATTTCTTTATTTTTTATGTAATTTTTAATTTTATGAAATTTGAAATTTTTACAAATTTTTTTATTTACAATTTTTTAAATATTTTTTTTTTCAATTATTATTACTTTTTTTAATTTTTTATTTAATTTTTCCTTAATAGTTTATAGTTTCATAAGTTTATGCAATTTGAAATTTTTATGAATTAAAAAAAAAAGGTTTTTATGTATAATTTTTAAAAACTTTTATTTTTCAAATAATGTTTTTCTCTTAATTTTTTTTAAATTTATTTTTTCTTCATATTTTATACTTTTACTATACTTTATAAATGCATTTTAGAGTTTTATACATTTTCATATACAAATGTTTGTATGTACTCGCAACCATTCTGAATCAATCAAATTTCCGTGCAGTTGCAGTTGCATAAATTGTTTACAAATGAAAAATTGCTGGACTATAAAACATAGAATCTTGGCACGCGGTTTATGTGGCACGTCAGCGGTAAATTATAATAGCACCACAAGGCAAATAAGTCATGTCAAACAAAGAGGAGAATGTAAACAAAATTTGCAGCGAAACTTGCGAGATAAATTAACGGTAGTGTATGTGTAATGATTAAATGAGCGAATACTTTAATATAGAAATAAAATAATAAAATATGGAAAACCATAAATTACGAATTTTTCGAGCTGACAAGCGATTTTACAAATTCATCATAATTATTTACGGATTAAATTGATATACATATATGGAATAAATGCTCTTAGTTCTAAAAAAAGTTGGGGAAGTAAAGTATTAATTTGGAAGTGGTGAAGCGATTAAACTGTTTTTTTTTTTTTTTGTTTATTGATATAAGCAAAATGAACCAAAGAAGACTTTAAACCTACACTTAGCGTTAGCGAAACAATTTAGGGTTGCCAACTGTAAGTTGTTAAAATTGTTTAAATTTTATATAAACATATTCAGCATCAAGTTCTTGTGCCCGTCCTCTTATAGGGATTTCAAGAATTTAATTAAATACAATCGTAATAAAAGAAGACCAGGGTTGCCACAAGAAATGAAATTAAAATTATTATTATTAAAAATATTAAGCGGATAACAATTACAAATTTACTCGAAAAATGTTATACAATACAAAAAACACGCACTATAAACAAAAACAGAGTTGCCAAGCTGAAATATTATTACATTTATAAATATTTTTATGTACAAATATATTTATGACCATAGTTATTTAATAAAGCTGACGACTTTAAGAAATTAGTGCATGAAATTACTAAAAGCGTTTCAAAGAGAGTTGCCATACTTTTCAAAATAATTAGCTTAAATATTTACACTTTTATTGCTATGAATATAAATACCTACATACATATATTATGCACAGTAGGCCACAAATTGTTCGAAGATAGAATTTATGCAGCGTTGCCACAGTTTTAAGCTAAAAAATATAATTTTCCGGAGTTCAAATTTTTGTGGTGGGAAATTGCAGTGGGAAGTGCAGTAGAATAAAATGCTAAAAATTTACATGAAAAATGTTTTATCGCACAAAGCAAGGTTAATAAACGAAAACAGAGTTGCCAGGCTAAAATTATTATTATTCAATCTTTTATTATTATCAAGAACAAATACGTGTACGACCATATTTATTTCAGGAAGTAGCATTAAAAGGTAAATAAAAAATATTATAAATAAATGTATAAAATAGCTGCAAGCGTTGCAAAAAGAGTTGCCATATTTCACAAAACAAATGCTTTGAACATTTATAAATTCATTCTCATGAATATATAGTATGTAAAAGCATGCCACCACATACAAATATCATGTACTTTAAGTGGGCCACAAATCATATTGCAATTAAAATTTATGCAGAGTTGCCAGAGTTTCAAGCTAAAAAGTATCAATTTCAGTAGTACAAATTTTGCTAGTGATAAAGGGAAAAAATTGTAAAAAGTGGCCGGCTGTAATTGTGCAAAAGTTTGCAAAATATAACAGAGTTGCCACATTTTTTTCATTTCCATTAATTATTACAATAACACGTATCAGTAAGCACTTTTAAGGTACAGTTAACAACTTTTAGTACTTTTATAAATATTTGTAATATTGTTTTTGATCGTTAAAATATGCAGGGTTACCATATAGCATTTTTTTTTTGTAAATTTGTGTTTTACAAAAAATATTAATAATAAAGTAAATTATTTTAAGAATGAATTTAACAGTTACATACGTATGTTAAAGGTTGCCACTGAATGCCGTTTTCTCAATGCCTACTTAACAGCCATGAGTCAGTTAAGTTCTGGTTAAAATATAGCTCTTTACAGAAAGGAGTTTTGATAAAGTTAACCAGAACAGAAGTGACATATGGATGCTAAGCAGACATTGAGAAAAGGACCCTAAAGATAATATATACAAAAAAAATCTAAAATATTGTATACACAAACAGGGTTGCCAAATGAAAAAAATATTATAAAACTTAAAAAAGAAGAGAAAAAATTTACATAAAAAAATATTTTTCCTTTTTTAGTATTTTAAACCAAATTTAACATTTTCTAATTGAAGGAGTGGTTACCTACATATGTATGTACATACATATATAACCTACAATTTCGATAGAAAATTGGTAAGTAAAATTTTGGTTTCCATTGTTAGAAATACATAAAACTTTGAGAAAAGATAAAGGCCATGATTGATAATGATTAATAATTGATAGGTTCCAAAGAGTTATAAAAAAATAAAATTTTTGAATCGAAGCATCAGTAAAACCCTAACCAGTGAACTGTTCAAAATATTTCTAATATTTTAAATTTAATTCCACAAAAATAAAAATCGATTTTTTTGTGGACTCTAAGAATAAACTGTTCAATAGATACATTTTTGGATTATTGTTATAAGTAAAATTCGTTTCTTCTTGGCATTCCCAACCATTTGCACAAATTGGCATTGTTTTTGTAGGTTCACTCTACAAAAAATTTTCAAATTTCAATCACTTTAGACACTCTCGTTTATTTCTACTGCAAATTGCTGACGGAAAGCGCATATGGCGTTGCGTAAACAAGCAAAATATTAATTTGTTATTTTAAGCGATTTTTCCGCTACTTCACTCTGACTTTGTTTTGTTTGTGTAGAATTGTAGCACTTTTCCCGGAATTAATAACAAGGCAGCAGCAATAACATTGCTGGTAGAGACAGCTGATGTGCTGTTTGTTAGCGGATTTGCGAAAGAAGAATACGCACCTTATTGAGTGTGTGTGTGTGTGTGTGGCTATGGGAATATATCCCCGACATGTGTGGCGTACTTAAGAGTTCAAAGAGTGCTTAGAGAACTTTACGAGCACAAAGAGGATGAAAAAAGAAAAACAGAAGTTACTAGAATATGGTGTTTATGCAACAAAAGTATACAATGCTTAATTATTGACGAGAAATTTTAATAAAATTTGCTGATGATAGTTTAGACAAAGTACAGCTGACGGCCGTAAATATATGAACGGAAGTATTTATTATTTTGAAGGACAATGGAATGTACTAAATATAGTTTTAAAAAAATAATAAAAATTTATACAAAAACAGGGTTGCCAAATGAAAAATAATATTAAAAAATCTAAAAAAATATAGAAAAATAGGGTTACCAAATGAAAAAATATCTTAAAAAACATATTTTACATATTTTTTACAACAATTTAAATTCAATTCAATCTTGAAACTTCTAAAAGATTTTAAAATTTCATAAGACTTATTGTATTAAATTTTAAAATTTTAAACAAGCGGCAGCAAAAATTTTTTTGTACTCTAACCAATCTTAAAACTTCTAAAAGTTTCTAAAGCCGCAAAAGGTTTCTATTAAAATTTCAAATTTCAAACAGCTGGCAACTCTCTATCCTCAAATAAATTTTTGACAATATTATACACAGCTATCGTGAGACTTCTTAACGGTTCTAAAATCTCAAGAAAAGAATATTCCATTAAAAATAAAAGGTGGCAACTCTCTATATTAAATTAACTTTTTAACTACTTTAAATATTTATCAAAATTCTTATGTGGTGTTTTTATTACTAAAAATAATATACTTAAAAATAGAAGAAAATTTGTATTTAGTGCAAAAAAGGTGTTGCCACTTATTAAAAATATTCATAGAAAATATTTTGAATGTAAATTTAGACGAAATACAGCTGACGGTGGCAATAATATGTACGGAAATATTTTGAAAATCTATAGAGTTCATATATACTAAGAAATGGAAAATAAAACCCTAAAAAACGGTGTAAGAAAATAAAAAAAAAATTATCAAACATTTGCCATATGTAAAACAAATATATAATGTAACGTAGAAAATTATTATATATAAAATTCAGAATAAATACAAAGGCTTGAAAAAACTTGAAATTTATACCAAAATCAGTGTTGCCAAATGCGAAAAAAATATTTATAGAGTTAAAAAAAATATTTTATGAAACTAAATATTTTTAGATTAGAAAGTGGAAGTAAAGTAGACTTTACACAAGCACAAGGTTGCCAGACCTAAAAAATATTGAATATAAAAAACAATAAAATATAAAAGATTTTAAAAATCAGATAGTAGTAACAAGAGGTGTTGCCAAATGCAACACAAATATTTATAGATATTAAAAAATAAAAAGATTTTATGAATCTAAAAATATAAATAATAGTTATGTATAAAGGTGGATGAAAATAAAGTTTCATACAAAAACAGGGTTGCCACACGTAAAAAAAATATTGAATATATAACACAAAAATACAAAGGTTGGGAAAATTTAAAATTAATAAAATAACAGTTTTGTCAGATGCGAAAAAATATTTATAGATAAGATAGATATATTATGAAATAAAAGAAAAACATTTTTTTAGTTAAAAACTGGACGAAAATAAAACTTGATACAGAAACAGTGTTGCTACTTTTAAAAAAATATTTACATACACAAAATATACCCTAAACAAGAGAGTTGCAAATTTTTATATTTAAAACGAAAAACAGTGTTGCCATTACCAAAATTTTTTAATATAAAGATTAAAATAATTTTAGACATTAAAATATTTATAAAATTAAAAAAAAATCTATAATTTTACATAAAAAATTGATGCAAAGCTAACAAATCGCAGTTAAAGCGTATTTGTTGTAATTACAAACAGCTTAATAAGCCGCACTTGGAAAACTTTCAATTTTACAGTATGAAAATAATTAGTCGACCTACAAATCGATGTAAAAATCATTAACCTACAGCGTGCATTCATTGCTACGAGCGAGCCATAATGAGCTTTTAACTGTCTTTTCGCCTTTTATGCATGTTTGTATATATTATGTATGTACATATGTATATTATGTATATAAGAATGCAGTCAGCGCTAGTATAGTCATAATTACAGGCATTGGCCAACCACGGCAGACTGTTAATAAATACATTAAAAAATATTACAAGAGGCACAATGAAAATAATAACTCGTTAATGACAATCATTTATGTGGTAATCGATGAATCAGCGATCAGGTGAACGTGTGCGCAAGTATACTTATGAGCTTGAGTGTGTGCGTATATGTAAGTTGGTTGTTTAAAAAAAGTTGTGCCGTTATGTTGTTGAAGTCGAACTGTCAGCTCAGCGCCTGCCAATAATCGAAAATTGATGTTTTGGCTGGTAGAAATACCGTTAGGCGCTTGAAGGTGTAGGCTAGTGCATGCGTGAGCAGGTTGCAAATAGAAGAAAAGTGCAGTGTGAAGGAGAATATAACGTAAAGCCATCAAGAATGCAATTACTAATTAATAAGAATGCTTTATATTGAAATGTGTACGTAATACATAGGCAAATATCAGCTGTTAAAGGGTTGCCGCGCATTTATATTTTTCAGCTTCAATTATTAAAAGAAATTATTGTTATTATAAACTATTAAAGTTATATTGACAGAAAGTAATACTTTTAAATATCAATTGACAGAAATTCTTTTTAAATAGAGTTGCCATATAATTCTATAGAAAAAAGATATATAATTACATAGAAATTGATAAAACAAGTTTAATTTAATGTGACATATTTAATTTTAATTTAATTTTTTTATTGAAACAGAGTTGCCACCTTTTCGAGCATCAATTATTAAATTTAAAACCATGTACTGTCATAAAACAAGATATTTGAGCAATGTTCTCACGATTTAGAATTCCAAAAAAAAACACTTCAGTGTTGCCATCTGTACTGTACGGCTGCCACCTGTTTTAGATTTATGAACTTAGTTTAGGAGCCACTTAAAAAAAATACAATCTAGATTTGGAATTCTTTAAAAACAAAAGTAAAAAAAATCGAGGTTGCCATCTGTTTTGAAGTTATGAACCAAAGTTTAAAAGGAAACTTTTAAAACCTGAAAGGAATATATAATATATTCAGAAAACTTGGCCATTTTTTAGAAATACAATTTTTCGATAATTCAACTAGCCTCTATTTTGAATATTAACGGAGTTGCCAGATAATTTTAAATAAGAAAATGCAAATAAAACGTAAAATTATAAGTAATTCTGAAAACAAACAATATTATTTACAAAAAAAAATACTTCAAATTGAATATTAACGGAGTTGCCACATAATTTTAAATAAGAAAATACACATAAAACTATAAGTGATTCTGAAATCACGGCACAGAATAAAGAAAATGCAGTGGTTAATATTAACTAGCTTTACGCAGACTCAGCTAGATTCGTTTAAAAATTTTTTTGGGGAGTTGCCAAATGTTTTGAAAAAGAAATACTAAACCTTAAGCTAAAATAGCAACATGTAATTATATGAGATTCTGGGGGCATGGAGAGTGATATAAAATTTTGTGCAGAATATAGTTGACTTATAAATGTAAAAGTGGGGTTGCCAAATATTTAGAATTTACATTGCAGTTTTTAAATAAAAAAATTAAAAAATTTTTTTAAAATTATAGCAAAATAGTAAAGAAAATGGTAAGTGAAAATTAATTACATCAGATAGTTCTAATTTAAATTTTTGCCAAGTTGCCACATAATGTAAGTAGAGCTAAAATGGTCATAAAACATAGAAATATAAGGTTTCTGGAAGCATGTGTGAATTAGAATTTTATTGAAAATATTTTAAATAATTTGCTCAAAAATTTATAAACGGCGTTGCCACATATTTACTTTTTAAAAGAAAACTTAAATTTTTGAGGTGGTTTGTGGATTTGTGAAAGTTATTTCAAGAATTTAGAAAATATTTTACATAAAAATTTATGAACAGCAAATTTAAATTTTTTTCGTAATTTGTGGATTTGTGAAAGTTATTTCAAGAATTTAGAAAATAATTTACTTAAAAATGTATAAACAGTGTTGCCACATTTTTGCTTTTAAAGAAGCATAGTTTGTTTTAGGTAATTTGTAGCTTAATGGAAGTTACTTCATTGAAAATTAGAAAATATTTTATTTAAAACTGTATAAACAGTGTGGCCACATATTTGCTTTTTAAAGAGAGCATAAACTTTGTAGGTAATTTGTGGATTTAAGAAAGTTATTTCAAGAATTCGGAAAATATTCTACATAAAAATGTACAAACAGGGTTGCCACATATTTGCATTTTTAAAGAAAACTTACATTTTTGAGGTAATTTGTGGATTTATGAAAGTTATTTCAAGAATTTAAAAAATACTTCACATTAAAATGTATGCACAGGGTTGCCGCACATTTGCTTTAAAAAAAATATATTTTTTTAAGTAATTTGTGAATGTTACTTTATAAAAAAATCTAATAGATGCAGAAGTTATAGACATTTGTCGTTGACTAAATAATTTTTTATTTCAAGAATATATTTTTATAAAAATTATGCGTAATCTTGTTGACATTATCAGAGCTGACCACAATTACTCTTATATAACAATATTTCGCTGAATAGAAATTACAAAAAAATAAATAATATACTAAAATTATATATATGAGTAATCATAAAAAACATAATTGTTCGTGCCTATAGGCTTTTGGTTGAATGAAGTCATTAAAACTAAATATAATATTATCTGGCAACCATAATTACGCATTCACGATATGCTCACTAAGCCACCAAGTGTTGCGGTGCGAAGTTATTACTTAATTTGTGTGAGGTGAATGGTGTGCACAATGCGAATTCTATGCTTATGTAGTTTGATATCGTATATAATAGGTACATACATATGTACAGTTAAACTTAGTGGCAATGTTTAAAAACTCATAATCACAATCAGCATGCATGTCACGTCTCGGCGTTTATTTTATTTTGGTTTTGTTTTTGTTTTTTTGAAGCAATGCACTTCGCTTGTTGACTCGACTTCGTTTAATGAGTGTTTGGTGTGACCTCACACGGTAAGGGGAAGTCAGCTAGACACATGTGCGATTCGTGCAAAACATACACATTTTATTATTATTTTTTTCTTATTTTTAAGCACTTCCTTCTTTCGTTTTAGTACAATTAATATATGATTTTTCATGCTCTACGCCTACTGTCTCATTTATCTCATTTTAATACGCTTTTCCATTTTTGTCATATTTTTTCCTATTTTTCTTTTTTAATGCGGCAACTCTTTGGAAATCACTTACACCTCCACTCACTCAGCCGCTTTTCTTAAACCCCAACGGAAGTTGACAAATTTACAATTTAAATTTCGTAACTCATTAATTGTCATTCTCTTTTGTGCATTCTTCTTCAACACATAACTTCTCGACAGCAATATTCTTTTTGTGCATTTCCAAATCAACGCTTTCGAGTGGGTGCCATCGCTGCACGTTTGCATCTGATTTTGACAGGTAGACAGGCCGGCCAGCCAGCCAGAGACAAGGCCCACAATCAAGTAGTTGAGTTTATGACTGTGTTATTGTTGTTGTTGTCGCTTGTTTGCCGCATGTAGTGGCATTATGGTAATGTTTGCACGGCTGCCAGCTATTGTCTGCCGCATGAATCGTGCGCGCACATAAAAACTTATTCGAGCATTCGTTCGTGCTCATAAAGCAGGAAATTAAATTTGGTGTCGAGTTTTCGAGGTCTATTGTTTTTTATTTTAGTATATTTTTTTGTGTTTGCTTTTTTGGTGTTGAAAATGAAAGTAAAGTTAGTTGGAGTGGAGAGTTTTTTTTCGTAATTTCCCCCCCTTCTTCGTCGTTAATGTTGTGTAAAGAGCGACGCAATGCATTGGAAAATCATTAATTAAGACCAAAATGAGTTGCGTAATATTTGTTGGAGTGAGTGTTGTGAGTGTAACGGTTTAAATTGTCAAAGGAAAAGTGACTGCCGGCATAACAAAATAATTGGAGACTTGAAAAATTGTTGTAATAAATTTAAAATTATAAAAAATTATGAAATTTAAAATTAAATAAATAAAAAAACTTATGAAAAAATTAAAGAAGTAAAAATAATTTATATTTTTTGAAATCATAAAATTATTCAAAATTAATTAAAAAATTAAATAAGAAAAATAAAAATAAAAACTTATTGACAAAATTCGGCGCAAAATTAATGTTAATTAAATAAAATTAAAGTAATTAAAAAATTAAATTAGAACAATTATTACAAAAAAAATGTTATAAATAGAAAAATAAATTTAAAATTAATAAATTATATAAAATTATTCAAAATTAAAAAATTTAATTTAAAAAATTAAATAAGAAAAATAATAAATTATTGACAAAATTCGGCACATAATTAATTTAAATTAAATAAAATTAAAGTAATTAAAAATTAAATTAGAGCAATTATTAAAAAAAAAATTTGTTATAAATAGCAAAATAAATTTATTAATAAAATAAAAAAATGTTTGAAAAAATTAAAGTAAAAAAAAATTTAGAAAACTGATACTAATTAAAATTAAATAAAATTAATTAAAAAAATTAAGTAAAGAAAATAATAATTGTTTGATTCACAAAATTCCTAATAAAATTAATAAAACAATTAAATAAGCAAAATATTTACACTTTTTTTTTTGTTACAAGTTAACAGTAATTAACTATATATTAAAAAGTTAATTGCAAAAATTTTGAAAATGTCATGAAAATATGTTTATATACAAGTATATGTAGATATGTAGAATGAAATATAATATTCATAAAATACATAATTACCAAAAATAAAATAAAATTCAAAATATTGCGTAGTCGAAAAAGTCTTTTCGTATTTCTTATCAAATTTCAACATATTTTTTTTATATTTTGATATTTAATGAACCAAATATGAACCATTTTGGTCGACCACTTTTTGTCATTTTTCTTCTAGAGACATTATTCTATCAGTGTAAAACTTTTTTGGTTTCTCGGCGAAAAACTGCGACAAGTAATTTTCACAGGATTCTCTTGAAGCCAACTTTACTCCATTAAGGGAGTTCTGCAAAACAAATGGGAGTCTGATGGTGCAAGACTAAAAGTGTAAACACAATGGCTACGACAGACTGCAAACTACATCTGTCAAATATTAAAAAACACACGTTCTTATGGGCAGTGTTATTTTGACAGCTGCACGACTACACGACTGCAGGCCGACAGTTGTCGTTCTCGCTAACTTCAATATCCTCCTATTTTTGCCAACGACAGTACGACGACAGTAGAGTTGACAGTAGAATGGAAGATAGAAAGAGGAGGTAGAGTGGTGATGCCACTAATATGTAAAATGTAAAATTATTCACAGCTCTAACAAACTTGATGTTATTTTACAAATAAAAGCATAAAATAGCTCTATTATAGCTCTATTATATCATTTGTAATAGCAATTGATAATTTAAAGCAAAAATATTTACCTATTTACTTATTTTTTGCATAAAAAATTTCACTTTGAACAAAATATTAAAATTTCATTGAAGTGAAAGGTATTAGTATGGCCACAACGAAATTGTGTACATATAAAATGGACAACTGCGTTGTTTTGTGTACATGCCGGCCATTGTGTTGTTGTTGCTTCTCAAAATGTACATGTAGTAAGATGAACAACGACGTTTTCAGTTCACTGTCGTGCCGCTGCAGTCTGTCGTAGCCATTGTGTTTACACTTTAAGATGGTGGTTGCATCAAACTTTCCCAGCCAAGCTCTCCCAGTTTTTTCCGAGTCATCAAAGATGTGTGTGGTCTACCGTTGTCCTGATGGAAAACGAAGCCCTTTCTAATGATCAGTTCTGGCCGTTTTTATTGTTATGGATCGACTCAATACATTTTGATTAATTCCTTTTTTTCTGGGTTTAAAGCGTGGCAATGCTAGACTCATACCAAAAGGGTTAATCTTTTGCAAAATCAACGTCGAGCAGAGGTAGAAAAAGACATTTCTCACAATGTAAATGAGAACCCTACATTCCTCAAAGACATCATTACTGATGCAGAGACGTGGTTTTACGAATGTGACGGCGAAATAGCTCAACAATGTAGCGAATGGTGCTCAGAAAATGAGCCGAAACAAAAAAGAACTAATTTCTCTGAAGGTCATCCCCGCCGATGCTTATGTCAAATATCTTGAAAATTGGTTTAAACGTGTACATGCTCATTAAAATAAACTTATTTTGAAGGCGATAATAATAATACTTGAAAATGTTAGTTTTTGTCAGTCTAGTTCATATTTGATCAGCTGGTGTTTTCAAACTTATTTAAAAAATAATATTGTTTGTTTAAAAGCAAGTTATACAACGCTATGAAATAATATCAAATGAACGGCAAGCAAAAAAACAAATCGCTAAACCAACTGTGCCCAATGATAAAAACTTGAAATAGACTAACTATATTTACTTTTAATTACTCATACGTCCCGTCGGACAAACAGCTAACCATGTTGCGGTGCAAACCACATATGCACGTACATACATATATAGATATATGTATATATAAATGTACGTACATACGGTCATATGCATTTATATATATGTATGTATGAAGGCTGCTTGTGCTAACTAGGTAAATAACTAACTACTAGTATGTGGCGTGGTTGGTTGAGTCACCGCCACTGTTTTTGACACATGTTGCGGTTGAGCGCCTCGATTTGTTAAACGAAACTCATTAAAAACAGAAACTAAAGCAAAATAGTGAAAACCGTAACAAGTTTGTTTAATTACGAAATTTTTCCAGATAATTTGCGAAAATTGGAATTGCTTGCCAAATGAGAGTCGAAAATTGCAAAATTATATTAACGAATTGAAGTGATAAGAGAAAGGGAAAAAGGACAAATTAGCGAGATTAGAAAGGTACGAATCAGAAAAAAAGCAAAACCAAATATTATATAAAAAAAAATATTACAAAAAAGAATATAAATAAAAAAATTAAAAAAAAAAAATAAATAAAAAAATTAAAAAAAAAATAAATAAAAAAACAGAATTAAAGAAAATAATTTAAAACAATAATTAAAAAAAACTGATATACATAAAAAAAATAAAATTAAAAAAAAATTATATAAAAATAAAAACGAAAATTAAAAAAAATATAAATAATTTTTTTGTCAACAAAAACGAAGGAAAAAGTAGTCATTCTAAGCCCATGACGAAAATACTATGGGAATAATCAATTAAAGAAGACTCATGTTATAAGATATATGGAGGCCGATTCAATCTATTTCTGGTAGATAATGTACGAATTTATCTAAATGTTGGATTCTCATCTAACTTCATCGATAATCGATTGATAATCTCGATTGAAAACGATAAAAATGAAAATAGCGGATATTTTATCATTATATTATGTCTAGTGGGGCTACGTGGAGGCTAGAACCACACATTTGTGTTATAAAACTTTATTATGATCATGGAAACATAGCCAATTAATTTCAGAAAGTTAACGAAAGATATATTGAGTAGTCGAAAAAGTCTTTTCGTATTTTGTCAATAGATGTCGGTGTAGTCGTATATCTCCAAAGCTACCAATCACATTGTGTCGTACGTAATAGAATTGGAAATGTGGGATTTTAAGTTTCATTTGACAAAAAAAAATTAAATTCGGGGAACCAGAGAAAAATATGGACCCCTTACTCACTCTTTGAAAAGAGTTTTCTCCAGTCCGGAGCGCTAGTTATTGGTTCACATTGATCGAGTAAATAACGGTATACTATGAAATTTCAACCAGTAGTGAGAGCTACTAAGATCAAACTCAATTTTTTTAGGTTTTCTACCGAGTTAAGAAAATTCACCCGGATGTAGGAGGTACTAAGGTCAATCACAATTTTTGTAGCGAACCAGTTGTGGTCTTTTGAATCATTTCGAAAACTACCGTTATGCGGCAGGTTCATGCGCAGTTTCGTTAATGTTTTATTATGGTTGTTGTAGACAGATATTGTTGTTGTTGTAACGGTTACCAAGTCCTCGTTGGGATGGTAAGGATAAGTTGTCATAGAGTTGTCTTTGAGGTCATCCAACGGTAGGCCCTGGCAACGTGCTATTTCGACGGTGTAGAACCATAGGTTGAGGTTGTGTAGGGTTAGCAGGGCATGCAAAGAGGTGGTTAGTGTCATGCCGGGACTCGTCGAATGTAAAACATATGTTTGATATGTCAGGGTAGATTCTGGATAAATAGGAGTTTAACCTGACACAGTATCTAGAACGAAGCTGCGCAAGGGTTCTCTCAATTCTTGCGACAACTCTAGCTTTTCGTCTGCAATAGGTGGAGGTTTGACTTCAAGTACGCCATTCACTGAGAGGGTGGCGGTGAAGGTGTTAATGGCTCTACTGTGAATGACGGTCAGTGCATGTTGCATCCGGAGTCTGGTTGGCGTATTGTTTTATGTCGTCGACGTAGTTGAGGAAGTTGAGACGGTTCCGGTACAAGCAGATGACGCCATGGACGATTTCTGCGAAACCACCTCAGCAGAAACTGCTTGGAGAGAAATTCATTATGCTTCTTAACTGGGAACATACGGGTCTCACTGTGCAGGCGTTCGATGCGAGACGGCAAGAGGCATCCCGATGTAGGTAGGAGTGCAGTGTTCTGACTTGTCTGCAGCTGCTTTCAAAAATAAAATAAAATTTTCGAGTGATCTGGGGTAAAGGAGGAGAAGTATAAATTGTTTATCTAATAGTTTGTCATATAAATCTTTTTAATAGAACTTGCATTTTTTTCGGAAAACGAGTTAAACAGCTTTTTTGCCCTTAAGGCCTCAAATTTACCACTCACTTTCAAATCCCGAATCGAGATCGCCGTAAATTATTTTTCCTTTCATTTTCAAAGTATTATCTATAATAAGGTTTTTACCACAATTTTTACCTTTTTTGACTTTTTTAAAGGCACCAGCTGTGCTCTAGTAAAATTATGTCAGAATTAACACCAGGAGTAGTGAAAATGGTCACCATCGCAGGTGGGAAGATTTATATAAGCTTAAGTATATGTATATGCACACTTTTTCCACACTAGTGTAATCACATAAATATTTGTATTTCCCCTAGCATAGTGCCACAATGCACTCAGCCGCTTAGAAGGCCTTGAACGACCTTGGTCGCTTCATTTGTTTATATAATGTATAAATAATCACATATATTTATATACTCGTACATATGTATATACATATAATATATAAACACACATTTCAATGGAATTTTTCTTTGTTGTATGCAACAAGCGAAATTATTTGTTTATATGACTGCTGCTCGTCGCTAGCTTCGATATGATTTAGTTGATGGCACGGAACAAACACCATAAACAGACAGCAAAATTACCCGCAAGAATTTGCTTTCAAGTAGCGCAACAAGCGAATAAACAACATAAGAAAATGTACACACTTTGTATATTAGTTGGTAAATATGTGTGTGTGTTGCTGTTTGTCCAACGTATGTGAGTCTGGTAGATCGGTAAGCTAATCGCCGCCGTAATAAAACATAAATAAGATTAGAGTGAGACAAGTGTGCATATTGTATTACTAGAACAATATTGCCGCATGATTTACATTTATATGTAAATAAGCATACAGTGGTGCAGAAAGTGCAGAAGTGAAGGTAAAGCAAAGAAGGAACAAGTTTTGAAAAAATTTATATCGCTGCCTTACAAACTGAACGATCAAAGTATATTCCTTGTATGGAAAACTTTTTTATTTGCCGTGATATCTTTACAAAGTTTGGTATGAATAAATATTCAAGGCAAACCTATAATACCTGGAAACAAATTTCTAGATCGCACCATTATAGCGTGTAGTTGTCATACAAACTGAACGATCAAAATATATTTCTTGTATGGAAAACTTTTTTATTTGTCGAGATATCTTCACGAAATTTGGTATGAATTGTTATCTTAAGCAACGCTATAATAACAAGAAACAAATTTCTAGATCGGATTACTATAGCATTTGGCTACCATACAAACTGGACGATGAAAATCATGTTCTAGTATGGAAAACTTTTTTAGTTGAGAAGATATTTATATGAAATTTGGCACCAATTATTTTCCTGAGCAACGGCACAACATCCGAAGAAATTATTCAGATCGGATCACTATAGCATATAGCTGCCATACAAAGTGCTCTATCAAAATCAGGTCCTTGTATGGAAAACTTTTTTATTTGATAAGATATCTTCACGAAATTTGGCATATATTATTAACAAAGGCAACGCTACAATCTCCGAACGAATTGTTCAGATAGGATCACTATAGCATATAGCTGCAATACAAAGTGACCTATCAAAATCAATTTCTAGTATGAAAACTTTTTTTTATTTGTAGAGGGTATTACAGCTTTTGTAGAACTAAATTTATCCATTTTTGTTCTTGCTTAGGTTTTAGTTTATTTTGGAAAAAAATTAAAATACTTTATTACCATCACGCTCACTGTTATAAGTAGAGCTAATGGCATGCATTGGCAAATGCAAACTTTTTCCGATAATTTTTGTGTAAGAAAATAATTATTTACCTTAAATTTGAATGGCATCGTTTAGTGTAAGTAAATAATTGTATATACATATATGATAAACCAGCATATATTTACAAATACACATAAACCAAATTTTGGGCGTTATGTTCTCTGGTATTTAACAAAACCCTTGCAAAGACATACCTGAAAAGATAAAAGGAAAATATAAATAAATATGTGTTTAGCCAAATTATTTTTTTAACAATTGTTTAATAGAAGAAAATGTATATATTATTTAATAAAATAATTTTCTGGAAGATTATCGTTCAATAAATAATTTTCCAAATTTAATTTTTTTTTTCAAAAATTGTATAAATTTGGCGTTCTATTTATTTTCACATATTTCACTTTTTTAACATCATTTATCTGGAAAGAACAATATAAAACATGTTTTTTAAACTTTCAGAAGTGGACCTTAACTACACTATTTCGGACTAGTTGGTAACTAGTTTGTTGGTTTAATATTTTATCACAAAAATAATTTGAAGATGTTGGAGACAATAAACTAAAATGAACTAGTTACTAACTAGTCCGAAACTTTATATTTTTGTAATATGTTAAATAGTTAACAGCTGGAATGACAGCAGATAATCATGAAAAAGAAAGATTTTTTTTACAAAATTTTTGGTATACCCCATTTAATGTAAATTAAAAATTACTCGAAAAATATAAAGATATTACTCTAGCATGATCTATTTTTATATTTTTTCCATTGTTAAATAATCTAAATTACCTTTTATTGCCGTTAATAACACCATAAAACAAAGCAAATAAAGTTAAGCAGTTCAAATTTTACTTGTCTGCAGTCTGCATATCTACAAAAATGTACAAGTAGAGTAAGCTCTAAAGAAAACATATGTACATACATACATACATGCATGGCAGATAATATGAGATTATTATATAATATTGTTTACGATCAAGAATACCACAACAAAGCCAAGACGAACGAGAGACGGCAATGGACAGCAGCTGCACACAAAATGAGAGTGATTAGCAAATCTAAATCGTTTAATGGCGTTAATTATAACACAAGCGGAACACACAAGCAAACGCATGAGCAAACAATTTTATGTAAAATGTGTGGAAGTATATGAAGAAACAGCAGCGAGGCATTGCGCAAAATAATAACACCGTAGTAAAATATTGAAGTAATAAACTTTTCTTAGAAACTGAGCCTTGAGCATTAATTCAATAATTTGGCATAAAAAATATAGTTCTTAAAAAAGTTTTATTTTTGCAGTTATGTGGCAACTCTATGCGTAAGTTAAGCCTTAATTTTTATATTAAGAAGTATGGTGTAAAAAAACTATTTATTTTTAATAATTTGTTTTGTTGCAAAATAATTTGTATATTTTTTACGTCCATGTGGCAACGCTATTTGAATTTTTTAAACTCTACTTTTACAATATTTCAAGTTCGTATTACTTGAAAATCATTTTTAAATTTTTTATGTTAAAAATAGTTTAGATATGTATATTAATTATGTGGCAACCCTATGCGCAATTTAAGGCTTAATTTTGATAATAAGTGAGTTGGTTTTTGATTTTTTTTAATTTTTTTTTTAATTTGATATGTTTTAATATATGTAATTAGTGGTTTTTTTATATGGCAACCCTAATTTTTTATTAGTATTTTTAATTTTAAGTTTCACTATAACAATATTTTAATTTGTATTATTAAATTTTTAATGAACAAAATGTTTGACATATAAATATCAATTAGGTGGCAACTCTATACTATTTAAGGTTAATTTTGATATTTAAAAAAGGTGAAAAAAATATTTTCATTAAATTGAATTATTTTAAAATAATTAGAATATTATTTTATTTTTATATGGCAACCCTAAGTTTGTATTTGTCTTGGATCCCCGTTCTATTCCTAAGCAACTTGCATTAATATCCTCTCAGGTTTTGGCCTTTAGGCTGGCGTTGATCACCACAAAAATTTTTAATTATAACGATAGTAGTGACAAGGTTCCAATAGAAACCAGCACGAAATTTCGGGCTACGGTCTTTAAAACTAGAGATGGCATCCACAAATGATCTTTCGAGCTTAGTTTGTGATCTCTAAATATTAGAGCTTGGAATTAAGTTTCAAAAGCATTTCGTGGAATCATACTACTTTCTCATTAATTATTACTACTTAACACACATTCTTGGAAACTACAAGTAGATACCGTTATTTACTGTAGATCATCACGCTTTCTTTTCTCTACCACATTTCTCCCAAATCTAAACACAAATTTTAAAGGTTTACTTCATTTATTAACTTTTTTTAGTCGAGTAAAATTACAACCAACTTCACTAAAATTTCAACGAAGCAAAATTTTTTACTGTTCACCCTTTTAGGATCCAATCAGAGGAGATCAATTTTGTTTTTTCTATAATTTCTAAGCTTATGCCGCAGTCCCGAAAGATTTCCACACAATTAAATATACAAATGGTTGTTTCTTTTTATGACCCTGACGAAATGTTTCTCAATTTTTTCCAAATCATTAGCGGTGAATGCCGTTTTCTGCGGCGCGGGCTCTGTGCTAATTACCGGTTCGATTATGTTCGGTTCATCGTAACGCGCTGTAGCGTCACCTATTAAATTTAGAAACTCGGCCAACCCTTTTGCGTCATAACCAGTTTCGACGAGGGTTTTGCGGATTTCCTTCAGATCTCCTGGCGATAAGAATTCTTGATAAACACTTGGTCTATGATAGAGCACGGCGACTGGAATGTGGAGCATTTCCTTACGCTTCTCACGTACAGCATCTAGCAGGCGATATATATTTTTCAGTGTGTGATGACTTAAGGGTGGGCCTATCGAGGGTCTGTCGGCGGGCCTATTGGAAATGGAATCGCGATTGGTGTCGGCGTTAGCATTAGGATTGGAATTACTCGAGCCCCTCAACTGACGATAGTGCAAGTGAATGGATGTGTTGCGGTGTTGTTTACTACCGCGCATGCGGCTTCCACCACTACCGCTCGAACGTCTTCTACGATTTCGGCTGCCACGTTGCTCACGCTCTCCTTCATTTTCCGAACGATTACGCCTATCGTATTCACTACGCAACGTCTCATAATCACTTTTGTGATAATTTAAGAAATAATTGTCATCATATGGCTTATGGGCTCTTTTGTAGGCGTATTCTCTGTCGAAACCAGTGAAACAAGCTTGTTTGTAAAAATTATTGAAATTCTTCAACCAATTGGGATCGTTCGGTAGCGTACTCAACGAATGGTCACCTTTGACGTCAGTTAACGGTAATCCGTTCCTATTGCTTTCATTGCCATTGCGATCTGTCCATTTCTCTTGGAAGTCGGTGACGCCAGTTAACGGCAATCTGTTTCCATTGCTTTCATTACCACTGCGATCTGTCCAGTTTTCTTGGAAGTCTGTGAAGGGTATTGTTACGTTAGTCCAGGAATTCCAGGCTTCATCACATTGACACACACTGAAGTTCGGATCCAACTTTGTGAGTATGTCGTACATGGTGCGTCCTGTCATACCTGGTACCATGCATAGTTTATGCAATAAACCACGATTCTTGCATTTTATGCGTCCACAACAGTGACAGCGTGGTCCGTCTTCAGGCCAGAATTTTTCGATCATGAAACGTTTCCATTCGTTCAAATCTTGGGCGTCACAATAAAAGGGTACACTATCCAATGTAACTGCTCGACAGCTATTGTTGCAGTTGTTTGTGTAGGGGCAGCACATTTTAATTTAGGTTATTTTATATTTATTTATTTTTTATTTTTCCAATGGAAATACATATGTACGTTTGTTGCTTTGTAAAGGGAAGAAATGTAATGTGAGTGAGGTTGAAAATTCGTTGACTTAAAATTATTTTCTCATCGAAAAGACGATACGAGATATTTTGGAAGTTATTATCGGGTATAAAAACACGAGCTTCTTGAGGTAGTCTCTGACATAGGCCGTTCTCAAGCGCGGAGTAGTTTAAACTCGCTATAAAAGTAAGGAATCTTGCCTTTTCTAGCTTGGCATTCCAGTTTTGATCAAGTTATTATATGTTCTGTTGCTATGGCTGATGTGATACTGTCTCGAACAAGGAGGTATACCAATTTTACTTAGGAATAAGTGAGACAGCTTATTTAATACGGTAGTATTAGAAATCTGGCCATGATGAAATGATTTTGTATTATAGTCTGGAACAAAGTTATCCAACTTCATGCTTACTTGGTAGATTGGGCTCTGGGTTTGAAAATATTCTTTTAAGTACCAAACTTTTGAGGTATACCAATTTTAAAAAGTTAGACTTATCTTGTATGGTAGTATTAGAAATCCGACCTTATTGAGCTGATTTTGTATAAGTAGTTTCAATCAACCATGGTTTCAGATGCCTTTTCCAGGTATGGTCTATAGTAAATGCATCAATCTGTTAGAGGATAAAAAAACTTATTCTGGAGAGCAGATTTTATACCAGAATCCATATTTAAAACGGAAAACTTTCTCGAGAACACAATAGTTAGATTAATATTTATGTGGAACGATTTTTTTTTTAATTTTTCAAATTTAGTAAAATACAGTTAAATTTTTTCGTGAAAGCAAATCGACAATCCACACCAACAAATGCGATATTTCATTCCACATTAAACCGTAATATGGAAAACACTCAAAATTATGTTGAAACGAATGTGCTAAGCCAGTCCGAAAGTGGAAACTGCTCGAAACCACCTTCACTCCAGCAAAATTTTGAGCATTCCCTACGCTTTATATGTTTATTTGTATTAAAAATGTGTAACATTCGGCAGCACACGAATAGCTCGCAGTTGCAATTCTCTCTTCAGCCGATTCAAGTGTTTCGTGCGTCGCTGTAACTCCGCTCTGAGCGGCTTACACCAATCATAGTTCGTCCAATCATACTCGACGAAAGTTCGGTTATTGCGTTTCGGCTGGCAGACTTTACCGCAGCAATTGCAACGGCACTTTCGTTCGTTAACGCCACCACCCAGCAGACGACACAAGCGGCTTTCGCGACTTTGTAGCACGTTGTGCGTTGACTCTGTCTCCGTACGAGCTGACACAGCATGATCCTTGTTTAGCAGCTTCTGTAGGAGCGCTTCTTGCGCCAGCTTTGCATTTAAAGCATTGGGATTTGACTCCACCTTATCGAGTTGATTGAAGAAGTTTGCGTTGTAATGCTTCTCGGCCAACTCCTGACGTAACATGTGCTCGTCATCCGCATACAACACGCGCCGCAGCCGATCCAGTTGGTAAGGAAACATTTCCTTAACATCGCAGGTCATCTTCTTTTCGGTTGTTTGGGGTTTTCTTTTGGCGTTATTCGTAGACGTTTTTTTGTTTTCAGCAATTTTTGTTGGCGTTTCTGTGCTAAGCAGCTGTGGTTCGGTAATGGTCGCCATATCTTTGGACAGCGTTTTTACGGAATTAGTTGAGACTAACATGCGCAAGCTTTCGTTGGCTCTCTCCAGTCCGGTGAGACACCAATTCATAAACTGCTCCGGCAGCATGCTGGCGTACTTGAATCCCTCCATAATGGGTGGTTTTTCGTTTGAATTTGTTTCGTTACAATGTGGATTGTCCATTACTTTTTGACGACGGCCACAACTTATTGTTTTGGAAAGCCGAAATATTTATTATTTTCTTACTTTTTATTTTATGACTTCAGCTTTGAAGGCAAATTCTTAGACTTGCTGTTTTATAAAAGGAATACGATTGATTATCTAGCAGCGTAGGATTTAAAAAAAAGTAAAAACACAAGCAAACTCATATCCGAATAAGCCACAGTCTATAATCCGACAGTAAAATTCTGAAGATAATTTTGGAAAAAGCTATATTTTGGAGCATCCCTCAGCAGAGACTCTGAAGTTTCAAAGAGCTGTTCTTATAATGAGCCTTCGGTCGGTACAAGCGTCAGTTTTCGGTCGGTCAAAACAAAACACAACTTGGAGTGGAAAAAATTCCTCACAAAAGTCTGTCCTTCATTTAGAGAGCCTGTAAGAACCCGGATGTTGGAAGAATTACTCATAAATAAATCTCTCATCCGGATCTAATTCAGAAAGATCTTAAGATTAGGAAAATAGCTCAGACGATCGGTGGCGAACCTTCCTCCTCCAAAATAATCAAGAGGAGAAGGACGAATCTCAATCAGAAAGACCTTAAGATTCGGAAAATAACTCTGTCGATCGCTGACGAACCTTCCGCGTACAAAATAATCAGGAGGTAATAAAAATGAGAACTATGTGGTTACAACATAACTTGGAGCTAAGGATATTCAAGGAATCTACGATACAATTTTTTGAAATAGTCCATCGAACTGAGCTGAAAACTGTGTCTTTAGATCTTAGTAATAAAACTTACTCTTAGGAATATTGCACTCAACTCTTTCGTGGGTTTAAGTGATCTAGTATTGCAAAGCAGCAGAAATATTGGTTCACTTCCATTATTTTCATAAAGATCCGATCTATTAACGCAGAATCTAACTGGATCCTGGTGGACTGCAACACATTTTTTAAAACCTTTCGAGATAAAAAGCGAAGAGAGATATTCATTAAGTATCTGTTACTAGCTATATCAAGAGATTTTAGTAACGTAAACCCACATTGTCCGTAAAATAGTCAAATTTATTGAAAACATTTTAAATATCATATAGGTATACCAGAAAAGTAGTGTGCATGGACCATTATCTATGGTCAGTGCTACACAGTTTTATGGGAATATATCAAGCTTCTTGACAGATAACCAGTATTTAAAGCTTTCGATTCGCAACTATTAACTTTTACCAGAAATCAGGTTCGCAGCAGCTGTTATGCGCGGCATTAGATCGATCTAAGCTCTCATCGTTCCATTTCTCATCAAGCTAGCATCGCTGCAACTGCGCAATACGCACCCTCCTATCCTTCTTGTGATTCAGCATCAATTTGGGACAATCCTTACGCATTTCCGCCGTATACCATTCGTCCATATGCTTTAACCAAGTATTCATTTCCAGTTTCTTCGGATCAGCTAAGCGACCTGGCATTGTGATCTTCCGAAATCTTCTCCTTTTCATTTTGGCGTTCATTAGTGAATCGGTTATATAAATATCACTTTCAGCTGTGTAGTTCTGGAGTGGTATCTCCTCATTGGCGGCGCTGTACATCACATTCAGGGAGGCAATGGCTTGTTTCAGCGTTTTTGTTGAGGGCGTCGTGGGAGGCTCTGGGCCTTCAGCTGGATGGAACACCACTTGGTTGTCCGGCAAACGTTCATCGGAATTTTGATTAAGGTAACGTTTGTTGAATTGCCAGTCATCGGGATTATTGTTGTTACAAGTGGGATATGGCTGATAATCTTGCTCGTAACTGTAGATATTATACGCATTAAACATTTTGTTTAACGATATCTCTTACTTGCAATTTTGGTATTGTTTTCCAAAATATGTTTACTTAATTTAGCAATTTCGACATTTAAAAAGAAAATATAATTTCTGAAAGCGATTTGTAAACTTCAGAAATCCAAATAGGGTGAAAAGTAATGAAAATAAGTACAGTAGGACCTTGTAAAAATTGTGAGCTCTGATATACATAAGTGTTTTGAGATTTTTTAACGTTGAGTTTCCTAAAACAAACACTCATCCCTTTAAAACTCCAAAAGATCGCAAACAAGAACTCGATTTTTATTGGTCAGTGGTCGGTCTATGTGCCATAGTAGTCCGATCTGAAAAATTTTTCCGAGTATGAGCGTTGCTTTAATAGCCATTCAAGATTTTAGGTGTGATTGTCGACAGCGTGTGCTTCTTCACTCCTCACACGACCGCGATTATTGCCAAAGTACAGAACCGCAAGAAAATCCTCAAGTCGCTAGCTGAAAGTACGTGGGAAAAAAACAAAGAAACGTTGTTGGCAACATATAAGGCAATCGGCCGGTCGGTCCCTAACTACACCGCACCAATATGGTCACCTGAATTCAGTGAAACACCGATGAGGAAACTACAAACATGTCAGAACACCGCACTTCGGACTTTGACAGGGTGCTTCTTAATGTCTCCGTCAAACACACACACGTGCTTTCGCAGAAATCATCCCTGCAGACATCTGCTAGGAATGGAACCGCCTCATAGGGGCATCAAGAGGTCCTTCCTCAACCACGTCAACGACATAGAGTAATATAACACGCCGACCAGACTTCACAGTGGAGCCATTAACACCTTCACCGATTCCCTCTCAGTGAATGGCATACTTGGAGTCAAACCGCCACCCATTACTTACTAAATGCTCGAATTGCCGTGAGAATCGAAAGTGACCCTTACGCAGTTTCATTCTGGATACTGTAGCAGGTTAGACTCCTTAATTAGCCAGAATAGACCCCGACATGTTCAGCGTGCAATGAGTCCCCGGATGACACTAGTATCTCTTTGTATGCCCCGCTAACCCTACACATCTAACACCCTTTTATTATATTACATAGGATCTCCGGCAACGTCGAAGGGTTTGAGGTGCTATAAACTTCGTGGCACCAGTTCATGGTATAAAACACCGCCTGGGGAAGCTCAAATACAAATACAAGAATTGAGTCACTTTTCGATTTTAGATGTAGTGAAAACCTATTTCCTAGAATGGAGAGTTTTAGACGATCTTATCATGAAGACATTAGTTTTAGCATGGACGGTGCGTGTCGAATAAACAGAACCTATAAAAACTTGAGAAATAAAAATGTACTTGTATTGCATAAGGCTTTGATCGGCTCTTAAAACCACCCCCAACGGGAATGCGATCTTAACCGCGTGCACTTGAAAACTGGGCCTAGGTCTTTAGCTTCGAATACTCTTGGAAGCTGATGTCCTCTGAAAACTTTTCAGAGCAAAGGGAAACCTCAAGAAAGAGCATCGGAGTTGACTGGTATAAGATCTTTGAGCAGAAAATTTTTCTACAAAGTCCATACAATGAGATCTAGCTTCACTGGGAACCAAACTATACAGTTTCTGTAACAAAGAAATTCCGGAAGTGATGATTAAAACTTGCAGCTCTCGTCGCGATTACATTTTCTGGTTAGTTTGAAAAGCAAAGAACGCGTGGATTAATCCGCGAACCATTGATGAGTTCCAAGGTAACCATTCTTCTCGAAATAATCGTTTTACCCTATGCGCGATACTCGAAAAGCTATCAAACTCTTTCTCTTGCAGTTGCTGAGAGTTCATTGCTTTCAGAGAAGAAACAGTTCCAGTATAGTCACAGATATTTTCCTATTGGAACTTTGGTATATTCATAGATATTTTCCACTTCGAACTTTGATCTATAAAACCCATAGAGTTCACTTAATACAACTTGATTTATTTACATTGAAGATTTGCACAATATTCGATCAAATTGAATTAAGCGGAAACTGTTTTTCCTAAATATACAATTCGCATTATAACCAAAGTAACAATTTTCACTCAGAACGCCAACTACAACTCTTTAGTATTTTGGTCATCCCATCTTCTTCTTTCATCCATCTCCATCATCCGTGGTCCTCTCATATTTTCAACAAAACTACGGTTAGCTCAACCCCAGTTAACGAAGTTTGCTGCTGTGCTTGACACGACGCATTTTGCCCTGCTTGATCTCAAGCGCCAATTCATTGACCACGCTTTGCAACTCAGTATTCGTTTTAAACTGTTTATCCGATACAGGTTTACCTTCAATCAGATCATTCACAATATTCATAGTCCACGGTGTGTACTCGGATTTGCGTGGTTGTTTCTTTTTCTTCTTCGCTAACGTTTTGGGTAAATCGTCTAAGGGATCATAATTACGCCAAGTCCACACTACATCTCTATTGAAGGGCGAATGAAAGAGTATCGGCCGTTTCGGTTTAGCTTGTATTTGCTTCAACAAGTTCGTTAAATCCTCCATGGCAATAGTTTCGTCAACAACCTCGACATCCGGTTTGCTCGTTATAATCGTTAGACGCGTGCCCGATATTATCGTTAAAATCGAATCGGCTGGCGAATCGGTTGGCGAATCAGTTGGCGATTCGTCTTCGTCGAATATAAAATTAAAATCCGATGTCCAATGATAGCTGTTGCGTGCTGCCGAGTTACGCTTTTGCTTGCGGTTTGCTTTGCGTTTGCGTGGCTTTGTGTCGACATATGCCGAGCCGGTGTCACGTGCTGTGCGTAAACGTGCTGTACCCTTCATTTGCTTAGCATACCAGTTCTTGAGACCTTTAAGGAAGGTATTCATTTGTCGCTTTTGAACTGCGCCCGCACGTTGGCGGGGTCGCACTGTGCTCTCATTGAGTTCCCACAACAGACGTCCGGCAGCATCTCTCTCAACATTCGGTGTACTCTTACATGCGGTAGCTTCTTCACATGCTTCGGTTTTTGGCACAATCGCGGTGGACTTTAAAGGTGGACAGACACATAACGGTATTGTTGGCATGCCTAATACTTGCTTCATAGTTTCACCACGTAGACCCGGTACGGGACACAACTTATGTAGGAGATTATTCTTCTTGCACTTAATCTGTTCACAACACGTACATTTCTTCGGCATTTCGGGGGGTGTCGTACCAGTGGTGGAGCAAATGCACTAACCGGTGGCACTCATCGAGGCGACAGGACGACTGACTTTTTTTATTTGTCGGCGAGGTGTAGCAATAATTGGAACAGTTATAATATGGATTGCACATTTTGAGTTTTTCAATTTTTTTTTTGGTTTTTTGTTTTTGAAGATCTTAATTTACGAATTTCTTTTGTTATGAGGCATTGAAGTAAAATACACAGTACAGAAGTAGACAAGAAAAAATTTGGAATATTTCGAATTACAAAATTTTTACAATAATAATTTGAATAACGACTTCACGAAAAAATATGTGAATTTGAAATTTGAACACGGAGAAGTAAAAATCCAGAAAAAGGGTTGCCAAAATGCAAAAATTTTCGAAATCCTCAAAATTAGATAGGAAAAGGTTTCCGAATTTTGAAGCGAGAATTTTATTTGAAAATATTTTCGAATTTTGAAGAGAAAATTTGTTTTGAAAAATTAATACTGCAATAATTTTGGATTCTAACGAAAGTTTAAAAAAAATTTATATATATGTATATGTAATTGCCAAGCCGTAAATTTGGAAAAATAGTGCTTAATACTACAAAATATATTACAGCCATCGATTTCAAAATTTTCTAATTTTGTAGAAGCTTAAATGAAAAAGGGTTGCCAAAAAATAAAAAAATTTGGAAAGCCTTCATTTCAAAATTTTAGAATTATGTATAAGCTTAAATAAAAAAAGGGTTGCCAAGTATTAAACAGTTTTAGAATATTTCAAAACTAAAATAAAGACTTTTTTTTGAAAACTAAAACAGTTCAATTTACGGACAATAAGAAAAACTGGAAAAAATCTAAAGTTGCCAAATTGTATGTTGGAAATAATAGCGCTCAAGTGAAAGTTATTTTATAAACACTAATTTCAAAATTTATGAGACTTTTGGAAGAATTTAAAATGAAAAACAGTGTTGCCACGTATACATTTTTTTATTAAATTTCAAAATTAATTAAAAAAAAAGTTTTGAAAAGAAAAGTTTGTTTGAAAACCAAAAAAGTTAAGTATTTTTGGACACTAAGAAAAATTAAAAAATATATAGAGTTGCCAAGTTGCAAGTTTTGAAAAATAGTGCTTAGCACTGAAAAATATATTAAATACACAAGTTTTAAAATTAAAACACTGAGGAGGAAATGGGGTTGCCATGTAATAAAAAAATTATAAAAACTCAAAATTACTTAAGATCAAATTTTTCGAATATTGACTAACTATTACTGAGGAAAATTGAAAAAAAACTTGGGTTGCCAAGTTGTGGGTTTGTAAAGAATAGCGCTTATATCTGAAAAATATATTATAGACACCAATTTCCAGATTTACGAAGAATTTTGGAAAGCATAAATGAGAAAAGGGTCGCCAAGTAGAAACAAATTTAGAAAATCTCAAAATGAGTGAAGAAAAAGTTTTCGAATATTTCACAGAGAAGTTTTCTTAAAAATACAGTATTTTTGGACAATAAGGAAAATTAAAAAAGTAGAGTTGCCAAGTTGTAAAGTAAGAAAAACTGTGCCAAACATTGAAAAATATATTATAGACACCAATTTAAAAATTTTAAGAATTTTGGAGAAGCCAACTAGAGTTGCCACAATAAAATAATAAAAAAATGTATGAGAAGAAAATGAGAAATAAATTAATTGAAAAATTATCCCAAATATTGGAAAATATACGAGTATTATAGACATCTAATTAAAAATTTTAAGAATTTTGGAGAAGCCAAAAGTTTTTTCAACCATCTAGAGTTGCCATTATAAAAGTTAAGAGAAAAAATTTAAAAATTTCATTGAGTTAGAGTTAGCATTTGAGAGGTAAGTTTTATTTGAAAAGAGGGTTGCCAAGTTGTTCGAAATTAGTGAAAATGTGGTAACTTTAAATGGCTATAAATACTGTTTATATTATTTATTATATATTTTCAATCATAATTTTATTACAGTTAGCAATTGAGTTATGATTCTTATTTTAGAACAAAGGGTTGCCAGATTGTTCGAAATTAGTAAAAATTATGGTAACTTCAATTTATTCACCAATTTATCGATGAGTGGAAATGAAAACTGGAAGATAATTTTTATTTAATTTTTTAATTTTAGTTATCTTATATGTAGACCCACAAAAAATGGGTTTTTGCTATTTTTCGCGTTGCATTGTGTCTAGCTCTATATAATACTATGTTATATTTTATATTCTTTAATAAATTATTTCTTTTGCTTTTTTGTAATTCGATGGTTTTCAGTCCTTTTCTCTAATTATTCCCACGCTAGTAAATACCGCTATAGTACGAACCATTCATTTCCAAGCCTCTTCTTTTGCATTTACAACTGCCGGTCATTGTGTGTTCGCATTTGCAGGCATATTTATACCCCGCGGGGTGCGATTTCAGCAGCTGTTTTATTAATTCGTGGTCATTGCTGGATTTTGTCATCAAGGGTTGCAGCGAATATTTGGCATTGCGACGTTTTGCCTCGATTCCGTACTTTTCGAAATTTTCACATAACGGCACCCGCGCGCTTTTATCCCAAATATTTTGTGTTGAATCATTGCGGACTGAATTCTGAAGTAAAATGCGTTGAAGCATGTGGTCATTGCAACCATGTCTGTTACAGCTGGCACTTAAGTTGGTTTGTTGAGTCCACGTAGGACCAAGGGCACACATTTTAACATCACGTTTCCACGCATGCGGGTCGACAGGGCAACAATCGAAACTGCGCGGATATAAGCAGCACCACATTTTGTGATTAATTAAAGAAATTTAATTTGAAAACTTGAATTTGATTTTTTTTTATATTTTTGAAAACTAAACTAAACTTTTTTCATTAACCGAACTGATTAGAAAGCTTCAGGCAACAAATATATGATTAAAAATAATTTTTGTTTTAACTGAAAATTTTAGGCAGTTATTGGTATAATTTTGGGATGTATATTTAGAATAAGGTGGCAACTCTATACAAAATTTAATAACAAATAAAATATATGCAGTTTTTTATTAAAAAATACTCATTGGATATTTCTTGTCAAAAGAAAAAATATGAATATATGGCAACCCTATTAAAATATTTAAAATTGGTTTGCTGTGTGGGTAGGAATTTTTGAAGTGTGTTCTGATATTTATTTATTTTTTTCTTTATAAAATCATTTTTAAAATTCCTTAATTAATTAAAAAATAGTTGGCAACCAGCGGCTCAGAAGGAAATTGCAAATGTTTGTTCATATATGTATTTCTTAGCTGGCAACCATATGAATTAATGCTTACTATTCTATACAAGGCACCTCGAAAACTTAAAATATTGATTTTTAATTTAGTAACTACAATTTTTCATATAAATATATGGCAACCCTAAGACAGTCTTAACTTAATTACACTAAATATCGTTTTTTATGTGCATATTTACGCAGTATTGTCATCGCAATTTCAAAAAAAAAATGTATTCGCTTTTAATTTCTAAGTGGCAACTCTTACGGTACATTTTTTTTTTACTTTTATATCAGTATTTTAATTTGATACCAGTATAGGTGAAGCGACTTGTTCATAATCGGCTTAGTCTTCTCTAAAAATACTTGTTGGAATTTAGTGAAGTATCGAAAAAAAATTAGGTGGCAACCCTGCTACTACTATCATTACTGTTCTGTGATAATCTGTAGGATACCAAATAATTCTGTAATTTATTCAAAAATATATTTATGCGTATTTAAATCAAAGGTGGTAACCTTCACCGCTAATTTTTGGATTTTATATCAATATTTTAGTTTGAGTATGAGTTATTCGACTTATAAAAAGGTTTGCTGAAATTTTCTTGGAATATTTTTCTTTAATTTGAGGTGACAACCCTTTTAACTTTTTGCGATGTACTGGGACTTATGTATAATTTGCAGACTCTTTTCTAAAAACGTTTGCTGAACTTTTATGTAAATATTTTTTTTTAAATATTAGGTGGCAACCCTAACAACGTTTTGTGATGCATTGGGACTTTTGCTCTAAAAGTATATGCTGAATATTTTCTTGAAATATTTTTTTAATATTAGGTGGCAGCACTCAATACTTTTGGGGATGTTATAGTACTTATACATAAATAATCGGCAAACTCTTCTCCAAAAATCTCTGCTAAAATTTTATTGAAATAATTAGTAATACAAATTAAGTGACAACCTTTACTACTTTTTTGGGTTGTTCTGGGGTTTGAACATGATTGAGGGACTCTTCTCCATCACGTTTCTCATTTTTTCAAGAATTACAGTTAAAAAATGTGGATTAAGAAATAGCCATCTAGTCTTCTTATTATTTATATCTTAGAGGTAATACTCCCATGCAGGCCAGCTTTACATATTCTGATTGAAAACGAGCTCACCAGGTTCAGAATATTAAATACTTGCTAAATTTGGAGTAATATCGATATATCGTGAATATCGAGGTATAAACTCTTTAATGTTTGAAGAATATACATATATTCCAGTATATTCTTCGGAAATTTCAAGCTGAAGCCGCAGATAGTTTCGGAGAAATGAGCTCATTTGTAAGGACGTCTCCAAGCTTTGACTTTAGTATTCAATCTACAAGCAAGATATAACTTCGAAGAGTTCAACTAAAACCCAACACTTTCGAAACTTCAAATATATTTGAAATCAATAATTTAGAGACCACAACATAATACATAATAGGACAAAAAATTTTAATAGAAGTAAAGCTACATATACTTTTAAAACAACAAACTGCGATGTGATTTTGTGTAATAGTTTTCAGAAACCTATTCACAAAACCCCATCGAAATTGGTTAATGTAAGAAAATTTTAAAAAGCAACTTTTTTAGAATAACACACATTAGAAAATTTTGATTTGATTACTTGCGACGCCCGCCTTTAATGAAGAAACACCTTGACTTTTGACCACACATTGCCAGGCTTTGCTTGGAAATGGTACGGTTCTTGCGAAACATGGACAATATCGGCTTTGAGACGAGCACCGATGGTTTTTTAGTAACCTTGCAGCGTCTGCCTCTATGAGCCACAGCATCACCGGCGCCACCGGCATCAATGAAGATAGAGACTTTATTAGGTTTCTTAATTAGACAACACTTAGGCGCCAACTGATTGGCTGCACACTTGCTGTTGGGTTTCGGCGCAGCTTCAGCTGCGGGCTTACGGCTCGGAGCACCGGCGCCGCTGTTCCAAGCCATGATAGGCCTACGATTGCTACGATTCAGCAACTCATTACCACCGCCGAGACGCTGTATCTGCGGTTTGGCAACTTTGGCTTGTTCCTTCATTATACTGCCGGTGGCTTTACGCTTGCAATTGAGCTCTTCATCGCCAGCGGAGCGTGTAGCGCCTCGCTTGCCTTTGGCGAGGTTGAAGCGTATGCTCCTCACGACAGGATGACTGATCGCCTTGGCGGTTGTGACATTCGTTGACTTGCTGCTGACGCTATTCTTACTCGGCGCCTTACTTTTGTTGGTACTGCTGCGCTTGCTGGTGCCGGTACTCAAGTTGGCCGCGCCACTCTTGCTAGTTTCACCAGTTTTGCTGGTATAATCACTCTTGCTGGTATCTTTAGCCCGACTGTTTTCACTGCTCTTGCTGGTGCCGGTAATTTTACTGCCTGTGACGGATTTGTAGCTTTCGCTAGTCTTGCTGCTCTCGCTGGTTTTGCTCGTTTTGCTGCTCTCACTGGTTTTGCTCGTCTTGCTTGTCTTACTGGTCTTACTCACCTTGCTGGCTTTACTAAGCTTGCAGCTTTTGCTCGACTTAGTGCTCTCGGTAGTCTTACTACTCTCACTTAACTTGCCTTTGCTTAGCTTGCTACTTTTGCTCGGCTTTTTGCTCTTGCTGGATTTGGCACGTTTTTTTATCTTCCTGTCTTTGCTGGGTTTGCTACTTTCGGTTGTCTTGCTGCCTTTACTGGCATCGGTGCTCTTCGTGGACTTACTATTCCGACTGCTTTTGCAACAAAAGTTCGACGTTTTACTCGTATTGGTATTGCCAGTGCTCTCGCTATTGCTGACGATCGGTATGTCACTGCGATATCTACGCACTACTTTACGCTTGTAGATCTTCGGCCGTAACCCCGTCCGCGAGGCATGCCTTTTAGCATAGGCCAAACGGCAGAGGCTTGCGCTCATGTGTTTGAGACGCGACTGACTCACGCTGAGATTGCGCAATTGGTTCTCAATTGTGTAATACAGTTCGGAAGAGCTGTGCTCCTCGCTAGCTCTGCTACGTTTCGTAGTCTTACTCGTCATCGACGACGGCTTGCACTTCGTATCGTGGTAAAACACCGATTTGCTGTCGTGTCTACGAAATCTACGCGAACTATTCTTTTTGTTTAAAGCAAATACGGGATATTTATATTTTATCGTTAATTGCTCCAACTTCGACAAATCCAATACTTGACTCGAACCCTCGGCGCATCGGCTGTTGTACCATTTATTGAGACTACGTAGCAATCCTTTATATTCTGGTGGACTACGTCCCCCACCTTGCGTATGCGTCATTATGCTCTGTAACTTATTCTCCGTTGGCCCGTCTTTCTTATTATAGAAACCGAAGAACGGACAACGCGTTGTACAATTCTTTTCCTGACAAAAACACCAAGCGTGCTTCGAAGGCGTGGTTCGCTGACCCAATCGTTGGCGTTGTACGCGCACCTCACGCGGCCAACGATTGAAGATCTTCCAGGCAGCATCATATGACAACGGTATGCCAAGATCCTCTTCAATATCGACGCCGTAAAAATTTCGCGTATGCATGGTCTGACTTGGAGACCGCCACAAAAATTTATAACAAAAAATGCAAATTAAATTTTATATATTTTATTTAGACAAAATCCAAAAAATATATATATTAAATTGCACTCCAAAAATATTTTGTTTTTTATTTCTATTTTTCCAATTTTTTCACTTCATTCTCTGACAAGAAGAAACATTTATTTTAAGTCGAGTACAAAATTCGGATAATGAGTGATGTGTTTTTGGTTGGTGTAAAGTACAAACCGATAATTGTATGACATGAATTTTTACTCTCTAGAGACGACAAGTGAGTATTAGGCTGAGATCAGAGTGTTGGGTCACTAGTTAGTTCCTGAATTGCGTTAGAAAACATTTTCGCTTCACTTATGAGAGCGATCATACCTCGAAGACGATATGTTAGAGTTCGTAGAGGCGTTTCGAGCATGTGTCTCGACCATGAAGACCTTTTCTTATCTAAGTAAGTTCTTTCAGTAACAAATAATTTTAGGAAATCTAAACCTTATATATGAAAGACCAAGGATATCGGAAAGTAAAAGTGCAACGAATACTACAGAAACTTTACGCTTGCGATTAATTATATTAGACTTAGAAAATTTGGCACAATGCAGCTCTACTATTTAGTAATATCTCTAAAAATAATCTTGAGGAATACTGCTGAGTTGATGAGTCGAAAGTTCGCAGTTGGGAATGGACGAGATTAATGACTTTAAAGACTATAGTGTCTGGACTAGAAATGTTTCAAAATCGTGGATGGAGTTATGGAATGGGAAAGTTGATCGCTGGAGTATCCAGAGAAATTAAAATAACGTTTTCAGTATTTTTACAACTAATAAAATTTAATAGAGCAGATGCTTTATGTAATTCTTTGAGCTTTGTGGGAGAAGCAGTAAAGGATTAACTTTAGAGAAGATTAAAAAGAAAGAAATTCGAATGATCACAGAGCAAGGAAGAGCGAGATGTGAGATAGATGGAAAAGGAGGGATAGGGATACAGAGAGAGAGGGAGAGAAAGAAAATACGAGATAGTGAAAAATAGAGAGAGAAAGGAGAAGATAGAAACAAAATGTGAGGGAGAAATTAATAGACGGAGAAGAAGAAAGTGAGATAAATAGATAGATCGATAGATGAAAGAGACATATATGTATAGAGAAAGGAAGAGAGCGAAAGCGAGTTTTAAAAGTGAGAGAAAGAGGCAGGAAGAACGTGAGAAGTGTAGAGAGAAAGTAAGAGAGAAAATCACAGAAAGAAATAATATTGAGCTATTGAAATCGAGGAAGAGAGCAAACGAAGAATAGAGTGGAAGAGATTTACTGAAGAATAGAAAGAGAGAGTGATAGAGAGAGAAGAAGAAGGAAAACAAATTTGGTTTTTATCAAAAAAAAAATATACAAAATTAACTGTAAGAATCCGTATACCAATTTCTCACACACATTTCAGTTACAACTAAGTGATTGTGACTGTAGTGACTTTTTTTCTCACAAAGAGAAATGACATTGCACCAACAACAACCAAATAGGTAAAATTACTGACAGGGGAATTTTTCATGAATAAATTCAGCAATTACCAAGGACCTTAGTAATCAGACATGCCACTAATTCCTCGTAATTAGTAATTAACATAAAATCATAGGAACAAAGTGGGCGGTAGAATGCAACTAAAACCAGCCATTAACAGACATTGAAAGCAATGTCAGTCACACATGTTTAATTACGTTGATAAACAAGCAACCGACAATCAGAAATGTAAGCAATTAAACACGCATATTATTTATGTAAATCACATGTGCTTATATACAAGTATTTGTATATCATATATGAAGAAACAAAATTATTCAGAAAAAATTTGAATATTGTAACAAACAGTTATTAAGCAGTCATAAAATTGTATCTTTAAAAATATGTTTTAAATTAAATTTTTTTAATTGTTAATAGGTGGCAACCCCATAAAATTACATTTTTTTATTACTCTGGTATTACAACAGTAATGCTATTATTTTGACATCCTCTTTTTAAAACATGTTTTAAATTTATTTATTTTCTTTAATTGTTAACAGGTGGCAACCTCAACAGATTATATTTGCAACAATAAAACCTATTAACCCACCCCCGTATGTTTTTATTATTTTGGCATTTTCTTTTCAAAATATGTGAAAATTAAATTCTTTCTAAACAGGCAGGTGGCATCCCCAACAGAATATATTTGTGACATAAAACCATATTAACCTACTCTACTTTGATACCAGCACTGTAGTTTTGTCATATTTCCATAACCAACAATATATTTATAAACAGGTGGTAACCCTTCAAACACCATTTTTATTGTACTATTTTTTGTAAAATTCGTTAATATACCATGTTTTTTAAATTTACTTATTGGTAAACATTTTACTTTTCTTCCAATTTTATTTAACATTTTTAACATGTGGCAACCTTTTTCAAAAAAGTCTACGTTATAGTCTTATTTTAATTCCTTTCTTTATTACCAATGCTGCAGTTTTTCAAATTTACAAAGTTTACAAAAATTAATTATAGACAGGTGGCAACCATTTAACAACTAATTTTGACAGCAATATCTGTTTTGTAAACTTCTTTAATTTACCAAAAGATTTTTTAGATTTTTTATAACTAATTTTAAATATTTATTTATTTTCTTAATTTTTCATATTTTAAGTTAACAAATTTTAAAAGATGCCAACTCTTTCTCAAAATGCTTATGTTGCATCATTATTTTTTTCAGACCTTAACAGTTTGCAGCGTTTGCCTGTTTAAAAACATTGAGTGTGTAAACAGGTGGCAACCCATTAAAAATAATTGCTCACAATAATCTTCCATCTAAAAAATTAATTTTATTCGAAAACAGGTTTTTCAGGCCTCTTCAGTTTCTGGCGTTTGCCTGCTTAAAGAAGCTTATAAACAAGTGGCAACCCTTTTACACACACCCTACATGATTTTTAGTTATTTTAAACTTCCAGCGCTTTTTAGTCTGCCTAAAAAAAATTAATTTTGTTGGAAAACAGGTGGCAACACTGAAATAAATGTCTCCACGATATATTATTTATTTTTTAGGCTTCTTCAATTTTTAGCATTTTGTTTGCTTAAAAACTTTAATTTTTTAACAGGTGGCAACCCTTTAACAAAAAATTGGTCACAGCTACATGACTTTCAATTGTTTTCAGCTTCCAACATCTTTTTATTCATCCAAGAAATATTTTTTGTTTCAAAACAGGTGGCAACACATGTGAATAATGCCCACCGCGACATACTTCGTAATTATTTTGAGTTTTTAGCGTTTTTTCTGTAATTTTTTTTTAATTTAGTATTTTTAGCCTAGTGGCAACTCTTTATCGCTATTTTGGCTTAAATAAACCGGAAATGGCAAAATAAAAATCATACAGTTATTATTTTACATGAAAATAGTCAATATATTCAATTCAATAAACGCAATAAAAACTTGTAAAAATATTAGCTAAAATAGAGTGAATTAATAATACTAATTTAGTGGCATTTGCATAACGGAAACTATGTAATGCATACTGGCAATTTATTTCACAATTTGTTGCCACCCATATTAAAATACTGCCAATTGATGCAGTGAAAAACACGCCTGCAGTGAAATTGACACCAATAAAGCAACTAACACAGTTGCGTGAAAAATGTGTGCACACACACAGCTATACAACACATACATACATATTTATATACATTTAATTTTTGCACAATTCCAAGTGAATTTATGCAATATTCTGGAAAAAAACAACAACAAAAACATCAACTAATAATAAATATGCCGCACGCTGTCAGTTGCCAAGCGAATTTCAAGTAATTTGCGGTTAGGCAACAGCTAGACTTTTGCTATGAAACAAATGCTTAGCAATTTGCAAACAAAAAAAAAAAAAAAGGAAAAAATAAATAGAAAATATTAATAGCAATAAAATACTCAATTCTTCACTTCCTCTGCATGTAAATATGTGCGAACTCATTTGTGGCGGTTCTAAGCGCAGCAGCTGTGCTGCGGTCGCCTGCCTATAACCACTTGAGGCAACATCAACTGCCGCCTTGTGTCTGTATGGCATCAACAACAACAACAAAAACGTAGAAAAAATTATTGTCAACGCTTAAAGTAATTGTAGGCCTCAAAAGCGCACCGCAGGGGCGAACAATATGGATGACCAGCTGTTTGATGGGCGAGTCCAGCAGCCGCCGAGACCAACAGTGAGGGAGAAGGCGGGCATCAACGCGGTCGGTTATTGTTTGTAATTTGAGCTGTTTTAATAGAAAAGTCGCCGTCATTTTTATCTTTCCAAAGTATCAGCATTTCTATGCATATGTGTATGTAAATATACATATGTATGCGTGCGTGTGTGCTTGCGTCGCTGTTTGCGAAGCTCTCCAATGGGTGCTTAATTTCACTCTGCATTCGAAATTGAAATCGAACACAGCTATTGGCGTGACGATTACTAAAGGCAAAAACATTAACAGAAAAAGCAAAAGCAACAATAACAAAAAGCAAAATTAAAAAAAAAAAAAAAAAAACGTGGAATGCATTCTGCTTCAATTGAGTGAATCCGTTACAATTTGTTAGAGCACATAAACGATTAGGTAACAGAATTGCGTGGCAGAGCATGGGAGAAAATGAAAAAAGTTGCAATTTCTGGAAATTTGTGGATTTCTAGAGTTTAGTATATTATATTTATTTATGATTCCTGGCAATGAATTGGATTCTGTTGACTGTGTAATTGTTTAGTTTAAGTATTCTTAACTTCACATAGTTAACTAATTCTTATTTAATCCAAAATAATCTGACTAAAAAAATTGAAAAAGTCACTTAAATGGATTTTAACCTTTTTTCGTTTAAATAATCTCAGTTCCACTTAGTTGACTTAACTTTTATTTAATCTAAACAATCTGGTTCTAAAATGGGAAAAAAGTCACCTAAATTGACTTTTAACTTTTTTGTTTTGTTTAAAGAATTTTAATTTCATTTAATTGACTAAATTTACTTTGGCAGTTTTTCTTAAATAATCTTAATTTCGCTTAGTTGATCTAAAATTAAATCAATCTAAAATAAATTGATTTGAAAAGACAAGAAAAATTTACAGTACATTTCACTTAATCTTAATCCAAAATGGTCTGACTCAAAAAATCAAGAAAAGTCAATTAAATTGACTTTGACTATTTTCGCTTGAATAATATGAATTCCACTTATTTGACTTAATTTTAATTTAATCTAAACAATCAGATTCGAAAAATCACATAATAAGTCACATAAATTTCTTTGCTTAAATAATCCACATTTCACTTAGTTGACTTAATTTTTATTTAATTAAAAATCTAAAAAGTCACCTAAATTGACTTTGAAATTTATTTGCTTAAGTCATCTTAATTCTGTGTAGTTGATCTAAAATTGATTCAATCTAAAATAAATTGAAAACTTAACAAAATTTTCCAGTACATTTCACTTAGTTTGAATTAATTAAATTATTTTAATTCATTCAATTTATAGATTAATTAAACTAATTTAAAGTTAATTTGCCTCAGTTCAATTCAGTGCAATCAATGTAATGCATTAGACTGAAATCAATTTAATTCAAGTGAAGCAAATTCAACTAAACTCTACAGAACCTAAAATTTATTTCAACTGAACTCAGCACAACTCAACACAACTCAAAAATTTTTTCGACTGCAGCCAGCTCAACTAAACTCAACTCAACACAATTCAACTGAACACAACTCAACTCAACTCAAAATTTATTTCAACTGAACTCAGCACAACTCAAAATTTATTTGAACTGCATCCAGCTCAACTAAACTCAACACAATTCAAAATTTATTTCAACTGAACTTAGCACAACTCAAAATTTATTTCAACTGGACTCAGCTCAACTTAACTCAACACAATTCAAAATTTATTTCAACTAAATTAAACTCAACTCAACACAGCTCAAAATTTATTTCAACTGAACTCAACTCAACTCAACTCAACTAAACTCAGCACAACTCAAAATTTATTTTGGCTGAACTCAGCTCAACTCAATTCAACTATAAATTTATTTCAACTGAACACAGGTCAACTCAACTCAAAATTTATTTCAACTAAACTCAACTCAATGTAACTTAAATTAGCTATACTCAGCTCAACTCAAAACAACTCAATTCGATATAATTCAACTTAATTAAAAAAAAAGAAAGTAGATGACTACTTGTATTTAAAAATACTATATACATATATAAACCAAAAAAATTTTACAAAATATCCATTCCCCAACTCTACCTTCATTAAAACTCCACACACTTCCACTCCACCAAAAAATTCCCAATAACACACTTTAATTAAATGCATAATTTAATTTATTATAATTTTTTTCAATTTCATATGGAATTTCGAATCTCAGCACCACCAAACAATCACAAATTGAGCGCTTCATATTAATATCTAGAATGTCGACGCTGCTTTCTTTTAATTTCAAAACCAAAGAAATCATAGATGGGCTTTGGTTTGCGCACCAACAATTTCGCCAAGTCAGCACGTAGAGCTCTAACTAAATCAATATCGTAAAGATGTGTTGGTATCGGATCGCCACGTATTATGTAATCCATTGCCTTCATTTCCCACTCAGTGAATTTCGGATCGCAACCTAGCTCAGATAACTTGGCTCTCAAGGCAACTGAGCCCAGATCCGGATTGAAACTTTGCCATATGCCAGTGTTCTGTCTAACGAATGGCTGGTAGAATAGTAGTGCTTCGACTGTAGCTTTGCGTTTCTTCGTCAAGCTGCGCAAACGAAAACGCATATGGTGCAGATCGGCGCGCGCATCATCGGGTAATTCTTTAATTGGCTTACGTTGGCGACGTTTTCTTTTTCGTGCCTCCTCTTCATCCTCTTCAAACTCACTATCCGTATCGACGCCAGGATATTTAAAAAGTGTATAATCCAGATAGTTTAGTTCGTATCTTTTAGAAAAATCATATTTTTTACGCTTCAAGACATTATTATTACGTAGATTATAGAAATTGTTGAGTTCCTTAAGCCATCGGCGTAACATTTCTCTTTCCGACTGAGTTGTCGCGTCATCACTCAAGAAACCCATCTTTTGCATTAATGTTTTTAAGAGCAATTCCTCCTCTGTCATTGGTGGCTGGTCTAGCATGTTATTACTGAAAGGCACATGCAGGCCGGCATCGCGAGTGTTCCACTCGTCGCAACATTTTTTGCCTTTGTTTGTATCGAATTTCTCCTCGAAAAGCACAGAGCGGATTGTGCGCTCCGAGAGACCGGGTATACGCGAGAACTCTCGTAGCACACCACCGCCTTTCAGCTTCTTTCTGCAGCGCATGTGTTGTTTCAGCCAAGGATGTTGTTCGCTTAGTGTTTGCCATTCTTCGGGTTTCGGGAAATTGCAGGGCCGTAACATGCTTGGAAGTAAACGGACTGTCTTGATATCTTTTGAATTTCCGCTAAAGATATTATTGTATTTTTGAGTTCCTATACGAGTAATGCTTAGTACCGTTAACTAGCGTTGAAATTCAATGTTTGGTTGCATCGATAGCGTTTCGAAATGTATTCTTAGAATTTTGAACCGAAATTGTTTTGATCTCCAGATTTTTTTTGTATTTGAATTTCAAGAAATTACAGAAGAGTGAAATGACATTGTAAATATTGAATGTAGAAAAGAAAATTACGAGTAGTCAGGCAGTTGTTTTGTTTTTATGCCAGAAAGTAAGTAACGGTTCCGAAAGTTTTTTTAAGTAAATAGAGTTGCCAACGTCCGAAAATATGATAATATTCAAATTAATTCAAGTTAAAGGAGAGAAGCAAGTAAATACGAGTTGGAAATTCAGTTTCACTACTTTTTCTCCGAATTTTCAGTATTAAGGTTGCAGCGGAATTTTACAGCTGGTTGGAATTTTAGGAGTTTTTTGTTTCGAAACTTCCTAGTATAAGTTATGTTAAACGGCTGATCCTTCGGCAAGGATTACACTTAAACTGTTAAATACAGTTCTTTGAGAAACCATGTGAAGAAGTGATGTAGGGGGATATCAGCTATCGGCCAAAACGCTGTGGACCTATCACAAATCTGCCTAGTTGTTTTATTTCTATATCCGCTATTTCTACTGGATGTCTAAAAATATGTGAAATAATGTGTTTTTGCCTTGATCTGGCTAAAGCGAGATATTCGAGTAGGAAGTGTTTCATCTTCTTCCAAACAGTTAATGCAGCTGGCATTCGGTACGATGTTCAATTTTATTGCATGAATCCCGATCGGACAGTGTGCAGGTAGAACTCCTACAACCATTGAAAGCTGTACCTTGCTGAGGACGAAGATTTCCGCAGTATTTACCCCGTCCCAGAAGAACCTTGCGACTGCACAGCTAATCAACACTTGCTGAACTGGTCTGAGGGCCAATTGTCTAATAGTGATTCATAAGAAGTCAACGGAGCTCCTATCCGTTTTTATTTCGCAGTTACTGAGACTGAAGTATCTTTTCAAGCAAGCTTATCAGCCTTACAGTTTTCTGAATTGTACCGCTGTGGCCAGGCATCCAAACCAGTCGAATCATCAAATAACTAGATGCTTGAGATAAAGAGTCTAGACATCATTTCACTAGTCTTGAGCGCACAGTCAGCATTTACAAGGCTAGTATCTGCACTTTACTAAATATCAGGGTGTATAGTCACCAGGTTGAAGTTGGCTGCGCTGCGTAACAATAGGTCTACTGCTCAATGGTAGTCCAAATATTTCAGGATGAACTCAACGTGTGCGAGAACTACTCTCGAAACCTTCAAAACAAATAAATAAAATTATTCAGAACTTATAGACCGCATTTAAGCCAACCAGAAGATAAACAGTGGTATCAAACAAATCAGCTAAACAACTGAGAATATCAGAGATATCAAAGACCCTACTATGCGATATCGAAGAAAAAAGAAAACAGAGATGAACGTTACTATCGATTGGCGGTGAAACTGATACCGAAGCAAGCCAAACACATATGGTATTTCGGTATTTCAATAACGGAATGGATTACCAGAAACCAGATGAAGCTGAAACAATTCAAAAAAGGTAAATGCAAATAGATTTTCCGTTTCACAAATCGGACTTTCACTCAACACTGTTATTTGCAACAAACGCACATATAGCTGGCAACGCAATTGAAAACTGAAATAAAAATCCATGTCGAAATACGCGCGGGGCACTCAACCAAGAAGTACAAGCTCATGTACTTTCTATAAAATATTAATTTGCGCGAATTGTTATGAGGAAGATAATAAAAATTAATAACAAGAACAACAGCAACAACAACAATTTGAATCATTCACGCATGAAAAATGAAAGCAAAATAAACACGAAAGTATTGTTGCTCATACATACATATGTATGTTGATAGTGGGCATTATTATGAAGTGTGACAATTTCTGAGCCATAAAAGTAAAAATAACTCGCTGCGGAAAAGATTAAAAGCTTGTAAATATATACTGGAGATAAGTAGAAATGCGAGTGTACACACCAAGATTAAGAAATTCAAAAATTTGTCTTGGAGAAATTCCGCTTTAAAACGCACAGATTTGAGTTGATCTTTGGAATAGAAACGTCATAATTAAGGAAAGCCATCTTCAAGACGATGAAAGATTTGGTAAAAAACTCACAAGATTTGAGTTGATCTTTGGAATAGAAACGTCATAATTCAGGAAAGGCATCTTCACTACCAACAAAGATTCGGTAAACAATAAGCGCCAGAATAACACAATTCGCTATGCCATGGAAATAGCTGACTATAGGACGAATCTTGAAAAATGATGGTAATTGACAGGCTAATGAAATGACAAGATTCGATTCTGACACTGCTCAAGGAATTATATTATATTTTGGCAGAATTTGTTTCTGAAATTCAGACCGTCCAGAATGCGTTAACTAAGCAGTACTCTCGAAGTCCAAAATATTTCAATATTCCTAGTAAACATCGAAGCAAAACTATTTATATACATAACTGTCTCTGAGATTCCTTAAAGCTCATCAAATTTGACTGGACCCGAGGAACACATAAACTTTCGAAGTAAAAATTTTACAATTATTGAAAACTCAGTCTAAATGTAAAAGCTGTACAGAACATGGTGAGAGATTCGAAGATTATCGTTAAAGAACAAATGTAAGTTCCAAGACAGATATGGCATACATATGTATATTATGCTATGCTGTTCGTTTCCAAGGTAGATACAGAAATAAAGAAATAGCATTTTGAATTAACAGTATGATCAAATATGACCCGGACCGATAGAAAAAATAAGTTTTTACTTATTTAAATACAAATCTTCATTATCACAATAGGGTCTTGAGGCAATACAAACATGCCAACGCATAATCTCATTTTCCATACACTCTTACAAGCCTCGGCTGGGATGAGCTTCAGCGAATTTTGGAGTTTTTGGGGTAGGCTCAGTTTTAAAGACCCCTTCGCAAGATTGTTGAACAGCTTCGATGTCATATTTATAAATCCACGTCTCATCACCAATAATGAGGTGTTTAATGAAAATAGGGTACTCAGCTACGTTGTTAAGCAACTATTTTAGACCTCGACTCGACGTCGTCTGAGTCAAAATTCAGAAAATTTGTTACTAATTTAACATTGATACACTTCATACCCAAAACATTAACCAAAATGTGTAGAGTCGGTTCATTAGAGATAGGCAGATGGATCCTTTGCGATTTTCGACACGTAATAATGAGAGGTTTAATGAAAATAAGATACTTAGCAACGTTGTTAAGCATTTCTTTTGCGACCTCTACTTTACCCTTGCTACGCTTCATAGGAGAAAAAATTTTTTTGATCCAGTCCGGGTAGTTTTTGATCATATGGTTGGTTAGGCGTTTTCTAGTTTCATATCAATACTTTTAGCTTATTTTATGGGAATTTGAGAAGAAGTGAGTCCATAATCCTCGGATTTATACTAATAAAGTTACGTCGTTGTCATTTCCTTTCATGATAATAAGGCATGTGAGATCATTTTACAGCATAATGTATGGAGAAGTGAGGAAGATTACGTCGTTGCTATTTTTTATTTCAGTTCAGATTGTGATCTTCATTCATGGAAGTATACCGGTAGCTCGAAACTATTTATTTACTTATTAAAAACATTTTTTTAATATTTCCAAAATCAGTACTAAAGAAAGTACAGTCTATAGAAAAAACATACAATTTCTGACACTTTCGCTGGCTGAGTAAGGGACTGAGAACAAAGCGCGTGGTTTTTATTCACACATTCATCACTCCCAAAAGAATTTAGGACGTTAAAAATTAAATTCTTTTAACAATGTGGTTTTTAAATCTCCACATATGTACAGCTGCGGTCAAATTCTTAGTAGTGTGCTAACGTAGAAAAGAAACTGTTACAAAAGTATGCGATATCGCCTTTATAAAAAAAAATATATATTATACCATAAAAGCCATATTGCCTTCTCTTGAAATTATTTAGCTGCGTGATCTTAATTTTTTAGTATGGCAGCACAGCGTCGTGGCATTGGGTCAACAAGTTTTTGGCATCTTTCGATGGAAATTGACTCCTATGCGTTCTTCACAGCCTCCCATAGTTGCGTGGTCGATGTCGGCTTACATTGGGCGACTGACTACTTGATATCTGTTCAGAATTTTTCGATAGGGTTGATGTCAGGGGGCACTTGTTACCCCTCTATTATTTTGACATTCCTTTCCTCCAACCACCTTTTAGCAACTTTACTTGTCTGCTTGGGATCGTTGTTTTGCTGGAACGTCCAACAGGAACAAGCATTCTTCACTGGCATATGGCAGGATGATTTTCTGGAATATTCCGATATACGAATCAGCAGTCCTTAATCCAATAAATGAGTCCTACAACATGACAAGAAAAGCATGTCCAAACCATGATACTCGCAACTCCATGTTTACCGTTTTTGTTGTATATTTCGGCATTGTTTTACCGTTTTTTTGTATATTTCGGCTGGTATTCGGTATTCGGTGACATCTTACATATTGACGCCATCCCTTTCCGGCATGCTTAGCAATCTATGATAGGCTATGTGCGCTGTCTTTAAACGCGTTTTCCCGAATCTGTGTTTTTAAAGTCGGTTGGCAAGATTTCTCGAGAACTACTCAACCGATCTTCATGAAATTTTACACAGGTCTTTGAGATACAATTCTACAACTCTTAAAGACTTGGACGAAGATTTTTTTCGATTACAACTATTTGAAAAAACAAAATGTAGCAAAATTTTCACTGAAATTTTCATTTTTTTAATGTCTGCCAAAAATCCAATTTTCAGTTTTTTTATCCCTTGGTCTAAGTCCTAAGTTAAGGTTTCAACTAAAACAAGTATATTTTCAATTTGGATGATTCTGTAAGGAGTAATCCTGCCAACGCGAGCGCATCTTATTTCCGAGAGGTCACCGGAAATGGCCGAGCTTAAACCATTTTTTAAAAAAAACTTTCAGGATTTCTTTGTTAATAGTGTATGTTTGTAACAATAAAAAATTCTAATAATTATTTCCGTTTTTATATGAGAAAAAAATTGTTGAGTCGATTCATTAGAGATAAGGTTGAAAAGTTTTTTTACCGAGGAAACCCATGTAACCACTTAAAAAATGCCTAGCAATACTAAGAATTTGACCGCAACTGTATGTACCAAAAAATGTGCCTATAGAAGTATACTATGTATATGCATATGTAGTTATATTTAGGCACATGTTTCCAAAAAACCACAACGCGGGTCAGTGGCCACTGCAATACAGTTAGTCTGTGAACACTTGGCAATAAAATACGCTGCTTTTCATAAAAAGTATATTTTTTTTACTTTTTCCACAGCTGCTGCCTACTCTTTGTAAGAATCCACACGCCTGCCTCTGTCCGTGGATTACTTTTCGCTGTTTGTTGTCAAACTTTGACGGTTTGCTTTAAATTATTGCGGTAATTATGTTGTATTTAAAACAAAAATACATATATATATGTATATATACTTATATATGTATATACATATATGAATATTCACACATATTTTAGCTTTCTGTTTTTTAATGTACAGCACGTGACGGATGTGACGATGCCGTGACGCGCCACTGTCGCCGCGTTGTGCAAAGGCAGCCTTTGCGAAGAAAAATTTATATAAATAATTAAAATAAAAAATAATAATAATAAAAAGTACGAAAAAGTTAAACAATGGCGGTATAATTAGCCGGTGATATCATTAACGGTAACGTGCTACTGTTCAAGCGTAAAGTAGTACAACAAAAACAATAAGCCTTAAGCGAAATTAAAGAAAGCGAAATTAATGCTCGCTGATTAGTCGCTAATTTCGCGAGTACTTTCGAAATGTAAACACTTTTACCACAAAAAGTGACAAAATAACGTTTGTAGTTTGACTTTGAATACTTTTTGTTTGCTAGAAATTGGTTGTAAAGCGCTTTAAATTGTATGATTCTCATACTAATTACAACTGGATTTGCTTTCAGGTAACTTTCGTTTGCATTTGTATAGGAAAGATGTTCTTGGATCTGGCAGAATTGAGTCATTAACTGTAAAATACTTATTTTTATATGATAAGAGTATAAGAAAGATCTCTTAAAATTCACAAAAATATTGTAGTATCAGAAGATCTGACGCCAAAAGCTAAAAAGCAATCTTGAAGTTCAGGTGTTCTGCTGACAAACTAGGCTTTTGGGATAAAGATAATTAAGTAAGTCCACAAAAGAACCCGGCATTTCTAATATCAAAACTGTTTATATAGACTGTTAAGCGAGAGTTTAAATCTAATCAAGAGTGATATTGAAAGAAGGTAAGATAGATATAGAAGAAAGTAGCTATACTTGAGGATAGAATTAAGGTTCGGAGCTATATCAAAAATCGGAAAATTCAATGTTCAGTAAATTTTTTAGAAATATGAATATATTTTGAATCTCTATAATTTCCATACATATACGGAGGAGGGTCTGCTTATAATACAAGGACCCAATGCTAGTGAAAAATTAAAACCGGTTTTATTCTACAAATAGATAATGTACTATATAACTATAAAAAACCGCCACAGAGAAATAAATCGAAAGTAGTCCAGAGGTGCATGACAACTTCCGATTGAGAAAGTTTTTAGTTTACTTCTGCTAGCAAGACCTTTAACGATGACGCAAACGTCATCCTAAACTTTTTTCTGCGAAATAATACGGCCAGGGTAATCAAATATTCTATATATTGATCATATGTTTGTATATTGTGACAGAAAAGTACCCGGAAATCATAAATAAAACGCAAAATATTTAATGATTCATCAATACTTTTTTCGAGTCCTTCAAATTAGTTCACACCAGATGCAATGAACTTTTCATAAGCACTTTTTGGGATGACCTTAAGCACCTTCAGCGAATTTTCTTTTATCTCTTCGATCGACTGAGTTCGGGTTCCTCGCAGCGGCAATTTCAATTTGGAAAACAAGAAATCACATGGAAACAAACTAAACGGTCGCTGATGGATTCAATGTAAACGCCTCAATAAGGCCAAATAAAACTCCTTATTGATCGTCTGTCGTTCGGAACAAATTCATCATCCAGCAAACCACGAAGGTTGTAAAAAACCATGAGCATCACCTTGATTTTTGAGCGGCTTTTGTGTGGCTTTTTTTTGGCTTGGACTCATTTTTTCACTGCACTCCGATGATTGTTGACTTGTTTGCATGTCAAACTCATAAACCCATGTTTCATTGGCAGTTTTAATGCTCTCCATGAATCTGGAATTGGGATTCGCAAGATCAAGCATGTCCAAAGAAATATGTTTACAGTATTCTTTATGAAAAATATTAGCTTTAACAGGACGAGTCGAGCAAGAACGTGTTTCATACCCAAAATCACTCGAACGGACTCGCGAGAGATATCGAGCTCTCTTTTCATCTCTCTAACACTTGCCTGCCGATTTTCAAGCACTATATCCTTCCCTTCTTTAATATTTTCATCAGCTGAATAAGTCGAAGGTCATCCAGATCGAAGCATGTCTTCAACGATCTCTCGACCGTCTGAAGGCTTGTGTTTCTGATAAAATTTAATATCTTTTTCCAACATTGGCAACGATTTCGCACACGAAATTTGATTAAAAATAAAAAAAATTTAGACAAATTTTTCATTCAATATTTTTATCCCTTGTAAAAATCGCAAAGCACTACTGCGGTGTACCGACTTAAGCAGCTGCTGTAAACAAATTGGATTTTCAGATCGCGCTCAAATTTAGCATAGTAATTAAGGACAGTCCTACCAACTTAGCAGAATATATTTTTTTGAAAAATTATTTACATGGGGAATTTAAATTACAATTTTCGGGTGCTTTCTTGTCGCAATGTATTTCAAAACCTCCACATATTTGAAACTTACACTTCTTTCAACTTCTGTTTTGAACGGAAATACAATTATGGAAAAATATTATTTTATTTTTGTTATTGTTATTTATCTTTATACACTTGATTAGGCAAAGTAAGCTTTGCTAACTTCCAGAAATTTTATTTTGTTCAATTGCCACAAACGTAAATATATAATTTACTATAAATTCATATACTATATATGTATCAAAAGTATACATATATGTACATATTATACATACATATATCTGCTATGTTTCATATTTTTAACTCAAGCAATACTTTGCCACGACCTTGGCTACTTCCTTTGTTCAGAGTTATAAGGAAGTCCATATTTATGTGTGCATGGATCGTTCGTAGCAAGTATTATGATATTTATAATTATGTTTCAAACATATTTACATATTTTTATTTTATTTATACAGTTGGAATTGATTCTTGATGTTAAAATAAAAAAATGTCTCAATGGCTTAGAAATTGAAAAAAAAAAAAACCAATGTTCTAAGGTTATGTTGGTTAGCTTTAGGTTATGTTATTTATTGTGGCTTGATATCTATTTTAACTATGGTGGAAGCATATCAGATAGCCTAGACTTATTTACTTCTCTCTAGATATATCCCGAATACCCATATTCTTCCCGTTTATAAATGTTTCACTGTTGAAACCGCTAAGAGAACACCGCTCTATCGTAAACCTACAGCAAGCTGAGTCCTTTTTGTATAGCAAAATATGTTATATAGCATTAGATATAGACTGCAATGCTTCACTGAAGACGGACAAATTATTGTACACATGATCTCACTATGGTTTTATGGCACAAAGGTGCTTCGAAGGCGAGAGCAAGCGAAACCAGCAATACAGAATAAAGATATTACGATAAAACACAAAATAAGTGGCACAAACCTTACATAGTAAATTATCAAGCGTCAAAGAACGGCATATATTGCACATTTTTCTTAATAGGGTACAATGATTCAACGTTGGATCGCGATCAAGAATTGGTTAGAATAACAATTTCGGCTAGTAGAACTTGAATTGCAGCTAAAATTTCTACAGAATGAGTAAAAGTCAACACAAATAACTGAATTGTAATCTTAAAGGGGGGAAACGTTGTATGACATCCTAAAAATACGATTTAAAGGAACTTAAAGAAAGAAAGGAGCAGAGTCAATTAAAATTAAAAAGGGTATATTTATACATATTTTAAGAATAAACAGTAAAACTGTTCGCACAAAATGTTATCCACTGCTGCAGTGCCACCATCCTCCTATGTGTGCCGCTTAAGTTCGTTAAATATAGATTTTTAAATAATTTGCACCAAGCTACAAACAAAAATATCTCCAAAACAACTCAATTGAAACACACTCCAAACGACAAGTTAACACACCGACAACAAGCTGAGCGAAATTATACAAGAAAATACCTATAAAATGTAACACCAACTTAGAACAACTCGACGAAGGAAGGCGCAAAATCTACAGACATTAAAACGATGATAATAATTATAGCAACAACAAAAGAAATGTCAATACACTTATTACAAGCCGGCAGGCAATGGCAAATGTGGCGTACATAATGATCAGAACAGAGGCGAGAACAACGACAACAATTACAACAATTGATTGTACATGAAGGTGTGAAGAAAAAGTGCGGAGCAAAAACGCGGCACTGTCAAGTCTTGCGTTATTCATTCATTCAATCAGTCAGACACTTGGAAATAACGAGCGGAACAGATAAACAGCGCAAGCGAACGAGTGCAGTGGAGTGGAGTGGAAGCGGGAGATGGCGAAGAAAAGCACAACGTTGGAGCACGTTTGTTGTAGAGACTTTTTATGTATGTAAGTATATGTGCTTGTAATGCGTAACGGAATGTTGCCGTCAAGAGCTGCGCAAACAAAATTGCACAATTTCGCTCAAAAACTTTAGCAAATATTAATAAAGATGTTATTGACCGTGAATTGTGGCAAACAGCACAGAGTAAAGTACACACTAACAAATATAAATACGTGAGTAAACAAAAAATGCGCAAAATTTGCAGCGAAGATTTACTTTTTTATTAAGACAAAGCTGCCATCGATATTCGGTCGCTTTAACGCATTAACGTCAGTTTAGCGCAGCCGAATTCGTCAATCAGTCAAGGCTTCGTGCACTCTTGAGTGCGTATGAGTGAGTGCGTGTGTTGAGTTGCCTTACTTTTCGGTTGTTGAGTGAGTGATGTGCGCAAATTAACAGTGTTTACTTTGGATGGAACTGCCAACTGATGGGTTGAACAATACTTTAAGTAAATTCCAAGTAAAATTCGCTTTGTCTGTGCGCATTTGTATGGGTGCCTGTGTGTGGTAGAAACTATGCAGCTTCAGTGGCGTTGAACTCAAAAAGTGAAATAAGAAAAAATATGCAAAAAATACAATAATTTGTATTTAATTATATACACGATAATGTATGTATGTATGTACGTAAAGGCATGGGTTACCCTTTCATTAACGGATTTATTTTGTTTTTTCGAAAACGTTATTTCTTGGAAAAATAATATTATATATAAAGTGAAAAGTAACTGTAAAAAGAAACTGAAATTAATAAAAAACAAAAACAAAAGTTAACTTCGGTAGCGCCGCAGCTACTTTATATGTAGTTCACTTCACAAAGCAATGTTTCCATACAAGAACTTGCTTCCGAACGTTCAGTTTATATGACAGCTATATGCTATGGTAGTCCGATTTGGAAAATTTCTTGGTAGATTACAGCACTGCCTTGGAAAATATGCTACACCAACTTTCGTAAAGATATCTCATCAAATAAAAAAGTTTTTCATACAAGAACTTAACTTTGCTTGATTACTATGTATGACAGCTATAGACTAGGGTGGTCTAATCTGAACAATTTATTCGTAGAATATAGCATTGCCTTGGAGAATAATCCATGCCGAATTTTGTGAAGATATCTCGTCAAATAAATAACATTTCCCTTCAAGCATTTGATTTCGTTCGTTCAATTTGTATGGCAGCTATGTACATACATGCATACATATATGCTAGTCCGATACGGAAGATATCTTCAGATGTTGTTGGCGTTGCCTTAGAAAAGAATCTGTGCCAAATTTCGTGAAGATATCTTGTCAAATAAAAAAGTTTTTAGTACAAAAACTTGATTTTGAACAGTCAGCTTATATGACAGATATGTGCTATAGTTGACCGATCTGAACATGTTATTAGTAGATTATAGCCTAGTCTTATATATTTATCCATGCCAATTTTTGTGCAGAAATCTCGTCAAATGAGAAAGTTTTCCATACAAGCAATTACTTTCGATCGTTCAGTTTATATGACAGCTATATGTTATGGTAGTCCGATTTGGAAAATTTCTTGGGAGATTATAGTGCTGCCTTGAATAATACGCCATACAAAATTTCTTGAACATATCTTGTCAAATATTAAAGTTGCTTATATTAAAAGTTTTTAGGCCTGATGGCATTTTTTCTTCATTAATTTTTTGTTCCAGAAAAAATACGCAATAACATTTCCACCTTTTATCAACGCAATATCGCTGGCTCGTTAAAAAAAAAAAAACGTGTCATAAAGCTATTATTTGCGAATAGTTAAAGAGCACAAGAAGTGTCCAATAAAAATTGGAACGGCTTATTTTTAGAGCCATTAAAATGGCAATTACCTAAAGCGCACCTTTTTGATAAATTGTCGAACTAAGCAGAGAAAATAAAAGAAGAAAGAAAAGAAATAAATCATGCTGACTAGCTAAAACTAAAAATGGAGTTCAGTAAAAGATAAATTCAAAAAAAAAAAATAAGAAAAAATTTTGAAACCGCCGCGCTCGGACCAGTTTAAAAAGGAGCGTATGGCAATTGAAAAAAATCACAAATATTGTATGGAAAAAATTGTTTATGCAAGGATTTCTTGGCGAAACTTGTTACAAGTTATGGTGCAACAAAATCCTACAATAGAGAAAAAATTTCCCCACAACCTGATAGATAAAAATTTCGATTTCGAATACAAAAATTGAAAAACAAAAATTTTTAACAACGAAAAGGCAAAATAAATAAAAAAAAAAATCCGAAATAGTTTAAAAAAACTGTGTAATTCGATTTCGAAATTTCGAAAATAATTTCGAAAGTGAGATATAAAGAAATAATTCGATTTGAAAATTACAAAAATTCGAAAACCAAAACAATAATTTGATGTTGACAATATTTTCGAAATTATCAAAATAAACTGCAAACTAAAAAAATTATTCGATTTCGAAAATAACTCAAATAATTTTTAAATTAAAAAAATTAAAACCAAAAAAAATCGATTTCGAAATTAAAAATTTTCGAAAACCAAAACAATTATATTATTTCAACAATAACTTCGAATAGCAAAAATAAAGTGGAAACTAAAAACATAATTCGATTTCGAAAAAAAAAATATTGGAAAGCTGAAAGAATTATTTGATTTTATGCTATAAGAATACGTCCTTGAAGGGTATTATCGCTTCGGTGCAGCAGAAGTTAATGTTTTTTGTTTCTTTATTGTTTAAATACCCTTAATTTTTCTCCCCTCTTTCTTAACTAACAAATGTATGTAATGTCTCAAAATAGATTGCCATAAAATACTCAGTGGCTTGTGGTAGAACAATCGTTGAAGCACGTGTACTGAATCATTACTGCTTATTGACCCAGCAGTGGATAGCGGTAAACAGCAAACGGCGTATGCGACCACATGCGAAGCCGCAAACAGCGCACGCAACAAAAAAGGACACAAAAGGAAGAACACAAAAGTGAATCAAAAATAAAACTGAAGAAAAACAGAAAAATGTGCGTTTATAGCGCTGACAGGCTAACACAAAGCATTAGTAAGCAAAATGTAGACAATTTATTATTTGGCACGACAAGTTGGCGGCGCAAAGAAAACAAGCACAAAGCAAAAACAAAAACAAAAACATTGCCTACATGTAGGCGTTTTGGCGCTAACAACTGAAAGTTGTACAGTTTTGGTGAAAACTTTGCGAAACGCGGAAGTAACGGTATTGGGCTCTACATATATTGTAATATGTGTACATATCCTTTGTGGGTGAGCATACAACTCCCAACCGAAATGGCGTGATGTTATTTGAAGCCGAACTTTTTTGATTTGCAAATAACATGCGCAATGCTAGAAATAGACATTATGGCATTATAATGTAAATGCAGGGTGTGTGTGTATACGAAGTATATAGGTTCATACATATTTAAAATAGGCAGCTGGAAGTGGTACAAAGCACGCACTTAATATATACAATTTTTTTTTCAATTTGTTACTTTTTTTCCTGCTTTTATTTGCATTCCCTTTGAACAGACACACCCACAAAGCATAAAATAGAATGCGAACTAAACTAGTTGGCGAACTCTGTATGTAAAATTGGCATTTTCTAACTCTTCAGCATGCTCCTTCAATATTTTTTGTACCTTTTCCAACACTTTTTTCATCAGTTTATATTTGTTTATCTTTTTTCGGTCATCAAACCGCGTTTGTTCCTGGTTTTTGTATTTTTATTTTAGTACTTCTTTTTGGCGATAGCTTTGAAAAAAAGCACACCCTTGAAGTAGTTCAGTAGTGACTGGCAACATAGACTAAAGTTAGTGTGTAAAAAACAAAACAAAAAAAACTGAACTAAAAAGAAATTGATACAGCTGTCAGCATGTCAGCAAGGCGAAATGTGAGTAGCAGGAATTTTCACGTTTTTTTGTGGTGAATAGTGCAACAGTTCATTCAACTTTCGAACTACATTTCGGAAAGGCTAATTTTTTTGTTTGTTATTATTGTTGTTGCGGCACTTACCCTTTGGCGCCAGACATTCTAAAGCGCTAGTTGAAATAGTAATACACTTTTGATGGAGGTTTTGAGACTCACCTAGAAAGAGAGTAAAAGAAAATGTTGGCAAATTAGTGGATATGAGAGATAAGAATGCAATATGAGTTTGACATAGGCCAACTTAAATAAAATGAAAAAGATGATTTTGAGCAAAGCATGCATTATAGTTTTCAAAATTTTTTAGAATAAACTTAAATATTATATTATATATATTTAATAAAAAGTCAGTTATTTAACTGAAAATAGTACATGCACACACAGAGAAAGCACTACTAACCGACAAAAGTTGCCCGGCGGTGAGTTTTTAGGATATTATATATATTTTTTTTTAATATTTAAAAAATCAAATTTATTAAAGCAAAAAATTGTATTTGAAACGACAAAATTAAAATTATTAAAAAAAATTTGTTTATAAACAAAGAGGCAAAACTTAAAAAAGATGAAATAATTTAAACATTGTATAATTCTATGTCGAAATTCCGAATGTGAGATATAAAGAAGTAATTCGATTTCGATTTTATAAAAATTTAAAACAACGAAAAGGCAAAATAAATTTAAAAAATATAAGTAATTTAAAATATTATACAGTTCGATTTCGAAGTTTCGAAAGTGAGATATAAAAATTATTAGATTTTGATTACAAAATTTTTTAACAACGAATAGGCAAAATTAATTAAAAAAACAATGTAAATAATTTAAAAAATTATATAATTCGATTTCGAAATTTCGAAAATAGTTTCGAAAGTGAGATATAAATAAATAATTCGATTTCGAAATTATAGAAATTCAAAAACAATAACAATAGTTTGATGCCAACAATATTTTCGGAATTACCAAAATAAACTGAAAACTAATTCGATTTCGATTTTTCAAAAAAACTCAAATAATCTTGAAATTAAATAAACGAAAACTAAAAAAAAATAATTCGAAATTAAAAACATTCCAAAAGTAAACAATTATTTTATTTCGAAATTTCAAAAATAAGATCGAAAGTGCCATATAAAAAATACTTCGATTTCGAAATTACAATAAAGTGAAAACTAAACCAATAATTTGATGTCAACAATGTTTTCGAAATTACTAAAATAAACTACAAACGAAACAAATTACTCGATTTAAATTTTTCAAGAATCACTCAAATAATTTCAAAATTAAAAAGGTGAAAACTAAAAGAATAATTTGATAGCAACAATATTTTAAAAATTAACAAAATAAACTAAAAACTAAAATAATAATGCGGTTTAGATTTTCCGAAAATCTCTTAAATAATTTGCGAATTAAAAAGCTTAAAACTAAAGAAATGATTCATTTTCGAAATTAATTTCGAAACTAAAAATATTCAAAAACTAGAAAAAGTTTTTTCAACAATAATTTCGAAATTTCGAAAGTGAGATATAAAGAAATAATTCGTTCTCGTAGTTACAAAAATTCGATTTCGAAATAAAAAATATTCGAAAACAAAAACAATTATTAGGTATCAACCATAACTTCGAAATTGCAAAACTTAAATGAACACTAAAACAATAATTCGATTTCGAAATTTCGAAAATATTTCAAACAATTTCGAAATTACAAAAAATTTAAGATTTGATAGCCACATACCACAATATGGAAGTTAAAAGTCGGCCAAGCGCCCCTGATCACTGCAAACATTAGAGTAAAGAATATGAATAGTATTATTAAGGTATAAGAGAAATAAAAAGCTGAGAGCGCCAGCAAATAAAAACAAAATAAAAGAATGAGAAGGAAAAAATAGTTGCCTTTGACAACCGATTCAATAGTTATAGTATTGTATATTAGAAACACCGATTGAAATTTGTCAATAGAAGCTTTTGCAATCAAAGAGTTCTTATACAAGGTCTAGAGGGTTTAAGTGGTTGTTATATTCAGTCGTTAATTTCAAAACATCGATAGTTTTTTGTAAATACGAGTATTTTGAATGACCATTAATTTGAGAATTTTCGTAGAAAATTTTAAATAGATGCAGCAAATAGTTTCGCAGATATGAATGTTTAGGTAAGAATTTCTTGATTTAGTGGGGCCCCCTCATTCCCGAAATGACTGAATTTTTGTTCGATCTTTTTAGTTGCAGTTGTCTGGTGATGTTCGAAGGATAAGATTTGTGTTAATAATTTAATTTTGACTAGTGCTTCGAACACAGAAGCTTCCCCACCGCCAGGCAAATTATTTCGGAGGTCCTTCATGAAATTCGGAATCGAGAACAGAGGTATAAATATTACTTCTATTTAAGCCGATTTGAAAGAAAATATGGGAGGCATAATAATACCGCCCTGAACAATTTTACTAGGGTAAGCCGCATTAACTGAAACTCCATATGATTTCGAACTTATTATAGCGGACTGAGGCAATGCTTCACTGTGATCGGAGGGGTGTACGTGCACATATATGGCAAAAAAGAGACTTAATTAGCCTCAATCCGAATGTCACATTAGTTTAATTTAAAATATCCTCTCTTCTAACAACAGATGCTGCAGGAACTTGCATGCCTTAATAAATCATTATAAATGTCAATTTCTTGTGTAATCTAGGAAGAAGACTTTGTCTCCGAGCACAAGAAAGTCTAATAAGGTGCGAATAACAGCAAAGAAACTCTCAAATTCCCAATTAAATTAACCGCTTTTTGCGTAAAATCAGCAAACAGCTGTTGGCATAATCAAATTCACGTCGTTGAGGAATCTGAGCAAAGTTTTAATTAATAACAGATATGCAAAGAGAGCAGACAAACCCATAGACATAGCTACGCATAACGAAATTTGTGCGGCAGAGCTTCAATAGTTGTCAGTAGAGAAGAATGGAGGAAGAATATTTCACTTTTAATTAAGTGCAATTCCAGGCAGTGAAATGGAAACGTCCCACAGAAATGAATTCAAGAGCAACGAAGCAAGACGAGTAGACACAGAACGAGCGGAACGAGCAAGGCAAGGAGAGAGTTGGAAAAAGAGACGAGGATTGAGGGAGCGTGTAAGGTGGTGGAAGAGAAAGCCGGAATTACAACCGACGGCCTTGTCTGCTTGCCACTTAAGACGAAATCCAAATCCGAGCAAGACAAACTTCCTACTACCTTATGGCATGGTATTGTGGTGGAAAACTTGATGCATTGCTATTGTTGCGCTTCATCGTAAATCGTAAAATCGCATTAAAACAACGATGAGTTGATGAGCATTGAAACCTTGCCGCTTTGCCAATGCCACACATTACTTTCTATAGAATTCCAATTGAAGACAACTAAAACAACAACAACAAGAGCAGCAGAAAATGCGGATGTGCGGCAAACAGGCAGGTAGCAATAACTGTATGTATGTATGCAGGAGGTGGAGCTAGGTGCATGCGGTGGCAACAAGCACAACAACAACAACGGCTTGTTGACACAAGTTGCGGCGCAAATATTTGTGTAGAAATGCATAGAAACTCAAAGCAACGCGAAGAATGCGCGGAATTAGTGCAATTGTGGCGAGGCACGCACGGCGCGAATGTTTTTTTTTGCCTCTGTGTGCGTGTTGTGCTTGCATCATAGTCAATGTCAAAATGGTATAGACCGCAATGGCTGGTGATTGCCTCAAACCGCCTGGCCGCTCGCGTGGCATGTTATCGCGCCCAAGTTGGTGATAAATTTTACGCATTGACATGAAAACACGCATACGCGCAACGGCATGCGTTGATGTGCGTGTGGAACCAGTAGGAAATCGAGCGCGAGCTTTACCTTGTTTGCTGATATTTGTCGTAAGTTGGCTCTGGTGGTTTCATTTTTAAGATAAACTTAACTCTGGGTTCAAAAGAAACCGCTTCCAAACTGGTCGTAATGCGACTAGTTTGGAACCAGTCTGTAGGTAACTAGTTACGAAGTAGTTAATTAACAAAAATTTAGTTACTTTTCAGGTAGCAAACTTATTTCAGACTGGCTTTAGCTTCCAAACTGGTCGTTATATAACTAGATTGCAACCAGAGCAATAGTAAGTGGTATCGAAATAAAGTGTTAACATAGTTTTAAATACTTTTTAGGTAGCAAACTTATTTCAGACTGACTTGAGCTTCCCAACTGGTCGTAAAATAATTAGTTTTCAACCAGTCCGTTGTAACTAGTTTCAAAGTAATTTGTTATGTTTGCATTTTATCTATTACAACGAAGAGCTGTTTTCATTAGTGAATTTTAGGACCTTTAGTTTATAAGTGAAAATTTTGTTACTTTACGCCCTTCTGGTACCAAATATGGACCTTCAATAGAATTAAATATAATCTTAAAGAAAAATGTAAAGCAAAATTCAGTTTAAAAAGCCATACAGCATACATATTTTCAAAAAAAAAGTAGAATATAAATACAAGCTGATTTTTATTTAAATAGTCTGACAGTAACTAGTTTCGAACTAGTTCGTTAATTTTTGATATTTTTCTAACAGAGAAACTTATTTAACCTTACTAACTTAATTGCTGATTTTTATTTAACTAGTCCGACAAGAACTAGTTTCGAACCAGTTCTTTACTTTTTGATATTTTTCAAACAGAGGAACTTATTTAATCTGTCTAACTAATTTGCAACCATTTTCTAGAAAAATTATTATTGGCAATAATAAAATAACAAGAAGAAAATACGTTTCAAACACATATACCGTCATAAACTCTTATACATTTTAGAAAAAAACAGTTTTTCGATCAGACATTTTTAAGACCCTAAGGTATTCTATAACTCCATAAGCGGTGTCTACGCCAATAAAGAATAAAACTGGTTACAAATTGATCTGAATTTAACTACTTCGAAATCAACTTAAAAAAAAAAAATGTAATTCAGCTTCCAAAGATTTTAATTAACTGGTCCTAATTTAACTAGTCTGAAAACAACTAGTTTTGAACTAGTTTGTAAACATTTCACCCAAATTTCATTTAACAAGGATTATAAAATCTTCATGCCCAATTTTCAACCGCTAAATAGTGTTCAATACGACTATTCAACTATGAGCTGGTAAGGTTCTTCGACTACTCAGCAACTACAAAAACAAAACTTTACAGATATTCTTAAAACAAATTTCCTTATTACAACCAACAGCTATTTTCATTAGAGATTGTTAGGACAGCCAGCCAACCTATAACCGACAATTGTGTGCAATCTTCTGAAAAAACTTTTTTAATGAGTGCCTAGAGGGTACCTAGTAAAACAGATATATTTTCGAGAAATAAAAATACAACTCAGTTTCCAAAGCCACACAGCATAAACTGCCTGTTGCTAAGTTCTTTTACCGCAACACCCAACAAAAAGTACAAGAAAAAACGGAAAAAGTAACAAAAAACACTGGAAATTAACAAAAAAAAAACACCGGAAAATAATATAAAACCCCCAAAGTGGAAGCCATGCAAGCGCTGTTTTACAAAAACAAATATGCGCATAATTAGCTTAAATTTTTACTTATTTTTCGTGAACAACAATTTTTGGTAATGCCTGGCACGTCCGTGCGCCGGTGCAAACGCACTGAAAATACCAAATTCGGTAATTTGACAGTCGCCTAGAAATGTGCCAAAGTGTCGGCGTAATTTCAAGAAGGACATGACAATGTGGCACGAGGTTGTTGCATAATTTTGCTAACCATATACATCGATCTGAAAATGTACATGTAAAATATGTGGATTAATTGAGGTTATGTCGCTCTTCATTTGGGGTTTATCTGTACAAGGCCTTGACGTATGTCAACTGAAGCCTAGAATTATCTTTAAATGAAGTGGATTTTTCAAAAAGTGCCAAAAATCACGAAGAATTTTGTTGCAATTATCGCGCCTTGATAACAAAGTAAGGCATGATGTAACTTATATCGATACGAAAACTACACTTTTCGCCATTCGGTTGACCTCGTATTATTTATCAGCTGTTATGGCTGCTTTAGAGATCGTGAAATACAGTTTTAGTTAGCGAGCGTGGCAACGGCACTCACGTTTTGCCAGCAAATGCGTGATTAGCGAGCGTGCCAAATACCACCCGGCCTATGTTTTGCTCTGGTAAAAAAAATAAATAAATCAAATAAAAAAAATTCCGAGAAGAGATTTGCACAATGGCGCAAAAATTGTCGTGACACCTTTCTTTTCACGCCCGAAGAAATGAAGAAATGTTTGCCAAGTCAGAGTTAGATTTGAAACGAAAAATCACTATAAAAGTTAATAAAGCGTAACGAAATAAATGACGCATAAAAATAAATAAATATCGACCAAAAAAATAAATAAAAATGCCAAACAAAAACTTAAAGAAAATAAAACAAAAATACAAGACAGAAATGAGTTCAACCGAAAGCGTTTACAACACCAAATAACAAAAACAAAAATAAAAAAATAAATTTAAAATTAAAAATTAAAAAAAGGAAATATAAAAAAAATAAAAAAAATAAAAAAAAAAAAAAAATGGAAAATAAATAAGATACAAAACATAAAATAAAAATTAAAAAAAAAAAAACAAAGTAGTACAAAAAACTCTGACTTTTGTTTGGCAATTCATCGCCGCTTGACAGCCTCTCCGTGTAGCGTGCGACAAGGTTTGATGTGTCAAACCAGTTTCGGTTCCAATCAATTGGTTTTGGTGCTGCGCTGCGCTACTTTGTTCCATCCGCTTTTTGTTACTTTTCTTACGTTTCCTTTTGTTGTTGTATTTTGCGCTATTTTTGCACTGTTTTACACGTTTTTGTGTAATCGCTGTGTTCATGTTTGTCATCGTATTTACAATCTTTTATATTATGGTGTGCTTCTGTTTTTGGCCTACACTGTGATTTAATACAATTTGTGATAAAAGCAAGTTTTTTTTCTCCTAAAATGTGTTATGTGTTTTCGAAAGTCACGTACAATATTTTTTTTTGGAATTTGTCTATGCGCGGTATGCGCTCTAAAGAAACATGCGATGTTAATAATAATGAATCAAATAACGCTTTAAACGCATTTTGAATATTAAAAGAATTTTTTTTTTTACATAAAAGTATAAAATATTTTTTAAACAAAAAAAATTATTGAAACCGGTATAAAAATATTTTTACAGAATTCGTTGTTTTTTTTTTTTGTTTTGCTTCGCACGCTCTTAAAACAATGCCACTCCAGCTGAGTTAAACTTATTTATCAAAGACACACAACCGTGGGTCGGTCTATGCCGAGCACACAAAACTGCGCCCAAAGTTCTAACCGCTCACTTACTTACTCTTCACTACCCATATAATTTCCAACTAAAAAAAAAAAATATAACTAAAACCAACAAAATAATTAATTATTTATTTTAGAAGTATTTTATGGACAAAGTCTTTTTACAACATTTTGAAAGTCTACGCCTCTGACTCATCATAGCCACAAACCATGAACTACTAAGTAGAAAAAAATAGTAAGACTCTGTTAATAATATAAAAATTCTTAATTTCTTCTTCAAAATCTATGACGACCCCTCAAAATAATCCTCCGAGGTAGTAGTTTCAGCTACGAGGTCTGACCGGGGACTTAATTGTGGTATCACGGACAGCAGGAACGCTTGAAGTTCGCTCCAACCGGCTCATGCGGACTGAGGTCTCGTGAGTATCGTGGTGTTTGTGGTTAAAATCCGAATGCGGGAAAAACTGACAAAGCAGTTGAATGTGGAGTTGCACATAACGAAAAAGAGTTAAATTTTTATATTTAAGATTTCATGTTAGGTTAAATTAGGTTGTCAAAAAAGTCTTGCGGTATTTTCGCTAGTTGGCGCTGAAAGTGCGTAGTTCTAGTTTTATTCGTCGCATCATGCTATACCTTTTTGGAAAGCTCATTTCACGCGCTAACACGTGTTTGATTGATTGTCGTTTCTTTTAAGTCGTTCGTGAGTTATAGCGTCGCAAACATGGAGCAAAATAAAGAGAAAATACGGCATATTTTACAGTACTCCTACGCTAAAGGCAAAAATGCATCTCAAGCCGCCAATAAAATTTGTGCAGTTTATGGACCCGATACAGTTTCCATTTCCACCGCACAACGATGGTTTCAACATTTTCGTTCTGGTGTAGAGGTGGTCGAAGATGCGTCACGCTCCGGAAGGCCTGTCGTCGAAAATTGCGATAAAATCGCTGAATTGGTCGAAAGAGACCGGCATAGTAGCAGCCGTAGCATCGGTCAAGAGCTGGGCATGAGTCATCACAAATTCATTTCAATTTCAATCAAAAAAAAAAAATCAATAAAAATACCGCAAGACTTTTTTGACAACCCATTATATACTGGTTAGATTATGTACTACTTGTCCTTAGTAATGACAGTTGGAGGTTCAGTCGCTAACCTTAAGAGTAACTTTAATCTAATTTTGATACTTCATCTAGCCCTTTGAACAACGAAGCTCCTAGATATCTAAGGCGAGTTCTACATAATGATAAACAGAATATGAGGAGATGTTCCAGCGTTTCTCCCATACCAACTTTCCTGAACTCAGGCTCTACTTTTGCTCAAACATAGTTTACGTTCAGAGTCTCCAGCGCTAGGTCAACAACCGAGATGCCAGGCTTGTTAAAATAATTAGCCAAAATTATATAGGCGATAATAAGTCAAGGCAAAGAAGGCAACCAAAACTGTGACTGAAACGAAATAAGTGCTAAAAACCACAAGCAAGGGACGCCAAGTGGCGCACAAAGCAAAAACAAAATATCTATAATAATAAGTGCCACTGAGCATTGCATGTTGCACGCCGCAAACACGCAATGTACATAACTGAGTAAGTGTGTGTATGTATGTATGTACATATGTACGTGTTGTGTCTGTGTTCATTTGTTTGCCGCGTATTAAATTACCAACCAAAGCTACAAGCAAAAGCGGTGAGCAAAGCGGCCACAATGCCTGCACCGCGACGCTGCAACCGAAAATAATTGTCAAGCCGAGTAGCAGGCAACAACAATAACAAAAACACGTAAAAAATCATAAAAACAGAAATATTTAAACGACAATGACAACGAAAGGCAAAAAAAATCACACAAAAAAGGCGAAAATTGCAACAGGTTTCTTTCGTTTTTGTTGTTGTTGCAGACTTTTTGCTCAAACAAAAAAATTTATTGCAACTACTTTTGCAACAAACAAATGCACCGCGACAGTGGCAGCAAACTAGCGGTTTCGCATGTGCGTATGTGTGCATGTGTGTGTGTATTGTTGCTGTTGTTGGCATGCATGTGCAACTGAACGTCCTTGAACGGTGAAGGGGAAAAGCATTGCACACATCAGCGGCAGACCGGCAGACAGTTGTTGTGGGTTTTTATTTCTGCTGTTGTTGCTGTTGCAAGTTTCATTGTTGTTGTTGTAGCTTGTGTTGATGGTTTCGTGGTTGCTGATGATGCCACCGATAGCATACACCAGAATAACAACAATAAAAACATATTATTAAATTTACAACAACAACAAAACATAATATAAAATTAAGAAAAACAACAAACAAACACGGAATATCAAATTTACATAAGTAACAAGAAAATATAATACTACATTTACAACAATAACAAAAAAATCAACACTGTAAATCAACAACAAAAACTATCAAATGTGCAACAACAACAACAAAATAATATTGAATTTACAACAAGAACAACAACAACAAAATATTTTTACATTTAGAAGAACAACAACAAAACAAAAAATTGCTTGCACAACAACAAAAACATAAATCTACAACAACAAAAACATAAATCTGCAATAACAACAAAAAAGTAACACAACAACAACAAAATTAAAACAAAAAAATTTTCAACAACAACTAATTCAACACTGTAAAACAACAACAAGAAACTATCAAAAATGCAACAAAAACAACAAAAGTGCAATTTGTTGTATTTGTAACCCGTTGTTTGTTGCAAGCGTAAATTGAAATTTGTACGGCTCGTAGTGCGAAAATATTAGCGGGGGAACGTGAGTGGCATAAGTAGTCAGATAATTTCGCAAAAATGTTGCAACTTTACTCATACTCACGCATTTTCAGGTATCTAACGGCGTAAATTCGCTTATATTAAGCACTCATGCGGATCTAACGCACACACAGGCGCATAAACTCATAACCAACAATTAAGCCGCGTTTTAATACAAACACAGACACACACGCACAAATAATTGCTAAGCAATTGGCTGTAACGAGCCGGCGGCTAATGTCTGCTACTTTGCGAGCGCCCAACAAAAGAAAAAAAAACAATAAAAACACATGTATTCTTCCGCCATCGGCAGCACCACTTCCTCCACTCGCATACTTGTCTAATGTCGTTGCTGCCTCTTATGCTTCTTCTTCTTCCTCAATTTGCGTTTATTGACTGCTGCGCCGCTTCACTGCATAGCCAGCGGCATTATTAAGGTTTTTGTTGTTTTTTGTTTTAAGGTATTTACATATATGTTTGTGTGTGTGTATTATTGATCATTATGAGGAAACATCTTCGGCCGGTCAAGCGTGGATTTACGAAATTCTTCGCAACATCACAACATATCGTCTAATTGGAGTTTACAGTTTGATGGTTTTCGTTGTTGTTTGGTTTGTGGTTTTACTCGGCACTTACGGGGTTAAGTGTGGGTCAGCGTTTTTGTGTGAAAAATGCAAAATTAAAAGTTTAATTGGCTGAAATATTGATTATTTGGAAAAAAGGTGAGGGTTGTTGACATGAAATTAAAAAAAAAAAAAACAAAAGTGATAATACATAATATGTATTAAAGCAAAAGTTAATAAGTTTGAAGAGTATTAAAAAACTTTTCTTTTTACAAGCAATAATCAGAGCTTAATTCTTCTCTATATGTGGCAATTCTAACCAATAATACTTCTACTATCAAAATTCAGTTTCTAAAAATTGTTAAAGAATTTTATTTATATCTGTTTGATTTCAAAATCTCAGAATAATATTTTGATAATAATATTTATATTTTTCTATAAGTGGCAACTCTAACCACTATTATTTTTACAAGCAAAATTCAGCTTTCACATTTTTTTCTTAAGCACCTTATTTATGATCTTTTTATTTTTAAATATTATTTTGAACATTATTTTTTACGGGTGGCATCTCTGACCACTATTAATTTTACAATTCGGTTTTCAATTTTCTTCTTAAACATCTTATTCATGACCACTTGATTTTGAAATATTACTCTGAGAATTATTTTCCTATAGGTAACAACTCTAAACACCATTATTTTTACAAGCTAAATTCAGTTATTAAACGTTTCTCAAATACCTTATTTCTTGCCTTTTGAATTTAAAATATTTTTCTGAACATTATTTCTTTTATAGGTGGCAACTCTATTTACAAAATTTTTGCAAGGAAAAATTACATTTTTCAGTTTTTAAAAATTTTTTCTATACAAATTATATTTGGCCTTTTAATTTTAAAATATTATTCTAATAATCCTTACTTTTTTGTGGCAACTCTGACCACTATTTTTCTTACTAGCCAAAATCAGTTTTCAAAAATTTTTCTGTAGCACTTATATTTTTTTTATTTTACAGAATTATTTTTGAAAATTCATTTGAAACAAAATTTAAATTCCTTTTGAAAGAAATATTAAATTAGTTAAAAAAAATTATTGAATGAAATTAAAAAAAAATATTAAATTTAATTTAAAATTTTAAATAAATATTAAATTTACATAGGAAAAAAAATTAAATTAATTTTGAAAAGTTTTTTTTCTTATTTTTGAAAAAAATGTCTATTACTTTGGAAAAAAAGGAAAAATTATTAAAAAAAATATTAAAAATTATTAAAAAATATTAAATTCACTTTGAAAAATTTTTTTAATTAATTTTGAAAATATATTAAATTTACTTTGAATATGTACTAAATTAAAGTTGAAAAAGTACTAAATTAGTTTTAGTATATCCAAATTAATTTGGAAAATTTTAAATTAATTTTGATAAAATATTAAATTACATTTGAAAAAATTTTAAATTTATTTCAAAAAAAATTTAAATAATTTTATAAACTTTTTTATTAATTTTGAAAAAATTTGAAATTAATGTTGAAAAAAAATTAAATTTATTTTTAAAATATATTAAAATAGTTCGAAAAAAAAATTTAAAAACAAAATATGAAATCAATTTTTAAAAATATTAAATTAACTTTGAACTTTGAAAAAATTTTAAATTAATTTTGAAAAATTTTTAAATTAATTTTGATAAAATATTAAATTAAATCTGAAAAAATTTTAAATTTATTTAAAAAAAATTTAATTAATTTTATAAAACTTTTTTATTAATTTTGAAAAAAAAATTAAATTTATTTTTAAAAAATCAGTTTCGAAAATATTAAAAAAAAATATTACATTAAATTTGAAAAATTTTCAATTAAATTTGAAAATATAATAAATTAATTTTGAAAAAATTTTAAACTAATTTTGAGAAAATATCAAAAATGTATTGAGTTAATTAAAAAAAAAAATTAAAATTAATATTGAAAATATTTTAAATTAATTTTAGAAATATAATAATTTAACTTTGAAAAAAATTGTATAAAAATTCAATTAATTTTGAAAATATATTAAATAAGTTTGAATATAAATTAAATTTGCTTTGAAAAAATTTTGAAAAACTATTAAATTAATTTTGAAAAAAATGTAATTAATTTTGAAAGAATGTCATAATTAATTTTGAAACTACAATAAATTACTTTTGTAAAAATCAAAAAAACTGAATTAAAAAAATTTAATTAAATGTGAAAATATATTTGATTAGTTTTGAATAAAAATTTTAATTAATTTTCAAAGAAATATTAATTTATTTAGAAAAATTTAACTTCGAAAATATGTTAAATTAATTTTGAAAAACATTTCAAATAGTTTTGAAAAGACTTTAAATTAAATTTGAAAAATTTTTTAACTTATTTAAAAAAAATTTAATTAATTTTGAGAAAATGTTAGATTTATTTTCAAAATACATAAAATTAAGTTTACAAAATTATTAAATTAATTTTGAAAAAAATATTGAAAAAAGTAGTGCTAATGATTTTCAAAACTTTTTAACATTCATATATGAATTAATTTTCTAAAGGGATTCAAAAATACTAAAACTGAAAAAATTGTATATAAAAATTATAATATTTTCCAAAAATTATACAATTGATGGACCAAAACAATCAAATTTCTTGGAAATTTAAAATTTCGAAATTTAAGTTTCGAAAATATTTTTAACTAACTAGTAATACTCACAAACCAAAACTTCACACATTCAAAACATGTATTTCTCTCCACATTTAACAAATTTACTGCTGTCCAAATTTCATAGCTTGCTCCGCATTACAGCAACGTAATTCAATATTTGTATATGCACATTATTTTACCGTTACACCAACGATAAATAATGCAAAATTCTCGCTAAACGACGTTAGAACGCTAATAAAACTATGATAGCTTTATCATTTTCGCATAAATTTGCCAGCGCGTCATATGTAAAGGAGTGTGTACATATTTAGTTTCACTTTACGGCACAGCAGCGCAGATTAGCTCAACTGCCATTTAACCTAGTTTAGTTAAGTTGACTTTCAACGGTCTTGTCATACAGCCATTTTGCCATTGTCTCTTCACATCGCTTGATGGCTGCCATGAAAATGCAAACAATCTTTATTAGGTAACTGAAGTCAACGCGATACACATAGATAACGCGAGGACTGGTGCAGCGGCGCAGCGGCTTTTGGATATATCGCCAAAGGCGTGGATTTTACTATTGAATATTTTCGCTATCCGTCAGCAAAGTGTGTGTATGTGTGTGTGGGTGTTTATGCACGCTAACCCACACGTTGCGCGGCAGCGCAAACAAATGCTGCATTTCCTGGTGACACATGGCGTATATAATGTGCAACGGATACGTCAACGTATACGTCAGCGCTAACGCAACGTGTATGTAGGCGTTTTGGGTGGAGCTTGTAATGCTGTTTGTAAGCGGCAGAGCGCATAATGCACGTAGCGCTTTTTATGTCTATGCCACAATCAACAACAACTATCAGCCGCTGGTGTGTGGCGACGCAGGGTGGCAGCGGCGCGGCCTGCTTCCGTTGTGGGGAAACTTTTAATGCTTTTTTATGTGAATTAAATTTGTGTAATATCAACATTTTGTTACCCTTCATTAAGCATAATTTCATTCATAAATACAGTTATACGTGTGTATATGCTTATATATGTATGTGTGTGTGTGTTTGTGAATATATTTTTGTAGCTTTTGTGCGATAAGCGTGGCAAGAAATCAGTTTTCCGCTAGTCTGACTTAATGGATTTAGTTTTGCTGGGCGATAGAGCTGACATTCAGTAGGGTTGTATGTACATACATACAAACATACATATATATGTACATATTATACGAATATATAGACTTAAAAACATGAGGAAATGTAACTAACGGAAACTTCGATAGTGGTCTGTACATTCAAATAATTTAATCATGGAAATTTTATAAATATATCGGAGCACTAAAACATATAGCGGTCATACAAACTGATCGATTAGAATCAAGTGATTGCATGGAAAACTTTTTTATTTGACGAGATATCTTCAAGGAATTTGGCACGCATTATTGTCTAAGGAAATGATGCATTCTCCGAAGAAATTACTCAGATCGGTTGACTATAGCATATAGCAGCCATACAAACTGAACGATTGGAATCAAGAGCTTGTATGGAAAACTTTTTTATTTTTTGAGATATCTTTAAGAAACTTGACACGGCTTATTGTCTAAGGTTATAGTGTAATCTCCGCAGAAATTATTCAGATCGGATCACTATAGCACATAACTGCCATACAAACTGAACGATCGGCATCAAAGGCTTGTATGGAAAACTTTTTCATTTATTGAGGTATCTTCAAGAAATTTGGCACGGGTTATTGTCTAAGGTTATAGTGTAATCTCCGCAGAAATTATTCAGATCGGATCACTATAGCATAAAGCTGTCATACAAACTGAACGATAAAAATCGAGTGCTTGCATAGAAAACTTTTTATTTGTCGAGATATCCACAAGAAATTTGGCACTTATTACTGCCTAAGGCATCTGTGGAATATCCGAAGAAATTGTTTAGATCGGACCACTATATCATATAGCTGCCATACAATCTGAGCGAAAAAATCAAGTTCTTCTAAGGAATTTTTAGTATTTTTAGTAAGGGGTTATGATTTTTGTTTGTGAATTCAACTGCTAGAATCGTCTAGTAGTTTCATTGCTGTTTATCAGTGCCGAAAAAGTCACTTGTTAAGCAAGAACTTGTTTCTACGTAGCCCGCCTGTTCGTTTATCACCCAGTTCCATAATATAGCAACTAGGCGGCTATCGGTACAAGTGTACCTACAAATCATGCCAAGCAAATATGAACAATCGTACAGCACAACAAGCAGACAACCACCCACAACACAATCCAACAAAAGCATACATAATTTAAGCACATACACACGTTTACATTCAGTACATACGCAATCCAAACGCCCTCTTTCAAGCCATAATTTCACTCACATTCAAATTCTCTGCCTCCTGCCACTCACTCAACCACCGCCACCAACAACGTCCTTTAACAGCATTTTATTGATTTTGTGCTGCCACACTTGTACTCTGGCAGCAACAGCCAAGCAGCAAGCCACTGAGCAAGGCGAGAAAGGCAGGCAGGCAGGCGCGCGAGCTCAGTCATGCAGCGCATGTTTTCGTAATTTGTGTTTGCGACAAGCGAAAAACAAGTAATAGGAACATTTCAGTTATGAAATTATGCGGCATTTGGGTGGGGTTCTCGGTTGCGTTGTCGCTTTTCACGCCCGCAAGGTGGTCGCTCGGTCGTAGCATGAATGAAAAGTTTGCGCATGCGCACAGCTGACATGTGCTGCGAACAAACAAACCACCAGCACGCGTTACGATATGTAAATATTCGACTGGCATATATAGACTTACATACATACATACATATGTATGTATTATATAGAATATTCAAATGTTGTGACACGCCAGCACATTTGTTGACAAGCGTCGCGTTTGCTCGCGTTGCCAATGCGAAACGGTGTAGGAACGTGGTTGCGCACCGAGTATGCCCATATTTACACTACTACTCTTTAGACGCGCTTTGGGCCACGTTTGCCAGACAATTAGTCGCTTGAATAAGTAGAAATGTTGGCGCTTGTGGTTTTTGGCAGTGAGCAAAAAGATCTTTTAAGCTTTCTGACTAATTTCGTACTTTAAAGAGTTTATCTCTTAGCTGGAGAGGGGGTTACACTTAATTAGCTGGCGCTTTTAGAAACTTTGTCGAGAAAATTTTCTATAAATATTGCGCTTTATTTAGCATGTTATGTTTTTCAGCCACGAGCAAGTAAATATTGAGGCAAAGCTGATTTAGAAATAAGGAAAGCCATTGAAGGGTTATTTTTATGTTTACAAATCATTACTCTCAGCTTACTCCTCACATATTTTTCGTTATACTGCTGATAAATTTCATATTTTTGGTTTAGGTTTGTGTCTTTGATAAAATAAGAGCCGGCCGCCTTAATGTAGGCAAAGTTTTTTATTAATATACAATTTTTTTAATACAAAAGGAGCATTAAAATAATGAAAATATAGCCTACCATGAGAGGAAACTGTTAATCTTGTAAATCATAGCCTGCTTTCCAATTTATGATATTTTAGGTAAGAGTCTTGAATAAAATAAGAGTCGGTCGCCTAAATGTATGTAAAGTTTTTAATTATTACTCTATTTTTTGAATACAAATTACTTCAAAGTATGAAAATATAACTTACTATGATAGAACAACAGTCTTGTAAATCATAGTCCACAAGAGATATGAACCTCGTAGGTGTAAATAAAAAATAACTTTGAAAAGCGGCACTATTGAATTTCATCATTAAAATTTCAAAGAAATTTTTGCATATAATTTTTATTTATTTTCAGTATTTCAAGTCTTCATTTACATAAATATATCTAGTAGTTTTTTAAGAACGAAATCAGGCTCTATGGTAATAGTGTCGAAAATATAATTTATATCTATCCATTGATTAATTTATTTTTCTAGGTGTGTGTCTTTGATGAAGTATGGGATATAAGCCTGAATTTAGAAAATATTTTCCAATTGACGAACCTTTAGAAAATATACCTTCAGGTAAGTGCCTTTGATGATATATTACGAAATAAGCCTAAATGTAGGCAATAATTTCCATTTGACGAAATGTGCTTTAGACAATATTTGTTTTAGGCCTGTGTCTTTGATTAAACATAAGAAAGAAGCCTGAATGTAGGCAATATTTTCTATTTTAAGAACTTTTATATACGAAAACTGAATTATAGGCTACATTTAAGATTTTAACAAGAATAATAAGGCACAAATTGAAATCAAAAGTTCATATCTACGAATAAAAAATACTTCCGTTAATGGGTTCTATTCGATTTTTTAATCTTTGCATATGTAAAAAATGTGGTAGTGTCTAAATTCCCATTATTTCTCGAAACTTTATTAATAATTAAGTTTTTTTCCAAGAATATACATATGTATGTTTTTGCTTAAACATTATTTGTAAAGCCAAAGGCAGGCAACGTTCTTCATAATATACTTCTTCTTCTTCTTTATTGGCGTAGAAACCGCTTACTTTATAATATACAGTCCTGTAATATTACATATTTTTGCTAGAAACTTAATAAGGTTACTATATGATTAATTTTTCTAGGTGTGTGTCTTCGATGAAATATAATTTATAACCCTAAAGATAGGCAACGTTTTTGATAATATACTTGTATAAATTTCCGCAGATAAGGTTTAAAGCAGTATTGCGTATATATTTGCGCTTTAATCCAGAAGTAAATTAAGAAAAATGTAAACATTTTACAAAATAATTAAAAAAAATTAAATTGGAAATAAAAAAATATTGAAGAAATAATATTTAAAATAATTAAAGAAATAAAATTTAAACAATAATTTAATTTACTTAATTAAAAATTACAAAAGAAATTTAAATCAAGATAAAAAATTTTAAACTGACATTATATAGCTAAAAAATATTAAAAGTAAAAACATTAAAATTAAGAATTAAAAAGAATAATTATTTAATTTAATTAATTAAAAATTGAATTAACTATTTTCATAGAAAAAAAAATAAAAAATTTAAAAAGAAAGAAATTTATTTTCTTAATTACAAATTTAAAAAAAAATCTAAAAACAAAATAGAAAATAGAAAACTTAAATAAAAAATATTTAATTCAATTAATTAAACATTAAAAAATACTTAATTTAATTAATTAAAACATTAAATTAATTATTTTTACTTACTACTTAATTACTTAATTTAATTAATTAAAAATTAAATTAATTATTTTTAAAAAGAAACAAAAAAATTTATTTTATTAATAAAAAATTAAAAAAAGTTTAAAAAATTTACTGAAAAAATAAATTAAAAACAAAAGAGAAAAATTAAAATTAAATTTCAAAGTAATTATTTCATTCAATTAATAAAAAATTATTTTTTAATTAGTTCAAAAATAAATAATTAAAAATCAAATTAATTATTTTTATTGAAAGAAATATGAAAATTGAAAAGGAAAGAAAAAATTTATTTTCTACTAAAAATTAAATAAAAATTACCTAAAAATAATATAAAAGCATAATAGAAAAATTAAAATTTTATTTAAAAAACAATTATTTAATTAAATTAATTGAAAATTAAAAAAAAAATTATTATATATTTTAATTAATCAAAAATTTAATTAATTAATTTTATTGAAAAAAATATGAAAATTGAAAAAAAAAATATTTTCTTTTAAAAATTAAAAAAAAAACACAAAATACAATTAAAAATAATTTTTTAATTCAATTAATTAAGAATTATATTAACATTTTTGTCCATATTAAAAGAAATATAAACATTACAAAAGAAAGAGAAATATAATTTCAAAAAATACTAATAAATGTGTTTGAAGACATTCAACAAAAGTGAAACAGAAAGTTAATTTTTATTTGTCGTCAACGCGTAAATATTTCAACGCATAGCTCAGCTGCCACACAACTTAAACAGAGACGAAATAAACCAAAACAACTGTGTGCTTCAAAAATTGTTGAAATTCGTGGGAATTTTCGTTTTTTTAATGCATTTCGCTTTTGCTTTGTCTCGCAAATGCATTTTGAGCGACAACTGACAGTACTAACAACAACAGCAACACTAATGGAGTCGGCTATAGAGTACTGGATTAAAAACAGTAAGCGCGTATATACTTACATACAATATATATCTATACATATATGTATACATACATATGTGTGTGCGAACGCATTGCTGCCGCGCGTGATGACACACCCTTTCACGAATGCGCTACGAGCGAAAAAATTTCTGCAACAATTTGAAATGTTTACTTGTGATGGATGACTGACTGACTGTGCGCTGCCAGCAACTGTCTCTTTGTCTTTGGCTTTGTTGTTGGTTTTGCTAAAATATTTTTTCCTGCTAAATTATTTTAGCTGTGCGCTTATGTATTTTCGGTTTGATTGAAATGACGGCCTTGTTCAAGGTCGTTCATATTGGACTTGTTCGCTGCAAATTATTTTCCACTCGAGCTCTTTCGCTGACAAGTGTTTGCCAAAATATTATTTTAAGCTGACGTAAATTACAACTTGGCGCTTGCTTTGATGGATTTTACGTATTCTTGTTAGGGGATTTGGAGATTTGTGGAAAAATGGTAATAATGCATCTAACGGTAAAGATTTTGAAGATAACTTTAACGCAAAAAAAGACTTTATAGTATTGCCACATATTTCAAAATAATATTTCGGTGAAAGAAAATTATAATATGAAAATTTTATAAATGACAAAAATATAATATAATGTAGTTGCCATCTGTCGAATTAATATTTTGCAAAACAAAACAAATTGTGATTTGAATATTTTTTAAATTACAAAAAAAAAAAAAATAGTTTTGCGTTGCCACCTATTTAAAAATAATATAGTATATTGGTGAAGTAAGATAACAATTTGAAAATAATATTGCGAAATATATAAATTTGGTGTAGCCACGTATTTCAAAAAAATATTTCGGTGTAGGAACATAATGATTAAAAATTCGTTTCCAAAAAAAATATTTTTGGTGTTGTCACCTCTCTGAAATATTGTTTTGCTACAGGAAAATAACGATTTTAGTTTTTTTAAAAAACAATAATATATTTTCGGGGTTGCCACCTATCTGAAAACAATACTCCGGTTAAAAAATTATATTTTGAAAATTATTCATAAACCGTGAGTCTAAATTTTTTAGCTTCTAGCACATTTTTATGTGAGAATCGTAAGTCTGGCAACCCCAAGTAATAAAAATTTCTAAATAACTATTTTTATTAAAAGTATATTAGGCGTTTTTAGTATGAAATAAATATTATTTTAGAAAGTATTTAACAAATTCATATATAACTATATCACGTTGCCACCTAATTTAAAATATAAAAAAATGTTTTCACATCAACACCTACCCAAGTTGGACTGATACGAAAGTATTATTTAAGAAAGCTAATGTCTAAGTACACAACTTTATAAGACTACAGAAAATATTTAACAAAATTTTAAATTTATAAGGTTGCCACCTGATCCGAAATATAAAAAAAATGTTTCCAAAGCTACATTTACTGAAATTGGATACGAGGGTATCATTTAAGAAAGTTTAAGTCTGAAAATACAACTTTAAGAGACTGAAGAAAGTATTTAACAAATACATAACTATATAAGGTTGCCACCTTATCCGAAATATATTAAAAAAATGTTTTCAAAGCTACGTTTACGCAATTTGGAATGATACAAAAGTGATATACTGAAAAAGACTGCCTTAATTTCGGTAGTGGCTATGTAACACTCATAGCTTGAGAGATTTTGAAAACACAGGGTTGCAATTTAACTGCAAGGGACTATTTTTTTTGTTCATTGTCAAATAGACGAGAAAATTTTGTTTTTGACCAAAGCTGCTAAAATTAGCAAATCCCATTTAAGAAGAACTACGCCAGGGCAACACCGTCTTGCTTTTTCAAAAATATTCCTATTTAATGTAAGATCAATATTGCGCAAGAAACAAGACTCAAACATTATTTTACAATATCGATATTGAGATGCTCAATGAATTAATTTGAGGTTCAATATCATGTCACGTGTGCTCGTGGTTGTCCAATACTGTTAGTACTTCAAATGAAATATTGAAGACCAGAGGTTTCCAAATACAAAGGAGCTAATTTTACGAAAAAAAATTATAATATTATCCTTTGTTTCATAATACATTCTCCCAAAGTTGGATTTCAATTGTTACTTCCAGGTGAGTATACCCTCTAAACGATAATGGAGAAAGGGCATTATAGGGGAGGAAGTTACCATCTCAGTCAATACCTTTGGGTCCAAAATGGACTGCGGAGTAGGCACGGGAGTATATTCCGATGATCTGGACATTTCTCTTTCTATTCATCTACCGAACTTGTCGAGTAGAGAGTAAGAAAATAATTTTCCACTTTCTTTGTGAATGCTCAGCCCTATCGCAGATCCGACCCAGAATACTTGGAATCCATCAAGCATCAAACCGTGAATGAATGTCTACAAAAAGCTTAACGGGCGTTAATAGCTTCATTGAAACCACAAAATGGTTTGAAAGAGAAGGTGAAACGTTATAGCAATAATAAAAAGGTCTACGACTAGGACCTCAAAATGGCACAGCTAGTGCTAATTGAGCCCGAAATACAACAGGGTTGCACTCCTCCCTACCTGCATATCCTTTGCGTGAAGATTTTTTATTGAAGAAAATAAGTTCGGGTGTTCTTTCCACGAAAACCATGTTCATACTTGTATTTAAAAACCACACCTATCCTTGTTTTAGTAATGAACAACCTGTAAACGATCTTTGTATCAAAATTAAGTTCCTAATATATTCAAATTGGAGACACAAACTTAGAGGTTAATGTTCATTGGTCTCATAATTAACCAAAAAATTATCGATTTTTATCTCGTTTTGCATCGGTCAGTTTGTATGCCAACTAAACGCTATAGTGGTTCGACCTGAAAAATTCCCATGACAGTCGGGTCTACGTAACCGGAACGGACCCGGATTTTTATTCCGGCCAAGGACTGTCAACTCGGCAGAATTCTGCCGCTACAACAACAACAACAACCTGAACAATTTTTTTCCGAGGTTACAGCATTCTTTTAGAAAATAATTCATCCCGAATTTCGTGAAGATATCAGGACAAATAAAAAAGTTTTCCCTACAAGGACTTGATTTGATTCGGTCAGTCTATATGGTAGCTATATGCTAAAGTGGTCCGATATCAACGCTTCCGACTAATGAGCCGCTTCTTAAAGAGAAAAGAATAAGTGTAAAATTTAAGATGGCTATCTCAAAGACTTCGAGACTAGTTCGGAGAGGCTAAATCGGCTCAACGCTTCACGCTGACCTTTTATATGCATATATACCTTAAAGGAATCCAGACGGTCCCTTCAGGGTATAAAAAAATCGTGACAAACATGATATACACTCTTTAGGGTATAATTATACCTTCAATACAGCAACAAAAAATTGAAGTGAACCCAAAAATCACCAACTCTTCATCACAATTCATTAATTCGAAGCAATTGTTAAGAGATTTAGGGCGACTTAAATCACCAAATCTCGCAATATAAAATCCAAATAAGCTTAATAGATTTCATAAATGGTCAAAAAGGCAGACCTAGAAAACCAATAATACAAAAATTGATAAATTACTGAAAACAAATACAAAAACAAAGCAAGGCGGTATGTATAGACGACCTTGACAAAAAATGGTACAGGTAAGAAACTAACAACAAAACAAATTGAATATATTCATGCGTCGCCGCATGAATATGTGTAAGAGAAGAGCAAAAAAAAAAAATATAACAAAAAATACAAAAACAAAAAAACAAAAAAAACAACAATACAACAACAAAAAACACGAAACAATGTCAGCCACAAGAAACGTTGAACCGAAATGTGTGAAATTTTGTAAAGCAAAACCAAAGACGCGGCTACACACAGCCGAGCAAACACCAAAAAAATGTTCGTTACGTTTATAATCGCCGGAAAAATCGAAAAACATAATTAATTAATAAGCGACTGATGCGGCAAGCGACGCATATGCAAATTACTAAGCGCCAAACAATGCGGCGGATGCGCGAACGCTCCGCAATACGAGCTACACACGCGGCTCCAGATAAACACGAATATGTGTTTGTATATATGTTTGTATACACTATATATTTACATACATATATATATAAATATATATTACATGTTATAATTTGATCGCGAAAATCTAATGGCAATTGTTGTGTAGAATCGGTTGAGTTAGGCGAAAACCAGTCAGAGTCGGCAGAGTGGAGCTTGAAGAGCGCAGAACACACTTGAAGCGGTTAATAAACTGTGGCAGGCAGCTTTGTGGAGCCAAAAACTGGTTTTGTGCACCTAATTATGTGTGTATGTACGTGGCTACACATACACAGGTAAACTTTTTTCCGATTGTGTATGTTTGGTTTTTTTCTTTGTTTTTTGCTCAACGGGTACCCAAGCACTCAACGCGCAGAAACTTGAAACGTTAGTGAAATGGGTTTTTTCTGTTACTTTGGATTCTCTCAACGGACCCAACATTTTGTAATTACTTTAAATATTAATTTTATTGGATTTAAGTTAAAAAAGCTTAAGTCGACTTAAGCTCATTTAATCAGTTTGAGTTCCGCTGATATTATAGACATATTTTTAATATTATTTGAATGGTAGGTTAAGCTTAGAGCATGTAGCCATGTGTAGAAGTTCACGCAAGTGTGGAAAGTTCTTTGAACGCCATTCAATTGCGATTGGACCTGAAACGATTATTTTACATGTGGCTCAAGCATCTTACGACTTCCGGTTTTAGACCAAGTATACTCTGGGTTACCAAAAAAAATAACATCCGCGGATGAGAGACCCCCCTTTTGATGACGACCCCTGCAAAAATGTTAAGGAATACGATTTAGGGGCACGCAACTGGAATGTACGGTCCTTTAATTGGGAAGTTGCCGCTGCCCAGCTGATTGATTTCCTCTTTAGAGTAAAGAACCGCCGTCCAGGAATTGCTACACACGGGAAAAGGACTTTGGCGAGGAGGTCTACTGCTAGAGCTTGGAGCGTACCTATGAGAGCTGTCTCCGCCTCGATATCAAAATTGTGCTTGGCGACTTTAAAGCCAGGGTGGGCAAAGAAGGTATCTTTGGCACAACGGTCGGTAAATTCAGCCTCCATGATGAAACATTCCCAAATAAGTTGAGGCTGATCGACTTCACCTTTGCCCCAAATATGGTTATCTGTAGTATGAGATTCCAGCTTAGAAAAATTCATCAAGCTACCTAGCTGTATTCGGATCTAAAAGCCACTAACCAGATCGATCACGTTGTGATAAACGGAAGACACGTCTTCAGTGTTTTAGACGTGCGTTCGCTACGGGGTCCTAACATCGACACAGAATACTATCTTGTTGCAGCCAGGATACGCAACCGCCTCTGTACAGCAAAAAACGCACGTCAACAAGCACAAGGAAGGTTCGACGTCGAGAAGCTGCTATCACAACAGACAGCCGAACGATTTTCTACTCGACCAGCACTCCTGCTCTCTGAGAGCACTCGTCAACAACTCGGTATAAGCGTACTTTGGGACGGTATTTCAGCGAACTAAGAGTCAACGGCTACGCTGGCTAGGTTGTTTCGTGTGCATGGATGAAAACGCACCAGCTCTGAAGGTGTTCGTCGCAGTACCCGCCGGGGGAAGCAGAGGAAAAGGTAGACCTCCACTTCGTTGCAAAGACCAGGTGAAAACCTCAGGTCCGGCGATCACAACTTCATTCGACGAAAAGTTCTTCCCAGCGAGCTTCTTTTACAGGAAATGGTCGCTGGAGACCAGATCTGGAGAATACGGTGGATGAGAAATAATTCGATTTACATTGTTTTTACTTTCCTTTCCTTGAAATATAGCGTTTTTCAGCGATTTCGTCTTTTAAACGATCCAATAACGCTATCGCACGGGGAATGATCGGGAGCAGTCCACTCGGAATACTATCGATTGGATTTTGGAGTGAAATGATGGAGCCGTGCTTCATCCATTATCACATATCGATGAAAAAAATCGGGTTTATTGCGCTTAAACCTCTCCACACTGCTTTCCCGAGGCAATGTCCGGAAACTCGTCATCAAGCTAAGCTTTTGTTCAACTTTTCCCTTCAAAAGCAATATTTTATCAACACGCGAAATTCCCATTTTTTTCACAATAACAAAAGTTGCTTTGCCGAACCGCAATTTATACAAGCAGCTTTTGAAGGTTAGGCCTAACTAATATCGTATTTAGTATCATTGCTTCGACCAATATTCGAAATTAACAAAAAAAAAAAATAACAATAGATTAAATGATATTGAAAAACATATCATGGGAAAAAATCGTAAAAAATATATACGTCGCTGAATACAACAACTCAACAACTAATTTGGAAAATACGAAAGAAAACTGTGAAGAGCTACACACAAATATTATCCACAAAGCATGTATCAGAAGTAAACAAAAAAAAGCTAGAAGACATGAAAATTTATAGACAATGCCATAGGCAAACACACACAAAAACACAAGCACCGGCCTGTGCTGCGCGTTAGAAGTGTGAAGAACACGCATATCAGCGGCATGAACTGTAAGCGCGCAGAGGTCATGGCGCCGCTAGCTAGCACGCTAGCACTGCAACTTGCCCCCCAACATAGAGAGACATAGAAAACCACGCTTCCTAAGGGAGCCATTCGTTATGTTTACAGTTTTCAATGTGATTTCTAGTTCTGCTTTGTCGTGTTTTGTGCATTTCGTATGACTTAGAGACGATGCTCATGTGTTCGAGCGTTGGAGTCAATGCTTTGAAGCTGTGTGCGTGGTCTTCACTTGGTCAGCGTTGCCAGTGTGTTGCAAGAAGCTGTGTAAACTCAGTTGCATATAATATAGAGGAGGTCTTACAGCAGCTAACCTCTCTTATCGCTCACTCTTGCCTTCGTAACTTAGTGACTGGTGCAAGTTTTCCGGATTTCTGCTTTGAACTGGGCAGCTACATGAGTATATGCATATTTATAAATATATAACGGGTGATCCAAGTAGTGGTAATTTTTTCAATACCTTTTTTTGACAGCTCACGCCTGAGTCGTGTCAAGTTGTCATGTTATTTTTGTTCAGTATTGTTTGGCATTTCATCGAGGAAGCACTTACACTTGAAAAACGTTTATAAATCGTTCACGTTCAACTTGAAAAGATTCCAGAGCTGCTATTTCATACTGAAAAAACAACGCTTTGGTGTGGTTTGTGGACCCGTGAAATCATTCTTCAAAAATGATGGCGGTGAGAACGTAAACGTCAATGGCGACCGTTATCGCGCCATGATAACCGACTTTTTCATACCTGAAATTGAAGCTTTTTATCTCGACGACATTTGGTTCACAACAATACATGTTGAGAGAACACTTCGGTGAGCAGATATTTTCACGTTTTGGGACGGTCGATTGGCCACCAAGATCGTGTGTTATTACACCGTTAGACTCTTTCCTGTGGGGATATGTAAAGTCTGAAGTCTATGCGGACAATCTCGTTTCGATTCTGGCCATGGCGCAAAACATCACGTTTGTCATTATCCAGTTACCAGTCGAAATGCTCCAACGAGTCATCGAAAATTGAACTCAACTCAATTGGACCGCGGCTAACTTTCGCAAGAGATAATAATCAAAAAATAAATGCGAAAGAACGTTCTTTCGAATGATAATAAACAATCCCCAATAAATTTGAAGTTTCGGTGTTTTTTCTTCAAAAAAGTAGGGAACCTCGATGTGAATCACCCTTTATATGCATGTATGTATGTATTGAAACTGAATGGTGAGGGCTTGCTTTCGTAGTCTATCTAACTTTGAACTAGCCAACAACAAATATGTATCTGCATATGTAAATCACCAGCATGTGGGTTGTTGGCATCACTTCAAGCCTTTAACGGTACAGCATAGTCTTACTCAATCATTACCAAGACATTATATACAGACACGTCTGTCTGTGTCTTCAAACCTTTACTACATTACAGCTACGCTCGTATTATGTAAACTAAATCGTTGTTTTAAGTGTGTACGACGTCTTACGGTCTTCATCGTCTTTTGTGGGTACCTTTTCCACATCACACCCAAGCGAGCGCTTAGTTATCAGCATAAATGCTATATTACAAGTGTTACGTTATACATTAAAGTTATGACTTTTCAGAGCCGGCTTTTTATTACGTTCAATTTTCTACCATGACCACATGGCAACAATAAAAATATGTGAAACAAAAAATATTTCAAGAAACAAGAAACAAAGCGGAAATTGGCACGTGGAAACTTACACGTAAGTTAAATGCTTGAATGGGAGGCAGTAATGTGTTGCTTGTAGGGCAATAGAAACATATAGACATAGGTGAATAACTGTATTACAACTGTAAATGGGCGTATAAAAGTATGTATCTGTCTAGGTGCGGAAAGTTCACTGGGACGCAGCGCTAATTTTTCGTTTGTGGGAAAATTAAGTGGTGTGACGGGTAGAAGTGTTCGCGGTCAATAACGGTACTTAATGGTGAGACTTTGATGTAATAATAGAGAAATTATGTGCATACGCTTTGCGAATGATATTTAACTATAAAGTAGTTAGGTAAAGACATTACGTAAAGGGCATGCCTAGTGTGGCAGCCTAAAAAAACTCATTTTTTGGGAATGAAAGATATTACTAATAATTGTTCAAAATTCAGAAATAAAAAACAATACATAGGTTATATTTGGATGTACAAATGTTAGTAATTTTTGGAAAAAAATTAGGAAAAAATATTTTAAAAATTTGGGAGTTCCAAGAGATCTTTGGCGGTGTTGATAGTGATGGGATCATTTTCGCGTCTAAAGATGATCCAAGAAGAACTTTTAATACTCTTGAATAGATTAATAATCTCTTCATTTTTCTTTCGAAAGATCTCTACATGTTTCTTCTTTTTAAAAACTTCGATTTATTCTTGTCAAAATTCGTCCAACTAAATGTTCCAAAACTTTTCAGTTATTTCAGTAAGACAAAATATTATTTAATTGCCCTCAAAAACTTCATAATGAAATAAAGTTATTTTTTTTAACATCAAGCACTGTCAAATTTTACTAATATATCGATTTTCTCGCGCTGTATCGTACATTCGCTGACTATTGTGATTTGTTTTTGCTTGATTTTTCTCAAATTTGTATTGCACATCGGTTATGCATTATGTGCTCATCTTTTTCATATCACTTGCCTAAATATTCAAAGTACCGTTTCGTCAAAAAAACCTTTGAAGCTGGAAACCGATTATACAATTTAAGGATTTTACTAACATAATAATTAAATACACTGATCTGCATGCAAGGTCTAACCTTTTATATGAATCTTAAATCATTTCAAAAATTGTAAATAGAAATATTTTTAGGCTTCTATGAATTATTGTCTTATAACCTAAATTTCAGAAAAATTAAAGGCTATATGTATAAGTCTACATATTTTTTTTCCAAAAATTGTGTAAGTAGAGTAAGTTTTTCGAAGAAAAAAATTCAATGTCAAGAACAAATGTATCCAGAGTTGTATTCTATAACTTCGTCTCATATTTAAACGACTCTTTTGACAAGTAAAATATTATTGTGTTCAATGGCTTCGTCTCATATTTAAATGCCTCTTTTGACAAGTAATCTATTATTATTCTCTTTTCGTTCCAATTCCACATATTTTAGACATATACTTTATATCTTAAACCTCATATTCTCGTACTGCATCACTACTTCAACTCTCATTTAATCTATTTCTTTCCTCGTACTATTTTTAGAGATAAGAAAAAGCTTTAGCGGAATGAGATAATTGAAATTTTGATGCACAGAGATTTTAATACCCTCACATAACATCCCTTTCAGGTTGAGTAAGCTCATCGACTACCTGTAACTCGCCAAAATCCACAAGTTTAATGGTTCGTCTTAACCTTGCCCACCACAAAAATTATGCAAACTCTAGTGATGGGAAAAATGAAAGCAAAAGAAACAAAAAAAAAGGGTTGAAACAAAGGAAAACTTAAAGAGTCCGTCATAAGGTGGGTAAGATAGGAGGTTAAAAGCGAGAGAAAAAAATAAAAATAAACAAAGTGAGGATACAAAATCCACTGAAGAATTACAAAATCCTGTATTAAACTCAAACGAACACCTAAGGGTGTCCAAAAAACGTGCAACAACCTGGCAGACAATCGGGTTGTATGTATGCGAGAAAGCCACAAAGGCGAAGAAATCAAAGAAAACAGTAGCAAAAATAAGCAAACAACAAACAAAAATGTTGAGGGAATCAGTAGATAAGTGAAAAAAACAAACAGCGTTGCAAGCAACGGCAACAAAGTGTCGGCATTAAATGGGGTATTCAAATTGAGGGTTGAATTTACAAGGCTGAGCGCAAGGTTTACTTGAATGGTGAGGGAGGTGGGCTAATAGCTCACTCAGTTTGTTTCAGCAATCATCTGAAAAAAGGTGCGTTAAAAATGGAAAGCAATTATGTTTACCGACGATTATGAGGGTGGAAAATAATTACAGTTAGGTTGGTAGCGTTAATATGCTACACAGCTGCAGCGCAGTACACGGGCAATTATTTGACCAAGATAATGAAGAATAATGATAAGCACTTTCGGTTGATATAAATGGGTGTCAAAATGTTAAATATTTTGGACTGCTGTTAGGACCTTCTTTGATATAGAGGGAGCTGTCAATAACGTCCTGCCGGAAACAGTCGTATCTACTCTGGGTTTGAGTCGAACCTCAAACACCTCATTTTAAGCCTTCTGTGCGACAGAGTGATTGAAACGGAATGGAGTAGGGTAACCTCACAAGGTGGAGTTCTCACACCTCTGCTATGGATCCTGGTCGTTAACGACCTGTTTAAAAAACTTGAAACTCGTGGCTGCAGGGTGATTACTTATGCAGACGATGTAGACCCAAATAAAATCGAGATGGTTTTATTCACCAGAAGATACAAGATTCCGGAGACACCGCTGTCACGAATTGAAGATATCCGTCTGCCACCAGCGGATACAGTGCAATATCTAGGGCTCATCCTGGATAGTAAATTTCATGAAAGCCAAATATCGAGAAGAGGACAAAAAAGGCATCGATTGCTTTGAACTGCTGTAGAGGAGTCATTTTCAAAAGGCGGGATCTCTCACCGAAATTGGTCCTCTGGCTCTACGACTACATGCTCTTTGAAGTCTTTATATGGTGGAGGGCTCTAAAAAAGACCTCACTTGCAAAGAAACACGAGAGCGTTCAACGGACGGCACTCATCAGCATGTGTGGTGCAATAAAGTTCACTCCAATCATGGCACAGAGAGTCTGGTTTACTAAAAGAAAACGGATCTAAGCCCTCAGATATCTTCATCCACTTTGGCTTCATACCGGATCATTTGGATTATGGAGTCGCCAAACCGAACTCTGGCGACTCCTTCTCTACCCATATACAGGCAAAGGAGTTGTGGGTAAGAAGAAGCCGTTGGAGGAAAGGGGCAGTGAGCAGCTTTATGGATGGATCAAAGCTTAGGGGGAAAGGTTGGTGGAGGGGTCTACTGTCAAGTGCTCTATATGACCTCCAGTTTCTGTCTTCCTGACTGTTGCAGCCTCCTTCAGAGGAGTGACCATCCACAAGAGGGCAGAGCGGTGATACTAGCTTTGAACTCATTAACAGTGCGTTCAGGGCTAGTCGAAGAGTGTCTAACCTCGCTATCAATAGCATCGAGTGTCTTTGTGATAATACTAGTATGGGTACCAGGCCATAGCGGTATCGCAGGAAATTGTAAAGCTGATGAACTACAAGAACAAGAAAAGGCACCCTAGAACCGCTATCGGTAAAATGGTTCGGTGTTCCCGTATCCTCTTGCGTTCTGCTACTAAAGAGCAAAGCCTCGCGGAAGCTCGGTCAGCGATGGCCATCGGTACATGCGCTGTCGCAAAATCCATTCGGCCCAAGATCGTTCGCAAGAGGTCTAGTGATATCTTTGCATTTGGTAAGGCTAGCCCCTCCCTAGTTTTGGGGTTCTTCTTTTCTATAGCTTCACAAAGGACAAAATATATCAATCGAGGTGCGACATTTGATCAGTCATCTAACCTAACCCTATGACGGTAATATTCATTGTGATTGCTCATTTTTTAATTGTTAATAAATTTTTTTGAAATGAATTTAAATAATTCTAATAAATGTGTTTTCCTGCTTTGATAGAGCATACATATAAAAACCAAAAAGAATCCAAAACGGCAATAATACAAAAATATATTCAAGAGAACACATGCAAACACACGATTGCTCCCACACAGACTCTTAAGCGCATTAAATTGATATCTTCATAAATATAACTGTACATATGCAACTAAAGCACTGCTGTCACATATTATCTTACAGCACAATTCCGAAAACAGCAACAATAACAACAAAAAACATTAAATATGAATGCAACAAAAATTTGAGACACTCAAATCCGCAGCGCTGCATTTTCTGAAGAAGACAGAACTAAGTAGACAAGCAGACAGAATAAACAGACAGACACAACAAAAGCTCGTGTCAAATTCCTTTGGTGAAAAAAATGTGTGTGCATTGTCAAAGATTGTATTGATCAAAGCGGCGCAGGCGAAGAACTGGCCAGAATTTATTGAATACAGCGTGAGGGAAGGCGGGGATAAAGCTAGCAAGAGGGGACTCAAAGCGTGGGTACACAAGCATAGCACTGCCACATGGACATGCACACACCCTAATGTGGCTAACAGTGAAGAATATGCAGTAATTTTCAATTTCTAGCACCCAGCACAGCTCCTACCCCTCTACCCTAGATCTTCGAACACCGACAGCACACAAGTTATTTTTCTTTCACACACACATAAGCGTTAGCTTTGGTGTTGCTGTTGTTGTTGCGTAAAGTGAAAAATATGAATTTAATTGAATGCATCCTCATTAAATTTGTGCGCCCCATATTCCCCAATATTTACATATTTGTGGGATCCGCTGCGCGATTGTCGTCAACGGCGAGCAGCTGCTGTTTCAGCTGGAGGCAAATGCACACACCCACACATGTGTATATATACACGTATGTGTGCTCCCATGTGGTTCTAAGCTAGCAATTGTTGCGCAAATAGCTGCTCCGCTCTGCTGGCTGTTCGCTTGCTTGCTTCATTGGGCAACCTTTTTTTGGTGGGATGCTGGCTATAAATCGCATTATATTTGATTTAGCGATTTTTATTTCTCATTTTGATTATTTTGCTTCAATTGAAATCACTGCAGCAGTTTGAATTGAATCACAGCGCAATTTCTTCTATTTGCACAGCAGCATTTTTTGAATATTTCTAGATTTTATCGCAGCACAGTCATGTGTAAAATAATAAATCGTAAGCAAAAGTGTGGAATATTTTGAACGAATAAAATTAATGGCGTGAAAATTTTGGTGTGATGGGTATTGGAATTGGGGGTATTTTAATTTCCACATAATTTTCGAAATAATTTTTTTTTTGGATAGAAAAATTTTTTTGATTTTTGAATAAAAAAAAATTTGATTTTTTAAAATAAAGTAAATTTTTTTACAGAATTTGGGAGTTGTATAAAATCATGAAAACGTTAACTTCGGCTGTCCCGAAGCAGTAATACCCTTCGCGGATGCGATTTTATAGTATAAAGGAGTATAAAAAGATCTTTAACTTGATTTTGATCTGTCAGTTTATATGGCAGTTATATGATTTAGTGATTCGTTCTCAAAAATTTATTCGGCGATTAAAGCATTATCTCAGAAACTAATCCATGTCCAATTTCGTAAAGATATTTCTTTAAATAAAAAAGGTTTTCATACAAAAACTTCATTTTGACCGTTCAATTTGTATGGCAGCTATATGCTATAGTGGTCCGATCTAAACAATTTCTTGGGAGATTGTAGCAACACCTCAGAAAATAATCCAATCTCATTTTGGTAAAGATATCTCTTCAAACAAAAAAGTTTTCCATGCAAAAACTTGATTCTGATCGATCATTTTATATGGCAGCTATAAGCTTTTTAGTCCGATATTGTCGATTCCGACAAATGTGTGGCTTCTTAGCGAAAAAGCGACATCCGCATAATTTCAAATCGATATCGATGACCAAAAAATGTCTGAGCGCTCTAAAAGACAAAGAAGCTCAAATGGAATTATATTCACTCCTTGCTCTGCCTGTATACAAAAAAAAAATTGCAAATAAACTTTATAGGAGTATGTGCCTTCAGAAATGTTAAACATTTGTAAGTATAAATTGTTTTTTTTTTTTTAATGTTAAAAGCCACACCCTCTTACTCTGATTTGTACATAACATTCCTTTCAAATGATGCTCAATTCCACATACTTTTATACCTTTCTTTTTGTTTTGTTGTTTATTTTTGTTGAATGTTTTGCTTTCATTACTGCTTGATGCCATTAAAATTCCAAACGGCTTTTTGCAAATTTTTCAATCTCAAAAATAAATTAGAACAATGAAACAAAACGAAAAAAATAATTTTTGTATGTAAGTACAAAGTAAAAATGTGGTTTTTGAAGAATTTAAAGAGAGTACGAAATTTCAATAAAAAGTAAAAAATGCGGGTTTTAAAGCAGTTAAGCAAAATTGGAAATTTCAAGTAATTTCTAGTCAATTTTTTGAAATATCAAATAAATGAAGGAAAAAAATTTAAAACGATAAAATAAAAAATAAATTACAAAAATTGTAAATTAAAAAAAAAAAAATAATAATAATAAAAAATATAATAAAAATAAAAAATATAATAAAAAAAAATATTTAAAAAAAGTTTAAAAATAAAATAATAAAAAAATAGTAGTAAAACAATAATAAAAAAAAATTATAATAAAAAATTAAATTAATAATAAAAATTGACAAATAAAATCTCAAGAAAATAAAAGAAATAAATTTAAGAAAAACATAAAAAATTAAAAGTAATAATTAAAAAATTATATAAAAAATTAATTAAATAATTTAACTATTAAATAATAATATTAATAAAGAGAAATTAATAAACTTTTAACTAACACAAATAAAAAAAATTAAATTAAAAACATGAACAATTTTTTTAAAACTATGTAAAAATTCACATAAAATTTAAATAAATAATAGAATGTGGTTCCCAAAGCAATTTCCAGCTTCTTGCAAATTTTTAAATAATTTTAATAAAAATAAAAAAAATAAAAAACTGTATTGAAAAAATGTAACAAAAAAAATAAAACACATAATAATAATTAATAAAAAGTTAATTTTAAAAATTAAAAAAAAATTAAACAAAAAAAAATTATAAAAAAATTATTAAAAAAAATAATTAAAAAATAGATCATAAAGAAAAGAGTTAAAAAATGCTAAGTAAAATAAAAAGAGAAATTAAAAAAATTTTATTTAAACAAATTAAAAAACAAATTAAATTAAAAGCATGAAAAAATTGAAAAAATATATGAAAAATATGTAAAAATTCGCATATAAATATAATTCATAATAAAATGTGGTTCTTAGAACAATTTCCAGATTCTCCTAATTTTTTTAAATAATTATTATAAAAATAAAAAAGTTATTTGAAAAATATAGAAATAAACAGAAAATAAAAAAATTAATTAAAAAATAATTGAAAAAGAAAATATTATAAAATTTCAAAAAAATTTAACATAAAAAACAGATATAAAAAAATAAAAATTAAAAAATTAAGAATTAAAAAAGAAAAATTAAAAAAAAAATAATTAAAAAAAAATAATTAAAAAATAATAATTGAAAAAAAAATTATAATAAAATTGAAAAAAAATAACATTAAAAAAAGGAAATAAAAAAAATTAAAAAACAAAATAAAAATAAATAGAAAAAAAAAGAAAAATAAAAAAAAAATTAATTAAAGAAAATTTAAAAAAATATTAAATTAAAAACATGGAAAAAATTATAAAAAAATATGTAAAAAGTACAACTATAAATAAATAATAAAATAAAAAGTTAGAAAATAGGCCAGAAAAAATGTTAAAAATCTGTAAATTTATTTTCAAATAGAAACAAAAAAATTTTGTTAAAAAAATATTAAAAAAAAACGTTTTTATAATACATTTTTACAAGAAAATCTAATAATAATTTTTGAAAAGCAAATAAATAAAGTATCAAATGTATGTATGAAAACAACACTATAGCATCTGACATATCGATCTGCCTATATCATCTGAGCGATCAATATCAAGATAAAGGCTTTTTAATATTCTCTTCTGCTATATGAAATGGTTCTGTGATAGATATTGTCTTCGAAGCAGCAAATGTTGATGTGTTGTCTGTTTGTGTTTTATTTTATCACTCAAATTGTTTTTGTCAAACTATGCAGCACTAAAAATTAATATATCAAAAAACGAAGAAATTCGTCAAAGACTAATAATTCTACAATTATGAATTGCTTATAAATATTATATTATTTTTTTATAATTGTCATTCTTTTTTCCACCAAAACTAGCTAACTTTCCTACAATTTTCGCTTTAATATACATATGTATGTATGAGTATATGCATGTACATATGAATGTACACAATTACTAAATAAATGCTTTGGAGGAAGACTGCGAATTGGTATTCCAATTTGATTTGCCACAATCAAAGCACAGCAGGCAAACCAGAAAATTCAAAACCTCTTCTTTTTTGATTAAATTGAAATTTTTATATACATATGTATGTATGTAGGTGCTGTGGCTACTTCAATGCGCCGACATGTGGGGCAGCAATAGTTGTTGGTGTGTCATTTGAGATGCTCAAGTGGCTGCTTGCGTTCTGTGTGCCGTCCACTTCAAAGCATGTATGTAGATACATATGTACATATGTATGTGTGTACATTTGTAAGCTTCGAAGCATGTAGATACCATATGTTTGAACATATGTAAGCAGCGCAGCCAGTTGAAGCACACACATTCATTAAAATCGACTAAAGGGGCTTCTACGCTTTCTTTATATTTTAGTTTTATTTTTAATTTCTTTTACTTTACTCAATCTCGTCTCTTTCTTCATACAGCGATTCAAGTTCTTTGCTTTCTTTAGAACTTTTTTCTTTTAGTTGTTCAGCACTTTTTAATTATGATCTTATTTTAAAGTATTTTTTCTTATACTTTTCTTTTTTTAATTTTTATTATTATTATTTTCCTTTTTCATGCTTTTTTATTATTTTTTTTTTATGAAGTCGAACTTGTATAGACATTGCCACCGCTTTTAGCGCCCGACATTAGACGAGCCTCAAGCAAACTGGCTAAACTTGTTTCCAAGCGCTAATAAAAAGTCTAAAAAGTAAAAATACGAAAAATAACATTGAAGCAGAAGAATAAATGAAGAAGCGCAGAATGAGAAATATCAAGGAATGTTTAAGTTCCGGCAAAACGAAAATGGATTAATACTTTTATCAGCTTGTTGTTTTTGTGAGGCTTACTGTTACTCTGTGTGTTAAGAAAATGTTAAGTTAAGAATGAGGGAACATCAAGACAGTGGTGATGAGGAGGCCTAATGATGAGTTTAATAAGGAAGCAAGCATTTAATGAGTGGCATAAGTAATGATTACTTTACTATGAAGAGGGAGGGTAGCTAAAAACAAAACAAGTAAGGAGGAGATAAGTTCAGATATAACCGATTATTTTATACGCAGTCTAGATCGAGTTTTCACCCGATGTTATACAATCTTAGCAAAAATATGCACCGTTATTAGAAAAACACGCTCCTTTAATACTGTATTATTCAGATAATTCATATATTGGCCGGTATAAGGGGTATAAAGGCACCCGAAAGCTCGAAAATCCTTATTTTAGGTATGTGGGGGCTGAGGGATTTACTGACCCGATTCAGTTCATTCGTGGCACACAGACATACATTTTAGGAAAGAATTCTCTTTAAATTTCAAAGATATATCTCACACATTGTCCGATATTTTTCCCACATATTCACTATCTAAGCGCTGAGCAGTTTTTGTTGGATTCGAACAATTTTTGATTTGTACTCTTCCCAGTTCCCCCATCATAAGGATATCTCAATTTTTACACAAGTTACAAGTCGGACGTACGGACGGCCAAACATACAGTCCCCGGATTTTAACTCGTCTCGTTATTCTGCTAATTTAATTTTGTATAAACCTAAACCTATCGCCCTTAGTTACTATAATAAGCTTTAGCAACATGTTTGCAAGATTCTCTATAATAGCATACGCTGTACAGGATGTAGAAATACACCTGACCGCAGAACGCTTACACATTTAATCTGATTCATTCACATGCGAGTTTTCCGTTGAAAAATATTATGGTTTATTTCCAAAAACAGTAAGAGAATCACTCCATAATTAAACGGATAACTAATTAGTTAACTTTTGTTAAACCTACGAGTTCACAATAAATGTTAAAGCACTTCTTAAGAATATTATTCACACAAAGCAAGTTTGAGCTATTAGCAACTTTTTTTACACAACTCTTACACACGCATACAATATTTGAATAAGGCGGACAAAGCTTGTGAAAATTAATTAAAAAATAAGAAAATATATTTAAAAATAATAATATTAATAAAAAAACAAACATTTTTGAATTAAAAATTATAATTATAAAACATAATAAAAATCAAAAATAAAATAAAAGTTCAAAAAATATCTATATGTATATAAAACAAAGTAATAATGAAAAAATATATAAAACCAAATAATAATTAAAAATTATAACAATATAATTCTATAATTTTTTCTAACGCCGCGCATTAAAATTATGACTTTTTCACAACAAAATCCGGCAACTTACCTTTTTGAACTGTAAGAGTTGAAACAATGCTGTTGCTTGCACACGGCGCTATTGACAGGCTTTACTTTGCCAAGATTACAGGCGAGCCGCACCTTTGTATACCAATTAACTGTTTACGCAGCTGCTATGGATTTTTGTTGTGTTTTAGAAGCGTTTGACACTAACTGCCGGGTATATTATGCACTTTTTTTTAAACAATTTGATATATTTTTAAGTCGAAGCACAATAACGATTATTAACACGCAGAACTACTATAAACTGGAAGCCTAAAGTTGAAATTTACGAATTTATTTTACATACAATAATAATTTTTCTACTAAACAGCGATTGCTTGCTATTTACAAACGTACATACGAAACTATAGCACAATAAGCAATTTATTACACAATATTTTTTATATAAATTTCAGCTTTGTATTTGTAAATTCACATTGTACAAATTATTGTAAATTGTCGCATTAAAAACAAAATTGAAAATTTTAACTACAAAATCGTTAGATTTTCCGCAAACGTTTGGCGAAAAATATCCGACAGCCGACTGAACAGCATTGAAAAATCCAATTGGCGAATGCCAAGGAGAAAAGTAAGCAAAACAACTACGAATATAGGTGAAAAGCAGACGTCAAGAATCATGAATGAACAACAAGAAGACGCAGCACAAAGCGTACCGAGCAAACAGAGAGAAATAGCAAATAAGTGGCGATAGGAAAGCAAAAAAAAGAACAAATTATATGAAAATTTTATGGACAAAAACCTAAAAATCCCTAAAGAACCAACTTTTGCATAGAGTAATTCTATAATTTTTATTTATTCAGTTGCAGCACTTATTGCACAAGCTATAGAAATTGTTTGGCGTGGCGAGTTGTTGCTGCTAGAATAGCCACACCAGCAATTACGCTATTATTGCAGCCTTTCTACCTGACTTTTGTGCCAATACTGCTATTATTAATAATATTTACTATATTTTCAGACAGCTGCTATATTACTTTGGTAAAGTTTCCGATAGAAACAAAAAAAATTGCTACGGACCCCCCACTTGGTTGAAATTTCTAAAATCCAGCGCATTTTGCATAAATTCTATAGCACTCAATTGTTTCGTTTCGTTGTCTATCTTTCACATATTTCTCATTTCCAATTTACATTTTATGCAATTTATTCACACACTTGTACACTTTTTCACCGATATTCACAAACTTTGCAAAAAATTTTCATGGCACTTGGCTGTATTTTCTTTGCCAAAAATGCGCAAATAAACACCGCCAATGGCATACTCACTTAATTATATATGATTGTGTTGATATTTTAAACTATTTTTCACAATGTGTGTATATATTATTTTTGCACTGCCCGTAAATTATGGAAAATTCGACACGCACTTCTTCCGCTACACTTATAATCGATCCGCCATTTGTTTCTCAACTGACGTTTTGCCTCGCAACGGCGAAAAATAATTCCGTGAATTTTACAGTTCTGCTTTGTGCTGCACGTTCGTATGCCAGCGTTGCACGGAATGTCAAAACTGGTGTACACTGACGGGTAAGTTTGGCAGCACAGCGTATACAGTTTGGCAGGTACTGTAGGTGGATATGGTTAGAGAAGGAAAATAATACGAATTATATGTAGATTTTTTAATTAAATTACATGTTTGACTGTATTCATGAATTTTTTAACCGTTAATAAGAGTATTTGCAGGATGTAGGCGAATTATTTGATCTTTTTCATAATTTTTTCTTCAATTTTTTCCGTGCTCGCATTGGTTGTAGGAATGCGATTCGGGTAGCAATTATTGTAAAACGATTTACTTTGTATAGAAATATAATTACAAAGTTATTGTATGTTTAAATATATTTATTAAATTCTAAACCGTTACCATTAGTAGTTGTTAAATTTTTTAACATTATTTGAACTTTTTATTAATTTTAATACGTTTCCTCTAATTTCTCATACCTCATTTTGGCAGCACTTATTTTCTGAATTAATTTCATTGCAAACTATATTGGAAAATAATAAACAAATTAGATAACAAAATCATATTATTCATCTTCAGGAAGATCAATGCATATATAGATGCATGAACTTTCGTCTACTAAGTTTAATATTCCTCCAAGAATGGTAAAAATTTTGGGGATCTCATTCGCGAGATTCAACTGATTTCCGATAACTAGTAACCCAAAACTTTTACGTTCATATTTTTTCAATAATTTTGAAAATATTATTAATAAAAATATTTTAATCGTGAAATTTGGAACTCTTTTTTTATGACGTTTTTTGATGAGTTATTCTTTTTAAATTAATTTGATATATTTGTTTTGATTTAGAGCCACTGGAAGTGTGGTACATGACATTGCTATGCAGCTTTAGTACCACTGTAATCCTATGGTGGTCGCCTGAACTAAACTCTACAATTGCCGAGTTTGCGCAAATCTCCTTGGAGGCTTTCAAAGTTCTGGATTAATCTGTTGTGCTTATTAAAGGGTTTTATGTCTAGAACTTCAAAGCTTTTCGCACCTTTGCAGGGATAAATATATTGACAGGATGCTCATATATTTCAACAAAAATTTTTTACGGAGTCGAGTGGCTTTCTGCTCTGGTGAAAGTATTTACAGAAACGATTTTAAACTGAAGGTAAGTTAGAAAGAGAAGAAACGAAGTGAACTCCGAGTCGTCCAAGGAAATAGTATAGATCTGATATTTAAACAAAGAAGTAGGAATGTCTCCGTAATATGGTATTGAAAGAGATAACGCATTTTGGACGAGGTTTGAAGGTTTCGTGTAAAATCTCTAGCGCCTATTTTGAGAAGATGGTTCCGAACGAGGTTTGAAAGTTTAAACGGATAAAAGCTTTAGCGTCTATTTTGAGCAAATCGAGTATTTATACTATTATTATTATAATTTTTAATACTATATATAATATAAAAAAAATCGATTGTTTTGGACACAAATTTAAAAATATTTTTCGAAAATTTGACGTTGATCCGACAAAAAATTTCGGAGTTATGGAATTGTAAGAATTTTTAACTTGGTATAGTCGGTTGTCGAAACTTTAACAAGGATTTCGAGAAACGCTTTTTTCCGAGTCGATGAGAAAAATCTCTTCGAAGCGTCTATACTGATTCACCTACAATTTTTACACGACTTTCTCAGAAATAATTGTCGGATAATGATCGAAGGAATCGGATGATAATACTTTCGATTTTTTAAGCTTTCTGTGGAAATATATGTACATTTTTTCAGAAAAAATGACTCCTTTTGGGAAAGACGATTTTTGGAAAGCCGGCGCTTTGTCCAAAATCAAAATTTTGGCTAGTCCCTCGATTATTATTTATGCTCATGTATTTTGGAGGTACTCTTGGGGGTCTGCTACGGCATCAATGGAATCTAAAATATTCATCGGTCATTATGTTAGGTTATGTTACACTGGATGGTTGTCACGCCGTATATAAGCCTACAGGAACCTAACAATTTTTAAGTTTACGTCGTGCAGAACGTCTACGATTTTCATGAAGTGTAATGGAGATTCGAAATCTAATTCTGATACTTTAATTAGTCCCTTGAATTGCGAAACTCCTAGATATCTAAGCCGTGTTTCGGACATAAGCTGAGAAGGTGTTCCAGCGTCTCTCTCATGCCTATTTCCCTGCACTCTCCGCATATGTCATCGTCAATAATGCCCATACGGCTCGCTTGTCCTAGGCCAACAACTGTTCTACAGTCTTTCCCAGACTGCGTGTGACCTTGTGTGTTTTCCCTCCGCTTTCTTGTACATGATCTTGACGACCCAGGAAGTGCCTAAGGCATTTCACCAAATCTAGACGAATCAAGGTTAACGGTTGCCTTACGATTAACGTACCTCCTGAACTGGTTCGGCAGTCAAGCGAATGGGAATGTCTATATTCACAATTTTGAGGTTGAGAACCAATAGATCATCTCTTTAATTCTCTTTAACAGAGAAATGCCGCTGCTATACTCATTCCATTTTTCATTCCTTTCATCACTACTTTCTGCCACGTCACAAAAAGCACATTGGCAACCCCGAGCCGCACACGTTGTCTGCACAGTCAATGAAATTGGAACTTTGGAACTTTCACACCTGCTGGAAAGGCGCCAGAATATGGAACTTTGGAAGTGCGTGAACTGTGTCCGTGTGTGCATGAGCGCGCCTGTGCATGTGTACCGCTAAGTATAGGGGTGTGTGTGTGCGTACTCCGAGCCAAGAGAGCTTTTTCGAATAACTTTACGTCACAGCTGGCACAAACTCGGCAGCACGAGCGCACGGCGGACGGCAAGCGAAGTGCCACACGACGGGATGTAAGGACAAACGAGAGTAATGGCGACGCTGCCGACGCTAGCGTTGGCCTAAACAACAAACAACAAAGTGGAAATGTTGTAAAGTGCTTGGTTGTGCTTTTCAGCTGCTGCGCATTGCCAACGTATGTATGTATGTATGTGGCGCGCGCGTTACAACAGCTGCCGCCGTGGCAAGCTGCAGCTGCAGTTGGCATTGACGACGAGCTTAGCGCCGGCGTTGACGCGCGCAGCGGCGTTGTTGTGCTTGCGCCGATTCGATGTGGCTGTGGCTGGTAAGGAATGAAATTTTTTCGATGTCAAACGTCAGTCATGGAGTTCCAGTCGTCGGGTCAATTTGGAACGCGAACAATAGCGCGCGTGTGTTTCACCAAACGCCACAAATTCTAAGAAGCAAATGTGGAGTGAATTCTAAATTTCCACCAAAGCAAATGTGTTGCAAACAAAATTAAGCAAATTATTTAAAAAATTATGGCTTGCGTTAAAAAATTATAAATAAATAAAAATATATTAAGTGCCACTAAATTTGCGTGCAACAAAAAAAAAATTGTGTGTAAATTGTGAAAATTGTTGGTTGGCAGGCCCGTCAGGCCAGTCGCAGCACGAAAGCAATTCTGCAGCAGCGTCTTCGAAAGCAGGCAGCAGCGCAAAACGTGAAATAAAACAGAAACACAAATACAACAAAACGCAAAAAAAAAACACACAAACAACAAGCACAAAAAAGTTTCGTCAAAGTCAAGCCGCTTCCGCCTTGCGAAGCATTTGTTAACGCGTGTGCGTGCGCTTAACCCGCACTACCGCTCGCTTCGCGCCGCGTTATCGCGTACATCGCGTAGTATCCGCGTTCACATACGCGTCCGTGCCGCTCCAGAGACCGCGTGTCAGTGCGTTGTGCTTATATGCGTGTGTATGTGTGTTAGCGCGCGTCCCCTTTGCCTGGCGCGTATTTGCGCGTAACGCGTTTGTGACGCCGCGCCACTTCCCCAGCTGGCGTCGTCGCGCAAAGGACATTGGTATGTTTACACCGATGTGTTTTGCTGAGACAAACACTTGTGCAACATGTTTGTGTATGTGTATGCGCTCGTACTATTTAAATAACAAATCAATCACAACAACAAATACTCATTAAACAAATATTCTACTTTGCAAATGTACAAAGTAGGCATCAGCGACAAAACGCGCGCGACCACACCGCGCTGTTGGCATGCCGCTGCTTGATTTAATTTGGGTTACTCAAATGGGAGGGTGTGTTTTGTTGCGGACGTGCGGTGTTGGTTGCGAGCGCGTGGCGGCAGCATGGCTGGCCACCTTCTCAGTCTGCTTATCTTTAGCTATTTTACGCATTCATTAGCTTGTTTTTATTGCTTTGGTTATTGGCGTCGCGGGCGCTGTTATCAAGCGCGCGCTTATAGCGCTGCCAACGGCAACAAAAATTACAAAAAATGTTGCGTTGATTATTTTCAGTAAAGGCGCCTAGTTTAAGGCAGCTGGCAGGTGTATGCTTCTCATCAAAATATTTATTTTTGTGACAATTATCGTTAAAAATTCGATATTATTTATAGCAAGCGCTTGAGCGTTTTCCAGGCTTTGTGTTTTAAAACCGCTTAAAGTCGGTGATAGCGTGTGGTACCGTCTTTATATACTTGGTTATTTCAGCTTCCTACAAAATGGTTGTAATTGTATTTTCATTAGAAATAATATGCAAACGCTGAAGCTTACTTGTATACAAACAGTCAGCCTATATTAGAATCATTTCGTCACCTAAAATGCAAAATAACTTAACATCACTTTTCGTAAGTTTACAGTCGAAGGAAAAGCGATATAATAGAAACCACTCATATTGAAACAAAATTTGAGTTCTGGTTATAAATTGGTTATATATTGGTTATATACTGGTTATATGTTGGTTATATCTTGGTTATATATTGGTTATATATTGGTTATATCTTGGTTATATCTGCAGCGGAAGCTAAAAATTCTTTGCTACTATATACTACATATATATAACAGGATGTAGTGAGTCGTAAGCAATAAAAAACTCAATTTCTAGTTTTTTGATGATACATTGTTTTGCATTTTAGGTGACGATTCGACTTTATTGTAACGTAATTAGTTATTTTGTATTTTTGTCTATAATTGTGACGCTCTCTAATGAATATAAAAAATGTAAACAAACACTTTGGAAACTAGCTATGTGTCTTAACTGAGAATAGCTTAGGAGCTGTTGAATTCAATTAGATTTGTTTAAAAGTTGATAAAAATTAAAAAAAAAGATTCAAATAAAATAATCCTTAAATAAAAAAATTAACTAACAAAAAACAACAAGAAAAAATTGCGATTGCAGCGCAGTTATAATACCCTACACAAGTGAATTTCTTACAGTAGAAAAGGTTATACATATAATTCTTTCTTGATTTTGCTCGATTCGTTTGTATGACAGTTATATACTACTTGTAGAGTGATCCGATCTAAAATTTTTTTCGCAGATTGTAACACTACAATTGACAGTAATCTATACCGAATTTCGGTAAGTTATGCCGTTAAATAAAAAAAATCATACAAAGACAGGATTTTGATCGGGCGGCTTGCATGGCAGCTATATGCCATAGTGATCCGATAACGGCGATTCCGACGAATGAGCAACTTCGGGGTGAAAAAAATATGTACAAAATTTCAGACCGTTATCTCAAAAGCAGAGTCATAGCAAAAGCCTGAGACTCAAACCTTTTGGATAGTTAAACTGGGCATTAACGTGGGAAGCTTAATATACTCAGTTTGGGATATAGAAAAAATTGTGTTGAGCAGAGTTCACGGCAATTTTTCTAGTCTTCTTCTACAATGATTATTATCTGCTGTGTTCTTTTGAAAATAATATTTTGCTCAAATTGCAGTTGCTTACTAGTATGCTCTGGTAACTGCGTACTTTCTCAGTTGTGTGATGAAAGAAAGAAAATCAAGAAAATAATATAATTAAGAACTGTGATAAAGTTTCAAATGTGGAAACAGATTTTTAAAAGTGGAAACAGACTTTTAAAATTGGAAAATATTTTTTTAAGCTCTTGTGACGGTCTGGAATCCACAAAAAATTACTAACATAGATAACTAATGCTGCAGTAGAGAAAAAGAAATGAAATTACTCTGCTTTAGACTTAATCAAGCATGAAGTAAAGTGTTTAGAAAATTTTTTGTATTGACTTTTTGATACAAAATGACGGCGGCTGGGCTATACTTCGAAAAGGCCCTTTTCAGCAAGGCAAAGACGACTCTAGGAACTCATGAAACGTAAAAAACGGGATCTAAAAAATGTTTTGTAAAATGACGGACATTTAAGAAAGAGATTGAATTTTTTTTTAGCAAAACCGAGGAGTAAATGGTAGCCCGATTTGAAAATTGAAGTTTCGAAAGAAAACTGTTATTGTTTACTATACCATTAATTGAAAATGATTTAATTACCCTAAAATGCGTTTTAATCAAAACCAAAAAAAAAAAAAATTACAGCCTGTTTCGAAAAAAAAATTCAAGACTCTAAAGTGTACTTTTAACTCCAAAAAAATTTTTTTGGTTCTTTTTAAAACCAAAAAATTTCTCGAGAAATCATTTCTTCACTTTTCTATCCATTAAAAGTATTTTTCAAGACCCTAAAATGTCCTTTAAGCCCAACAAAAATTCAACATTTCAAGACTCTAAAGTGTATTTTTAAGTGAAAAAATATTTTTTTGGCCTTTTTTAAGAACGAGTTTTCTTGGTAAAACATTTTTGTTCACTAATCTACTAATTGAAAATGTTTAGAGGCCCCTAAATTGCACTTGAAGGAAACAAAATATCCTAGCCCGAATTGAAAAATAAAGTGAAAGCTAGTTTCTTCACTTACTACTAATCGAATAATGTTTTCAGAAACCCAAAGTGCACTCTGAACCAAACCAAAAAAAAAACATCAAACAAAATGGCCGCCTTCTAAAGTGTGCTTCAAGCCATAATTTTTTTAATTTTTTTTGAAAAACTCTGTCTACATTTGCGTAATTTTTACGAAACTATGTTTAATCTCGCATATTAAACAAATGCCGCGTCTTCCAATACGGATGATATGATAAGTGTCGTTCCGGTCATTTATAATTCGTAATTTGTCGACTCTAAGACGTTCTCAAGACTTGAGACTGTCTCAAACCACAACCTTACAGATTTTGAGAAAGCATTAGGGCTTGCATCCGTATAAAATTGTTCTCACTCAAGAAGGGAAGGGAATTGGTCGTAAATCTGCTGATTTTGCCTTGGAAAAACTTGAAAACGATAACGATTGTTCTAACAATATTATCCTCTCTGATGATGCTCACTTTCGTCTGAGCGGTGTAGTAAATAAACAAAACTATCGATTCTGGTGCGCAGAAAATCCACAAATTATTCATGAACAACCATTACATTCAACTAAATTAACAGTTTGTTGTAGTTTCTGGTCTGTAGGAATTATCAGTCCGTACTTCTTTCGAATGATGATGACACCGTTACTGTTAATGGAGCGCGGTATAGATCGATAATAATAAAATTTTTGTGGCCGCAATTGGAAGTAGTTGATCTCGATACCATCTGGTTCCAACAAGAATGGGCCACACAGCACTTGCTACAACCGAATTATTGCGAGAAAAATTTTGGTGATTCGATTATTTCAAGAAATTGTGACATTGAGTGGTCACCAAGCAGTTGTGTTTTAAAAAGCTTTAGACTACTTCTTGTGGGGTTATCTCAAGTCATTGGTCTTTAGCAAAAAAACAGACTCTCTTCAAGCCAATATTGAGCATGCTATTCATGACATACGACTTGATTTAGTGAGAAAGTACTCTAAGCTTGTGCTAATGGAATTTGCTCCTGTAAAAAAGTCAAGGTCATTTAAATGATGTTATAATCAGAACTTAATTGTATCGTTTTTCTATTCAGTCAGCGCCTGCTATTTCTAGTCTCTTCTAGTTGTCGGGTTTAATTGTATCGATTGTATTTCACATTAAATAAAAAAACATTTGAATTTCCTTAACAATTAGTCTGTTTTTTTATTTCTAAAAATCATAACACTTTTATTGAAAAACCCTGTATATTTTCATACTATTAACTTTATACATTAACTCAATCGATTAGAGTGAGGTATTACCGGGAAATCGCCTAGTTCACTCCAAATGGAACAAGGAAATAAGTGCACATATATATAGAAAACAAAAGCAAACGAAAATTCTAGCGAACGTCTTCGCCTCTAAAGCAATCGATTAGAGTGAGGTATTAACCGGGGGAAATCGCCTAGTTCACTCATAAGCAATTTATGAAAAAAGTAAGTTTGTATGTGTGTTTTGATTTTCAAAATACTTGGAATTCAACGCACATTTGGAACAAGGAATTAAGTGCACAATATATATATATACCAATATAGTATATATACTACATGTACTCTCACATCGAAAAACGCGCGTGTTGAACTTCATAAAATTTAATTTTCTAAGAGCGGGAGTGCAACCACTTCAGCGGAACGACCTAAGGTTAGTATTCAGCTCAGGAAGAGCAGTACGTGCTCATTCTCCTGCTTTCTTACTTAAAAATAAACTTGTTTGCACATTTTCCTTTTAAAATTTCCACGCATGTCTTCGATAATTCCACATAAAAGTGAATATTAAATCAAACTGAATTTTGGCAAAACCTATGCTTGGGGAAATATCTCGCGCTTAGTATCGATTTGAGTTGCTTAACGGTGTATATGTGGTACATATGTTTATGTGTATTAGTCTAGTTATAGACTTTTGTCAAATATGTAGGTGTAGGTGCTGACTTTCAAACGACTGAATTTAGTTTTGGGTATACTTTGTAGATTTTTAATCGTTCCAGCCGGTCTGGAGGGCTTCAAATGTATTTTATTTAGTTACTGAAATTTTCAAGCAATTAATTTTTGATACAATATTATTGTCAATATAATTCTCTGACCTTTTCTTGCCAAATTTTGTTCAGAGGTGAGGCCCATTTCTTCTCAATGGGTATGTAAACAAGCAGAATTTCCGCGTTTAGGACGAAGAGCAACCTGAATATATTTAAGAGCTGTCATTTCATTCAGAAAAACAACAGTTTGGTGTGGTTTGTGGGCCCGTGGAATCATCGCTCCATATTTATTACCGCGCCATGGTAACCGACTATTTAATACCTGAAATGGAAATTCGTGATCTCCATTGGTTTCAACAAGACGGCGCCACTCCCATACATCGCCACAATCAATGGATTTATTGAGAGAACACTTCGGTAAGCAGATAATTTCTCGTTTTGGGCCGGTCGATTGGCCACCAAGATCGTGTGAAATCACACCGTAAGAATTTTTCCTGTTTGGATATGTAAAGCCTAAAGTCTATGCAGACAATCTCATTTCCATTCAGGCCTTAGATCATAATACCACGCGTGTCGTTCGCCAGTTACCAGTCGAAATGCTCGAACGAGTTATCGAAAATTGGACTCAACGGATGGACCAACTTAGACGTAGCCGCGGTCAACATTTGAAAGAGACAATCTTCAAAAAATAACTGCCAAAGAATGTTCTTTCGAATGACAATAAACGTTCTCTATTAAATTTGATTCTGTGTTTTCTCCTTTAAAAAGGTGGGGAACCTTGAATTGGAACCCCATTTATTAGAGAGTTCCAGCTTCCGTCACGGCCTCTTTCACACTCCACTATGGTTTTTAGGTCTTCAATTTATCAATATAATCTATATGACAATATTCAACCGATTCACGAGATAAATTCACCTTGCTTTAGGACCCTTCAGCGCCTGTTTAACCAACAAATGCAATATCTGTAAAGTGCGTTGAGGAAAAAAATTAACTAGAAAAGAACTTTATATAGATTTCTCCAGAAAATCTGAAAAGAAATTTTCAATATACGTATATATGTACTTCTCTAGTTTAAATAATGCCTCCCCAATTATCTGTATTTTGTAATATTTCCATAAAAAAAATTTTATAATGAATTTGCTTGAAATCTTGTGGTTTCAATGGTTTAAAATATTAACCGCTATTATTTGTATATTGTTTTGAGTGTTTTTGGTAATATTTTGGTTACTATTTGGATAATGTTTTGGGTAATATTTTGGGTAGTGTTTTGGGCATATTTTGGATAAAGTAATGCTTTGTGTAATATTTTGGGTAATGTTTTGGGTATGAAATCCTCTACTAGTACGAGGTAAGCACTAATGTAAAAGAAAAACTTAGATAACGAGCGTTGGATATGTAATCCCAAATAATTTCTATCTCTCGTAAGAAGTGACTAACTGTCTATCCAATTTCAATCGCACTTTAACTCTCCAAGTTACAACTCGCTCAATACGAAATATACCAGAAAATCCTTAAATTGTATTATACCCCAAAAAATCTAAGAAAAAGTCAACTATTTTCCTCTTTACGCTCTCTTCCCAGAGATGGAAATTTGACATTAACAGAAAAATTACACGCTCTCCCCGGAGATTTGATTTTGACATTATCAGGAAAATTACAAATAAAAGTCTTACACAATTTTATTACGCACCCATCAATATGGCCGGTGAAGTCATTGAATTGAAAATATCTAAAAATCATAAATATTTAATAGCATAAGAGAGCATAAGTTGCGGCGCATAAAAGTATGCAATGATAAGATGTGCGATAAAGGCAGCGGAAAAGCGGAAAACGGAAATGAAAATGACAGTTACGCACCATAACAGAAGAAGCCTTTGGCGAATCTTAAATTTATACCAGCTCTGCAACCGAATTTCTGGCTTCACAACAACACAACAACAATAACCATCACTCGCACACTGGCTTCGTATGTGTGCATACATGTTACGCACTTTCTTTCTTGTCCTTTGTGTCTTGGGACAGTCAGCCAGTGCTGCTAAACTTGACAATGTCCGGCAGGTGTCAGCCGCCAAACAAAGCTGCTGCGCCTAAAAAGCGACTACGCAATTTTATGATTATTATTATTATTTGTATTTGGAAGTTTATGTGCAACGAAGGTTTGCTTATCACGAAGAGCTGATGTTACTAAGCACAACAACAACAATAACAAATGATCGAAATCTAAAGAGACATAAAAAATATATATGTATGTTTCTCGCTCTCCATATAATATTTGCAGCAAGCACATGGCTGTTATAATGAGAAATGCCCAGCACGTTTCTTTTCATGACAAACACAAACCCTTTGCCGCATCAACACTACCGCCTCCTAAACACTCACATTGCGGCCGCCTCTCTCATTAGACGAATATTCCGCAGATTTAGTATTTCTGCTGCTAACGAGGTGAAATGAGGGTAAGTTGAGTAATTTGGATGGGGATGCGGGCGGGGGGCGTTGTGCTTTATGCCAATGGTTGTCAAGGGTAACAGGATGTAATGCGTGCGCGCACAACAGCAACAACAAGAACAACAACAAGTGAACGGAAAAATTTGAAAACCGACATAGCGGCATACAATGGACTGAGCAGCAGCAACAAAAACAACAACAAAAAAATAGCAACAACAAAAACAAAAACAACAAAACAACATTAAGAACAACAACAATGACAGGGGTGCCACAGAAAAGAAAAACTGTCTTGTAATAATGACAGCACCAACAACAACAACAACACTACCACCGACAAACATCCGCTGGCAGCAAGCGAGCAGCCAGCAGCAAAGCAAGATGAATGTCGATGACGATAATAATAACTGCCAACATCCGTCCATATTCCTCCGCCAACTGTTAAAAAGAAGCTTACAATAGCAACAACAACAACATAAATGACGAACTGTTGCAATATTGAGAAAAGCAGAAAATGAAAAACAGGCAAAACACACACACACACACACATACGCGCACGCACACAACTTTCAATGACAGCAATTGACGTTTGGTAAGTGTGAAAAATGTCAAGTGAAAAGCAGACGACGAAGAAGCAGAAGCTGCGGAGAAATTGTCGGCAGGTCGTCTTTGTGCTTAGTTAGTGCGGCGTGTGGCAGATTTCGCTGCAGTGGCTGTCTGTTGGGGCATGGCGAAGTGCTGACTGAGAAGAGCCTTTGTAACTGTATATAGTTGCAGCAGTGTCATTATTTGTTGTAATTGCGGCGCTATTTTAATGAGCGAAAGGTTTTGTGCTCCAAAGTATTTCAAAGTAAAAATACATCTTTGTTTTAGCTGTGGTAAATCATGAGTAAGAAAGTTATTAACAAATACTTTTTACAATATTTTATTATTTCTTTGAGTTTTTCATATTCAAATATAAAGCGTGATCCGAGGTTGAGGTTGAAATTTAATGGAGAATGTCTACTATCATTCGAAGGAACATTCTTAGGCATTTATTTTTCGAAGATTATCTCTTTCAAATGTTGACCGCGGCTATGCCTTGGATGGTCCATCCGTTGAGTCCAATTTTCGATGACTCGTTCGAGTATTTCGACTGGTAACAGGCGAATGGCACACGCATGATGTTTTGCTTCAAGGTCTGAATCATAGTTGGGTTGTCCGCATAAACTTTAGACTTAACATATCCCCCGACAACGTCTCACAGTGTTATACCACACCATCTTGGTGGCCAATCGACCGGCTCAAAACGTGAAATTATCTACTCACCGAAGTGTTTTCTCAAAAAATTAATTCACTGTTTGAAACCAAATGTCGCCGAGATCACGAGCTTCAATTTCAAGCATCAAATAATCGGTTGTCATGACGCGATAATGGTCGACATTGACGATTACGTTATCATTATGGTAGATGCATTAAAACTTCCCAGCCAAGCTCTCGCAGTTTTTGCCGAGTCATCCAAGATGGGTGTGGTCTAGCGTTGTCCTGATGGAAGACTTCCCTTTCTGTTGATCAGTTCTGGCCGTTTTTTTCGATTTATTGCTTCAATCTCATCAGTTGTTGACAGTAGAATCAATCGCTCGACCAGGCTGGAGCAGCTCATAGTAGATGATTCCTTTCCAATCCCACCAAAAACTCAACATAACCTTTCGAGGCGTCAATATTGGCTTCGCGACCTTTTGTTGAGCTTCACCTTTCTTGGACCATGCTCTTTTTCGCACATTATTATCGTATTTGTTGCACTTTTCGTCTCCTGTTACCATTCGCTTCAGAAATGTTCCGATTTTATTTCGTTTCAGCAAATAATTGCAGCTGTTAATTCGGTCCATTATATTTTTTACAGACAATTCATGTGTAACCCAAACATCGAGGTTATTTTTGTAGCCAGCCTTTTTTAAATGGTTCAAAATCGTTTGATGATGAATGTTAAGTTCTTTAGCGATGTCATGGCTGTTTATGTGATGGTTCTGGTCAATCTTTTCTATAATTTCATGGACTTTTTCAACGATTAGTCGACCAGAGCGAGATGCATCTTTCACATCGAAATTTCTAGAACGAAAGCGAGCGAAACATTGTTGTGCTACACGAACTGATACAGCATCGTCTCCGTAAATTTTACAAATTTCATTGGTGGCTTGCGTGGTATTCTTCACCTTTTTATAAAAAAACTTAAAAATATAGCGAATTTCTTCATTACTTTCACTCATTTTTGAACAGCTGTTACTTCCAACTTCCCCGAATTAATTTTCTTTGATTAAATAAAGCTTAAAACCTCACCTTTCCAACACTATGATATGATATGATACAATGGTAGTACTGGAGATATATGACTGCAACGACATCTATTGACAAAATATGAACAGACTTTTTAGAATAACCAATATATCGGTTACTTTTTTACAAATGTATCTCACTGGCAAATATATTTGAATTTATCGATTAAGCCTCTGCCAATTTATTTATCTTACTATTTAATATTTTTCTGACCTTTCTTTACCTTTACATTATTTCTTAAATTGACATGCTCTCACTTCTGCTCTAAGTTAACTTTGAACTTTTATAAACTAGCAACAACAATAAAATTCGCAAAATGGCCAAACTTTAAACAACTTGCGAAAGCAATTCGAATAATTTTTGATGAGCAACTCCGAGTAAGATGCATGAAACACCAAGAAAATTTCTTCATATTTTGATAAGTTAGTGAGATAGTTAGTAGGCAGGCAGGAAAGAGAAGAAGGGAGTATTGAGAATTGCCAGCAAAGTTACTAGGGAGCAACGCTTACTTTCATTTGCGGCTGACCAGAGCAAAAAGTGCCAAAAAACCGTTGAACAAAGCAAAAAGAGCACAATGTATGGCAATACAGATATTAAAGCAAAATTGAATAAACGAAATTCTAACGGAAATTCAGCAGAAAAACAAAAAAATATATTTGTTTCGCGTCACACAGAAAGGAAGTGAAAGAGAATGTATAAATGTGCAGCAAAAAAAGGAAAAACAAAAAACAAAATTCCGGCAAAAACCGGTCAGCACTGGGAATATGAATTCTAAGTATTAGTAAATGTATGTGCGTGTGTCAGCTGTGTGTACGTAGCGCCTAAATGTATGCTGTGCGCGAGGCGTAAATAAAATTCGACATTTCGGACACAATTTCCCTTTTTCCACGCGCTCAAAACTTTGCTAATACTCTTATTTCAGCGTTTTGCCGGTTCGCCTCGTTTCTGTCCCCCTTTCTACTTCACTTTGGGTACACACATATACTCGCATGCTGTATGCTGTTTGAGGGAGTTTGCTTTGCTTGCTGATGTGCATAGCGGAGGCTGCCAATAAGCTCAAATAAGCTGATGGGATAAATATAGATGAACCCATCAATGGCGTTGCCGACAAAAATTTGTTACAACAACAAGAAAAGTTATTAAATTACAACAACAAATTGCAACAACAACAATAACAAATGAACTTTTGGAAAAAGGAAAAAATACAACAACAATAACAAATGTACATATATATTAAATTACAACAAAAACAACAACTACAAACACAAAACTTGTGAAAAAGTCAAAAAAATTAATACAACAACAACAAATGAATTTATGAAATTACAAAAACTAAAACAACAAAAATGAAATTTTGAAAAAAAATTTCACAATAATACCGATAGCTGAACTTACGAATATACAAAGCAAACTACAACAACAACACAGGAAGTTTTCGAAAAACAACATACATATAATCAGAACAACACCAAGCACAAGTGAACTTATGAAATTATAAAAACAAACAAACAACAACAAAACTGCTTTTATGAAATTACAAAAATAACAATAAGAAAAAATTGTCTTCCGCTGCCGGCAAACAAATGACAAGTGTGACGCCAATCTTATGCCATGCCGTACTCTGCCTCAATATAATATATACGGCGTGGTGGAGGCACTCGGAAGTGTCTGTAAAGCAGATGAAGAAAAGAGAATATGAATACAAAAGTGTAGGACGGCAGATTTGGTTGCCACTCATTGTGGCAGCGAAATTGACATTTTAAGCCATCAAATAAATCGCTTAAGATGGGAACTGGAAATGACAACAGGGCCGGAGCAGAAACCGTTAGTAACGTAATTCGTGGTGGACAAGTTTGCGTGGATTAATGGATGTAACGGTAAATGGCAAAGTGGACAATGGGCATTTTGAGAATGAGTTTTTGGTATTTTTGGTAAAGGAGATAAAAAAGAAATAAAATAATAAGTAACAATAACGAAAAAATAAATTGAGTAAATTGCAAAATTTTTTTCGATGTAGTCACATAAAAAATAATAGTTCAAAAAAATTTATTTTTAATGAGATGAAGAAAAAATAAAATGCTAATAATTAATAATAAAAAAAAACTACTTCGAAAAAAAATGTTTAAATTTTTTGGTGGATATTGACAAAATTAAAAGAAGATTATAAAAATAATTTTATTCAAAACAAAAGAAACAAATTTAATAATACTAAAAAAAAAAAATAAATTATAAATAAATAAAAGAGCAAAAAAAGGTCTTTATGAAAGTTTAGTAAAGTTTTATTTGATGCATTTTGTTCCAGAATGTGAAAATCTGTTGAAAACAATTTCAAAAATAATTTTAAAAATATTAATTACTATTTAAGTTTTTTGGTACGAAAAACAATTAATTAAACAATAAAAATTTATTTTATAGACTTTTTAAATAATTTTGTGAATTTTTCATACATATGTACATATGTATATTTTTTGATATAAAACAACACAAAAAGTTTTTCAAAAAATTAAAAAAAAAATATTTAAAAATATTTTTGAAAAAAAATTTTAATAGTTTTAAATCCCATTAAGTAATAATGTTTTTTACCAATTTAGAAAAAAAACTAATGAAAAAAAAATTAAAAGCTACTTAGAATTTTTTCTATTATTTTAAAAATACATAAAAAAAGTAAAAAAATAAATAAATAATAACTTTTTTCTTTGACATACATACATATGTAAGTCCATATAAACATATAAATCTGATTTTTTTTTAAATAAATTAATATAAATAAAAAAATTAACACATAATTTCAAAAAAACTCGAAATTTCGAAAAATTTATTTTAAATTTAATTGTTATTTTTTTTTTAAATTTCGTTTTCAAAAATATTGAAATTTTGGTTGTTTTTGAATTTTGAAAAAAAATTTATGAAACCTTCGAAATTATAGAAATCGAAATTCAGTTTCTAAAAAATTAAGTTTGACTAAACTTAAATTTATTTTAAATTTAAATTCTTGAAATTTTTCTAAACTTGGAGTTGTTTTTGATATTTTTATTCTTTAATTTTTTGAAACTTTTTTATGAAGTTTTATTTCCAACTTTCAAATTTATAGAAATCGAAATTTATCTAAAAAATTAAATTTGAAAAAACTTGGATTTTTCTTTTCTTGAAATTTTTTGATATCTCGAGTGGTTTTTGATTTTTTTATCTTGTTTTTTAATTTTTTTTTAACTTTTTTATGAAGTTTTATTTCAAACTTTCAAAAACAAAATTTAGTTTATAAAAAATTAAATCTGGCAAAACTTGGATTTTTTTAAAATTGAATTATTGAAATTTTTCGAAACTTTGAGTTGTTTTTTTTTTCTTTCTAAATTTTCGAATTTTTTTTGAATTTCTTTAAATTATTTAATGAAATTTTTTTGAATATATTTTTAAAAATTTTTGAAATTATTTTATGAAATTTTTTTGATTTTTTTTTTATGAATTCTTAGTTTTTGGAGTTTACAATGCAGTTTTTCAAAAAAAATTTCGAAAATTAAAAAAAAAAATTTAAAACAAAATCAATGAAATTTAATAACTAAAAAATAAAATATAACAAACTTCGAAAATTCAAAAAATTTTGTACATACATACATACCTAATCAGTATTAAAAAGTTGTTTAATTTTTTATTTCAACTTAACGCTGCTAAAAAATCGCTAAACAAGTCAACCTTACTAAATTAGACTTTACGCCACAAAATCGCTCAAACTATAAACGCATTTAAATTTTAAAACTGAAACGGCTAATGCCCGCGCACTAAGCCCATTCAAAAGCAACCAACTGTCAATCAAAACGGCGCTCAAAGGGCTTAGAACGCCGCTACAATAGCCGCCAATGGCGTTTTGGTCAGCATGTCAAGGTCAAAGGCGCAATACCCATGCAGTCCCACATATAAAAAGTGCAGGCACTGAGCATATAAATATGACTAAGCGCACATAATTTGACGAAACACGAAATTATTGCAGGCGACGAACTCAAGCCACGCACACCAACACATACACACAGGCGCGCGGACTTTTCCGACATGCAAAGGTCGCTTGAAAAGCGCCGCTCAACCATTTAACCCAACAAAACGGCCATAAAAGTGTAAGCCGAAAGGCATGAATAACATAAAAGGTACACACACACACACAAACACCTACAAAAACATATACCAAGGCTTAAATGCTTTTAAATATATGTATGTATGTATGTATGTGTTGGTCGAGGTAAGTCTGTCATGCTTGCAGCGGAAGTCAGCGTGAACGCATAAAAGTCAACGCTCAAAATTAACAGAGCAAAACGTGAAAATCATGCAAGCGAGGCATATTTTTGGGCGTGGTACATGGAAATAGTTGTGCTACACGCACTCGCCTGTGTTGGTGTATTTACAAGGCACCGTTAACAAGTTGTAGCGCTAAATGCGTGCATGTTTGTTGTTATTGCTATATTTATTTGTGGCTGCGTATTTGCTCTTGTTTGTTGTTATTGTTTGTGTCTGCGTTCGGCTTCGTCTTCGCAACACTTCGCGCATCATAAAACGCCAAGTGTGTGGCATAAAGATAGCACGCACATGTATTTGGCACATTTCACGACGTCATTTGTATTTGTAGGGTATATAGTTTGTTGGGAATAATTTGTGAAAATGGGACTTGAAATTGTGAGTGATAAGTATTTGAATACTGAATTAAAGACTGCTTTTCTTCAAGATGTTTGTCATATATGTATTTATACTCTCGCAACAAAGTTGCTAAGGGGAGTATTATAGTTTTGTTCACATAACGGTTGTTTGTAAGTCCTAAAACTAAAAGAGTCAGGTATAGGGTTATATATATATAAATGATCAGGGTGACGAGCAGAGTTGAAATCCGGATGTCTGTCTGTTTATCCGTCCGACCACGCAAGCTGTAACTTGAGTAAAAATTGAGATATCACGATGAAACTTTTTACACGTATTTCTTGGCTCCATAAGAAGGTTAAGTTCGAAGACTGCCACGCCCACAAAATGGCGAAAACCGAAAACCTATAAAGTGTCATAACTAAGCCTTAAATAAAGATATTAAAGTGAAATTTGACACAAAGGATCGCATTAGGGAGGGGCATATTTGGTCGTAATTTTTTTTTGAAAAGTGGGCGTGGCCCCGCCCCAACTAAGTTTTTTGTACATATCTCGGAAACTACTATAGCTATGTCAACCAAACTCTACAGAGTCGTTTTCTTCAGGCATTTCCATATACATTTCAAAAATGGAAGAAATCGGACAATAACCACGCCCACCTCCCATACAAAGGTTATGTTGAAAATCACTAAAAGTGCGTTAACCGACTAACAAAAAACGTCAGAAACACTAAATTTTACCGAAGAAATGGCAGAAGGAAGCTGCACCCAGGCTTTTTTTTTTAAATTGAAAATGGGCGTGGCGTCGCCCACTTATGGACCAAAAACCATATCTCAGGAACTACTAATCTATTTAATTTTACAGCAAAATAAAAAATATGTAAATGACGGATAATGAAATATCGATTATCACTTTATCATGCGAGAATATAAAATGTTCGGTGACACCCGAACTTAGCCCTTCCTTACTTGTTTTTTTTACAGTTAGGGAAATTTTTTGGTTTTGGAAGTGGTTTGCTTTTCTCAGAAATCCAAATTTTCTTAAAACAGCTCAATTAAAAAGCCTCCGGCCTACCATAGAAAAACATACGTGGCAAAATTCGTCTTTTTTATTCAAATAGTTCCCTTCAAGGGCGATGAAAAGTTGGAGGGTCCCTATATAATCAGTGTATAGGAACCCTCCAATTTTTCGATACCATTTTTGTAGTACGACTTGTCTTTTGCTTCAAAATAAGCCTCAGTTTCGGCGATCACTTCTTCATTCGACTAAAATTTCTTCCCAGCGCATATTCTATTGAGATCTGAGAACAATAAATAATCGCAGGTGGCCAGATCTGGAGAATACAGTGGATGGGGAAGCAATTCGAAGCCCAAACCATGGATTTATGCCAGCATTTTTACTGACTTGTGACTCGCTGCATACTGAAATGGCAACTGTTTGTTTCGCTCACTTTTGGCTTTCATCACTTACCCTCTCACTTAAAAATTTCGCACTCCAAATTATGGAAAAAATATAGGCAAAATAGTATTTTTGATATTTTTGTTCTGCAGGGATCGGATAAAAGATTAAATGCTGCTTTGATGGACGTGTGTTACCTGTTCGAAATCGAGGAAAAGAAGGGGTTTCTGCTTCTGGAGGTCTTGGTTTTGATAGTTGAGTGGGGTACAATTGTGGTGTGTAGTCCCTTTTGTACTTGGGTCTGCGGGACTGCCGTTAAGCAAGACTTCCTGGCACTAAACTGGGCAAGAATGCCTCTTCCTAAACTCCTTGCGGGATTATTCAGCTTGTCTTAAGTTTATCCGCTGCCGTTCTGTTATCCCGAGTTCTTCGATAGCTATTGCGGCCCACTCTTACCATGCCACATGCCACTCTAATTGCGCATAACCTGGACACTAGCTTTGCCTTATTGACAATTGTTTTTTGGCGCAGTGCTGTCCCCAATAGCAGCCGCGTACTTCAGTGTTGACTGGCTGAATTTGGCTTTTAGGACTCTCCTACTTAGGCTAGGGCTATCAGTGTTAGCTATTATTCTTGACATGGCCGTTGTCATTGTAGCTGCCTTCCCACAGGCTTTTTCATGTAACGTTTATCCATAGATGTCGATGATCGCTTGGTCTCAAGCGACTATGCTTTGAAACAGATTTGTTCTTTGATTTATCTATAACAGACATATTAGATGTTTTTGTTTTGAAAAGTGATATTCGTGATTTCGTGATGACCTTTTTTGCATTTGTTTGTATAATTTTCAGTAGGAATTCCACTTGTATTTAGCACTTTCTTTAAGAGCTTCTCCGAAAGCGGCTCACATTTCAATATCGCTTCAAAACTGTTGTTTAAATCTATTTGTATGCGTGTTAATGTTTGTTGGTGTTGTATTGCCGACAGTTTGTTCAACAACTTCCGGTATATAACAATCAACAATAAACAACAAAGGCTGTTGAAGCAAAATTTTGACAACGAAACCGGAGCTCCTGTGCCGAAAACAACAATAAGTGCTATTATAACAACAATAACAATAACAGAAACAATAATGGTAGTTGGTATTACAAAAACAACAAGAGTTGGTATAACAACAACAACAACAACTAGTATAAAAACAACAACAACAATTAATATAACAACAACAACAGCGCTTGGTATAACGGTAACAAACTCACTCTTTGATATAACAACAACAACAATTAGTATTACAACAACAACAATTAGTATTACAACAACAACAATTAGTATTACGACAACAACAATTAGTATTACAACAACAATACTACTTGGTATAACTCACTTTTTGATATAACAACAACAATAGTAACAATTGGTATTACAATAACAACAATAAGTAAACAATAACCATAACAAAGGCGATCTGCCTCACACCAAGCTTTGCACAAAAACAACAGTTTAATCGACAGTATTTACAGCTAAACGTCTGTGTGTTGGTGTGCACTTTTGCTATACAGTTACATGCATATATGTATTTGTATATGTTATAGTTTATATGTATGCATGTTTTAGTATATAATACAATAATATACAAACCTAAACGCTTGCTACGGAAATGTATAGCAACAAACTCATTGACTAACCGACAGACTGACGAAGATTAATATGACCAGTAAGCGCCACATACATACATATATATGTACAATAAATGTGTAGGTATGTATGTGAGCACCAACTTGGCAAAACATAAAGCGTGGCGTGGTGTGGCAAGTGTTGAGTGCACACGTAGAGCGGAAGTCATCATTATTTTACGCCATTAGCTTTGAGTGCTAAAGGACGAAGCGTCTGTTTCAGAATGGATAAACAAATAGGTGCACATAAATTTATAAACATTCTTGTAGATACATAAGTAAAGAGTATTGAAAATATATACATAGTATATATCTACATATACAGGAATCTACTTTGTTGCTTGCAAAGTTGGAAGTTGGAGTTTTAAGCTAATTCCGATTAGCTGCTAGACTTTATGAGATACGCGTAACACTCAAATAGTGTTCTTTGATGACAGTTTGGTCGGTCGGAATAAAATTTGAATTGCATCACACCTCGATAATCGCAGAAAACACGATAATTTCGGCTGCACCGAAGCTAATATACTCTTCACTGCTGCATTTCTTTTAGTAACTACGTGTTCAGTTTGTATGGATGCTATACGCTATAGTAATCCGATCTGAACAATTTTTTCGGAGATTATATTATTACCTTAAGCAGTAATCCAATGTCAAATTTCGTGAAGATACCACGTCAAATGCGAAAGTTTTCCATACAAGCCCTTGATTCCGATCGTTCGGTTTGTATGACAGCTATATGCTATAGTAAGCCGATCTGAACAATTTCTTCGGAGATTACATTGTTGCTTTAGAAAATATTCTGTACCAAATTTCGTGAAGATACCACGTCAAATAAAAAAGTTTTCCATGCAAGCGCTTGATTCCGATCGTTCAGTTTATATGGCAGCTATATGCTATAGTAAGCCGATCTGAACAATTTCTTCGGAGATTACATTGTTGCTTTAGGAAATATTCTGTACCGAATTTCGTGAAGATACCACGTCAAATGTGAAATTTTTTAATACAAGAACTTGATTCCGATCGTTCAGTTTATATGGCAGCTATATGTTATAGTGGTCCGATATCGCAGTTCCGACAAGTGAGCAGCTCCTTGAAGAGAAAATGACGTTTGCAAAATTTCAAAACGATATCTTAAAAACTGAGGGACTAGTTCGTATATAAATCGACTCAGCTCAACATACAGACTCAATATATATACTTTATAGGGCCTCCGACGCTTCCTTCTGGGTGTTACAAACTTCGCGACAAACTTAATACACCCTGTTCAGGGTATAATATTGCTCTCTGAGCATTCATTAAGCTACACAAACCATCACCATATATAAAATGTAGCGAAAAGTCAAATTTTTTTTAAATTTGAAAATTAGTTATGTGGGGACTAAGGCAAATTTTCACCTGATTTTATCTATTTTAAGCACAGAGTTGCATCGTGAGGAGACAAGCATGCTCACTCAATTTAATAAAGATAACTCGCATATTGACCAATATATGGATTGTAACTTCTGCCGGAATCTTTCTATTCGGTATATGATGTTATAGGAAATATTGACCCGATAAAATCCATTTTTGACATTCAGACATACTATTATCAGAAAAGGATATTCTCCTAATTTCAAAAATATATCTCACAGTTCGAGCGATATTTTCGACAAAAAGTCAGTGCCAAGCGCACTGGAGTATAAATTTAGAAGACTTTTTCGCTGATACTTAACATTTATATTCTTTCATTTTTCAAAGTATTTATTTAACAAAAGTATAAATGGACTAATCTCGTAACGTTGATCAATTATAACTTTTTTTCATAGGGTCGCCGACATTTCCTTCAGGGCACTGATCTTGATTTGATTGTCATACAGAGAGCTGTTGCATACGGGTCAAGGAGAGATTTCGGTATGTCATTGCTGTAGAGTGACTGGATTTCTGATGGAAATGTGGAGAGGGAGGGATATCTAGCGAGCTGTAGGCTTGTAGATGACAGTGTTAGGAGTAAAACCGTTGGGATAATAGCCATAACGGTCGGGTGTCTTATGAGTAAATTCGGGACGTTTGGTTTTTTAAGTGTAACCCAGACTTTAAATTTTTCTGTGTGTAAAGCATCCAACCCCTGATCATCAGTTAAGAGCGGTATGGAAGCCCAATTTGTAGTAGTTTCGGCTACGAGCTCTGACCGGCTCTGGTAAAACGGGGAGCAGGAGCTCTTGATGTTCACTCCAAAGTGATCATGCGGACTGGCCGGCCCTTCGGTGAGTATTGTGGTGGTTGCGATTAATACCCGAAAAAGACAAAAACTGACATTTCTCAGTTGAATGTGGTGTTGCGTTGCAACAGGTTGTCGGTCACAAAGTACTGCAGAAGTTTTAAATGTGTGTCTATTCCACAATACCAATTGCTACTGAAAAGGTCTGCCATTTTCAGGGCGCTGATCGACATATTCATTTGATCTGCTGTGATGTTGAGCGCCGTGAGACATGACTGTCGCTAGCAATTACCCACCGTAAACACGCCGGCCGTTGTTTCCTCCTGGGTATTAACAACATCATGGAAATTTTAATATACGTATCTATAACTTGTTTTAACTTTTCGGTTCAAAATGTAATCCTATTTTTGCCAGCTCGACCTTATTGCGAACAATTTACATAAAGAAAAAATTATAGGTATTTTACTAGCAATTTTTATATCATATGTATATCATGATTCTAGGAAATCACCGCCGCCCATCGAAGCTCTCTTGAAAAAGGTGATTTCGATGACTTACCCAGCAGCCATCATTTTGACGATAGAAATTCGATCTCCTTTTTCTTTCTTCTAGAATAAATTGTTCAAGTTCGCCTTTCTAGGGCTCTCGGCGGACATCATCTATTCAGAGAAAGGAAAAGCGTGAAAAATGCACACAAAAGTAAATATACAAGTATATGATCTTATAACTAATTGATGTATTTATAAATAAAAGCAATCGCTTAGAATTTTTCTCTATAACAACTAAGACTATATTAATAAAATTTTTTCAGTAAATAACTTTAAATTCTTCCAAAGAAAACTGAAAATGCATTCACGGCACACACACACAAACATGTTGACTTCAGCGCATTAATATTAATAAATTAATTTCTCTATTTTCCGTTTCCCGAAGCAGCTATTTACATATTTGTCCTATTTTCAGCAGAAAAATTACAGTTATTTTTAACGTTTATTTACCTGTTTCGCATTTTTCTATATATTTATTATTAATACTGATATTTATTGCTCTTAACCGTTAATCATTTATTTATAGTATTGCTGCCAACAATTGAGCGATGAGCAGACGCCAACGGAATTTGAAATGCAAAGCTGAGTAAAGCTTGGAGCTAGTGAGCTACAAAGAAAAATGAAAAAGGTATAAAAATAATTGCAATGAAAATAAATATTAAAGTGAAATTATAAATAAAAGATAAGCAATTTTAAGAAGAGCTAAGGAAAAAACGTGTTAAACATAAGCAATGTGGCAGCAAATTACAGTTATGTACATACATAAGTGATGTTTATATGGCAAGCAATAAAATGAAAGTGAAAGAGAAATAAGTGATTTTGTGCAGATTTGTGTGAAAACAAATTATTTGCTGGAAATTAGCGATTTTTAAAATTGGTTACCTGTGAATAATTAAAGAAAAAAAAAATTAAGAAGATTAAAGAAATTAAATTAAAAATTAAAAAAAAAAAATAAAAATGTTAAACAAAATTAAGATAATTAAAAAATTAATTAAAAATTAAAAAAAAATTAAAAATATTAAAAAGTTAATTAAAAATGAAAAAAAATAAAAATACTTAAATAAAATTTAAAACAATACAAATAAAAAATTTTAAATACAGTAAAAAAATTTAAAATATGAAACAAAAAGCTTAAATAAAATTAAAAAAATTAAAAAAAAATTTTAAAATTAAAAAAAATTTAAAAAATTAATTAAAAAATTTAAAAAAATTAATTAAAAAATTCAAAAAAAATATTAAATTATTTTGGTGAAAAACTACGTGTTTACTGTTGAAATAATGCCCTAAAATGCATTTCAATGTATAATCCCAAATCAAGTGTCTGCTTAAAGTTCCTGAAAATCACGCATACGCCCTGGTGCACCAACACTTGCTTGCATATATGCTGTTCCGTAAACACGCTGTGAGCAAACAATAAAGAGCAACGGCAGCGTAGCATGTGAGCCTGCTGGGCAGCTAAGCAACCCTATAAGCAAACGCTTCCTTCCAGCAACACACGTCCCCCAGCAGGCAAGCAAGGTGGACTATTATATCTACTGTATAAGTATCATATGTACATACATACATACATACATACATACATAATACATACATATAAAGAAGTATAGGTTCTTGTTAGAGCTTTAGTGAAAAAACTGTTGTTGTTGTATTTTTTGTTGCGCAGGAAAGCTGATAAAATGAAATAACGGCATTTTTGAGTTAAAAAAAATTAAAAAAAAACAAATTTTTGAAAGAATTATATTATAAAAAATTAAAAAAATATTATTATTAAAAAATAAAAATATTATTATCATAGAAAAATAAAAATATTATTATAAAAAAATTTTAAAATTAAATAAAAAGTTATCAAGTGCGAAATGAAGTTGTGAAAAAGTAAAACAAAAGTGAAGAAAATAATATTTAAGATAACAAAAAAGAAACACAAAAGCCACAAAAATTGCGCCACAAGCATTTATGCGGCAGCTTTTAAAGTAGTCTACAAGTCGCCGCTAAGCCCTAACGGTAAATCCATCAGCGCAATTTGAGGACCAGTAGAGGAAGCAGCAAACTTCCGCAGTCAGCAGCTGCCTTGACGCAGAAAGAAAGGAAAACAACCGAAACCAAAAAAATAACAACAACAATAAAAATAACAAAAAATAAACTAACAAAAACAAAAATAAATAAATAAAATAAACATTACGATCTTTCAACATCACTGGCTCCAGCTACATTCAATACATAGAAAAAAATATATAAATATATAATATAATACTAAATAACAACAACATTACCCGCAAGCATCAAACGGCGTAACAAAAAAGCCAAATCAGCAACGAAAAAGTTTTTCAACTGTTAAAAAGTTTCAGCATACGTTCCAACGTTTTACGAAAAGTGAGTACATTTTTATAACTACACACACCTACACATGCAAGTACATAAAGGATTACATATACATATGTACATAAGTCTGTATGTAAGCATTATGGGTGCGATAGGCACATCAATAGCTCTCAATCTAGCTTAGCTGAAGTTTTTCTACTTCCAAAGTATTATCTAACGTTCTTTGACACACACACACACATACATGCATACTTGAGAGCCTACATACACACACGCACACACATGCAGACATGTGTTTGTGCTAAGTTGGCTTTTTCCTGTGGCATTTTTCTTTCCTTCTTGTTGCGGCATCCTTCAAGTTATCCCATCAAATCATCGATCAGCGTGTGTAAACCCATTAAAATTCAATTAGACGCAATAGAGGTAAATGAGAAAATTTAACAAAAAGCGATGGGTTTAAAAATTCGAAGAATTTAACAAAAGTTGCTGGAAATTGCACACATTTACCGCCATTAGGGAAAATTGCGAAGCATATTAAGCTCAAAACAAGTTTATTGCGTAATTTTGCCAGCACTTTTGGTACTTTGTGTAGTTATTTGTATGAGGTATAATTTTAATTTATTGAAATATACATATGTAAGTATGTACGGAAATAAAAATCAAAGCGTATTTCGTTATAATTACATAAAAAAAAATATTTTGATAAAAAAAATGTCGACACAGGTGGCAACACCCAACAAACAAATTTTTCGTTTTCTTAACACTTACTGAAGCATTTGAAATAAAAAATTTATTTTAATCTTTTATTTAAAAACAATTTTGAAAAAATATTATCTTATAAGGTATAACTAGGAAGTTTTTTTAAAAAGATCGAAACAGGTGGCAATACCCAATAAAAAATTTCTCGTTTTTATTAGCATATTCTGATAAGCAGGTTTCATAAGCATTTGAAATAAAAAAATATTTTGATGTTTTATTTATTTCGATTTCAAATTTTGAAGCAATTGGCAACCTTACCAAAAAAAATTATAATCTTATAAGATATAACTTAAACATTTTTTTTAAATACAGATTAGTACATAAATCAGTTGCTAACTTTAGTGTATTCATTAAATAATATTTTAATCGAAACAGGTGGCAACGCTCCTCAACTTAATTTCATTCTACTCTGAACAGTTCTTCAATATCTCTTATACCCAGTGATAATTAATCATTTATTTTATTATCTTATCGAATTCAAATTTTGAAATTCAATTGGCAACCCTACTCAAATAAATATGGGTGTATGCCTTTATCAACAAAGTTATAACTTAATTTTAAATCAGCGGCTATTCTTAAGCTTATTTGGTTTGTTTCACATGTTGAAATTTTTGGTTTTTGTTTTTTTTTCTAACAATTTCTATGTATTGAAAATATTAAAATGTTGGCAACCCTCTTCAAAGAAAATATTTTCAACTGTAGACGTTAGAGTTTAAGTATTTATTCGTCTCATAAATTTTATCAACGAAACACATTTCGATTTATAGGTGGCAAACTGTCATCAAAATACTTTCTAAAAGAAATTGAACGTTTGGCAACTCTCCACATTTTTTTTTCAACTGTAATTGTTTTAAATCTCTTAAATCTCTGTATGTGTGTAGTCTTTATTTTATCAATTTTTCCATTTAAAAATTTCTCGACTTACAGTTGTCAAAAAAATTCCTAAAAAAATATTTTAATATGAGAAATAATATGAAAATAATTTATTAAAATGCCACCTATTTGCAATATTTTATTTATTACATACATTTTTTTCCGAAACCTCTATAGTTATAGTGCCATATTGTTAAGCTTTCTCCACTTTAATTTTTTCACTTTTACTTTGTAAACAGGTGGCAACCTCTCTCAGAGAAATTTCCAACGAAGATTTTTTCTTAAATCTGTTAGTTTGATGCCCTCAATGTAATATTATTTTTTCATCAAATTAATTTACATACATATGTACAATATTACAATGTTTGTATAATTGGCAACCCTAATCAAATTTATTTTCAATAGAAAAACATTTTAAACCTCCTTAATCCTTGATAAAATAGTTATACTATATTAAAAGCTTTACCTTTAATACTATGTTTTCTATTTTACTATAAATTTTTATAAATTTTGAATTGTTGGCAACTCTAGACTTAAAATTTACTTAAATATCTGCCTTCGAAACTGCTTTAGCTTTTTAGCGAAATATCTAATAAATAAACTTATCTTTCCCATTTCAACGACTTAAAATTTTTAATAGGTGGCAACTTTAAACATAAATAATATGCATTATTTATTATTTTTAATAAACAAGCATTTTAAACATCGATATAATGATATAAAATAATTAAATTATATTATATATTTTTTTGAATCGAAAATGTTAATTAATTGGCAACTCTCTGCAGAAATAGTTTCAAATGCGTGCTTTTGTATGTCCCTTTAATTTGATATCTTTATAGAAACAATGCATTTTTCTAATCCTTTATCTTCTCAATTTCATCAACTTACAGTTTTTATAGGTGGCAACGCTTAAGAATGAATGATATTATTTTTTAATTATTTTTATTATAACGTCACATTAAATCTTGATAACTATATTATTTTATAAGTTTTAGTAAACTGAAAATTATAAATAAGTGGCAACCCTTAAAAATAAACAATATGCCTTCTTATTTATTTTTTATATAAAAACCTTGACTTTGATTTAGACCTTGAATTAGCTTGAAAAAAATAATTATATACATTTGAATAAAGAATTTTATTTATCTTATTATTTTAATGAACTGAAAATTATAATTAATTGGCAACTCTTCAAAGCAAATTTATTAAAATTTGTGCTTTCGCAAAGCGCTTTTGTTTCTTATCCGTATAGAAATAGATAATTTATCTAATTACATAATTATCTATTTATTTATCTTCGCAATTTCATCGACTTATAAATTTTTATAGGTGGCAACATTTAAGAATCAATAATATGCTTTCTTAATTATTATTCCTATAGAGACATTATACATATCGATGAGCTATAAAAAAATAGACATAATATATAAAAATTTTAATAAACTGAAAATTTTAAATAGTTGGCAACCCTTCAAAAAAATATTTTCGAATATGTGTTTTCGTAGATCGTGTTTTTTCGCGTTAGAAAATAATCAATTTTAATAAATTTCGTAAAATAAAATGTTTATATGTGGCAACACTTTAGAATAAATATTTTAAAAAATATGCTTGCTTAAACCTCTTACTCACTGTTTCTTACTTTTTGCTACAACATTGTCTATAATGGCATCATCGTCTCGGTGTAAAGCACGAAATCTCAACTTCTTAAATTTCCGCTATGCGAAGCAGCTCGTAAAATGGAGGTGTTTTAAGTGCCTTAATTTTAATTATGCAACATAAAAACTTCGCGCACTAAAAGTTAACGAAATGTGATACAAAAGGACGCACAATAATAAACGAAACTGACGCAAAGCAACGCAAATGTGGCGAAATAAAAATATTTTTGTTGCCTGATTAGAATTTTAATTATGATTTCGTGGTTTCTGCTTCACCAAAGAACATTTCAAAATAATTAAAGTTAGGTAAAAGCTAATGAAATGCCGCTACTTACGATTCATTGCAAAGAAATATGAAAAAAGTTTGCTTATAATTATAATTCCTTGCACAACAATACACTCCAAACCACGCTACTACCCTCCACTCATAATAAAAAAACATTTGACGCCACAAAATTTAAGAACAAAAGGCTCTCGCCCAAAATTCTTTTGAATGAAGCGCACTGAAATCGCCGAAAAACTGCCAGCAAAAATGGATTGAAAGTAGAACACTTTAAATTTGGCTGCAAATAGGTATGTGCATTTGTATGTATGTGTGTAGCACTCAAACAGCACTGCAAGGCAGCAAACGACGGTGCAGCAGCTGCCAGACAGCCTAAAAGTATGCCAAACTCAAGAGCGCTCCTCAAACGCAAGCCTTTTATTCGGTGTTGCAAGCAGATAAATATGCCAAATTTATCTTAGTTGAATGAATTCGTGTTTTTGGGGCAAAAGATACATAAACTTACAGCATATTAGTATGAGAGCCACGGAATGAAATGAAAAATATTAAATGTACCGTAAAAAGTTATTTTGTACGCGTATTATTTATAACTTGTGGTACTAAAAAGTTTTGAAATGCGAGAAAGGAAATTAGAATACTTGATTTTATATTAAAAAAATGTTGTAGTAAAATGTAGAACAAAGCTTTTAGTACGCCATTTTTAGGACAAAATTTTGGAAAAAATTTTAGTACACAATTTTTATTGCAAAACTATAGAAAACATTTTTAGCATACAATCTTTAGTAGCAAGAAGTTTCTGCATAATTTTGAGTACAAAAGCTTTTAGTACTAAATTTTTAGTACAAAAATTTAGAGTACAAAAGTTGCGATTTTTTTAATAAAATTTAAAAGAAAGCCTTTAGTATACAGTTTTGAGAACAAAAGTTTTTAGTACTAAATTTTTAGTACAAAAATTTTGAGTACAAAAGTTGCGATTTTTGTAATAAAATTTAGAACAAAGCCTTAAGTATCCAATTTTTAGTACACAAGTTTTAGTAGAAAGGTATATGAAAACATTTTTAGCACACAAACTTTCGTGTCAAAAATTTACTACACAATTTAAAAAAAAAATGTTGTGTTTGTAATAAAATTTTGAACAAGAGTGTGGAAAACATTTTAGTACACAATTTTTAGTACAAAAATTTGGAAACAATTTTAGAACACAATTTTCAGTACAAAAATTTTTTACTACTAAATTTTTCAGTACAAAAATTTTAAGTAAAAAGAATGTTGTTTTTGTAATAAATTTTGAACAAAGCCTTTAGTATACATTGTTTGGAAAAATTTTTAGCACATTTTCCAGTAACACTACACAATTTTACATACAAAAATTTTTAGTACTAAATTTTTAGCACAAAAATTTGGAAGAAATTTTAGTACACAATTTTTAGTAATACATTTTTTGTTAAAAAAATTTGTAGAAAAACAATGACTTTTTTATTATTGTACAAAATATCATAGGTAAAAAATATTTTTGAAAACTTTAGTAATAATAAAAGTATTTTTAGTACAAAAACGTTAGTACAAAATTTTATATATTAATATTTTTCATGCGATCAAATATAAATTTTGTATTGTTTGTATAAAAATTGTTTTGGAAAAATTTAGTATAAATGTTTTAGTACACAACTTTTAGTACAAACTTTTGTCTTTAATGAATATTTCTCAGAGAAATAAAATTTTATTTCAAAATTCACAAATAATAGATAAAAAATATATTTTTTAAGAGATTTCTGTAACTTACTTTAAGTATGAAGCCATTAGTACTAAATTTTGCGTATCAATTAATTTAATTTGTCTCTATTTATATATAGTTGCGCTATCTTCGACCAAATATATTACGAAACAAATTTATTATTTTCCTCTAAACTTTTAGAACTAGTTTCTGAAAAATTTTTAACAGGAGTATTTAAGTTTAATGTTTTTTACAAAATTTTTAGTACTAGTTTTTAAAAATGTTTTTAGCAGCAATTTTACTTTCAAATTTCTACACGCACTTTAAATAATATTCATTAATTTATGTACTAAAAACTAGTAACGATTAGCTGAAAGCATTCTCGGTTCGTTTCTTTAGTACACTGTCTTTTTTGCTATTGGTTTTTAAATTACTTGTTTTCCATATATAATAATTTTTAGTACTAAATTGAAGTGAACAGCAATTAAGTTTTCGATTTAAAGCAAATTTTTGTATATTTCTTGGACACGAAATTGGTTTTAAACCTAACTGTTAGTACTTAAAATTTTCTTTCCATATTTTTCAAGCGAATATTTACATATAACTTCTTTCAGCTTTTTGTTGAAAAAAAAGCAATGCGACAATGAGGCATATTCCTTGTTCGAGAAATTGTGTCTGACCTACATTCACTATGGTTTTATGCGATTTTAGAACTAATTTTTAGTACCTTAAATTTATTTGTGCTAAATTTATTTTCTTATAAGGTTAATGTAATCATTATAAACTTATTAAACTATGTCTAGAATTTTTACTAATCTGTTAAATAATTCTATTATCTTTTATTTAGCACGTAAACCGAAAATAGTACTAAATATTATATAGAATTGTAAGTAATTTTTTTGTTTCGAGAAATAATTTTTTTACCTTCTTTTTATTCCCACACATCAAGAAAATAATGCGTGGTCAACGATTTTCGTCGCCAGAAGATGCTGTTGAAGCATTCAAAAACCATGTTTTGGAGGTGTCTCAATCGGAGTGGAAAAAGTGCTTCGAAAATTGGTTTGAGCGCATGGAAAAGTGTATAAATCTTGATGGAGAATATTTTGAAAAACAATAAAACCATTTTCGTTGATAAAGATTCCTATTTTCATTATTAGGCCAGAAATATATATAGCAGCCTCCGTATAACATTTACTAAAACCAAGCCCAATAATTTATAATCATAATTGTTTACTAAAATTTATTAACTGTTTGAAAATTTTAGTACAAACTACTAAATGAAAAAAGATAAACCTTCTCTTCTTGAGATAAAATCTCAATATCAACATTTAGTTATATTTTATTAAAAAAGTTTTAGTACAAAAATTTAGTACAAACTACTAAATGAAAATAATGTAGACATTCTGTTCTTGAGATAAAGTCCTAATAACAACAACATGAAAAAAATTTGGATCTCTTTTTTTCGAGGAAATGTCTCAATATTAACATTTAGTACTAATTTGTAAATAAAAATTTTAGTACGAAAATTTAGTCCAACCTGCTAATTGAAAAACATTCGGACCTTCTCTTTTCAAGATAAAGTCTCAATATCCACATTTAGTACTAATTTGTTAACAAAAGTTTTAGTACTTAATTTTAGTACAAACTGTTAAGTGAAAAAACACCTATTGTTTCAAATAAAGCCTCAATAAAAAAATTAGTTAGCTTTAACAAAAGTTTTAGTATTTAATTTGTACAAACTGTTAATGAAAAAATCTATTTTCAAGATAAATTCTTAATAAATTTTGTCAAAATAAAAGTTTTATACATAAATAGTATGCAAAAATTTTACAGTTAACACCTGTTCAAAGTTTTAGTACTAAATTTGGTCTAACTTGTTGTACAAGTTGCTTAAAGTCTAAACAATTATTTAAAACATAATGCATGTCATTCTGTAAAAAAATTTTAGAACTAATTTTTTTAATAAAATTTTATGAAATTTGGTCTAAATTATACATTTTAAAATTTATTTAAAACATAAAGCAGTATTTTAAAAATAAATTTTAGAACAAACAAAATATTTGCACATTTTTTTTAGGAAAATTTTAGTATGTATTAAATTTTTATTTTATGCATTTGTTTCCATAAAAATAATTTTAGAACAAAATCCACACATTTTTTGAGCAAAATTTTAGTAGTTTTTACCCACTTAAGTAAAGTGGATGTTTGACGACTTAGCTCGGCCTTTAGAAGACCAATTGGGGAACCACCTGTACTAATATTCCCGCACTTTATTGTCTTTTCTCTGCACTACACTTCAACAATACAAATCAGAATTTTGTACTAAACTCTTTTTCACTGCTTCTTTTTGTGCTAATAACTTTTTTGTTTTGAAAAGTTTTATTTGTGCAACGTCCAGAACATTGTCAAGATACCGTCGTCCTTTTCTTATACAATGCTTTGCTTTTGCATTCGCATTGGAGACGTTTTTATAGGCTCGTCTTCTACTACCTTCTAGCAGCTTCTACCATAATCATTACATGGCGTCGAGTCTGCTAGCCCGCTGCCTGCTAAGTCCTCATGTCAGTCCTTTTCAATTTTACTAGTCGGCATATGCGGCCCGTATTCCATCCATCCATAGTTGAACAAGTTAGAGTTTGACTCCACAAAGTCTCAGCTATTTTTTTTTCAATAATACAAGTATTCTCGATTAAATATCTACAAGTAGCCAGAGGCATATAAACTCTCACTTTTTTTGTGTTTAGTTGCAAGTTGGTGCCTGGTCTGACTATTTCAACTGTTTCACAGTTATCAGTAATATGGTACACTGGAGGAAATATCGATAGTGAGACCGGAGAGTCTGTTAAAATTCGTGTCAAGCGCAGGCGTCCTAAACGATGACTACTCCTTTTGGATTTAGCAGGTGAACTCCATCTGGTATCGCAAAGGACCAAACTATGCGTGGCTTATTGCCCTACCAGATTAACCTAATCTAACTTAACCTACCAGTAATGTCACTATGTCTTGGAACTCATTCTTTCAGTAACTTTGACGAAACGCTAAGAAACTTAAGTGATTTGGACCGGTTGGGCAATTGAAGAAGAAGTTCTTGTATATAGTATAAATACATTCATTGTTGGGAGCACACTTTTTATCAGTACCACAGTTCTCCGCTTGGTACATACTGCAGTGGTCTGCTAGACGGAAGGCGATTCTGTTTATCAATTTTACTGAAAAGACACCAACTGCCACTCCATTATATAGTTTGGACACCTCTTTATATATGCTTATCCCTGCGTACCTACACCTGTCCATCTCCCCATTTTTCCATTCTGCTCTAGAAGCAAGGTATTCTTGGTTTCGATTTTATAGGAATGTGAAAATCCTTTATTTTTGTACTAAAATTGTTTTCGATATATCATTTTGTGCAAATAACTTTTCTGCCATGAAAACCTTGCAATTAAACATTGCTATTCACTTCACGTTGAGTTACAATTAGCATATTTTTAGGCGCTCTTCAATATAATCCACACTTAAAATGTGCTTCCGTCCAAACGCTACCAAAAAGTGAAGCACGTATTGACTTTGTATTGAATACAACTTCAAAAATTAATATGCAAAAAAATTAATTTCTCTGCAAAGTGTATTTTTAGGCGCATATCAGTTGCCGGCGCAGCATAAACATAATAAGCAAAGTTTGTGAAATAAAGTTTAATTAATTTACGAAAGTAACAAAATATACCAATGAGTTTGAGGGGTTTGGAGGGGTGCGCAGGGTATGTGTGCGGTATATTGAGTGTATTACGCATACATGGGAACACTTATATTTACATATGTATATATGTATGTACATATGTACATATATATGATAATCGGATTAAATTTGGTTAGACCCACACAACCATATATACAACAATTAAATATAAGTTAGCAGCACATTTTAATAATTTCATAATTAAAATTCAAAAGCGTGTAGGTATGCTGCTTTGCTTTTGTATGTGTGTGCGTGTGCGTGTTTTTCGTTTTTCAAGCATACAAAACTCACGTATAAATATTTAATTACCTTGAAGCGGCGAAACTAAGTAGCTGCAAGGTTTCAAGCAAGTCACGCACGAACGCACACATACACATTTATGATTTTCACTTTGTATGTGTGTGTACATGTGTTTATGTGTAAAATTCGCTTATGTATGCGTGTCGGTGTGTGAATATTAAATATGGAAATCACGCAATTTGGCTTTTATGGTCGGCGTTCCGCAAAAATCTGCGCATAGTTTTAGGCGCGTAAGCGCATTAAAACTCACACACACACAAATCCATGAAATTGTGTTGTTAACAAATGTGCCAAACAAAATGAACGATGGGTGCCGCGCGCGTATTAAGTCGTCAAGTTGTAACGCTGTCGTTTTTATATTCACATTTCTAAATGCGACAATGTCACGTTAGCGCGCCTAAAAGCATGCTGTGCGCGAAATAAAAAATTACACAAAACAACAAAAAAATAAGTAAACTATGAAACCAGGCAACGCAGGAAATAAAAATATGAATATAAAAGAAGTGAGCAGTGAGTAAAAGGCATGCCAGCGCTAACAAAGCGTTGCTAATTCAAGGCTTCTTTTTCCTGCTTGCGACTTTTTTACACGGAAATGTCATTTGCTTTCTTTTCTTTGTTCTTGTTGTTTGTCATTACATATTTTTGGTTATTATTCTCGTGCATTTGGCGCAGTTTTAGAAATTTTCGGCACGCACAACGTGCTACGCGTGGTCGCTAATGATGATGGAGCTGCTAAGTGAGTGTATATGTGTACACTAGGGAGTGCTTTATTTCTCAAGTTGATATTTTTTTATGTTGTGATAGTTGATGTTTCAGTTTTTACTTTAAAATAAGTTATCTAAAGTAAAAAAGCACATTATTTTCGATTTAAACGGTGCCTAAATCACATTTCTTCCATGTATGTATATATCATGAGATTTTTAGATATTTTGCGCTATGAAAGTAAACCTAGAATATTCGAAAACCAATATTCTGCTACCTAATTGTTCGCTCTACGAAAAAGCTCTTAATACTTTTTTCCATTAAACTATTATTTTAAAAGTTATACGCAGTTAAAGTTATGCTACGAGTGTACTGAGCATTCATAGCTGCTAGGTAAACTATATGTTGCTCATACGACATGTTGTACTACATATATGCAGGCTTAATAGACTTGATATATGTATAAATTTAGCTGCGTAGAACTTTTAAGGTAGTGGTTATATGAAAAAAATTATAAAAAAATTTATAAAAATAAAATATAAAAATTTATAAAAAAAAATTATAAAAATTTAGAAAAAAATTTATAAAAAATTATAAAAAAATGTATAAACAATTTATAAAAATTTATAAAAAAAAAATTATAAAAGTTTATAAAAAAAAAAATATAAAAAAATCATAAAAAATTTTCTACAAACTAAATTTTATATTAGAATACGTTTTTTTCAAAAGTTGTAGGTTTACTCATATCATGCAAAATATCAAAAAATCGCATGATACATGGGAAAAATAGCATGCTATACAAGGCACGATTTGAATTGAAAAAAAATTTACTTCACTTTGAATAATTTTTTTAGTTCAAGAAATGAAACATCAGAGATTAAAAAAAAATCAACTTGGAAAATAACGCACACCTTAATATTTATGCACATACAAACACCAACAATATATACATGTATATATATAAATAAAAAGAAATAAATAAGCAAAAATATTTCTGCTTCGTTAGTCAAATTGTTGTGAGTGCGCTTAGCTAACTTTTTTCTTAATTTATAGGTGCTACATCCAGGTGCGTACATAATGTAATATTTCGACCTTTGGTAGGTAGTCAACACCCCCAATATTTGCACCGTTTACGTTTTGGTCAATTAAGATTGCTTTCCAGCCAAGTGGGCGGGAAAATATGAGTGCCACATTAATAATTAACGCTTATTTAAATAGATGAAGACAAATGGCTTGCCTACTTTCAGGCGCTGTGAAATAATTATATGGAAATTGGGATTTGCTGGGAATAATGTGAGAAATTTGGAGACATTATTGTCACCTGGAAGAGAAATATTTAATGGATGAAATATTTTTCATTTAGTAGAATAGTGTTATTCAATTTTTGTGGAAATTTGTGCGTATGTTCTCACAGATACATATACATACATACATACATATGTATGTAATATATTAAAAATAAAATTGTTGCATTTATTATTAATAATAAATAGCAATTTAAAAAAGTTTTAAGCAAAAATATTTACACAAAAATTTTTATGCATAGGGTTGCCACATATTTCATCGCAAAAAATAATATAACGTAAAATAAAATCGATGTTTTTAATATTAATAAAGTAGTAATGTAAGAAAAAAAATTTACATAAAAATATTTACGCCTAGGGTTGCCACACATTTCTTCGCAAAAAATAATATAACGTAAAATAATTTCAGTTATTTTTTCAAAAATTAGCTTGCGTTAAATAAAACGTGTAAAGGTATTGAATTTACCGTTTTCGTAAAATAGAGTTGCATATTATTTTTTTACACATTTTTTTTTATAAAAAATTTACCCAAAGTTGAGGAATAAATTATGATCATACTGAACGCAAGTTAAATTAGACGTTATGTTAAGTACTAAAAAAATTTGAAAACGAGTTGCCAGATGCTAAAATGCTGTCAATAAAATCAACAATTGATATCAATATATGTATTGCTTATGTCAAAAATTATTAAACTAAAGCAAACGACATTTCAGAATTTCAGAAAAATATAAAACGAAAGGTTGCCACCTTTTCAACTAGAAACTTAAACAAAATTTTATAGAAAAAATGAAGACTGAAAAAGCGAGCTAAATAACTCTTAATGATAATAGTATTGAGATCAACGGAAATTGAATATTTTGGTAGTACTTTTAGTACTAAAAAGATTAAAAATGTTAAAATTTATACCAATATATTACTTACTTAAAAAATTATTAAAATAATGCAGACATAATTTCAAAAAAATTTAAAATATAATAAAGGTTGCCACCTTTTTAATTAAAACTTATTTAAACTTTATAGAAATTATGAAAACTGAAAAAACTCTCAATGCTGATAGTATTGAGATCAAGGTAATTTGAATTTTTTAGCGCTTTTGGCAGGCGTTGCCAGATGGTAAAAGGCATGTTGAAAAAGTCTAAAGAATATTGTAAAAAATAAATTCATTAAAAATTTAATTTTTAAAAATAAACAGTTTTGGTGAGAAAACCATAACGAAGAGTTGCCATCTTTTTTTTTAAATTTCTTAAACATCTTTGAACCTGAAAAAGGTTGTTTAGAAAGCTTGAAATGATAATAACATTGATCGCAAGGCAAATAAAATATTTTAATACTGACTTATTTTTTTGGCGTTGCCAGAGACCACAACACTTGTTTATATTAATTTATATTATTAGTTATATTTATTATATTTATCACGACAAAAAGTATTAAAATAAAAAAAATTGCTATGAGAAATAAAAAATTTTTTAGTCAACAATTGTATAAGAATTTGAATTTCACAGAAAACATTAAAACTGGAAAAATCATAATAATTTCACCAGAATGTGAATTAAAAATTCTAGTTCTGAACTATATTCTACAGGCGTTGCCAGATGCTAAAGCACGTTTAAAATAATCTACGTCATATTATATAAATACATTAATAACTAAAAGTAAAAATAAAACAATGACAACGGCTTGGAAGTTAAATACTCAACGAAAGGTCTTATTGTTAAGTTGCCAAACAGCGTAAAATGTAATAAAAGTTTGTGTGTAAAAATTTTAGCTATTTAAATTGCTACAACTCGTAATTCGTAATTTGTTTGATGAAATCAGTATTAGCGGGGTTGCCACCTTACTTTTTTAAATAAAATTTTAATTTTTTTTTGTAATTTTAACGGCAAGCATTGTAAGTACATATTTCGATTTTCGTAATTTTGAAATTGGTATTAGTGGGGTTGACATCTTACTTTTTATAAACATTTTGTAACGTAACACAACACAAAATTAATTGTGGTACAGGTTAACAATTTGGTAAAAATGTGTAACAAGGTTGCCATCCTTTTTTTTAATAAAATTTTTTCTTTTAAAATTAAAAAGTTTGTGAAAATATGTAACAAGGTTGCCACCTTTTTTAAAACAAAATTTTAATTTTTTTATACTCTTCTGTTTCATTATAGACGACGTGTGGTCATTAAACGGACCAACAAAGTTATATGGCTTTAAGTCTTTCAGGGTTGCCATCTGTTTCATATTTTTTAATAAAATTTCAAAATTCTCAAACTTGAGACCATAGTAAAAAATGTATGAAATAAAAGTCGTTAAAGGGAATAGCCAAATTTTCGATTTTTCTTCAGAAATGTGTGAACCTTTCTAAATTTAATGGCTATCTGATTTTTCTAATTTCCGTCTCGCCTAAGTTTTTTCTTTACTTTTCAGCCCAGTCCAATTTTTTTGATTAGAAAGGTATGAATAATTAGCATTCTTGCTTGCGTAAGCTGCGAGTTCTATTTGAATGTTATGAATATTTAATGAGCCAATTGCGAATGGGCGTGTCGTCTGTGTTTCATGACAAATAAAACACACGCAATGTACGCACACGCAACAAAAACTAAAGGGTGGTCCAAAATAAAAATACTTTTTTTTTACAAAATTGCTTTGAGTTGGGTAAGATATTGCTTCTTTTGACACAATTATAACAGAATTTTCTGTACCACAAGTAAAAAATATTATTTTGAGCTTCTGGAACACCCTGTATCTATGTAAAATTAGCAGCATTCATAAGAAATTTTCTCATAGAAAAAATATTCATATCAAATTTTTTTTGTTAATTTTTATTTTTATATAAATTTTTTTTTAAATTATTGTTTTAAAAAATGTAACCAAAAAAAGTAAAGAAAGAGTAAAAACTACAATTTTTCTTTACTACTTAACGAGCATACAATATTTATCAAAGAAAAATTTTCCAAATATACCTGTAATCAGACTTAATACTACGTAGCCCCTAAATGTATGCTCCACCTATTTAATAACCAAGTTTGCGAAAGATTCAATAAAGCATACAAGCTTACATACAAAGCGTGTAGAACTTACTATTAAAACTAACAAAGCCAACGAAGCGAAAAGCGAAGTAGAAGACATAATCAAACTATCCTTTATCAATACAAACAAACAAACTTTCATGTAACTAAACATGATGTTAGTGCTCATATTTCACATTCCACTTCGGCTGACGCCGAATGTCGACATTCATAATTGCATTTGATTGATGAAGATATTCAGCAGTTTTGATTGGTTTGTTCAATGGCCGTTGGGTATAACTAAAAGAAAGCGAACATAGTGGCTTGGGCTATATTTGCAATAGACAGTGTCACGTTACAGGCACATAAGAAGTATGAGTTATAAGGGTTGGAAATGGTTATAACAGGAAGTCAAACTAGTTTTCGGAAGTTAATTAACGGTACTCGATTCAAGAGCACATATTTTGTTTTGGGTGAAAAAGTTCTATTTTTTTATGTTACTGGTGATGATCCTTCTCAATTAGGATGCTGTCAAATACTGACAGAAGTTTTCAAGAATAAGAAAAAATTATGTTTCCTTCAGACCGTCAAAAGTTTGGATTCAGGCATAAACAAAAAGAAGATACCGTTAAGTTCAAGTTTAAGTTGAAGTTGAAGTTTAAGTTTAAGTTTAAGTTTAAGTTTAAGTTTAAGTTTAAGTTTAAGTTTAAGTTTAAGTTTAAGTTTAAGTTTAAGTTTAAGCTTAAGTTAAAGTTTTAGTTAAAAGTTTAAGTTTAAGTTTAAGTTTAAGTTTAAGTTTAAGTTTAAGTTTAAGTTTAAGTTTAAGTTTAAGTTTAAGTTTAAGTTTAAGTTTAAGTTTAAGTTTAAGTTTAAGTTTAAGTTTAAGTTTAAGTTTAAGTTTAAGTTTAGTTTAAGTTTAAGTTTAAGTTTAAGTTTAAGTTTAAGTTTAAGTTTAAGTTTAAGTTTAAGTTTAAGTTTAAGTTTAAGTTTAAGTTTAAGTTTAAGTTTAAGTTTAAGTTTAAGTTTAAGTTTAAGTTTAAGTTTAAGTTTAAGTTTAAGTTTAAGTTTAAGTTTAAGTTTAAGTTTAAGTTTAAGTTTAAGTTTAAGTTTAAGTTTAAGCTTAAGTTTAAGTTTAAGTTTAAGTTTAAGTTTAAGTTTAAGTTTAAGTTTAAGTTTAGTATCAATATCAATAGCAATATCTATATCTATATACATACATATATGTATGTATATCTATTTTTAACTTCCAAAACAACACTTTTAATTAGTCATAACGAAGCCATCTAACCATAGAGTTTTCAACCGAAGCTCGTAAATTACACGAACGCTAATAAAATTACCTTAAAAATCCCGTTAGCCTTGCCGGTAGTCTCCATATTTCTAGATATGAGCAAATACTTAATAAATATTCTGCGCTTTCCGCGCATTTAACACAATCTCTATCACTTTGCCAGCATCATGAAAATTTCTCGCTAAATTTATGCACAGTTCTTCTCATACACACACACACACACATACACGGCCACTTACATGCATGCGGCGAGCAACCACCGCATAGCCTTAATTTCTTTTGAGAGATTTGCGATAGCGGCTTCCAAAGGGCAGCCAAATGTAAGATTCCTCAATTTCGCTGAGTCCACAGTGGCGCAAGGCTTTGGGAGCGGGCGGGAGAAAGGAAAAATATGCAGAGTGAAATAAGACCACCAAAGGCGTCTCGCGAAAGACTAAGCAGGCGAAATTTAATTTTCCGCACACACACTTACACGTAAAATACATAGTATACGTTTGTATTTGTAGCCACACATGCCGGCGTGTGTGTTTTTGGAGGCTTGGTGATGTGTCTGCAGTAGCTCAAGGCCATCATTTTTATGTTGGTTTTGCGTGCATGCGAATTTGTTGATAAGCGCGAAAATTTTGTATTTATTTTGTGGAAGAAAGTATTTCTTTTTTTGTATTTGTTTAACAATACTTTTCCTTGATACTCTTCACACTTGCAGTTGTTGAAGTGTTGAGACGGAAATTGAGAGATTTATGTGCTTGTTGGCTGCTGGGCGCTGGTTGCTGTGACTGCTGTTGCAGGCATTTCTTAATTTATTATAATTCATTTTCTTTGTTTATTGTAATTTAGCATGTTTTGGTTTAAAGGAACCACTCAACTGATTGTGTGATCCCGATGTTTCGGTACTATTAATTTTTTTTTAAATCACATGAATTGTTATATTGCTATATTGAAAACAAAAAACGGGATCCCGAAATTTTTTCGAACAAAATCCCGAAATTTCGGGTTTGTCAGAAGTATTTTTTTTTAAATTTGTGTTAAAACCCTTTACAGTGGATGATTAAAAAGTTCGGGATTCCGAAAGCACTTCCAACAAGGTCCCGAAATTTCGGGATTGTATAGTTTTAAATTTAATATATCGTGACTTAATTGTTGACTCCGAAAACTTATCAAGCAAAAATTACAAAATTTAAGAATCGTCCTAAGCTTTTCCAATAAAATTCTTACGCAAAGAGTTTCGGAAACTCAAAACATATTCGAGCAAAATCTCGAATTTAAAATTAAAAACAGAATTGGTTAAATATTAAAGCCCTTTTTCATCCTTAAAACTATAATAACAAAATCCCGATATTTCGGGATCGTAAATTTCGAATAAAATTCGGAATTTAAAATTTAAAATACAAATCGTTATGAAAGCGAGTTAAAATTATTAAATAAAACATATTGTGATTCCAAAAAGTATTAAAAAATTCTGGACCACGCAATATAATTTAGCAAAATCCCCCAAATTCGGGGCTATTCGCATTGTTTTTGCAGTAAAATTCGCAAAGAGATAAAAAATCCTAAAACCTGCTCGGACTAACTCTAGAAATTTCGATACAGGTAAAATAAAACAAAAACACAGTTGCTTAAAATCGTTTTGGTAATTAATTAAAAAATTCTCGGGATCCCGAAATTTATTAAAAACTAATTCCAAAATTTTGGGAACGATATACTTTTCAATCCAAATTTATGCTATAAACTATATTAGAAGTTGACCTTAAAATTTTCGGGATCCCGAAATCTAAACGAGCGAAGTCCCGAAATATCGTAAATATTAATTTTTTTTTAATAAATGTGTGATTTACACATTACAGCTGTAAAATATAAATTATTGTATGTATAATGATTTTCAAGCTTTCGAAATTTCTACTAAGCAATCTCGAAATTTCGATTCGTTCATATTTTTTTCAAACAAAAATATTCGCAGATGCGTGAAATTATTATCGACGTTAATTCATGAATTTGCACAATCCCGAAATTCCGGGATTTTTTCCAAAATATTTCGAAACAATTTTTTGAATCCCGAAGTTTCGTTTCAATAAATAAAGTAAGCTATACATAATATTTCGAAAGAATTTTTTGAATCCCGAAATTTCGGGATTTTGCTTCCATAAATTTCGGGATTAAACAAATTTTTTCAAAACAGTTTGCATAGCTTACTTTTTCTTTCCACACAAACTCATATATAAAATCAATGAAATCAAAATCCCGAGACTTCGGTATTAACAAAATTCAGTCGAATTGTTTGGCATACTTTCTAACTTTCATACACTCAAATTCACATAGAAAGTATGTAAAAAGAAATTGAGCTGCATGCTCTATCTGCTGTACGAAAATTTCCACAAGCAGTCTGTGTGGTAATAAAAGTCAAGATGCTACCTAATGAGGTCAATTACCAAGTGAAAGTGTTGCAACGTTGTACATATGTATATGTATGTATGCCGTTTGCAGCTGTGTGCACTATGCCAGCTCCCTTGTGTGTTCATGCTTATGCATATGGCCAGCGCCTTTGCTACAGACGCGCATATTGTAATACTTTGTTGCAAGAACAAGAAAGCAAACTTTATGCACTGTTACACAAATACATACACATACTTTCTCCATCCACTGTTTGGCGTGTAAATAATGATATGTGCGCAGTTAGTAAAGCGTGCTGTCACAAGTTTTTTACAAGTAACATTATAAGTATTTATTAGTGTATGTGAAATTGTGTGTGTTTTCTAGCGTGTGTAAGTGAGTACGGCTTTGAGTGTGTGTGTATGTGTGTAAGTATTATGTTTAACCCGTTTATCATTTTTACTTCATCCTTTACTTTCTTAAAATTGTGGCACACAGTAACAAAGCGTTGTTTTGTTTTAGTGCGCCAAGATGTATGCAACATTTTTCAACTGTCGTAAAATTTTGTAAATTCAGAACTTTCTTAATTTCAGCGTTCGCTTCAAGTGTCGTTAAAATATTTTTAATTAAAAAATTATGCAAAATAGTAACTGTTGGCAATGGAGTGTGGGAATTTTCACTAAAATAAATCAAATGAAAATTAATTATTGAGTTTTGAAGTTGAACGTGTACGGAATTCTCATAATTTTTGAATACTACAGGCTGCAGTAAATTTTAGGATGGCTTAAATAACTTTACATTAACTTATATTTGTAATTAGTCAGATTTAAAATATTTAAAATGACTGCAAGCCTTCGAAAATATTTGCATCCAGTCACCTTCATTCAATTGAGGGTAAAATATTTCAACTAAGTTGTCAAAATGAGTTACACTGCTATATCGAATTAATCAGTTAATTGCGCAATTTGTTAGTTTTCTTAACTAAATTTTCAACCCAACACAGTTTGTCATAGAAGAGTTGTAATTTATTAATATGTACTTATTTAAATACTTGGAGTTCTTAAACACTTCCTTAATTTACTCAATTAAAAGATTAATTTATTCAATTAGTATATTGCAAAAGCGCTGTGGATCTTCCAAAAAACAATTTTGTTTTCAGAAAATATCAAAACAATCAGTTAATTGCGCAATTAATTAGTTCTTCTCAACTAATTGTCAACTCAACTCAGTTTATCACACAAGAGTTGTAATTTAATACCATTCACATATTTAAGTACAAAAGGTTTTTATACACTCCCTTAATTTACTGAAATAGATGATTTTAGAAGCACTTCGATGCTGCAAAAACTGGTTTGATTTCACAAAAAATCAGTTAATTGAGTAATTATTTAGTTTTATCGATTAAATTGTTAACTGGGATTAGTTTACCATTCAACAGTTGTAATTATTTAATATTCATACATTTATTAGATACAAGTTTTGAACATTCCTATAATTCGACTAAAAAGCTTCTAGCAGCTTCGATCTTTAATCAGTTAATTATTTAATTAATTAAAAACATCCCTTAGGGTGCAATAAAGGGACTTTAGTGAAGTAAAGTAAAGTAAGTAAGTAGCAAAGATGTAGATATTTATTTACGTATTAATAGGGTAAACCTTTTAAGCATTTACTCAATTAGAAGATAGCAGACTAGGACTTTCAAGCAGAATAGGTATTTTAAAACTTCCACGCAATCAGTTTATTGAGTACTTAGTGGATCTTTCTCAATTATATTCAAACTGAGTTGGGTTGTAATTTATACACATTGGCAATTTACTACACACGTCTTTTAACCTTTCCTTTCAATTATCAGATTGTTTGGTGTATCGCTTAAAAACTGTTGGTCCCTAATAATAACTATGCAATTAGTTAATTGACCAAATCGTTTTTTTTTCTCCAATAAATGGTCGACTCAGCTCAGTTCAACTCAAGTCAACTGATTTTATCATACAAAAGTTGTAATATACCTTTACTATTGTATTATTTATTAAATAATATTCTTAAGCATTCACTTAGTTCATTCAATTAGCAGATTATTGACAGTATGAAAAAACAAGTGTTTTAGAAAAGCGCTTACTTTTTTCAATATATTAGTATTAACTCATATACGCTTTGGATAAAATTGCTAATTGACTAAATTAACATGCTGAAACAACTACGAGAAATTACTTGAGTGGAGAGCATAGTTTATAAATTTAAAGCGCAAGTGACTTAATTAAAACGAAACTGTGACTTAATATTTATTGGGACCCGCCACCTAAAAAAATCCCAACAACACAATGAAAGGAAGAAAACAATCTTCGGCTACAGCCGTGTCAGCGGTGTTTACACTATAAAGAAGAATATGTAAAATAACCAACAGTAGATGAAGATATCAAAGCTTAAGGGTTCTTTCGACAACTTCAATAACGGATTTATAATAAAATAGTATTGAACTTTTCATAGTTGTTAAAAAAGCTGAGCTTTATTGATATTATGGTAAGTTTTAAAAAAATCTGAAGAATTGCACCTACATTGAAGAGCGGTAGACCCAAAAATAGTACATTAAAGTAGTAATAACCTTTTACAGTTAAAGAAGTAAAAATAGTTCACAATCGTTTCTAGCATTCGCTAATATAGAATATATGTAGCTGACATATGGAGCTGTCTTATATGCTCTCAACTTATTAAAAAGAACTTATATTAGCCGTAAACTAGCATATATTTTTTAGTGGGCGATTTATTAACTCTAAAATTTTTTTTTCATTGTCCTAACCTATATTAAAATCTAATACACTCAATTACTAATGATTCGATTTAACAAAATTTTATAATTTAAAGAACTAAAAATTAACAAGTTCTCACTGCCAGCATGTTAGATAAAATATCCTAAGAAAAGAAATAAATAAATTTCAACTTTTCTATGGTTTATATGGTAAATTGAGTTCAATTAAAAATATGGGAAATTTTATTAAAATATTTCAGTATAAACCACTAGTTTTAAAGGAGTCTTTACACCTTAAATAGAGTATATTAAATGAGTCACGAAGTTTGAAACACCCAAAAGGAAATATTGGAGATTATATAGGGTATATATCTAAATGATCAGCGTGACGAGTTGAGTCGATTAAGCCATGTCCTTCTCTCCTTTTTTGCGCCTGTCTGTACGTATGCGAACAAGTCCCTCAGTTTATCAGATTTCGCTCTGAAATTTCGCAGACGTCCTTCAATCCCCAAGAAACTACTCATTTGTTGAAATTACCGATATCAGCTCACTATAGCATATAGCTTCTATACAAACTGAACAATCGGAAGCAAGTTGTTGTAAGGAAAACTTTTTCATTTGAAGAGGTATCTTTACCAAATTTGGTATAGATTATTGCCTAAAGTAGTGTTATAATCTGCGAAAAAATTGTTAAGAACAGACAACTATAGCATATAGCTATCATACAAACTGACCGATCAAAAACAAGTCTTTGTATGGAAAACTTTTTTATTTAACGAAATATCCACTTGAAATTTGGCACAGAGTATTTTCGAAGACATCTCAACAATCTACGAAAATATTGTTTAGATCGAACCACTATAGCATATAGTTGCCATACAAACTGAACGATCAAAATTAAGTTCTTGCATAGAAATTTTTTTAATTTGACAGGATACCTGCAACAAATTTGCCAATTTGCCCTGGAACAATATCCAAGAGAAGCGTAAAATGCCTGAACAAATCAGCCTAAGTGACGTATACGTAACTTTCTACCAGAAAATGTGTATATAAATTGAAGAAGTTAATCTAAAAACAAAATTGAAAATGTGTTTAAAATATGAAAAAACAACAAATTTTACCAAAATTTCCTAATTTTCAAAAAGCACTTTCCTGTGCATTCAAATATTTGTGAACTCCAGTTAACAAGAACTTGGCTCAATTTTCACGCTTCCTTGCTTGCACTACTTCAATAGCACAAAAAGAAAGTATGGTTAAAGCGTGCATCAAAAAAGCGAAAATTCTTCCCAAAATCCACTTTAAAATTCCACAAGCAAAGAAGTAAGGAAGTTGCTACATTTTAGCATACTTGACGGTTACTTAATTTTTCGGGCGAAAAAGCTAACTTTGCCATTAAGCTAAAATTTATGGTCTACATATAAGCGCGAGCAGCGATATTTGAGACGAATTTGGTACATATGTATTATTGTTATTGTATTTTAGCTTTTTTGTTGACAAGGGTTTGCTGGCAGCGGTAGAAAGAGGTAGAAGTAGAAGGCATAAGCGTAAAAAAAAAAAAAATTAAAAACAAAAAACAAATAAAAATGAAAAATATACCAAAAAATAATATCGCTATCCATTTTCGCTATATTTCTACTAAAACAAAAATATGAAAAAAATTGGAGCAAAAGGAACAAAAGTGGGCAAACTGTCCTGCTAGCATATAAAAGCCAATAACACAGCCGCCATGGCATACAGTTTTGAAGTGCTCCGTTGGCTTATTGTCTAGCATACAATTGCCGCTATTCTATTATACTTCACTTCCTTTCTTCATAACTTTTGAAGCCAATTGTGATCTTTGATTGTATGTACTGAAGTACTGCTGGAGTACATGGAGGGGGGGTTACGTGGGAGTAGCTTAAAGAAATCGCACAGAAAATAGCAGCGTCAACAACTTGCGCCAAAACAATATAAACTTCATAAATTTCCAAACAACACACACAACAGCAACAACAACAAGCATGCCAGCAGACTCAAATTTGAAAGAAACTTGCTGGCAGGTTACTCATACGCCACGTACCACGCTGTTTGTAGCTTCTTTAGTCAGGCTTGTTTTTGTTTTTGAATATTTGTTTTTGTTATTGTTTTCATATTTGGTGTATGAAGTTGCTATGCGCCGGACAGCCACTTACATGTGTTGAAATATATATAGAAATGTATGTATTATGTGTGTTTGTGTGGGTGTCCTCTGACTAGGCGTGTGATATATAGTGCTGACAAAGGGAAGCGCTGCGCACAAAATAAAAAAGGGAGCACAAATATCTCTAAGCCAACAATGGCAGCTAACGACCACAATAGCAGCGTTAGTAATAAATAAATAAAATGACATTCTCTTTTATGAGCCAGATTTCCTTTTTTCCCCACTTAACCCAAATGTGAAAATGTGGTTTTACTCCATGCATCTATGTGTGAGTTGATAAGTTGACGCTATTCAGTAGGTTTTTTCATTAACTTAGTACCTTTTCACAGTTTTTTATTTTTGTTAATATATTTTTATGGCTAGAGCATGCATATTTTTTCACGTTTACTCTTTATGTAGACTACTTTCAATGCTTAAATTTGGCAAATAAATTTTGTTGGAGAGCAGACCATTGCTTTAGGCTATAAGCCTTGCATCTTTTTAAAGGCATCTCGTCAAATGATAAAGTTTTCCATGTAAGCACTTGATTCCGATCGTTCAGTTTGTATGACAGCTGTATGCTATAGTGCTCCGATCTTAATACTTTTTTCGAATATTGTATCACAGATTTAGGCAATAACTCCTGCCAAATTTCGTGAAGATAACTTGTCAAATGAAAGAGTTTTCCATACAAGCACTTGATTTCGATCGTTGGGTTTGTATGGCAGCTATATGCTGTGGTGATCTGTTATCGGCATCTATCCAACAAATTATTAGTTTATTGGGAAAAAAAGACTTATGCAAAATTTCAGATCGACATCTCTATAACTGAGGTACTAGTTGCACTTTTACAGACAGAAAGAAGGAAGATGATTTTTTGAAGAAAAAAAATAGTATGAAACCCATTGGAAATGGACGGCAAGATAACAAAAATTAAAGAAAAGGCAATTAACTGGCGTTATGAGGTGGGGAAGGAAATTGCTAAAAGAGACCTTACTAAACGATTCGAACCAGGTTTGGGTACATTTGCTACTACGAATAAATAATAGTTGAAATACAAACAAAGCAGGTATGAATTGACTTGGACTTCGATGAAACACTCATTAATATCTGAAATATGCTCAACAAAAAACTATATTGCTCACGGAATATAGAAACTAACTTACTTGTTCAATTTAAGTAAACGACTCGAAAATCTGGATATAACGTTCGACTAATTTATTCCAAATTGACTTCGATTAAATACGACTGATTAATTCGCAAATTAGATTGATTTAACTAATTATTTTCACTTCAGTTTGAGACTTACTCGGTAAAAGGCTATTGAAAAATAGTAAAAAATACAAAGCTTTGGTAATATTTAAATAAAATTATAGGAGAAATCGAATATCTATGCCATTTCTTTCATTTCACAGACTGAAATCAAGCTTAGAATTAAGTTACGCATTAAAGACTAAAGTCTTGCTTATTAATTTTGGTTATTTTTTAAGTAACTGACCAGACTCTAGTCGAGTTCGAGTCTATAATGCAGAATTTTAATATTAATTAAATTAAAATTAATTAAATTTTAGTCATTAAGTCCTTCACAATAAATATATCGATGACTGCCATTAAATAATAAGCTTCGTTCACCAACTACAACAAATAAAATTTTATTCGACAAAACTCAACTCTTAACTTATTTAAACTGATATAAAAGCAGACTGACTCTAGTGACTAACTTAAAGAATACCCAAAATTGATTAAACAGAACTTTAGTCTTCAAGGTCACAACTACTTAGACCAAAGACTTAATTCTAAACTGGTTTTCAGTCTGTAAAGTTACTTTAATGGCATAAATATAAAGTTTTGTGGATTTTATTGATAATTTTTTTTTATATAAGCAATTAGATTGAACCAGTTCTAAAAAATCGCTTAAGTTGAAATTAAAATCAACTGAAAACTTCAATGATTGGAAAAAATAGCGAATTTCTACTTAAAGATTACAGCCACTCTAAAAAGGAGTGTTTACTGAATACTGGAATCTTTTGAAATGTAGCTTAAAGATTAAAGTCTCTTTAACTCCATAACTTTTTTAAGTTTAGGTAACAGAAATATGTGATTTTTAACTAAATTGAACTATGATTAGATTAATCGTTTTGGTTACTTAGTAAAAAATTCTTTGAAAATATTAATGAATTATTCATTGACCTTATTCTACAAGAAGATTGCAAAATTTTTGAAATAATGTCTGGCATATTTGAGAAAGAGTATAACTAATTGACTATTAGTTTAATCCATTAGAATAAAATAAAAAATTTAAAGTCAAATCTAAGGAATTTAAGTCACTTATTTACGCTTCAGAATTGAGAAATCTTCATAAAAGTCACTTATTTACCTTTCAGAATTTAAAAATCTTCATAAATTGCAAAATGTGGATTTAGTATTTGTACTAAACAAATTTTTGAAGTTACAATAATGACTTAATTCACTGACTTAAACCCAACTGAAACTAGATGAGTGCAATATTTATGAAATAATTGGAAAATAAGAACAAGTGATTAAATCAATCTATTATACGGAAAGTGCACCTAAATAGTAAAAGTCAGAACTAAGTCACTAAAGTGACTTATGCAAATATTTAGGTTTGACAAATCTACACAAGTTGCAAAATGTAGACTTAGGATTTGTAGTCTACAACTACTACTAGTCTACTACTACACGGCGCTCAAGTAATGAAAAAATTTCAAGAAATTATAATAATGACTTAAGTCATTGACTTTAACTGAACTGCAACTAGTTGATTACAATATTTGTGAAATATTTCATGGAGAATTAGAAAAAAAACCAAGAGACTGACTTTTAAATTAATTTGGAAAAAATACATTTAAAAGATTAATAGTTGAAACTAAGACATTCAAGGCACTCATGTAACTATTTGGGATTGATAAATCTTCATAAGTTGTAAAATGTGGATTAAGGATTTAAAGACTACCAATTTTTACATACAATGCTCTCAATTGCTCAAGAAATTTCAAGAAACTACAATAGTGACTTAAGTCATTGACTTTAAACCAACTTACCAATTTTTTTCAAAAAATTACAATAATAATTTAAGTTAATGATCTTAACTTATCCAGATGGATTTAGGCGATTGCAATCCACAATTAAAAAGTGGATCATTGAATAATGAAACTAGGTTTGATTAAGTCTGTTTTAAATGCACTTAAAAAGAGTCAAAGTCAAAACTAAGTCAATAAAGTCACCCATATATCTATTTTGGATTGACAATTCTTTACAAATTATGTAATGTTGATTTTGACTTATCAAAAAACAAAAGATTTTGATTGTGAATTGATTTAAGTCATTATGAAATTAACAATTTTCATTCATATATTAAATTCGTGAGCTTTATACTACTATTTAGAACTGGCAATTCTGCACACATTTTACAAATTTGAATTAATTGACTAACTAAAGATTTCAAGAGCTAACTGAATTAAATCATCATGAAAGTGAATAGTTGTAATTATTTGATTAAAATTATAATTACAAGTTTTCATAATCAGTCAGATTACAATTAAATTTGACTGCATAATTCGCATTAAATGGATATCATGATTTAGCTTAAATAAAAGTTTAAGATTTTTTAAATTCTAGTTAAAAGTGATTTGAATTAAATTCGACTGAATAAGTTCCAATATTTGGAATAATCAGACCAAAGATTAAGCAACCATAAGTCGTGACTGACTAAAATTTTAATTAAAGGCTTTCATAATCTTCTTGATTTTAATTGAAAGTATACTTTTTGCATTTTGTGAATATTTTGCATTATTTGGATTAATACAAGAAATGACTAAGCAAAATGATTGTGATGTGGTGATTAATCGACCATTGAATGAAAAGCCAAAAAAATGAAAAATAAATTTCGCAAGTTACAAAGTTTTAAGCGCACTCACACCACTGTAGAAGGGAGACGCTCACTGAGAGTCGCCAAAAAGCTAAAGCGCTAAGATAATACGGAGCAGCGGTATGCTTCCAAACATGCAAAAGTTATGTCTTACAAGAGCGGAAACGTTTCACTTAATTTATTTGCTGAGGCAGCAAATACGCCAGCCTGTACAATAACAAAAAGCAACCACAACAAAACGGAAAATCACAAAGGACGTAATGGAAGTGGGCCAAATTGGGCGACAACAACAAAAACAATGAAAGGAACTGCTGGTAACGATGTTTGGTGTAATGAAAATGTGAAGAAAATTAGAAGGAGCTGACGGAGTTTGTGAGGAAATAGGAGTGAGGAGAGAGTTGAGTGAGAAGAGGGTAGATGAAAGATGTGAGAGAGAGCGGGTGGTATTGTGTTGTGCTGGGCGGGCTGGTTACTAGAAACACAAGATGTTATAGGCGTTGGCAGGCAAAGAGGCGGCGGTGGCGGTGTTAAACAATGTGTTAGTAGGATATGAGTGAAAGGAAGCACAGGTAACGGTAATGCCAACGGTGAAGTGTGGATGACGAGACAAGCAGCAAGTGTTGCGGCTGCTTTTGGTGGTGGTGGTGGTGATGGCGAGTGTGTGGGGGTGTGAACGGAGGTGAGTGATGCTCAAAAACATACAAGTGTAGAGGGTGTGGCACTTAGTTACAGAAGCTGGCAAGGCTGAAAACTTGCCATAGCGCAGCAGGAAAGGAGGAAGAGATGAAACAAAGAAGTTGCTGGAGGAAAGTAGCAGGCCAGACAAGGAAAGGGGCGCTAGCGCTGCGGTTTGTGTGGAGTAAAGTAGACTTAAGTAGAGCTATTATTGTTGTTATTGTTATTTATGTGATACACATTAAAATATGCTAGTGTGTGTGTGTTATAAGATGCTCGTTGTTGCCAGTCAGTGCTGCAGCGGCTCATGTGACTGCTAGCTAACGGCTATTAGTTGTATGCTGCTGGCGCTGACGCTGTTATAGCGGCATTTGTTGTTATTATTGTTGTTGCTGTTGTTGTTGTTCTTGCCATTAACCATGTCGTTCGTGTAGTTGGAGGTAGCGAAATTATTTAATGCACTTGGCAAGCAATAAAAATGCCACTAAGCAGCAGCCACACAGTGACACAAGCGAAAACCGACGACACAGAAGGTGGCGAAGCCGGCAATAAGCGGGTGGCAGCCTTTATACATGCAGTACACACACATTCACATCAGCATAATTATTTATCGCGTTGATTTTGTCACACACACACAGCAGCAGTGGCACAAAATTCTTCTCAACAACACACATTAAGAAGTCAACGGCAGAGTCAACTGCAGCTGGGCGCGTGTGGCATTTGTGTGCCGCGCTTGCCAAAGGCATAACTTGTGCACCTTGCTTGCCCGGCCCTAATATTTATGTGCGCACAAAATGCCATTTTGCCTTTGCGACACATTTTTGGCGTCGCGCACACACACTCTTGCACTCCGGCTTTCTCTTCAACGTCCCACACTCTCTCTGGGCGCTCACGTGCGCGCTCATAAATTATCGCGAAACTTGGAATTTTTTGCAAAATATTTTGATTTTTTCTTTGCTTTACCGTTATTTACCTGCTGTTTGTGCCCTGAGTTTGCAGCTTTGTTGCCTGCCATCACTACGCGCTCTCAATGCGTTTATTGCTTGACTTGCTTTTTTGTTAGTTTTTTTTTTATTTTCTGCGAATTTTTTTTTGAGAATTTCTTCTTATTTGATTTTTTTTTTCTTTTTTGAGATTTTTTTTTCATGAGAATTATTTTTTTTTCTGAGATTTTTTTTTTTTTTTCTTTTTGCTTTTGCACTTCGTTTTTGCTTTTTCATTTGGTAGTTAGCTAAATTTTGTCTGCTTGCCGTTAAGCTTCGCTGCTGCTGTTGTGTAGGTGTGTGCTCGTATGTGTGTGTGTTTCCTCTGCATGCTGTGAATTATGTCCTTATTTACATTTTAGATTTAGATTTTTGGGTCAACTATGAGCGCTGCGCTACGCCAATGTGCGTCAGTTTTTCACCGAAATTTCCTCGTAATTGCCAGAGTCTTTTATTTATTCATTTTGTTGGATTTAGCTGAGCATTTTTGCGAGTATTTTTTTTTAATAAACGACCGATGAAAGTGATAACGGCAATTTATGGGATTATTAAGGGAATTATGATTTTGCAATAGAATGAGCATGGAAGCTGATGGAAATCTGTATAATGGACCATTAGTGGCTTCTGAAATATTAAAAAAAAACTATATTTGGGTTTACCGTTTCCATCGAACTATCTATGAGGGATCCAGGTACCTTTGAATGTGTTTGTTACATATTAATAACCTGTTGAAAAAACATATTTTCTTGTTATTGTTAGTGCTTCATATACCATATAAGCATCAACAAGAGAAAACCGTTGCCACGCCAGTCGGGTCGGACGTGGATTTTCATCCGGTAAGTATTGTCAACTTGGCAGAATTGCTAGAAAATACTTCAAATATTTTTTCTGCCGCTACAACAAAAACAAGAAAACAGACTCCCGTTCCCACAAAGTAAGTCTAAGTAAGTGGAATAGACGTAGTTGTTATCCGAGAGAGCCGGTTCCAAGTAAGCGAAACGATTTCGGATTTTTCAACTTGGCACCATTCCTCGAAACAACAAGACGTTACTGTCCGCTCCTACGACAGTTAGGACTACATATGTAATCGGACTCGGATCTTTATCCGGACAAAAAATGTCAACTTGGTAGGTTTTCCAAAAATTAACTTCAGAGATTTTGTCTGCCGCTAAAATAACAACAAGAAAGTAGACTCTTGGTCCCACATAGTTGGGTCTATTATGATATGATATTAACGAGAGCAAAAACCCCAGTAAAAAGTTTATTGAGAGTGAAGAGTAAGTGCTTTGGCAAAAAAAAGCTCTGAGGTATTTCGACAATTTTGAGCAAAGTTCCATTAGCGTCTATAAAGCAAATTGAGGTTTTTGCTAAGTAAATTCGACTTTTTCGAGAAGTAAACTCGAGTTTAATAATCAATTTTATGTTCCTCAAAGCAATATATGTCGAAGAAAAATTGAAAATTGATAAATTTTTGGTTGTGTATTAAGTCTATTACTTTCTGAAATGAGTTTGCTGTGCAGCTTTTGTTGGAAGTCTCCTTTAACACTACTTTATTCTAGTGCTTATGGAGGTAAGACTCTGTTTCGGCGTTTTCTTGATTGTTTCTAAAGTCTTATCAACGTTTATAGATGATGTTGGAATTGCACTTGGTGTTTTTCAAACTCTCCTTTGTGAATACATAATCTTAAACACGAGTTTGTGAAAACAATAACGAAGTTGTTAGGCGAAGCTATAAAAGAAAACAATTTATCAAACACGGACGGATCAGTGACTATAGTGAGAAATAGAGAGGAAGCTGGTTAGAAAAAGAACGAGAAAATACCGAATCAGTTACTGTAGAAAGAGAAGAGAGAGAGGGCTGGTTGGAAAGAGATCAAGCGATGTGCCGAGAGTTAGAGAGCTGGACAGTTATAAAAATATAATATATATGATGAGAGAGAGAGAATAAGAAAGAAAAAGTGAGGAGACTGCAGTATAAAATGAGACATAAAAAGAGCAATTGGGAGTATGATTGCGAAAGGGAGAGCGAGATAGATAATTATAGAGAGAGAGGGACAAATAATTGGATGAAGAGAACGACACAGAGGTAGAATAAAATAAATATTATAGAGAGTAAGTAAGAGGAAGAAGAGTTCAGAAGAATAAATCCCTAAATTTTTTATGATATTATTAGAGAGAGAAAGATTTGCGAGAAAAACAACTTGCAAGTGAGACGGGTGTAGTGAATTAGGGAAAGAGAATGAGAGAAAGGCAGATAAAAACAAAGATGGAAGGAACGAGAGGATTTGTTTTATATTATATTTAGACTTTGATCAATCTTAACGCGAAACTAATATCGACCATACTGGTATAGCTAGGTTATGAGAGTAGCAACTTTGCTTTAAGAAGTATATTCAATCCCAAAGACAGACCATTTGAAAACATTGTAGCCAATAGTAAGAGTAACCTCTATAACACACTTTACTTATTTCATTTAAAGCTTTATACAATCATATTTATTTTAAATTTCTAAAACCCTGCACAACTTAATGGCATCCACCTGTGGACCGCCCGCAGCGCTTAAGACGGAAATTGAATTTCTAAAAAATCAACAGCAAACTTCAACTGAATTTTTAAACATTTGCGGACGTTCACCCAGCACTTCCTTTCCAACCAAAAAAAAAAAAACAAAAAAAAATAATTCATCGTAGCGCTAACCCACACATAAGCATCTCCGAGAATGAAAAAATCCGGAACTTATAAGTCACTTCGAGCTCATTGCTTATTTGTGTCATATGCATTCTTTTTTCTCGACTGCAAGTGGCAGCAACACACATACTCAGTACACTTGAATGCCAGTCGCATTTTCCAATTAAAGAGCAGCTGCGTCGGAAAGGCCACAGCTTGTTGCGGGTGTGTTGTTGGGGAGATAAAAAGCCATTTAAAAAGGGAAAAAGTAAGTTAACTATATATGTGGATATACATATATAGTAAGTATGTATGAATATATGTATAGTGTGCGTATATTTTAAAAGTTGAGTAAAGTTTCAACTAATATTTTCGTACTCGCTCTTTGGAGGTTAAAGGGTGCTCTGGTAGAACTATTGAAACTATTTTTCTTTACTTTGATTTGGTTTCTTCTTCGCAAAAAAATATTTTAAAAGGAGTTTTATTGCTTACTCACTTTAATAGTTGTAATTCAGCATAAGCCTAAAGGTAGGCAACGATTTTTGTGTCAATTTGTAGAAGAAACATTGCCTACAGTAAGGCGCACGTTTGATTAATATCTTTTGCATTGGATTTATCGATAAAAATGAGATGTCGTTATGAAACTTTGCACAAGTCCGTTTCTCCTCTGGAGGCTGCTTATTTGTCGGAACCGTGGAGATCGCGTCCTAGAGCATATAGCTGCCATATAACTGAACGATCAAAAACAAGTTCTTGTATGGAAAACTCTTTTATTTGTGGATATATTTTCACGAAATATGGCATAAAGTTTTTTTCGGGAAAGTTCTATAATCTCTGGAAAAAATTTTGAAGATCGGACTACTATAGCATATAGTTGTCATACAAACTGAACGTTCAAATTCAAGGCCTTATATCGAAAATTCTTTTATTTGTGAACATATCTTAACAAAACTTTCCACGAATTATTACTTTAAGTAACGCTACAATTTCTGAAAAATATGATCTTATCGGACCACTTTAGCATATAGCTTGTATGGCAGCTGAACGACCAAAATAAGTTCTTGTATAGAAAACTTTTTTATTTGTTGAGATATTTTTATGAAATGTGGCACATGTTATTGTCCAAAGCATTAAGACAATCTCCGTAAAAATTGTTGCGATCGGTTAACTATAGCATATAGCTGCCATACAAACTGAACGATCAAAATTAAGAAAAAAATCTTTTTATACCATTTTACGCTATAAGAAATGCATCCCGGTAGAATATAATAGTTTCGGCGCAACCCAAGTACCATACTCGTTTTTTTTCTTATTTTATTATTTTTCTCTACCCCACCCTGTATATGCAAGCTGTCAGTTCATTGAATGTTGGCGTAACTGATTGGCTTGGATGTCTTCAATGATTCGTGCAAATAACTTCACAATTTCCTGCGCTGCCAACCTCAACAATGCCGGCGACCAAGCTGTTGCTCTCAGCTCTCCATCTCAATTGTTGGTTGCCAAGCTGTGAGTGGGTGCTCGGGTGTTAGGACAGCAGCGAACCTTATATCTACCTGCAACATTGGCATGACTGCTGCCAGCTGCAGCTGTTGCTTCAGCCATCACTGCAACCGTCATCAGTGCTGACGGCATTAAATTATCGTCCCAGCTCTCGCCCTACTTCTCCTCTTCTTAGGTGTGCTCTTCCTTGACGCTGTCAAAGTACTTCAAGCGTTTCAATGTGAAAGTTTTACAGCGCAGCGGCTAAGCAGCTGCAGTGCACTTTTTCCATTAAGCACCGCATACACACACATATATATGCAGCATTTAATTGAGTGTGTGCAGCGGCGTGTTGCATGGCAGATCGGTGGTATTGCCGCGCCGGCAGTCAATTGTCTGGCGCCATTTCATACGCAGGTCGTTGGCCAAGCGCAAGTGGCTTGCTGGGGATTTTGCGTTGTCATAGCGGCGGCCTATTTAATTGGTGGCTGCAGCGTCGCTTCGATTTGACGCACAACAGCAGCAGCCGTCGTGACTGGAGGATAGTAATTTCACGATTAACTGCCGCAAATGCGCGTATTTTTTTCTGCAGCGCTGAGCATATTTTATGGCATTTAAATTGGTTTATATTTATAAGTAAGTGTTGTTGCTTTTTAACTCTGGCCAACGGTGCTGCGGCAGCATTCCGTTGCATTTTTAATGCACGCTTCTTGGTATTCTACGCTGCTGCCGCACTTTGTGGCATGTTGCATGCGCTTTTCCGGTTCCCTTTCACAGCACACACACACATTTTATTTTGCGCTTTCATCCTTTGCCGTTGGTTTATATTAATATGCTAATGCGTTGCGGTGGATCCGCAACAAAAACGCGCAAAAATAACAAAAAGAAAAAAATACAAAAATAACAAAAAATAAAAAAACAACAAAAAAACAAGAAAAAATCGTTAACTTCGGTTGCACCAAAACTATAATACCCTTCACAAATACGAAAGTGCTTGATTTTAATCGTTCAGTTTGTATGGCAGCTATATGATATAGTTATCCGATCTGGAAAATTTCTTCAGATATTATAGCATTGTAATAAATAATAATTCATATGAAATCTAATGAAGATATTTTGTCAAATAAAAAAGTTTTCCATACAAGGACTTAATTTTGATCGGTCAGTTTGTATGACAGCTATATGCTATAGCGGTCCAATCTTAACAATTCTTTCGGAAAATTTTTGGTTGTTATAAGCAATAATTGAAGCGAAATTTCGTGAAGATATCTTTTCAAATAAAAAAGTTTTTCTTACTTGAAATTAATTATGGTCGTTCAGTTTGTATGACAGCTATATGCATTAGTAATCTGATTCGAAAAAAAAACTTTAGATATGTTAGTGTTACCTTAGAAAATAATCTGTGTCAAATTTCGTGAAAATATCTTGTCAAATAAAATATATTTTCATACAAAAACTTGATTTTGACCCACCAGCTTATATGACAGCCATATGCTATAGTTGTCCGATCTGAATATTATTTCCGTAGATTATAGCTTGGTTTTTTGTTATTATGCTCGTGAAATTTCTTGAAGAAATCTCTTCAAACGAGAAAGTTTTCCATACAAGCACTTGATTTCGATCGTTCAGTTTGTAAGGCAGCTATATGCTATAGTCGTCCGATTCGGAAAATATCTTCAGATATATTAGCGATGCTTAAAAAAATAGTCTGAGCCAAATCTGGTAAGGATATCTTGTGAAATAAAGAAGAGTTTCATACAATAACAAGCTACTCTGTCACTTCCTTCGGGGTACAACAAACTTCGTGGCAACCATAATATAAGCCGCTCTGTGTATAGTAAAGCACAACAACAACCACAAAGACCAAATAGCTGGCAAATAATAATACAGCAAAGTGCACGAAAATATAATGCAAAGCAACCAAAAAAAGTGAGAGAAAGAATGACGTGCAACATGTAAAAAAATATACAAAAATCGCGTTGGTGTGGCAAGTGGCGTGCAACGCGAAAATAAACAGAAGAAGCAGAAAAAGGACCACAAAAAAGCCAAAAAAATCGCATGAATAACAAAATGCTGCTTTAAAATAGCAAAACCCTCAGCAGATAATAAAAATTCCCCACGCTGATTGCGTCAATTTAAATGCGCTAAAGCAGCATGCAGCAGCCGCAATTGTTGTTGCCGCCCGCACAGCATCCGCACTCGCGCGCTGGCAAAATGTTTAATAGTTGAAGCCACTGCAGCACCGTAGCGCATATTTTCTTTGCTGTTGCGCTCCCTTCGCCGCTGTGCTGCTATGCGCTGCCATTTTTGCTGTCACACTGCAGCTGTTATTCTATTTTGTTTGCATACTTTTGTGCGCGCAATCGTAAGAATGTGTAAACTTGTCAGGTTGTTTGCATTGCGAATATATTCAAATAAATTTTATGCAGCTTTGGTGGGTGCGAGCAAATGTTTCACTTTTTGCTTGAGAGAAATGTCCATGTTTGCATTCGGGAATGCTGTCTCTTGAAAAAATGTTAGCATAACTAAAGGCTGTTGCTGTCATTTGAACTGTATACAAAATATTTAGAATTTTTAAATTGACTTTGGGAAAGGCAGCTACTATCTAACACAGCTAGAGACAGGCCCTTGACTGGTAAAATAAACAACATACACTCCAAATGGTTGGATTTGAACAAGCGAATCGACAAAAAAAATATCAGTTCGCTTAAGAAGTTATATCCACTTTCAAGTCAGAAAGAAGGCGCTGTTTATAATTGTTTGTTGAAGAGGCCTTTTTTTTTCCAAACAACGGTGTCAGGTGGAGTGGCAGGTTTTTCTGCTTAAAATTAACTGAAATCCCCGTTTTTTCTAGATTATTCATATACTCACATCGTATGGAATAAAGTCACCAGGAAGTTCGAAAATCTTTATATTGGGTATATGGGTATTGACCCGACTCAATTCATTTTGGTACCCATGGATATGTACTATTATCAGAAAATAATCCTCTCTGCATTTCAATTGTATATCCCATACATTGACGGAGATTTTCGATCAAAGGTCATTATAGGTACTGATGTCCACATATTCGGTAGTTCTTCGTCGTATTTGAATAGTTCGGCTGGCAATTCATCGGTCCCCGCCGCTTTGTTGTTCTTCAGATGGGTAATTGCTATTCGAACTTCTTCATGGTCGGGCAAGGAAACCTTTGCTTCATCGTCACCGATTGTGGAATCGGGTTCGCCTTCTCCTGGCGTTGCACGTTCACTGCCATTCAGCAGGCTGGAGGAGTGTTCGCTACATAATTTTAGTATGCTCTGGGTATCAGTCACTAGATCATCTCTGGTGGTTCTACAAGAGTACGCTCCGGTCTTGACACCTTCTGTTAGTCGCCGCATTTTTTCGTAGAATTTTCGAGCATTACCCCTGTCGGCCTGCTTGTCAGCTCTTCGTACTCACGCATCGGCTTCTACTTTTTTGTTGTCTACAAATGCGTCTCGCTTCCCTCTTCAACTCTCGGTATCTATCCCATTCCGCACGTATTGTTGATGACCTCTGAGCGTACCCACGTCTAAAACACTGGAGACGTGTCTTTCGTCTATCATAACATGATCGATCTGGTTAGTGGCCTTTCGATCCGCATATAGCCAGGAAGCTTGGTGAACTTTCCTATACTGGAATCTAGTACTACAGGTAAACATACATTTTTTGGGCCCCCGCGAAGTCGATTAGCCTTAACCTATTTGGGAATGTTTCCTCGTGGACACTAAATTTACGGAATTTTGTGCTAAAGATGCCTTCCTTGCTCACCCTGACGTTAAAGTAGCCAAGCACGATTTTGTCTTCGTGACGGGTGCAGCCCTCATAGGTGACTTTTTTGGTCACATCGTCCTTCTATTCCGTCGAGGCGTGGCCGCAAATCAGCGATATGTTAAAGAACTTCGCTTTTACGCGGACTGTGGTTGGTCGTTCATTCACCAGGGTGAATTTTCGCTCGTTTATGTAGTCACTGCAGCAAATGTCACAAGAGCCTGACTGTCTCGGTCCTTGTCCCGCCTATCGCACTTTTTGGACGGCGATAATGGCAGCATTTACTCTTACGAAAATATCAAGCAGCTGGACAGCGGCACCTTAACATAATCAATCCTTAAGGCGTTTGCAGTGGTCGTTATCAAAAGGGGCGTCTCTTATCAGATACTGTTGTTTCCTTTTTATTGGGGGAATTTTTTCTTTGAGGCGGGTCCCAGCCCACATCCCTGGAAATGGATGGTTCGCCTTCTCACTTTATCTCGCCTTCAAACGGCTATTTTTTTTTTGCAACCCAGAGGATACTTGGTCTAAGGACGGTAGTCGTGATCTGCTTGAGTCATATATAAAATTATCGTCTCAGACCACTCCCAAGTCCATCCAACTTTTCCTATATTTAAGTACTGAAATATAGTAAAGTTGTAAAATTTTTCTAGCAATTGCGTTTACGCATTTGGAAAAATCACCTCCTAAGTCTAATACTTATTTTAAATTAGAATAAAAAATCATTGCCTTCTTCTCTATTAAATTTCTGAATAATCGGTTGTAAGGGATATACATGTATCTATGTTTCAGATGCTCGATTTTGCCTATTTTCACCGTCATTGTCGTAACATATTACTTTTTTTAATATCTATATAGTGATGCATAAATTATATTTATCAAGAGGCTGCAGAAGTTTTACAACTCTTTGAGATACTGTAAGGTATGTAAACTTTCAGTTGAGTAGACTTTTAGTTGGCATTTTGGGACCACTTGTCTAAATTGAACATTTCTTTATTAGACATAATTATACTTTACTTTAGTACTCCGGCGAATCATCAAACATAACTAAATGACAAATAGAATTTAAAATGATGAAGCTTGCCTTGTCATTGAGATAGTGTTGTCAAAATAGAACTAGCAGAAACAGCTGATGTTGAAACATAGCATACCTTTATGATGGTATTTGTGTAACAACTGATTTTTAAACTTAGCACACCCTTAGGATGCCATTCGTGTAACAGCTGTAACAGCTGATTTTGAAACAAAGCATACCTTTAGGATGTCATTCGTGTAACATTTTGAAACTAGCATACCTTTGGGATGGTATTTGTGTAACAACTGACTTTGAAACATAGCATAACTTTAGGATGTCATTCGTGTAACAACTGATTTTGAAACATAACATACCTTTAGGATGTTATAACTACTGATTTTGAAACATGGCACATATCATATATCATTCATGTAACAGCTGATTTCGAAACAAAGCATACCTTTAGGATGTCATTCGTGTAACATTTTGAAACATAGCATAACTTTAGGATGTCATTCGTGTATCAGCTGATTTCGAAACAAAGCATACCTTTAGGATGTCATTCATGATATTGATAGCTAAGAGCACAGTTTGAGTCTTACCCACAAAGTGAAAACTTTGAGTATCATTTTCATTAATTATATAATACATATTTTAGATATGCATATATGTATACCTAGTCAACAACACTTCTATAAAATTTCAATAACAACACAATTTTCAAAATGCAATTTACTACGCACACCCACACCAGTACTCTTCAAAGACAGCTGCTATAAAAGATATTACTTTTCTGCAACGAAATATTGCAGTATCGTCTCCAGAAAGGCACACTCAACTACTTCAATATAATTTATATGCATGCGAAATGAAATATATGCACCGTTATTACTTTTATATAATACATTTACTATATTATATTTACTACCGTTATGTGATGTGACCGTAAACTACTTACATCCCTTTTGCACTGCATTTTAATAGGCACTATTTGCCTGCTACACTTGCAACGATTGCGTGCTGCGTGTCAATATGAGAGCAGCGGCAGCAATTTCTGCTTCAGCAACTCGTTATCGCCTTGAGCAACAACATGAACAACAACATTTGGCAGCTGCTGTCCCGCATAGCATATGCAGAAAATATTGAAATGTGTCAAATAATTTCGTAGCTGCCAAAATATATTAAATTCTCCGAAAATACCAAGCGCACGCACACAAGCGCACTCATGCAAGGGCTGTCACTATACATATAATGTATGTGTGTGTATTTATATTTATATGCTCATATTTATTTACTTATATACGAGTATTTAATAAATGCTTTCGATATTTTCGTGTTCACTCCTTTATATGCATACATTTCACACTTCGTGCACACGGCCGAGCCGGCAGTGCGCAGGATGTCTGTGTGGGTGGATGGCTAGGTGAGCGGAAGCAGGCACAATGAAATACGATTAAGAAATATGCATTTATTGATGTATATGTGTATGAGTGTGTGTGTGTGCCAAATATATGTATGCATGTGGCAAATAAATTTATGCATTAAACATTCGGTTGTTGCAGTTGAGACGAATTCACTGCATGCTGCAGCAAAACAATGCTTACATTTATAGGAAATACATATTTATAGCATCTATGTACATATAGCCATGACTTATGTGCGGTATTAGCAAGCGTGTCTTTTTGCTATGCAAACGAAAGTTGAAACGTTGAGATGGCTTTACATTAATATGCAAGCGTATGCGTATTTATGAATAATGCCTGAGTGCCTAAAAGTGTGCATATGAATTTGATTGCAATGCATTGTGCACCCAATAAGCCATAATAGTTGGTTTTTATGAAATCGAAAGTAAAGAAAAAATATAAGAAATATATGAAACAAGAAAAATCGTTAACTTCGGCTGCTCCGAAGCTATTATGCCTTTCCCAGGCGCATTTGTTGTGATATACAAGACTTGAGTTTTATAGTTCAGTTTGTATGGTAGCTATATGTTATAGTGGTTTGATCTGAACAATATCTTCTGAGATTTTAACGCTAACTTAGCTAATAATCCATACCAAATAGCATGAAGATAATTTGAGAAATAAAAAAATGTTCCACACGAGAGCTTTATTTTGATCATACAGGTTGTATGACAACTATATGATATAGTACTCACATCTGAAAAACTTCTACAGATACAATAGCGTTGCGTTACAATTTGATGAATTTTGTTGAGATATGTATCTCATCAAACAAAAATGTTTTCCATACAAAAGCTTGGTTTTAATCAGTCAGTTAGTATGGCAGCTATATGATATAGTAGTCCGATCTGAACAATTTACTTGAGAATTATATATTTTTCTTAGACAATTATTTGTGCCAAATTTCGTGAAGATATCTTGACAAATAAAAAAAATTTCCGTACGAGCACTTAATTTCGGGCGTTCAGTTTGTGTGACAGCTATATGATGTAGTAGTCCGATCTAGAAAATTTCTTCAGATGTCTTAGCGTTGCCTTTGGATAATACATGTTGTTGAATTTGAGCAGCTATCTCATCAAACAAAAATGTTTTCCATACAAGAACTTGGTTTTGATCACTCAGTTAGTATGGGAGCTATATGATATAGTACTTCGATCTGAACAATTTGTACGTGGATTATACATTTTTCTTGGACAATATCAATCTGTGACAAACTTCGTGAAGATATTTTATCAAATATAAAAGATTTCTATACAAGAATTTGATTTTGATCGGTCACTTTGTATGGGAGCTAAATATACTTTCTCAGTTTCTGTGTAATTGTGCTCTCCATTTTCGATTTCAGATGCCAATTCAGCCAAGCAGGGTTTCATTGAGAACTTTAAAAAATAAAGTAATGAAATATTTGACTCTTTCTCTCTGTGGATTATAAAATAGCGAAAATTTTACCCTTCAGTCAATATTAATAAACCTTTTTCTAAAAATTCAAAATTGAAAATTTTAAACGGAAAAGCAGATGGTATATAATACTTAAGAAGAGAACATGTAGAAGAGAATTAGTAAAAGCAAAAAAGGGTATCGAATTCGATGCTGTACATACCAGTTCTTTGGCATGTAAATAATATGTTGTTCAAGAATTTTAAGCTTGCGTTTATAGTAAGACGCCAGAGAGTCCATAATGAATAATTTCAGTACATAAGTTGAACCAAACTATGCGAAAAGCAAGCTTGAAGCTGATAAACGTTTGACTGCCTTAATGAGCTCAAAATAGAAACATGTTTGACTAGCTAAATTAGACTATACTCTAAATGGAGCCGTAAAAAAACTCCAGCCCAAAAACCAAATCTGACCAGCAACAATAACTTTTCAGAATAGACTTGTAACTAATTCAAGCTATAATGTATATAGTACATATATGTATATGAAATGATATGAAAATAGCTTGTGTCAAAGCTAGAAATGTTGTTGATAAAATACTTGAACTAAATCTGCAAAAAATATATGGAAATATGCACAGTCTAATTTGTATAGATTAACACGAGTACAGAGAAAACTAAATACTCTTTAAGCAAATACACGAAAAACAATCAGCGATTACATAAGAAGCCAAGGAAAAAGCAATAAATGTAAATTCTGTACAAAAAGGATTTAAGGATTACTACAAGTATAAGCTTTAAGATCAGCAACCATAAAACAAGCCAAAGTTAAAGCAATAAATATAAATTCTGTTTAAAAAGTTTTAAAGAGTTTTAATGCTTATATTTATTAAAAACCAAAGAGTATCATGATGAACTGACTTTTTCGGAATATTCCTTCACAAAATAAGCTCCAAATTAAAAAAAGTAATAGTAAAGTGACTTGTATCAAAGAAAACATGAAGTTGTGAAGTACTTAAGCTGAATTAAAAAAAAAAATTATGGAAACTTCTACAGAATAGTTAAGATGTATTAACGCGAGTTGCGATCACACAAAATACAGCATAACAAAACTGTATCTAATAAACAAGGTGTAGAATAAAGAAAAGTATATAAATTCTGGTTAGAATCCCCTTCTGGTTTGATTCACAGCGACACTATCACTAGATGAAGCGATATTGATCTACAAAGAAACAATAAAATATGTTTCATGAACAGATCATACTTAAAATAGAACACCAAAATATGTTTAAAGAATAGATCAATAAAATATGTTTCAAGAATAGATCAGGAAAATATGTTTCAAGAATAGATCACCAAAATATGCCTCGAGAATAGATCATAAAATACGCTTCAAGAATACATCACCAAAATATGTTTCAAGAATAGATCATAGAATATTTACAAGAATAGATCGCCAAAATGTGTTCCAGGAATAGATCAATACAAGAAATGAGAAATAACCTTAAAATTAGCCATAAAGCAATTTTCAAATAAGAGAGAAATTATTAGTTACAACATTAAATTGATGTACACATCTATAATTACTGAAACTGTTCCACATATGAAGTCACTTAATGTGGATATAGAGTTTCTGAGATAGATATATATTATAAGCTGTCGGTGTAAATACTTAATTTATGATACTTATTTTGTACATGAGATATACGGTCCAATTATATCGTTTTATGTGGGTTTTTGAACTTATCAACCTGAAATCAATTCATGTACTATCGTATTATATTTCCTATTTAACGGTATGAAAAAATGAAGATTCTAACTCTAATTTATCAAGACAAATTTCAACATGTCTCTATATATTTCTGATTTTTTGAAGTTATAAATTTTTACTATTTTATCTCACATCCTAAACCTCCTATTATTCTCATGTCAATGGTTTCCCTGGTCATTGAATACGAATCATCCTTCTACCTAAAACTAATTTAACAACAATTCATTGGAATCTTAACTTTTTCATATTACGACGCGATATTTATAAAAATAATTATCAAAAAATGTTCAAAAAATATGTTGCCTACATTTCGGAGCTCAGAAAATTTTATTCTAATTTTTACAGTGACTGAAATATGAAGATTATACATATATTGAAAGAAAAAAATTTGACTAAAAATGTAAAGAGAAAAATTTCTTAAGTACAGATTTCTCGAATCAAAATTTCAGCCCATACTTTAAACCTTTTACTATTTTCGTGTCAATGGCTCATTACAGACGATTGGGTTTTTGTTAATTGTGCCAATATCTCTACAATTCATTTCAATCTTTCTACTTTTCATATTACGACACGATATTTACTGAAATAATTATAAAAAAAAAAATAACAAATCTGTTGCCTACATTTCGGAGCGCAGAAAATTTATTGTAATATTTGCAGTGCCTTTGAGCAACCAAACCAGAAGCCATTGACGTTCCACGCTGTCTTTGAGTTTTTCAAAGTTTTTTAAATTGCTTTCATTTTCAAACGAAATTTTGCATAAGTATTCATAATTTGACTGTCTCTAGTGTTTTGGTTTATTGGTTTGCCTTTTATGCTTTTCCTGTCAATAAACATAATATTTGAAGTAGATTACGTTGCATATGTTAATATGAGACAAATTTCTTATTTTCAGTATATTTCTATTTTGGATATAAGCAGATTTAAATAATCGTTGCTTATTCGGCACGAACATGCACGACAGATTTTGAGAAAGAAAATTATTCTTTTAAATGAAAATGTTTTACATTTTAATGGAAAGGTTAATATTTTATTATGTTTAGAGTATTTAATGCAGGAATTTAACAAAATGCGTTGCCTACATTTCGGGGCGCAAAAAAAATAATTCGTATTAATGAAAGTATAACGAAATGGTATATTTGCATTTTGGACATAAGAAGATTTAAGTATCATTGCTTATTCAGCACAAAATTTTTGGTAAATGAAAATGCTTCGTTTTTTAATGGAAACAATAACATTTTATTATTTTCAGAGCATTAAATCAACATGAGTAAACAAAAAATTAATATTAAAACTGCTGTAAGCGCATTTACTGTATGTCAAAAATGGCTTTAACAAAGTCGTTGCCTACATTTCGGAGCGTAAAAAATTTGTTTAATGGGAAAATGAAAATGAAATTCTTAAAAATGGCTTTAACAAAAACATTGCCTACATTTTGGAGCGCAAAAATATAGCATATGAATTGAAGATACAAGTTTTAGTATCACTTCTTGCAAATATCTAGGCAAAGTAGTCATTCTATACACAGTTACTTAAGGAACTGATTTATATTTTTCAGTCTTCTCATGTGATCAACTTCAATGACACCCCAGAATGTAGGGGAGATTGTCTTGTGTCTTATAGAAGTTTTTTTATTATCACTCAAACAAATTGGGAGGGAAAAACTATCGGCAGACCCTGCAAGCAAATTTGGTTCTTGAAATGTCGATTTGTGAAACTTGATAGCCTGCCTGACTAATTTGAAGGAAGACAAAGACATATCTATTACATGTATTTGACAAACTAAAGTGTGAGCTCTTTGAGTAACCATAACAAGTAAGTAGTAATGCTGTCGTCAATGAAGTAATGAGTATAGTTCCCCTAACCGAACTTAACCTAACTTACAACTAAACACAGCTAATGAAAAGCGAAATATATGTTTTTCATGTCCCTGGCAACGCTGCCGCCTAAAGCCGTTCGGCCTATCTCACAGCTGAGCATAATCCTAAAATAGCTGCCAATTTTAATAAATAACATAAATTGCATGATTTCGCACAAAAATATTGTGCTGCTCGAGGGTAGAAAATAAGATTGACATGAGAGCGAAATTCTGCAGAAATTCATAACCTTTTAGGCGCTAGTTACAAAGAGCAGCTAAAGATATTGTTGTTTGGTAAGAAAAAAAAATAAAATGGGAAGAAAGTGGAAATAGGGGCAGAATGATGGAAAGAAGTAAGTGAAGAAGGAGAGGAATAAGAAGAGGAATAAGAAGAGGAAGAAGGTGGGAAGAAGAAGATGCAGAAGGTGCAGTAGAAGACGACTTTTTTTTATAGGATGGGAGGAAGTAAGGGTAGAAGGAGTTGAAGAAGTAGGCTAAGAAGGAAAGGAGAAGGAAGTGCAGAAGGAGCGGCAGCAAACGACGATTTTTGTATCAATGTGTGTATTGCTGTTAGTAAATAAAATTAGATTTTCCGGCTGTGCCTTGGTAATTGAAGGAATACCAAAACTAAGAAAACAACTACGAAAAAAAAAAAACAAGAAATAAGAAATAAGACAAATCGTTTCCTTCAGCTGTACTAAAGCTAAAATATTTTTAACGAGAGCATTCCTCATAGCATGTAAGGGTATAAAAGATCTTTAACTCGATTTTGTTTCTTTGGTTTGTATGGTAGCTATAAGCTATTGTAGTCCGATTCAAACGATATATACAACGATCATAGCTTTGACTTGAAAAGTTATCCTTGCCAAATTTCGTGACGATTGCTTGACAAATAAAAAAGTTTCCCGTACAAGAACTTGTCTCTGATCAAATAGTTTGTATGACAGCTATATGCTATAGTGGTCCGATCTAAACTATTTCTTCGGAAATTGTATCGTTGCTATGAATATTAATCCATGCCAAATTTCATAAATATATCTCGTCAAATAAAAAAGTTTTCGATGCAAATACTTAAATCCGACCATTCAGTTTGTATGGTAGCTATATGCTATAGTAGTCCGATAGGAAAAATTTTCTTCGAGATAAAAACGTTGCCTTAGAAAGTCATACATTCGGAATTTCGTGAAGATTCATTGTGAAATAAAAAAGTTTTTCGTACAAGAACTTGATTATTTTCGAACAGTTTGTATGACAGCTATATGCTATAGTGATCCGATCTAAATATTAAGTTCGGTGATTGTAACCTGGCTTCAGGCAAGAGTATTTTTCAAATTTCGTGAAAATATCTTTTAAAATAAACAAACTTTCCGTATAAGAAGTAGACTCTCACTGTTCAGTTTATATGACAGCTGTACCCCACAGTATTCCGATAGCAGCTGTTACGTTAAATAAACAGAAACTTTGAAATAAAAATGATATATGAAAAATTTCAGATCGATATCTCATAAACTGAGACACTATTTGCTGCTATTTACATATATTTAAATTTGGATTTATTGTACCACAAGCTCACATTTGTTTTCCAACAAAAAAAAAAAAAAAACACAAACTTGCTTATAAAAATATTTTTGCAAATGTCAACTGACAAAACTTTGTGGTTTTGTTACTGTTTTTCGCAAGCGTAACTATGTAACGGAAATGTCACAAAGCGCAAATAAACAGAAACGCGATTTATGAAGCTGCCGAAATCATAAAAAAATTCGGCGAAAAAGTTTTGCGAAAATATATCCAACTAATGTAACCAGCTATGCATGGAAATGATATGTGCACATGTGCATGTGTATGTATAGGTGCATGAGTGTGCGTTTATTTTCACTTATTTTCACTCTTCTACATATTGTGTCACGCTGACCTGCTTGTGTTGGGGTTAAGATGTGCTCAAAGACTTTGCCGACCATGAACTCGCTAAAGTGCTTGTGAGGCTTGCGCAAACACACATATTTGCATATACACACATATATGCTCATACGTTTGTATGCGTGTGTGTAAAGCGCTTAACGCTTGCCTGACTAGCTGTCACCCATTTGGCAGAGCCAGTCGTTCGGCGTTGGCTTGTTTTTGTCTCGTCGCGCTTTTGTGTCGCTAAAATGTCTGTTGTCTGAAGTGTGTGTGTGGTTGTGTGTACAAAAAATGTCACATGTAGTTAAGAATTTATAAAAATAGAAAAACAGTTTTTTTGCGTATTAGCTAAGGACATTTGAACAAAACATACGCAAATAAGCGTGAATCAGTTGAGTAAGGCGGAAAGTGGCTGAAGAGGGGTTGAAAAGATTTAGAATAATATTAATTAATACATATTTTATTAGGAATATTTCATTGCCAGTGAAATATGCACTAAAAATGGCTTTAAGAATTTTTTTGCCTACATTTAGGAGTGCAAAAAATTACTCGTTATGCTGGTAGTGCATGAAATATGAAAGCTGTTGCCATTATTAGCAAGTAATAAGAAAGACAAATAAAGGAAAAATAAAATATTCAATGAAAATGGTATTAAAAAAATTATTGCCTACATTTAGGAGCGCAAAAAATTTCTCGTAATGCTTATAGTGAATGAAATTAGGAAGACTGGCTGACTAATAAGAAAGAAAAATAAATGAAAACAAGAACAAACAAAATTTGGAAGCTGCAAATTTTCCCCAAAAGGTCTCTGATATTTGCTTAACAAGCATTTTTATCAAAATATTAGACTTCTATTGCAGGTTTTTTTAAGGTAATTCGAATAGTTTTTTTCATCGTATAGTTTTAACCTTTTAATATTTCCGCGATAATCGCTTTCCTGAATTGGTCCATAAATGTATGCGAAGGAAAATTAAGACATCTCAAATACCTTATAGTCCTCCAAGCACATCAGTCGCAATTTTTTTCTTCATATTAGTTGTGTAGTGTAATTAATTTAAATTTTCTGTTTTCATACTCAGGTGCAATACTTATAGAATAGTCATGGAAAAATGGCTTAACAAATCTGTTGCCTATGTTTCGGGACGCAGAAAACTTTCACAGAGACTGAAATATGAAGTTTATATAATATGACTTGACGAAATAAAAAAAGATGAAAATTTCGAAGCCACAAGTTTTCCAAATAAAAAAGGCATCTTATTATTTTTCTGTCAATCTTTCTAAGCTGGTCATTACAGACTATTGGGTTCTTTTCTTAGTGCCAATCTCTCTTTAATTCATTTAAATTTTCTATTTTCACAATAATCTTGAAAACATGGATTAATATATACGTTGCCTACATTTCGGGGCGCAGAAAATTTTTTCTCATTTTTACAGTGACTGAAATATAAAGATTATGTATTATAAGAAAAAGGATTTGACGAATAAAGAAAAGAGAAAAATTTAGAAGCACAGTTTTATGGCTATAGCAATTAAAATACAAAATAGGGACGAAAAACTGAGAGAAAAAGAAACTTTGTCTATAATGATTTTGTAAAATTAGTTTATATACCTTTTTTTATATAAACGAAAAAGGGCTTTCAACTCCTAAACTTTTAATTTCCCTGTTAATGACTTTGTTAAACTACCATTAAAGACGAGTGAGGCTTGTTCTTAAAACCAACCAAAAAATTGGTTAAATTAACATGTTGCCTACATTTCGGAGTCCAGAAAATTTATCATATTTATTACTGTCACTGAAGTACGGCGGCTATAACAATTAAAATACTAAAGATACATGAAAGGACAAAATAAAGCTTTCGAAGCTACAGCTTAACTCAAAATGAATCTGTATAATTGGCTAATGTACACTTTTTTGTATAAATCGGATAGATTTTTCAATATTGTCATTAAAGACGAGTGGAACTTGTTCTTAGTTCTAACCAAAAACCGGTTTAACTAATATGTTAGCTACATTTCGGAGCGCAGAAAACTTATTTTAATTATTACAGTGACTGAAATAAGGAGGCTAAAACCATTGATCAGAGAGAATTTCAGAAAAAAAAAATAAAAATTTTAAAGTCACAGGTTTTCCCGAAATTAGTTTATATATTATATTGGGTAGTCGAAAAAGTCTTTTCGTATTTTTAATCAAACTTCAACTTATTTTTTTGTATTCATAATGAACTTTAATGAACCAAATATGTACCATATTGGTCGACCACTTTTTGCCGTTTTTCCGTTAGAGACATTATTGCATCAGTGTAAGACTTTTTTGTTTTCTCGGCGAAAAACTACGTCCACTAATTTTCATAGGCTACTCTTGAAGCCAACTTTACTCCATTAAGGGAGTTCTGCGTTGTCCGAAACAAATGGCAGTCCGTACAAGATCCAGGCTTTATGGTGAATGCATCAAAACTTGCCAGCCAAGCCCTCCCAGTTTTTGCCGAGTCATCAAAGATGTGTGTGGTCTAGCGTCGTCCTGATGAAAGACGAAGTCCTTTTTTTGATCAGTTCTGGCCGTTTTTTTCGATTGTTTGCTAATATCTCATCAGTTGTTGTCAATAAATTGTAGAATCAATCATTCGACCAGGCGGAGCAGCTCATAGTGGATGATTTCTTTCCAATCCCATCAAACACTCAGCGTAACCTTTCGAGGCCTCAACCCTGGATTTGCGACAATTTGTTGAGCTTCACCACGCTTGGATCATGATCTTTTTTGCACATTATTGTCGTATTTGATCCAATTTTCGTCTCCTGCTACCATTCGCTTCAGAAATGGTTCGATATTCATGGTTCATTGGTGGTTTTCAGAATTCATGTGGTACCCAAACATCGAGCTTCTTTATGTAGCCAGCCTTTTTTAATTGTTCAAGACCATTTGATGATGAATGTTGAGTTCCTTAGCGATGTCACGGCTGCTTATGTGACGGTTCTGGTCAATCTTTTCCATAATTTCATCGCCTTTTTCAACGATAGGTCGACCAGTGCGAGGTGCGTCATTCACACCAAATTTCCCCTACTATGATTTACCAAAGCAGAAGATATCCATATCTCCACCATAAATGTCATTGAATTAAATTACCCGAAATTTATTCTTTCTTTGCTAAAGCAAACATACATTTATCTGAGCACCATCCATCTCTTTACATACGCCATCGTAAAGCAAGCTGACGAGATTCCAACTATAAATAGTTTATGCAAATTACTCTACGTCTGCTCTGACGCGTCGTTTGCGAGCGAAAGTGCTCACATGCAGACAAATAGCTTTGTAGAACATACATTTGTTAGCGTATTGTGGAAACAATAAAATTCCGATTCCTTTATAGTCTGTTCTCATCTCTCGGTTATTGCTCGCTATTCGCGCGGTTTGTATGTAGTTAAGCAGCGTGGGTATTATTGCGCCATTATGCCATTCTTTCAATATTAGCACTGAAGTAGCAAGAACTTTTTGAAATTGCTACTTTTAAGTGATCAATTGGAGTTTTATTTTAATGCAGCCAGCTGTGTGAGTACTTTTGCGAATGCTACCAAGAATTTCGTTGCATATTTGTGGGCGCTATGATTTTTATTTCGCTGCTGAAGAACAAATGAGGTATAAAAATGCTCACAAGAATATCAATAATATGGAAAAGGATGTATACTACATTTACATATGTACATATTTACTAAAAAACTGGAGTTGCCACATTTTGCGAAATTTATTGGTTATTTATTTAGCTTAAGAAAATAATTTTTTTATTTTAAGTAAAAAATATATAAAAATACAAAAACACCAATGTGGAAATATTTCTTGTGGAAAGAGTTGCCACCAAACCAGAAATTTAAATAATATTACTTATTATCATGAACATTTCCTAAGGTTGTTATTGTTTTGGAGTTGCCACATTAGTTATATGCATACAATAATTTTTTAAGTTTTAATAACGTAACCTTCGAAAATACATAAAATTATTTGTAACTTAATTTTTGAGAGAGAAGAACTAAATTGGTTTTTTAATAATGTTGCCATACTTTCAAAATTAATTAATTATCCCAAAACAATTGTTAAAGCGATTATTTTTTAAAATATGTGATATTACTGAGAATGTGATTTTGGAGGTGAAAAAAATTAAATTTGTTTCTTAATCGAGGTTGCCACACTTACAAAATTATTAAAAAATTATGAAATAATTACGCAAATATTTTCCTATTTTTTGTTAAGAGGAATGAGAGTGTTAACAGAAGTATACAATTTATTTCATATAGCAAATGGTGTTGCCACATTTTCATAATTATTAAATAAACTTGAAATAATTTGTCGCAATACTATTTTTTTGGTGAGAGACGTGAGACTTATTTCTGAGGTAAAAAACCTATATTATTTACTAAATACGGTTGCCACACTTTAAAAATTATTAAATAATTATGAAATAAATGCGAAAATATTGTTTTTGGTAAGACGAGCGAAACTTATTTCTGAGGCCTAAAATTTTCTCCCGAACCTTTCCCTTCCTTACTTGTTTTTTAATAGAATAAATTAATTCAATTTTTTTTTATAAAACTAACTAGTTTTTAATTTATGAAGTTGCCACCCAAAATAACAAATTAAACGAAAATATTTTGTTTTTTTTTTTGTGGTAATTGCCCAAAATCTCCCTTGCTCAAAATTTTTTATAGCATTGCCAGATTTTTTTTACAATGTTGACATACATTTATTAATTTTTTTTAGGTATCCACATGTATACCTTAAGGAAATGAAAAACATTATAAAAATATTTTTTAGGCAGAAAATTTTCATACAACCTTCTGCTCCGCAGTACATCAGTGATTTAAATGGGTGTTGCCACTAGATTTTTTTATGTAATGATTTTAAATCTAACCAATAAACGAAATTTTAATTTTTTTACCATGAGTTTAGTTTATTTAACCACTGTTACAATTTGAGGGTTGCCACCTAAACTAACAAATTAAATGCGTTCAAAAATACTTTTGTAACAGCCAAAAAAAGGAAAGCAAATTTTCCACCCCTTTATTACAGTGTTGCCATATAGTTTTTAATTTTTTTGTGCAGTGTTGCCATATAATTAAATTAATTTTTTTTGTAGTGGAAGCTTATAGACGAACCATTGCAAAAATTTTATCAATCATTTTAGTTTGTGTAGCTGCCGTTTCAATGATGAAGTTGCCACCTAACAAAAGAAGGACATGAGTTCAAAGATATTTTGAAAATATAAAAGCAATAATGAAGACTTAATTTTTTCTTAAATTTCTTTAAAAGAGTTTCCATATACATAGTTAATTATTTTAAGTACAGTGTTGCCATATAATTAATAATATATTTTTTTATCTTTATAGATAAGAGTATTATTCAAAAAACTTTGTGAAAACTTCGGCTTATGTAACAGCTGTTTCAATTAGAGGGTTGCCACCTTAAATAACAAATGAGTTTAAGAATATTTTTGAGACAACTAGGAAACTTTAACGAAACTTTTCCACCAAGTTTCTTTACAGCGTTGTCATGCAACTGCTGTTTCAATTAGACAGTTGCCACCTAAAATAACAAATTAATTGAAATTAAAAATATTTTTGAAGCAACAAGAAAATTTCATTTTCCCTCCAAATTTTTTACAGAGTTGTCATATAGTTTTTAATATTTTTGTGCTTGTGCTTGTTGTCATATAATTAAAAATATTTTTTTGTAATTAAAACTTATAAACGAAACATTGCAAAAAACGTTTAGTAAAATTTTAGTTTGTATAAGTACTATTATAGTGGCAGAATTGCCACCTAACAAAAAAAGTACATATGTAAGTTCAAAGATATTTAGAAAATATAGAAACAATATTAAAGAACTAATTTTTTCAGAAGATTTTCCATAAACTTTATATTTTTTTGTACAATGTTGCCACATAATTAATAATTAAATTTTGTTCTTTTTTTATTAATTTCTTTAGCAATACGCATAACTGCAGGAATGCGTACAATTTTAATATTAAATTAAATATTTCTTTCGCTGAACATTCTCGCGTTCTTTGCTATTTCACTCTTTTGCTCGCCAATTATGTCGTTGATTTACATTCCCGTGCCACGCCTAGTAATGCATACATTTCCAACTGTTTCCGAAATTGAAATTAATTTTCTTAACCCATGCGAAATCACGAAAGCTCACCTTAAATCACTGTCTGAGTGTCACAAGTCTTCGGATTTTCAATTTCCTTTTTCATTTGCTTTTGTTGTTATTTTTTCTGCGACTTCTACCATTCAGCATTTTTCCTTTAATTAAATGTACGCCCAGCAAATTTGTAGTCGCTGCCAACCAATAAACGGTGTAGCTGCACACAAGTGGATGTGTGTGTGGCGGTGTATAAATTTATATGTGTATGTGTGTGTGTGTGTAGCAGTTCGGTGGCTTTGTCTTCGTTGAAATGTCATTTACGCCCATTGTTGTCGTTAATTTCCGCACGCAACAGTCAAATAAATATACAGACACACACACACACATACATGCAAATGAACACATAGACACGTGAACACAAACATATATATATATAATGGTTTATGTATACACGTGTGTGTGTGTGTGTTTGTGTAGGAAATCAGCGACGACACCTTTTCTTGGCACACTTTTACGCCATTAATCTCTTCTCGCATTTGTTGCGTTTTTCTTCGCTGACAAAATGCTTTGTTTGTGTTGTTGGTTTTCTTCTACCTTTTTTTTTTTGTTGTCACTGTCAACAACGTTGCGCAATTACTGTAGCCATCTTTTCTGCAACGCACGGCGTGTTCGCTCGAAGAGGAGCAAGCGGATGTTGAGGGTCGCGCTCGTGGAATTGAAGAAATAACTCTTTCGTTTCATTTGTTGCACTCACTTGTAAAGCGACTTGAGTGCTTTGTTGTTTGTTTAAAAGAAAAAAGTGTACAACAACAAGTGCGCACAGAAAAAACAACACACTCCTCTAGATTGCGAGCAAAAACTGTTGTACGCACCACACCCGACATTCATTAGACACAAATGCCGTTTAACTTAAGTTTGCCCCTAAATGTATGCCACATACATTTTCTGTCCCCATATAAATTGCATACCTCCTTCAGAGGCAACAAACTGCGCGTGTCTATTCTTCCTTTGTCACAGTTGTCTACCGTTTTCTTAGCGACTTTGAGTTAGGTACGCGCTGTAAGCGAAAATAGCGAACGTTTATAAATAAGCGCTTAGCATACGTTAAGGCGCCTGTAAACTGTGCGTAGAATTTGCAGTTTTTCGCAGAAATGCTTGCTATCTAAATAATATTCTGACTCATCTACAAAAATTTGTGCTCTGCGTGAGTGAAGCGGTATGTATTGCCTACTTTTGTGCACTTTTAGACTTTTTTAAGCCGGTAGGTATGCTATGCTTGTTGGCAACTACGAAGCATAGTGTCGCTTAAAGGCTACCACAGCATTTTACCAGCTTATTTCAGTACATATTCGTTTCTAGTTTCCAATGCTAGACTTAGCTTGTTTCAGGTGAGTTTTTACGCCTGTCCTCTTTGCTTTTTTCTCTAGTTTTCGGCGCTTATTATGAAGATAGTCGGCTGATGGTATGCCATTTTTATATATGCTGCTTTTCTTCCTTATTTTGTTTCTAGTTGGTAGTAGCTACTATCCTGCTGGACTACTAGTGATTTAAATAGCTCTTTTAAGCGTTTTAGCACACTTTTGGGCGTTTCCTGTTAACTATGCTCGGCTTTAAGGATCTTTTGAATTAATTTTTGAAAATTTCAGTATGTATTAAACAAAATATACTATAAATATTATTGGAAAAAACCTTTGACACAAATGCCTTTTAAATTTAGTTTGCCCCTAAGCTGATGTCAGCATATAAATTACATACCTGCTTCGTAGGCAAGAACCTGTGCGTGTCTACTCTTCTTTTGTCACAGTTGTCTACCGTTTTCTTAAATACTTTGAGTTAGGTAAGCGCCGTAAGCAAAAAAGCGAAGGTTTATAAATAAACGCTTAGCATATGCGAAGGCTCCTGTCATCTATGATATGACTGGAGTCAGTAGGTTTAGTGCCAAAATGTTTTGTGCTGTTTCGGGAGTGGCACTTTTCTTTTCTCTACAAGTTTTTCACCCTTCAGCAATCATTCAAACGTCTCTGTGTTTATGGATATAGTCTGAGGTCTCACTATAATAAACTTAGACTTAAGCCTTCAGGTTTCGGTATTAGTCTCCTGATAAAATGCAACAAAAAATAACCTTTTTAGTAATATTAAAATTAAACATTTTTCAGCTCCCAGTTAACACTCCCTGGAACATGGAGTAGTATTTTCAGTTCTAACCTTATGATGTTCTTTAATATATATATTTTGTAGAGACTGTGACGTTTACTTGTGTGTGCTACAAACTTCGTGATAAAATTAATATACCCTGTTCAGGGTATAAAAATATATAAGAAGTTGGTGTTTAGTTCAACTTAAATGAAATTTTGTGGTGCGAAAGCCTTTTGAAGCTAGTCTAAATAGCCTTGATTGCCGCAAAGTTCAAGCCATATCCTTTGAAAGATATTAAAAAAACGATCGTGCCTTGGAAATCTGACCCAGCGATGGCAAAAGATTTTTTTTTTTTTGAGATAAAGAGATGAACCTTTGGGAATTTCACAAAACTTTTTGAGACATCAGAGTTAAGTTGAGGACCCAAAAGAGACTTTCTAATATATGTCCCATCGTGAGACTCAAATAAATTGTATTATTTTTCTCCAAAAGATTGTGAGGGGAAAAAGGAAGATGAAGATATTTTCATAATGCTTCAAATAAACACTGAAACATCACACTATTTCTTAGAAGCTTAAAGTTTTGTTTTTTTCGTGTAGAAGAAATCTGAAAATGTTTGAGCCCAGAATTCGGATGTCAGGTTTTAGCAATTCACTGTTAGCAAAGGCTACAAAGAGATACTTTATTTGAAAAATAAGTATGTGTAACAGACTTAATTCCCGATTCCTTAGCTCTAGCATCGCGTTACCACCTCATTAGATTGGTTTTGATGCCTGGGCACAGCGAAGTTGCAGAAAACTACAACGCTGATGAGCTTGCTAGATCAGATACTTCAGTCTCAGTAGCTGCAAATTAGGAACGCGTACGACCAGCACTGACTTCTTTCAGTTCAATACTGGACAGTAGGGCATTAAGCGCGGGGAAGAAACTAGCAGCTGTGTAATCGTTAAGTCTTTCTGGCCTTGGGAAAATCGTAAGAAATTTAGCGGGCCCTTCGCCTTTAGCAAAGATCACCTTTCAATAGTTGTATGAGTTCTAACAGGACATCGCTGGGGATACGTGCGGTAAGATTAAACATTTTATCGGATGCCAGCTACAAAAGCCGCTTGGCAGAAGATGAGGTGGAATATCTTAACATTTCTTTCACAAATGTCTCACCTTTACCAAATCAATGTTAAAATACCTCAGATCCCACAATTTTAGGCTTCTAGGTGAAATTATGTAAATAGTTAGATGTAAGGTACCCAAGCAGATTTGCGATAGTTTCAGGACCCTTTGTCGAGAGTTAATATCCACGTACCTGTGTTCTTATATGTAGTGTTGAGCTGTTTAGTCGAAGATACCGAAACATCGTCTACCTCTGGCTTTGTAGAAAACTTTATTGTAGCAATCGAAGTGTGATTCTCTGCTATTTTGAAGAATCAGCTATCAAAACTAATCTTTTTAACCTAACCGGTTACATGGTAGGAGATGCAATGGAAGAACAAAATCCCTCAAAATTGGAGACATACGATTTTTTTAAAGTAATATGTTGATAATTACGCTTAGGTGTTAATTTAGTATCCGAATGTGAAGTATTTGTAAGTATCAACGAAAAGGCAAGTTCGCAATTTTATGCGAAGAAACGTAAAACGATGTTGGATATAAGGAAAGTATAACTTCTAAAATGATCTTAGTAGCTTTAATTACTACATATTTATTATTCTTCATATAGAGATGGCTAATTTAGTTGCAGCTTTGCTCAAAATCAGAGTATATAATACCCAGAAACTATACACATATAGAGTATATACCATACATATGTATATGTATCTGTCTACCTGTCCTTCAGTCTGTAAAAATGCGAACATTTCTCTCAGTTTTTGTTGAGATATCGATTTACAATTTTGCACACATTATTTTCTCTCTGAGAAACTCCTCATTTGTCGAAACCGCCATTATCGGACCATTATAGCATATAGCTGACATACAAACTGAACGATCGGAATTAAATTTTTGTATGGAAAACCTTTTTATTTGGAAACATATCTTCACGAAAATTGGCAGTTATTATTTTCATGATCCAGACTAAAATTTTTGGAAAAAATATTTAAATCCGATCACTACAGCATATAGCTGCCATACAAATTGAACTCAGCAAATAAAGTAAGAAATAGCTGCCATACAAATTGAACTCAGCAAATAAAGTAGTTGTATGGAAAACTATTTTAGTTGACAAGATATCTTGACGAAATTTTGTACAGATTATTTTCCAAAGGCAAACTATATTATTTGTTGAAATTGTTCAGATCGGATCACTATAGCATATAGCTGCCATACAAAGTGACTATAAGAAATGCACGTGTGAAGCATATTATAGCAGATCGAACGGCTCTAGCATATAGCTGCCACACAAAGTGAGTATTATAGCTTCAGTCCAACCGAAATGAACGTTTTTCTAGATTTTTTTTTTTATTTTTAATACAATAAAAAAATTTGTGTTGTTGACGGCAGATTTCCTTTGGGAAAAGCAAAATCGACTACTCAAAGAAATTTTTATTTACCACGAAAATTGCAAAGCATTTCAAATGCAGAACTGCTACACAAAATTTGCGCTCAAATTTTATTTACTATTTCCTCAAAAATTTTTTTCTAAATTGCAGCTGCTAACTTCAGCAAATATTTCCAGTACACACAGCAACACGAAAGGATGCTTCGCATACAATTTGTATGTGTATGTATGTGTGTGTACTGTGTTTATTTGTCGAATTCACTTATCCAAATAACCAATTTGAATTACCCACACCTCGGCTTGCACTTCAGCCACACTGCAAAGCAATCGTTCACTTACCATACACACACAGCAAACACATAGGCGCACATACACATGTAGCTACAGTAGCTGACCAGCTGACCCACACTCAGCCTTAAAGCACCGGGCACTCAGTGAGGCACTCGAAACTTTCAATTTACGTTTTCAATCTAAAAATCTGTTGCAGCTATTTCCGCCAGCAGACACACATATACTCGCACATACATACAAATGCACACACATACACAGTGACAGCCCTCTAGACCCTCAAACAAATTGATTTTTACAGCGTTGCAGCGGCAATGCTTTTTATTTCGCTTTTTATTCCTCGTTGAATGACCTCTTTTCGCTTTGTTGATAAAGCTGCTTTGCAGCCTAGTAAGTTCGTCACACACACACGCACACATAGAAGTATGCGAGCGCAATAACAATTACAACAACCGCAAAATCTTAAATGAAAAAGACGAAATGTCAGGCGCAAATCGAGAAGGAAATGCGAAATAGCAACGAAGCGGAGGCGGAAAGCGGCACGAAAACGGCGAGTGTCAACAGAACCGAGCACAAAAAAGCAGAAAAAAAAATCAAAAAAAAAAAGAAAAACCAAAAAACGAGCGTAAAGAAATTAACAGCCAAGTAGGAAATTAGAATAAAAATAAAAAGGAGAATAAAAATAAAAGTGGAAATGAGAAAAAATGAAAATAAAAATAACAATAAAAGCGGCCATACACGGAGAGCGAAATTCAAAAACTCAGTGCCAACAATGAGTACCGTTGAATTGTGTGGCCGCCCATCATGGTATCATGGCAGTGCTGCCATATCTGACAGCGTCTCTGCGCCTGTTTGTGCCCATCTGCATGCCCGCACTTTCGCTTTTATCTATGCTCCTTTTTTCCTCGCACATTCCTCTATTTTCACGCTGTGCTTATAAATAATTTGTCCTACATTCACTGCCGCTTGAATGGTGTGATTTGTATGGCAAGCATACACTGGTTTATGCTAGGCATTTGTGTGTTAGTGTGGTCTGTGGAGGCTGGGCAGGGTCAGCCAACCAACTGTGGCTCTGGGAATGCCTATATTCAAAGTTGCTGAAATGCTGGTGAGGGAGTTTTGCTTTTTTTCTGATTGAGTGTGCATATGTAATGGTGCAAATAAGACGCTGGGGTAATGACAGTTAGGTACAGTAGTGTGAAATGTTATGGAAATATGTAAGTATTATGTTTTAATGGTTGCTGCGGGCAACAGAATATACTTTTGATTGGTTTCGTTGGTTTCGTACATTTAGTGTAAACATAAATAATTCTATGTTCTATGTTTCCTATGGTTGCATAATGATGGTTTTATGTCTCTTATTCGTTTTTTCTTTTAAATATATTTTCGATTCTATGTTTTTATTTTACCTTTGGTTTTACCTTATTTTAGATTTTATGTTCTATGTTTTATATGATATATTTCAATCGGATTTCTATGTTGTTCGCTTTCTTTCTCTTGTTCGTCCTTTCTTTTAAATTTAATTTTAATTCTATGTTTTTCATTTTACTTTTACTTTTCACATACTTTCAATTCTATGTTTTTTTGGTAGTATAATCATGTTTTTGTGTTCAATATAATTTCAATATTTTGCGCATTTTCCTTCTTATTATCTCTACTTTTTTTAACATTCTTAAGTTTTTATGTTCTATGTTTTCTTATTGGCTTCATAATATTTTTGTGTGCCGTATTTTTCAATATGATTTCTACGTTCTACGCATTTGCCTTCAGATTTCTTTATCTTATTTAAAATTTTAAAGATTCTACGTTCTATGTTTTTGTGGTAGCATAATAACAATTTTGTGTGCTATATTTCTCAATATAATTTCTATGTTTTACACATTTGTCTTCTGATTATCTTTATTTTTCAACATACTTTAGATTCTACGTTCTATTTTGCGTATGTCAGCATAGTTATAGTTATCGTATGAAGCATACATACTTATAAAAAAATTTTTAATTTAGTTTCTTTATACTATCTTCTTTTTTACATTTTCCTTTAATCCTTCTTTTGATTAGAAAAAAAACTTTCAAAAAACGTTCACTGTTTTCCATATTTTACGTTTTCCTTGTTTCAATTGTCCTTTCATTTTAACAAATTTTAATTCTATGTTTTTTGTGGTAATATTATAACAGTATGAATGATATATTTTTCAATCTGCTCTCTTTGTTTTATGCTTTATTGTATTTAATTATTATTTTCAAGGACATACATTGGGTTCTATGTTCTATGTTTCACATGTTGGATTCGTAATCCCTTACCCTGAACAGGGTATATTAAGTTTGTCACGAAGTGTGTAATACAAGTACATACAAAGTATATATATTATCAGTATATATCTTCACAAAAGTTGCCACAGGTTATTTTTTAAGATAACACTGTAATATACGAAGAAGTTGTTCAGATCGGCTCACTATAGCATATAGTTGCTATGAGAAGAAATGCCACTTTTTTAAATAAATAAAAAATTTAAAAATTATAAGTATTTTCCATTTTACTTAATTTTATCTCTTATGTTGTTTAAGTTCTCCATTCTTATATCTAAGTCTTTGTTATTCATGTATAAAAAAATATCTGGCAACCCTGAAAAAAAATGTATGCCTTTGATGTTATTTAAGCTGTAAATACTTATGTTTATCTAATAACTATATTTATGTTTATTTATTTTGAAATTTAATATTTCGTTCATAGTCTTAAAGAACCTTGCAGTCTTCACTTTAATAAAACCACTTCGTTATTCATTTATTAAAAACGATATCTGGCAACCCTACATAATAAAAATATTTTTCTTGTATGTTCTTTAAGTTCTACATACTTTTATCTTATATATCTATCTATATACATACATATTTATTTATTATGAAAATGTAGAATTTTCGAATGAGATGGCAACTCCAATTTTAGATTTGCGTTAAACATTTTGTTTATATTCTTAATATACTTTTCAGTCATTGCTTTCACTAAACCGCTCGTTATTCATTTATTAAAAAAAATATCTGGCAACCCTGCCAAAAAAAAATAAATATTTTGTAGGGTTAAAATTTTAATATTTATTATTTGTCCTTTAATATTTATTCACATATACTTTTTCATTATTTTTATTTTTGCTGAGTCTTGTATCGTTTTCACCCACCGTAGTAGTAAATGCACTAACCTGCACCCACACTTTCTTTCCTTCGTATCTACGCCTACATTTTCTGACACTATTTATTTTCGTTGTCACCAGCTCTCGCATAATTTTTTCCAGGCAGCCTGCTAGGCATTTAAATTACTTGTAATACTCATAAAAAATCTATGCACAACTATTAAGGTGCGCCTGTGTGCGTAGCTTATGTATGTACATATATGGGCATATATTAAGCAATACATGAATAAAGCATGCTGAACAGCAGGCACAAATGAGCGCAATCACCGTTGAGAAAAGCGCGATTATAGCGAAGCCTAGCGCAGCGGCAAGAGGCGGACTTGGGTTGTGGGAAAGAAGGCGCATTAAGGCGGTTGGCAGATAAATTGTGCTGACCTGCTGTTGATGTGTCGTCGACATGTGAGACGGTCTCCGATCCAAGCATGTGTGCATGCTAAATAAAGAAAACAAAGTAAAGAAGCACAATAGATAGTGAAAAGTAGCAGCTATTGCATGCTTATAGGCGTGTAGGCACGTAGAGCGGCGCATGCTGATTGCGTATTTGTGCGCATTTTGCATTATCATTCAGCTTTCTTAACAAGCTTCGCACAAATAATGCCATATACTTGTGTGACTGTGTGCGTGTTTTCTATGTATAAATGTATGTGTGTTTGTGTGCTTATGTGATTTGTGCCTACCGGAAGTTAGACAAGCCGGTGGTGTGTTGACAAAAAAACGATGAACGAGCAAATGCTCTCACATGAGCGCAATTACTAACCACCATATGTATACATATATATTCACTAGGGTGTGCATTATTTGCCAAATTGATTTTTTTTTCGTTGCAAAGGACCTTTAAAAATTCAAAATATTTTTTTCCTCAAGAAAATAAAAAAAAAAACCAAAAAAAAATCAACTTGGAAAATAATGAACACCCATAGTATATATATAGGTATGAAGGCACATGCATTTAAGTGCGCCGTTTCAATGAAGAAGCGCAAAAAGAAAACTGAGCAGCATGAGTGGAGGATGAAATCGAGAAAGTGAATGTTTAGAAAGTGAAATCAGCTATATAACGGTACATGTTTAGGTATGTATCTGCTATAGACACATATGTATAAGCATAACGGCTCTTATATACTGCATATATTTTGAAATATCTACACGTGTGTGTATGTCAACGCGTATGATGATAACAAAAGCCAGTCACGCACGGTAAATATGTGCGATTGAGCTCCGCTGCTTTACGTTCTCTTTGTGTGTGTGCATTTAGCAATAATCATAGTTTCATTTACGCTTCACATGTGTGCGTCAATTAAGGATGCTGCATTGTGTTGAATACAAAAAGGGGGGCGGAAAGAATGTGCTGCCTGAATGACCTAAGTCAAAACGCTTAAAGTTGTTGCGCCTATAAGTATGCTCAAATTGAATACGTGTATGTAGATGCACGAAATTGGGTTTATAAGTATAAAATCATATACCTAAGTATATATTCACCCAGTTTGGCATGTGCGACTTAATGCCGCTTCATTATGCCAGTATTGTTGCGATTTTTGCTAAAACTTAATGCGACGGGGTCACTGGTGGCATGAGTAGCTGTCATATTGGTGGTCGCTAGTTTCTGATTTAGCTAAGAAAGTGTGTTAAATCATTTCAACTATCGCTAGATTATAGTTTTTTTATTATTAATTTCAAGGAAGAAGGAATTACTCGATAATTTCAAGGGATGTACACTCATTTCTTTGTGAAGTCCTCGAATTCGAGGCCACACAAATGGTGGCAAATGTAAATCTTGTGTCCAATCTAACGTTAATTTTAGGACACCCTTTAAGAACATAGTTTTTAGTTTAAGTAAGTATTCATAATTCTTGAGGTGAGCTTAGTCTGAATCTCTCGCCTTAAGTATTTTACATCTTACCTGCTGGAGCGTCGTTCATCAATTATTAAGTGTTTTTTGAGCAAAGGAAATCTTTATTGTCAAACAATCAGTCTTTACAATCAATAGCATCAATCTACTTCATGATCAGATTACTTTGGCTGCAGCGGTTTTGCTGAAAACTTCAAGGCTGATAAGCGCGCAAGAGCCGGCAACCTAGTCTTACTTACAACGAAAGGGGAACGAGTTCCATGGCTGTTGCTTTCCTGGGTTCTATCACCGCAACTTTTGGCCTCCCTTGCAGAGGCAAGTATTGGTCGAAAACTACCTCCTGTGCGGCTGTGAGAGGCTTCTGGCATAGTGTATTACGCAGGAGATCCACTGAATCATTTGCTCTCAACAAGGTGCATCTTGTAGGAGTTCTAAGTGAGATCTCTGTTGGCAATCATAGCAGGATCGGCCTTTTTCACCTAACCTTACCAAATATAGCCTATTTGCTATTATTCTTGATAAAACAATTTAAATTTTATTTTCTTTATTTGCTATGCTTGCCAAGTGCTGCTTGAATTTCAGTTTAGAGTCCAATATTACCCCTAAATACTTCAACTGTGGCTGTGATCACACACTCTCCTATAGTGAGAGTTATTTTTTCCTCAAGTTTACTGGTGCTTATGAGCACTACTTCTGTTTTGTGCTCAGCCAGTTCCAAACTCATAGGCGTAGACCATTTTTGCATTCATTACGTATACGTATTTTGAAGGTCATCAAGTTGTTTAGCCACTGCTTCTACTATAAGGTTGTCCGCGTATGCGACTAATACTTTTTGGTTGTTGTAATCTTAGCATGCCAGCATATACAAGATGCCATAAACGAGGATTTAGTACTGAACCTTGTGGTACCCCACTTGAAATAGGGTAGCTCTTGGTGTTTTCGTTGGTATCGTAGATTAGCCTGCTAGTTTCAAAATAACTCATTACAATATTAATGAGGTACTGAGGGGTGCGTATTTCATATAGGGATTCGAATATGTTTGTCCATTTAGCAGAGTTGAATGCATTTTTCACATCCAGTGTGATCAACGCACAATAATTTTTGGTACCACATTTCCATCTTTTGCCACTTACTGGGACATTTTACATGGTGCATAGTGCATAGTGCATCGATAGTGGACCTTTGTGCTATCTTTCTGATAATCCTCCGGCTTCCTGGCTTGCAAAAACCAAGTAGTTTCTAGTTATGTTTTCGTACACTTTGCCCATTGTGTCGAGCATACACAGAGGTCGATATGATGAAGGTTCATCTGATGTTTTTTGGTTTTGGGATTAAAATCAGGCGCTGGGTTTACCAGAGATCGGGGAAGATCCTTTCTTCTATACATGTGTTGTACATTTTTGCGAAAAGAGTGGATTTTGAAATTAGGCTACCTTTGGGATTTGTTTTTGGCATGTTATCGTTTCTAGGCGCTTTGTTGTTTATGCTTTTTTTTTTTTGCTTTGGCCAATTGTTTTTCTTCTGTAAACATCTATATCACCAGCTGTCTATAGCAAATGATTTTGCTGGTTAAAAATTGACTCAGCAAAAGCTGGTGAAAATCGACTGTCACGGCTTTTTTCCAATTGAACAAACACTTTTATGAGAGTGTTTTCATGAAATGACTACAAGCGTATTTGACTCAAATTGGACTAATCTCACTATGCTGAATAACACCTTCAATGTTACACAAAAATATTGAATTTTACTAGACCTTGTTAAAATTTAATAACGGTAATACAAAGCTCTTTCGTTCTCTTCGCCTTCTCTTTTAAAACATATTTGAAGGTTACAAAAACCGTAATTGACATTGACACATAGCTTCAAATGCCCAAAATAACAATTTTAATTATGAAACTTTAAGAATTTTTTAGTTAAAAACATTTATATGTTAATAAGAAATAAATACAATTTTTTAAGCAAATACTTATCTATGTAATTACACAAATATTTGTGTAGCAATTTCTTTTCAAGTTGCAATTTTTTTGTAATTTTTAATTTAATTGCATCAAATAATACAACGAGTTATGCCTTTGAGCGTATTATTTCTCTATGCATAATTCATTATTTACGTTTTAACTACACAACTAATGCCGTAAAAACTTAATCCACTCAACGCCTTCGAAAGCATGTTGAAATTGCGCAAACAATCAAAGTGGCGGCATATATCACTAGCCACCGCGTCAATTTACGAACTGTCAGCGGCTTTTTGCACACCGAAAAGCACTCAAATACATTTGAGCGAGTTTTTTTCTAGTTTGTTGCATAAAATATACAGTTATAGCATAGTCAACATGGCAAATGTGGAGCTCGAAACTAATAAATTTGCATGCGAATGATTTTTTTTTGACTAGAAAAGCGTGCAAAAACAGCAGTTAATAAATTATATAATCACTTATATGTGCGTATGTATGTGTAAACACATGCTTGAGTGTATTTAAAAAATGTTAAAATAAATAACGGCATTTCAAGCGCACAAATGTAGCCATTCATTTGCATTATTATGGCTCAAAATGAGCAAAACTTGAAAAGCTCACACGAAAAAAGCTGCCAAAAAGCACAAAAAAGCGTTGCGGCGCTGTACTGTTTTGTAGCGTGGTTGGGTGGATTTTTTTTACTTGTTTTTAATACTTTTTTTTTTGTTTATTTAATGTTATTATTATTATTGTATTTTATATTTGTTTTTTTTTTTGGTTCCTTTGGTTTGTCATGTGTGGGCGCCAAGAAAAAGCGCTCGCTGTTGGCGGCTGTTCAATTTAATTTAATGCGCATTGCGCTTTGTTTTTCAATGTGGTAGTTTTTTCGACATAACTGTAAATAATTTTATGAAAATTAAATGCATTGCGGTAATGCGGAAGTTTTGCGGGACATAAATCAACATTTTTTAGACGCTGATTGCTGTTTAAAGTGTCTTACTTAACATAATGTTAATTTATTGAAAGCACTATTATTACTTTTTGTAATTAAAAGCCAAACAAAACCTTTTTACAGCGTTAAAAAATATATTGTTTTAGTAATTTAGACGGTTTTGACAAAAAAGTACCCGGAAATTGTAAATAAGGTGCAAGATATCTAATTATTCGTCAATATTTATTTCATCGCCTTGAAAGTAGTCCCCAACAGATGTAATGAACTTGTGCCAATGATTTTTTCAGTCCTCGAAACACTTTTCATAAGCACTTTTTGAGATGGCCTTCAGCGAATTTGTTTTCATCTCTTCGATCGACTGGAAACGGGTTCCATGGATTGGCAACTTCACTTTGGTGAATAAGAAAAACTCACATGAATACAAATCTGGTGAATAAGGTGGTTAATACATAGATGGTATTCATTGCGTTTTTGGCTCAAATTCGTTCACCATCGTGGCTCCATGCTGTGTTGCATTATCATCGTGTAAAATCCATTAATTGGTTTTCCACAATTCCGACCGTTTTCGACGGATGTTCTTACGCAAACGCCTCAATACGACCAAATAGAACTCTTTATTGACCGTCTGTCCCTATGGAACAACTTCATGGTACAACATACCACGAATACCACTTCGTTTCTAAGCGACTTTGACGTTATTTCCCCTTCATTCCGATGATTGTTGTAACTTGTTTGCATGTTACATCGGCAGTTAAAATGCTCTCTGTGAATGTGTGGTCGGAATTCGCAACATCAAGCATGTCCAAATAGACGTGTTTACGGTACTCTTTTCGAAAAAGTTCTGCTTTATCGGGACGAGTCGAGCACGAACACGTTTCATACCGGAAATATTCACCAAAATTATTCGAACGGAATCGCGAGAGATGTCGAGCTCTCTTACCATCTGTCTTACATTTAGATGATAACTTTCAAGCACTATATCCTCACTCTTTTACTTTTTTCAGCAGTTGAAGAGGTCGCAGGTCATCCAGAACCTGGCATGTCGTCAACAAACCCTCGACCGTCATTGAGGGCTTTATACAACTCGTAGGCTTTTGTTTTTGATAAAACTGAATCACCGTAAGCCTTTTCTAATATTCTCAACGATTCCGCACACAAAATTTGGTTGGAAATACAAAACTTGAGACAAATTCTTTGCTAGACACTTTTTTCCGTTTTAAAAATCCCGGCTTTGGAGGCTTTTTGGATAGGAAACTTAGTCTATTCGGCTCCCGAAACCTTATATTTTCTGTGAATACTGTTTTCAAACATGGTGAAAACCGTAGGACTGATCAACTTAAAATTGCCACGCACTTCTTCCTCCTCCTTAGATATGCAGCATCTGCCACGCAAGGTAATCTAATTGCATCACCGAAAATTGACAGTTTGGTGCGGATTGTGGTATGGCGGCAACATCGGGCCCTTTTTTGTTTCAAAATTAGGCAAGCAGAGCTGTTACCATCAATAGCGAGCGTTATAACAACATGTTGACCGGAATTTGATGAAATCGACGTGGATGATCTTTATTTTCAATAAGAAGGTGTTTCGACTTTTAAAAATGGCCAGATTGCGTGGTTAATTTCGTACTACTCGTTAATTTCGTCAACCCAGTTCAATGGCCGCCAAGATCATGTGATCTAACGTCTCTAGATTATTTTCTCTGTTGGTATGTTTAATCAAAGGCTTGCGATAATCAATCAGCAACGCTCGAGTAGACAACATTCAGTGCACTACAGCCGAAATTCCAGCCGAAACGCTATACCGGAATGAGTCCTTCAGTTTTCGAGATATCGAACTGAAATTTCGAGCACATGCTTTTCTCTCTAAGAAGTTGCTCATTTGTCGGAATCACCGATATCGGACCACTATATCATATAGCTGTTATACAAACTGAACGATCGCAATCAAGTGTTTTTAATAAAATCAGTTGTAAGGTGGGTAGTAGAGCACTGTATGGAAAACTACATACTGAATGTGTGGAGAAAATGTCACAGTGATTGGATTATTTGTCCCCGAGTAATCACGAGTTTTGATTGCCACTTAACCTCAGTTACAACCTTCGTTATCAATTGCTTTATTTTTCATTGAAGTACTTAATGAATATTTCGATTAAATTAATTATATAGTTCTCAATGTATTTTTAACACTAAATTCTTATTTCAACAAAACCAAATGTGTCTTCATTATACACCTTCGAACACTTGTTTACATGTATGCGTATATGTATGTGTATTCGTTTCAAGTAAACTACCACTCATTAGTAATTCACTGTCCCTTTTAATTCCATTTTGTAATGTCTGATGGCAAGGCAGGCTCTTTTTGTTTAGTTCCTGTGAAGGTAGACAATTTAATGCAATTGCTGACACCTTCAAGTCAACATAAAGCAAAAACAGAAATAAAGAAGTCAACAGAAAATAGCATAGAACAACGAAGCAAAAAATATAAGCAAAGAGAATAATGAAAAGAATGGTATCTCTTTCTCAGTTTGTTGTGCTAGTAGTTAATTTTAGTGCTTCGTTTTGTGATATGTTTCTCTAATGTGGTATGGAAGTGGGTGTGTTTCTCTACACTTAAGCAAGTATTTAGATGCGCATATAGGAAGAAGTTTTAAAAAAAATTAAGAGCGGTAAAAAGAAAAAAGAAAATATTATAATTTTTTACCAAAAAAATTGCATATTATACATATATATATTCCATATACATGTTGCAGATAGAAGCAGAATTGGTTGGAAGACTATAGTTATCTACTAACATTTTAAACAGGCTAATTGAGTCCCCGGTCTGACACACAGACAGCGCTACTCGTATTAAATCCATAGATTTTTAGTTAGACCTAACTTTTAAAACGAGAGTGTTATAATTTGACAGCTCATGGATCATTTCTATCTACATTAAGATATTCAGTAAATTAGATCTAGTAGGTAATGGCAGAGGTAGATTTGTCCTTGAGCAAATCTACATAAAGGATTACTTAATTTTTAACATATACATAAGTAAAATATAATTAACTTAGGTTATTAAATACATCCATCAAAAATTCATTTTTTTTTTTTTTTTTTTGCCAAACTTAAATCTAAGAAAGTTTTAGAGAAATGGTAAATCTAAGATATGAGAACGTTTTAGCCGTATAGTTTCATAAGTTGTATCTAACAGACAAACAGCAATTGGGTTTATATGGTTTGAGAGACGTGCAAGATATCTAGCACTATATTTAGGGATCTCATTTTTTATAAAGGGAATACCTAGGTCGTTATGGATAGCTTCATTGGTAACAAACCATGGGGCGTTAATAAGTGACCGCAAAGTTTTTGATTGATAACGTTGCAAAATCTCCACATTGGACTTACTGGCAGTACCCCAAAGCTGAATGCCGTATGTCCATATTGGTTTGAGGATAGCTTTGTAGAGCCGTATTTTATTTTCTATGCTAAGTTGAGACTTTCGACCGAGCAACCAGTACATGCGTTTAGTTTTGATTTTTAATTGCTGCTGTTTAGCCTGAATATGACTTTTCCATGTAAGACGTCGATCTAGATGCATCCCTAAATATTTAACTTTATCCCTAGTAGGAATCTGCTTATTATTTAAAAATACAGCAGGACACTCCTCTTTTCTTAATGCAAATGTGACATGTGTAGACTTTTCAGAGTTAACCTTTATTTTCCATTTGTTGAGCCAAACTTCCAGCATATTCAGTTGGTTTTGAAGTAGAGACGAAGCTTCTATAGGGGAGCCACTAGAAGCGATAAACGCTGTGTCATCAGCAAAAGTTGCTACCTCTATTTCTCGTAATGTGGGCATATCTGATGTAAATATTGTGTATAGAACTGGACCCAAAACACTACCCTGCGGTACACCAGCATTAATGCTGTAGATTTCTGATGAGGCATCTCGGTGCCTTACATAAAAGTGTCTGTCACTTAAATAAGATTTAAGCACTAAATAGTAATGTGCTGGCATTAGCCTTTTTATTTTGAAGAGGAGTCCTGGATGCCATACCCTGTCAAAAGCTTGTTGAACGTCTAAGAAGGCTGCAGAACAGTATTTTTTTTCTTCCAGCGCATTTGTAATTACATTTGCCACCCTATGGCATTGCTCTGGCGTACCGTGTCCTATTCTGAACCCAAACTGATGTTCAGGTATGATATTTTGATCCTCAATTACTGGTAACATTCTTTGCAAAAATATTCTTTCGAATATTTTCGAAAATGTTACCAGTAAGCTAATAGGACGATATGACGTAAGACAGCTTTCAGGCTTATTTGGTTTTGGGACCATGACCACAGTGGCACATTTCCATTGTGTGGGGTAATGATTTATATTTAAAATAGCATTATATATTAATGTGAGAAACTCGATAGCTTTTTCCGGAAGAATTTTAACAACTTTGCTATCAATATAGTCGTAGCCGGGTGTTTTACTATTATTTAATCTACGTACTTCCATAGCAACTTCGCTATTTGATATCTTGCTAATGGGGAGGTCCATTTGACACGGAGATTCTAAAAAATTTAGAATCTCTGTTTCATCACTACTAGTACCTAAGGAATTAGGTTGAAAAATTTGGTAGAGGTGTTTAGCAAAGGCCTCTGTTTTGGCTTCATCACTCCTGCAAAATACCCCATTTGAGTCCCTAACTGTTGCGTTTCGTTTGGTTGGTCGTTTAAGATACTTGGTAGCTTTCCAGAGTCTGTGCTCATCGTTTTTAGTGGGTTCAAGGCTTTTAATAAACAAACTGAAGGATTCATTCTTCAGTTCAGATAGCTTTAATTTTAGTAGCTTGGTTGCTTTATTAAGTGCTCTCTTTTCAGCTGGGTATCTATTTAGCTGCCAGGCTTTTCTTAATCTTCTTTTTCTTTAATAAGACCCAAAACTTCAGCAGGAACCTGTAAATGATCAGTAAAAGTCGGCTGGTTTCTTATCGGGCTAGATAGATATGCGGCCTCATGAACCAGGTTTGTAAACGATTCTACCGCTGAATCCAATTCACCACCATTTTCTAAGGGCACGTTAAGGTCAATATGTTTATCGATCCAATATTGGAAGGATTTGAGATCGGTTTTCGGGGTAAGGATCTTATATTTTTTGGAAGTCTGGTAAACATTTTCATTATATGAAACAATTAAAGGCGAGTGATCTGAACTTAGTTCATTACTGTCTTGAATGTTTAACTTATATCTGGGTAAACCAGAGTATATCACAAAATCGAGAAGATCTGGATTTTTTCTTGGGTCGCTTGGCCAATATGTTGGAGTGCCTGTTGATAAAATGGAAAAATTTCTTTGGGTAATACATTTTTCGAGTTCTCTGCCCTTAGGATTTATGATCCTAGAGCCCCACCAAGGGTGCTTTGCATTGAAGTCCCCACCTGCCAAAAATTTTGAACCAAACTGTCTAAAAATATCAACGTATTGGTCTGTTTTAAGGTTAAATCTTGGAGGAAAGTATACAGAGTATATTGGTAACTCATGGTTGTCACATTTAACTTTAACTCCTGCTGCTTGTAGATATTGTTCTCTAACTTCTTCCAGATATTCATATTTGATTCTGGATTTGATTAAAATGGCGGAACCCCCATGGGCTCTGTTGTGCGGATGGTTTGCACATATAAGATCATAACCGATGATTTTGAAGTACGATTTAGTTGTGAAATGGGTTTCAGACACCAAGAAAATGTCTATATTGTTCGTATTTAGGAATAATTTTACTTCCTCGGTATGATTAGTCAGACCATTGGCGTTCCAAATAGCTATTCGGAGACCTACTTGCATAGTTTTTCCAAAAGAGTGGACATCATTTTAAACAAACTTTGAGTAAGCTCAAGCTGTTTAGAAAATAAGGTTTCAATTTTTTCAAGAACGTTGTTTTCTGAATTTAAATTACTTTGAACACATTGGGCATATGATATATTTGGGTTGGCATACACATTTTCTGTTTGTTTATAATTATTCAGTTGGGGGAAATTATGAGAGGCATGGGAATATGATGGGAAATTGTTTCTTTTATCAGTCATATTCGATTTTTTGGCAAGGTTTTGGTACACCTTGCATCCCTTGTAATTTGCTGGATGGTTTTGTAAACAATTAATGCATTTGGCAGGCATATCTTTACTTTTAACGCATTCAGCTGTTGGATGGTCCAGACCACACTTCACACACCTGTACGATTTTGTACAATATGATTTGGTATGCCCAAACTCTTGACAGCGATGGCATTGTACAACATCATTTACCTTTTTTGGAGGGTCAACCTTAACAATAGCGTTACCAAGATATTTTAAATTAAAGATATTTTTATTGTCATTGCTTGGTTCTAAGTCAACAAAATGCATGCATAAAGGCATGTTCGTAAATCTACTTCGTATATTGCTAACGTTCCTAACCTTAAAACCCAACGCTTCTATTTCTTCTTTTATGTCATCTACTGGAGTAGAGAAATGTAAGTTTTTTAAAACAATTCTATACGCACGCTCTTGTTTAAGCTGGTACGTATGGTAGTTAATTTCTTTTTCTTTCATATCTTTTACCAGAGATCTGTATGACCCTATAGATTTTACCATTACTCGAATTTGACCGTCTCGCAAAGCTTTATAACTAAATTCGGATTTATTAATAATAGTTTCGAAATACTTAATCATACCGCTAATATCTCTAATATTTGGTACAATAATTGGTGGTGGTTTTGGTGTATTCTCTTCTATGTTTTGATCCATTATGTTATTGCTATCCGATTCGTCTTGTAGCCCGGCAAACATGTTCGTGCTGTTGGAATTGCTGCTGATGTTATTGTTGTTGAGTTGAGTTGTTGGAATAGAGTTATAGCTATCCGCTAAGTTTGTATAGTTGTTTGTTTTTGTTCGTTTTTGATCAATAGTGGGAGAGCCTGATTGAGGTCTTTTATTAGTCACAGTTTGCCATTGCATTGTATTATCACTTTCGTTTCTCAATTCATTAGCAGAACTGACATTTTGCATGCTCAAAGTTGTCATATTTGTTGAATTATTTAATAACTCAACATTTAGGTTTGTTGTTTCTGTTAAAAGAGTCCTTGACTCTTTATTAATTAATGTTGTTCTCTTCATCGAGTGACCTTGCTCGAAAGGTGAGCACTGGTCACTCATTTATGTATTCACGTGGTCGATTTAATTAATAAAGTTTTATGAATAGAGTTTTATTTTATTTATTCTCAAAAATAATAAGAAGTCAATTTAGCTTTTCTAATCCACATGTGCACTTGTTCACTCTCTTCACAAGACTCCAACACAAAATACAATAATATATTAAGAAATTATAAAATTTTTGTATAATTTTCCAACATGATTCACGAATATTTAGGTGTGAGAAAGCTCTGTGCAAAGTGGATGCCACGCGTGCTCACTTTTGACTGAAACCCATGACGAGTTGATGATTCGGAAAAGTTTTTGGAGATATTCAAGCGTAATAAACCCGAACTTTTGCATCGATATGCGACAATGGATAAAACTTGGCTTCATCATTTAACTACGAAGTCTAATCGACAGTCGTCCGTGTGAACTGCATACGATTAACTCACTTCAAAGCTTGGAAAAACACAACAGCCTGCATGCAAGGTTGTGGCGTTTGAATTTTCGAATGCGTATCGAATATTTTTATGGATTACCTTAAAAAGATCATCAACAGCGACTATTACATACCGTTTGTAGAACGTTTAATGGACGAAATCACCGAAAAACGGCTTTCTTTTTAAAGAAAATGAAAGTGCTGTTTCACCAAAACAATGAATCCGCATATATGTGGATGGCCCGTGTTCAATGTTTCAGGATATCATGAAATATAATCTACATATATACATATACCCAGACAGCTATTAATTAAATGAAAAATATCTTCGGAAAATTTTTTATGAATATGTATGTACTTACCAACCTGATTTAAGAAGTTATATGAATACAGTTAGAGGGCCGAAAAAAACGAATTTTCCAGAACTTAGACTTTTTTTATACTCTCGCAACAATGTTGCTAACGAGAGTATTATAGTTTTGTTCACATAACGGTTGTTTGTAAGTCCTAAAACTAAGAGAGTCAGATATAGGGTTATATATACCAAAGTGATCAGGGCGACGAGTAGAGTCGAAATCTGGATGTCTGTCTGTCCGTCCGTCCGTCCGTCCGTGCAAGCTGTAACTTGAGTAAAAATTTAGATATCATGATGAAACTTGGTACACGTATTCCTTGGCTCCATAAGAAGGTTAAGTTCGAAGATGGGCAAAATCGGCCAACTGCCACGCCCACAAAATGGCGGAAACCGAAAACCTATAAAGTGTCATAACTAAGCCACAAATAAAGATATTAAAGTGAAATTTGGCACAAAGGATCGCATTAGGGAGGGGCATATTTGGACGCAATTGTTTTGGAAAAGTGGGCGTGGCCCCGCCCCCTACTAAGTTTTTTGTACATATCTCGGAAACTACTATAGCTATGTCAACCAAACTCTACAGAGCCGTTTTTTTCAGGCATTTCCATACACAGTTCAAAAATGGAAGAAATCGGATATTAACCACGCCCACCTCCCATACAAAGGTTATGTTGAAAATCACTAGAAGTGCGTTAACCGAAAAACAATAAACGTCAGAAACACAAAATTTTACTGGAAAAATGGTAGAAGGAAGCTGCATCCACACTTTTTTTAAAAATTGAAAATGGGCGTGGCGTCGCCCACTTATGGACCAAAAACCATATCTCGGGAACTACTACACCGATTTCAATGAAAATCGGCATATAATATTTTCTTAACACCCTGATGACATGTACGAAATATGGGTGAAATCGGTTCACAACCACGCCTTCTTCCAATATAAAGCTATTTTGAATTCCATCTGATGCCTTCTCTGTATAATACGAGTATAAACATTAGGAACCAATGATGATAGCGGAATAAAACTTTACAAAAAAATACGGTATTTGAAAAATATGTAAATGACGGATAATGAAATCTCGATTATCACTTTACCATGCGAGAGTATAAAATGTTCGGTGACACCCGAACTTAGCCCTTCCTTACTTGTTAATATAAATATTTATTCGGAAAAGAACTACAGCTGATCTCCGAAAGCTCTTCTCAAAAAAGACGTTTTGCGGTGACCTCTATAACTCTGAACACAATCCTTTAAAATTGACAAAATTGCGATTTCTTAGAAAAAATCAATTTTTGACCAAAATCTTGATCTTTAGTGGTTTATAAAAAAATACTTATCAGTGAGATAAAATCTTCGATTTATTACTAAAAAATATATTTAAGAAGCTCGTGTAAAAATTTGAGGCTTATTGGCTTAGTCGTTTTCGAGTAATGTTGGTCATCGCCTTTGAAAACTCAATTTGAGAAAAACGCGTGCCGCAATCACCGCATTCGTCTGATTTACCTTCGGGCAACTTCTTGCTATTCAGCAAATTCACATAACCACTTCGAGGACACCGTTTTGACTCAATTGAGGATATAAAAGCTGAATCGAGGAAAGCTCTGATGGCCATCACGACGGAGGAGTTTTCCAAGTGCTGTGATGACTAAAAAATTCATTGGCATAAGCATATTGCAGCGGGTTTTTAATTGGTAAACAATTTAAATTTCACAAATCTAGTAGTAGCTGAACTAATTCTGAAAAGTTAAATATATTCACAAAGTTCTTCACTCATTCTTTTAACTCTCTCTCGATCAAAAATGGGGAAACACCAAAATTGCGTGCCTTTGCTGTCATCAGTTAAGTCTAATAATAGATTCCCAACCACTTTAGCATCTTCTCTCACTCCCAGTCCGCTTGTACTAACAGTATTTATTTTGTCGCCTCCCTTCTAATCTTGTTTGAATAGTTGCGCGAATAATATTTTTATATAAAAATGTATGTATTTATATATACTTTTTTTTTGCCAAACCAGTGATTTATTTATCAACCGGAAATTCACAATTTGTAAATATTTTATTGCTGGCATTTTTTTGGTTACTTTTGTTATGCAAACGAGTTTTTTTTTGCACAGTGGTGAAAACATAAAGATTTTTTCTCTTTTATTGCTTTCTCTATGCGCTTTATTAATTGCCCAGTCTCTCCAGATCAATGAGCCTCATATATATGTGTGGGTGTAATCCGGTGAACAAATTCAAATGATATTCAAATGTATGTGACTGATAGTCGTTACTGGTGGCAATAAAATCCGAATTTATTAGAGAAACGGCAGTATTTTGTATGACAATCTTGTTGCTATATGCATATAAACTGATATTTATATTAGATTGAAATGTTTATTTGTTTTGTGCAAATATCTAAAAAGTTCTTTAAAAAAAGCAAAAGTTTTTTTTTCGCTCTAAAATTTTTTTGATTTTTTTTTTTGCCTAAAATTCTTTTGGCTAAAATTTTTTTAATTTTTTTGTCGAAATTTTTTTTATGCAATTTTTTACAGAGCTTCGAAAATTTTATTAATAAATATATTTAGCATTCTGATAAACAACATTTTAAAATAAATTTTTTTAGCAAAATATTATCGAAGCTATAGGGAAAATACAGTGGAAGCCGCGCGTCTAGCAAGTATATAAGCGCTTGGGAAGAAAGGGATTATTTTGACGTGCGATTTCTCAGTTTTACATTTTTGCCATTTTTTTTTAATTGGAAAATAGAAAATAATAAAACTACGTATGGAATTGGGCCAGAGTTTATTATCTTTGGCATTAAATTATCTTCTATTTAAACTAAAAAAAAACTAAGAAAAGTCAAGTTTGAACATATTTTTAAACAACTGAAGTAAAAAATTTTCGGTCACAAACCACTTTTTCCAAATAAAAAAATGCGCATCGAGCAGAATATAAAAGATTTCGTTTCCAAAAAATTTTCGGATGATGTTTAAATATAAATATAACTGTAAATCCTAAAAATATCGCTTTAATCAATTATTTCTTTCCCTCCAAAAAAAAAATCGATTTTTTTAAGCCTCTAAAGCTGTTGCCCCTTGAGCGACCGTGAAACGCTTTTTTCTAAAAACCGTGTTATTCAAACATTCCCCCCTCGTATCTCAAAATTGGCGCTAATTCTCACAGTAATTCATGTTCTACACAATATTTTTTGATTAAAATTTATATTTTTTGCTGTTGACAAATATTTTTATGAATAACAATAAACCTAAAGCTCTACCATTTACTGGTGGTAGAAAAAAAATGTTGAAAAATCCCCAAAGATCAGGTGTGAAGCCGCCATAATCATTGATCACATATCTGACACCTCTAAAATCTAGTAGACAAGATATAACTATTTATTACGAGAATTAAAGATCTCTAAAGTTGGTAAATTGATTTGCCATCAGATCTTGTGCCATAAATACATCCGGTAGAAAACGTCTTTATGTGAAAATAATTTTTTTCAGAAATCCTATCAATTTCAGGGTAAGACAGGAAAGTTGTAACTAAAGTAACTAAACCTTATACGGCCCCACACTTAAAACTTCCTAAAATACTACTATGAACAAAGAACAGTAGGAATTTGTTCATAATTTTAAAATTCTTAATTTATTCTCCAAAAATCCTCTCAAAGGTATTTCCAATCCTCGAAACATTAACTACTGTCAGTTTCCGGTAAAGCCTTCCATGCGCGTAGCGATTCGCGTTTAATGTCTTCAATAGACACAAAAGGTTTTCCCAGTCGTTATGCTTTCACATTTCTTATGCACAAATGATCTTTTAAAATGGTTTTCACTGAACATTCCGATGTACCCACGATATCAGTGAGATCTCTGACAGAAATTTATATTAAAAAGGCTTACTTTTTGTTGTCCACAGTAGAGTCTTTATTCTAAAAGAGATCAGTCAAATCAATTAATTGTAATATCTGAATGTCTGTTGATATAAACTTTGCGCTCCTGAAGCAATTTTTTTGTCTCAAAAAACGAGACAAGGATATGTTTTAAGATCATACGAACTTCATGTACATATGTACACTAAATAAAATCGAGGGTATGGATCGTGAAACATTTTTAAAGACATTAATCCTGAGTACCACTAAAATTTCCGGGTACTTTTTTGTCACGATGTATTTATTCTAAGTACTGTGAGGAAATGCTAACACTGCCCTGACTAAATTACCGAAAAGCGATTTTTCTGCTGAGTGCTGGTTGGTATTGATGATGATTTCTGAGGACTCATGTTCCTTTTAAGCACAATGAGAAATGTATGTGTGGAGCTGATCACACCGTGACCTAGTCTACTGAAAATATATTTATTCTGCTAAGGGCAAAAGCTCCAAAAACCTCCGATGAGACACCACAGGCCAATAGGATTCGGGTGATTATCGACCGCACACCGAACTAAACTGATGCTATGCAGCCTAAAAGTAGACTTCTTCTGGTTATAGCTCTTCACTGGGGGTGTTTTTTTACGTGGCGGGTCCCAAACCCAGCGCACAACCCTTGTAGGGAATGTTTCGCCTTCTCACTTTAGCTCGCCTTCGAACGGATGTTCTTAGGCTACCCAGAGGATACTTGGTCAAAGACCGGAAGTAGTGAGCTGCTTGATGTGTAAAAGAAGCTCTTGAATGGCGATCAGAGAACTTTCCTCACTTGCGTGAACTTTTACACATGACTCCATTCTCCCTAAAAGTAGACAGCAAGTAGAATAACAAAGGAAATTTGATACGCAAACAATGTTCTAATAATATCACGAGATTTTCGTTAAATTATAAAGAATTTTCTACAAAAAACAAAAACAACAAAAAAAAAAACAAATTTTCATTTATTTTACCTTCACCGTCCTTGCCGTGGATTATTTGAATACCAAAGGTCCACTTTGACAAGCGTGGGCGCAAGCGACCTTTAATGCCACGTGATTACTATGTATTTGCTTTAACACTGAAAATATGGAATTTTTACACCCGTGTGCGCAACGAAAAAGGTAAATCCAGCTGATTAAAGAGCTAAATAATTGGCATAATGCTGAAAAGGCAAAAAATTCCAAAAATAAAACAAGAGAATCGCTCAATTGCTGCAAGGGCGACCCACACGGCGCGAGGCATGCTTACGAGCATGGTTAATAATAGCAAAAACAAAAGCAAATATTTAAAGGAAAAACGAAATCAAATATAAAACGCAAAAACAACAACAAAAGTGAGAGCAAAAACAAAGAAAATTAATGTCATAAAGTATTCAATTACAAGCGTTGCCTGTGAGGCGCCATGATTTGGCTAACAAAGCCGAAAGCAAAGGAGAAAAAATATGCGAAAAAAGGCCGAAAATGTTGAAGACAAAAAATGACAAGCATTTATGCGCCACACACACACATCCACACAACTACATTTACATAGCAATGCAGTTGTGTTTAAATATTTTTTGTTGCACACGCTTTATTTACTCACTTTGCACTGCCGGCAAGCACACACACACACACTCACAAACGTGTGCTGTGTAATGCAATTACAATAAAGAAAATGAAGTACAGTTACATTTGTATTGTATGTGTGTGGGTGTGTGAAAATATTGGATTATGCTGGATTACAGCAATTCGACTGCGGTTTGGGCTTTGCTGATTGAGCATACAAATGAGTGAAATTGCGAGAGTGTAGCAACAACTGCAGCCTGATAATAGAGTGTGCATGTATTAAGCACACACACACATTTGTAGAAACGCACGTATATATGTATATCTACATATAGTACATATATATGTACATATATGTATGTATATTGATACTTTTGCTGCCGTATTCGCAAATAATTTGCAGCTTTGCTGGTGTTAGTGCGGCATGCACCGGAATTTCAAAGAGAAAAATAAAAGACATGAGCAAGTCGAAATAAAAATTTGACGGCTGAAAATGAATTAAAACAAAAAATTGATGCAATTAAAGGCTGTGAAAGGTGTTATGTGGATATGACATATGCATGCAAAGGTATATGTGTGGGTTGTTGTTGCTGTAGGTGGTGAGTGAATATGGCAGTGGGCTCAGCGCAACATTTTACAATAATTTCAATACGAAAAAATTTATAAGAAACTCATATACAATTATATATACTTATTTATATTATATATGAACAATTATTTTTTCTCAATTAGTATAAATAATATATAAATTTTTATAAAACAAACATTTCGGTTATCAATAATTGAAATGTTATCGGATTCATAAGAGTTCTGGCTATCTATAACCGGTAGGCAACCGGATTTATACCCTATAATATATGAAGCCAACCCGAGTTTTTTATGAATCAATCATTTTTATATAAGTTTTGCTTATCTATAACCAGTAAGCAATCGGATTATGTCCTAAAAAATACACGTAAACCAAATCGAAAGTATTAAATTAAATTATTTTGAGTTGCTACAATAAATCAACAACAACCTTCTTAAGGACATACCAAGTTTGACGGTCTAGAAGAAGGAGATTTCCTAAAAGGAATCAAAACAAAAAACTACTTAAACAATTATTTTAAAATTTTAACGGTATATAAATATATATGTATATTTTAAGAATGTACATTAAAAATTCTGAAGAAAAAAATTGTATAATCTTCGAGTTACACTTGATCTGCGACGGAGCTAAAAGAGCAGGTTTTCCACTACTTCATTGATTACAGCCTTCTCCGCTGATGAAAATAATTTTTTATAAAGGTTTTGGTTACCTGTAACCGGTATGCAACAAGATTTAAACCAATCCATCTCAAATTTCATGAAGATACCACGTCAAATGCGAAAGTTTTCTATACAAGCCCTCGATTCCGATCGTTCGGTTTGTATGGCAGCTATATGCTATAGTTAATCTGAACAATTTCTTCGGAGATTACATTATTATCTTAGAAAATAAGCTGTGTCAATTTTTGTAAAGATACATAGTCAATCGTGAAAGCTTTCCATACAAGAACTTGATTCCGATCGTTCAGTATGTATGGCAGCTATATGTTACAGTGGCATCGATATCGGCAGTTCTGACAAATGAGCAGTTTCTTGAAGACAAAATGACGTTTGCAAAATTTCAAAACGATATCTTAAAAACTGAGAGACTAGTTCGTATATATACAGACAGACGGACGGACGGACAGACAGACGAATATGGCTAAATCGACTCAGCTCAACATGCTGATAATTTATATATATACTTAATGGGGTCTCCGACGCTTCCTTGTGGGTGTTACAAACTTCGTGACAAACTTAATATACCCTGTTCAGGGTATAAAAAACAACTAAACCAATTATTTTAAAATCTTAACGGTATATTTTCAGAATATATAGCCAAAATTATGAAGAAATCTATTAAATAATTTTCTAAGGTCAAAAAAAAAATAAAAGAAAATAAAATAAAAGTTGTATTTTACATAAAATTTTGGTTGCATATAGGCTTGCCGAAATTCGATTTCTGGTAGGTCAGCGTATAAAGAACTATATACAGAACATCCAGCAAAAATGTGGTTGTCTCCGAGTAATCACTCAGGCAAATTTGAAAAGTGTAGTTTTGAAAAAAACTTGTTTAAGGATATACATTGTGAGCTGCTTGAACTAAGCACCTACACTTTAGAAGACTCAAAAACTATTTGAGTTATCGACTTAAAGATGTAGTATGTTATTTTTAATGGTAGAACCTATCGAAATTTTTATAAATTACTCATTTACTCAAACTTGCAAGCAAGATCCTTTCAGGATTCATTATTATATTGTGAAGGATATGCACCGATTTGATCTAGTAAAATAACTCATATGATGTGTATGAGTATATGACAACTAAGGGGTGAGGTGGGTTTGAAAATTTAAAGAAATTTTTTTTTTTTTGTATTATCTTATTAAATTTCACAACACCTCTAAAATATTGTCCTAAATTTTCAAGTTGATCCGAGTAATAGTTTTGAAGATACAGCCTCGAGTACTTGTGCGCTCAGGGCTAGCAAGGGTAAGCGCGACATCTTTAAATGCGTTTTTCTCGAAATTGTGTTTTTGAAGGCGGTGGTCATGATTTCTCGAAAAGTTGCGGACCGATTTAGTTCGAATTGTGTACACATCCTTTAAATAACATTATCTAATTATTGAACTGAGGATTTTTTTTGATTCATTACAACTTTTTTTTAACAAATAAATGGTGAAAATTTTACCAGAAAATAAGATTTTTTGTTCAAGTTCTGAGAAAAAATTAAAATTTTAACTATTTTCATTTTCTTCGTTCAAAAACGAAATTTATGTATGTACTAACGGAATAAGTTTGGTTAAATTTTAATAAATCAATAATAAGTTATGCTGTTCACGGCGAGAGCACATTTTTTGTGTGACAATGGCTGAATTTTAAACATTTTTATATGAAAATTTCGGCAGACATTGCTCAAATATGTAACTATGATATGCCATATTATATTTTTAAAAAATATGACTGTTTATATTAAAAAAAATAGTAAAAATACCTGTTTTTTGTACGTCAGAAACCCACCTAACCACTTAAGAAATGTGTAAGATATTCTGAAAACTATTAAAATTTATCTTGAAAATATTTAGAAAAGGGGTGAAAGAAACAGATTTTTCACCAGGAAGTTTAATTAAAAATTTATTTTAGTATACTACCATAGTATATATTTAATAATGAGAAAACTTTAAGTTCCCAAGTTACTCATACGCCATGTATGTTCATAGACATATGATTGACTTAAGGCCAAATATGTTTCCTCATATAACATTTCTATTAAATATATGACAGGTATACTCAAATGAACGCTGCAGTATCGCGATTGTTAAAAAACCTGGTTTTAATTAATAAAGGGTATAAGTTTATATAGATAAATAGGGTGACGAGCTGAATCAATATAACTTTATTCGTCTGCGTGCTTGTACAAGTATGTACATATATACGAGAAATAGTCTCATAGTTCCTAAGATATCGTTTTGAAATTTTGCATACGTACTTTCGTCGTTAAGAAGCTGGTAATTTGTCATAACCGCTTATATAGGACAATTATATGAGGTAGCTGCCATACAAATTGAACGATCAAAATCCAGCTCTTGTAAGGAAAAGTTTTTTTAATTGAAAAGATATCTTCACGAAATTTGGAACGGATTATTATTTAACTTAACTCTATAATTATACGAAATATTGTAGAAATCGGAGTACTATAGCATATAGCTGTCGTACAAACTCAAGCATCGCATTCAAGTCCTTGCATGGAAAACTTTTCCAATTGACAAGATATCTTCAGGAAATTTGACATGGGTTTTTATCTAGGGCTATAGTAAAATCTGCGAACAAATTATTCAGATATAATAATTATATCATATAGCTGCCATACAAACTGAATGATAAAAATGCAGTCCTTGTAAGGAAATCTTTTTGAATTGACAAGATATCTCGACGAAATGTGGTATGGGGCTTTGTCTAAGGCTATGGAGTAATATTCGAAAAACTCGTTCCGATCGGATCACTATAGCATATAGCTGCTGGTCGATCAAAATCAATACAAATACCTTTTTATACCCTTTTATGCTATACCTGAGAAGGATGTCATACCTTCGGTGCAGCCGAAGTTTATGTTTTTCATGATACAATTGCTTAAATACATATAACAAAAAAGCAGTTCTTGCACAAAAATAGGAATTCTTTTCTAACACAAAAATATTCATTCCCATAGACAGTACTAATATTATACCAACCAAAGTCTTTAAGGCTACTTGAACAGACCGTCATTTGCAGTTTCAACAAACACAGTGAAAGAATAGCTTATTTATTGCTCCTACATATTCAAATATGTATGTATTTATGCACCGCTTAGATATTTGCACACATTTGCGGCACAAACACTTCAGCTTTGAGTATTACTTAACCTCACAAATGCCACTCTGAAACAAATCACCTTTATTACGTGTACATTCTTTGCTGATAAGCATTAGTCAAAGCGAAGTGCCCACTCACATGCACTCCTACACACACATACAGACATATTTCGCGCAGGTAAATCAAATAAGCATAGAAATAATATGGCGAAATATATAACAACATAAAAGCGAAACGATACCTGCCATGATAGAAGTGAATTAGTCAGATCTTATGGCAGGCAAAATATACACTTATCTCACATCTAATTTATTTTTTTACGCAGCTGTGTATCATTTGTATCGTTGCCATCTCACATTTTGCACGCTTACATATTAAATATGGTCGTAACTCTATATGTGTATGAGTGTTTATATTTTTATCTTCTTTTATATGTATATGTGTTTATATATTTTGGTTCATATTCATGTATGTATGTATGTGTATGCATATTTACTAACATGCGTTACTTAACAACACGTCAAGTTATTATTATTGAGCGTGATCCTCTGCACACGTTCGCTACGTGCTCACCAATCATATGCAATTACATGCCAAGCTGCAAATGTGTTCAATGTATACGTGTGGGGTATATTTTTTCACGCTGACAGTAATTAAGCGTTCGAGTAGCATTTTCAGCGTTGATAGGTAAATACGAGATGTTGTTACTGCTTTACATGGTGTCTATTTGATGATGGTTTGAAAGTACATGGTGGTTGACAGTGCGTATGAGTAATTATTTTTTTATTAATGTGATAATTCTAAGGTATAAGAGGAGAAATGTTATGACTTGAGTATGCATAAGGGAAAATAAAAGAATTATGGCTGGAAAGCTAAATAAAATTTTGGAAAAAATTTAGCTTCAAACTGAAAGTTTTTAAATATATTTGAATACATACATATATTTATGTATTACAAAAAAAAAATATTCTGTAATTCAAATTATTATCTTGTTTAATAGAAACATTTTTTAAAAGAATTTTTTGAAACAATTTTTTTTTTTATTTTTTTGGGAATTGGCTTACAAAATTATAAAAAATCAAGATTTCAATTATTTGTATAAAAAATAGTTTTTTAAAATTTTTTTTTTAATTTATTCTTTTATTAAAATACAGTTTTTTTAATTTTTTTTATTAATTTTTTTTAAATTTTTCTTTTATTTTATTTTTTTCTTAAATTTTTTGGAAATTAGTAAAAACGATACCATTTTGTTCAATAATTTTTATTTTCCTTATGTTTTTTTATATTTTTTGTATATTTCCCTATATATAATTATTTTATTTATAAATATTTTTAAAGTTTTCCTTTTACTGTGTTTTTAATTTTTTGGAAATTATTTTACGACCAAATACCGATTCCTATCAAAATATAGTACGTCAGTCAAAAATACAATGTTATAGAGCTTAAAATTGAAATAAAGCTCTCTGCAAACACTCAACCAGGACTTATATGGATGTCAGGTAAAGCCTAATTAAAGGAAATCTTTAAACACATGAACTTACAATGTTAAAAGGCTGAGAAGTGAACAATTTTTTTTCCACTGACAGCTAGACCTCCTATAACTCCGAAACAGCCATCAGTACTTACGTTGTCGCAAAGATCTTCTGACCTTGAGTAAGTTGGGATAGGCCCAGTAAATTTTCGCTACTCGGCAAGGTTTCTCTATCGTTGGTTGCAGGAGGTCTGCGGGAAGCCAATTTAAAGTTGAAATAATTTGGAAGAAGAAAAGCCCAAATCAACTCAATATATTTTTTCTTGACTGCTCAAGATACCTCATCATCTTATACCTTTAGTCTTTCAGGTGAACTAGTTGAAGTGAAAATCATTAGACTTTTCTGAATTGTGATGGATTCGAGGCATTTTCTCATTACCGTTCTTCGAAATCACTTTTCGGATTTCATTTCATACTTTTAGTCTTTCAGACGAGCTAACTGAAGTGGAAGTCACTAGAATTTGTTGAAACTTGATGGGATCGAGGCGTTTTGTCATTACCGGAGGACTTAAAACTTTCTTTAGGACTTTTTAGAAGCGCAAACGCCTTTTAAACAAATGTTCTTTATGTGATGTTTGTCGGAGAGAACAGCGGGAAATCTTCCGCCTAAAGGGGGAAAAAATATCACTGAAACTAATAAAAAAACAAGAAAAAAACGTTAACTTCGGTTGCACCGAAGCTAAATACCCTTCACAGGTGCATTTCTGTTAGTAACTATGTGTTCAGTTTGTATGGAAGCTATATGCTATAGTAATCCGTTCTAAACAATTTCTTCGGAGATTACATTGTTGCCTTAAAAAATAACATATACCAAATTTCGTGAATATTTCATGTCAAATGTGAAAGTTGTCCATACAAGAACTTGATTCCGATCGTTCAGTTTGTATGGCAGCTATACTATAGTTAACCGATCTGAACAATTTCTTCGGAGATTACATTGTTCTTAGAAAATAGTATATACCAAATTTCGTGAATATATCTTGTCAAATGTGAAAGTTTTCCATACAAGCATTTGATTCCGATCGTTCAGTTTGTATGGCAGCTATATGTTATAGTGGTCCGATATCGGCCGTTCCGACAAATGAGCAGCTTCTTGAAGAGAAAATGACTTTTGCAAAATTTCAAAACGATATCTTAAAAACTGAGAGACTAGTTCGTATATATACAGACAGACAGACGGACGGACGGACAGACAGACGGTCATGGCTAAATCGACTCAGCTCAACATGCTGATCATTTATATATATACTTTAAAGGGTCTCCGACGCTTCCTTCTGGGTGTTACAAACTTCGTGACAAACTTAATGTACCCTGTTCAGGGTATAAAAATTCAGTCGCCAATAAAGAAGTTTTTCTGGAGGCCATAGTGGGGACTATATTAACCTTTGGGAGTCAGATCCAACAATATCTCAGCAGCGTCAATAGCATTGCAAATTTGAGTAAACTGTTCAGTCCGACCAGCCTACAAAGCGGATATTTATTTAAACGTAATAATCGTCTATGGAAATAAGTTCGCAGTGAAGTTGGTTTAGTTTCTCCCAAGAAAACACGTTAACTTAGTTTACAACATAGCTATATACCCTTCACAGGTGCACTTTTTATATCAAAATTGTCAAATAAAAGAGTTGTCGCTTTAAGAACTTCATTTTTGACGAACACTTTGTATGGCAGCTATATGCTATACTATTCCGATCTGAACAATATATACACAGATGGTAGAGCTGTCTTCGAAAATAATCTGCGCAAAATTTCGGGAAGATATCTTGCTATATAAAAAAGTTTTCCATACAAGAACTTGATTTTGATAGGTCAGTTTGTATGGCAGCTATATGCTATAGTGATCCGATCTGAATAATTTCTTCGGATGTTATGCCGTTGCTCAGGAAAATAATTGGTGCCAAATTTGATATAAATATCTCCTCAACTAAAAAAGTTTTCCATACAAGAACTTGATTTTGATAGGTCGGTTTGTATGGTAGCTATATGTTATAGTGCTCCGATATCGGCTTTTCCAAAAGATTAAGAACTTCTTAGAATGAAAAAGCCAAGTGCAAAATTTCTGATCGATATCGCCGGCGGAGAGGCAATACATGGACATGGCTAAACTGACTCAGTTCGTTAGATTGATAGTTTATGTATATATATATACTTGTATATATTATAGAGTTCCTGACGTTCTTATTATACATAGTTTCTCAAGCTCTATCATACACTTGATTTGATTTTTCTCCTTATCTTCTGCTGTTTACAACAACTTTCAAGCTCATTTAATGTTCAATAGTTTGCATGAAATTTCGCAGACTTTTGATTAATGCGCCTAATTTTATGCAATTTGTCAACAACATGTTGTAAGCAGTTTAAAAAATTGCAAATACTTTTTGATCGACTGAGAACTTAAGCTCACTGGCTGCTGCCAAGACGCCTAACACCGCTCCCATCAGCTAACTGTAGCAAAATTGAAGGCTAATACTTGTAGAACTCATTAAACTGACAGACTGAGTAGAATGCTGTGCGCCACGCACACACAAACCAATATTCATATTATACACATACATGCATTAAGTATGAAGAAAATGTCGGCAGCAAAAAACTTAAACTTATGTAAAAAGAAATCCTTGGGATAAGACTTAATGCGTTAGAGCGCAATTACGGGTACATGGCAACACTGGCAGCGGCAAATGAGTCGCCAAACGAGTGGAAACGCAGTGTGTGGACAACAAGCAGTCAGTGGACGCACAAGTTGTGAGGCTAAAATTCGCTTTTGCCGCTGTTCAATACAAATTTCACTCCTATCGATTTGATAAGCGGCAGCAGGGGTGACGGAGCGTGTGGTTGGTATAGTTTATGATGGCGCTTTAAACATTCCGCAGGTCAGTAATGAATAAACTTTTGCCGCTGTGAGGATTGGTGCTGCTGCTGCTGTTACTGTCGCTGCATGCAGCGCTTTTGGAGATCTCATTAAAAATTCAGTGCATGCCATATTGTCGCTTTCATTGACTTTTTCCTCATTTCGGTTGCGAATTTTTTCGGCGGCAATTTTTTCTACGCAGTTTTATTTTTTAAATGGTTTTTCTTTTCCTTTTTGAGTATTTGGCAATTTAATGCAATGTGCCAAAAAAGAAATCTCGATTTTTTTGCTAGTTGTTGTTTGAGGCTATCCGGCTATCCGGCTCCAGTTGTGTGCGAAGAGACTATGGGACTTACAGCTCAATAAATAGATGAGTAAGCTGAGAGGTAGTTGGTACTTTCAGTGTTAGTGGATGTGAGATGAATTAGCTTTGCTTCATTAGTACCGAGTTTTCAAGCAAGGGGCTGATTATATGGCATCCTTTGTATTAAAAAAATAAGGAAGGAAGAATTAGAATATTTTGCAGCATAAGAGTAGACCGGAGCTTCTTTTGCTATGTTCCTAAAGAGTGTTTCTTAAGACATGTGGTTTCAAAACGAAATTAAACGCATATCAGGCAAATGAACGCCGTGGATAACTAGAAAAAATTCTAAAAGGAAAGAGCAATTTTCGACCAATTTAGTCCATATATCAGCAATATCGCGCCCAATATTATTTATCAAGGTGTCAATCATGTCGGACTTATCTACGTAGACAAGCGACTTTCCATAATCCGCTCTAAAAAAAACAAAAAAAAATAGTTCAAAGGTATTAAATTGCAAGATTTTATAGGCTCCGTCGTGGAAGATGCTGCGTTGATCAAAAGTTTCCTTAAATCAATTGATCAAAGTTCGTCCACATCAGCATACTCCAATTCAGGCACAAAAAAGTTATTACTCATGACATAATAGCGTTCTGTATTAACGATAAACTTATCACCAGCTTAAATTTTTTAAGAAATGGCCCATAATGTTTTCCTTTAGCCAAACAAAGGTTTTTTGAAAAAATTGTGATTGGTGGCTATCGCGGTTTTATTCACGGGTTTATTTCACGGAAATTCAATAAACCTTGTTCAGGGTTTAAAAATCAGTTAGATTTCAGAGCTTTAAAAAACTTTTTAATGGCTTTCGAAGTATACAATTAGGCGTTACATACTAAAAACCACAATTTTTGTTAGTACTGTGGAATTTCAAGAATTTTCGCAGTGGTTTTGGATATGGAAAGTGTTCGATCGTGAACAATCTAAGTATATTCAGTTTACTGACAAATACTTTTGATATTCCGCTGACCACAGACGACTCAACTTCCAATATTCTTTTGGACTTTTTATCATTCGAAAATTAAGGAACTTAGTTTTTGTTTAGCCTGGAATAGGGTACAAAAGAACTCAAGTTGATATTACTGAGAAATTTTTATGTTAATATGAATTGATGCTGTTCATAAACTAACGTCGAAGGAGAGTGGCTAGAGTGTGGAGGCACTACAGAGATTAGTCGCGAGCTTAAATTCTTTGAAAAACCAATTTAAAATTTGACAAAAAAAATGATTTCTAGTTTTCTCCATTTGGATAGTGCGAGAATATACTGTCCAGAGTTAGGTATAAGCGAAGCTTTTCAGCTGCCAAACCTCTGATATACTTCACGCTTTTTCCGTTTCGAAAACAAGTGCTGAAAAATCCATTTATATATAAATAATTTAATTTGTAGGCTAAGCTTATTGTTTAATTTTTATATTCTATTTCTAATTCTATCTTTTTCATTTACCTATATAGCACAATTCTATGCTTGGGTCAAAGATACTTATCATAACTCACTCAACCCTTATCCTCTAATTAATTACCACTTTCATCTTAACCCATGGCATACCAACAAATTGCTATCAAAATACGTAAACGTAATTCTAGCATCAAATACTTGCGTTAAATTCATTTGTGCGCACTCCTTGTTGGCTGGGTCCAAGCGCCGGCAACCCAAATGTCAGCAACACAAAATGTTTCGCCACAAATTTAATTCCCAGCCCGCAGGTCTACAGCTTTTCTATACAACTCCAACCACAATTGTGGCAAAGATAAAACTAGCAACCTTGCCTGCATATCCTACCCCACGCCCAACGCCCACTTTGCTAGTGCAAGGCATGGCAACTACTTCCGCATATTTGCATTTACAAGTGCCAAGTGCCAAACCGACTAAATATTTCTCTCCGTTTCATGTTATTTTCTTACATTTCATATTATTTTATATACCTTTACTTTATTGTTATTTGTGCTGTATTTTTGCTGCTGTAATTTTGTTTCACGAATGTCCATGAATGTCCTTTGAGCATGTCCTTTTTGCATATTTGCGCCTGGCACCAACACGCGCACATCAATGTCGAGCCTGCTGGTCTGTAGTCTTTCTCAGAAATGTTTCTCGTTTCTGCTTGGTTATTGCATACTTGCTTGGCTTTGCTATTGCTCTCTACTTACTTGGTCTTCATTTGAATTTGCTGTCATCGTGAGTGCGTTGAAGCAAAAGAGCAGTTTTCTAGGCCAATAAAGCGGACTTTAATTTATGCAAAATTGTTAGGGTGTGGGGTACTGGTAGAGAAGGGAGTGAAATGAGAGTGGGTGAGGAGTAGAATATAAGCGGAGGAGAGAGTTAGAGAAGGAAAACATTAGAGAAGGAGAACATTTGAGAAGGAGGGCATAAGAGTAGCTGAGCGTAAGAGGAGCTGAGCGTTAGAGGAGTGTAAGCGTTTAGAAGGCCTTGGTGTTGCAGAGTCCACTGTAGCTCATGGAGATTTTGCTAGCTGCGACACGATAAGCTTTAGACCGCTTGCCTCTGTGGCCTCTCTGCAGACAGCCTCGCGCTCTCTCTGCCTCTCTCAAGCTTTATATGTATTTATATATACATATATATAATATATTTTTATGGCGTGCTATGTAAGGACACGTGACAAGTGGTTGCATCCTTGCTGGACATATGCAAATTTATTGTATGTAAATAAATATTCCATACACTTACAAACATGCCGACAAAACTAAGGGATTAAAAGTGTAGAGAAGAAGAGGAGTGGGCATAATGGCAACAACAATTTTTATTGTATTTTGTTTGAGTACATTTCGTTAGCATTCTATTGGTTTTGAAAAACAGAGAAATCAGAAATCAGTAAAAGTTGCATCTAATGGAAAAAAAATTAACTACATAACTGTTATTACTAAGACAAACAAAATTTTCTATTTTTCCTACCAGCTGTCCTTGTGATTTATAGCTCATAAATTTAGGGCCGCTAGTCATCATAAAAATTATATGGCTCTTCTGCCAACCTTTCTTCCCAAAAATGCCTACTTTAGCATCAATATCCTTCTATCCTCTTATCACAGCACATTACGCTTCCACGAATTGACCTAACCCAACCCACTAACCCAATTGGTCAGCACATACTTCATTTAATCACATTACAGCAGAATCGGACCAGCAACCCTTAAGCTCTCTCTAACGGTTTTACGACCGGCAGTTGGGAGCAGAAACAAAAAAAGGATAACAGTACCAAATATTGACAAAAGTGAAAATAGAATTGCTTAGCTACAAAAAAAAAAAAGCCAAAAAAATACAAAATAACAACAACAATAAAACACAAAACAAAAACTTATTTTCCTCTTTTTCGCTCCCAAAAATCTGTGGAAAACTCCAAAAACAAACAAGAAAATGTGTTTGTTAGTTAAACAGCCAGCTCAAACAGCCTGAGGATATAGCACACTAGTGTCAACGCAAAAGAATATACATACAGTCCTCCAGCTACTATCTACCGCTTTTACTGCACAACTCATGCATAAAATTATAGGCAAATTGAAAGAAATCTACGAAACGATAAAATCGAAGAAAGCAAAGCGAAAGCGTATCACAATCTCCAATGTGTACTTACTAAATTAGAAAGGATACTTGCCTTTTTCGGGATGCACCTTTCAAGGCACGCATGTACCCAAAACACGTAAACATATAGTACATATAAATGTATAAGAGAAACAAGGCGGGAAGAAGAAATTTATTTTTTCATTTAATAGTTGAAATAGAAAAAGAGTAAAAAAGTGGATAAACAGAATGAAGGACAGTCGTAAAATAGGTGACTAAAATCGTTAAGATGTAGCAAATAGTTGGAGGATTTGCAACAAATTTCCATTAAAATTTGAAATATAGTTTGTGGAATATTTTGTTAAATGAAAATGATGAACTTAATTTAAATGCAAGCTAATTTATTGAATTTGCTCTGCACTTATCACTCACAGTCCTTAACACGTGTTAAGCGGGTTGTCGTCCTCAACTGTCACGTCTACTTTCCACAATTGATGCTATTGTGTTAGATAATATCGATTAAATTTGTGAGATAAGCAGTTATAGGCGCTTCTGTAGCTACAAAAATATTTCAAACGATTATAAGTAAGGATGGATGTCTTGAAGGATTTAGATTGTTTGAAAATCAGCAATACGCGCTTTAGAAGCTACAATATTCACTCACATGAATATAAGTGACGATATTTCTCTTGGCTAAGGGTTTAGTTGGTATGCAAGCCAGCTGAATCGATATGTTGAGATATTTAAATAGGAGGACCCGATTGAAATGACTTTCACAATGACTAACAGTTCAAAATGGGTCTATTTATATCATTTTATGAAAGCGCGGAGTTTTATCGACTGACATACATAAGGTCTGAAAGCTTGCTAAAACAGAATAACAAAACTTTCTTCTAGATTGTCACAGATATGTTGTTATTTTTATGTTTGATCTTGGAAATGATGTAGAAGTGTTTTGCCAAGTCTACTTAATCACGAAAATAAGTATTTAAGTGGGAAAATTCATTCACTGAAGGTGGTGAAGTCATCGAAAACCTGCCTCAAGGAATTTGTCTATTCATCTCCGGTCATGACGGCAATATCCAAAAAATTAAAGAAGCAGTGTTTGAAAACCATTGTGAGTTATATTAAGTAGGAAATCTTGGCAACTCTTATGGATCGGCTCAACTTTTAGTGAATGTTTTGAGTATGAAGCGAGTCGTGTTGGCTTCAGAGCTTTGCTTAGTAGCGGATCTCGTCACCGCTAATTGATCGACTCAACACATTTTAGTTAGCGTTTTGGGTATGAAGGGAGTCGTGTTGGCATCTGAAGTATACTTATTTTACTTTAGTTTTAGTTAATCTTTTGGGTATGAAGCAAGTCAATGCTAGACTCTTTCTAAAACGCTTCAATCTTTTGCAAAAGATACGACGAGTAGTGGACACTTATGTGATACTTGACAAAGTAGCTGGTTACCCTACATTCATCAAACTAATAATTGCTGGTGGCAAGACGTGAATTTTTGAATATGATTAAGCGTTGACATGTTTCAATTGTATCGGAATGCTATTTTAAAGGCGATAACAAGGAGTTGTATTAAAATACTTGAAAATATACATTTTTTTTAGTCCGTGTCACATTTCATGAGATGACGCTTTTTAGTCTACCAAAACTCTTCATACAAATTAAGATGTGTGTCTTGGCTTTAGCTGATTTTTAAACCACTTCTTGTTCTAGCAATTAACTGAAAACTAATTTTATTTAAGAACCTTTTTTGTCACTTTCAAGAGAAGTAAGTCAAACTTCTTCTATATGTTTAATTAAGAGCTTATAACAATTCTACAAAATAATTGCGATAAGCCGTGATCTGAAGACAACTGCTAAGTTCATAAGTTTTTTAGTTAACCCTTACGTTCCAAAGACGAGTGTAAAATTTTTGACAGCTGTCAGATTATTAATTCGTGATATACTATATATCATGTTGAGTCAAGCAACTTTTTTATTGCGAAAAAAGGAATAAAAAGAAATTTCGCGAGCTGATAAAATATTGCTTTTTGAAATGAAAAAATACAGCTGACGCAAAATCTTAGCTTGGTGGCGAGTTCTTAGACATTGCCTCAGGAAAATCAACCAACAAGGTTTGGTAAGCGATGTTTAGACGTGATAAAATTAGTGGACGCCCAAAAGAGGTTGTTACCAAAGAAAACATCAAAAAGTCAACACCAAAACTTTAAATCACCGCAAAGTGAAGTTGTTCAAATAATTAGGTACGAGAAAGCTCTCTGCCAAGTGGGTGCGGATCGTAGTGTTCTCGCGCCTTTGCGTAAGTATGTGACAATTGGTGAAACATAGTTTCGTTATTTCACTCCGAATACCATCGGAGTGTACTGCACACGATGAACTCTTTCCAAGGCGTGATGAAACGCTATAGTCGGCTGGCAAGATTATGGCGTCTGTATTTTGGGAACGTTATTGGATGGTACGAAGGACGAAATCCGCGAACTTGCAAATAAAATGTTGTTTCATCAAGACAATGTACCGTGTCCACTGTCACTGAAAACGATAGCAAAATCCGTGCATTGGACTTCGCTTTGCTTCCACCGTACCCCAAGTCAGTAAAAGATATGCCAAAAATCCAAGAATTGAACTTCGAATTGCTTTCACATCCACCGTATTCTTCAGTTAGGGCCCCCTGAGTCTATTTTCTATTCTCAGAAGTCAAAAAAATTCTCGCTGGGAAAAATTTTTCGTGGAATGTGGAGGTGTTCGCTGAAACTGATGCCTATTTTTAAGCAGATGACAAATCGCACTACAAAAATGGTATCGTTGGAGGGTTGCTGTAATCAGTGTACCACCAAAAAACTATTTTTCCCAAAACATGTGTTTTACCTGTTAAAACAATAATAGAATACCAGTACTTTCTTATCTTATAGACTAAGGATTAAAATATGTATGTATGAATGAGCATCATCCCCTACATAAAAACACTTACCACACTAGCACACAACATTGACTAAGACTCACAACACTGATAAGTAATCTTCACCACACTCACCATATCACCGCTTACAATCCACATTCGTTTTCCGTTACCCATCGCGCTGCAGTTAACCTTCACTTTTACAGCTGATACGATTCCATGACGAACCATAGAAAGTCGGTTATATTTAATGCGAAAACACAGTTTTTCTCAAAATTATTTGAGGCGTTTTTAAAGCAATTGTTTTCATATACTAATCTTAGTCCGGTTGTGATTTATATAGTCAATTAGAAGCTGATACCCAGAAAAATAGAGATACAGAAGGTTTTGAAGGGGTTCGAACATGGACTCAAGCTTTGTGCTTTGATTGTGGCAATAAAGAAAACGAAGAAGAAGTATAGTTATGTTTTAGGAAAAATAGTTTCCGGATGTATTTTTGAAAATTTTATTCAATTGGAGTTAATTAAAGTGGCTGTCTTCGCACTGACTGATAATAAATACATATTGTGTTGCTATTAGTATGAGTTTGAATTAGTGGGATTTTGTTGCCAATGCCATCAAGAATTATTTCTCCAAAATCATATTCAATTGTTACTCTTTAAATTTTTTTCCATTCCCCGCCACACAACAAAACATAACCTCACTTTTTATTGCTTTTGTAAAAAGGGCAAATTAAAATTTTATTTATTCAACTAAATTTATTTACACTTTGAAACTGGAACCCTTTTTTACTGTTATTTTCCTCTCTTTTTTGTTTAATTCTCCGTTTAATTATTTTTGTGTCCCATGTTTGTGCTTCAAACGAGCCCCTATTAAAATTTGATCTACACTCGTCGTGCTCTCCCACTCCCGTTCCACTTTCCGGTCGCATTTCACTTGCCACTTTGTTCACTTTGCACGTTTTGTGCGACATTTGCACATTTTACTTACTTTTTTTTGACTTCGTCCTTAATTTGTGCGTATCGCTTGCGTGAAAATCTGAAGGGTTTTTTTGTTTAAACTGTCTTGCTTTAATTTTTGAGGCATTCTTCGAATTCGGGCAATTAAAAAAGGGCGTAAGGGAAAATAGAAAATTGCGCAAATCACAAATTCATTGCTTTGCAACCCTTTTAATTTCCGTTATTTGCTTTACGTGCGTGTTGTGCCGGCGGAAGATTCGGAAATACAACTCTATATGTTTGTATTTATATTTGGTTTTCGGTATTTTTATGTAGCAGGTATAAAAAATAGAACCTTTACTGTCTGCTGTTTTCAGTTATTTTATATTTTCATTTTTCTAATTTTTATTTTAAATTTTTCGTTATGTTTTCTTTGCTTTCCTTTATTTTTCCGTTGCTTTTTCTTGTGCCATTCTTCGCCTTTTATTTTTGCATTTACGCGTTTGCATATTCAAAGGAATTCGTTTGGCATCCTTGAAGTATCAAATTGCCATCGTCAGGTCTTTTTGAATTCCAAATTCATTTTAAGCAGCAGCAAGAGGGAAAAGCTGCTGCTCTTGACAGAAAATTAACCTCAATCACTTAGCCGCAGGTGAGTAAATATTCAAATTCCTTTTAGTAAATGCTGACCTTCGGAGTTTTCTCAATTTTCAGAATTTTCCGCTGGAACCCATATGCTATTTGTACCAAATCATATTCCAAGAATTTATTTTGCTGCAAGTAAACAAATTTGGCTTTGAGTTTCTTAAGTGGTTAGTGGTTTCAGGTTGCTTGCGGAAAATTAGTTAGAAATTTAGGTAGAGCGCGTATTAAGAATTTGAGCTAAGGCTGCATATGAGCTCTGACTGAAGTATTCAGCAGAGAATTGGCATCACTGATATCACAAGCTTCATTTCATTATTGGAACTCTTACTGGTTTTTACTATCGGGAGAGAAAGTAGGCTACAAACAAGATATATTGATAGTAGTAGAAGAAGTAATAGTTGAATGTAGTTTCACAGAGTTTTCTGATCTATTTCGAAATTTCCATTCGAAAGATTTCTGATAATAATAAAGAAAAATTATTCCCATCTTCAAATTCTTCAATCTCATATTATCCAAGGTTCGCTCTCTAGCCTACATAATCTAATTAAACGAATGAGATTCCTCATTATAATCCTCCTAAGCTGGATGGTTGTCATGAGTCCTCTAGGATCAAGCTTGTTCTCCCAAATAACCCCGTATTTCCGGGTTATCTGAAGGTATTTGCGTCCTGAATCCAGAACAGTAAAGGTACACTCCTCTGGAGGTATATCTTTCGAAGTGCTGCAAAATATTTGCGCTATCTTTGTTGACCCTCTAAAACAACGTCACTTGACCTGGGTTATCAATTTGTTCAAATCTTTCAAAACCCCTGGACCGGATGGCATTATACCAGCGCAGCTGCAGCAGACTTTAAGGTGTCATGCAACTGTTTGGCAGCTATCTATGCGAACTGCATAAGGTTGGGTCACATCCCGTTGGCTTGGAGACGAGTCAGAGTTACGTTCATCCCAAAAGCTGGCAGGAGCTCCAATGTTACGGCCAAGATCTTTAATTCCCATCAGCCTCTGCTAAAAATCTATAAAATAGATATAAATAAGAGGCTGATGGATTGGTACATAAGAAGGCGCATTCCAAGTTCCAATCCTTCAGAAGCAACATGTTTATGGCAAAGGAAAGTCAGTGGATACAGCTCTGCATACAATGGAGTCATGGCTTGAGGAAGCCATTAGGGTTAAGGAATTCGCTGTTGGACCTTCCTTGATTTTGAAGGCGCTTTCAGTAGCATCCCGCCGGAAGCAGACCTTTCTGCTCTGAATGGTCTTGAGGTTGAATTAAACCTCAAACACCTCATTCTCAGTCTTTTCCGCGACAGAGTGATTGAAATGAAATGAGGCAACGCACGCGCTAGACGAAATGTGTAGAGTAGGTAGTTCTCTTTTTTCTTCTGTGGATTCCAGTCGTTAGCGACCTGTTTAAAAAATTTGAGGATCGCGGCTGCAGGGTGATTGCCTATGCAAACGACGCAGTACTCATTTTTAAAGGAAAGCCCCTGAGTACCGTGTGCGAGTTGACGCAAGGGTATCTCAACGTCGTAACAAATTCGGAAGTGCTCGCACCATCAACCCAAGTAAAACCGAGATGCCTTTAATTTAAAAGAAGATATAATATCCCCGTGGCACCGCTGCCACAAATGGGATCATCATAGATAGGAAGATTTCATGGAAGCCGAATATCAAGGACCGAGCGTTCTACTACTAGATATCTGTGCTGCGCGGAAGGTTGGCCAGCGCTGGGCCACCATCAGTACATGCGCTGTCACAAAAGCTTTTAAGCCCAAGATCGATTGCAATAGATGCAGTAAACGTTCTACCCTCAGTAAGGCTAACCTCTCTCTAGTTGTGGGACTTTTACCAGGCCATTGCCATTGCCATTGCCCTATTGGCTTCCATGCTCCAAGGTTAGGAATCTTACCGGTCGGCATCTGCAGAATCTGTATGGAGGAAGATGTGGTGGAAACAACTCAACAATTCCGTTTTGACTGTTCGGCGTTTGGGAGGTCAAGAATTAGACACTTGGGAGCGCATACCTTCAGGCAACCCAACGAACTGGCGAGGCATATCTGCACATATCTTTTTCCGTCTGATAATAAATATATATTATATTTCCTAAGCATATATATATATATTTTTTTTTATTTCTTAATAAATGCAATATATGTTGATTATTGTATAAAAGGGGTATGTGTCTTTGCTAAATTTTGGTTACATTAAGTAATTTGAAACCGACATTAAAAATAATAACACAGTACGTTTTTAAGAGCAAAAGTCTGCTTTCTATTAACATTTTATGGTTAAATGTTTATATTTTTCACCATTATCACATGCTGGTCGGCTACATATATTAATCGCACAATTTATTGTATATCTTAAAATAGTGCAAAATTTGTTAAGATTCGCTCTTTATGGGAGAGATAAAGTGTTAATGCATTCACTTGTTTCCCTTGTTATATTTTTATAACCACTACCCATTCCTTTTCGGTCAGGTAGTGTAAGGCAAGATGAAGTAGGTATGTGTCTGCGCTGCATTTTGCTTGTGTTGCGGAGTAGCAGAGTTTCAAACCGATATTCTTAATATTACCGCAGAATAAAAATCTAAAGCACAATTTGTTACGGTTACCACCGTATGCAAAGAGATAAAGAGATACTAGTATGTGTCTCATATAAAGTATTTTTATGATTCCTGTACCCAACTCCTTTCAGTCTGCTAATATACTATATGTAAGTATATTTCCCCTGATGGAATAAATTGTAGCGAGTCATGTGTTGTTTATTATAAGCGAAATACAATTAGTTGCATTAAGCCCAGACTAATTAACCTGGAAGCTGCAAGAGCGGCACTTACAGCCACTAACCCACACAGCCTCACATATTAATTGCTTGCATGTCGGTTGATGTAATCAGAAAAGTATGCAACCATGCTTGAAATATTGGGCACAGTTTAACTATATGTAAACATAAACAAATGAAAGCGAGTATTTAAAGGGTGTAGAAATAGGGACAAATATTGTATAATATATTTACATATACTGTACTCGGATTCATGTCTTCAATAGTAAAAAAACGCTTGCTGCTAATTAGATATTTTAAAAGTAAGAACTATTAGAGATAAATGAGGCTTTTGAGCGCTGGAAAAAATTCTCTTATTCCACTTAAAGATTGAGACTAAATTTTTGGCATTATATTAGTTGGTCATTTAAGGATACGAGGATGAACCATAACATAAATTTTGCTTGTTAAAGCTTAACTTGATCGATAGCTTTTGATATCTTGACACTGATTTAGGTTACTTTAGCATACTTTCAGAACTTTACTGATGTTCTCATCTCATGTCATCTTAAAGACAATCTGACTCTTTGTATTGTCTGTATTTGTTGACAAAATGTTCAGGAAAAGTCGAATTTTGGCTACTTTAGCATACTGTTCGGTCTTTACTGATGTACTGAGCTCATCTCACCGATTTTGAGTACAAGCTTACCCTTTGTATAGCCCGTATTTGTTGAAATAATATTCAGCAAAGCTCAAAAGTCAATGGGTCTCTCGACAGTCTCTGAAACCAAAGCATAAAATGCCATGGATTACTCGGAGCCGTCCCTGTATGAGCACCATGTATGCGCGCATAAAATTATGTAGTTATAGCGAAAATGAATTCCGCCAAATGTGCCCGCAATTTTATGCATCATTGCACATTTAAATGGACGTGGCATAATTAAAATATAAACGCAAACAAAATGGTGAAACGGTAAATAAGCACGCGTTTGGAGAGGGGTGAAATTGTGGGAGATCAAGTTAAATATTCTTTTAATTTACAGTAGAGAGCGTATATAAAATGCTATAGACAAGATTTTGACCAGGAACTAGCGGTGTGTAACTTTGGAAACAAATATGACTAATCGATCTTGTGGAAGACCTGAAAACGCAATTTTGGTTGAGGAAGAACTTTGAAACCCATAATTTAGTATTGCTACCAACTCATATCAAATGTCTGGTCTTTAGTAGTACTTGATACTTAATATAATTAATATACTTAATATAATTAGGCCGAAGCAACTTGTTTCTGTACAAGTTACTGGAACTACCTGTATAATTCTACTGACACTGTACTAAAAACTGTTATTTATGAAAAATAAACATTCAGAAAAAGAACCTTATTTCCAGATATGTTCCCGAGAGGCATTAGATTATAATGGTTGTACTTTTTATTTAAAAATTTCAACTGAAAATAAATAATTTATGTAATACCGTCATATATGCAACTATTTATTCCTCAGATCGACTTTTTGAGCTTACAGTTCCAATTTTTTAATATTAACTAGCTTTAAAATCTCTGCTGTCAGTGTTTCCCTGTTAAAACGTTAAACTTTTCTTAAAGGTTATAACTGCATTCCAACTACAGTCTACCAAATTACTACAGCACTTCGAATTACTTTATAAATTTCGAATTATTTTATAACTTGTATCAAGCAAATCTCTCAGTTTAGTCTTTAATCAGTTTTATCAATATAAAATTCTCGGTTTGGTGCTTTCAATTCACTTTATTCACCCTCCCTAGACTGATTTTAGCAATAGCTATGGAAACAGTCATATTAAATGTCGAAAATGATACTTAAGTATACACTATGGGTGTCCGTCAAAGTTACGCTAAGTGTGGTAGGGTTTTGAGTCTGATACCCGATTGGGTGACCATTTTCAGCCAAATACAAATGTGTAAGACACTGACAGAAAAACAAACGATCAGATGTTGTCATCGTCTCAATTGCCTTCTCTGTCCAAAGTAGCACCTGTTGGCAAGAGTTATTCTGCGTTGGATTTCGAGGCTGAAATTGTTGTTGCTGTTAATGCTGGTTCCAAGATAGACGAAATTATCTACAATTTCTGTCAACAGTGACGTGGAAGCCTATGCGACGACTGTTTGTTTGATGACAGGAGATATTTTGTCTTGGTATGGAGAAAGCAGAACTAACACCGCGGATGTCGAGACCAATGATATCAATATCATCGGCATACGCCAGCAGCTGTACACTATTATAGAAGATTGTACCTTCTCTATTCAGCTCAGAAGTTCAAATTATTTTCTCCAGGAGTAGATTGAAGAAATCACACGATAAAGAAATTCCTTGTCTGAAACCTCGTTTAGTATCGAATGGCTCGGAGAGGTTCTTACCGATCCTGATGGAGCTTTTTGTTTTGCTCAACGCCGTATTAGTTTCCTTTTCGTGCTATCAAAAGCAGATTTGAAATCGACGAAAATTCACGGGCTTTTTCCAAAATTTGGTGCATGGGGAATATACGGTCAGTTGTTTATTTTCCAAGTCCAAGGTCACACTGATAAAATCCAATCAGTTTGTTGGATCTTTTACACAGTACCTTCGATGAAACCTTATAAGCGATGTTGAGGAGGCTTATCCCACTGAAGTTGGCGCAGATTGTCTGGTCTCCTTTTTCCAATCGGCGGGTATGCATTCGCCCGACCATATTCTACAAAAAAGCTGATGCATGATGCATGCGTCGTAGAATTTTCCTCCATCACTTCTGTAGGCCAGCTTGTCAAGCTTGTCAAGCTCTATCTTTTATGTTCGCCAATGCGTCTCGCTCAAGATACCTTAATAATAATCACCCAAAAGCCTGGCTTCTTACACAGAACTTAAGCAAATAAGTAGGATAAGGTTGCATATTGAAATTATTATATAAAGATTTTAAGCGCACGTGAAGACGGTGGACAAAGTTAAGATCACCATTTGAAAACTCAAGATCTTAAGTTTCTAGAGTAATATTATTTACGATAGTATCATTTTTACTCGGAACCAAAATTTACCTGTGTAACCATTTGAGACTGAAAAAAAATCCCAAATTAGAAATTTTACGGACCACCCTAGCATACGTACTTGAAACAATGTGGCGAAACATTTAATTAGTATGAAATCAGCGTAATTTAAGCAGCTTCCCGGTATGTAACAAAAATGCGAAAACAACAAAATGCACAACAACAAGAAAAATGCAACAACAAGAGAAATACAACAACAAAGTATAACTACACAGAAACAATATAATTAAAAGCACGTGTTTGCATGCCACCAGTGCTGCTCGCACTTTTTGCGTCAAGCAGTGAGTGGGGTGTGGTAAAACAATCAGGCGCGCAAATCGGTGGCATGTGGCAAGCTGCACAAGCACAGGTATTGTTTGCAGGCAATGCTTTTGTTTGGCAACTATAATGAAATGCCAATATTTATGTATAATATAATAATTTCTTACGCTATAAATTGCTAATAAATTAGCTGAGGGAGAATATTTTTTTAAAAATCAGATACTTTTGGACTATTTAATTTTTTAATAAAGCTGATATTTTTATACACTGTAGAGAAAATATTAAGTTTGCCACGAGGTCTAGAATACACAGAAGTAAACATTAGACATTATTTGATGCTTAGCTAATGTACCATATATGTAAATTTTCGGCGTGATTTTGAAAGAGTTGAGTCGATTTATCCAAGTCCTGTACGTGCCATGGCACATACGTGTACAAGCCGCTTGATTTTTGAGTTATCGATTTCAATTTTTGTTCAAGTCATTTTCTGCTCAATTAGATGCTTATCTGTCCAAACTGCGAATATCAGACCACTTTAGCGTATAGTTGTCATACAAACTGAACGATCGGAATCAAGTGCTTGTATGGAAAACTTTTGCGTTTGTAGAAATATCTGCACGAAATTTGGCACGGTTTATTATCTAAAGTAATTATGTAATTTCCGAAGAAATTTTTTGAATCGGATCACTATATCATATAGCTGCCATACAAATTCATCGATCGAAACCAAGTTTTTATATGGAAAACTTTTTTATTTGACGAGATATATTTACGAAATTAGACCTGGACTATTATCTAAAGTAACGGTACAAGATGGTAATAAACTTTTTTAAATCGGATAATTGTATCATATCTTTAGCTGTCATATTGTCAAACTTGTCGAATTTCAAAATCATATAGCTGCCATACAAACTTATCGTTCAAATGAAGTCCTTGTATGGAAGACTCTTTATTTTGACGAGATATCTACACGAAATTTTACATAGACTGTTATCCAATGTAACGGTACAAGCTGCGAATAAATTGTTCAGATCGGATGACTATATCATATAGCTGCCATACAAACTTATCGTTCAAAATGAAGTCATTGTATGTAAAACTTTTTTATTTGTCGAGAGATCTTTACGAAATTTGGGGTAAATTATTAACCAACGTAACGGTAAAATCTTCGAAAAAATTGTTCAGATCGGTTCACTATATCATATAGCTGCCATACAAATGCATCGAGCATAAGTCTTTGAAAAATCTTTTATATATTTTTTTGCTATGAAAAATGCAACTGTGTAGGGTATTATAGATGCAGTGCCGCCGAAGTTAACATTTTTTTCTTCTTTCATAATTATTAATTTTATCTCCTTTTTTTGTTATTTTTTATTGCAATATTTTTCATAAGACACAAGAGCAGCTTGTGTAAACAACGCCAACAATGCGTGCGTTTTTTCAATGCACACTTTGAAAAACATTGACATTATAACGGTAATGTGTGACGTAATTTGCACTTAATTTTTTTAAGCGTTTGCGCATTTTTATTGTGCGAAATAAAATAATTTACACAGCATTAAGGTGTTTAAAATGTGTTAAATGCAAATTAATTAATTTATGCACACACACACATAGCGTTGTTTTATGTATGAGTGTGTGTGCCCAGATGAGCATTGTTCATTCGCAATTAACTTTTTGTAGTTTTTGCTTGTTAACCTTTTTCAGCCTTTTTCACCGTTATATTTAACCAAATTTGTTTGTGTGTTCGTTTGCTTTCGCAGGATATGACATGTGATGGTGTTGTAACATTTTGGATATTTTTACTGCTTTCATTAATTTTACACAACGCCGATTTAACGAACGGCGGCCGACCCGATGAACTGCATATAGGCGGCATATTTCCGATTGCCGGCACCGGAGGATGGCAGGGCGGACAGGCGTGCATGCCAGCTGCAAGACTGGCATTGGATGATGTCAATAAGGAGCCGAATTTGTTGCCCGGCTTCAAGCTCATACTGCACAGCAATGATAGTGAGGTGAGTGTGAAGGAAATTTTATTTTCAATAAAAGTTTGAAATGAAATTTTGTATTGAAAACTTTTTACAGTTTCATTAAAACGTAAAAAGCTGCTATTATTGCAGTCTGAAAGAAATATTTCTCATAGTTTAATTAAATGAAAATATAAAATATCATTATACGCAACCATATGGAGTAACTAGGAGTCTAATGATTGTGACTGAGCACATTGTGTAGTGAGGGCAAATATTTGTTGAGACAAGACAACTGGAAGTTGTAAGTTTTACCAATGTGAGATATATAAATGAAAAAATAGAAAATGAAATTCTTTTCGATTAAGTGGAAGGAATATAAGCAGCAGCTAACAACCTATAATACTGAAAATATTTCCGCGAAGACAAACTATTGAAGGAAGTTTTGTGACAACTTCTCCTCGGCTAATGAGGCAGCCAGACTGCACAACGCTTTGTCTAGTGGCAAGACCGTCACAGCACTATGCATTAAAAGACATGATAGGATCTATACGACCAGCGCAGAGGACAGGGTAATGGCACTCCTATTCAGCACTTCCTGAAGACGTTTCGAGCTGACCAAATTCCACCAATGGTCGCACATAGAGCAGATCGTTCGAACCGAAGGCGATGAAAATCGCACCCCTACACGCCTGTCAGCACACGCGCAAAGCAGCCAGTTCCATTAGCACTGCTCTTCACCAACTTACGGCCCAACTTCAGAATACGCTGGAAAATGGTGAGGTTGCGGTATGTGCCTTTCTGGACATCGAAGTTACTTTTGCTAAAGGCTGGGAAAGCTGAAACCACTTTAAGGGAGAGTAAGATTCATCTTGGTACTATGAGGGGCTGCCCACAGTGTGGAGTTCTATGCGATAGAGCCTAGTAGTAGATGAGCTCCTTGAGTTGCTTACAAAAAAATGGCATTCTGTGCCAGGGTACGCTGATGACATTAACAAAATGGCGCTGGGAGGTTACAACCTTGCAAGGTTTAGAGTTATGCTTTGAGATCATATGTGATATAAGAGAGGGCACAATAGACCATGGGTCGCAGTGAAAAAGCTCAATTATTTTTTTCTAAGAAAAAGTGAAATGAAAACGATGTTCAGAGTTTTGAAAATTTTTGCTGTAATTGAACACAATGAATATTGTGGTCGATAAAAGAATACTTCTATGGACTATCTGACTGAAAAATAGTCTTATGTTGTTTTATGCTTTTGAACATATGCTTTCAATCCCTCAAATATAGAATGTATGAATCTGATCAAGCTTTCAAAAATTGGATTAATTTCAACACTATCAAATGAAGTTTTTCATGCTAAGCGCTACATAAAAAAATATTACGTAATATAAGTCGTCAACTCCAAGTGTGAAACTTGTCAAAAAGAGGATCGTAGATTGTGAACTATTATATAGGACTCTAACTGCCAGAGAAACCCATGATTTTGCTGCCTACAAGTCCGCTCGTTTACGCTGAAATGCTTCACGTCTATCCGTAAAAAAAAGCAAAACAGTATTCCTTATTGATTGTAATAAACTCGGTGTGAATTAAATCACCATAATCAAAGATAACGTTTAGCACCAGTATGATTTTGAACTGAATTTTACTTCCTTTTTTAGATTTCGCTCATTTTTGGTATGCCATTAGCTAGATTGTCGACCAGTTTCGATTTTCTACTCATAAACTCATGTCTCCAGTAATTATGCTTTTGTTGAGCGTAGTGTAATCAGCTTCGTTGTCAAAAGTCGCCTTAGCGACGCCTTTTTGTAAAAGACTCATGTCTTTTGGTGCTAGTGTTGCATTGACACGCTTCATATCCAAAACATTAACCAGAACGTGCTGAGTTGATCCTTAAGAGCTGTTAACAGAGGTCAATCGCGAAAGGCAATTCTTCGATGATTTCACCACTTTCACTGAATACTTTGTGTCACTTAACAACTTGTATTGGTAATAAAGTCCACTCTCCTAAATAGTTTTGCAACATTTTCAGCGATTTCGTAGTCATGATTTCATTGAAAATACAAAATTTCAAACACACTCGTTGTTAAATTTTTTTCATGCTAAAAATCGCCAGACAAATTTCGTGGGACTGTGTGGAGATTATATTAGATCTCTAATTGCATATTACATAAATCGAATGGAAATAACATATGCACAAATTTTAGAAAAAAATATTTTTATAAATTGTCAAGCTTTAGCCTTTATTAAAGCACGTACGAAATCGGTTTTTTCTTTTATATCGGATATAAATAATGTAACTTGATTAACTTGCCTATAAGTGTTTTTATAAGGTCGTCATCAAAAGGAGAGACTCTCATCCGAAGCTGTTTCTTCTTTTCATTGGAGGTTCTTTTTACATGGCTGGTCCCAAAAAAAGCGCAAAACCCTGAAAGGCATGTTTCGACTTTAGCTCGCCTTCAAACGGATGGTTTTTGGATACCCAGAGGATACTTGGTCTAAGACCGGAAGTCGTGAGCTGCTTGAGCTATATGTAAAAGAATCGTTTCTGGCTACTCCCAAGTCAGAGAACTTTCCTCACTTATATGAACATTTACAAAGAGCTGCATACTCCAGTTTTTTTTTTTTTTAATTAGCTTCTCATAGGACTTTTTTCATGACAGATATAATAACACTGATAGAGTCCAGCAATCATGTAGTAAATTTGTCTACCAGTATTTTTATAAGAAAATTAAGCTAATTCACTTAATTGTGGACATTTTTGCAATGCCCACAGACCGTTTGAGGATTGCTTTTAGTAAAAAAATATAAAATCAAATAGGAAATAATGCTTTTGTGCTGGTTAAAGACACGCCCATAAGTCACAATTTATATAACAAAATGATTATGGTTAAACAAAAAACAATAGACAACAAACACCACTTAATTGGATGGCAATTAGTAAACTCATTGGCATTTATATGTCATATCTGTATGTATATTGTTATATAAACATATATGCAAGTAGTCACTTGTGTCTGTTCAAGCAATTTTAAATGCGTTTGTGTTTCAATAAAGTATTAATTTACTCGGCTGCAACGAAAGTGTTGAAATGCCTGCCCCAAAATGAAATTTACCAACACACAACTGTTGATATTTATGGACCTTTTAGGCTTAATTGCATTTTAATTGGTTTTTAAGCAGACAACAAATGTGCAAAATATAATTCGATTGCAATTTAACCGGCCAAAAGCGTAAAAGGCTGTGTGTAAATATTTTTCAGTGGCAATAAAGCGGTTTTTAGGTCAAACTGTGAGCAAGAGATTGCACTTATGCAAACACATAAGGCAACGGTCGACTTGTGGACGTCATAGTATAAGTGGCGGAAATGCGAGACTTTAAATTCAATTGAAGAAAGGATAATGATTGAGGTGCATTTAGTGAAGGAAGGTAATAAAGACTGGACTTCATTAATTTGAAACTTATTGGTTTTTAACTATTTGTACTGTTTGACTGTTTCGGAAAGAGTTTTGGAATATTAAGCTGCCTTCTTAATATAATTTGGCATTATGTTTAGGGAAAAAAGTGATAAATATGATATAGAAACTAATAACTTTTGTCAACGTCATGAAGAAAAATATGAACTTTCTTGCTGAGTAAGTTTTTTCCTACCGAAATTCCATCATTTCCTGAATCTGCTCTAAACTCTCCAATCGTGCCGTATTATAAATTCATGAAAAGAATTGAATTCAATTTCTCATAGACTTTCCGAAGTTATAGTTAGATTTTATATGCCTTGCGGATGTTTCAGTTTTTCTTTTGTACTCTTTTACTAAAAGCAATTCTCAACCGGTTTGTTGGCATTTCGAAAACTTCCTGAATTAAGTCAATTAGCTTAATTTTCTTAGAAAAATGCTGGTAGACAAATTGACTATATTCTTGACGGACACAATTAGCGTTATTATATCTACCATAAAGGAAAAACTATTATGAGAACTTAATTTTGCGAATCCTCTTTCAATAGTTTCAACAGTTTCGATACTAAGTGACTAAGAGGAATTTTAATCTACTTTACAAGCATTTCAAACACTTCTTAAATTTAGTCAATTAGCTTAGCTTCATTAGAAAATCAATTATAGATTATCTATGATAGACTTAGTTTAGCCCTGAACCATTCTTTTCGTTGACTCTTAATAATTTTTTGCTCTTCGAGGCAGAAACTTCTTCTTATTGGAAGAAATTCTTTAAAATTTAAAATCATGTGAAAATCGGAATGAGCACAATTCTTGCCAATTGTTCTTAGGGATCGTGTATCTCGCAGATCTTTAATATTTACATCAGTTCAAAGGTAAACCTTATTTAGATAGACCAGAGTCGACAAAAATGAGAAATCGAACTTTTCGAACAATTTCCAGCATACATAATGGTTCACAAGAAACAGAGATAAAAAAGAAGACGGAAGAAGGAGAGGAAGATGGTAAGAGAGAAAGATAAATACAGGTGGATAAGCAGAAGGAAGGTACAGTACATAGATTTTAGAATAGACTCGTGAAGACGGTATTTCAAGCACGAATAGTTTATAGCCTTAACTGTAGATAAAATATTATTTAGGAGAATCGATCCAATACCATCACTATTATATCGAAAAACTTTAACTAACCTTATGTAAAACAAAAAAAAACGTTAACTTATAGCTTATCGGCACAGTTCGGCAATCTATCGGTCCTCGCTCGTTGATGTTCTTCAGTCGAGTAATTGCTATTCGAACTTCTTCATGTTCGGGCAGTGGCACATCTGCTCCATCGTCTTCGATTGAGGAATCGGGTACACCAGCTCTTGTTATGCTTTCACTTCCCTCTGGAACACCTCTGGAGATTCTACAAGAGTATGATCCGGGCATGAAACCTTCTGTTAGTCGCCGTGTCTTTTCGTAGAGTCTTCGAGCTTTACTTCTGTCGGCCAGCTGTACGTAAGGAACTTGAATTGCTGCATATTTTACAGTACTACTACGATAAAGGCAAAAATGCATCTTATGCCGCCAATAAAATTTGTGCAGTTTATGGACCCGATACAGTTTTCATTTCCACCGAGCAACGATGGTTTCAACGTTTGCGTTCTGGTGTAGAGGTGTTCGAAGATGCACCACGCTCCGGAAGGCCTGTCGTCGAAAATTGCGATAAAATCGCTGAATTGGTCGAAAGAGACCGGCATAGTAGCAGCCGCAGCATCGGTCAAGAGCTGGGCATGAAACATCAGAAATTCATTTCAATTTCAATAAAAAAAAATCAAAAAAAAAAAAAAAAAAAAAAAATAAAAATAAATAAAATTCAATAAAAATACCGCAAGACTTTTTTGACAACATAATATATTGAAAGACAAATGGAAAGATCATCTTATCAACTAAGCACGTCACGCAGATCATTTATATATACATTTTGTACGATCTCCAACGTTTCCTTCCGAGTATTAGAAACTTCGTAGCAAATTTAATGTACCCTGTTTAGGTTAAGAAAATGGGGAAAAAGTTGTAGACGAGTTATCATCAGAAGCACTGTGCCAATAAAGTAACTGCAAAAAACTCCAGCACAATTTTTTTGTGGTTCTCTTGCGCTCCCAGCGAGTCAAACGTTTGGCAAAGTAGCTGATAAAGTGCCAAGTGGGGGCAGTTAGCGGCACCGAATGACCAGCAGGCAGACAGCCAGAGAGACAAGGCGCACGAAAGGCTGCTTGCGAAGTGCCAAACAATGGACTCAAGCCAGATATAGTGGCAAGCACAAAATGCATAGTGTATTTGTATAGAGTGTCTTTGTAGTCGCACGCTGTTTTGGCGATGAGTCAACACGCTGTCAAATAACTTTCAACGAATGCACTAGTTTGTATGAGTGTATGTGTGTATGCTTGTGTATATGTATATATATATCACGAGTGCGTGTGGCTTTGTCCATAGCTGTTCTTTAAAGTCGCCAACTACATTAGATAATTTCCCCAAAGACCCAAACTGGCGACAGACAACGCCAACGTTGAAGAACAAAAAGTCGAGAAAAATGCCAGTAAAATGGAATAAATGCAAAAATAATGGACAACAATCGTAGAAAATTGTAGTGCGGCCACTGGCAGCGACACCAAGCTAGTGACAGTGCAATGACAGCACACGCACACCATCAAAGCCAACTGCATAGACTGAAGTGTAGTCTACTTTACGGCTGAGTGACCACTTATTTATGCGCTTAATGGGCGCTTGTATGCCATATTTAACGCTATTGTAAGCCATTACACTGCATATTGACATAAACACACATACTCAAGTATTTACTCACACATACACACGCATATATATGCAATGTAGCGTCAGTGTTTGTGGCTGGCAATTTTATTTAAATTTATTTAAAATGATTATTAATAGTCTGTTGACGTTGTAATGCGCTTTGCGGCACCGTTGCAGGCCCCAAAGTGTGCACGGCACGTAAAATAACAACAACAACAAGCATGTTGTTAAAAAACCCGTACTTTAAACAGTGGAGTAGCGATAAAAGTAAACAGTATGTCCACGCCAAGCATAAATATGGCTGCCCTGGGAAATTTCTGGTGCACGCTAAGTGTGTGTGGGGTAGTGCAGGGCGTGGCATTGTGTTGCAGCGACAACTTATGGGCGTTCGATTGTGGTGCCGTTAAACAAAGGGGACACGTTGCAGTGCCAAACACAGCAACAAAGGCACAAAGCAACGCAACGCTTGCGCAACTAACAAAACAACGGTGTTTATATACACCGCACACACACACGCACACACATTTCCACACTTAGTCTCCAACAAAGCTTTGTGCGTTGTTTATTTTTCAGCAAACATTTAATTTAAACTTTTTACTCGCCGATTCCTTCCGCTGGCAGGCATTCAATGTGTTGGTGCAAGCCCTAATTTAGTTGGTGTGTGTATTTCTGCTTATTCCCATACACTTACATGTGGTCAGCATATGCACATGCAGTTGGTTACAGTGTTTTAAAGTAATTTAGTTGCCGCATATGCGCATTTTGTTGTTAATTAGCCAAATTAAAAGCCAAAAGTGTTTGCTAAAATTTACAGTTTGTTGATTTCATGCATTTTTGATTTTATTAGTATTTATAGCGTTTGTGCAGTTGGTTGGAAATTTTAATTTAGTTGCGTAATTTTTGGCTTTTTATTGGTTTTTCCAGTTGTTTAATATTTTAGTAATGAACTTTTAGCAAAACTACGAGAAAAATTTTAAAAATAGAAATTTTGGATTTTTTAAATTTGAGTTTCTACAAAACTTATATAAATAAGCATTTTTAATATTTGTAATTTTTTTAGAAAATTATTTAAAATTTATTTTGTACATTTATTTCGGAATTACTGCTTATTAAATTTTAAACAAGAAATGAGTCTTTGAAAAATAGTGATGATAATAATGATGATTTGATTTTTGCAATTTTGAATATTTTTTAAATTTAATTGCAACGAAATTTTTATAAATTTTTTATTTTTTTTTAATTTTTTTTCGAAAATTACTTTTTGTAATTTTCTTTGGAAATTTATTTTGATTTGAACCAAGTATAAAAAATTACTATACATTTTTTTTTAATAGAGATTGCAATTTTTAATAGTTTTGAAATTTATTTTTATAATTTTATTAATTTTCATTTTGGAAAACTATTTTTTTTAATTTTCCTGGGAAATTTATTTTGAAATGGTCGTTTTTTAAATTGTATACAAGAAAAGAGTGTGAAAAAACTATTTTAAGAATATATTTTGTTTTTTTTATTAACATTTCAATTTTGAATATTTTTTAAAATTTAATTTATAAATTTGCATTCTTAAAAATTATCTTTAGAAAATTATTTTTGTATTTTGTAATACTAAAATCGAAAAGTATTTAAAAAATTATAATGAAGACACATTATTTGATTGTTAATTAGAATTGCAATTTTGATGTTTTTTTAAACACTGACAAGTTATGAAAGCTGTGCTTAAAAAATAATGCGATTTTTAGTTTTTTGAAAAAAAAAATATTTATTCTCCATTCATACACACCCGAAAAAGTTCAAAGTATCATAGACAACTACATATGTTAAATAATTATAGTATATTTACTGTATATAAAGGGTGATCCATTTTGAGATTTCTAATTTTTTTTTAAAGAAAAAACGCAAGAACTTCAAATTTAATCGGGAATGTCTATTAACATTCGAAATAACAGGAAAAAATCTAACTGTGTAATATCACAGGATCTTGATGGCCAATCCACCGGCACAAAATGAAATTATCTGCTCAACGAAGTTTTCTCTCAAAAAATCCATTGATCGACGCAATGTGTGGGAAGTGTCGCCGTTTTGTTGAATCCAAATGTCGTTGTTATCAATTTTAGACGTCAAATAGTCGGTTATCATGGGGCGTTAAAAGTTGCCATTGATGGTGATGATCTCACCGTTCTCTTTGCTATATCGATGAATTAGTTAAGGTTTTAAACTATGGATACTCGCAAGAAAAAAACTTTCAATACCATTCAGTTATCTGCTTTTTTAGATATAACTTTGTGGATATTACTTTTCTTCCTTAATGTAATCGAAATAACACTTGCTAAATGTATGTATTCATACTTCAGACTTTATCATATGTGTGATAAGTGATCTATCTTCGCGCTCCAATTTCGGGCCTATTTTTGGCGATAGTTTTCAAAATACAACACATAAAATATTTTGCTTAAATCAATTTAAATTTTTCAATAATTAATTGGTATACTTGGAAATACATTGTTTTTTCAAAACTCTATTATTGACGTGTCAGCGACGTAGTAGATTTATTTGCGAGAGATTTCATCTTAAGAACCTTAATACCAACATTTTTTTTTCGGAGTCTTTAAAAACCTTGTTAAGTCTTCTATATCTAAGCTTGTTTGATATTTGAAAATTTACCAAATCCTAGCGCATTTTGTGATATTTTTCAAGCTAAAAAGATTGCAAAAAAAATGAAAAAATTACGTTTTCAAAAAAACTTGTGTATAAGGATAGTAAAATGTTTTGTAAATCATTTTGGTTCCAAAAACCCCAAATTTTTTGAAAAACAGCATCACGTTAACGTCTGTGCAACAATGCTTTCCAATGAGTTTCGGACCTATGTTTACCGCGCGGAAACAGAGGATCGATCGAGGCTGGAATTATGGGCCGACAACTTTTGGGTTTTGCATAACGATGCATTGATTCTGCGCGAGTATTTGCCAAATTTTCAATCAATATTGTGCCGTAACCAACGAATTTGCGTGACTTAGCTTTGAGTGACTTCTGGCTGTTCAGCTTACTCAAACTACTGATCCGGGGAAACCGTTTTGAGTAAATTGAAGACTCTGAACGTGTAACACTATGACCATTGAAGGCTATTCTGGAAATTGACTAACTGTTTCGAGGACTGGAAAAAACGTTGACACAAGTATATTGGAGCCAAGTAGGATCACTTTAAAGAGGACGACATAGATTTTGAAGAATAAATTAAAAATTTTAAAATTACGAAAAAGTATCACACTTTTTTGCTCATTGTAGTATTTTGATAAACAAGTATGTCTCCTGTGTTTATTTTTCTGATGATTTATTTCGACGCTCTGGAGTGTTGTAATTAATGAGTTCAATATTATGTAAACTTTTATTATTAATTAAAGAGTACACTTTTTTATATTCGAATAGGCAAGTGATAAACACTTTCCACTGTTCTGACTAACTTTTATCACTCTTTACTTATTTTTGATTTTTTTGGTACGACATTTGGTGGAAAGAAGTTTTGACAACTCCCAAAAAAGTTTTTCTGACAACAACTTCTATGAATAATCTATGAACTTTAAAAACATTGAGCTCAAACATGAAATTAGTTAAATTTTTCCGTATGCTATTAGGTTTTGTCAGGTTAGATTAGGTTAGACTGCTAAACAAACGAAACACGCATAGACCAGTTTCGGCCCTTTACGATATCAGATGGAGTTCAGTTGCTAGATCCAAGAGGAGTAGTCATCCTTTGGGATGCCTGCGCTTGACGCAAATTTTAACAGACTCTGTGACCTCACTATCGATACTTGTATCTATCTGTACCTGTGTATCATGCAGTGGGGACCACAGATGCTTACAGCCTTACGAAGCTCAAATCAATAATAAGAAATTTTAGTAAAAACATGCCGTCAGCAGCTGTTTTTTCCGCTTGCCAGTTAATGTTTCTTAACAGAAGAACTTTAAATTGGTATAAAATGTGCTTTCAAATAATAATCTTATATAGACTTTACGTAAAGTTAAATATAATTCATTTAATTTTATATCTTTTCATAAAAATGTTTACTGAAAACTAAATAAACCTAAATCTTATTCCTTAAAAATCATAACAAACATCTTAAAATAAAATTCAGTGAACAGTAAAAATCCTTCAACAGTAGCACTTTCAACGTTTTTCACAGAAATTTAGTGTTATCCTTCCACATCAGAAATCAAAGCGTACGCAGTAAATGAGTTTTCGAATTGCTCATATGGTTTGTGGCAGCACAGCACTCATAACTACATAATACACAGTCTTTACATTTGCATTTATTTCGCATTTAATATGCTTCAACAAAAGTGAATGGCATCCTTACGCGTTTGTGTGTTTGACTCGCTTCTTATACGCCCATTATAATAGCGCATGTGTGTGGCAACCCCACCGCACCAACAAAAACCGCACTTTCATGTACTTGCAACAACTGAGTTAAGCCACAAAATTGGTCTGAACTTGTATTATTAATTCGTAGGCGGCGACGTTGCTTAGCAAATTTGAATTAATTAACTCATAGTTTGATGCGTTTTAATTTAACGCATTCTCTGCGCAACCGAACTATTGAGGACCAACTAAATATTTTCGGTTTTGCAACTTAAACTTGAACTGAATTCAACTCAAACTCAACTAAACCACAACTATGAGGGTCCTTGCTATTTGCATAATGACGTTTAGCTGACCAAATGTTAGGAGGGTAGTAGATGTTGCCGGGTAGGAGTTGCTGTCGGAAAATAAAAGAGAGTATATAAAGTTAAAAATTTATGCATGAGTAACTATATTGAGGCGGGGTGAGCTAAAACGTTTAAAAATATTAAGGGATGAAAAAGGAAAATATTTAAATAATTTATAAACCTTTTGAATAGTACGTAAAAGTTGGCAAGTTGGCTTAATGAAATTTTAATATAACAAACGCATAAATGTATGCTTGGTGTGGTCAAGCAGTTGGTGGAGTCTTTGTAATAAGTGCAGAGCACAAGTTTGTATACAGACCACGAGCTTATTGAAATACTCCATGATTTTAAGGAAAGAGTTCCATCCTCCCTACTGTCCGCACATCTCCATTTCAATTGATGCTGCACCCCAGCAATGTCGCTGAACGTTAGTGTTGCTCTTGTCCAAGGTTTCCTAACAAGGTTGGAATTCTTTCTTGATGCTTCATATGACCTTAGTCGCTTTTCTAAAGTTTAGAACTCACCCATAACCGTTATTCTGCCGTCCCCGCTCATTATCATTCAAGTGTACTGACATCCTTCTCAGATTCCTGAGCAGTGCGCCTGTCATCGCAGCTCTTTGCTAGCATGTGGCGGTCCGATATCAACTTCCTTGCTTATTGTTGTCTGTTTTTTCTGTAAAATTTAATATTACCGAAGCCCCCGTGAACCTAGGGGAGGCTTTTCTGCCAGTTCTAGCGATACCGCCTCTTACCTCATCCGCACGTAAATTTCCTCTCGGCTGGCTTACCATCTCTTCCATGGGTTAACCGCGCTTCCAAATTGGAATTTTTTCTACCTTTCTTTTAGAATGATTCTTCCATCCAAATTCGTTTCCTTAGTTTGTTGATCGTTATTCATGCTTGTTGGGAGCCGATAAGAGCCATCATCTAACTCCAGGTAGGTAGTCGCCTTTAATGGTCTTACAGTTATCTGTGTTAAGGACGAAGGCGACGGTTGACGCACACTCATATGAGGAACCCAAAGTCCAAGTCCACATATCAATCAAATCATGAAGCCACTGATCTGAAGTCATCGTACTAGTCATATTCGAGAATCAAAGTTGTCTTAGGAGGTTTAAAGGGCTGTGAGGCCGTACATGGCGTCAAAGTTTAGTTATGTCTTCCTGCATAAATTGCTTTCTGTTACTTTAAAATGAAATGTTTAAAGTATTTTGCGATATCTATGACGAACATTAGTTTCAACCACTCGAATCAGATTCATGCGATGTCTTTTGCATTTTGCTGCTTCACTGAGGTTAAATGATGCAAATATTGGTCATAATTGTAACTTGCAGTGTTTTTAGTCAGTTTGTCGTGTCTTTTCGAATTAGAGGGGGCGGTTATCTGGACTGGATCTGAACTTATGTATACTTCAATTTCTTCCTAAAAGCTGAATATGCTTCACATTGGAGCGTAAGAAGGTTTGATGGAAGATATTATAGATTACTATCACTATAGATATTATAGAAAGGTTATTCTAACGCCAGAAAGTTGGCAAGGCAGGTATATTTTAATGAAATTTCTTAGGCGGAGCATGGTTAGTTCTGGATAATGGTACAATTTTCAAAAATGGGTTAAATCGGTTTACTATATCATATAGCTGGCCATACAAAACGTATAAACGGAATCAAGTTTTTGTATGATAAACTTTTTTATTTGGAGAGATATCTTCACGAAATTTGGCATGGATTAGATCGATTTACTATAGCTGCCATACAAAGTGATCGATAAAAATCAAGTTTTTACATGGAAAAATTTTTTATTTGAAAAGATTTCTTTACGAAATTTTACACAGATCATTACTCAAGGTAATGGTACAATTCCCAGAGATTTTGTTAAGATCGGTTCACTATAGCTTATAGCTGCCATACAAACTGACCGACCAAATTCAAGTTGATGTATAGAAAACTTTTTTATTGGACAAGGAATCTTCACGAAATTTGGCACAGACAATAACCTAAGACAAGGTCATAATCTCCAAAGATATGTTTAAGATCTGTCGACTACAGCTTATAGCTGCCATACAAACTGAACAATCGCAATCAAGTTTTTGCATGAAAATTGCTTTATTTGAAAGGAGATTTTAACGGAAAAAAGCTAATGGAAGAGGAAATATCAAGTTTTTCAGAGCCTCACTTTTTGAGATTTTAGAATCATCCATCGACATAACCTAACTAGTAACTCTAGCGGACAAAAATTTTGGATTGAATGCTTGAAATTTCTTTTTTCAATTTATTTTTTTAATTAAATATGACAAAATTATATTACTTTCCTTAAATAATATACCTCTTCCTTCACCTGCATCTACACCACCCTAAACATAACCTACAAATGCTTTCACACAAAGTTATTGCGGCCATAACAAGCTACCAAATTTGTGTAAAGTTTCACCAAAAATAAGTGCGTATATGAAAATTTTGGAAAATTTCGACACAAACTACCACAATTACCCAACCAAAGTTAGTTAACAGTTGTGCGCGCACACCCACTCACTGCGCTCTCAACTCCAAGGCCCGCATACTACATAACGGCTGCACTTAAAAGTGCTCGAAAGTATTGAAATTCAGAAAACTCACACTCTGTGCTTTTGTACTTATTTAAAGTCGCAATTGAAATGGCACGCACACACACACACGTGCGCGCATAAAGAACAGGAATTTATTTATTTTTACGAGCAAATGAAATGAAAATTTTATGCACACTTGTAAGTGTGTGTGTGTGTGTGCAGCTGTTGCGTTCATAAGCGCTTTGTGCAGCCAGGCGTATACGCAACATTTCGCAATGAAGTTATAACGCGCTCACACACATATACATACACATAAATATGCTTTTGTAAAATGTGTGCGTGTATTTTTGAGTATTTATGTTGCTCATACATTCCATTGAAACTACAGTGGCGCATAAAATTCGGTGAAATCTGTAAATTCTTGCATACAAATGAGATCGCTTGCAGTTAGAGTGGGTAAATGAGTAGCGCACTCCCGCTAGTGTTTGCCTCGCTCGAAGTGTTCATAAATAAAAGTGAGATGACCAATATGCTCTCTATGTGGTTTGTGTTTCTGCTTAGTTGGTCAAGCATTGCTTTAAAGTAAAATTGGTTGGTCTTTTAGCGGTTGAGTGTGTGGCGAGCACTTACACAGCGACACATACTCCCCCTGATTCAGCTCACTTATCAGGTGTGCAACTCACGTACCGTTGTGTGCCAACTTTCCACTTTCGCTGGCGTGTTGCTGTGGCTTTGGCTTGACCAACGCTGATGCTGCAAATTAGTAGCAGATGCTTTGCTGCTTCAATAAAGCGCTTTTACGGATTCTTTTATTTTGATGAGTAACGTAAATGTGAGGTTATGAAGGAGAGTCTGTTGTGAATGTGTTTATATTAGTTTAACGTAGCATCGAAATATATTTGAGATGATTTTGAGAGGAAAAAGTTTACCATAACTTCTAGGTCATAGCTCATCAACGATAAATTCTTATCCTTTACAAAAATTTTTTTTTTAAATTAAAAAAACTTGAAGATCTTACCACGCTTTAAATATAATAGTTATTCTCGCCTCGAATTCCATAATAAGTTAATCAACCATTTTCGGCTTTCAATGTTTTATTCAGCAGTGCTGAATTAAATAGCTTAAAAATTTTCATTTCTCACCTCCAATTTATACTATATCTGCCGACTTTTTTCAATCATCAATGTTCTTTTCAGCAATGCTGAATTGCTGAGCTTGCCTGTTCTTAAATATAGTATTCTCGCCTCGAACTCCTCATTTGGTTAACGAGCATTTTCAGCTTTCAATGTTTAATTCAGCAATGCTGAATTGAAAAGCTTACTATATTTTACATATAGTATTCTCGCTTCGAAATTATACTATGTCTACCAACTTTTTTCAACCATCAATGTTCTATTCAGCAGTGTTGAATTGCTGAGCTTGCCTGTTCTTAAAAATAGTAGTCTCGCCTCGAATTCCTCATTTGGTTAACGAGCATTTTCAGCTTTCAATGTTTAATTCAGCAATGCTGAATTGAAAAGTTTACTATATTTTACATATAGTATTCTCGCTTCGAAATTATACTATATCTAACAACTATTTTCAGACATCAATGTTCTATTCAGCTATACTAAATGAAAGAGCTTACCATATTTTACATATAGTATACTCACCGCAAACTCTATAACAGGTTTATCAACTGTTTTGGATTTTAGTATCATATTCAGCTATATATGCTTAAGCTGATTGAGCGCTGAGAGCCAAAAATATTGAAAAGACAGGTATGAAAGTGCTTTCATCTTTTTTTTTAGAGGCTTTGTTCAGTTTCTCTTCCTATAGCGAAATGTAACTCCATACTAGATTTACCAACTGCTTTGTCTTTCAGTATAGGATTCAGCTATGAATGCTTAAGGTGAATCAGCGTTGATTCTTTAAATTGAATGGGCACTAAAAGACAAAAATACTTAATAGACTGGTCTTTTAACTTTGCTAAAGATTTTTTGTGACCTCTCTTTCTCCAGCTGAATTTTGCTATAAGGCATATGTTTATACAATTTGGTAGTCAGCTGTCTTTAAGTTAAGTTGATTATGTACCGAATGGCAAACCAACTGGAAAGACTGATATTGAAACTTGCAAACTTTCATTTTTATTAAAAATTTCGTCGTCCTTCTCTTTCTACAGCTGAAATTCTGTACACATAAGACATAGTGTTACACAAGTTGATATTCAGCGCACTATTTAGCTATCAGTATTTGAAGCTGAATATGTGCTAAAAGCGTAAGATTGATACTGCCTTGCACTCTTTCATGTTGTTTTTGTTGTTGTAACGTTTATCTAGTCTCTATCAGGGTGGTAAGGTTCAGATAAGTTTTCATCGAGGTCATACAACGGTGGGCCCAAGAAATATTTGTTTTGAAAGGGTCGTACTATAGGTAGAGCGGTGTCAGATGTGTAGGATTAGCCGGGCATGCACAGAAGTGGTGAATATGCGGGGACTCGCTGCATGATGAACATATATTTGGTATGTCAGGGTAGATTCTGGATAAGTAGGAGTTCAACCTGGTCCAGTATCCAAAACGGAGCTGCCTAAGGGCTACTCTCGATTCTTGTGGCAACTCGAGGTTATCGTCTGCAATGGGTGGTAGTTTGACTCCAAATACGCCTCAATCACTGAGAAGGAGTCGGTGAAAATGTTCATGGCTTCACTGTGAATGGAGGTCAGTGCATGTCAGAAGTTTGTTGGATACGAAGTCTGGTATTGCCTTATGTCGTCGACGTAGTTAAGGAAAGACATCTTGATGTTCCTAGGAGGCGGTTAAGTTTCAAGCAGGCGACTTCCAGAATAGCTTCTTTGAAAACACCCCAGCAGAAACCGCCTGAAAGAGCATTATGAGTTCATTATGCTTTAAAACTTCCTTAACAAATTTGTGAATGAGGTAGGTGTGAATTAAGTGGGGATGAGTGTTAAGCTGACAAAAAGAAAAAGAAATAAAACGCCTTTAGGTGGAGGATTTTCCCCTTACAATTAAGAACTCATACATGGAGATGCTTTCTTAGAAGATTCTTCCAGCCAATTTTTCAGAGTACTCATCGAAAAAGAATTGTTGTTTTTGACCCACCCTAATATATATACACTAATGCATTTTAAATATACATATATCTATATACATCTCTAAACTATTCCTCCAATACTCCACTTGCCGACCCTTCATCAACATTTATTGAGCTCTTACTTTTCCCTCATTTTTTTTAATTCTCAATTTTAATAGCAAACATAAATTTGTACTAATACATACTTACATAAATGTATATTTGTATGTGCGCAGGTAAGCCATTGCTGCTACAAATAATCACCAGCATTTGCTGATATTTTCCAAAATTATGTTTGCGGTCACACGAATCCAAAGCAATTTCCTTCGGTGTAAGCGCAGCTTCCTCTCCACCTGAACTAACGCTAACGAGTTCATTTGGCTAAAATTGTGACCGAAAATATACTTTTTTCACGAAGCATGTTAATAAAATCAGTTTGAAACCACAAATCCACCAATACACACAGCAAAAACACAGCACTGCCGCTGAGACTAAGTCACCATTACTGCCAACGAGGCTGCTTTGATTGGTGACCCAGCGCGTCAGCTGGTTGTGCACAGTAGTGGTGTACAGGTTATGCAGGTATTTTTGTTGTTGTTGCGTTGTTGTGTGGTCACAGCAGCTTCGTCGTGTGTTTTAGCAAATATTCTACAATTGCGTTAGCTGCCGTTTTGCCGCCACTGGCGGTGGCAGCCGCGCACCTCGCCCAGTCGATAATGTCAAAATGTTAATTTCGTTAAAATATTCGCAGTATTTTTGTAATTCACACGGGTAAATATGGTCCGTGCCATAAATGAGGTTGGAGGCGATCTGATGGCGATATATTTGGGACATGTTTAATATGGGTATGTGTCGGTGGAAGTTAATGGAAAACGTAAACTTTTAAAGGAAGTAGGTAAATAGGTTTGAATCAATATTTAGTATGGTTTTAGTAAAGGTAAAATATCAGTGAGTTTGATAACATGCACCCCTTTAACTTAAATTGGATTTATGACTAATGCTTGCCAGATAGTGGTGGCCCTTCAAGTCATAGTTATGGTTGGTTAAGGTTAGTTAGAAGTTAGATTGTAGTCACCTCAAATATAGGCACTGTGAGAACGGTTAGTTTAACTGAATACATGTTGAAAACCTACAGCTGAAATTTCAGTTAAGAGATAATATTATGTAATTTGGTATTCAGCGCTATATTCAGCTATTCGGCTTAAGCTGAATATATACTTATAGGCGAAATGACTGATAAGACAGTTAAAGCTTTACTGCACTCGTTTTTCCTTTGGATGTTTTGTCGTTATTCTCCATCTATAACAGAACGGACTTCATACTTGGTTTATCTCTGGTTTTCAATGTTGTATTACGTTATGTTTGTTAAGGCAAAATAAGCGATGAAAACAAAAATATCTAAAGGACTGGTAAGGAAATGCACTCCTTCAACTTTGTTAGAGGCTTTGACGGCATTCTCTTCCTATAACTGCAATTTCATTTAATGGATAATATTAGGTAATTTCGTATTCAGCGGTATATTCAGCTATTCAGCTTAAGCTGAATATATGCTTAAAGGCGAAATGACTGATAAGAATCTTAGAATTTGCCGCACTCGTATTTCCTTTGGAGGTTTCGTCGGTCTTCTCCATTTATAGCAGAGCGGACCTCACACTAGGTTTATCCCTTTACTAAGTTTGGTTTTCAGCTATGTTTGTTAAAGCGAAATAGGCGCTAAAAGGCAAAAATGTGTAAAAGGTTGGTAGGAACATGCATGTCCTTCATCTTTGCTAAGGATTTTGTCGATCTTATGTTTATAAAACAGAAATTCCATATACATAGGTGAACATATTATTAAGCAATTTCGTATTCAGCAAATTAATCAGCTATCAATTTGGTAAGCCTAATGTGCGCAGAAAGGCAAAAAATCCCTTTTCAGCGCTTTATTCAACTATCAATTTTACAGAAAAACCTTGGTATAATCTTACTCACTTCATCTGTCACTATCAGTTTGTCGATATTAAGAATATATGTATAGTCTGATTAAGAACTTAGATTTCCTTAATTTTTTGTTCCAAAACTGTTTCTTAAGATTCTGTTAAAATATCGCCTTAACAATTTGACTGTGCATGCTCCGAGGCACTATTGGGAGACTGGTATTACTGACGGACTAATGTCGAACCCAGAAAATGCCATTAAACGAAAGTTTATAAAGGATTATAACAAAGATCAGCTCAGCTAAATTCAGATACAACTGTTTGGTATAAGAAAATGCAATTAAGAGAAATATATTTGTTGTGTCAAGAAATTGAAAGACTACAATTTTTACATGACACCTTCCATTTACACAAAAAATTGAAAGAAGCCGCAGGTATTCATCGTAAAATCCGCCCTCAATCCTCATAAATGAAAACGTTTTTTCGGATGACAGTAGATTGAACCAGAATCTTCATCTCATCACAGACCAACTGGCAATTATATTACGAAAGGCGAAATAGAGACAGATATACAATCCATGAAAAAATACAAATCAACAGGTCCGGATGAGGTTCCAGCTGAAATTTTAAAGTTAATAAATGACAAAAATATGACTCTCTTAGTAAAGCTTTTTAACCAAGTTTATGACAGTGGCCAATATCCAAAAGACTGGTTAAAATCAACATTCATACCACTACCTAAGAAAAATAATGCGAAACAATGTAGTGAGTACAGACTAATTAGTCTAATGTCACATGCTCTTAAGATATTTCTAAAAGTCATTCACGCCAGAATATATAAGAAATGTGAAGAGTCAATGGGTAAGACGCAATTTGGCTTCAGAGAAGGTCTTGGAACACGCGAGGCATTGTTCTGTATACAAGTCTTGGTTCAAAACTGTAAAGATGTCGAAAAAGATGTATTTTTATGTTTTAGTGATTATGAGAAAGCATTCGACACCATTAAACACGATAAACTTATGAAAATTCTTCATTCTATGGGAATAGATGACAAAGAGATTCGTTGCATAAGAAATCTGTATTGGCAACAAACTGCCCATGTAAGCATCAATGGTGATATAACCGAAGAAATATCTATTTCACGAGGTGTAAGACAAGGATGCATTCTGTCACCCTTGTTATTTAACATATATTTAGAAGTAATATTTTAAGAATCGGTAACCAGTATTGATCAAGAAGTGAAAGTGAATGATATTTTCATAAATAATATACGCTATGCAGATGACACTACACTTATAGCTGATAGCTTGATGGGATTACAAGAACTTGTAAACCGAGTTAACTTACGTAGTGACGAATACGGCCTATACATTAACATAAACAAGACGAAGTACATGATTCTTAGTAGGAAAAATATATACAATGACACACACATAACGGTTAATAACAATCCAATCGAAAGAGTTAAAAATTTCAAGTACCTTGGTTGTCATATCAACAAAAGTTGGGATTGTTCAAAAGAAAGAAAATGTCGAATCGAATTTGCGCAAACAACTTTTCTCAAATACAAAAACATATTATGTAGCCATGACCTCAACATCACAACCAAAATAAGTACGTTTTTTAAAATGTTATGTTTGGTCAGTGCTTCTCTATGCGATGGAAACATGGACTCTAAAAATCACAGATATGAACAAGCTAGAGTCCTTCGAGCTATGGCTTATTAGAAGAATCCTAAAAATTCCATGGACGGATCGAGTTACAAACAGTGAAGTTTTGAGAAGAGTGAATCGCAATAGAGAGTTGTTAAGAACTATAAAACAAAGAAAAGCAGCCTACCTAGGACATATTATGAGGCACTCTAAGTATGAGCTCCTACAAATAATTATCTAAGGAAAAATTGAAGGAAAACGGGGTATTGGCCGTAAACAACTTTCGTGGCTTCGAAACATTCGACAATGGACAGGAATCCAGAACATTGGCAACCTTATAGATGTGGCGAGAGATAGAGAGAAATATGCTGCGATAATTCAAAGTCTGTGATATTTTTTATTTTTTTTTCTCTTTTAATATACAATATATAGTATATATTTAACATGTAAACAATACATTATTATATTAATATTAAGCTTATTAATATTGTACATATTATTAAATGTTATATGATCACCAATATTCGAATACGAATTGGCAAATAAAGAAGAAGAAGCACATTTTTAAAAGATGGGCGTGGTCACGTCCCCTAGTATGTTTAGTATTAGTTGTGCGGTATCACAAGCCCCTCAAACTATGTCAATTTCCTTTTCTGGTAATTGTGTTCTGGTGCAAAATAAGGGCAATAAAATTGGTATGAGGATCTTAAAACTACCGATTGGCCTTATATCATATATATCGGTCAACACGTGAGTTAACCGAATGAAACTCAGAGTACATCTTATATCACATAATATGTCCTGATATCAAAAATGTATACAATCGACTCAATACTAACCATTATGCCTATTATAAAATTTTCAAACTTCCGGTTAGTGTTATACTGTATATAGCGGTTAGTTTATGCCGTATGTATCTGTTAGTTTATACCATATGTACCGGTTAGTCTTATACTGTATGTACCGGTTAATATGTAAAGTATCGTAACAAAATTAAGTGAATGTATTATTTTGGTTATGCTTTAGTTCAAAGCTGAAAATTAGTGAATTCGATCCATGAATTACCTTAACTATACTACTATATATAATGATTTTCCTTTATACCGAGTATGTCCGTCAGTGTGTAAGTTAAACATACAAGTATTTTCATAAAATTTCTCGGTCCCATTCCGTCAAATATATTTCAGACATACTTCAAAGGCCAAAGTTGACACAAACAGCCTAACCTACTCCAAGGCGCTATATGCCCGATATAGTGCCGTTGTACTTTTCAACTAGCGTTTAATTGTTGGTCGAAATGTAGGCTATTTTCTTGAGATATATTTAATGCGGACAAGTTCAATCCTAAAGTGCTGCCCGCACATTGAACCATGCACTCTGAGAGAGTATAAAATGTTCGTTTAAAGCTGAATTTAGCCCTTCTTCACATTTGTATAATATGAATTTTCTCTGAAATTATCCTTTAAATTTTTTAAAGAAAATGTTTTTCCATTTCCAAACTATTTCAAATTTTATTACAATAAATTTCACTTTTCACTCAAACAGAGTCACTTTCATTATCAAAATGCTCATTGTAACGAAATCCACTAAAAGCTCCCGCTGGCTTTCACTAATTGGAAAAAAGCTTTGCAAACAGGCGAAAATTTAAACTAATGAAATGTCACCTAGTTTCCTTGCTCCCGTTATGCCATGAGTGCGCAAAGCAAACTATGCGAAGAGTGAAAAACCACAAAATTAATGAAAGTCGTGCGAAAATAACTCGAGCAAAAAGATTGTTTGTGTTTGTTGGTTCGCTTTTTGCTGCAAGGCAAAGGTTAAATTGATTCAATTAGTGTAGGAAATTGCTAAAATTGATAGTGTGAACGCGGGAAAAAATTGAAAAAGAATTGAAAAATTGAGCTGAAATACATTTTTTATTGCACAATTTTTGTGCCTGGGATTTTTTTCATTGTATAACCGAAATATATTGTTTTTTGTTGCTTGTGTTGAGAACTCAATTAGTTGGTGGACTTTGTTTGAAATATGGTTTCATTGAGGGGTTATATCCAATTGTGAATTTCAAAATATTTAATCTTTCTGTGTATATACCATATTTAGATATGTATGAGGATTGACTTTTGTATTTCGAGATCAGAGAAAAAAACAGATATTTAAAATATTCCTTTTTGCATGCGTTTGGACCAACTTTTTAAGCACTGTCAGGTGTCGGAGAACCTTGACCTCTTAGTTTATTTTTTACTTACGGGAATAAAAAGAAGAAATTCCATGTTTCATCTCTTGCCACGATGTCATGGACATTTTTCGAAGCACCTCTACAATATTCTTTTAACATTTCTCCTGACCAATCGACACGAGCATTTTGTTGAGCGATCGACAATTTGTGTGGGATCCAACGTGGAAATATTTTAATTAAATCAAATGTTCATGCATTCGTGAATATATACTGGCCCCCAGAATACCTATGGTTTTCTCAATCTCACGATAGCTCACATGATGATTTTGCAATAAGAGTTTGCGAAAAGCATCTATAATTTCTGGAATAAATGCTGATTTTAAACGGGCTTCATAAAACACGTCTTGGAGTTATCTACAATCTTGATTGAATTCACAATAACATCGCTAAACACTCGTCTTTGATGAAGCTTCATATGCCAAAAATTTAATTAAGTTCATCAATGCATTGTTGCTAAGTTAATCTACGGCAAAAATTGTAAACAATAGTCCTTCGAAAATGTTCGCAATTTGATTAATTTTTGGCCAAGATGAATATTTTAAGTTACTGTAAACAACATAAATAGTCTTGGTATGTCAGAATGTGCAAATAAATAGCAACAAACATGGTTAACTTTGCGATAAAGTTGTGTGTTCCCAGATGACAACACTACGTCTGTTAACTTCATAAGAATATTTTTCTGTAAATTTGAAGGTCATCCGTGAAATAGTTTCAAAGATATGAGCGTATTTGTCAGATTTTTTTAATTTGGTCTAATTCGCTCCCCGGCCGCGGAAACTAATACGACTGTGTAAACTGACCAATACCAATAGCCGTTCGATACCAAACGAGGTTTCAGACAAGGCGACTCCCTATCGTACGACTTTTTTAATCTACTTCTAAAGAAAATAATTCGAGTTGCAGAGCTGAATGAAGAAGGTACAATTGATATCATTGGCCTCAACACTCGCGTAGTTAGTTCTGCTTTCTCCAGAATGAATAAGGAAGCGAAGCAAATGGGTTTGGCAGTGAACGAGGGCAAAGCGATATATCTTCTGTCATCAAGCAAGCTGTTGGCAGCCATATCTTCGAAGTCATAGATAATTTCGTCTATTTAGGAACCAGCATTAACACCACCAACAATGTCAGCCTGGAAATCCAACGCAGGATAACTCTTGCCAACAGGTACTACTTCGGACTGAGTAGGCAATTGAGAAGTAAAGTCCTCTCTCGACGCATAAAAACCAAACTCTATAAGTCACTCATTATTTCCGTCCTGCTTTATGGTGCAGAGGCTGGGATGATGACAACAGCTGATGAGTCCACGTTGCGAATTTCGAGAGAAAAGTTCTGCGAAAGATTTATGGTTCTTTGCGCGTTGGCCACGGCGGATATCGCATTCGATGGAGCGATGAGCTGTATGAGATATACGATAACATTGACATAGTTGAGCGAATTAAAGGACAGCGGTTACACTGGTTGGGTCATGTCGGCCGTATGACTGAAAACACTCCAGCTCTGAAAGTATTCGACGCAGTACCCGCCGGAGGAAGCAGAGTAAGAGGAAGACCGCCACTCCTTGGGAAGAAGCAGGTGGAGAAGGACCTAACGTCGCTAAGACTACCCAATTGGCGCCACGTAGCGAAGAGAAGAAACGACTGGCGCGCTGTTGTAAACTCGGCTATAATCGCATAAGCGGTGTCTACGCCAGTAAAGAGGAAGAAGAAGAATTACGCCAGAGACATTAAATTTTACATCCGAAATGACATGAGAAGGTTTTATGAGAGCCGATGTACAAATTGGACGATAGTCGTGGCATCGGTCACTTTTTGGTGAAATCACATATCTCGGGACCCGACCAACTGATTTTGACTAAATTTTGTAGGTTGCATTCTTCTCATATTCTATGTCACAAGTTTTTCTCACATTTTGCTTGTAGATTTAGATATACATATGTGCTTAACGGTATTTCATTTTGAGTCATTAAAAAATTTTAAAATTTATTTTACTTAAAAAAAAAAACAAAAATATTAGAACTGAGTGGTTTTCCGCAGCAATCGCTAAGCAAATTAACACACCGAAACTTTTAAGCCCGAAATTTAATTACAAAAACATATGCACATGCACACATGTACGAGTTCTTGCAGGACTTTAGTTCAATTTATTTGGTTTATCCAGTGTTCTATGTGATTTGGCGCGCCTGAATGTATGCTTTATTTGTGTTTTTGTGCGAGTCTTGCTCGTACGCTGCAAAGCTATTTCACGCGCGGATGTTTAGATATATAGATTTGTAGATGCACATATAAATGAGTATGAATGTATGTATGTATGTATGTATGTATGTATATATGTGTGTGTGTTCGACAAGTTGTAATTGCGCGCTTAGTGCCCAAAACGCGCGTTAAATGGCCCAAAGTGTCGAACACACATGATTCGCCAATAAATGGGAGAATACATACAAAAGCATTTGATTGCTCTCTAAAATGGCAAAAAAAGGAAAAATATTTTGTGGCATTTGGAGTGTTTGTTTGTTTGTGCCTGTAATTGCTGGGGGGGAGGAGGTGAAAGCTGTGTTTGGCAGTTCAATGCTGATTGTTGTTGTTCTTGTTTGCCGCGCTCACGAGGTTAGACAAACATTTGAATGGATCTTAATTTGACAGCTTACATGCAAGCGAGCAGAAAGCGATTGACGCACACATACACAGAAACCAACAATTAACGCACAGCAACATTGTTGTTGTTGCTTGTTTGTGTACAACAAATAGCAAACGCAGTAATGCAATTGCGCCATGCCTACAACTACAACAACACCAACGAGCACCGCGGCACATGCTAGTTGGTATGCTTTGAAGTGGTTGCTGTTTGCATGTATGTGGGTGTGGGTGTATGTGTTGGCTGCGGCATCAACTGTACAAGCACAGTTAAATGCCTTAAAACAATTCAACTCAATAAATTTTGCGGCAAATGCACACGCAGTGCGAGCCAACAAGCGCGCTCTCGCCAGCTTAGCTTTGCCATGCGTTGCAATACACACACACACAATTGCAAGTGAAATATTTGCCTGGCAACACATACACTTGAATGGACACAATCGCCACGCGGCTTTGGTGGTGTTGGATGTACTGGTGATTGGGGGAGGTGGTGGTTCTTGTTCTACTGTTGTTGTTGTAAATTTTGTGTTGTTGTTGTTAATATATTTTATTGTTGTTTCTTCGTGGTTGTTGCTGTTTTACATTGACCGTTATTGTTGTTGTTACTTCAGTATTGTTGTTGTACCTATAGTTTTGTTGTTATTGGTTTCCATCTTTCACTTATTCCATTTTAGTTGTTGTTACTTAGTTGTGTTGTTGCTTTAGCATTGCTTTTGTGCCAATTATTTTGTTGTTGTTTTTTTTTTTTCATTTATTCCACTTGAATTGTTGCAACTTAGATGTTGTTGTTGTACCAATACTTTTGTTGTTGTTGTTTTCTCTATTAATTTATTCCACTTTAGATGTCGATACTTGGTTGTTGTTGTTGTAGCAATATTTTTGTTGTTGTTGTTATTTTCCCTTTTCACTTATTCCACTTTAGTTGTTGTTGTTACTTGAATATTGTTTATTTTTTACATATTCAATTTTGTTGCTGTTGTAACTCAAAACTTATTGTTGTTATTTCATTGTTTTTGTTGTTGTTGCTTATCCACTTTTCTTGTTGTTTCTCTACCTACTTTACTTACTTTAGTTGTTGCTATACTTTGTTGCTGTTTTTACTACATTGTTGTTGTTACTGTACTTTTGTTGTTATTGTTGCTACTGGTGTTTTGGTATTTAACTTGCGCTGTTGTTGTTGTAACACCACCTTTGTTATTGTAACTTCATCTATATTGTTGTTGCATTACATTTGTTGCTGTAACTCCACAATGTTGCGCTGGGGTCTCTGCGCTCAAAGCTGACTTCAGCCATATGTCCGGGATTAGTTGCGTCAACGTTCCTTGTCGCATGGACTGTTAGGCCTACAAATACTCCACTGTGTTTGTGTATGTAATTTTGAAAGTTTTTAGCCTGTGCTTTGCTAATGTATTGCAGCGGAGCTTGTCTGCCGCGTCGCACTTGTAAATCAAATACGCCTCAGTTGTTCGAACGCTTTGTGACAGTACGAGGATTTAAGAGTGGATGGGAGGGGAGAGGAGTGGGCGCTATGTTATCGGAGCACATAACTAAAGTGGAAGTTGACAGTAAATTGTCGAATGCCGTTAATTTTTTGTTTTTTTTTTTCTTCCAAAATATATGGTAGTACCACAAATAGTCGTGTTATAGACCCTAAAAAATCTAAAATTTATGTAAAACTAAAGTAAACCTTAGACAAGCTCGAACACGAACGAAACTTTCAGACAGAAATTTCACGGGATGTTACAAAAGTGGTTATTTTCAAGCTTCCCTAATTTTGAAAGAAAAAACACAGTAACTTTAAATTTAATAAGATTATCTCTTTCCAAAGTTGACCGCGGCTACGTATCAGACGGTCCTTTCGTTGAGTCTAAATTTTAATGACTCATTCGAACATTTCGACTGGTAAGCGGCGCCGTTTTGTTGAAACCATAAGTCGTCGAGATCACGAGTTACAATTGCAGGCATGAAATAGTCATTGACGGTTGCATCCTCACAGGTGTCATTTTTGAAGAAATATGGACCGATGATTACAGCGGCCCCACAAACACACCAAATGAAAGGGTAAATTGTGAATATCTTTAGGAAATTTTGCTCGTTTACATGCCCTATTGAGCCAGATATGCGCCTAATCGCTGAACAAAATTCGGCTCGAAAATATCTTATCTTCTTGGAACTTTTCAAGAACCCAAAGAGTGAAATCATTTCGCTTGGAAAGATTGAGCGGCTTTAGTTCTTGCACAAGACAAGTAAATCTTTCTTCGATAAAATGTCAAATAATACTGAACATAAATTTCATGAGAGCTTGACACGGCTCACGTCACATCAAAAGAAGGCTATTGAAAAAAGTACCTCTACTTGAATAATTTTTTAAGTTCGTCTGAAGTTTGATCGCGAGAAGTTTGTCTGGCGATTTTTATCTTAGCAATAATAGAACAACAAGTTTGCTTGAAATTTTATGTTTCCAATGGCATCATGGCTACGGAATCACTGTAAATGTTGCAGAAGTGTTATTGGGAGTCTATTTTGAACACAAGTATTTCAGTGGCACAAAGTATTTAGTGCAAGTCGTGTAGTCATCGAAAAGTGTTCTTACGTGTTGGACTTCTGTTGATGACGTTAACATCGTAAAAGTTTGAAAACGAGTTCTTAGAAATCGGATGTAGGCATCAGAGAAATGGCAGATGATCTCAAAATCTCCTAGGGATCGACTTCACACATTTCGATTAATGTCTAGTGTAATAAAGTGTTAAAGTACCAAAAAAAGCTGAGGTTGAGGTGATGCTTTGACTTAGTAGTTACATAAAAATTCTTAGAAATCGTCACTGGTGAGAGATGTGCTTTTATGCGTATGACCAACAACTTAGTATCACGCACTAACTACTGGTGAATGAAAATGAATTTTCCAACTATCTTTAAAGAACGGCGTCAAAGAAACTGTATTTAGTTGTAATTAAAATCGGAGTTTGCTCATTTTCTGTTAAAAAAACTGCTGTGGGAGCTGCCACTGCTACTTCTATCCGGTTGATATTTGTAAGTAAGCGCTACGTCATAATGGCAGATAAATTGAAAATGTTCAACTATCACAATTTTGGCAAGAAAAGAATTTAACTTAGGCTTCTTGCTATTACCCCTCACAATGGCATTTTTATTAGCATAAAACGGATATAACGAAGCTATTGGAAGAATTTGATCAGTCAGCTTGAAACGAAGATATATGCTATAGGAGTCCGATCTGAAGTATTTATTATGGCTATATGAGAATATAGCTCAAAAAGGGCAATAATCTAGTCTAATTAGTGATCTAATCTAAATAATATGCTCGGAGAGGGTATCTGGATAGGAAGCTTTCATGGAAGCCAAATATCGAAGAGAAAGCAAAAAAGGCATCGATTGCCGAATACAGTTTTAGAGGAGCCATTGGCAAAAGGGATCTCTCATCGAAATTGGTCCTCTAACTCTACGATACCATAGTCCAGTCCATTATGTTCTATGGAGCCTTTATGTGGTGGAAAGGTCTAAAAAAGATCACACTTGCAGAGAAACTCGAGAGCGTTCAATGGATGACACTTATTAGCATAAGTGGTGCACTAATGTCCACGCCAAACATGGCACTTAGTGTCCTTTTGCACATGGTGCCCGCAGACATCTTCGGAAGGGATATGGTTGCAGAATCGCAGGAAATTGTCAGGCTAATGAGCTGGCAAAGAAAGTCACCCAAGAACCGCTATCAGTAGAATGAGAGTGGGTCTGTGCTCCCGTATTTTCTTGCTTAGCCAGCGCTGAGGCAGGATCTCTTTGCTCTCAGCAAAGCTAGCCTCTTCCTACTTGTGGAGGTTTTAACAGTTAATTGCTCTATTGGCGTCCCTGCTGTAAGGCTGGGAATCTTATCAGACGCCAGATGCAGGAACTGTATGGATGAAGACGGAGTGGAAACAACTTAACACTTCCTTCGTGACAGTCCAGTGTTTGAAAGGCCCAAAGCTTAAACACTTGTGTGCGCATACGTTTAGATATTCCACCGAACTTCCGGGAATAAAAAATAAACGCATGCGCACATTTGTATTGGCCACTAAGCGTTTTGTTAATTTATATGTTCGAACACAGGAGTTCTTTTTTTGTATGGCTTCACAAAGGACTACATATAACAGACCACGTGCGATCTCTCTAGATCACCCATCTAACCTAAACAGCCTTCAAAAGTACATACAGATATCAGTTTCTATATACATATATAGATGTATATACATATATATTTACATCCATATATGGATGTAGAATAAATATATCCCTAACAGTTAGCAATTTTTTGTGTGCTGCCTTACTCTCCCACCCCATTTTAATGCCTCCCTCGCAATCAGTGAAGGACAACCCACTCCGCTCAGCGCAGATTTTCCAATTTCACCGCTATCCTTGTACCAATATATTGTGTAAATTTCTTGTTGTATTATTCTAACGAAAAAAAAAGAAATATTGTGCGCCTAAATGTATGCACTCACACCACAAACACTCACAAATATAGCGCTATTGTGTAAGTTTATGTACTCGCTTTACAAGTTGAGTCGCGTTAATTGTTTTTCGCCAAATTTTTGTATGCTCTGTTTCTGTACCGTTATTTGCCGCAGCTGTTGTGGAGTTTAGTTAGACAATGCTTTGCTTCCAATGCGGCTGTTTTTGATTATTTTCGGCGGGTTGCAAGCAATTTGGTGCATGTGTTCTGACGCAGATTGCTTTTAGACACGCTGTTCAAGTTTTTGTTTTATTTATATTTCATTTTGATTTTTATTAAAATTTTTTGTAATTTTTTTTGTTTTTTTGTTTCTTTTTTTTAACTTTTTTCTCGAGTTTTTTTACATTCCCTTAGTTTACAAGCGCATCCCACTTGGTTGCTGCAGTGTTGCGCGCGTTGAGCTCTATTAAAATATTGTAAACATATTTTGCACCCTCAGTTGTATATCAAAAATATGTAGAAATATATTTTGGAGCACTCTCAGCAGCCAGCAAAAATATTTACGAGTCTCTATATTTTTTTAATATTTCGCACACTTTCGCGCTTGCGAGCACAGTGAAGTGCAAAAATGGAGGAAAACTAAATTAAAATTCGACGAAAAATACTCGTCACTGCTGCAAGTGAAATTCCAACAAATATGTGTGATATATATGTATATGTATACATGTACATATGTCATAAAAAAGTCTCGTTATTTTTCATAACATTTCGCTACTTGAAAAATCTCTTCTAATTCAATTGGCAATTTTCAACTCATAAAAGTTAGACAGTCTGATATTATTTAATGCAGTTACGGCTTTCCGAGAGCTTTTAAAAATATGTTAGAACATAATATAAAGAGTGAGGCATAAATTAAAATATGAAATTAAACGAATATATATATATAGTATACAGATTTGGTATATATATATGAGAATGGACATGTGTTTTTGCAAATGCATATAGTTAGGTTGACATTTTTTGGTTAGGAAAAATGTAGTTTAGTTTTCCTAGCTTTGTTGTTTCTCTTATGGAGTTATTGTGACAATTTTATATACAGAGTGCTGTTTTGCATGCATATATAAGCTGAATTGATGTAGACATCAGGCATTTTAATTATTTTGAAAAAAATACAGTAGTTTTATAGCCGATGGTATGGCTCAGAGAAAGTTTAAAAAAATATTGTATATGTCTCATTTTTTTGCAACACCAGGAAAACGAGCGAGAACTCAATGCAGGCTTAGATGACGTTGGATTATAGGATTCATTGCATTATATAAAAGTAAGGAATAAGGATTCTTGTCACCGAACATTTTATACGCGCATGGTAAAGTGATAATCGAGATTTCATTATACCTCGTCATTTACATATTTTTCAAATACCGTATTTTTGTAAGTTTTATTCCGCTATCATCATTGGTTCTAATGTTTATACTGTATTATACAGAGAAGGCTCAGATGGAATTCAAAATAGCGTTATATTGGAAGAAGGCGTAAGTTCGAACCGATTTCACAATATTTCTACATGTCATCAGGGTGTTAAGAAAATTCATACCGAATTTCATTGAAAGGTTATAGAATGAGATATGGTTTAGCCACGCCCATTTTCAATTTTTAAAAAGCCTGGGTGCAGCTTCCTTCTCCACTTCCGTAAAATTTAGTGTTTCTACGTTTTTGCCCAAATCGGTTAACGCCACTTTTAGTGCGAAATAACCAATGGGAGGTGGTTACAACGATTTCTTCCATTTAGTTTCCGAGATATGTACAAACAACTTAGTAGGGGGCGGGGCCACACCCACTTTTCCAAAACAATTGCGTCCAAATATGCCCCTCCTTAATGCGATCCTTTGTGCAAATTTCACTTTAATATCTTTATTTATGGCTTAGTTATGTTTCGCCATTTTGTGGGACCAGGCAGGGCCGATTTTGCCCATCTTCGAACTTAACTTCTTATGGAGCCAAGGAATACGTGTACCAAGTTTCATCATGATATCTCAATTTTTTCAAGCGAACATTACGGACGGTTGGACGGACATTGGACAGACGGACGGACGACAGACATCACCAGTTTGACTCTACCTCGTCCAATGGATCATTGGTATATATAACTGGCCATCTGACTCTTTTAGAGAGCAAACAACCGTTATGTGAACAAAACTATAATACTCGCCTTAGCAACATTGTTGCGAGAGTATAAAAAGCACAATAAGGATACCACTTGGACAACTGAGAACACCGGATCATTGTGATAGCTAAAAACTACTTAGCTTTAACCATGCCAACAGGTTCGTCGAAGATTTTTTACTGCCAAGGTGTTTCAAACTCAGTCTCTCAAAGGTTTAACAATGTCCAGTTGGTTTATAAGTTCGCACACAATAAGAACTCTTACGATTGCAGCAAGATAAACCTTCATAAAAGCAAAAAGTTTATTGAATTTCTGTTCTAACTCAGAACGATCTTGCAACTCCACAGGAGCTAGTTGTGCCCGAATGCTTGCCAAGCTTATGCGAAATCAAAAAGTCGTCAGTCGCTTGTACATAATCGAGCAATGTGCCTGGAAATAGCTCCGCCCCGATCCTATGAAAAGGGGAGAAGAGCGCCTAATCATTGGCTTTGCAGTGTTTAGCGATTTCGCTAAGACCAGGCAGCCAAACAAGTTTGATAACAAAAAATGAAACCAAACGAGTTTGATAATTATTGATGATTGCTGGCAGTCCTTCATTCATTTTGAGTGTAAGGGAAATAGATCAATGCTAGTATTGCCACTCAGCTGGAGGACTATCTTAATGGCATATTCAACTGTGTGAAGGTACAGTGAACCGGTAGCCGGAACTTATGCTTGACGGAGTGCTTTTTGCAGAAAATTCCTACAACGACCTTTCAAAGTGCAAGACCCATCCGCGAAATAGCTCTCAGTGCCTTTTGTTCAGCGACTTCGCTTCGACCACATATCTCCAGTCGATGTGAGAACATAGACAAATCCAAGAGAAGTAGATTTTTTGATACAGTGTTCTTCATTTTGAAGGAGCTACCTCTTTGTAAAAATTTCATAAAAAAATGTCATGTTATAGTAAGTGGCGAGTTTCAAGGCCTTCCAATTCAAAATTATCTTCCAATTCCAAAATTATCTTCATATAGCCTAAGTCGTACCTTTTTTGTTGTGTTTGATGTTGTCAAAGCGGCACAAAATATTCTCAAATAATTTTGCACAATATTGTTAAGTTTGCAGTGCTACGTTGGGATTGAAAATTTAAACCACATTAATGACCCATATTATACCAGTCTATTCATGGATATTATTATATACCTTGTTCATAATTTTAAAATTCTTAAGTTATTCAACAAAGTCTAAGTCGTTCCCCTCAAAGTAATTCCCCTTGACCCCAATACACTTGTGCCAACGTTTTCTCCTTTCCTTGAAATAGTTGCTAAAGTCAATTTTAAGTTTCAATTGACTCAAAACGGTTTATCCAAAGTGGTCGTTTGAGTTTGTTGTATAACCAGAAGTCCCACAGAGCTAAATCGTCTGTTTCCGAGTCTTGAACATACTTGTAGATCCAAAACACATTGTCAGGAATGATATGTTTCATGATACTCGTATTGTGGTAGTCGGAAAGTATTGTTTCACAATCATCCTTTCACTTTTCTTAGGCCCAAATTATTTTTAAAAATGGTTTTCACTGATCTTTCTGATATTCTAACGATGAGATATCTGACTGTTCATCGTCAATCCTCGAGCACCAATACCATTATTTCATTGAGTTGATGTTAATGACCGTCCCGGACGTCGTTCGTCGTCAACGCTTTCTCGATCTTCTTTCAATAATTTGTACTACTCAAAAATACTTACTCGTGACAAACAATTATTGCGGAAGGCCTTTTCTAACATTCTGCACGTTTCGCCACCAGAAAATTGATTTCGGACACAGAACTTAATGGAACTACTTTCTTGAATAATTTTACTAGTCATAAAAAAACGGTGAATGCACTTTACATACTTCAGCAAGACAAGCGTATACTAAATACTCATGATTATTTTGATGTAACACTTGGCACAGATGTCACTGACAGTGATACCAATTTGGAAACAAATATTTCGACGAATCAATCTTTTCGCGAAATTAAAATTAAAAAGTCTTACTCTTTTTTATTCACTGTAATATTTTCAGACTGCCACACTGCGTGTGATACTTGAAAGACTTCATTTGGTACGCTCGTTGACATATTTCAGTGAGACATTTTTTGTTCACATAACGGTTGTTTGTAAGTCCTAAAACTAAAAGAGTCAGATATAGGGTTATATATACCAAAGTGATCAGGGTGACGAGTAGAGTTGAAATCCGGATGTCTGTTTGTCCGTCCGTCCGTGCAAGCTGTAACTTGAGTAAAAATTTAGATATAATGAAACTTGGTACACGTATTTCTTGGCTCCATGAGAAGGTTAAGTTCGAAGATGGGCAAAATCGGCCCACTTTTACGCCCACAAAATGGCGAAAACCGAAAACCTATAAAGTGTCATAACTAAGCCATAAATAAAGATAAAAAAATGAAATTTGGCACAAAGCATCGCATTAGGGAGGGGCATATTTGGACCTAATTTTTTTGAAAAAGTGAGCTTGGCCCCGCCCCCTACTAAGTTTTTTGTACATATCTCGGAAGCTACTATAGCTATGTCAACCAAACTCTATAGAGTCGTTTCCTTCAGGCATTTCCATATACAGTTTAAAAGTGGAAGAAATCGGATAATAACCAGGCCCACCTCCCATACAAAGGTTAAGTTGAAAATCACTAAAAGTACGTTAACGGACTAACAAAAAACGTCAGAAACACTAAATTTTACAGAAGAAATGGCAAAGGAAGCTGCACTCAGGCTTTTCTCAAAAATTGAAAATTAGCGCCGCCACTGGACCAAACCATATCTCAGAACTACTACCGATTTGAAATTGTATATAATTTTTCTTAACACCTGATGACAAATCGAAATATGGTGAAATCGGTTCAGCCAGCCTTCTTCAATATAACGCTATTTTGAATTCCATCTGATGCCTTCTCTGTACAATATATACATTAGGAACCAATGATGATAGCGGAATAAAACTTTACAAAAATCGGTATTTGAAAAATATGTAATGACGGATAATGAAATCTCGATTATACTTTATCACAGTATAAAATGTTCGGTGACACTTGAACTTGTTTTAACGGTTTCATGTCTTCCTTACTGTTTAAAAATGGTTGTCCTGCATGAAATTATAACCCTTAGCGTTTAGGTTTTATTTTTTCGTTCGGTATACAGAAAATTATGGTTTCCAACTTTGAGATGCCAATAGCATTGATGCACTATGCGACTATCCTGTTGATTGTCATCTGAAAGCAATTTTCACTGGAAGTGAAAATTGAACTGAAATTCCACTGAATAATAAATCATTCTGGCCTTTTCATTGGTTTCGTCTTCATTGTAGAAAAAGATGGTTTGATCGATTGTCATTTGGTTGGTTGATCGATTTGCATGAGTAAGTCTCCCGGAATTTGATTTCTTGAATCTTCCAGTTTAAGTCATTAACATCGGTATTTTTGGCAGCTATCGGAGTTACGATAATTTGTCCAATGCCTGAACATTCGTGATGAGTTTATCTTTCGTGAATTGATAAACGGTAGATGGAATTGATATCAAACCACCGGAAGTATCAACCGGAATTGAACCATTTCCAATTCTTAGCGAATACGATGTAAAATGTCTTCGGCAATGTCATTTTTGTTCGTATCCCATAATTGACGCGGTTTTGAAGGCTGATATGTCGAAATGATCATAGCGAAAAGTGTGCGAACTTCGTTTGCATTCGAAGTAGCTATCGCATCGTCCATCGTTTGATTCCAGTGATTATTATGTTCTAGCAATTGTAATTGCTGGCTTGATTCTCAAAAACTTGCACACACCGCACCATTCACAGTAAACAATGACTCAAATAAAGTTGAACCGCTTACATTAATCAATAGCAACCGAAGTTAAAAGCAATCGTGTTTTTTTCGGATGGATTGTGAAAATTCGTCTTAATTAATTAGTTGAGAACACAACTGGATGTCCATCTACTGGTTTGCCTTGCTTTCTACCTAACTAGTACTTCGACGATGCATTCCACGTATAATATCAAGGTATTTCCGAATAGAACAATGTTCTCGCAAACGGATCACTGACGAAATTTGAAAAAAACTCGTCAATGTTAATTTTGTTGCTGAAAATAATTGAAATCAGTATAAACATGTTCCACAGGATTTAAAATATCATTACCAATTTATGACAGCACATAAAAAACAACAAATGTAATATATAACTGCAAGCACGATATTATTTCGCATTTTAACCATAAACATAACCAGAATGGGCACCTAAATGAGCTACTAAATGAGCATATTAATAAAAATATCCATCATTATTGTGTGAGCGACAACACGTCCAGATGCTGTAACAAGCAGTAATAAGGCATAAATAACCACTTTGAAGCCAGCAAAAACAAAAACAACAAGGCACATTAAGAGCAGTGCTCAGCAATGAAAAGCAAATTCCAAGAAGCGGCGAACATATTATGGCGCTGTCATTAACAGCCACACAGGAACAACAAAAACAACAACCACACAATGAGACAACACAGTAATAACACTAATAATATTACAAACAATAGTGGCAACAACAATAGTACTTACACTTAACAACAACAACCACTACAGCTACAACCGCAAAATATTTCCATAACATAATTGTAAATGCATGTTTCTCTGTATGTGTGTGTGTGTGTGAGTGCACTGCAATTACACTGTGCATGTGTTATGCGGCACAACAACTCGACTGTGTGTAATTAAAGCAACAACAACAATATTTAATACAAGTCATTCGGTTTAATGAACTTAGTGTAGAGTGCAGCAATGACTGACGCCTGAAAGCATGCAGCAATTTTCAGTTTCACATGCAGACAGTCACACAATCACACATACTCATGCAAATGCTTGTGTGTGAGCGTCGGTGCCTCGTCGGTATAACTGGTCAGCTCCGTGTGGCAATTCATTCAGCCATTCATGCATAGGAAATTGTAGAATTTACACAAAAGTGTGTTAGCCGCATCACAATCCAAGTCACTGACTGCTCAATTCATGCTCGGCGCTCATCTCGCATTCATCTGCACGCTGGCGTTGGTCCTGATGAGTTGTTATGCGAGCTGCTTGGCTCAACCTGATTTGATATATATATATATATATGTGTGAGTGTGTGGCAGTGTAGTTTTGCACTTGGTTTATAATTTGAGTGAAATGCTCTTACTTAACTGCAAGTAGAAAGCGTAGAATTCATGTTATGGTGAAATGGTTATACCCAGTGTATGTTGTGTTAGCATTAAGGATATTCTAATAGGAACACTAGATATTGGAATACTAGGAACACTCTCCTAAATAAATAATCTGCTTCACATTATATGTCCGGGCATACTTTTAGGCGATCACATCAATTTTTCGTTCGTTCGATTTTTGAATTCCACAATTCTCAGAGGATTAAAGAAAACTTGTGTTGGTGTAAAATAGGTACAAAATATAATTAATTATAAATGCTTTCCGTTAAAAGCATGCATTTTGAGCTACTTACAACCCTCTAAATACCTCAAATATTATTTTTTTCTCGTAATTATAACCTGAACAGGGTATATTCAGTTTGCCACGAAGTTTGTAACAACCAGAAGGAAGCGTCGGAGACCCTATAAAGTATGTATATAAGTGATCAGTATATTGAGTCAATTTAGACATCTGCGTCAATTTAGACATCTGCGTCTGTCTGTCAGTACGTCCCACATAGGTTTCTGCTAGTGCATACTGCGGCTAAAAATATAAGGAGTTGTCGCAGGACAATGACATTTGGTACATCATTGTTTTGGATTCCAATCAAAAAAAAAATTAAAAAATCAAAATCACGCCCCCCTTTTTACGCCCACCTCCCATATAAGGTGAAACTTAATTTTTGACCTATAGCACTGATTTTTGGTACATAGCATTTTTATGACATTATATATGTTGGTGTTAAATTTCAATAATATCCGCCCACTTTTACGCCCACCTCAAATACAAACTAAATTCTCTTTTATCAAGTCTCTTTTAGCAACTTTTTCACTTTCACGAAGATGTAATATTCTAATTTTTTTAATTTTATTTTAGTAGTAGAAAAATGTTTATGTACGGACCCAAAGACATTAATAAGTGATGCATCACATCTTCGTTAGTGGATATGCGTCCAATTCTTCTGGAATGATACATCCTATAGTTCCTGTAATCCTTGTTATATATATTGCATACTTTTTGGGCAGTAACTTGCCATTTTAGAGGTATCTCATTGTTTTTTTTTCAAGGGGGCAATTTGGGGCAGCTGAATTTGTTTTATCATTTAGCTGAGACTTCAGGCTTTAATTCGGTGTATATATGTCGACAGTGGTAGACAGCGCTAAAAAAGATACACCACTTTGAATTTGAAGAGCATTGAAATTTTGACGTCCAAATTATGTTGTTCCACAATATATTTTATGCATTATTTTTTTTTAATGGATTTTGATGCAAATTTTTTCTTTGATACATATTATAAATGAAAAATAATAATAAAGTTGAATTTCAATAGTTGTTTTATTGTATCAATGATTTGACTTTTGAGTAAATTTTTTACTAATTTTGATGTTTTCCACATTCACCAACTTTGGGCAGTTCTGGACAAAAAACTAATGCAGATAGAATCCTAATACTTTGGGAAAATAATGTATAGATAGTTGGTAACAAACTGTGAAATTTTCATTCAAATCAGACAACATGCCATTTTTGAATTTCAGCCAGGGAAATACCAATGTGCGTCCTTCCGTCTGTCTGTACATATACCAACTAGTCTCTCAATTTTTAAGATATCGTTTTGAGATTTTGAGACGTCATTTTCTCTACAAATATGCCATTGATATTGGCCATCTTAACATTGCTGCCATACAAACTGAACGATCGGAATCAAGTAGTGTTATACACAAGGTCTTTCAAGACGCCGAGTCAGCGATATGTACGGAAAGATGGTACCACGAACTGTTTAGCATTACGGCAACATAGATAAAGTTAAGCACTTAAGATGCCAACGAATCAATGGTGAGGCCATATCGTACGCATACAGCTCGATGGTCAAGCGGAAAGCTCTTTAGCTTCGAGAACCAGGCTTGGACAATGGAAGCAAGAGCACCCCCGCATCCAGTAGAAGGACCAAATCCTGGGCCTGCTACACATCACACGGAACTGAATTGACGTGGCGTGAGACAATTGGAAAACAATCTTTTTGTATCCTAAACCGATCTAAGTTATCCAAGTGCCAAAGAGAAAAAAAGATCAAATCACAAAAGCAGCAAGACTTTAAGCTATAAATTTGGCAACTGGTTAATGCTAGTAATTTTTTAAAGACTGTTGTTAAAAGTGCCTATTTTTGAAGATATCCGGTTAAAACCCTATAAAACAAGTAAGGAAGGGCTAAGTTCGGATGTCACCGAACATTTTATACTCTCGCATGATAAAGTGATAATCGAAATTTCATTATACTTCATTTACATATTTTTCAAATACCGTATTTTGTAAAGTTTTACTCGTATTATACAGAGAAGGCATCAGATGGAATTCAAAATAGCTTTATATTGGAAGAAGGCGTGGTTGCGAACCGATTTCACCCATATTTCGTACATGTCATCAGGGTGTTAAGAAAAAATTATATACCGAATTTCATTGAAATCGGTCTAGTAGTTCCTGAGATATGGTTCTTGGTCCATAAGTGGGCGGCGCCACGCCCATTTTCAATTTTTAAAAAAAGGCTGGGTGCAGCTTCCTTCTGCCATTTCTTCCGTAAAGTTTAGTGTTTCTGACGTTTTTGTTAGTCGGTTAACGCACTTTTAGTGATTTTAACATAACCTTTGTATGGGAGGTGGGCGTGGTTATTATCCTCTCTGTACTCTCTGTAGAGTTTGGTTGACATAGCTATAGTAAATTCGAGATATGTACAAAAACTTAGTAGGGGGCGGGGCCGCCCACTTTTCCAAAACAATTGCGCCCAAATATGCCCCTCTCTAATGCGATCCTTTGTGCCAAATTTCACTTTAATATCTTTATTTATGGCTTAGTTATGACATTTTATAGGTTTTCGGTTTTCGCCATTTTGTGGGCGTGGCAGTAGGCCGATTTTGCTCATCTTCGAACTTAACCTTCTTATGGAGCCAAGGAATACGTGTACCAAGTTTCATTATGATATCTCAAGTTACAGCTTGCACGGACGGGCGGACAGACGGACGGACGGACAGACAGACATCCGGATTTCGACTCTACTCGTCGCCTGAGTCACTTTGGTATATATAACCCCTATATTTGACTCTTTTTAGTTTTAGGACTTACAAACAACCGTTATGTGAACAAAACTATAATGCTCTCGTTAACAACATTGTTGCGAGTATAAAAACTGATCAGTTTTTTTAAGATAATGGCAATGCAATATACTATTACCGATCTGTACGGTGACAATGCATCTTGAAATAACTTCACCAAGTATAAATTATCATATTCTCCCCAACAAACCTTGTCTTGTCTTCTTATTTTCAATAATTGGCAAAACATCTTTCCGAGCGAACATCATCACATGAAAAGCAAAATAGAACGAGAAAAAAAAGATGTTCCAGTCAATCGTGACGTGATATAATTGCGAAAGCGCGTACCTATCGCTGCTGATATCGAAACAGAAGTGTGCGGGACTTTTTATTCCCTTTTGTGTGAGGAATCATATGGTGTGATTGTGGTTGGTGTAATTGCGTGTGGCTGTCGATGTGTGGTACTCTCATGAGTAGTGTAGAATGTGGATTGCAAGTGGTGAGTGTGGTGAAAGTTGCGTATCAGTGTTGTGAGTCTGAGATGATGTTGTGTGGTATGTATGTATGTTAAGGTCAAGGGATAATGCACATTCATCCACAATGAAATTTTTCCAATGTGCTACTAAAAAGGAATAACTAAATGAAATGAATGACGAAAAAAAATTACTTTAATATATTATAACAGGTAACGAAACATGCGCTTATGGGAGTTACATTGAAAATAAGATTCAATCGACTTAGTGGAAGTATCCTGGATCACCGAAAAATGCTCGACAAGCGCATTGAGACGTGGAGGTTATGCCTACTGTGTTCTTCGACTTTAATTTAAGTTCAACGGCCTTTAAGTAAGGCTGTCCGGAAAAAAACAGTATTTGAAGAAAAAAATGCATGACTTTTGCTTCACTATAATTCACGTATTCACACATCGTTGCTTGTTTAATACTATGACGACATACAGACTCCATATTCGCCAGACTTTTTTCCTTGCGACTTTTTGCTATTTTCAAATATAAAAAGAACTTTATAAGACCGTCATGCTGCAAGCATAGATAAGGCCGCAACGCTGAAAGAGCTAAAGACTACTCCAAAAATCGAGTTTGAGAAGTATTTCGACGAATGAAAGAATCACTGTCATAATAGCATAATATTTAACGAGTGCAATTGTGAAGGCGACGTCATTATTGTGAACAAATGAATAAATATTTTTTTGACAATAAATATTACTTCTGCAATGCAAGAAGTGAAATCGAAGCCTCTCTGGCTCGATTTTTCAGAATTTCTACAAATTTTCGGAGTTAGACATCGACCTACAGAATTTTTCAAAACCTACTAGCGAATTACACTTCGGAAATGAACATCTTCATTGCAGCAATATAGCTGATTTTCTAAGCAAGTAAAAGCGAGTCAAACAGCGAAACTTTTCACATATTGCTGCTGCAATGAACTCATAACCACACTTGCACTCTGGCGCGACGTCTAAAGCGTAGAAGTGAGGCGCTGGGAATGACGGCCGGGATATCTCACTAGATTGCAGTTTAAAAGTGTAGGTTTTGTTGTTGTTTGCGTCTTGCGCTGCATTTACTTTAGAAAATAATGCACAGCGCTGCTGCAAGCAGTCTACGCCCTGTTGCAGCAGCGCCAACCTACTTTACAACGTGTTAATGTACGGAAGAGCAAAAAGCAACATGAACAAATGGCGGAGGATCAAAAGCTGTGCATGCAAAGCCAAGCGACAGTGTAGAAATGAAAAAAAGCGCAAAGCGAAGATGTCCTAAAGAGCAGAAAGTTAGTAAAAGCAATGTCAAGAGGTGCGCAATAAGCGAGTGTTTGTGCCGTTATAATATTATTGCCATGGTGCATGTACTGCTTACAGCCTCCGCTGCACTTTTTGTTTTTTTGTGTTGGTTGCATTGCCGCCAACGGTCGTTGCTTGGTGCCAACATGCTTGGCGATGTTTTGCCTTTATAAGTTTTTTTTTATTTTTTCCTTTTTTTATTTTTCATGTTTTTTATATTTTTTTTTATATTTTTATTTTCTATGTTTTTTCCATTTTCCATTTTCTTTTTGTATTTTTGGTTGTTGTTGCCTTCTAACATTTCATTTTATAGTTTTTAACATTTTGTTTTGCCGCTTGTTGCGAGTGTGTTTAACATAAATAAGCATATAAATGAGTACTTCCTTTCGCTTGTGCTTGCGTTTTACTTGCGGATGCGCCTAAAAGCTTACTACTACTGCCACTATGCGTATATGCACATATAGCGCATTATGTTAATGTTTGTTGTTATGTTTTTGTTATGTTGTTGTGTTGTAGTTGTGCACTTTACAGCACTTGTCGCCTAATGAGGTCAACATGTCTTGGCAGCTAACAAATGCTTGTACTTATTTATTATTTGTACTTAATACATACTATACATATACTGCTATGTACTCATGTATAATTCATGAGCTTTTAGTCTGAGAAGACATTTAATTTTTCTGTGAACAACTTGTAGTTGTTCTTTTTTTGAGCGTGTTTGACTTTTAGTATTTAATAAAGTGATTGGCGTTCGACAACAGCGGCGTTGTGGTTGGTGTGTCACTTTTGAGTGAGAAATTTCTTTCCCAGGTTGGTCCTCAAATAGAAGATCCGAAGTTTCATATATAAAGAATGTGTTTCCCAAGGGAGGATCATCATCAGTTTAGCTTACAGAACACTGTTGACATAGAGAAAAATGTTAGAAAATCAAATTGACATTCGTAAACAGGTAGGCACATAACAACCCTTTGCAAACCAAGAAGGTTTTTTATTATAAAAACAACAAAAAACCCTATATCTTCAGCTTCGCTGAAGTTTTGGTACCCTTCGCAGATTCTTTATTATACTTGTAGTAAAAAGGGATATAAGAAGATCTATAATTGATTTGGTTTGGTCAGTTTGTATGGTAGCTATTTGATATAGTGGTCGGATCTCCACAGTTTGTCCGCAGATTATAGCCTTAATTTAGGCAATAATCTATGAAGAAATTCTAGAAGATATCATATGTATATATCATATACTATATATTATCAAATAACAAATTTTTCAAACAAGGTCTTAATTTTGATAGAGTCAGTTTTTGAAGCAGCTTCATCCACTAGTGTTCCACTGTAGGCGTTTCCGACGAATGAGGAGCTTCCTAGGAAGAAAAGTATATTCGACTCGATTTCTCAAAAACTGAGGTACCACTTCGCGTAAGTGAACTCCTTCATGGTCTTCATGATGGTACGTCCGCTCGTCGTCATCGATTGGAGAATCGGGTTCTTCATCTCTTGGTGTTATGCACTAGTATGGCTTTATCGACTCAGTTCAGTTCAAACTGATCCTAACGTCACCTGAAATAACGTAATATCACTTTTTATAAGTTTATTGGCGAAGGAAAAACACTTTATTAGAAACCAAATTTAAATTTGGGTTTTT